>NC_081825.1:116052723-117302723 GCF_030867095.1 Alligator mississippiensis
GATAACACGCACACATTTTTCCTACATAATTCTATCTACAAAGAGTATGCTACATGAATCCATTTATATTATTTATTATATACTGGTTAAAGAGAACTATATAAAGTAGTTGCAGTTTGCATGACATTGTATTGGTTGTGTCTCTGTTAACAAACACACCATCTTGGAACCCATACTACTAGAGGAATAATGGAAATGTGTGGCCAAAGGAAAGTGCAAAAATTCACTAGAAGGAGAAGTGGAACATTCAATGCAATCCCAAAATAACCCAGAAGCAAGGCTTGCTAGCTCTCTGGGCAATTTGCAAATGGCAAACTTCCCTAGGTAAAAATACTTATTAGAAACCTAAACCACAGTGAATAATAAGTCACTATCCAGAGCTCTGGTTTTATAATCACTTGTGTCTCAGAAAGAAATATAATATTTCCAAAAAAATCTATACCAGCAAAATCATGTCTGAAGACTGACTGGCTGACTGGTTGGCTGTAGTTTGCATGTGCACTGTTTTCAATCTGATTGTGTCTTTTGGGCCTCCTCCATTCGCAGGGGACACTAATGGAAAAGTTTTGATGTATGCTAATTGATGTTTGTCCAAGCATTATGAAGAAATAATCCACAGGAGCCACAGAAGCTTTTACAAGGCAAAGTCGAGTGAACAATCAAAGTTTAAAGTGGATTACTGCAAGTCCACACCCAGCCAAAGCCAACTTACAGCTTTTCATCCTGCCACAATGATTCTATAAATAAAGCAAAGAATTTTTTTGTTCTCTTAATCCATTCTATTATGTGGTCTTGTACGCTGTCTCACGCAATTGGTGCAGAGCGCCCAAACTGCAAGCTGGAGGAATCCTTTCCATAAGACTGGAGCATGTTTCATGGCTACCTTGTCAACTGGTACATACTACCCACACATCAAATTATCAATGGGATCTGACAAAGCTACTTGGGGTAAGTCCCTTAGGAACAAAAAAGATTTGTAGAACCTCAGAAAAAATTCTTGCAAAGATCAGGCTGCATTAAGCCTATTGTATTCTTTAATTAAATAAACCAGATCCATTAGTATGCATTTTTTTTTTTGCGAAAGGACTACATAGCTTTAGCTATGGCTCATTTGAAGTAGTCATTCCTTCCTCTTCAATCTATATCTTGTATGTGACAGGGGGCCTCCTGGGGCCAAACTCTGTGGCCCGCCTGCCTGTCACCATGACAGGGGCCTACTCAGGGCCGAGCTCTTCGTGGCCCGCCCGCCTGTCTCTGGGCAACCACCTGCTTATCTCGCCCGCCACGCCTTTGATGATAATTGATTCATATATCGATGTCAATTAAGCGGGAGGCTGCCCATTGTAGTGCCCCGATGCCAGGGGTGCTCTGCGGCTCCGACCTCCCCTAATACCACAGCCCAAGCCTCGCAGATGGCATCTCGGTGTTAACACTGTCACCGGCCCCACACTGGGCCCCAGAATCGTCCTAACAGGACCCCTCTCTGATCCTTCCTATCAGGCGGCCTCTCCGCTGTCATCCAGGCTACCTAGCCCCCCCAAAGCCATGTTCCCCTCTCGGGTGTGGTTCCCCCGGAACCTTCGGCTACCTAGCCCTGGCCCACCTCAAGGCCAGTCGGGACCCCAGGCCCCCGGCTCTTGGGTGTCCCTCGCGGTGGGCCCCCGGCCCTTTTGACTAGCATAGCCCTGGCCCCAGCTTGGGCCAGTCGAGGGTACTCTCTTTTCGGGCTGGGCCTCTCTAGCCGCTCACTCTGCCACTGGGCCTCACCGTGCCACTACTCCCCATCCTCTCGGGGGCAACCGCAGCACCACGCCCACATCACTCCCACTCTCAGGGTCCGCCCTCTCTGGGCCCCTCACAACACTGGCCCATCTGGGCCCCCCAACAAACACATGGGTAACCCACCCAGTGGTGGTGGGAGCTAGGGATTAAAGCGCCCCAACCTGCCTTTCACCAGGGTGATAACTGGCCTGGCATTTCCTGGGGGCTCCCGCACCACTGAGAGCCCCACCAGACCACCCACTCCCGGCAGGGTGCAGTTTCAGGTCATGCCCAGGACAAGGATCCTCCTGCCAATCCCTTGCAGCTCCCCCTTACCTCCAGGTCAATCACAGCAGCCCTACAGCCAGGCAATGTTGCTACCTGACCATCTGCAGCCAAACTACCTTGTTTATATAAGCAGCCTAAGCCTCAAAATGGCTGCCCTAATCAGGCACCTGGAGGCTGCCAGCTCCAGGCCCTTAAAGTGGCAGAGACACCCTGTGCTCTGCCACATTATATTTAGGTCCCTACCAAATTCATGGTAAAAGTGGGCTGCACTTTGGCTCCTTTAATCTTACAGGTTCTCCTATGTGCCCTCTCATTGCTGACTGGTGGAGGGACCTCACTTGTGGCTCACTCCTGATCATCAAGGGAACAAAAACTGCATCTTTAAACATGGCACCATTTTTGCCTCTCTGCTAGGCAGCAGCAAGCAGTAGGGCCACCAGGGCCTCTTGGCCAATTAGTGATGGGGAGGCAAAAATAGCGCCATGTTTAAAATTGTGGTTTTCACTTCCCCACTGCTCAGGAGTAAGCTGCAAGCTGGGCCCCTCCACCAATCTGTGGGGGGGGGAGGGCGGTGGCATAGGGGAACCTGCAAGATTTAAGGAGCTGCAGTGCAGTCCACTTCTGCTATGAATTTGGTAGGGCCCTACTTATATTGAGCCTGAATGCAATTTTGGAATCACCAAGCCACAGAAAAGCATAGGGGTTAGGGTCACAGGACAATGGGCAAAGGGAGGAAACAGGTAAAAGGTAAAGAAACATCAACACAGTGGTAACATACACTCAGCACCTTAATTCCCCCCAACCCTCCCCAACACACCTCCAGAGGTGTCCCCAGACAAGCCTTTAATCTCTAGAACACTCAAACAGCAGCCTGCAGATGACCCCAAGTCTGAGTCCAGCTCCTTCAGCCCATAGTCCTGGCTGCCCAAGCCAGTGAGATCTTCAGCTCCATCGTGCACTCTGTGTAGGGCTGACCAGGTTCTACCTGCACGCTGCTCTTTCTACCCCTTCCTCCAGCATCAAGCTTCCTCTTCCTTTTTTCCCTTGTCCTCCCCACAAGCTCCTGAGAGTTTCAGGGAGTTGCAGTCCAAATTAACAGTTTGCACAGCCCTGCAGCCTGTCGCCCCCCCCCCCAACCAGTTCTACCTGCTGTTACCTACATTACAGTCACATTACAGTATTATTCTTCCTTTGCTTTGAAATTGGCAAGTCATTGGTGACTAATCATGTTCTTAGTATGCCTAATGTGTATTTTAGGTGTACAAGTTGTATGTTTTTGTAACAAAGATTACAAGATAAAATGCTATGGTAGCATAAAATCAGAAACTGTACAATTGAAAGACAGATTTTCAAATCTTGGTATGATCCACAGGGTTTCTTATACTTCCTGTGCCTCTTTCAGCCAGGCTTACACTTCACCTGATCTGAAAAATAGTGAAGTTAGTGGAAAGATTCCTTCTGCTTACAGTGGCCATTGGAATAGGCCAACTGAGAAGTACTCTAGAGAACTGAGCAGGTCCTTCTGGATCAATGGGACTTTTTGGGTGGCAAAGTATAATATATGTAGGCTTGGCAGAATATAATTATTTTAATAATTTCCACAGATAATATCAATTTTTATTTTTAAGCATTTTAAGCTCAAGAGAAGTTGCTGTGCTGCAGGGTTGTCAGCCCACTGCCTAACCACTGTGTGTACAGTGCAACCGAGCTCAGTGCCCACTACCTTTGTCCTGCGGTGGTCACTGCCCCCTGGTCTGTCCCCCACATCACACTCTCCAGCAAGGAAACCTCCAGCTGCTGCAGCAGCATCTGCTCTTTGCAGCCAGTGGCTTGCTCTTCCTGGCAGCTCCTGCTTGGGGTTTGCAATGGAGGACCTGACTGGCTGGCACCCTGTAGGCACTGAGCTGGGGGGAGTGGAGGTTGCATGCTCACATGCACACACAGCATCCAGGTTGGCGCCCCCCCAACCCAGTCTCCAGCTGCTGCTCAGCAGGAGTCCACCCGGGCACTGTGGCAGCAGTCTATTATGATGTTTCCTTTCTATACATTTTGATTAGTAACAAAAGACATATTTTTCATTGGTCTGTGAGTGAGAGGTGAAATTGATGTTTATCAACATTTACCCTGCCAAGCCTAATTGTATGGTGTCAGTTCACTTAGGGGAACTGAGACTAAAAAATAGAAACTTTAATGAAATATAATATTGAACTGAAGCAGTTGGTTTGGTTTTGTTTTATTCTGTCTGAATTAAGTTAGTAATGTTAGAGAATTTATTTTCAGAGCATGTCCAGTGGTTCTTTTTTTCATTCAATTTCTCTGTGCCACCTGCAGCGAAAAGAAGTTACTCATGATGGACTAGAGTTCTTGAGTTGGAGGAAGTAAATAGGGGCAAGTGGGGTACCCTGAACAGACTGATATATACTCAGAGAAGCAAACTCTTCCTAGGTATGTGAACAATTCATAGGACTTGATGGAACAAGATTATTTCAAGTGGATGTTGGGAGAGGCTGATTCAAAGTTTTCTGTTGTGTTATAAATATATCTTTCAGATATAAATATTAGACTTTTAAGTACTTTTTCCACCCACTTACTTGTTTTGCTTGCCAGTCATATGGCGGTATCATTTTTAGACATTAAATGAAAAGCATGTGTAAGAGCGCAGCAATACTTTTTCTTTCCATGTAACAAGGGGTAACATCTAATATGAAAAATGGGTTTTCCTGAAGTAGAACACACTAATTATTACATACAGTTTTGAACATAACTATTTTTGCAATTAGAAGCTGGGAAAGCTATACATAAGGTCTTCTACTTGTATTTTAGTGAACTTTTTGCTCAGTCTAAATACAGAATACAAGATGAATAGAGATAGCTTTGAAATAATCATGGCTGAAGGATTTTGTGGAACATTCATATTACATGACATAGTTGTTCATTCACAATTCTGAGTTATTCATATCAGGGCTGTGTGAAGCTTCAGTCCCTGATTTGATTTGGCCTGATTCAGTGGCTGAATTGAATCAGAGGACCCTTTAATTTCTCTAAATCGAATCGGAATCCTCTAAATTGATTTGGAAAGATTTGGCAATTTGGACATAGACACAGCTTTAAATGTTTTTTCTACATACCTCTAGGTAGCAGGGGCTTGTGAGTGCGGCGATGCTGGGGTGGATGGAGCATCCCACAGAAGCATGGGGGGCTCCCCAGTGTGCTCAGCAGCAGACCCAGAAGTGGATCAGAAGCACTTCTGGTCCACTTCCAGGTCCATTGGGGATAGCACAGAGGGCCCCCTACTCCCCCCTGGCTCCTGGGTCTGGGGGGACACCCAGGGTCCCCCTGTGGCCAATCACTGAGCAGGGGGGACATAGGAGGGCCTCCTAGCGCACTCCCTGGCAGACCCAGAAGTGGACCAGAAGTACTTCCGATCTACTTCCGGATTCACTGCCAAGCATGTGGAGAGCCCCCCTACACTCCTGTGGGATGCTCCATGCACCCCAGCATCACAGCAATCACAAGCTGCGCCTTCTACCTCAAGGTATGTAGAAAATTTTTTTAAAGCTGTCTGTGTCCGAATCAGCATCAAATCTTCAGATTTGGATTCGGCCGAATTGAATCAGGGACAATGATCCGAATCAACAAATTGAATCACTGTCCCTGATTTGGGCCGAAACCAAATCCGAATCAAATAGGGCTTTTCACAAAGACACACAGACACCATTAGGGACATATTTTCTATAGAACCAGCACTCCATTTCTAACCTCTCAGCCCTTGTGCTCAAAGGGAATTTACAAATACCTTCAGAAGATGGGCTTGGGAATGGAAATTCATAATCCTACTGGACAGTAAAAAATCTGGAATTAATGCAGACAATGGCTGTATGGTTCATTGCAACCTGACAAATACTACCAATAATCCCTCTCTATTTTTCAGGTAATAACTACTCCATGCTTGAATGGTTTTGCTCTGCCACTAACTAGGTTGGCTATTGTACTGCATTGCTTTTGTTTTATAATGGCTCTTGATAACACCTCTCACTCTTAATTCAGGACCCTTCTCTGTCCCTCCAAGCAGACTGTTTGCATTTGAATGGAGTCTTTCCTCTGTTATGTAGCTCAGGCTGTGTCTGCTTCCCTGTCAGACCTGAGGAAGGATCCCTGATGCAGGAAAGCTTGTCTGATAACTCTCTTAACTATACAGTTAGTCTAATAAAAGATATCATAAAAAATCCTTGCTCCTTAGTAATATGCCATGAGATCCTCAGAGGAAAAATACTCTTTAAAATGCAAATAGTCTTCCATAGTTATTTTATCTCCTGAACTCAATCATCTTGTCTTTTCACTTGTAAAATCTATCTTATCTAGTGTCAGTTTTTTTTGGTACACCTTGTCACCATAAGGTGTTGACGAATAAACCAATTCACAAAGGAATGGCTTAGGTTTGTCATGTAGCATAATAAAATTAAAAATTAAAAACTTAATCCCTTGTTAAATTTGAAGCTGGTGTTCCATTATAGGCCCACTTCAGACCCCTTTAAAATAAATTTAAGCCTTTCAATTTAGTGTGCATTTTGTTTCATATGATTGTCTTTTATGTTGAATTCACAATTTGTCTAATCTTCTATTGCACAGCTAAATTCCAGGGGGAGTGTCTTAATTAATGTATATACCCCCTGTCCTTATTGGCTACTTCCAAATGCTATTTTCCTCTTATTTGATAAAAAACATTATAGCTGTCAAATAATCCAGACAGTAGGAAAGATATTAATCTCAGGAACAATAGAGTAAATATAGAGTAACTCCACTGAAAGCAAAACAAAAAAGAAACGGAATTATTCTTGTTTTACATTGGTGTCCATACGTACTGAATGTGGCCAAATTACGTCATTGTAAGAACCAGTGATAGTACAAGAAGTCCCCTGTACTTGGTCCAAAAAGAAAGTATATCCTTATGATTTCTGTGCATATTTGGTGTTTGTCGACTTGATTAAGCTCTGTTGAAAATTATTTGACCATAGATGCAAATGAACTGTGACTGTGGGAGGGCTTTGTTCATGATTTTGTAAGGAAAAATTAGCAAATCCTCTGATTTCTAACAAGGAGATTTTCAGTAGCTGTAATTTTAGAAATAGAGTACTATGAAGTCTAATAGTCTGTTCATAATACAGCTTCTCCTTTGCTTCAAGCTCTGCCTGAACTTGAGAGAATAGGAGCCAGAGGGCTTGCACAAGTCAGACAGTGAGTGAAACCTTAGTCCTGCTGAAGCTGGTCACAAAACTCCCAGTGACTTCATAGAACTTAGATCACAAATCATGTGTAATACAGTAGAGACTTGATGACTAACATCATTTGTAGAGAATTTGTCTGCTGATAAGGTGTGACGAATTTTCTTCACAGGGAAGGGAATTTTATTCTGCTTAGTATGTGGTTGTTTCTGTTATTTAAAACTATTGTAATAGCATACTTTTTGTTTATGCCACAAAACATTACAACTTATAGTACTGTTCTATTTCTTTAGGCAACTGTAATATTTTATGGGAAATAGATATATCTATTTTGGTGAGGAAAAATAGTTCATACTAATTGCTGATAAAATTGGGTTGGGGGCACACTATAACTTGAAATGACAGATGCTATATTTGTTCTGCAGATTGATCTTTTTGCTTTCTTTCTCCAGTAATAGTGATTGGAGGTTTTGAAAAGCACTGGCATACTAAATGGGCAGTTATTTCTTGTTTTGTAAAAACGGCATGAATTTTGAAACACTACAGCTTGTACAAACCAAATCACTGTTGGTGGTTTCATGGTGATGACACTGATTGCACAATGTCTCGCATCCCTCACAGCTTCCTGGCAGACATATCTTATATACTGTTTCACAGAAATAGAGGAAGTCTTTAATTTCTGAATGGGGCCAGACTCACTCCCTCCTTTTTCTGAAGAGAATTCTGTCCTTTGTGGTGATAAGGAATTCCCAAATTGCTGAGCTGGTGGTTTGTTTGTTTTTTATAACCAATGAAAGGAAATCAGGGAATAGATTAAGTAATGCTGATACATCTATAGTATGCTGACTGAGCATTGACTGGAAAATCTGAAGCATATGCAGTTTGATACAAAATGATATCATTTCATGATACTTAAATAGGAAATAACATTGTTTTGTCTCCAATTACCCCCTATTCTGTTTGTATGCTTAGGAAGCAGGTGGTGGAGGTCAACTGGCTAAAGATACCTCATGCCACTGTAGTGTGCCACTGAACAGTCTTCCAGTTGTTTTGAGCAAAGTGTCCTGGACATAGATGGTCTTGAGCAAAGTCTTCATGGTACACATGTATAACAACAAAACCAGAAAGCATTATTCCCAATTCCTATAACTGTCTTTATGACCATCCTTGATTTTATGACCTATACTATTTAATAGTTGAACTACAGATTCAATAGATTGTACTCCTCCATCTTGGTCATCATGGAACCTAAACAGCAGTATAGTACTAGGAAACACTGTGCTTTAAGGTGAGATTTAACAGTGCAGGCCAGACCAGTGGTTAGTACAAGCTGAAGGATAACTGTTAAAGTCTTTGTGAAATCTAGGCTTGTGATTTGATTGTATGTGATTATAAAGTATAGAGTCTATGTAAACTATGTGGACTGGAAACTCTTAGAGAATCCTTTATACTTTAGTAGGCATGTCTACACATTCATTAATGCGCAGTAATTACAGGTACTACCTGTAATAATAGGTACTAACTTAATGTGCCATAATTGGTGCTACTGCACTTTAGCACACATGAACACTTCTTGTGTGACGCTTAATGCACATTGGACTGAAGGTACTGTGCATTAACATGGTTTTTGCCAACCACGCTAATGCACAGTAGAATTAGTCCAATGTGCACTAAGCACCTCATGTAGACGCACCCACAGAAAACTACTTTTTCATAATAGCTGGTCAGAAAATTATTTTTCTTTAATAAAAAAACTAACAAAAAAATCTCCATTTTCTTGTAGAGGTATTTTCTGTTGAAAATATCATTTCAGCTGAAAATTTTAGATCAGCTCTCCTACTCTACTTTTGCAATAGGCCCCAGAACACTGATATATTTTAGCTTTTGCCATTTTAAAGCCTCAAATTTCCTAAGCAACAATTTTTCGCTGTCATGTTTAAAAAATGCCAGTCCTGAATTGGTCAAGGGGACGTTCTCCATATTTTTCCTATCAGTCTTTTCAGTATCCTGGGCATACTATATGATATCCAAGAACAATGTTTTTTCAATTCAATTTTCACCAAAAGGGGTTTCGATCTCGAGAATTCTAAGTATGCAGAATCTGCTCTTTTACTTATTTTTTGTCAATAGTAATTATAATTCTGTGGCTAACTGAACATCAGTGCCTTGACAGCTTTTTCAGTGCAAGTTGTAATGTTTAGTATATGCATGTGGCTTTCTTGAGGGCAAGCTACAATATAATGACGGCTGTAACAGAATGTGGAGCATGAATGGTCAAGTAAGTGAAGAAATTACTCATTTTAGAAATCTGCTGCAGCAAACATTCTGCCAAAGTTGTGGTCATTATTTTAACCTTAGCTCTGCAGTACAAGTGTCAGGTTAGGTCCTGGCTGTAAACTATAACCTGAAATAGGGATGGGATGGTGCAGGCAGCTGTCAACAGCTCAAGGCCATGATCTCTCATTACCTTATTTTCTTGAGTAATTATTTA
This sequence comes from Alligator mississippiensis, assembly GCF_030867095.1. Taxonomy (NCBI): domain Eukaryota; kingdom Metazoa; phylum Chordata; order Crocodylia; family Alligatoridae; genus Alligator; species Alligator mississippiensis. The sequence continues at coordinate 116,062,486 of NC_081825.1, forward strand.
TACATGTGAAAAGTGAGTTGCTAGAGTCTATCACAAACTCAAAGCTGCCACAGTTTATATGAATGGAGTTGCATAAGAGGTAGGTCCGGGGGCAATCAAGTGCACTATGCCTCTTGGGCAGTCACAAGAATATGGAGGGAAAGTGTGCAAGAGTGCTCTTTCTGCACCTCCTCTTACTGACCAGATGGAACAAAGGCCAAGTGGGGCCACGCTCTTACTAAGGAATCTGGGCCCATTGTTGGACTTGTTTGGGTTGAGGAAAACTTGTTACAAGATTTTGCCAGCCTTTGGAAAAACCTCCATGTGCCTTCCTTGCTTGAGTGTCCACACAGAGCTAGCGGCAACATAGCTGTTAGCTGTTTTCTTTTTAGCTTCCCACTGTTTCTTATAAAAATGGCTGAATTACTCAATTTCCTGTTCTCATGCCTTATTGAATCTTTTCTTTTTCTTCTTCCTCCTTTTTTATTTGTGCACATCTGTATTTTTCTGTGCTGAATGTGACCCGCAACACTCAGTCATAAAGAATGTATGACAGCCATGACAATAGAACTGTGATACAGCTATGCTGTGTGAAATGGGGCTGGAGAGGGGAGAGACCACTGGTACACATTGAAAGTACAGTCATTCCCTTTTTTCCTTGTCTGAATAGCTTCCAAATCTCATACATTCACAAACAGAACCCAGCCAAAGCCCACAGCTGTCATGCATTTTCAACAGATTCCACAGGGCCTAGATGAGGTTTGAAGACATTCCTTTGCTCTTACACATTAGCTAAAAGGAATTACCGTAACATCTGATATTGTGGAAGTGGGAAATTTGCCATCCTGACCTTGCCCAAAGCATTCCGGAACTGGGGTCCCAAGGATTTATTATCTCAGATGGCCTCCAAAGGTCATCAAGGGCTCTTGTAGTAGTGTTCCAACAAACTCAAATGACCAATGGGCTATTCATTTGGAGGAACTGTGCAGTTTTGTATAGATAAAATAATGGGCAGACACATGTTACTGTTGCTTTCTGAATCTTTGTCATAGGAAAGGCATGTTCCACTGGAGTAATTCCCAGCTGCCAGTAATGTGCTGATACACCACAGCCAATCATCAGAGAACAGGCCAAATAAACAGGATGTTCACAATGTGTATGATTGCATGAGTGTGTAACAAACTTTCTGCACATTTCACAGTCCCATAATGAGATTGACATGCATTGCTTAATCTGCATCTGTCTGTTTAGGGAAGAAACACATAAACACCATGGAGACAATGTGTAAGAAAGCTCAGTTTCTTGGCTACATGCTGTTGATATGGTCGAATAAAATCTGGCATTAAGGTGGAAATGAGTGGTACTTTAGTGCTATTCATTTATTTGCTGAGAGGTTCCATACAATCAGACAAGCACAGAATGGTGAGAGCATTAATATAATCAGAGTAGTTATAATAGTAAAAGATGAAAACATTAGAAGATGACACACACGATTATTTTTAAAGGAATGTGTGAGGTGTCTTTATTTTTGTTTTGATTTTAGAATTTTTTATTGTTTATCAAAAAAAAAAAAGAAACAAAGAAAGCTAGCACAAACAAATCGAAGCATTAAGAATACAATATGATACATCCATGGCTAATTTCACCTAGTTACAGCATGCTAAAATCTACTTTGTTTCTACTAGAATTTTGCAGGAAGACAACTAAAACATAATGTTTAAATCACTGTAAAAATGCACCAAAGACATAGTCCAAGTTTGATAAATGAACATATAATTAAGTATATCACTACAAAAGCCAACGATTAATCAGAAGTCTGTAATAGGACTGCCCAGTTGTTTCTAAAAATATTAGGTTATCCAATACAGTATTAAAGTCAGGTCCCAGTTTTTTCAGAGTCTTGCAAGAAGATGTGTGCTGATTATGATAGAAGCTGTTCATATATCTGAGTATTGATTGTTGCCTGTGATGAACTTCAAGAATATGTTTATGTTGGGAATTAATGTGCACATATGGTTCTTACTGAAAAGGTATAGAGGTACTGGTTTTATGAAAATCTGCAGTAGAACGAATGCCACATGTCCTTTCTATCCAGCCATGGAATGGGTAGGAAGTTGGATTTGTGTACGTTAAATGGAAAAAACAAACAAACAGAAGACTTTCCTGACAGTAGATTTTTATTCCAACTTTGGAGAAATGGATTCCCTACACTGTAGGGCACTGATTAGCAAATTAAAGTTTTTCTTTGTAACATCTTGTATTCTAGACAGTGTACTCTTACACAATTTGGATTCCAGATTCAGGGTATTTTATAAGAACCAAGGCTTTGACATGTAAACTTCCTTCCAAAAAATCTATGAAGTAATGGGAAAACAGAGTTAGCAGAACAAACAGCAAAAGTACTACACCTGACAGTGTTTTAAGGGTCTAGATTCCTGTTATAGCATTCCTAGTATGTAGGAATATTCCATCACAAGGATGTATGGAGAAGTACATGATGAGAAAAAAACTTGCTACAGTTGGAGATGTAAATAAATGAAAAGAAGAAACACATCTGCCATCTCTGAGCGATGGCACAGCAGAATGGACCCAAGCCTTAAAAAGACAGAGGACATAATGAACTAAAGAAACTGAGAACATTGCAGTGGTGCCTGGGCACATGAGATGAGTACTTAACAATGGTGAGACCTCACCTGGATTCGTGTTTAATTCTGAGCACAACACTTCCTTCAAGAAATCTCTAGATTAAGAGGAAAGAATCCAGAGAACAGCAATAAAAATGGTTAGAGATTAAGAAAACATGACATACGAAAGAAGTTTGGGAGAGTCTCAGCCTCTTAACTGAGGCTGCATGTAAATAAAAATACAAAGAGTTTATTAGAAAAGGAATCACAATCAATTATTCTCTGAATCAACTGGGGACAGGACAGTTTTGATATGTACAAATTGTAAGGATGGAGATTTAGCTTAGATATTAGGAAGAACTTTCTAACTGTCAGGGAGATTGAATGCCAGGACAGATTACCAGCAGAGTTTGGGGAGTCTCCAATCTCCATCACTGAAAGTCCTTTAAATTCAAGTTAAACAAACATCTACTTGGGAAGATTAAAACAGGGATATTGTTAGTGCTGAGGATGGTGTTACTGTGTCTCTTAAAGATGGGACTAGATAATCTTTTATGTTCCTTCCAAGCCCTACTTTTCTATGATTCTAGGATTTTATAGCAAAACTCTAATTATATACAAATTGGTGGATTTTGTGAGTCCTCCTGTGCCAGGAACACTGTAGAAACTGGCCATATATAGATGTTTTGTTCTTCTAGGTTTAATCTGGATTACAGCTGTCACTATATACACATAGAATAATAGAATCATAGAAAATTAAGGTTGGAAGGGACCTCAGGAGGTCATCTAGTCCAACCCCCCTGCTAGATCATCCCTGACTACATCATTCCAGCCAAAGCTTTGTCTATCCAGGTCTTAAAAACCTCCAAGGATGGAGATTCCACCACCTCTCTGGGTGACCTGTTCCAGTGTTTTACTACCCTCCTAGTGAGAAAATTCTTTCTAATATCTAACCTAAACTTCCCTGGCTGCAACTTGAGATTGTTGCTCCTTGTTCTGTCATCTACCACCACTGAGAACAGTACAGCTCCATCCTCTTTCGGAGCCCCTCTCAGGTAGTTGAAGGCTGCTATTAAATCCCTTCCCAGTCTATTCTTCTTTAGACTAAATAAGCCTAATTACCTCAGCCTGTCTTCATAAATCATGTCTCCCAGACCCCTCACAATTTTTGTTGCCCTCTACTGGACTTTCCCCAATTTGTCCACATCCTTTCTGTAGTGGGGGCCTGAAAACTGAACACAATACTGCAGATGTGGCCAAATAGAGGGGAATAATCACTTTCCTTGACCTACTGGCAGGACTTCTATCAGTGCAGCCCATTATGCCATTAACCTTCTTTGTAACAAGGACACACTCTTGGCTCATAATCAGCTGATTGTCCAATTTAACCCCCAGGTCCTTTTCTGCAGAGCTGCTGCCCAGCTGGTCAGCCCCCAGCCTGTACTGATATGTGGGATTATTCCATCCTAAGTGCAGGACTTTTCACTTGTTCTTGTTGAACCACATGAAATTTCTTTTGGCCTTATCCTCCAATTTGTCTAGGTTACTCTGAATCCTAGCCCTACCCTTCAGCATATCTACTACTCCCCCCAGCTTGGTGTCATCTGCAAACTTGCTGAGGGTACACTCTATCTCATCTTCCAGGTCATTGATGAAGACATTGAACAAAACCAGCCCCAGGACTGACCCCTGGGGCACTTCACTTGATACCGGCTGTCAACTAGATATTGAGCCATTGACTACTATCCTCTGCGCCCAATGATTCAGCTAGTTTTCTATCCACTTACAGTCCATTCATCCAACCTGTATTCCCGTAGCTTGCTTGCGAGATTGTTGTGAGAGACCATATCAAAAGCCTTGCTAAAATCAACATATATCACATCCACTGGTCTCCCTGCATCCACAAAGCCAGTCATCTCATTATATAAGGCAATCAGGTTGGTCAGGCATGACTTGTCCTTGGTGAATCCATGCTGATTGTTCCTAATCACCTTCTTCTCCTCCAAGTGCTTGTAAATGGATTCTTTGAGGACCGGCTCCAAGATTTTTCCAGGGACTGAGTTGAGGTGATGGGTCTGTAGTTCCCTGGATCCTCCCTGACATTTCACTGTTGGTGTAGTCAAATGTGCCAGCAACACCTCACCACAACTACATGTCAATATCCTGACTAAGCCCCCAGCTCTGCCAAAGAACACAGGCTACTGGTCTGTGAAGAAGAGGGTAAACCCCCTTTCTCTCCCCTCCTCCCCCACTCCCCACAACACATTGGCTGAGATGGTCATCAAACCTCAGGTCAATTGCACCCATTACAACTCCTGGAACAGTACTTTAGATAATTGTCAGAAGGTTTGCAACAATGTAGCGGTACTTATATAGGCTTATTATTACCTCCTAATTACTTCAAAGTGCAAGTGCTAAGTGCAACCCCCATTCCCCACCCCAGAATTGCATCTGTTAAGAGCCTGATGATCAATGATTGTCTATTAACTCTTAAATTGAATTGAAATTTAGTTTGAACTGTGTAATGTGAATCACTTAACATGGTTTAGAAAATGGTGAGCATGTCTATAAATGGCTGTTGAGACCAAGGCTGCAAACCAGCACTGAGAGCAGATTGTGGGATGGGGGGGTTTGGTACGCTGGGGGCTGGTTGGTCCATGGGAGTGGGGTGGTGGGGGTGGGGGCTGGGGAGCTAAAAATATCTTGGTGCCAGGGACTGGGTAGGAAAGGTGCAGTCCTGGGGCTGGGGCCACTGGCTGGGCTTTCCCAGCCCTGGGACTGCACTGGGAACTGTACAGAAGTTCAGTTAGATCAGTCTCACTTCACCTAATCTAAGTTAGACTCCGTCTGAGGTACAATTAATTTAGATCAGGCCCACCAGTTTTAGGCTGATCTAAACTTCCTGAACTTCTGTACAGTTTGCACTTAGATTAACTTAACTAGTGATTGAAGTGTAAGGTCTGCACTTGGGCATACTGAGTTAGATCGGGTGGCCATTTCTAACCTGATGTAACCTCCCCCTAACCTTCTTGAATACCTGTATGTACTCTAATTGATCACTTACTATTCAAACTAATGATACAGGAATATGAAGGACCACCTCTGCCCCTGAATACTACGAATTTCATTTCCTTTCCTTGAATTTCTTCCTTTATGTTTAACACCCCGTCAGTTTTCTGAGAAGTTGATACATTTTTGTTCTTCAATTACAGATAATGGCAATTGTATGAGTGTAATTCTGACATATCTCTTAAGAGATGGGATTCAGCATGGCAGGAGGGAGAGCTTGACAGCAGGTACTGGACTTCATCCAACCATGTATAAACAGCACCCCTTCTAAGCAGTTATGCTTCTTCCCCTCCATAATTCCATCTGCTTCCTCTACTGTTGGTGGCCTTTATGCTTCTGCTAGCCTCCCCCGCTTCCAATGGATTTAGTGTGCAGGTGTGCAAGTCCTGGGCAGCTGTTTAAAGAATACAATATCCTATTTCCTTTTCCCAGCTGTGAACAACTGGATTTTACAATTGTCCAAACTCCCCTCTAACTTACTTGGAGACCACCACTGCTACTATACCTGTATAGATAGATTGCAGAAGGGTAGCCTTTGTTAAGTTTAACAGAGGGCATTCTTGTGCTGTACTAGTTGAAGTGACTAGTTTAAGTGCAGAGTAATTCCTCCCCCCCCCCCCCCCAGAAATCTCTAGGTTATTTAATGTCATAATATATGCATTTGAGAGAGGCATGAATAAATCAGAGTAATTGCCCTATAGTGCCTTAGTTTTATAGGTATATTATAAAACTAAATATTGCAGTGTTGCTCTGATGGTTTTTTTCATTCTGACTTAAAATCCTCCTTAGCCAGGACAAGTTAGATCTCTTTCAAAGCCAAAAGGACGAGAAAATATGTGTCCCTTGAAAGAAATTATCAACAGAAGGAGAACAGGCTCCAAAATTGCCATGCCCCCACCTAACAAAAAAAGAGTAGAGCTATAAATCCCACAGGAAAAAAAAAACACCTTTTCATTTTGGTCATTCTTTCTTTCTTCATTGCTTAAAACTAAACTGGAGTCTCTTTGTGGTTTTAAGATTTGTTTTTTGTAATGCTTTCAGTTGTACTTTCATAAAGATCTCTTAGTAGTGCAAATAAATTAAGGAATCAATTTGGAAAAGGAAGAAGTCCAATGGGAAGCAGTAACTTCTAGTACCAACATATTATTAGACTTTATAATTACTTCAACAGATGTGATTTTTCCCCTGTGTAATGATATGAATACATATGGATACTTTAAAATCTTTATTTATAGAGTCTTTGTTATTTTTTTCTATTAATTATTAACAAGTGAAATACTTTGAATTTTGTCACTAAACTTAATACAAACCTCACCTACAAAACAAATACTCTGTCTTCTAGAGCAGGGGTGCTCAACCTTTGGCCCTATGGGCCAGATGAGTGTCCTGGAGCTAGTCTTTGGGCTGGATAGAGACCCATGTACCAGGATCAACCCCTGGGGCCCAGCACCACCCATTCCCTCCCCCATGCACTGAGATTGAGCCCCAGGGGCCTGGCACCATCCCCTCCCACCCTGGCATGCCAGGATTGGGCCCCATGACCCTGCTTTCCTCCCCTCCTGCCCTGTGTGCCACCCCTTCCTTCCTGTGCATGCTGGGATTGGATCCCAGGGGTCTTGCTCCCACCCCAAACCTCAGGATCGGGCCCTAGTGCACTTAATTAAATTTAAGTTCCAATTATTGGAAGTTGAAGTTGGATCAATTCAACTTTGAATGAAGATGCAATTTAAGCTGTGAGAATAATTAAATACTGGAATGTCTGAGGGGAGGTAGTGTACTCACTGTTTCTTTTGTTTTAAAATGAGCTCAGCTATCTTTCTAAAAGCTTTGCCTAGTTTAGCTTCTGAATTTGACACGTGTGTGTGTGTATGTGTGTGTGTGTATGTGTATGTGTGTGTGCGTGCACGTGTGCATGCGCAGTTCGGACAATGATTGTAATTGGACTCATGCTTCAGGACTTCAGTTGGCTGCCTGGAAAGATCTGGAGGGATTTTTTCCCCAATGGCTAGAAATAATGTGCTTTCTCTGAAGCATCAGGTGGAGCTAGGACACTGGATGGAGTGAAAATGCCCTGAGGAACCACAGAGAATCTTCTTTTCTGAGATGCATGCTTGCATACTTAAGATCACACTGATCACCTGATTTGGGGTTGAAAATAAATTTTTCTTCATATAAAATTGGTGGTAATTAGAGAATGAGGAAGGAAATTTTCCTTTTCTTCTGCAGAATGGAGCATGGTTTGCCTGATAGGATCATCCAGGTTAATCTTATCAAATCAGTTGCTTGCCATTTCAGGGGCCTCATATATTGGTGACAACTTGGTCTACTTTGTTCTCTGCCCTTGGCAATCAGCCTAATCTACTGAGGATTTAAATACTTTAATTTTACCTGGACTCTTTGCAATTGAGTGTTAGAGTGAAACTTAATGGCCTGGCATATACAGGAAGCTAAAACTTGATAAAGGAAAGGTCCCTTCTAACCTTAAACTCCACAAACATTCCAGGGGACTATAACTGAAAGGTAATAATATTTTTTTAAGCCTATATGCGTGTCCTCAAGAACGCTCCTGGGAGGTTTCTATGTAAGAGTAGACAGAGACAAAAATTAGGGTAAATACAACAGTAATAGGCAATTTATATGTAAGTAAACTCAATTCCCAATACACATATGTCAGAGGAGGCTTTTTAAAGAAGGAATTAAATATACACAACTTTGTAGACAGATTTGAAGTAGTGCGATCCTTGGGAGGCTCTGTGGAATATTTAATAGAAATGCTTATGTAATAGGGTGACAAGCAGGTGGACAAGGCTTGAAAACTTGTGAAAGTCAGGGTCAATGCAAAGTTTGATAAGGAAGGATAAGCAGTGAAGGTAAGAGTTTTATGTAGAACTTGGAACTGGTGACAATTGATATCCAGTAAGTCACGGAGTTATTCCAAGACTGGATTGTCATGATCAAAATAGATGATGTTAGTTGCATTTTTGTACAGATAGAAAGAAGGAATATGTGTTGGAAGTCTAGAGGAAGGTATAGTGATGAACAACACAAGAGATTTGGCTGTGGGGTTAGAAAGAAAAGAACAGATCTGGGAGACTTTGAGAGGAAACAACTGGCAAGATTTAGAAATGGCCTTTGTTTTTTTGTGTACACTGTGTTTCTTTGTGGGGGCAACTAGACAGGAACTATGCACCAGAATGAACTCTCACAGAAAAAAATATAAATACAAAGACATGCAGACACCATTAGGGGCCCGTTTTCTATAGAACCACCACCCGATTTCTAACCTCACAACCCTTGTGCTCAAAGGGAATTTACAAAACACCTTCAGAGGATGGGCTTGGGAATGGAAATTCATAATTGTACTGGACAGTAAAAAATCTGGAATTAATGCAGACAATGGCTGTATGGTTCATTACAACCTGACAAATACTACCAATAATCCCTCTCTATTTTTCAGGTAATAACTACCCCATGCTTGAATGGTTTTGCTCTGCCACTAACTAGGTTGGCTATTGTACTGCACTGTTTTTGTTTTATAATGGCTCTTGATAACACCTCTCACTCTTAATTCAGGACCCTTCTCTGTCCCTCCAAGCAGATTGTTTGCATTTGAATGGAGTCTTTCCTCTGATATGTAGCTCAGGCTGTGTCTGCTTCCCTGTCAGACCTGAGGAAGGACCCCTAATGCAGGAAAGCTTGTCTGACAACTCTCTTAACTATACAGTTAGTCTAATAAAAGATATCATAAAAAATCCTTGCTCCTTAGTAATATGCCATGAGATCCTCAGAGGAAAAATACTCTTTAAAATGCAAATAGACTTCTATAGTTATTTATGTAGTTAACAAGCCCTGTGAATACAAGAAAAGTCAGACAAACCATTATAACATTTCTGTTCTATTACTTCTGAAAGTCCTTTCCTGTGATAGGGTCCAGGCTGTTCTACCCATATTCACACCTGTGCACTCCCAGTCAACCACATAGATTTTGGTAAAATCTAATGATGTTCTTTATTAAACCCAATTGGTGTTTTTAACTCAATGTTTTGAGAAGGGAGAGCGTATAATGCTCGTAGTATGGGGAACAAGCAGGAGGAACTTACCTTCCTGCTAGCTGACACCAACCCAGATATAGTGGGGCTCACCGAAATGTGGTGGGACCCAATGCATGACTGGGCGGTGAATATCAAGGGCTTTAAAGCTTTACAGGAGGGAAAGGCCTGGGAGGAAAGGTGGGGGTGCGGTGCTCTACGTCAAGGAGAAATACACATTCTCAACGAGTAGCACGGGGTCAGAGGAGGGGCATACTGAAGTGCTCTGGGTTAGAATAAAAGGAAGTCAAGGGGAAAGGGACTTAACAGTGGGGATCTACTACAGACCACCCAAACAAGGGGAAGAGCTAGACCGGGAATTCTTAAGTCAGCTCACGGAGGCAGTTAGGTCAAAGGATGTGGTCATCATGGGTGACCTGAACTTTCCAGATATCTGCTGGGAAGAGCAGTTAGCCAGGTCTGACCACTCATGTAGGTTCCTAGCCAAGATACAGGACCTCCATCTAACCCAGGAGGTGCACAGCCCCACCAGGGGAGATGCCTTGTTGGATCTGGTCCTGGCCATGGGTGACAACCTGGTGAGGGGTCTGAGGGTCCTTGAACATCTGGGTGACAGTGATTATCGCCTGCTGGAATTTACCATCCAGTGCAAGGTGGCAAAGGCCTGCAACAAGGCAGCAGCCCTGGACTTCAGGAGGGCAGATTTCAATGAGGTAAGGAGAATAGTCAGGGAGGCACTGAGGTCCCGGAGGGGAGAGGAGTCGGGTGTCCAAGAAAAGTGGTCGTTCCTTAAGGAGATGATCCTCCAAGCCCAAAGGGAGGTAATCCCAACATGGATCAAAGGGGGCAAGAGGGCACAAAAGCCCCCATGGCTCACCAAAAGCATACGGGAATGTCTCCTAGCTAAAAAGGAGGTGTACACCCAATGGAAGGGAGGGGCCATCACCAGGGAGGACTATACCTCTGTTGCTCGGGGCTGCAGCGCGGCGGTCAGGAAGGCCAAGGCGGAGATGGAACTGGGACTAGCTACCCAGATCAAGAACAACAAGAATTCCTTTTTTAAATACATAGGGGGCAAAAAGAAGGTACCAGGTAATGTGGGGACTCTGCAAGACACCCTATGAAATCTGGTTGTCACACCAGACAGCAAAGCTAACCTATTTAACAATTTATTTGCCTCTATTTTTCTGAGCAGGGACCAGGTCACCCCCCCCATAGGACCCAGGGGAGGTGCACCCAGATCTAGGGTCAGTGAGGACCTAGTCATAGATTTCATAGATTTCATAGACATTAGGGCTGGAAGGGACCTCAGAAGATCATTGAGTCCAGCCCCCTTGCGGAAGGGCAGGAAGTCAGCTGGGGTCATAGGATCCCAGCAAGATAAGCATCCAATTTACTCTTGAAGGTGTTCAATGTAGGTGCTTGAACCACCTCCGGTGGCAGGCTGTTCCAGACCTTGGGGGCTTGGACAGTAAAGAAATTCTTCCTTATGTCCAGCCTGAAACGGTCTTGCAGTATTTTGTAACCGTTTGACCTCGTCATCCCTTGGGGCGCTCTGGTGAACAAACGTTCCCCCAGATACTGGTGGTCACCCCTGATAAATTTATAGGTGGCCATCAGATCACCCCTGAGCCTGCGCTTTTCCAGGCTAAAGAGCCCCATGGCTCTCAGCCTGTCGTCATAAGGTCTGTTTTCCTGACCTCTGATCATGCGCGTGGCTCTTCTCTGGACTCTCTCAAGCTTCTCCACATCCTTTTTAAATTGTGGAGCCCAAAACTGGACGCAGTACTCCAGCTGGGGCCTCCAGTCAGGGAACTTCTGGAGGGACTGGAAGTATTTAAATCAGCTGGTCCTGACGATCTCCACTCCAGAGTGCTGAGAGAATTAGCAGAGGTCATTGTGGGACCCCTGGCATGGCTTTACGAGCACTAATGGTGCTCTGGCCTGGTGCCAGAGGACTGGAAAAGGGCCAATGTGGTTCCCATTTTCAAAAAACGGATGAAGGAGGACCCAGGAAACTATAGGCCAGTCAGTTTTTACCTCAATCCAGGGTAAGCTTTTTAAGAGAATTATCCTGGCATATGTCCACGAGGGGCCAGCAGGGGAGGTTGTGCTTAGGGGCAACCAACATGGGTTCATTAGAGGCAGGTCCTGTCAGACCAACCTGGTGGCATTCTATGACCAGGTCACAAAATCCTTAGACTCAGGTGTAGCAGTGGATGTAGTCTTTCTGGACTTTAGGAAGGCCTTCTACACTGTCTCTCACCTCATTCTCATTAAAAAACTAGGAGACTGTGGCATCGACACCTACACAGTCAAATGGGTCACTAGTTGGCTAGAGGGCCAAACCCAGAGAGTGGTGGTGGATGGGTCTTATTTGACCTGGAGGGATGTGGGCAGTGGGGTTCCACAGGGCTCAGTCCTTGGGCCCACACTGTTCAACATCTTCATCAGCGACTTGGACAAGGGGGTAAAAAGCACCCTGTTCAAATTCGCAGACTACACTAAGATGTGGGAGAAGTGGGCATGCTAGAAGGGAGGAATAGGCTGCAATTGGACCTAGACAGGATACAGGGGTGGGCAGAAGAGAACAGGATGGGTTTCAACACTGACAAGTGCAAGGTGCTGCATCTGGGGGGGGAAGAATAAGTAGCATACCTACAGGTTGGGGACTTCCTTCTCGTCAGTAAAGAGGCAGAAAAGGATCTTGGAGTCATTATTGATGCCAAAATGAACATGGGCCAACAGTGTGGGGATGCGGTCAGGAAGGCCAACCGTACCTTGTCATGCATCCACAGATGCATCTCAAGCAGGTCCAAGGAGGTGATCCTCCCCCTCTATGCAACACTGGATAGGCCGCAGTTGGAGTACTGCATCCAGTTCTGGGCACCGCACTTCAGGAGGGATGTGGACAACATGGAGAGGGTCCAGAGGAGGGCCATCTGCATGATCAGGGGTCAGCACGGCAGGCCCTACGAGGAGAGGCTAAGGGACCTGAACCTGTTCAGCCTCCACAAGAGAAGGATGAGGGGGATCTAGTGGCTGTTTACAAACTAGTCAGGGGGGACCAGCAGGCATTGGGGGAGTCCCTGTTCCCCCGAGAACTACCAAGAGTGACTAGAAATAACGGTCACGAGCTGGCAGAGGGTAGATTCAGGCTAGACATCAGGAGGCGCTACTTCACAGTCAGGGCAGCTAGGATCTGGAACTAACTTCCAAGAGAAGTGGTGCTGGTTCCTACCCTGAGGGTCTTTAAAAGGAGGCTGGATGAACACCTTGCCAGGGTTGTTTGACCCCAGTACTCTTTCCTGCCATGGCAGGGGGTTGGACTTGATGATCTGCTCAGGTCCCTTCTGACCCTACCAACTATGAAATTATGATTTCAATTGTGGGTAATGGCATCTTCCTCTTTCTTGGTGACCAGCCAATCTACATTTTCATCTCTCTTTGGGGGAATCGTGGGGAAACTCCCTGCACAGACCCCTGGAAGGCATGATGATCTGGGCACTCTACCACCCTTTGGTTTTTTTTGGCAGTAGTGAAATCACTGAAAGGTCAGGGTTTTACTTAAAACCCTTTCCAGTGTAAGTGGAGACACTTCTGCCCAGGGACCAGTGGTGTTGCGTAGGGGATGCATGGGGGTGCATGTGCAACCCCTGAAAGTGCTGGTGCCCCCCCTGACTGGCCAGGGTCACCACTTAAGTGATTGGCAGGGGGGACAGGCGGGAGCGCCGGTGACCCCCCTGTGAGCGCTGGTCAGAGAGTGGAGCAGAGTGAAGTGGCCGTAGCCACTCCTGGATGCTTTCCTGCATCAGGGGTCCTTCCTCAGATCTGGTCAGCAGGATCGGATGTGGGCAGGATCGGATGTGGGGGACCCCCCCCCCCGGTCACTGACTGGTCATGTGCCCCCTACAACTAAGGCAGCACCAGTCGCCCATGCCAGGGACAATTGTGAATGGATTCTCAATCAGTGACTTTCTTGGGACAGTTCAATTGTTGTGTCTATCTGTACCACACACCCACAGTGTATGGGGATTGGGCCAGCCATGATCCCAGGGCCAAGGGTTTTCATGCACCCTGAGTCCTGGGGGTTGAGGCAGCCTTGATCTCCAGGGCCCAGGGTTTTCACATTGGGCATGTTGAACCCCTGCAGCTGGGAGCCCTGTCTGCTTCTCTCTCAGACCTGAGGAAGGACAGATGCAAGAAAGTTTTTCCACCAGCTTTTCTAACCGTACAGTTGGTTTAATAAATACTACTACCAAAAGTCCTTGCCTCGTAGTAATATGCTGTGAGATCCTCAGAGGACAACTGCTTTTTAAAATACAAAGTATCTTCCATACTTATTTTGTTTAGGTAGTTAACAAGCCCTATGAATAGGAGAGGCCAGACAAACCACTGTAACATTTCTGTTCCATTGCTTAGGAAAGTCCTCCCTCTCCCAACCACAACCACATATATAACCACTTTTCCGAGGAATGCCAGTTTTATCCTCTGTTGTATTTTCTTTGCAGTTTCAGTGGTTATAAAGTGAATTCTTCATCCTCTACTCTGATTCACATTTTTTTAAACTTAAATCAAACTCATATGTCAATCTCCAATTGACTTGTATGGCTCACAATTTTGTTTTTGAAATTTGCAAGGCATGCATAGAGAATGACATAATGCTTGATAAAATACCAAATATTTACCAAGTTAAATCCAATGGAAATGGCTGTCAGTGGCAGCAGCAGGATTGTGCAAGAGAGAAAAATATCAGTTGGCTTAATTCACATTTGACAAGAAAATGACTTTGTCAGTCTAAAGAAAATGCTGCCATATATTGCTGGAAACAGAGAAAGCATACTATTTGCTGATACCATGATGGTGGTTAAGGAGAGGAAAGGCTAGATCCTCATATGGCATAAATTACCCTAGCGCCACTGAGGTCAGTATTGCTGCTCCTTTTGACCTCAGTTAGGAATCAGTCCCAAAATCTAATAATAGAAATATATGCAGGTTTCATAATAGAATTCTTTCAACTCATTCTAATGTCAGATATCTCAGGCTTTCATTTTATGGTCCTTTAACTACTGTATCATTCTCTTCTCTGGCCTCCCAAAAACTCACAGGGCCCTCCTGTTAGTTCAGAACTCTGCTGTTAAGCTCCTTTTCCTAGCCCACCAGTTTGATGGTAACTTTTCTGTTTTGTTTAGCTTTCTGCTAGTTTTCCCTCCACTCTGACTTTTCATTTAAACTTCTTACCACTTTCAGATGGGGCACTAACTGGCCTAATCTTATATTACGTTGAAAACCAATTACGCCAACCCAGTGAAAACACAAGTATGTTCTTTCCATCTGAAAATCCATGAAGCCAATTGCCAGCTCAACATTACATGGTCTGCGACCCCACTATCCCACTATCCAAACCCAGTTTACCTTGGAGTCATTCTCGATCAAGCCTTCGCATACAAAGAACATATCATAATGACAATAGCAAAGTTCAGCTTTTGTCTGAGGAGTTACTCCAATACACCTGCCCCACCCTTCAGCTGGGGTTGAAAATCCCCCAAACCAAACTTCTTCTGCTCCCTTTCCCCCCTCCCATTCTGAAAATAGCGATAGGCTGTGAGGCAGCACAGACAGAAATTACAGAAGTCCCTCTATTTTGAAATGTCTTCACCTGAGCGGTCAGATTTTCACCCAGTTGAACAATTTTTAAGCTGTCTGCAGCCGTGCACTTGTGTTTGGTCATGGCTATAAACTGCTTTCTTTGGCCAGATTGGATGAAAATTGTCACTTCTGTCTGTGCCCTCTCTTTACCTTTTTTGTGGAAGGCACAAATGTCTTGAATGTCTAGGAAGGGCCCATTGCATTGTGAGCACTGCTTATAAATAAACAGCAACAAGAATATTAAAACTGAGGAGGAGGATAATTAATTAATCCATATTGCTTAAAGGAACAAATTTGGGACATCCCATTAAATGCCTTCTATTATATCTTGCTAAAGTTTGCCTGTGGCACATTGTAGGGTTTTTTTTATTATTATTAGGCTAGTTTGTAGCTATGGTGTGTACAAAGCCTCAGAGTGGATGACCTTGTGGATGCTTTGGACAAGTGGTTGCATGTCATTGCAGGGGATTGTGCCCTATGGCCCCAGAGGCCTGTTCCAGCTCTATATTTCTATGACTTTTATAATCCAATACCAAGTATTTCTCCTGTATTTACAGCTGCAGTAGAGGATCTTGTATGGGTGACTGGTGCCACCTTAGTCAGGGGGAGCACGTGCCCCCCCTGTGACCAGTCCCACCGACCAGAGGGGGAGGTCCCCTGAGGGTGATCCTGTGGTTGGGGGAGGGGGGTCCCATGTGGGCGATCCTGCAGTCCTCAGGGAGATGGGTCACCTGGGTGATCTTGCGATGGCCGATCACTGCAGTTACTTCTGGGAGTGGCTGCGGCCACTTCTGGGAGTAAGCACCGGCCACCAACACTCCTAAAAGCGGCTGCAGCAAGCACAGTGATTGGCCGGTGCTTGCAGGGGGTGCACTGGCATTCCTGTCTGCCCCTCTGCCCATTGCCTAAGCGGTGAGCGCAGAAAGAAATTAAGACACTTTGAGATTACACCAAGGCTAAATATGGAAATGGGTTTACCACAGGGATGGTTGTTCCTGGTTTTGACTTGCATCAAAACAGGTGTGGGGAGGGGAGAGGGTGAGAGGGGAATGGGGAACAGTCATTTACAGGGGCAACTTGAATGGCATTTCATGTGAATTAGCCACATTTGTTCCAGGAAAAGTTTTCATTCAGATACTTCACAGGTACTGGGGCTAGGACTGACTGGAACTGCACCCCCGCCAGCTGAGACTCTGGTGTGGTCCTGTGTGACAATGAGCTGATTCTTAGTCTGAGCCTCAGGAGGAAGTTGGAGCCAGTTTGAGACTCCTGTACAGATCTGGGGCTAGGACCCACAATCAGCTGATTGTGGGTCCCAGCCCTGGGGCTTCAAATTGCTTGTATTATCTCCATGGAGTGGTTGGGTGATAGCAGAACATGTGCTACTCAATACAATCTGGAGATATACCTCCTGTGAAAAGTCCTAGCTTTGCTATGATAGTCACACTTACCATGCATTTTACTGGTTGAGGGTGCAGATGGTAGTGTTTTAAAGGCAGTAAACACACGTTAAATATAATGGGCAACATGGCCCATGATGATGCAGAGGTGAGTTGTTCTAGAATTCAGAATTGGTGTTTCTAGGAATTCTAGGTAAGGTATTTCAAACCTGGTGGGTGTTTAGGCCACTTTTCCTTTGGCTACAATTAGCCTGACAAACATTTTTAACTCATAGATTCACATGTAGCCCAGGTGGTATGTGGCTGGTACCCCCTCTTTAATTGAAGGGATGTTAGTGGGTCTGAGTGCTGTGCTGTTGGAGCGTGGCTGCCTAGCTTCAGGCCAACTCACCTCCCTCCCCTACAGAGCAGAGCAGAGCAGAGCAGAGCAGAGCAGAGACCAGGGGCACCCAATGATGTTTAACTATTTAGATTTAATTTTACAGTGCAGTGTCAATAAACCCATAAAACATGTACATGTGTGTGTGTTGGTCTTGCCACACACACACACACACACACACACTATTTACAAATATAAGTTTACAAAACAGTAACTCTTGCTGAGCGTAAACCCAGGTGATCTCATCTATGAGAAGGCTGCTATATAAGTGTAGGCCTTGACCCTCTCTGGGCTTCCAATTAGTGTACAGCCTCTACCCTCAGTAGGTTCTCCAGGCAGCAGGCAAGGGGCAATTGACAGTAAAACATAGGTTAAACAGTAGGTCAGCAGACAAAACCCGGCAGGGATAAATCAGTAGTCTAAACATACATAAGTGAGATTACATTAATTAGATTCAATACATAAAGATAACAAATACAATGAAAGAAGTATTGAGTAAGGGATGCTCTACCAGGCCCTTAAGCAACTGAACCACTAACAGGCTAAATAAGGCAGTTTATAATCATCTCATAATACAACATTAAGTATGCAAGTTTACAGCAAAGGCCCTAACAATATAAGAAACAAGGACAACAACAATGGTACAGCAGTTATGCCCAAAAGAAGGACTGATACCAGAGGAAAAGAGCAGATTACCATGTAGACACACTATCTTCCTTCTCTAGGCCACACGACTAGCATGGCCCAGTGACCGCGAAGCCAACCCCTGATGAATGGGGCCCTTAACTCCTTCTGCCACAAAGGGATTGTTTCTCCTTTGTAGTGGGGTTTCCCTTCTAGCGCCAAAAGGGGAGGGCTCCTCCTTCCCTTTAGAAATCCTTGTCTTCTCCCCTCCTTGGGACTGCAATCCCCTTTACAGGTAACTCATGACTCCCAGCAATTCTGGTGGGCTTGGCTTGTCTCTCTCTCATTGTGGGTTGGCTGTGGGGCTTCCCCCCCTCACTGGGATGGTTTCTCTGTCCTGCTTCTGCTTGCTGCAGGAAGGCCTGAGCTGCCTCATGCAGCTACCTTGTCCGTCAGCCCTCTCAGGCCCCGTGCACTGCTCTGTGCACCAAGGGGTTCCTGCCTCTTTCAGGAATGGGGCCCCACACTGTCTTGTGCAGTCATGGGGTTCCTTCAGCTCCATCTGGGCCCCGTGCACTGCTTTGTGCACCGAGGGGATCCTGTCCCTTGCAGGGATGGGGACCCTTGCTGCCTCACGGGGTTGTAGAGTCCCTTCAGATCTCCAGGTCTGTGCACCAAGAGGGCTCCTGCTTCTTGCAGAGATGGGGACCCACACTGCCTTGTGCAGCTGTGGGGTCCCTTCATCTCTTCACCCGTGCATTGCTTCATGCACTGTGGGGCTTCTGCCTCTCACAGGAGGTGCTGTGCTGCCTCGTGCAGCCACGGGTATCCCTCAGCTTCCCCCTGACCCTCCATGCACTGACTTGTGTACCAAGGCTGTGGCTAACTCCACAGTGGGGCAGGGACGCAGCAGCTTGCTGCTTCCCGCTGCGTGGAGGCATCTTCAGGGCGCTTCTGGGGCAACTGCTGCACCCCGCGAGTCTGATCCACCAGCTCTTCTGCAGCACTTCTTCATTGTCTCTCGTCAAAGCTGCCCGTGTGCTAGGCACGCAGGGTTTTATCCCTTCTGGAGATTGAAAATGGACAGATGGGAAAGCCTGAGGGGTTAATTCCCCCTCAGGTCCTCTTCTTCACCTTGCCCCTGGGTCAGGGTGGGGAAGGCCCCTGCCTCCTCCTGATTGGTGGGGAAGGGAAATGCCCCCACCAATTGGCCTGAGCCATTCAGGCTCAAACCAACAAGTCGGGCGGCCGGTGGCCCACCAGCCAGCCTGCCACACATAGAGCTTAATGCCAGAAAGAACCATTAGATAGTTTAGTCTGATTTTCTATATAATCCAGGCCATGAAATTTCCCCCAGTTACCTCTGTATTGAGCATAATAGCGTACATTTTACAAAAGCATGTCTTTTAGGCCCCCTGTACACATTACAGGTATCGTGAAATTAACTGGTTAATTGCACACTTACCTTGAGACCAGCTACACATGCAAAGTACCTATCACACAATAAAAAGCTCCAAGCAGCTATAAAAATAGACCTAAAAAATGTGTATTACCTTTATAGCTGGTTGCTATTGAGCTCTAATTTGCACATGTAGCAGGGTCTCAGGCTCAGACTCCTATCAGATAACAGGGCTCCCAGCTTCAGGGCCTGCACCAGGTACAGTGTGAAACCCTCAGGCCCTGGGATTGAGGCAGCCTCAATCCCTGAGGGCTCAGAGGTACATGAAACTGCTAGGCCTCAGGGATCATGGCTGCCCTGATCCCCCTGCCCTGGGAGTGCATGGTGCACCCCTGTGGCTGTGAACCCCTCAACTGAGGGGGCTCCTGGCTGAGGGAGCTTGCTTTTTGCTGGTGCAGAGAGAGGCTGGGTGTGGGTTCCCCATGCAATGGCAATAAGGTGCGATGGGACCTAATGCATGATCTCACAATCACCCCTTCCTGGCATGGCAGGAGGCACAAAGTGTGGCTTGTGCATTAGATTCCATCCTGCCTTTACCTGCACATGTAGAGGAGGGTTTAAAAAAGCATTCAGTCTTGATTAGAAGACATCAAAAGATGGAAAGACCAGCACATTCCTTGGTAGTTTTTGAAACACATTTCTTGTTAAAAGAAAAGGGTTATTTTTAGTCCTAATTTGTTTGACTTCAGCTTCCAACCATTGGTCCTTATTATATCTTAATCCTTTAGAGTAAATATTCTGTTAGTTTTCTATTTCTTCCCATAAAGGCTCTTATGCTATAATCAAATCATAGAATCATAGGGTTACTAGGGATCTCAAGGGTCATCTAATCAACCCCTTTGCTCAGGGGAAGGTTGTGCTGCATTTACAACTATCCCTGACAAGTGCCAATTCACTGGTAACCTTCAAGGAAGGAAATGTCACAACTTCTTTAGCCAAACTGTTCCACATTTACAAACTTTTTTGTGAGGTTAGCCTCAAATCTGCCTTCCTGTATTTAAAATGTATTCCTGCTTGTCTTGCCCTCAGTGACAATAGAGAATTATTGTTTGCCATCTTCTTTATAACCACCATACAAATATTTATCTTGTGTTTGATTGTGAAGTAGACTGAATCTTTAAGTATCTCACTGCAACGCATTTTCTAGCCTTCAAATCCTTTTTGATAGTCTTTTTAATATCCTTTCCAGTTTTTCAAGCACTTAAAAAAATATGATCACTAAAACTACAGGCAGCATTATGATATCTATTTCATTAATGCTTTATATTGAAGATCACCTAGTCCCATCCCTTTTTATATAGCCAAAGATTTCATTAGGCCCTTGGATGGAGTTATTTGTCCAGTGTGACACCTAAATCCTCTACAGAGTCCTTGGTTTTTCAGCATATTGTCTTCAATTCTATATCTCTGGCTACATATCTTATTGGCAATGGTTTTTAACCTGTTTCCAGATCATTAATGAAACACTGAATAGTTTTACACCTGGTAGGAATTCTGAGGACCAGAGGTCCTTGGAAGAAATAATGGTTAATGATAAGTGATCTCTTAATTCATTTTATGTATACTTTAATGATATTGCATAGAGATTTAAAAAAAAAAAATCCGAGTATAATTTGATCTTCAGAAATATATGCATATGTTATTAAGTCAAATGCCCTATAAAACTCTAAGTCTGTTACATATATGCAGGTACCTTTATCAACTAAATTTATAATCTCTTCAAAAGGAACGAAATCAGAGTTGTTTGACAAGGCCTGTTTTCCATGTTGACTGGCATTAATTATATTCCTATCCTTGCATTCTTTATCATCTGAATCCTATATCAGCTTTCCATTATTATGCCTAGGATTGATGTCAGGCTAACCAGCCTATAATTATCTGGGTCATCCAGCTTGCCCTTTGTGAATACTGGCACAACATTAACATTCTTCCAGTCTTCTAGAATTTCCCCAGTATTACAAGATTTATTAACAATTAACATCAGCAGGCTAGATATCTATTTAGCCAGTTCTTCTAGGAATTTTAGGTACTAGTTACCTAGGTAAGCTGATTTAAAAAATTCTTATCCTTAAGGCTAAGTATGGACAGTCAAAAAGCCTGAGGCTGAATCAATTCAATCTAGGCAGCTTCCTCTAAGCTGCATAGGTAGAACCAAAAACCAACTGAACTGACATTCAGTTTTCAATTGGTAAAGCAGGGGGAGGCCTACACCAGTAGCAATGCGTAGGAGGTGCACAGGGGTACACGTGCACCCCCTGAGAGTGCCAGTGCACTCCCTGACTGGCTATGCTTGCTGCTTAGGTGATGGGCAGGGAGGGCAGGTGGCAGTGCTGGTGTCCCCTGAAAGTGCCAGCCAGAGAGTGGAGCACCATGGCACTTCCAGAAGTGGCCACAGCCACAGAAGTGGCTCAGTGAGATTGGCTGAGGGGGACCCCCGCATCAGTGAGATTTGTCATGGGCCCCCGGTCGCTGACTGGTTGCTGGGGGGGTACATGCCCCCCCCAACTAAGGTGGCACCAGCCTGCAGGCCCCACAGGGAGTTAAGGAGCCCCTGTCTGGGTGCTGATGCACCTTGGGGGAACCTCCCCCTCAGGTTTCCCGCAGCCTGGGTTCCCCAGCCCAGGCAGCCCTGGGGACCAGAGGGGAATTCCTTGCTCCCCCTTCCCATTGCTTCAGTGGCTGCCACAGGAGAGAGGGAGAAGCAGTCCTCTGGGACAGGTGCATACCCATGAAGTACAGTGTAGGGGCACCAAGGAGCCCCCACCTCAGCCCAGGGACCCTTAGCCTGGGGCAGCCCCAGAGAGCTGAGGGGAATTCTTGCCCTCCCAAACTGCAACAAGATAGCTGCTGTCCCTGCCCCTTGCTGCTGATGCCTGAGAAAGAGGCCTGTCATGTGGCCCTGCCCCTCTCCACCAATCAGTGGTGAGGGTCAGGGCTACGTGATGGACAGCCCTCTGAGCCAGTCAGTGGCAGGGGGTGGGGACATATGATGGACAGTCCTCTCAACCAATCAGTGGTGAGGGGCAGGGCCACCCAGGAATCCCTCAGCCAATCAGGTGTGGTGGGGGGGGCACTGCAATAAGCCTGCAGAAATGGTGGCTGGCCTCACGATCTGCCCGTGCAGTTGGCTGCCTGCCTCCTTGATTTGGGTAGGTCCCTATTTATAGCCAAAGTTGTTGCCTTTCTTGATCTCTTTACTTTCTGGTACATCATTCTTACAGAACTTCCAATTTTCATTCACACTTTTTCTATCTAAAAACTTCCTTCCAATCAATTTTGCTCATCATCTTTCTCAACATTTGGACATTAGAAGCCCCAAGAAGGTGAATCTAACCAATCCTGTTTGGTATGCCAAGTGCTTTATCAATGAAGGCTAAACCCTGTCATGGGTTAGCTCAGCATGGTACAAACAATTCTGTTCTACAATTATTCTGTTGTAGAAGAATAATTTTTATGAAACTGTTGTCACAGAGCACTTATGAGTGCTACTGAAAGAGAAGGTTTGTTATCATTACTCTAATAAACTTTTTTCTTTCATGAATTCATAACTCATCCACGATCATTTGAGCTGGAATAAGTTTTATCATTCAGGCTAGGTGTTGACATTGAAAAAGCCCAAGGCAGAATCAATTTAAGTTACACGGTTTTCTGCAAGTGGCATAGTTTAGACTGGTAGTGAGCAGAACACACATTCGCCTTTTGGTTTGCGGTGGGGTTGGGGTTGGGTGGGGGGCAAATCTTAGACCAGGTTCTGCCATTTTAAAACCAGTCTGTATGTGCCAAATGCCAGACTTCTGTTCTGTTACAGGTATAGGACGGATTTGTGCGCTGAACTTAAGCTCTGTTATGGATATATACAGGTTTCTGATCACTTGTACTAGTAAAAGTGTAATGTCTGTACCTGCCCTCAGAGACTCAGGTGAGGAATGACTTTGTTAAAAAGTCACTTGATTCAGAGTTAAGCTGTTCTATTTATTTCCTTTTGGTTAAAACTACTGTGCCAAAATATAAATTGGAACAACTTTCATTTAAAAATCAAGATAGTTTGGTCTTTAAAAGTGGCTGCAGTAACCTGAATATTTTTCAGAATTTCCAGCAAGTAAGATGTACGATTGTTTTACAGTTGTATGGAATAGAACATGCATCACACATGGAGTGTTTAACCCTGGGCAATTTCAGTGACATACAAGTCACTGAAATTTTTGATGATACTAAGTAAGTTTCTTTTTGGTAATTTTTGTTTCTAGTGCTACTCTGAATGTGTGTATGGATCTTCTTCTGTAACATTGGCAATGAATTCTGACTGCCTTTGCCTACCCTCTAATATTCATGTACTATTCAAACAAATACTTGTTGATAATAAACCTAAATAATCTAACAGAAAGCTTCCAGAGAGTGCACAGCACTTTGGGTTACTGGTTTTGGTTAATGAAATAAAATTAACAAAGGGAAGCCAAGAAAAGATTTATTGCTCCATAAATCTTAGGTATATTTTGCACATCCTTGGAACAACAAAACTTTAGACATACGCTTTAAATAGATTTACAGGAGTTAAAGGTCATAGATCATGAAAACAGAGGAAACTATGCATAGAGATTTTGTTTATTTTCTGTCTCTTAAAAAAATCAAATGAAATCATTCAGTGTATAAAGCAGAAACACTTTGTTATGAGCAGCAGAAGTAAAGATTGTGGATATTTTGGTCTCCCTGGTTACCATGTGTAACAAAAACAGATGTAGAAAAACTTGTGGCTTTGCTTTATCACTACTTGCCATAACAGGGTGTTTTTATTACACTTTGTTTAAATAAATACAGTAATTCTCATGACGCAACTGCCCATGGAGTACACACCAATATAATGTGCAGCAGATTAGAAGAATGGACAATATGAAAAACTCTCTCAGGAGACATTCTGGTAATAGAATTGGAGCTCTTCAGGTCTCAAGTGTCAGCAAAATACCTTGGTCTACCAAGGTACTGCAGGTTTTTTCCCATGTTTCAATGCCAAGGATCTTTTAAATCAATTTGTATAATTCAGACAGTTAAACTTTAGATTACCTTCTTCCATTTTGGAACATGATAGGATGTGGTTATTTAAAGCCTTGAGATAAGAGTCACTTGAGGCCTCCTTTCTGATCAGTGCCTACTACACTATTAGTGGTGACCCCTGTTGGCTAGCCTATAGAATGGAAGGTAGGCTTGAACCACCAACACTTGTCTCTGGTCTCAGTGTTTTGACAACTTTAGGGCCTACCATGGAACAAATTGATCCTACAAGCCACTTTTAGTTTAATCCTTGATTTCATGCACAAGGAATATTTCAGAAGGCTTTTCAGACCTTCACAATAGATAGAAGTCACCCTTGCAAGAAGCCCAATGCTACCTCTGCTTAAACTCTATTTTTAAGTTCTATTTTTAGGTTTAAATGGTGGAGAGCTCTAGGAATAGCTCTCTGACCAGGTTAAAATTTCACTGGGATAAAAATGCTTTACAGATGGTCCACATTTTGTAGTGTAGTTATATTGAATACATATGGAACAGAATTACCATTCACTTCAACTATTTAATTGTATACACAGGAGTCTCACAAGACATTTACTGTGGAATTGAGTAGCTCCACAGTAAACATTTCAGCATCAATATATGTGACCCTCTTAGGCTGGAGGAAACTGCTATATATATATATGTATGTATGTGTGTGTGTGTGTATGTGTATGTGTATATTTATATATATATTAGGGCTGTGTGAAACAGCACCATTTTGTTTCACCTTGAGTTTCGAGGTTTTGACGGAACGGCGTTTTGTATTGAATTTCATTTTGATTTGAAAAAGTTGTTCTGTTTTGCTTCATTGAAACAGTGAGGCTGTTTCAACTCTGTTTCAATGTTTCGCTAGATCAGATGGGGATGAGAAGTCAGCCCAGCTGGGCTGACTTCCCATCCCCAGGGCTAGATCGGGCCAAGGCCAGGGAGTCAGCCCAGCTGCACTGATTCCCCACCCCCAGCCCGATCTAGCACGGGGGATGGGGAGTCATCCCAGATGCACTGACTCCCCACCCCCCCCGCCCGATCTAGCTCCGGGGATGGGAAGTCAGCTTAGCTGTGCTGACTCCCTGCCCCGGCCCGACCTAGCTCCAGGGATGGGGAGTCAGCCCAGTTGGACTGACTTCCCATCCCCAGTGCTATGGTTGAAACGTTTCAAATTTTGAAACATTTCAACTAGCCTCTTTTTGTTTTGAGGCTGTTTCAATACCCTTTGTTTCATTTAGATTTTGCTGTTTCAACCTCGTAATAAGTTGACACAATGTTGATATGAAACAGCTAGTGAAATTTCGCACAGCCCTAATATGTATATGTATATGTATATGTATATGTATATGTATATGTATATGTATGTCAAGGTTTGTAGTCCAAATATTGAACCTTAAATTTCCAGGTCAACTTATACACTGTGTCCAGGGCCTGGCCCAGCCAGCGCACAGCTTCTGGGCAGGGCTGCTGCTGCTACTACTGCAGCTGCTGGGGTACTTGGCTTCCCTGGCATCCAGCAGGACCTTTTCTCCCTGCTGTAGCACTCAGGGCATCAGGTAGGGAAGTGGTGGGGGTGGGGGTATTACAGCTCAGAGGGTGGGGCTGAGGCTGGCAGGAGCATGAAGCCTGGACTCAGGGGGTTGTCAGGAGCATGGAGCTTAGGTGGGCAGGGTATGGGGAAGGGTGTTGGTGTGTGGGCACTGAAGGATGGTGGATCCCACACACAATTCCCCCATGGTACACAGCTGGTGGCAGGTGCTCATGGCCTGTGCAGGTGCTGCTGTCCCGTGGTGCGCAGTTCTGCCGGCACTCATGTGTCACCAGGAGAAGCTGCGTGTGTTGGAACCGGATGCTTTCCCTGCCCCCTGCCTGGCTCACCCACCTCTATTGCAGTGCTTGCAGGGGCCGGGGCTGGGGCCAGGCTCAGGGCTCATCTGGCACAGCCCAGGCAGCGCTGGCCCTGGCCCCTGCGAGCAGCACTGCCTAGGCTGTGGCAGCTGAACATTAAACCTGGCCCCAGCTCCTGCAAGTGCCGAACCTGGCCCCAGCCCCAGCCCCAGCCCCAGCCCCAGCCCCTGTGAGTGTTGCTTCCTGGGCCATGCTAGCTGAGTATCAAGCCTGGCCCTGGCCCCTCTGGTGGTCCTGGTCTTGAACATGTCCACCCCCTGGGTGTTCTGCCCACAGTGAGGGTGTGTAGGGACTGGTATAAGTTGACTCCATATTTCTCAACCAGAAAGTTAGGTCAACTTATATGCTGGATTTATTAAAATCCTAACTTTTTGAATCAGAAATATGGGGTTGACTTATACACTGCGTTGACTTGTACACCATGAAATAAACTCCACAGCAATAATAAACTCTACAGTAATACACTCTAATTGTAAATACAAGTATTACCTAGATGCGGAATTTTTCATTTTGCAGCAGTGCATGTGTTGATGCTGATGCAGCTGCTGGGGCGTGAGGGTGTTTCAGTGCTGGGGCTGCCTGCTTGTTGGTTGCCAGCCCCTGTGCAGCACATTGACCTGGGTTGGAGCAGCCCTGGGCTGGCCAGCTAGGGCTGCTCTGCCCCAGCTCAGTGTTCTGTGGTCCTGGGTGCACATTCAAATGGCATGCCTAGGAGCAATAATCTCTGGTACAATAAACGCTGGAGTTTATTGCTCCACATTAATTGCACATGTAGCCATGCCCACTGTTAGTTAATTGTGTCGCTAATAATTTATCAAATTGTCTACAAACTTCGTTTTGACATTCTTTGGAAAACTTTAAATAGTCTAAACATTTTATCTGGGTAACTGAAAAATTGTCTGGTTACTTTTCAGTGTAAATTATGGTATCTGTGTTTTATCAGTTGGTACGGTAACTTTTGGGTTTCATTCATTGAAGTTACTATCTCAGCATATTGATGCATAACCTACTATATTTATGGATTTGTTTATCTGCAGAATTCTTATTAGAATAGCAGGTAGAGATTTATTTAAAAATACACATAAATTGAGCATAAAATAAGTTGCAGTAGAGTCATTACTGTTGCACAGCACTGTCTTTTTACTTGTGCAAAGATGCTTGTAACTCTAAGAGTATTCTAGGAACTGCAGAGCAAGAATAGAAGACTTTGGCAGTTGGGTGCTTGGCATGAGAAGGATGCAGGAGATCATAGGAGATGGAAATGGTCATTCTATGGAAAGTATTAGGATGGGAGTGGAAAAGAGAATATATCATTTGCATGCAAGGAGAAGTGGGATCCTCAAGTCATCTTTCAACACATAGGAGACTGCAGTATGTGTATTTGGTCATAAGAGTAGACTCAAAGCAAGACCCCTGAAAAGGGAAAGGTGGTTGGAACATGCTTAGCATTATTATATAATAATATATGTTACTATAATCTAATGTAATATAGAAATATTAACAAGTGTGTTATAATCTTGTCAGCAACACTGTTATCTGTCTGTGAAATAGAAGCCATACAAAATGAATACATTTTGAACTGTTACTTCACTTTTACTTCAGGGATAGTCTTTAATGTTTGTTCATATCTTTCAACTTTATAGTTTGCCAGTTTTGATTAGGGAAGTTCAAGCATGCTTGAGGAGCATTATCAGCAGCTATAATATGCAGCTGACATTTAGGATCAAAATTTTCTAATAAAATTAGTCTCTCAGATTAATGTGGTCTATGTTAATCTAATCTTGAATTGCCCCTAATTGTTCTGCTCTCCATCTTGCTTTCTGAAACCACTATAAGATATTTGCTTGTCAGCCCAGAGTTAATTTACTGTCTCAAAGATGTCAAGAAGACTTTTTAACTGTAAGGATAGTTAAGTACTGAGTGGACTACATATGGATGGTGTAGTAGCTGTATCACTGGAGGTTTTTAAGAGCAGTTTAGAAAAACATCTGTCAAGGGTACTTTAGGTATAGTTGGTTCTGTCTCACGGCAGAGGGATAGTTTAGATGACCTCTTGAGGTCCCTTCTAGATATGTTACCTGTGATTCATTTTAATTGAAGGCTTCTCGAAGTAGATTGCTCCAAACTTGGCCAAAGCTAATTTTATATGAATTTGTATCTCAACAAAGTCTTTCTTCCATTATGATTATACTGTACAGATTCAACTTCTAATCCAGGGGTGCCCAATCTTTTTGAATATGGGGCCAGATCATGAACTTTTTATCACCTAGTGGGCTGGTGAGCCATATTCAAAGACGTCACAGGAAGTGGTAACATATCAGGAAGTGATGTCACGTGACCTTTGACACCCATGAAGTTGCAGGGGTTGACATGGTGATGGTTGACATGACATGCATGCCCGGGTTGACATGGTGCTGCAGGAGCCGCTTGGCTACAACCAGGTTGACCTGGTGCTGGAGAAGCCGCAGGGCCAGGCTGGGGTTAATCTGGGGCCTGCCTGGCCTCCCGGTGCCATGCCCAGGTTGACATGGTGCTACAGGACCCGCCTGGGTAGAACTGGGTCGGCACTGGCCAGGAAAGGCAGCATGCAGCTGAAGCCGGCTTCCCATGTGCTGCTGGGGATGGGAGGAGGCCAGCCAGGTCTGCACCAGCCAGCAGAAGTGGCGGCAGAGCCATGTGCTGCTCGGGACTGACCGGTGCAGGCTCATTGTGTCCCGAGCAGCACATGGCTCTGCTGCTGCTTCTGCTGGCCAGTGCAGACCTGGCCGGGCTCCTCCTGGCCCCAGCAGCACATGAGAAGTGGCCCCCTTGGGGCCTCGTGCGCGGGCAGCTGGGCCCAGAGAGCCGCAGCACCTGGGGGGAGACCGGCCGGGGGAGCAGGCAGTGCCTTGCTGTGGGGCAGGACAGGGCAGTGGGGCTGGTTTGAAGTGGGAGGGTGAGGAGGCAGGTATAGGCCACCAGTGCCAGCAGCCGCTGCTTGACCTCCCGCACGGTGCTGCTTCCCTGGGCCCTGTGGGGGTAAGCAGCTCCCCTCCCCTTGCTGCCAGCTGGGGCCCGTGGGCTGGCCCTGCTCGCTTCGTCACGGCTCCGCGCCCTGCCACCGTGGCTCTGTGCCATGGCAGCGGCTCTGTGCCCCGTGCCGTTGCAGCTCCGCACTCCACGCTGCTGCCTCACGCTCCGTGGCGGTGGCTCTGTGCGCCACGCTGCCGCCATGGCTCTGTGCTCCACTGCGGCTCCGCGGTGCCGCCAGCTCCACGCTCTGCAGCGGCGGTGCAGTCGCTGCCACAGGCCAGATAAAATGGCTTGGCGGACCACATGGTGGCCCGCGGGCCGTGTGTTGGACAAGCCTGTTCTAATCGAATGGGTAGCCAGCATTTCTGCAATGTTGCCCTTCTAGATGTAGGCAATGGTTTTAATGAGAGATGCTTACAATCAGGTATTGTCATGTAGCACTGTATATATCATCTATCTGTTGCATTGTGTCATACAGCCAAGGTTTTATCAACTCTCAGAAACTGCTAGGCCACAGTGTTTCCCAACCTGGCAGAAGGGGAGGGCGGGTGTAGAGGTAGGCTTTGGAAAGGGTGAATTGTTTTAAAAGCACTGCACACATCCAGATGTAACTGCTCTCAGTTGGTCCAAGCTGACTACGTAGGAACATGCAGGGTTACATTCATGAAGAACAAAAGGTCAAAATGTCAGACTCAGAATAACCAGCCAAGAAAACTAATGGAAAAATCAGCTGTAGTTCCTTGCTTCCTTGAGTGACTGTATATTTACTACTGAACTGCAGGTATATTAAAGTATGGGGCATATTCACAACAGGTGTAATGGGATGCCTTCTCTCATACCTGCAATGCTGATAGTTTAATTTTGACAGCATATCATCATTCTATTCAATAAAATGCTTGTTTGGGACTTGGTTCTTGTTACATTTTGTAGAAAAATCCAGCAGGACCCTGCTTTCCAAAACTCTGCTCTTTGAAAAGTACAGGGTAGAGGGGAAGAACCTTCTCAAAATGGAACGTAAAGACAATCTTGATTCCAGTGCACCAACTATGCAAAGGCTTATAATGACCAAATGCTCATTACAGATTTTGAGAACAGTGAAGGCTTACAGGGTCGAAAGTAGTCGCGATCAGTTGGGGAAGTTTCAAACTTTTTCTTATAATGTTAAAAAGTGAAGCAGTAAGGCCTCTTCCTCAAGTTATTTTAAGGGGAGGGATTGTTAATGAAGTATGGTATATACAGAAGCTATTAGACATAAGTTTTCAACTGGATTTCTGTTTATTTGGAGGCCTTCAGATAAAGCAATAAAAGAAAAAAGATTTGGTGTGATTTTTTTTCAGTGAAACTGCATTTAGAGGTAACAAGGAGGAAAAAGGTAAATTCCAGAAAAGGTTTCATAAACTTCTGGAAAGCTGTAATGTAACAGGACCACTGATCTGGCTTATAAATAAAGTCATGTTTTCAAGGAGTGGGGGCTTGCGTTTTGTGCACAGATCCTGGGTGACTTTTTTGGAAAAGTTTCGTAGTAATGCTGGCATTCTCTTAATATCCTTACTAGAGCTTTGGCGAGTAAACGTCTGGGGAAACTAGTCCAAACTTGTCCTTACAGAAATAAAGAAGTGAGTATATTTTGCCATTTATAAATCCAGCTGGTTTCCAAATGTTCTGCATGTTCTAGTTGAGCTCCCTAATATAATTTTGAATAAAAGGTCAGGTTGAAAGTTTGATGTTGACAAAGTACTGTTTGTTTCCACTTTGCAGCCATCATAAATGTCAAGAGAGAAGAATTGCGCTGCCTTCCCTTATTAGAGAAAAATTTAGTGAATTTAATACTTCTGAAAAATATTGGCTGGGCAGCACTGGAAATAGAAGTTTTCAGTGTTTTTCCCCCATCAGGTATGTCCTGGGTAGCAGCTATCAGGCTTTTCTAAACTGCTTTAGAGGGGTTTGGAAGGGCCATAAACAAGGCTGAAAAAGGTGGCTCATTCTCAGTGCTCTTTTTGGCCTCTGCAGGAACTGCCGACAGTTATTTTTTGTCGTGTGTGTGTGTATGTGTGTGTGTGTGTGTGTGTGTGTGTGAGCACTTCATTTACCCCTCAAACATCATCTTTAGCAAGTAATACCCATATTAGTGCAGTTATTGTCTTGTACTGCAACCTGCTCTTTCCTCATTGATAGTTGATGCACATGATTCAAGTCACATATACAGTTGTTGAAATGCAGTTCATGTTCCCAATTAAGGATATCCTACAGCATTTTTGATCATCCATAGCAATTAGCATATTGTTGGAGTTCATCTACAGGCTAACTGCTGTAACCTGACTCAGAGCTCTTGGCCATCAGGTGTTTTTAATTTGTAGCTATATCTAGTATATGCAGCTAAAGAGAGTTGGAGGAGATCAAAATTCAAGGATTTTGCTGATAAAGTAATTGTCCTGAAAGACTGTGATTTTAATTTGCTCACTGGCACACAACTATTTCCTTAGCTCAATCAAAGATAGTAAAATATTTCCATTGGTTCAGAGCCACATGCACTGCATTTAGGCTTGTTAAAATTTTGAACCATGATAAAGGGGCACTTCATCAGATCCCTTGTCCAAAACACCTCTGTTCTCTCAAAAATGTATCCGGATTAAAAATCTCCAACTCAATGCAACAGCAATGTAACAGAGACAAGTATTGTTTCTTCAAAGTTCAGCAGTACCGCTGTAGTAAGACGCAGAACAAAACAGACAAATACATAGTGGGTGCATCTACATGTGCACTTTACTGCAGAGTAGACTACTTAGCTCCGCAGTAAAGCAGCACCGTTTCCACGTGTGCTGGTCTTACGGTGCAGTAAATAAATTAACTCCACTGTAAGATAGCACTGTTCTTGGTGGTGCTGTCTTATTCTTATGGTAGAATAAGTAACTGTGCTGAAATGCATGTGTAGATGGTGACAGGGGCTTGCTGGGGCACAAGGGTGCTAAACTGCCTGCCACTTAGCCACACAGCTCCACAGGTTGTGCACACTCATTCCCCAACCAGCCACTCTGCCACCTGAGGCTGACTCCTTTTGCTCTCTGCCAGCCCCGGGCTGCTCTGCCCTGGCTCAGGTTGCTGCTGTCCCGGGCACACATGCAGACACTGTGCCTAGGAACAATTTTCTCTGGTACACACTGCTCTGGTGTTTATTGCACGGTATTCATTGCACATGTAGATGCACCCAGTGAGAAGGTAAATTGATGATGTCTCAAGTTTTGCAGCATTCAGGTCTTTGTGGGCAATCAGAATAGGCCTAATTTGCATAGGTGTTTATATAGAATATTAAATTATACATAGGCATATTTATTACTTTTACTGAGCAGTAGGTGTATAAAAAACTTTAGACTGACAAAATATGCCTAGAGGATTGCAGGAAAATAAGTCTGAATGGGAAGGCTGTCATTACTCTGAAACTAGCTTCTTGATAGTCAGCTTTCACTTTTAGATGGCCATACATACTTTGAAATGCAGGTTTGAATCTTGTTGGTTAGCAAAGTGCTGTCATTTTTTGTCAATCACATACAAAAAAGGTCTGTTGAAAAATATGAATGTTTCTAAGAAGGCTTGCAGTAATATCAGCTCCATTTTGTAAATCTATTTATCTGTGACTCAGCAGGCAGTCTCAGTCAGTCTGTTTTTTTTTATATGGAAACTACTGCCTAAAATGGGCTTGTGGAGGGGCCCTCAAGCATTTTTATGGAGTTTCTTCACATTCAGACTTGCCAGCCACTGTTCAAACAATAAGCGACAATCATCCCTGTGCAAATTAGACCATATGCTTCAAGATTTGTTCAAGCAATGATTCAGGGACTTCATATATAAGTTTCAGGGACTTATATGTATATGCATATAGGAACCTGAACCTTGTCTACCTTTCCCTGGAGAAAAAGTTGACTCTAATGGCTGTATATTTTTTGATTATCTAAGCCAAAGGAGTAGACTTACTATATTTACTTGAATATAAGATGGCTCTGAGTATTAGATGATGCTGCAGAGTAATTAGATTCTATATATGGAAAAATTATAATTTCGTTATAATTTTCCAGCTATAGAATCTAATTATTTGATTTTTGCCTTGAATTTGTCCCCTTCCCACTGCTACAGCAGGAAAAATAAATCGGGAGGGGGGGGCGGGTCAGGTTGCTTACTTGCCCTCCCCCCCCAATTCCCTCCCATGCATCTCCTTCCCCTACCCCTTACTATTGGACCCTGCTCTCCCTGAGCAAATAGAAGTGACACACAAATTTGAAAATATTGACTTTGAAATAAACATGCCTGTAGTAATTTTCATACAGCCAAATTACTACAGGTACTCATAGACTTAGTTCTTCCAGAATTGTTGCATTTCACTTTTTCTGAATCTGCTGCAAGTTTGAGCATAGGTACTCCATAAATACACTTTTAAGCAGCATGTTTGTATCTACTTATATATAGTACAAACTATGCATATTAGTCCAAAGCCAAAAGGTTCATGATTTACCACATAGTTCACTGGTTTGGGCCCCAGCAGAGACAACAGCATTTCAACCCATGGTACTCTCACAGCTCAGCACTGCTCAGGATGTACTGGATGCTTATCTTGCTGGGATCCTATGACCCCAGCTAATTTCCTGCCCTTTGGGCAGGGGGCTGGACACGATGATCTTCCGAGGTCCCTTCCAGCCCTAATGTCTATGAAATCTATGAAATGTAGGTGTACTTCAGATCCGCCCCCACAAAGGATCCATGACTGGAACTGGGTGTTTTTGTCATGAGTCCTGGGATCCTCCAAAAATGTATATGCAGATGAGCTTTAGGGCAACCTGGTCCAGCTCCACCTCCTGGAGTGTGAGACCACACTGGCTGAGAGAGGGACTGAATGAGGGATTCTGGGTGAACTGTTTGGGACCCTGTTTGGGGATGTTGGCCAGACATTTAGAGCTGGTGAAGAAACAGAAATCATTGTAAACGGGAAAGAGAGGTACAGCTCAGCTGTGGAAGTGAAGTGGAAGTTGAAATGTATTCAGTGTAGTGGTTCATCCTGACTTGAAAAAGACTTGGTGCTGAGGGGTACTGAGTGCAATGGGCATTACCATATACCATGTTCAGATGGATTGCACTGACTGATCTGTGTGGTATGTTCTCATCAATATGTTTGTCCAGTGTGGGCCATGTGTTTTATACTCATCCCCAATATTGGTTGCATTTAACCATCTTTATAGTTGGTTTCCATTACTGAGCACATGGTCTTTTTTGCAGTAGTTTAACAATAGATAATGTATTTAGTGAGATTTCTTGTATGCAAAGATAAAATGAGGGGCTTTTCCCCCATGCTGATGGAGGCGGGGGGGGGGGGGGGCGGGAGGAATGGGACCTCGTCTTGTATTTGAGTAAGTACATTATTTAGTTTTACAGTGTCAACTACACAACTGACACTAGTACAGCGGGGCATGTATTGATGGAGTTATTGCTTTATGGACACAAAATTATGCAGTAGCTTTACACTTATATGCACTTTACTATAAGTACTGTACTAACTTTTTTCACTTTGATCTCTGAGGGCCATGTCCTCTTTCTATGTGAGCACACCTAGGATCAGTAACTAACTGTGTTCTGCATGTAAAAAGAGACAATCTACACATGCACTCATGTGCACATATACACATGTGTATACACAGAAAACGTTAATACCATATATTTGGAGACACTGACTCTTGACTACACTGCCTCCGTGTTTTCAACCTATGTCTCTGCAGCTCTGGCAGCACTCTCTGTCATGGCATACTGCCATTAAGTGTCTGGGTTTCCGTGGCAGATTCTTCTCCTGATATTGATTGGTTTTCAAAACTATCTGCTGAAAACCATGTGCAATGTTGCCTCCTCCTGATTTTGAGTTTTGCAATACATTTTCCTAAATTTTCGCCAGCTCCTGCACTCATTTTATTACTCCAATTTTTTAAAAGTAGGTTTCTAGTCTCTATGCTGGCTGAAAAAAATCTCAAACACCAGCCTTAAAGATTTAAGTACCAGAAGGAATCTTAAAGTGAAGTAATGTTTATCTAAATATATAATAATTTTAAAGCAAATCTTAATATTTGGGAGGCCTGGTTCATCATTTTTGGATAGTTAGGTTTGGCAGTACAAAGTATGTAACCCTTTAGAAGCTAATCAGAGCTATGCAAACATTTGAGAACAGAATTTGTCCCACTGTGTTTAATGCTTATTTTTCTGACTGTAATTTAACTTGTGTACATTGGGTGTCTTTACACATGTTCTGGGTGGTGGGGGAGGGGAACTTTAATTATAGAGGCTCTCAGGAACTGCTTTAATTAAAGCAGTTACAGTGTCTCGAGTATTCAGTGTCCCATGGTTCAAAATGGTGGCAGGTGCTTTAAACATTCAGGGGATGCTGAATACATGAGATGTTGAGGCTGCTGGAGCTAATTAGCATGCTCCAGCAGACTTGATTAATTTCAGCGTGTTGAAGCAGACATCCTGCGCGTCTACAGGCCTGCTAAACCTACATGGATATGAACATCAGGATTTAAGTGTATCACTTTGCACCACATGAATTGAAGAGTCAGTAGCAAAGTAGCTGTGATTCATTTCTGTTTTATTAAGAACATAACAAAGGTGGACAAAATATTTGGAACCATAAAATCAATATGTAAGCTTAAGTCTTTTAATACTAGCTAAAAATTAAAATTAGAATTATTTAGTAGCACCTTTTAAAAATAATTTTAAAATAAAATTTTAGTTAGTGGGGCTATATAGGTGATTTAAGGCATGGGTGAATTCAGGGCTGGGGGCAGGGGGTGTGACTGACTTTGTGAGGCTTGGTGGGGCGGGGATAGAGCCTCTGCTTTCGAACAGCTCCTGAACCCAGGGGGTGAATGGTGCCACTGTTTGTTTGTCCTCCCACTCCCAACCCTGAACTCAGCAGCAGGGAAAAAGGGGATGACAGACTGTGGCGATGTTTGCATCCTGGGCTCTGGAGCTGCATGAAAGCAGGCACCCTAGCTTGAGCCTGTGCAGCTCAGCTGGTAAGCTCAGATTGCTCAGAGAGCTCACGACATCTGGTAGGAGCTGTGTTGACATGCTTTTGAGCTCAGAGTTCACTGTGCATGTGCCAAAGAACCAAAAGGGGATGCTATCATGGTGCTGTACCCCTTGGATATGCCCCTAGACTAAAGAACTTGTATTAGCAGCTTACCTTTTGACTAAAAATAACAGAAAGGGACTAGCACTCATTTTAGTAACAGCAGTGTAAATTGAGAGTAGCTTCTTTGTCTTTAGTTTATTTTGAATTGAACTTGCTGCCTTTCTCTCTCTGTCTCTCTATTTAAGTCTTGCACATAGAAAAGTTGGTAAAATCTCCTTTGGCTTTAAACATTAATAACACGGAGAGCATTCATTTATAATACCTATTTTAAAATATCTGCCTACTGTCTTATTTTCTAACGTGAGATCTTCATGTATTATGTTGCAATGGCCCAAATATGAGCATTAGGTTTAGGAACAGATGACATCTTGATCTCAAAAACTGATAGTTGCCTAGATCATGGAGAGGAAGCTTTTTTTTTTTTGTGCCACTTGAAAGACTACAAGAAGTATTAATTTTAAAAGTAGACTGGGGTAATTACCACTACATTTTTGTTAGAGGTTAACATTACTGTTATTTCCTCTACTGCCTGGTTTTACAGAGTTATGCCCCACTGATTTTATTAGATTGAAGCAATGGATGAAATAACAGTGTTATTAACCTTTAACTCAGCTGCAAAATTAGTCTTAAGATATACATAGATAAAGAGAAGGGCTGTTAAATTTATCTTTTGCTGTGTAAGTATAACTGGACTTTGCAAATTTAGATTCATTTTGTACATATTGATTATTATAAAACTAGACAGAAAAGAACAGATTGAAAAGACTAATTTGCAGTTTAGAAGCCTAATTTGTAGTTTTTACTCAAACAAAACTTACAATAAAGTCTACACAGATTTAGCTAGAGAGCAGCAACAGGCGGAGGCATTTATATTTTTACTCAGTGTGGATAAAGTAATTTGCATTACAAACATGCTGATCTGAATCATCAACTGAGACTTCAACCAAATTTAATTTGAACCATTTTTGAGGTTCAGTAAAGTTTTGGTCATCTTTTTATTTGTGTTTTTGTGTTTCCGTGCAACTCTTCACTCTGTGGCTTTATACAGAACATTAAGCAAAAATTGCTGAAATAGTTCGAGAAGCAATATCCGGAGAGTAGCTGGGCCTGGCCAAAACATCACCAAAAATGGATCTATTGATATATCTGAGCCAAATAGGCTTGGTTAATGGGCAGATCCTGCAATTTTTTCTCAAAATATCAGAGCAGAGGATGGCCTTGTATTTGAAGTACTGGGATACAAGACATCTGGCTCTAGGCATGGGTTTCATGCATAGGTGCTGTGCTGGTGTTCCTCAGTAATGATGTTTTCTTGAATTCGGGCCTCAATCCATTTCCACTTTTTAAATATGAATCTTTCATACAGCAGCATTATGATGGGGAAAAATGAATTACAAAATGTGATTATAAAACCAAAGAAGTTGGAAGTGAGACTTAAGGATGGGTATACCTGAAACTATTAAGCCCCCTTCCCCACCTTCTCAACACAGAAATAAAAACACACAACTAGATTCTATCTACCGGTGTTTCTTTTCTGATCTAATCTAAGAGATATATAATCTCTATTTTAAGGGGAATTGAAATGGTGATCTCATAGGTCTTTCCTATTTCAAATTCCCATGTATTTTTTTCCTTGTTGGAACACATGGAAATAGTAACACTAATTGTCGATTATAATAGCATGTGTCCTTGTTTGAAATCAAAACTGTTTATTGTATTCGTACCAAAAGAGAATGCTGCTTTTAAAGTAGATGTTAAAGGTTTCTATAAGGCTTGTGCTCTAATTTCTTTGGATGGCAAGCAACTATGTTAGAGAGTGTTCCCTTGAAACATCATTTGTTGAAACACATTGTATTGCTGTTCTTTTTTTACTATAGGAGAAACAAAAAGTAAACAGTGACAATCTTTAGGGAGATAACGTACTTAGAATGAACAAACTCATCTATTTCAGAATATTTAATTGGCTTACCATGTCTTCAGTGCTTATATGAGTATTTTTAAGCCAATAAATTACCCTTCAGCACTGCTGTCTGAAAGCTTAGTCACTATCCAAAACAAGCCTATCATTAATGAATTCTTTTTCAAACAAAAGAGAAGGAAAGCAGAAATCTGAATTGTGGAAGTTGTTTGGTTCCCTTATTCTAAACACATTAGTACACTGTATTTTCCCACTTATAGAAGCTTTTGTATGGTGAGCATGTGACTGTTTAAATGCCCCAGCAGGGCATCCAGCAACGGTAAAAAAAGGAAAAATTGTTTGGAACAATTTGCATTAGTTCAAGGGCAATGTTAAGCATTTTACAGCTGGTTTATTGCTATTCTTGTGCTGTTTAAGCTGTCTTTCATGTCAAAAGTCCTTTCCTGCTTACAAATCATCAGGAAGAATTCCGGCCACCATGCTGTTCGTTTAAGCTCCTCCAGGGGTTCTGGCCCTTTGATCACAGATATCGTTTGCAATTGAGTTAAAAATAGGGAGCTGCTGAGATAAGCCTGGGTTCTGACAGTAGACCAACTTTCCCTTTTCTTTCTGACTTTGTTCTGTTCTTTTCTACTATGGGAACACATAATCTTAACACAGAAGGAGTAGTGTTATGGGATAAGGGATGTGTTTAAAGATGTGGGGAGGTCATTAAAGGAGCCTAGCCTCTTAGAACAACGGTTCGTCTTTCCAAATACCTGAAGTTCTGTAAACCAGAACTCTGGTAAAGCTCAGTCTTGTAGTTACATTATAGTTAATATAAAGTTCTACAATTCCCTGCTCTTTAAGTGAAGGATATGGTACTCTTTAAATAAAGATTGCTTCTTTAAGAACTCCAATGAGATTATTTAAGGACTCAAACTAGTGCTCATTGATGTTAATGAAAAATTTCTTGTTGACTTAATTGGGCATTGAATTAACTCCTAAGTGATTTCCTGTATTCAGAAAAGAATAAAATTGTCGTAACAATGCTTTAACTTTCCTGAATAGGCAAATTCATTTAAGCAGTATTGGCAGGTATCTGCAGTACATTTTCATCACCCATTACTGTACCACAAGTGAGAGAAGTGAATGATCATAAAAACACAAGCCACTTTTTATTATCTCTTTACTATTCATATATATTTATCATTGGAGTTGCAGCATATTGTTTTAATTTTTCATATCAAAATTGTATCGCAATAGAGAGAAGTGCAGAGTAACTGATGGAATTAATGATATGGTGTGAAGAATGCAGCACTGTATATATTTTAAAACTATCAGATGTCCATATTTTATATAATTTTGCTGTTGCATTTGTATATTATTTTAAAGAAGAACTTGAGAATTCTTTTCAGAAAATTGCAGTCTTTTTGAGAATATATATATTTTGTGCAACAAGAATGTGGCAAGAATATTTGAGGAGGCTAGATCACATTAAAATAGCCACATGATCTAAGGTAAATCAGGATGGGAAGCTAGAGGAGGGTGGTGGTGGTGATTAGGGTGGGGAACAGGCTCTGGGGATGTTCAGAAGGTCCATACGGAAATCAGGGAAGCTGGGGGTAGGGGGGGGGAGTCTGTGGGGAGATTTGGGGGGACAGGGTGGATCCAGGGTAGTTTCTGGGGTCTGAGAGGGTTTGGCAGGATTAGGGGAGCTTGAAGCATCCAGGGGGGTGCTTGGGGGATGAGGGAACGTTCTCCTCCATTCCCCAGGACCTGAAGCTATTTTTAGACCCCTGACCTCTCCCACCCCCAGATAACCCCCTTCCCAGAAACCTAGTGCCCCATCCCCACTGCCCCCTTCCTCTACCCCAACTTCCTTCCTCAGCTCCTGACATCAGTGATTGCTGATAAAACTGACGCCAAGAGTGGATTGTGGGCTGCGGGGTTTGGTAGATTGGGAGCTAGGCCAGGCTAGATGATCCATATATAAGGGATCTGGGGGGATAAAAATAGCCTGGTGCCAGGGAGGGGGTAGGAAAAGCACAGTCCTGGGGCTGGGCCAGTGGCTGGAATTTCCCAGCACTAGGGTTGCTTTGGGAAGTGTACAGAAGTTTAGTTAGATTGGTTTTGCCAGACCTGAGCTAAGTTAGACTAGACAGAGGTACACTTAGAGTGAGTTGGCCATTTTTAGACTCATCTAACTGTCCTGAACTTCTGTAAAGTTCACACTCTGATCCATCTAACTAGAGTAAAGTCTGCACTTGGGCGAACTAAGATTTGGTGGCCCTTTTTGGGTGGGCAGATAATCTAACCACCCTCTAACTTCCATGAATGTTTGTATGCAGCCTATGTCTTGATTGATATAGTCAGGGTTCATGAAGGTAGTTACTATGGTAGTATGCTTTCAGAACCAGGCATCTTCATTGTTGTGATTTGTATTACTATAGCACTGAAGAGTCCTGGTCATAGATGGGGATCTGAATTGTGCTAAATTCTGCACAAATACAAAACAAAATGACAATTTCTGCCATCGAGAGCCTACAATCTAGGTATGAGAACAGAAATAGCATAGCAGATATTGGAGCACAAGAGAAAAACAGTGACTGTGATCAGCATGACAGACAGCAGTCATAGTACACCAGCGGCCTCACTCTTGTCAACTGTTTTATAAGCATTACTGCAAAAGAGAGTTTTAAGGGGTACCTTGAGGGAGGATAACAAGGTAGCTTTTCTAATGTTTACAAGGAGTTCCTTCCAAACATGGGGGAAAGAAACAGCTGGTATGGGCTGACTAGATGCAGGAGTCAACTTCTTGCTGATTACTGAGGACTGATAGAGTGAGGATAGGGTGGGAAAGTGAAGACAAGCAGCATATCTTTGAGAAGGGGAAATCAGTGAAGGATGCATAGATAGGTGTGACATTGTTAAAGCTGAGACATTGAAATCTGGCATTATCCTGTTTATCATTAATTAACCATTTTAACAATCTATCAGGTTATAAAATGAATTTTGCTAAATCTGAGTTATGTGGACTAAATGACTATGCAACAAAGGATGTGTTTAGCAAATGGCTGTTTCAGCGGCAATCAGAACACATAACTTATTCAGGCATTAGCATATCCAAGAATATTAAAGTTATTGTTTGCCTAACTTTCAGAACATTTTTAGATGTTATATTAAAGATTCTGAATAAATGGAGCAATTTGGGAATATCCTTGCGTGGGTGTGTTAAAAATGAATGTCTTACCCTCACTTAATTTTCCTAAGTGAAGGGACCAGAGCAGATCATCAAGTCTGATCCCCTGCCGGGCAGGAAAGAATGCTGTGGTCAAATGACCCGGGCAAGGTGTCTATCTAGCCTCCTTTTAAAGACCCCCATGGTAGGAGTGAGCACCACTTCCCTTGGAAGTTGGTTCCAGATCCTAGCCGCCCTGACTGAAGAAGTGCCTCCTGATATCTAGCTTGAATCTATTCTCCATCAACTTATGGCCATTATTCCTTGTTACTCCCAGTAGTGCGCAGGGGAACAGGGACTCTCCCATTGCCAGTTTATAGACAACCACCAGATTCCCTCTCAGCCTTTTTGTGTGGAGACTGAACAGGTTCAGGTCTTGTAGCCTGTCCTCGTAGGGCCTGCCCTGCTGCCTCTTGATCAAGCAAGTGCCCATCTTCTGGACCCTCTCGATGTTGTCCACATCCCTCCTGAAGTGCAGCACCCAGAACTGGATGCACTACTCCAACTACAGCCTGACCAATGTCATATAGAGGGGGAGGATCACCTCTTTGGACCTGTTCGTGATGCATCTGTGGAT
This sequence comes from Alligator mississippiensis, assembly GCF_030867095.1. Classification (NCBI taxonomy): domain Eukaryota; kingdom Metazoa; phylum Chordata; order Crocodylia; family Alligatoridae; genus Alligator; species Alligator mississippiensis. Next base: position 116,104,549 of record NC_081825.1, read on the forward strand.
GCATGACAAGGTGCGGTTGGCCTTCCTGACTGTGTCCCCACATTGGTGGCCCATGTTCATCTTGGAGTCTATAATGACTCCAAGATCCTTTTCTGCCTCTGTGCTGATGAGAAGAGAGTTCCCCAACCTGTAGGTATGCTGCTGGTTCTTTCTCCCTAGGTGCAGTACCCTGCACTTGTCAGTATTGAACCCCATCTTATTCTCATCCGCCCACCCCTGAAACCTGTCCAGATCCAATTGCAGCCTATCCCTCCCTTCTAGCGTGCCCACTTCTCCCCACATATTAGTGTCATCTGTGAATTTGAACAAGGTGCTTTTCACCCCCTTGTCCAAGTCACTGATGAAGATGTTGAACAGTGCCGGCCCAAGGACTGAGCCCTGGGGGACCCCACTGCCCACATACCTCCAGGTCGAAAATGACCTGTCCACCACCACTCTCTGACCGTGGCCCTCCAGCCAATTGGCAACCCAGTTACATTACATATCCATTGTAATCTCCAACTGTAGTGTGTTAAAATCAACCAAATGTTCAACAGGATCTGTGGAGAGAGGATAAGAGGGCTTGAGTTGCTTAAAAAAAGAGTCAGCTACTAATTGAAATGAGTGGTTTTCATTTTTAAAACATTCAGCAACATCATAATACCTTCTTTGTAACCTGCGCTATGTACTGGATGACTGATATAATAGCTCAGCAGGTTCCAATCTGTGGTATGTATACCACCAGTGGTACGCAGAAAACCTGTCCATGGTATGCATACTCCACCCAGACCTTTTGCTCGTAGGCAGAGGGAAAAAAAAATTTGGTGGGGCTGAGACCATTCCCCCACCCCCTGTCTAGCAGGTAAATTTGGGGGAAGGGGTGGGGGAAGAGGGAAGTGCCATGGGAGCAGGGGCAGATTGAGGCCTCTGTGTTGAGGGAGGGAGTGGGGCAGAGGCAGGGACAAGGGCTGGGGTGAATGGGGCTGTGGCCTGGCTGGTTGTGAGATGCTTGGAGCCTGGGCAACTCATTCAGGGGTGTGGGAGGACTCTCATCCCTGTGCTCACCCTAGGGGAGGCCCAGGGGCCAGGTGTCCCCCCGATCTGTGTGTGGGATGGAGGCAGGCTGGCACTGCACGCAGAACTCTGAGCCCTGCTGCCGCTGCCTCCAGAGCCACGCAATGCCATGTGCATCCCAAATCTGGGTGGGCAGGGGACACAGTGCAGACCAGTAGTGGCAGGCACATGGCACTGTGCAGCTCTGGAGGCAGTGGCAGTGGCAGCAGCAGTGGGGCGCAGAGACCAGTGTGCAGCAATAACTTGCCTCTGTCCCACACACAGATGGGGGGGCACGTGCCCCTGGGCCTCTCCCAGGATGTGCACAGCAGCAGAAGCCCCCACTCTCCACACCCCTGGATGAGCTACCTGGCCTCTGAGTGTCCCATGACCTGGCTCGCCTGGGACCCCATTCACCTCAGTCCCTCCCTTTGTCCCACTCTCTCCTTCAATGTGGGGGCCTCGATCTGCCCCCCACAAACCACTTTCCCATGACAGATTAGGCTGATACTTGCCTGCCAGTGCTGGGCAGTGATCTATATGTGGGTTTATGATCCTGGCTATGTGTTCGCTTCTTCTCACCCCAGCTGCAACCACCCAGAGCCTGCGGCTGGGCTGCTCTGTGGCCCTACCCACTGCCCCAATTTTGGCAGGTCTAAAGTCCATTATCCCTGGGCTTTCACTGCCTGTGCTTCTTCCAGCAAGAGTGGGTACAAGGAGCTCATGTGGGGGATGCAGTCAGGAAGACCAACCACACCTTGTCATGCACCCACAGATGCATCTCGAGCAGGTCCAAGGAGGTGATGCTCCCCCTCTATGCAGTTGGAGTGCTGCATCCAGTTCTGGGCACCGCACTTCAGGAGGGATGTGGACAACTTGGAGCGGGTCCAGAGGAGGGCCACTCGCATGATCAGGGGCCAGCAGGGCAGGCCCTACGAGGAGAGGCTAAAGGACCTGAACCTGTTCAGCCTCCACATTAAAAGGCTGAGGGGGGATTTAGTGGCCTGTTGCAAACTAGTCAGAGGGGACCAGCAGGCATTGGGGGAGTCCCTGTTCCCCCAAGCACTTCCAGGAGTGACAAGAAATAATGGTTCCAAGCTGGCAGAGGGTAGATTCAGGCTAGACATCAGGAGGCGCTACTTCACTGTCAGGGCAGCTAGGATCTGGAACCAAATTCCAAGTGAACTGGTGCTGGCTCCTAACCTGTGGGTCTTTAAGAGGAGGTTAGATGAACACCTTGCTGGGATCGTTTGACCCCCGTACTTTTTCCTGCCATGGCAGGGGGTTGGACTTGATGATCTGCTCAGGTCCCTTCTGACCCTAGCAACTATGAAACTATGTGTGCACACACCCCAAACATACCCTATTGCACCTCACTCCCACCCTTGTGGGTGGAAGTGCCCAGCCACACCAGCACACAGATTCTGGGTACCTGCTCAGCTTACCTGATCTCCTGCTGGCTCCAGGCAGTGGGTAGGGAAGTGGTGGGGGCGGGGGCAGGGGCATAGCTGCAGCTGCATGGAACTGCAGATTGTGGGGCTGGGGCTGGCGGCAGCACAGAGCCTGTGCCCAGGGGGGTGGCAGTGTGGAGCTTGGGTGGGCAGTGTGTGGGGCTGAGGAAGGGTGGGAGGTGTGGGAACTCCCCCCACACTGGGACCCATGGTGTGAAGCCCCAGCAGGTGGTGGCAGCAGCAGCAGGAGGTGAGGGTGCTCAGGGCACTCATGCCTGGTGCAGGCACATGGTGGGGCAAGGCCCCAGCCAGTGCTGTACATTGCAGTGAGGGGTGCAGCCTGTGGCTTGGGCTGTCTGTATCTCCAGTGCTCCCCATGTGCACACACAGCCCCTGCACTTGCTGGGCACAGGAAGGAAGCCCTGCACACTGGAGCTGGCTGCCTTCCCCGCCAGGGCTGTGTGGCATGGGAGGGAAGCCCCAGGCAGCTTCCCCTGTGGGGTAGGTTAGGCAGCTGGTTCCAGCACTTGGGGCTTCTCTCCCATGCTCGGTGAGTGCGGGGAGCAGTGGCAAGACAGGACTGCCCAGCAGAGGATGCGCCTCTTATTGCTTTGTTCAGCAGTGGCTAGAGCCGTGCTCCTCTGGGCACCTGAACCCTGAGCACCCCTGCCTGCTGCTGAGCCCTGGAGGGGGTGAGAGGGGTGGGCCCACCCCCCCCCCCCACACCCCACAAAACCACCATACCCACACCCTGCTCCTGCAACCCCCCTCATATACACAATCCCCCAATGTATCCTATGCTCCCCAACACACAGCCACACCCCTTCACAACCCCGCCACCCTACCATACACATAGATCCATAGCCCCTGACACCTCATCCCATACACACATCCACTCCCCACACCACACCATACACACACACCTTAAGTGCTGGTGGTACTTAAGGTTGTATCATTTTAAATTGGTGGTGCACAATCTGTCAGAGTTTGGGAACTGCTGTAATAAATAACTCTCCTGAATGGGTAGAAGTGGAACAGGCATGTATGTTTGACCCTCCATTATTAACCATCATAAGGTCATATCACCATCTTTCTAACTTTCTAATTCCTACAATTTTTGCAGCCTGACAAGGTTGGAAAAAATTGGCAAACTTACTGAAGTTTCATCCTTTGTTATATCATAAGGTCTCAATTTGGGGCAATCCATTTCTGAAGCATGTATCCCACAAATTGATGTGGAGGAAGTGGATAGATAAGTGCATATAGGACAGCTTCTAGTAGGAAATCATATTAGATCCCAAGTTATGTGATGAATTTGACCTTCTGAAAACAGTTGAATGACAAAATATGTGGTTGCAGCAAGTATTAGAAATTTAGGTTGGGCCTGAGGCTTTACATTTAGCAAATACTGCAGATGTATTATTGTTTGTCTTGAAATCTATTTCTCTTCTTCATTCTGTGCCATCACTCTATAAATGTATGTCACATAACAGCCCTCATGCAGAATATTTACTTCAATGTTTGAAGTGAAATGAAGACCTAGGTATCCAGATGACCAAATCCCAGTGGAAACCAGCAGTTCACAATATTTGAACATCAACAATTGATCTTAGATGTTGTCCTATATGAGAAAAGATCATTCTTGTCTGTACTGCCTCCCTCTAAAGTTAAAAAAGGACTCTAAAATTAAAACAATCAATATATACTGCCAATAGATATATGCAGTGCATTGCAGGCAATAGTTTGTCATGTTCTGCTTTATCATGCCCTATTATCAATTTTTTTGGAAAGAAATAACTAGAACTAACATGGTTTTGAAAACAGCACTGATCTTTGGCAAATATACGTGGTCTTGGGTATATCCCTCAGGAATTCAAGCTGAATCCTTCTCACAATAGATTCTTGCAGCAGGCCTTATTAATGACACCAGGATTATATTATTGCATTGGAAGAGCAGGACATTTCCAAGGGCTGAAACCTATTATGATGAGATGGCACATCTGGCATCTATGGAAAGAGTCATGTTTAGCAGATTTAACAACTTTGAAAAAGTTTAGCATAGTTTGGAGAGAATTCGTAGATTAAGCTGGTAATTAAATATTAGTCTTGCACACTTCTCTTTTCTTCTTCTGTCTATCCCGCAAGGCAGAGAAGGTGGGGGGAGGGAGGAGGGAAGCAGGCAGCTGCTGAGGCTCTGAGGTTGGGGCCAGAGATGCAGCTGCAGCCGCTGCCTCTGCATTGCCTGCCATTCTTTCCCTGCAGCCCCTAGTCTCCCCACTCCCAGTGCCACTTCTCTCTCTCCCCCACTTTGCAACACTCTTTCTAACCTTTTCTCTCTGCCAGCAGGCTCTGTCTCTCATGCAATCTGGGACATGAAGCATGGCCTCAGCCTGGCCCCATAGCATCAGTGGCAGGGAGCCAGTGCTGCTGCTATAGGGTTGCACTGGAACCGCAATGCTGGTTCTGTACCATTGCTACAGGGCATCTTGAGCCATGACTTTATTACATAGCAAGGTAAAACCCATCTGAGGTATTTTAGTTTGCTACAAAACAAAGTGCACAGGGCGCTGGAAGCAGACGTGCTCAGGGAAGCTTGGGCTCAGTGGCTTCCAGCGCCCTGTGCACCATCCCCGCCACTTTCTTCTACCACCAGCACACCCAGCCATCCTTCTGCCACCTTGCCGCTCTGCCCCAGTGGCAAGCCAGCCTGTTTCTGGGTGGTCCTAGGCAGCAGGAAGGTGGCAGGGATGGTGCACGGGGCACTGGAGCCTATCTGCCTCTCCTGCGACCTTCCTTCTACAGCTGTGGTACCCACCTGCTAGCACTTGGCCCAGGCAGTCCCAAGGATGGCCACCACTGTGGAGGGAAGCACTGAGCCCTGTGCAGCTCAGGGGTTATATGATCTGGCAGCAGCTTGTGCAGGCAGACTCTACTGAGGGGGGAAAAAAAAAGCAGCGAGGAGCCTGATCTTTTAAAATGTTTTTTCCTCCCAGAGCTTGCCTGCTTGCTTGAGCTATGCAGGGCCCAGTGCTTCCATCCATAATGGCGGCACCCCCAGGCAGTATCTGCCCGCTAGCAGCCCACCTGGGACTGCCCAGGCTGGGTGCTAGTGAGTGGGTGCTGCCTGGGGGGGGCAGTGCCACTGCTGCAGAGAGAAGGACCAGGGTCCCCCACAGCTCAGGGACTGCTCAGCCCACCAGCAGTGCACCCCTCCCCTCCCACTGCAGGAGACACAGGTAGGCTTTGGGGGAAAAAAAAAGTATCAGGTGCCTCACCACTTTTTTTTTTTTTTTTTGTGGAGCCTGGGGGGCAGGGAGGAGGAGGTGAGCTGATTGGGGGTGGGGGTGTGTATGATGTAATGTGATGCCACGTGACATCACAGAAGTCCCTAAATTGAAATGTTGTTTTTTGAAATGACACAATTAAAAACCTACCAATTAAAAACCCACCATTTCAATTTAGGGAGAACTAAACCCTTGTCACATGTACAAGCACCCTAAATGCTTAGAAGGAATTGTCTCACTAAAAAAAGATTTTAGCACATCAAAGCAACAACAACACCAACACACCAAAAACAACACACAGGAGCATTGTAGTGATTTATGACTCTTATGATCCTGCCATCTGGGAGGCTGGGATTTATCAGAAGAATGCTTGGGTAAGGTAGAATGGTTAGAGTCCTGGTGGACTCCAGGAATTGGCCTTTTCTGTACGGTTACTAGCTGATTTAAATTAGGTTGATCTAACTGGTGGTTGAATTGACTCTCAATAATCCTGTAGTGGAACTGGTGTTGAATGAGGAGTGTAGAGGTGGCAAAGCATATATTAACCATGAAGATGATGTAATGCGAAAGAGCTCAGTTCTGGAAAGCACTGGGCACTATACTGTGTTGGAGCCTAATTCTCATATGTTTAATGTCTCAGGTAAATTCTTTATTGAAGTCAACTATTAAAAAGGAAGTCCAGTGTATGCCAATGCTGCTCTGAGATACATTATACAGAAAGAAAACAAAACATTTGTGCCAAACAAGCATGATTGTTCTTTGTTTATGTTCATTATATTTATTACAGTTTAATATACGTCATAATACAGTGTATGCAACAAGTACTCGTATATTTTGTTGTTCATGATATTGGGATACTCATAAAAACTTAAACCTTGTTGGGTTGATAAAAATTCTATAGCTCTTTTTCTAATTAGGCTTACATCACTTTTATAACGCATGTTCTGGGCCAGGGGTTTTCAACCTTTTTGGATCAGTGTACCCCCAGCAGCCGGACATGGAGCAGTGTACACCAGGAGGCTGGATGTGGAGAGTAGGGGGAAGGTGGTGGTGCATGGCTGGATGTGGACTGGTGGCAGCTGCCATGTTCAAGCTTCCTCCACGTCCAGTTGGGTGGGCAGTGCCTGCGCAACAGTGTGGTATGGTGTGTGGCGGTGCTCTGTCCCTGCCCGCCTGTGCATACCCCCTAGGGCCGTCTCAAGTACCCCCAGGGGTATGTGTACTCCAAGCTGACAACCTCGGTTCTGGGCTATTAAATTTTGTGCATCTTAACTGCTGTTATGTGACATTAAAGCAATACTAAGGATGAACTTGGTTGTGCTGAAGGCAAAGTTTCAGAGTATGTTTTTTAAACGTCTGGATAATGAATAGCTCTACCCATTATACCAAAAAATCTATTTCAGATAATGATCTTTTCAGTAAAGATGACATTCAGGAAACTTTCAAAAAAAAAAAAAAAAGAAGATGCTTAAGGACAGTACAGGTTTCGCTCGATTTATGTGAATTTGCTCTTACGCGATGATCCTTTTGTACCTGAAATTTGTTATATGCAAGGTAAATTTGCATATATGCAGTTGGCATAGGTGTGCTCCACCCTTCCCCAAGCAGGTAAGTCTGAGTTTGTGAGGGGAGAGAAATGGGCCGTAAGCGGAGGAAAGGGGTGAGGGGAGGGAAAAGGGCCATGAGGCCGGGCCCCACTCACCCACCCCTGAAGAACTTGGTGCCACTGCTGCCCCGAGTCTGCAGTGGCTGCCGGCCCCAGCCTGTGCTCATCCAGCTGCAGGAGGCTGCCCGCCCCTGCTGCAGCTGCTCTGGGAGCGGCCTATGCAAGTGGCTTGCAGCCACTGGGCTGCACCATGCCCCAAGCCCCCCAGGGCTCCACTTCCCCCAGGTCACCATGCCCTGAACCCCCTAGCATGGTGCAGCCCAGCAGCTGCAATCACGCAGCATCCACTGCTCCCAGGCCTGCAGCAGGGGCAGGCAGCTGCCTGCAGCCAGATGAGAGCATGCTGGGGCCAGTGGCTGTTGCAGACTCAGGCCAGTGGAGGCACCAGGCTCCCTCCAGTGCTTGGGGTGGACCCCTGGGGAAGCAGAGCCAGTGGGGTTTGGGGCATGGTGCAGCCCAGTGGCTGCAGGCAGCTGGTGTCAGCTGCTCCTGGGGCTGCTGCAGCAGGAGCTTGGGTAAATGGGGACAAGCAGACCCCCGGGGTGTTTGGGGCATGGTGCAGCTCAGTGGTTGCAGGCAGCTGGAGTTGGCCGCTCCCAGGGCTGCTGCAGCAGGGGCTGTGGTGAGTGGGGAGAAGCAAAGCAGTGGGGTGAGTGGGGAGGAGTAGAATGAGTGGTGCTGCCGCCCACCCTGAGCACCACGAAGAGCCCAGTGCTGCCCCTGCTGCAGCCCTGGGAATGGCAGACACCACCAGCTTGCAGCCAGTGGGCTGCGCCGTGCCCCTCTCCCCTCCCCTTCCCTAGCCTGTAGCTCCCTCTCTCCCTCCCTCACTGCTCTGGGAACGTAGCCCTATCTGTTTCATTGTAAACTGGGTTCGCTTTATGCGAATTCGATTTATATGCCATTGCCTACCGCATAAATTGAGGGAAACCTGTATTATGTTTCTAGAAGTTACAGTGTTATGTGGTCCTGCATAAAGAGAATTACTAAATTTAATCAGGGTTCTGGAACTTCTGAATGCATCATTATCTGCAAATGGCCCTGAGATCACAAACATCCATGTATGTGTTTTGACTTCAAACCCCCTTAGGGTTTGAAGTCAAAGCACAAGCACATGTAGAGGTTTGGTATTTATTTGCTACTTTTTCAGGTGAGACGCAGAACCCTTAAATCTAGTTATTAGCATGTTATAAAACTTTCAGTAAACCTTTGAAAACAGGGAAGGAATCTGATCATGAATTATTACAAATAAATATTGTTTTCTGCACACATTTTAAAAGCTTTTTGGGTTACAGAGCCCCACAGGGATGACACCCCTCTTTATTCTAATTAATTTTATTTCTACTTTTTGTGTCTTAAAAAAGAAAAGTAAAATATTTTCCTGTATTTACCACTCTCTGGTTCTAGCATTTGTGCCAGGCTGTCAGATTGAATACAGTGACATCCACATTAGTACTGCTGTTATTCCTGTTAAATTATTGGAGAAAATAAAGATAGATTCAGAACTGCTTAAAATGTCCTATTTATGTCTCCTTTCTCTCTCTCTCAAGGAAGGATGGCAGGAGAAGGGGTGGGATAGGAACACCTCAAAGAGATTGGAATACCCATTTGCACAGATGTCTGGAAAATTAGTTTCTTCCTAGGCTATTGTAAGACTGTTGAAGAAATAGTCATGTTACTTTTTAATCCCTTGGTGCCAGCAGTTGCTTGTGCAACCAGACATTGCCAGTGATGTTTTTTTTTTGTCCAGCAGTCTCTTCTCAGTGTCCACATGTTAATTATATCTACTTTTGGGAAGAAAGGGATATGCTTGCATGTACGTACACACACACACACACACACACACACACACATATACATTTTGGTTTTCAGAGTTCTACAGTGAATAAGAAATGAAAGAATCAATGGTGTTTTTGAAAAATACAAATTACACACACACACACACACACACACACACACAGAGCTTTTAGTTTTCCGAGTACTATAGTGATTAAGAAATAGAAGAATGAATGGTGTCTTTGGAAAAATACAAATTACAATTTACATCCCCTTTGGCATCAAATATATTCTGTTCCTACAATAAGGAAGCAAAGAAATGTTGGCAATCTTTGTCTCTTACAATAGCCCAGACACAATAACAATTGGATGCTCAGCTCTTCCTTTTCATGGATAGAATGAATCCAAACTAATTCCAACCTGGTTAAAAAGATCAGATTTTATTTTAAATAGATTTGTTGTTTTCTGGTTTGTGGAATAGACTTTAGAAACACATTATGGGCAAAAGATCCCTGACTGATGACATTTTTATTTCTCTGATGGGGCTTAACTCCTGGACATTAGCTTTTAAAATATTGCAAATAATATATTTGACACCATTTTCTCATGAATAATCCTTACATTTCTGTTTCTTAATTACTTCTTGCAGACATTATTTGCCAAACAAGGACTTGCTTATGTAATTTAAGCTGTTTCAATATGTATGTACGAAGGAGCTCAGTAAAAGTTTAAATGGAAGGTTAACCATATGCCTGACATTTCTTAACTTTTGAACACTTGATTTTTTTCTATCTTAATAATGTTCTGCTAATGAAGTTTTTTCTGTAAAATGAAACATATCCCAGGCTTATATTGTGTATATTCAGCTAGAACCTGACATTTTGAAGATAATGTGTTTACTATTTAATCTGTGATATAAAATGTCACAATTGGTCATTTAGAGCTAAGTCTCATGCCTTTTTCACTCAAAGTAGTTCCACTGTAGTAAAAGAGTTTACTCAGTTAAACATGTGGAGATAGATTTGGCTCCTACCTTGCAAGTAATTAATTTTCAAATGAGCATAGTTACTAATTTAGCAGTTGTCATATTGTGGTTAATGATAGCTTAGATAAACAATACCACCTTTGTTATCTTAATACTGAATATAGAAATGCACACACAACTCCTTGAGTAACAAAGATTGGCTTTAATTGCTAGCAAAATCTAGAAAAAAATTCTTGTTGAGGATATTTCTTCATATAAACTGTTTTACTGAGCACCCTTGGGTTGGAAGTGCTGAGCCAGACTGATTGCTTAAACCTCAGCTGTTGAAATCACAATTGTATGTGTTGGTGATCCTAGGCTTGAAATGTGAGAGAGATTATCATTCTGTTTTTTAAGAAATGTGGCTGCTCGAGTCAGTTTTGATCTCTGCTAGGCAAAACTATTTATCTACAATGATAGGGTGGTTTCTGGAAAATTAGGCTCTTATAAAGGTGACCCAGATGTCTTCCAAGTATCGTTTGTCCTAAGATAGACAGGGGTGATGTCCCCAAAGTCAGCTAAGTAATAGAACTGACTTAAAGGTGCATTATCTCAAAGACATGAGCAGAGACAGGGTAATTGGCTTTGTCCTAGTAGCAAGTACAGTTATGTTAAATGTGGGCCTGAGGGGAACCCCTGTTTTGGGTTGTAGTTTATTATTAGGTGAGGAAATTACTGGACACCTCCAGCTGCCATTAATCAGCCATGGAGTCTGACTGGAGCCAAGTGAGAGGCCTGTGGGTGGATTCCACCGAATAGTAGGGAAATACAACGAGACAGAGACAAATGTTTTCCAGCCTAGCAGCACTAAACTCTGCCCTTTCACAGTCCTTAACATGCATGTTCAAATTGATTTAGTCTGTTTACCCCCTTAGCCTAACCATCCATTTCCCTTGAAGACTGACAGTTTTATGTGTTGCTACCATGTTATTATGTGTTGCTGTTCTGCCAGTAGCTATAGTATTTCAGAAAGGTTTACTTCCAGACATAAGGGGGGTAGGGGGTGGGAAGACTGAGTCATTTAATTCTTTTTTACAGGGTGCAAAACATGTTGAGCATGGCACCAATTCTTTCCTTCTTTTTTTCCTTTTTTTTTTTTTTTTTTTTGTTGTCAACACATTCCATGTAAAAGCCTTAAATAAACTGGCATGTTTGAGAAATACATCTGTCAGGTGATGTAAGTGTCTGGCTTATTCCTTTTCCTGTTTGGTTTACAAACATGACATTCCTTCATGGCTCTGGAATGCCGACTGGAAGTCTGTTGTAGGTATGTGCCACTTAAGCAAAAATGAATACAGGTAGCAAATTGTAGGCTTGGGTTGACTTGTAAACCTAGTTGAGAGAATCATTCCTGCTCAGCTGTAGGGCGGGTATATCTGAATTGTTAAAGAAACCGAACTCACTTAATTTTTAATAGCCTATTCATTTACAACATGGGGATCAACTAGAAAAAAGTATTTTTCAATTGCTATGAATCTGTCAGTCCAGTATATCAAACCAAAATGAAAAGGCTGCATCTTTGTTTCCTTTGAATATAGAAATCTAAGAAGCCCAAAAGAATCATATTTAATATGAAAAGACATGTAATTTGAGAGAGACAGACGTGACTGAAATACAATGGTTAATTTCAGTAGTTTGATAATAAGAGAGCCCGCTCTGACCTCCAGGGCTTTCTCATATATCCTATGCACTTTATTCTCAAGTTCAGAGCTGGGCTGCACAAATACCCAGACAGTTTTACCTCCCTTTCCTTGCATAGTCTGAGCACTGGCAGAAGCTTTTATCAGCTGATCCCAGTTTTGGAGACTTTTGCTTGTTTTCTGAACTCTGATTGCACACTGGCTGTTCTGAGAAATGGCACAAAGATTGTTCTTATGGTTTCAGGAAGAGTCTAATGTGATCCGTCATATTTTGCTTTGCTTCATGCATATGTAGAATATACAATAGCTCTATGGAGTAGTCACATTAAAGTTACATCCCAATAATAAAAATGCCCTCAGGCTTAGGATTGCCAGTTGATAATGGGGTTTGTTTTGGCTTCTGTTTGCATTGCATAGCTTCATTGCTATCAAATCATAACATGTTTAGAGACAGAAAATTGGGTCAAAAAGTACTTACATTTGCAAAATTCAGATTGCAGTTGTGAAGTTAGCGTGCTCAGGGCCTCATGTACGCTGTGGCAAGCAGATCCTAAATTCTGGATTTTGCAATGCACTGAAGCAGCTGACTGGAACTTCTGTGGTATATTTGGGTACATTTTCAATAGCGGACGCCTTTAGTGGTATAAAAAAATAGAGAATGATACAGCAAGTAAACAGCTGACAGAACTACCCTTGTAAATACTTCCTGCCTCCAGAAAGTAGAGGCTGTCTCTTAAGGTTCTCTAAAATCTAAAAAGCTTGTAGACCAAGCCTCAGCACTTTCTGGGTCACCCAAATCTTCTCTCAGCTTTGAAAGGTGTCCAACATATTTCTTTGGCATCTTCTCATATGGACTTCTCCTATGCTGCAATTTATATACATTCAGTAACCTGTAAGATCACAGGCACCTATGGGAGTGATGGTTATTTTTGATAAAGTTTTCATAGTTTCATAGTTTCTAGGGTTGGAAGGGACCTGAACAGAACATCGAGTCTAACCCCCTGCCCTGGGCAGGAACGAGTGCTGGGATCATAATACCCTAGCCAGATATCTATCCAACTTCCTCTTGAAGACCCCCAAGGTAGGGGAGAGCACCATCTCCCTTGGGAGTCCATTCCAGAGCCTGGCAGCCCTAACTATAAAGTAATGCCTCCTGATATCAATCCTGAATCAATCAATTTGTTGCTGTTATTTCTTGTTATCCCAGGTGGTGCCTGGGAGAACAGAGCCTTACCTATTTTCCGCTGGTCCCCCCTGGTGAGTTTATAGATGGCCACCAGATCCCCTCGTAGTCTTCTCTTGTGGAGGCTGAATAGATTCTGGTCCTTTAGTTTATCTTTAAGAATTTAAGATCCCTTTCAGCCACTGTGTTGTTGAGAAGGGAGTTCCCCAGCCTATAGGTATGTTGCAGGTTCCTTCTCCCCAGGCGCAGCACCTTGCACTTGTCTGCTTTGAATTCCATTCTATTCTCATCCGCCCACCCCTGAAACCTGTCTAGATCTAGTTGGATTCTGTCCCTCCCCTCCAGTGTGCCCACTTCTCCCCACATCTTAGTGTCATCTGTGAATTTGAACAAGGTGCTTTTCACCCCCTTGTCCAAGTCACTGATGAAGATGTTGAACAGTGCAGGCCCAAGGACTGAGCCCTGGGGGATCCCACTGCCCACATACCTCCAGGTCGAAAATGACCCATCCACCACCACTCTCTGGGTGTGGCCCTCTAGCCAATTGGTGACCTAATTATATTACATATCCATTGTAATCTCCAACCATAGTATGTTAAAATGAACCAAATGTTCAACAGGATCTGTGGAGAGAGGATAAAAGGGCTTAAGTTGCTTAAAAAAAGAGTCAGCTACTAATTGAAATGGGTGGTTTTCATCTTTCAAACCTTCAGCAATATCACAATACCTTCTTCATAACCTGGGCTATGTACTGGATGACTGATATAATAGCTCAGCAGGTTCCAGTCTCTGATATGTATACCACCAGTGGTACGCAGAAAACCTTTCCATGGTACGCATGCTACACCCAGACCTTCTGCTCGTAGGCAAAGGGAAAAAAAAATATTTGGTGCGGCTGAGACCACCGCCCCCCCCCCCCCCGCCTAGCAGGTAAATTTGGGGGAAGGGGTGGGGAAAGAGGGAAGTGCCATGGGAGTGGGGGCAGACTGAGACCTCTGTGTTGAGGGAGGGAGTAGGGCAGAGGCAGGGACAAGGGCTGGGGTGAATGGGGCTGTGGCTTGGCTAGTTGTGAGATGCTTGGAGCCTGGGCAGCTCATTCAGGGGTGTGGGGAGACTCTCACCCCTGTGCACACCCTAGGGGAGGCCCAGGGGACAGGTGTCCCCCCGATCTGTGTGTGGGATGGAGGCAGGCTGGCACTGCATGCAGAACTCTGAGCCCTGCTGCCGCTGCCTCCAGAGCACCACAAGCACTTATACAGCCATGCCAGGGGCCCTGCTATGACCACCGCCAATTCCCTCAGTACCCTTGGATGAAGAGCAATTGGACCTGCTGATTTAAACACGTCCAGCCCCTCCAAAAGTTCCCTAACTAGATCGTCCCTGGCCCTAGGCATGGTGTTGTGTCCCCTGAGCCTGTCTGTAATCCCGTTGGGGGAGTTGTCCCGGTTCCTGCTGAGAAATGTGGAGGCAAAGAACTCATTGAAGAGATCAGCTTTTTCCTTCACTGCAATCACTAGATTGCCAAGCCTGTCCTATAGGGGCCCCATGTTACCTGGTGCCTTCTTACTCCCTATGTATTTGAAAAAGGACTTTTTACTATCCTTAATTCTGGTTGCCAGCCCTAGTTCTGTCTCTGCCTTGGGCTTCCTAACCGCCTTCTTGCAATCACAAGCAATGGAGAGGTAATCCTCCTTGGTGATAGACCCTTGCTTCCACTGATTATATGCCACCTTTTTGCCCTCAGGCCCTCCTGGATGCCTTTACTGAGCTAAGCGTTTAATTTGCCCTCTCAGCTTTCTGGACAGTCAGTAGTTTAGGAAGTGGTTTAATAGTTTAGAAATGAAGATGATTTTGGCAAGAATCAAAGATGTGTTAAAATGAGATATTTCTGAATGTACCATAAAACCGACATCATGGGATCTTTTCTTATCGCAGGAAAAATGAAAGAGTACACTTATATACTTTATAAACAATCTGCTGACTTCAGGTTTTCTTTCAATTCAATTTAAATATAATGCTGGAATCATTTCACATAATTCTTCACCACATGAGTTAATACAATAGGAGTCACCAGAGACTGGTAGGGGAGGTATGGGGTGGTACGTGCCCCTCTCATTCCCCCGACAGGGCTGTTCCAGCTGCTGCTGCCGATTACGCCATTTGCAAGTGCTTGCCAGCTCCATTCCTGCCATCGCCACTGGGATCTGCGGGTACTTGCCAGCTCTGTCCCCGTTGCTGCCACCCACTTCTGTGGGTGCCCTGCCAGACTTGGGGGCACCAGTCGCCCATGATAGGAGCCAACCTTTTAGGGAGGCAAGCCCCAAATTAATCCTACACCTTTCCTGAGTGTCACTCCAATTCCCTTTCCTTGCCTGATTGGCTGCTCTGCTTTCTGTTTCATAGTTTCATAGTAGCTAGGGTCAGGAGGGACCTGAACAGATCATCTAGCCTGACCCCCTGCCACAGGCAGAAATGAATGCTGGGTTCACAAGACCCCAGACAGGTGATCATCCAACCTCCTCTTGAATTTGCCCAAGGTAGGGGCGAGGACACCTTCCCTGGGAAGTTGGTTCCAGATTTTGGCCACCCTAACTAAAATATTGCCTTCTGATCTCTAACCTAAACCTGTTCTCCATCAGCTTATTATCATTGTTCCTTGTCATCCCAGGTGGTGCTGGGGAGAAAAGGGCTCTGCCTATTTACTGTTTATCTCCCCTGATGAGCTTGTAGGCAGCCACCAGGTCCCCCCTCAGCCTCCTCTTGCTGAGGCTGAGCAGGTTCAGGTCCTTCAGTCTCTCCTCATAGGGCCTGTCCTGCTGCTCTCTCACCAAGCAGGTGGCATTCCTCTGAACCCTCTCCAGGCTGGCCACATCCCTTTTGAAGTGTGGCATCCAGTACTGGACACAGTACTCTAACTGTGGCCTGACCAAAGTTGCATAGAGGGGGAGTATCACTTCTCTGGACCAGCTTGAGATGCACCTTTAGATGCATGACAAAGTATAGCTGGCCTTGCTGGCTGCGGTCTGGCATTGGCGGTTCATGTTCATCTTGGAGTCAATAATGACTCCAAGATCCCTTTCCTCCTGTGTGCTTTCAAGAGGGGAACTGCCCAGCTTGTATGTATGCTGTGGATTCCTTCTCTCAAGGTGCAGCACCCTGCATTTGTCTATGTTGAACCCCATCCTAGTCTCGTCTACCCACTTTTGTAGTCTGTCTAAATCTATTTGCAGCCTCTCTCTCCCTTCAAGTGTGTCCACCTCACCCCACATCTTAGTGCCATCAGCAAATTTGGACAGCGTGCTTTCCACCCCCTCGTCCAAGTTGCTGATGAAGATGTTAAACAGTGTGGGCCTGAGGACTGAGCCCTGGGGTACCCCATGGCTCACATCTCGCCAGGTTGAGTACAACCCGTCCACCACTACTCTCTGGGTGTGCCCCATCAGCCAATTTTTTACCCATCCAACTGTGCAGGCATCAATGCCGCAGTTGCTTAATTTATTGATGATGGGGTGAGAGACAGTCTCAACGGCCTTCTTAAAGTCTAGAAAGACTACGTCCACAGCGACACCATCATCCCAGGATTTAGTTACTTGGTCATAAAAGGCAATCAGGTTGGTCTGGCATGACCTGCCTTTGATGAACCCATGCTGATTGCCCCTGAGCATGATCTCCCCTGCAGGCCCCCCACAGATGTGCTCCTTGATGATTCTCTCCAAGATCTTCCTGAGCACCGAGGTGAGGCTTACAGGCCTATAGTTACTTGGGTCATCCTTCCTCCCCTTCTTGAAAATTGGGACCACATTAGCCAGTTTCCAGTCCCCCGGCACTTGGCCAGATGACCACGAATGCTCATACAGGCGGGCGAAGGGCTCCACGATGACCCCTGCCAGCTCCCTCAACACCCTTGGGTAGGGGGCATTTGGACCTGCAGATCTAAAAATGTCCAGCCCTTCCAGAAGATCCCTAACTACATCTGCGCTGACTGAAGGCTTGATAGCTCTCTGCTCTATGCTCCTGCTTGAAATTCTGCTCTGCTTTCAGCTTCCTGCCCTATGCTCCCTGTCCAATTGGCTGTGTTGCTTTCTGCTCCCTGCCCTCTCTTTCACTTTTCCACTTTCCCACTTCTCAGTCTGCTCAGTGTCACACCTAGAGACTACCTATGCCACTTATGGCATGTGTGTTGTAGGTTGGTTACCCCAGGGTTCATTTATCACATGGTGTATTTTTTAAAGCAATTTTCATTGTCATTCTCTCTCTCTTGCCTCCAGGATTGCATTAAATAAAAAGTTAATGTCATGACTGGGTAGTCTTAAGGGTGTCTGATCTCCGTGGACTGTTCAGAGTAGGTACAGTACATCCTTGGTTAGCCAATCCTTGTTGAGTCAAATGCTTACTTATTTGAATGGTGAAAGTTGCCGCCATTTTGATTTGATGCTGTTGCATGTGTTCTTGTAACTAGCAGCAATGGGTCAACTAAGACTCAGGTAACAGATTTCAGCCCAAATACATTGCATACAAAAAGTAGCCTGGCCAGCACCACAATGGAATTGATTTAAATAAACAAATCAAAAGCTGTATGAGGAGAGAGAGAAGACCATGATCTTGCTATGGTTTCACTTATGTAAACAAATTCAAGTATATGAATAGCTTCTCAGCAAGTGTTTCAATCACAAGCTGTTATTTAATACTCTAAAATCCAACGAGGAGGAAGATTTTCTAGAGCATTTAAATAATTCTGGAGCTCAAATCAGTTGATTTGGAAAATCTCTACCTTAATTGTTGTTGATGTTTTGAAAATATTTTTATTACTTGGTAACTACTTTCAGAGAAAAAGAATAGTCCTGTGTTTATCTGCAGTTTTTATTGAATGAACTAGTTTATAAACTCTCCTATAACATAACATTTTTCATTCCCAGTATTAACTGTCATGCTTTTATTTAAAGGAAAAAATAAGTTTATAAATGTCACCTCTAGCTATTTGTGTACAGTTATGTAGCTCAGTAAAGTCATTTCAGATTCACATTCCCTTTGAGAACTAAACTGGGTGGATAGTGAGAATACTAGATTGGTGCTATCACAGAAATATTATGGATTCAGTTTATGAATGTCTTGGCATGGGATAAAATTTAAGTGTGTTTTGTATCATATGTCTGAGTTGAGGATTTGTCATTAGTGATAGCCATTTGTCTTAGTGCAATACCTGTATTTTTTTATCATTAAATATGAAAAAGAAGATTGGGACAAATCTGTTAAAAAAAAAAGAAAGAGAAGGAAAAACTCCAATTTCTTTCCCCACTCTCCTCCCAAAACATAGCATTTCTTAAACTGGTGTGACTGTGTTCTTGTATGCCTGCATCAATGAACATCTGACATTACATTATTCAACAAGTAATATTGAAACATCCTAGGATAACTTAGATTTGAATGACAGACACTGTATTAAAGGATGCAAGTATGCTTAAAAAAATTAACATCCTGTGAACTCTGCATATATTGGACATGCCAAACTTTAAACATTACTAATCCCAATGAGTTCATTGACTTAAGTATGTGCTTAAAGTTTGTACAACTGGGAATTTTAATGTTATATTTATATCCCTTCATTTATTGCATCCAGTGCAACTGCAAAGGACGAGAACTGAAGTATAGAGAGTCTTGCTGTTTGCCCACTAAGCTTACTCCAGTGGCCATGGAACATTATGGGAATCTATGCATTTATTTCCATAGGCTTTGGATCAGACCCTGAAACCCTAAAGAGAACTATATGTTGTCCATGTAAAAAATTATGCTTTCTCTCTAAATGTTATAATGAAGCTCATTAAATGATCTGCCTATACGGAGTTTTATGTTGCCACAGAAATCCTCTGAGGTTGATTTTGGACAGCCGGCCTATGCATCCCTTTCATTAAAATGCTTTTCCTTCTGGAGATACTTAAATAATAACTTGAGGGTGTTTCCTCTTAATGAGGTAATAATACCCATATCCTGGGCTAAATAAACTTGAGGCCAAAGGCCTAGGTGTTTATTAGTGGAGGATGTGGTTGTTAACAAATTTTAACAGGAAGCACCCTCGAGATATTATTTTACTGACATTTCTAATGATTATATATTTGAAGAATAATTGGGTGAAAAATAATGCATTCTTTTCTTTTTTTTTTAATAGGGGAGGTAAAGTAGCAGAAACTTTAAGGAAAGAAGTTTTGGTAGGAGCACACCTGTATGGATGGTTCATTCTGAAGGAATAGTGAAACTAGAAACTTAGGCCATGTCCAGACAAGTGAGCAAGTGCCTGTTGTGGCACCTCAGAGCAGTTTGGGATGTTGCAAGAGGCACTCTGAGAATGAAAAATGTTCCCCGTGCTGCATATTTGCAGTGCGTACTCTAAATCAGATACTGGGAAATCCTGGTATAAAAAAAAAATACGCTGGGAAAAGTGGCACAGGGTGCACTCCTGGAGCATGTCCTGAGGCAAACAGAGGTTGGGTCCTCCACAGAGGTGCCCTGGCACCCAGCCAGAGCAACTTTGTGGCTGCCCCATTTCCCTGCTGCCCCAGCATGCTGCTTCAGTGTGCTGGAGCAAATAGGAGCAGGGCAAGGCTGCAGTGGTGGATCGTACCCAGGCTCTGTCCCTGGTAAGTAAGGATGTGGGGGTGGTGGGGACTATGGGTGGGAGCAACTGCTTGGGGAGGGTGGGTTCCCTGTCCGCCTGCCTTCCTGCATGGTGCACAGCCCCCCCCACCTGCAGCAGTCAGCAGCAGCCATCAGGGTGCTAATGGCCCGCTGCAAGCACAACCCCCCAGCAGCGTGTGGCACCACCTCAGACCTGGGGGCTGCACATGGTATGACCCCAGTCTGCTGTGCGCACCCTTGAGCAGAACTGAGTTGCTCTTGCTGTCACCTGGACTGCTAGCACCGCATACAGAAGCCGCATGCCCTCGGGCTCAGCCAGGTCATGCCTCGATGGAGCCAGCCTGGCCTGATGGTGCCTGGAGCACATAGAGGAAGGACTCAGCACAGCCTGAGGGTGAACGGCTTCTATATGCGGTGCTGGCAGCCCAGGTGACAGCAAGAGCTGATCTGGTTCTGCCTGAAGGTGCAAACCGTCAGGCAATGCCCATGCCATGCACCATGTACAGCTCCTGGGTCTAAGGCAGCACTGCACTGCTGGGAGTCTCTGCCAGGAGTGGGCCAGGAGCACTCTGATGGCAGCTGCTGCTGCTACACGGGGGCTGTGCACTGTGTGGGACAGGAGAAAAAGGCGGAGCAGAGCATGCACGGGCAGCGCTCCCTTGCAGTGTGGAGAACACCTGAATTTGTGGTATGTGGCACTGCAGATGTGTTTTCGGTGCCACATGCCGCATGGCTGTGCTTGTCTAGACATGGCCTTAAAGGCCCCATTATAATTACTTGCCCCCAGGCAGTTTAGGGCAGCAAATTAATACCATGCATATGGGTATGCCAATGCCAAGTTTGGTTTTGAATAAAATTCCAGTTAAACCATATGTCTTCTTTTGAGTTACTATTCTTTTACTTAGTTACTTTTTTCATTGTAGATGGTGCCGGTAGTAAAGTTATGAAAAAGGAATAATACTTGCATTTGGGGTAACTATTTCATTTAAATTGGGGTTCTGATCCTGCACTTATTATGTGTGGACGTTTTGCCTGGATAGTAGTAGCAGCAGCAGCAGTAGTAGTAATGATGCTCATTGCTTACAGAGAGTACTAAGAAGTAAGATCTTTAGGTCTCAATGCATTTTACAAAGGCATTATTTCCTCTCTTTTAAAGATACGGAAACTGAGACACAAGGAAATTAAGTACTGTGTCTAGATTGTATAGTGAAAAATAAGAATTTAGAACAGAACTTGGGGGCTTCTATTTTGATTACATCTGGGGTCTCTCATGTTCTGTAAAGTCCTGATCTTACCTACATGAATACACATTTGAATAATCTGATCTTCATTACCTTGTACCTTGTGTAGTCTTCTGCCCCTATGAAAATGGGTACAAAACACTACCATTCTGTCCTAAAAAAAAATTCATAAGCATTTTTCATGCAATAGCAGATACCAACAGAAGATACATAGTTACAAAGAATCAGGCTTACTGACCTGAACAAGACTACTCACAGGTTTAAAGTTAAGTACATGTGCATGTATTTGCAGGATTGGAATCTAAGTGAAATCAGAATCATGTCTATTTATTTCACCCACGTCATAAAAAAAATAACAGCCATGTATAAAACACCATCACTTTCCTTTTCTGGCAACAGACTTGAGAAGGTCGGAAATAATCATGTAAAAAGAAAGCAGTTTTCTGAACTATGAGGTTAGCAGTGTAAATTTAAACATGCATTTTCAGGTCAATTATGGACACTGTCGTAAAGCATTTTCACAGATTAACCACTTCACCTATTCTTCCCTCTAACCCACCAAACCTGATATCGCCCATTACAAATGTGAAATTGACTAATTGTTATGCTGACAGTTTGCTCAGGTTGAGTATAAGATAGTCTTGGTGGAAGAACAAAAACAAAAATACTGAAGGGTAGAGATGTTATGCCTACAATTAGCAGAATAAACATTTTAATAGGCAGAGAGGGCACAAGCAGATGTTCTGATTGCACGGCTGTGAGAAACCGATATTTGCTAGTTCCACTCTAGCTTGACCTCTACACCTCAGGAAGTTTCAGTCCCTTGGAGATTTAAATGATTTATTCATTTGGGTGAAATGAATATTGCAGAAGCAACCAGTATTTGATAAAAGGTTAAATGCATCCTTAGTTTGTGGAGCACTAATTCATGTTTTAAAGGAATCCACACATCACTTTAATCAAACCAGAGGTATCTACAGCATTTGCCACATTCTTAAGCAAGTGGGAGGAAAGATGGATTATGCAGAGGATATGATATTAGGAAGCAGGGTGAAGATTAAAACAAGGGAATCATTTCTAGTAATTAAATCCTCTACTCCAAAATAATAGTTTTGAATGATTTGCACTGAAGGAAAAAAGCATTTTGTATCACAGATTGCTGAGCCAGAAATGCAGCTGACCTTTGGAAAATAACATTATTAACCTTTCTGGAAAGATAAACAAGATTTCCGTTCAAGGATTTCATAATAAATCTTCAGACAATAAGTAATGAATGTTAAGTGACTTTAAATCAATTGAGTTTAACAAATGCAGCATATGTGATTCTCAGGTATGATATCCTTCTTTTCTCCAACCCGGAAAAATGATCAATTCAGGTTTTTATTAATTTTGTGCTTATTTTTAGTTTAGAATATTTGCTTGGCGTGCTCTTGATAACTCTGACCAATCCTGCAAACATTTACTTGTGCATTTAACTTTAAGCCTGTGAATATCCTATTGAAATCAGTGCTTATGCTTATGTATTTGCTTACCTTTGTTATGGGTGGAGGTATATGTGCAGTAGGTGGTCTGCATACCTTCCCACTTAAAATGATTTAACTATGTTGAATTAAGACTTAACAAAAATACCACTTAGCACTGGTGAAAGTAATGTTTGTTTCACATCACACATTATGGAATCAATGCAGAGGACAGCCTGAGCTCCTTTGTTTGCCCTGCTAGATTAAAGAATATGTTTTCACTTTAAAAACCTTTTATTTTAGCAAAAAAAAAAAAAAAATGAAAACAGATACAATAACAAGTTTATTACCATAGACTGAATGGATGAAAATGTTGCAAATGTGAGCAAAAATAACTGTAATCAGTGCAATGAGGGTGAGACTGGGTGAGGTCCTCACATAAGTGGAAAAGGGTAAATATATAGTGCCCATCATAGGTGGTGGGGGGCTGGGGCTAATGGGGCTTAGCCCCACCAAATGCAGGCAGCCCAGGTGGGGGCTCTGGACGGCTGCAGCAGGGGATGGAGGGCGGGGGGGTGTGGAGGCGTGCGTACAGACAGAGATGAGCAACTGGAGCCTGCAGGTGTCTGGGAACTCTGCCCAGCCCAGCCGTGTGTGAAGCAGTGCCCAGGAAGTAAACGTGTGGACAGGAAGGGGCACAGGGGAGGGAAGGGGTGTGGGAGGGCAGATTGAGGCCTTTTCATAGATTTCATAGATTTCATAGACATTAGGGCTGGAAGGGACCTCGGAAGATCATCGAGTCCAGCCCCCTGCCCAAAGGGCAGGAAGTCAGCTGGGGTCATAGGATCCCAGCAAGATAAGCATCCAGTTTGCTCTTGAAGGTGTTCAATGTAGGCGCTTGAACCACCTCCGGTGGCAGGCTGTTCCAGACCTTGGGGGCTCGGACAGTAAAGAAATTCTTCCTTATGTCCAGCCTGAAACGGTCTTGTAGTAGTTTATGACCATTCGACCTAGTTGTCATCCCTTGGGGCGCTCTGGTGAACAAACGTTCCCCCAGATACTGGTGGTCACCCCTGATAAACTTATAGGTGGTCATCAGATCACCCCTGAGCCTGCGCTTTTCCAGGCTAAAGAGCCCCAGGGCTCTCAGCCTGTCATCGTAGGGTCTGCTTCCCTGACCTCTGATCATGCGTGTGGCTCTTCTCTGGACTCTCTCAAGCTTCTCCACATCCTTTTTGAATTGTGGAGCCCAAAACTGGACGCAGTACTCCAGCTGCGGCCTCACTAAGGCTGAGTACAAAGGGAGAATGACGTCCCGGGATTTGCTTGAGAAGCATCTACGGATGCAAGCCAGCGTTTTGTTCGCTTTACTAGCCGCAGCATCGCACTGCAGGCTCATGTTCATCTTGTGGTCAATGATGACCCCCCAAGTCTCTTTCTTCCTTAGTGCTAGCCTACATATCACTGCCAAGCCTATAAGGATGCTGCGGGTTTTTCTTCCCAAGGTGGAGAACCTTGCATTTATTGGCATTGAACACCATCAGATTCTCGTCCGCCCACTTGCTGAGCCTGTCCAGGTCAGCCTGGATCACCCGCTTGTCTTCTGGTGTGGATGCTTTGCCCCAAAGTTTGGTGTCATTGGTGAACTTGGCCAATCCGCTTCTGACTCCAGTGTCCACATTATTAATGAAGATGTGGAACAGTATGCAAGGACAGAGCCTTGGGGGACCCCACTGGTCACAGGACACCATGATGAGTGACTTCCATCAATTATTACCCTCTGGGTCTGACCCCGGAGCCAATTTTCCAGCCAGTGGATCGTGGAGATTCCACAACAGACTTACTTGCTGGAGGGGATAGATGTGTGCTTGTGCGCTTGCATGCACGTGCACACTCAACCCCCCCATCCCAATCATATTTTCTTCCTCTGCCTATGGTGCCCATCTTTAGGAATGAGAAGCAGGAGGATCTAGGGAATGACAGATCAGTCAGTCTGACCTTGACACCACAAAAATTTATGGTTGACCAACCTGATTTCTATCTACCTCAATTAGACAGGCTTTATGGATCGGGGAGAGCAGTGGGTGTAATTTACCTTGATTTTAGCAAGGCTTTTGACAGTTTTCCATGACATTCTCATTAATAAATTGAGGTAATCCAACCTTGATGGAAGTGCTGTAGGGCTGTTGTATTTGGTTGGTTTATGTATTTGGTTGGTTTATAAAGCGGAAAAAGTAGTCATCAATAGTGCAATGTCAAACTGGAAAGAGGTATCAATTTCCCCAGCAGACTGTCCTGGGTCCAGTATTGTTTGATGTCTTCGCTATGATTTGGAGGATTGGATTAAGTGCACAGTTAACAGATCTGAAGACTAAGCTGGTGGAATCTGCAGGCACTTTGGAGGGTAGAATAAGAATTCAGAATGACCTTAATAAACTGGAAAAATGGGTCAAAACTAATCAAATGCAATTCAGTAAGGATAGGTGTACAGTCTTTCATTTAGGATAGAACAGTCAGATGTAAAGATGCAAACTGAGGAATGATTGGCTAGGCTGCTGTACTGCAAAAAAGAACCTGTGGGTTGTAGATAGGGCCTGGTTTAAATCATGGACTCAGCTTGTTAATATTGTGGCCCAATTGTGGTGGGGGCCACCATTTTTGTTCCTAGACTGTGGTGCTCCCCCATGCTCCCTGATTAGCTGGGGGGCAGGTTTAGAGCCAGGTTTAATTGTAGCAGCAGAGGCCTTTCTTTCAAGGCCTCTGATGGCTGCTGAAAAGCCTATGTCTCCCCTTTCCCCCCCGCCCCCCCTGCCTTAGTGGAAGAGGCAGGAACAGCAGTAGCGGCCATCTGACCCCACATTGTTTCTGACAGGCAGGGAGAAAATTCACTTTTCAAAAATGCCACTGCTCTGCCGGACTCCCAGCTAATTGGCAGCGAGTCTGACACTCAGCCCCAGTCAGTGCCTGGTGGCTGCCTTGGTAGATGGCCCTGGCACTGGGTAGGGGATGGGCTGTTTGCTCTTCCATGTGTGTGTTCTCTCCCTCCTGCCCCCAACCCCATGGTGCCCCAGTTTTCCAGCCCAGAGAAGCAAATAGACCCTCCCCTATCCAGTTCTGGGGCCATCTGTCAAGGCAGCCCCCAGGTGCTCCCAAACCTCTGTGCTCCATTTTTCCTGCCCAGAGAAGCAAACAGCCCCTCCCCTCCCCATCCTCAAGCTCTCTCCTTCCCCTGCCCCTTTTGCAACCCTTTCCCCCTCTCCTGGGCTGCTCAGCTTTTGCTGCTGGCTGGAGAATGCTTTCCCCAGCCTGCAGAAACCATCTTATTGCAATGAAATGCCATGATATGGCTGCTTGCTGGGGAACTTGCAAATTGAATGTTGAAAATCACATTTTTCATGAAAATCACTTAATTTCATCATTTTCATGAAAAATGTCAAATTGTAATTTAAACCAGGCCCTAGTTATAGAGGACCACAAACTGAATATGAGCAAACCATGTACTCTTGCTGGGGAACCCCCCCCCAAAACAAAACAAAACAAAACAAAAACAACAAAAAACAATAATATCCTGGGCTGCGTAACAAAAGAGCATTCTATAAGTCAAGGGAAGTGATCCTTCCACTCTGTTAAACACTGGTGAGGCCTTATTTGCTGTACTAGGTCCTGTTTTAGGTGCTGCTCTTCAAGCAGTATGTAGGCAAATTGGAAAGAAGCTAATGGAAAGCAACACCAATGGTTACAGGCCTAGGAAACATGATTTACCAGGAAAGGTCTTGGAGGAGAGAAGACAGAGGGGATCTGGTAAGTGTTTAAATACATGAAAGATGGTTATAAGGAAGATGGTGACTTTTTTTCTGTGGGACACAAGAAGAAATAACTGTCTTAAAGTGCAGCAAGAGAAATTTAGGTTGAATAAAAGGAATTTTCTAACTGTAAGACCATTTAAGCACTGGAACAGATGACCTAGAGGGATTATCGAATCTCCTTCCATGGAAGTTTTCAAGAGCAGGTCAGAGAAATGGTTAGAATCGTAGAGAAGCAGTGCTGGAATTGACCTTCATAGGTCATTTAGTCCAGCCCCCTGCCTGAGACAGGATCATTCCTTTATGAACATTGCTATACAAATCCATTATCTAACCTCTTAGCAAAACTACACAGTCAACCCTGACACAACACAAGGCATAACACCCTAACCTCTTGCAAGTAAATAGGGGGACCATGGTGGCCAATGTCTTGCTGTTGTAAAGTTTTGTTAATATACATTCAAGAGATTCCAGGAAGAGGCCATGCTCCCTGCTACAGGGGAAAGAAAAAATCCCCACAGTCTGTATCAGTCTGACCATAGGTTAAAATTCCTTCCTGACCCCAAATATGGAGATTGGCCTGACTCTGAGTGAAGGGGCAAGACCCTGTATTTAGGAACTTTTGTGTTTAAGTCCTAGCAGAAGCATTGATGTACCTCAGTCAAAATTTCCAACTGTGGCTGCAGCCAACACGTAATGCCTCTGAAGAAGACTCATAACAATCTGACACATGTATAAGTAAGAGAAGTAGTGGGGGGAGGGGTACAGGAAATTTCCTCCTAGCCACATGTGGCACCCAGCAAAGCACAGAAGCATGGGAAATACCCATAGTAGAAAATAGACATAGCTATGCCAAAACCATCCCCAACCATTGGCTGCCCAGTCTCTTCTTGAACAACTCTAGTGCTGGAGAGTTCACAATTTCCCTAAGCAGTCTATTCCAGTGAAGAAGTTTTTTCCAGTTATGTAATCTAAACCTCTTTTGCTGCAACTTCAAGCCATTGGTCGCATCCTAAGTCTCTGCAGTAAGAAAAAAAAAAAGGGTTTTCCCTCTTCTTTATGGCAGTCCTTCAAGTATTTGAAGATTGCTATCATGTCTCTTCCTAAGCACCTTTTCTGCATGCTGAACATGCCTAGGTCCTTCAGCATCTCCTTGCCTTCCAAGCACTTTATTATACTTGTTGCCACCTTTGGATCCTATCTAAGTTCTCCATGTCCTTTATGCAGCATGGAGCCCAAAACTGCACCCAGTACTCTAGAAGAGGCCTAACCAGTGCTGAGTAGAGAAGCACTATCACCTCATGTGTCTTGCACCTAATGCTTCTATTGATGCATCCCAAAACCACATTTGCCTTTTGTGCTGCTGCATCACACTGCAGATTTATATTGAGTCTGTGATGTACGAAGACCCCCAGGCTATGTACAGATGCTACACCTAGATGGGAGCTTAGGCTGAGCAAAAAGTGGCTACCTGATCTAAATTTGTTCACCTATGTGCAGATCTTATTTTTAGATCTGTAGTAAAGTTGATTTAAGTGCCAAAGTGCCGAACTATATAGACATTCCCTGAAGGTTGGATTGAGCAAAAAATGACTGGTTCCATCTAATTTAGTTCACCTGTGAGTGAGGTGTACTTAAGTTAGATTGGGCAAGGTTAAACCAGTTTGCCAAACATGTGTACATGTTCAAAGTACAGCCCAGTCGCTCACCCCAGCCCTGGGGTTGCACTTTTCCTATCCTGCTCCCCAACTGGGCTATTTTTAGCCCCCCCCAACCCACCCCCAGACAACAAACAATTGCCCACTGTAGACCCATCAACTGTGTGGACCTGCTGCCCCCCCACAATCCTGCCAATCCTCCCCACCCCATACCCTACTAATGCCCTGTGGACTTGACAGCCTCTCCAGTCCCACCAGATCACTGCTGATCCTGCCAAACTGTCCTCAATGCCAGTGTTTTAGACATTCACTAGTGGTGGGAGCCCAATTTAAGTAATTTGGAGTGGGGGAAGGGGCGGGTGGAATTGGGGGTTAGTGGGTCCATGGAGGTGTTGATGGGGCCTCAGGGGAATTTGGCAGGATCTGAGGGCTAGCAGGTCTGTGGGAGAGTTGGTAGGATCTGGAGGGAGCTTGGGATTGGAGAGACTCTCCAATCCTTCCCCCCTTCCCCCAGACCTCAGCAATCTGCTCACAGACCTGCTAGTAACCTGATCCTTCCAATACACTTAGATATGGCTCCTCACACCAGCAAACATCTGAAACACTGGCACCCATTCTACAATCAGATGTCTTAAAGTAAGCTGCCTTATTAGTAGATCAGGTGCCAGGAATGTCTGTGCTGTTCTGCAAATAATTTGTGAAGAGCAGATTTCAAGTGAGGAATCACTGAGTTAGATCAGGTGGCCCTTTCTTTACCCAGTCTAACCTCTCAAACTTCTAAGTATAATGTTTGTGCATGGGGCCAGATCCTTACCTCTAGTGCATCCATCCAGCCAAGTGTCATCCATTTTGTATTTGTATTTTTTTATTATTTTTTCCAAGGTATAGCACCCTGCATGTGTCAGCATTGAACTTCATCCTTTTAACTCCAGCCTAGGTTTCCAATCTGCCAAGATCCTTCTGTACTGCACTCCCATCCTCCAATGTGTTCACACAATCCTTCCCAGTTTTGTGTTGTCTGCAAACTTGCTCAAGAAGCTTTCTATGCCAGCACCTAAGTAATTAATAAACATGTTTAGATGTTTAGTGCCCCCTGGCATTGGGGATATAATGGGTAGTCTCCTATATTTACCATCTGTTTGTAGGAACAGTAAAGTCATGGTTTTATTTTATTTTGGATAGGCATCTGCCTGGGATCATCTGACCCCAGCACGTTTTCCTGCCTAGGCAGGGGGTCAGACTCAATGATCTGTTGAGGTCCCTTCTGACCCTAGCAGCTATGAACCTATGAATCTTTGTTGAACAGTGCCGGGCCCCAGACAGACCCCTATGGGACTCCACTCAAAACCACCTGCCATTCTGATGTGGAGCCATTATAATTATCTTTTGGTTGCAGTTATTGAGTAAGTTGCATATCCACCTTGTAGTAGTTTTTTCTAGCCCACATTTCTCCAATTTGTTTATGAGAAGGTCACGTGGGACCTTGTCAAAAGCCTTGCTGAAGTCCAGATACACTGTTTCCACAGTATTCCCTTCATCCATCCAAATAGTTATTTTGGTTAAAAAAGGAGATCAAGTTTGTTTGACATGATTTGCTAGTAAATCCATGCTGGCTTCTTGAGATTAGCCTTTTCTTATTCACATGCCTGTAAATGGAGTTTCTTAGGATATGCTCTATTAGCTTCCCAGGTATTGAGGAGAGGCTAAATGGTCTGTGGTTTCTTGAGTTTTTTGTTTTGTTTTTTAAAGAGGGGGGCACTTTGTTGGCCCCTTTCCAGTCCCCTGGTATCTTGCCAATCTCCCATAACTTCATGAATAGCTAGAAAACTTATTAAGGATAGTTTAAGTAGTGATGATCCTGTTTTAAATAGTGGCAGACTAGAGGACCTCCAGAGATCTCTTCCAGCAATATTTTTTTTATGAGTCAATCATCCATTTAGTCTATAGCAATAGGATTTTGTTACTTTGGTGGAATGGACTATAATTGTTTTTTGCAATTTTGGTGTTTTTTAGGTAATTTAAAAAAGAGTGAAAGATAAAAGTAGAATAATATTAGTGTAGCAGGCTTAGCCTTCAGAGCTTGGGTTGAATCCCAGGCTTGAGATCCTGCTGTTTTGATTGGTGCAGCCCATCCACCAATCAGGAGGCAGCAAGAGAAATAACATCACACCCCTTTCCTGAGGGGAGGGGGAGAAGAGCTCCCCAGGACCTGATTGAAGACTGCAAACTGTCAGGTCCAGAAGACTTCAGGGGCGGAGACCTGGAGTGTATAAAAGGAGCTGCGTGCCCAGCACAAGGGGCAGATGCATCGGGACAGAGAAGAGAGAAGAGCTGGGGTTAGAAGAGCGGAGGAGAGCTACACAGCAGGGTGAAGCAGTAGCCCAGGAAGAGCCCCTGAAGACTTCTATCAGCAGGGAGTGTGGCACGGCTCCAGTGGTTAGGCTCTCGGTGCGCAGCACGGCATCCAGACCTTGGGAGCTGTGGGAGGTGGCTTGGGCCTACAGGTGCTGACGGGCCAGCAGCTCAGTGCAGATGAAGCTGCCCAGAGGGTCCAGGAACAGACTGAGCCCCAGTGCTGCATAAGGCTGTCCAGGCCTCCAATCCCTAGCACAAGGCAAAGCACCCACTACACACAGCGGTGCGTGTGGCCCTAAGCAAGGACGGCGGCAGCAGAGTCAGGTGGCAGGAAAACCCGATGGGGAACCAAACTTAACCTGGAGAAACAAGAAGCAACCCCCCAGGACTGTGGAGTAGTAAGTTACCCTGGAGAGAGAGTCCCCACAGGGGAGGGACCCCCTGAGGGTTGTGAAGAGGCACCACGTGGGCTGCGCCTGGGTGATAGCGGGGGAGCTTAGGAGTCTTTGGGGTCTTCCTCTCCTTTTTCTTTCCCCCCATCTCCTTTCCTGTAGTGGTACCTTGGGAGCGGGGCCTCTGCCCTGGAGGGCACCCAGGTAGTTTAAGGACTGCTCATCATATTTGTGGACTGTGCCTTACAGTTTATGTGAATAATTTGAACTAATAGTTTGTATATGAATAGAGTTATAAGGTTGCCCAATCAATATCCTTTGGTCTGGTTTATTCTCTTGTTCAACTGTATTTCAAGTGATAACTGGGCGTGTGTATATGTGAGTGAGTGAGTGTGTGTGTGTGTGTGTGTGTGTGTGTGTGTGTGTGTGTGTATAAACAAAAATAGGTTTTATTGTTTTGTAAATTTGTACATATAGATATAGATATATATGTCCTTACCCGTTAATGGTTTTCTTATAATAATAAATCTGTATATAGTTAAGTAATTGATTGACTGGACCTGACTCTATGGGGGACAGAGGCGGCCGCTGGGCTGTTGTGTCCCTCCACAGCACACTGCCCTGCCAATAATTCCCTCAATTGGAGAGGGAAGTACAAACCCATGTATACGCGGACTACATTAGAGATCCGTGGAAAGATAGTAAGAAAGGAAGGAAGAGTGAAGAGATAAAAGGCTGGATAATTGGAAATCTGAAATGGACTTCTGGGAAGAGGGAAGTTAGATACTGCTTGGCCCATGGCATTCATGAGCTAAGAGGCATCAGAAAATTCTTTCTTGTCCTTGACATTTTGAAAGACAAGATCCTACCTGATGAATGCTGAGCTTTGTCTTGTTTTGCTTACACAAGGGAAGAAAAGCTTGGTTTTTCAAGTGATATAGACAATTTACTTAAACAGAGCCATCACTTGAGGCTGTAACTTAAAAATACTGTAACGGGAGATTTCATTTTGGTGCAAGTGATTAGTAGCATAACTTGGGGGTGGGCTAAGGGCAGGGCACCAGCTCCAGGTGCCAATTCAAAGTGGGTGCCAGAATGGCAGCCTCCAGGGAGCCCGTGTTGCCAGTACTGCTGGTGCAGCAGCCCATGTTCAGGAAGCTTGTGCTGAGGCAGCAGAAGCATGTGCCACTACCGCAAGTGCAGCAGCTCCTGCTGGAGGAACTAAGCACTTGCTCCTATTCCCATCTTTCCCGCAGTGCCCCCAACTCTCCTGCAGTGCCCAGGGTACCAAAATTTAAGTTACACCTCTGTGAGGGACTTTGGGTAATGAAGATATTAGCTTGAATTTTTTGCCAATCCCGGTCCAGTTTTATTTTTATAAAAGTAAGACTGAATTTGCAATCTGATTGTTTTCTTTGGGATAGCGATGGGTTTGTGTGGAGGCGTGTACTACATCCTCTGTGTCAGATACCTGTAGAAAAAAGCTTGGCCACAAAGCTCACGAATGAGTTTTTTAATGACAAATGTCTATGTTCCAGACAAGCAAGCATTCAGTCCAAGGATTTATGAAGGTGTATGTCTATGAGCATATGGTTTAATAAGATGCGAGATGTGAGGTTAAAACTTAGTATTTTTTTATACCTGGGCCAGCTACCCAAATGTTCACAGGTTGTATTGTACTTTACTTAATAATACAAATATACACTCAATATTCCTTGAATAAAATACACCCAGACATAAAAAAACCCTTCATCACTCATCCCTTTCTCTCACTCTTTATTGCCTTTACCTTCCAGAGCTTCCATCTCTCAGCCTTTCATGCTCCCTTTCATCCACTGCCCACTGTTTCATCCAAGTTCATTGAGGCTCTTGTATATGGCTTCCCTGCTGACTGTTCATAATTTAAACTGTAGTGCCAGATGAGCTGCCCTGTGGTAACAGCAGTGGTGGCAACTAAATCTTTCAGTCTCTGGCTGAAGGATGGTTTTTTGAACAGGGAGTAGGTTCACCCCACTGAGGGTCTGGGTGACTGGTCAAGGAGTTGGATCTCTCTTGGTTCTTCATGTGGGCAAACCTCTACTAAATCTTGATTGTCTCCTAAGTCTGTGGGGTAGGTAAGAGAAAGTAATTGTAGGCTCTGTGACCAGGTTTCTCCTGACTAGTGGGGGACAATGTGGCTTCAAGTTGTCCCCAAATATCTAGTGTTAAGAGGCTGGACTGGGGTAAAATGCACAGGCATTAGCAGGGGGAAAAGTAATCTGCTATTGGGTTTATATTCATTGCAGGTTCAGTTTTACCCTACTTTCTGTCTTCTTTCTTCTTGTGCATGCCAGCTGCAGGAGTAACTAGCATGTGGAAGGGCAGAAGACTTGTGATGGCTAGAAGTTGCATTATCCCTGTATTCCAAGTGTTTGTTTTCAGTAGGTTTCTTACTGCTCCTACCACGTATTTCACTAGGATGTGTATTTTTTCTAAAAATGACTTTCCCTACGCATGGCTGTAGAAGCATATTCGGCCACTTGTACAAGTGACAGGGGTTTAGTCCCCTAAATTGAAATGGTGGGTTTTTGAGATGATTAAAACCCACTGTTTCAATTGAGGGGCTTCTGTCACTGTTATCGTGAGGGGTCCAATCTTTTTTTTTCATGGAGCCCGGCTATGTTTCCTGCAACGGGGGGGGGGGGGGGGGGGACGCAGAGGCAGGTGGTGACACCTGGGGGGCACTGCCACCGTGGAGGGAAGGTCTAGGGCCCACAGGCAACTTGTTCCTCAGCCACAGGAGAAGCAGGCGGAGAGGCAGGCAGCACCCACTGGATTCAACTCTTCCCTGAGCCTGTGTGGGAAGCAGTGCCTGGTGGGCTTCCAGTGCACAGAGTTGGGGAAGTGTGGGATCCAGCGGGTGCTGCCTGTGACCTGGGGCAATACCCATATAGCTAGCACTCTACTCAGGTGGCCCCGGGGGCTGCACTGCCACAGAGGGAAGGACCCAGGCCCTCTTGTAGCTCAGGGTCTGCACAGCCCTGGGGCAGCTCGTTCAGGCAGGCTCCACGGAGTGGGGGAAAAAAAATCAGAGAGGGGCCTGGTACTTTTTCCC
The DNA here is from genome assembly GCF_030867095.1 of Alligator mississippiensis. Classification (NCBI taxonomy): domain Eukaryota; kingdom Metazoa; phylum Chordata; order Crocodylia; family Alligatoridae; genus Alligator; species Alligator mississippiensis. The sequence goes on from NC_081825.1 coordinate 116,138,238, forward strand.
ACCCCCCGTGGAGACTGCCTGCCTCTCCCACAGCTGGGGGGTAAGCTGCCAGTGGATCTTCCTTCCATGGTAGTGGCATACCTCAGCTGGCATCCAGGTGGGCGGCTAGTGGGTGAGTGCTGCCCCAGCTCCAAGGCAGCACCCAGCCTGATCCAACCATTCCCTGAGCTCGAGCTGGGGCAGCCTGTCTGGGTGGCCCCAGGGGGTGCCACTGCTACAGGAGGAAGGACAGGGGCCCCCTGCAGCTAAGGGGCCAGATGGCCCATCGGCAGCTTGCCCCTTGGGCTGTGTGAGATGTGGGCAGGCTCTGCGGGAAAAAAAATGGATCGGGCCCCTTGCCACTTCTGCCTGCAGCCCACCTCTCCTGCAGTGGGCAGGGGCAAGCTGTCAAAGGCTGCAACATTACAAACAGCTACACTGCAAGCTAAATTACATGCGGATGTGGTTTAGTTTGCAATGTAGCAAACTTATTTAAACTGTAAAAAACCCCACACGTGTATAGCATGATGCAATTAAACCGCAAAATGGCCAATTTTCATCACGTGTGCAAGTGCCTGGGGATAAAATATGCGAGTTCCCATAGCAGCACTGTGTTTGTGCCTCCATGGGGATGCTTAGAGAAGGTGAAGAGTGATAAATGTGAAAATGAAGCATAGGGCATCAATGCAGTTTCTAAGCCCCTTAGCTGTTCCCAGACTTAAATGTTTTAGAACTTTTATGTATTCCATCCAGGAAGAGCACACATCAACTGCTGAAACTTCCTTAGCCTGATGAAGGGTTTTTGAACCCAAAAGCTTGCTTAATAACTATTCTCCAACTATTTGGGTTGGTCTAATAAAAGATATCAAATTCACCCAAGGAACCTTGTCTGCCTATGTATACACCAATGCACTCACATGCAGGGATTTCTTTTATTTACTTTCCTTTTGAAGAATTATTCTCTTTTCTGGATTTTCTGTGCTTTTTATGTATTATATTGATATATACTTTCAATGTAAACTATTTCTTCATGACATTTTTGTTTGTACTTACAGGGATGAAAGACTTATATTACCAATAGGTATCATGATGAAGAGTTCACAGCATAAAAGAAAGCATACAAATTATACATGTGAAGTAACTCCACTAAAACCATCAGAGTTAGGAAAGGGATTACCTATGGCATGGTATTATTGCTTTTCAATCAAGTTTGTTTCATTCTTTCTTTTGTTCATTCTTTCATTTCTTTCTCTCTTTCTTTTCTTTCCTTCTTTCTCTCTTTCCCTTCTACTCTCTTCCTGCCCCCCATGCTGGTTCATTTTTCTGTGCCAGTGGTGCTAAATGGTGCATGAATGCAATTTTCGTATAATTGCTTTGGTGCTCGATATCTTTTCCCATATTTTCTGGGTAAATTGCAACCGTTGAATTAGAATACAGGTTATTTTCGGATACCTATTTCAGAAACAAGGAACAGGCATATGGGCTTCTATCTACATTATTTAATAAGTCCCATATGAAATTAATCTCCAAGAACTTTCAGAAAAATGGCAGCTATTTGACATCTGTTTACTGCCTATCCATGTACTACCTCTTGTATAGTGTGTGTATGTGTATACACAAATATATTACTTGTGCAACATAGATATTTTGTGAAGAATAAAACTATAAATGAAGAGAAGAGTGAGAGAAAGGGAGAAAGAGAGTTCTAGTATTTTGTGTAGCAGAAAAGACAGCTCTTGGGAAAGGGAAATTCTACAATTACAATCATACGTACATTAATTTAATCGTATTTGAACCAATATGACTCAAAAGACAGAGCCAGATAACATAGAACACTCATATTTCAGAACTCCAGTATCACAAGAAAGACTGTATTTTATGACAGCATTGTCATGAAATATGACTTAATGTAAAGCTAATAAAAAATAAACTCTCTGGTTGTTCGGGGTGGGGTGGGGGAAGGGAGGTGGTGAGGTTCCTACAGTATTGTATTTATATGTAACCGTTCTGTCAGGCACTGGTTAGCAGCAAGAAGGGGTGGGTTCACATTTCAGGGTATCCCATAAATTATACCAGTGGCTCAAGCCCCCACCCAGAAATCTGGGAACACTAAATTTGCTGGGGCATCCTGTATATACAAACAGTATAGACACAAGCCCCCAAATTTATTACAGAGAATAAAAACAAAAAACAAAGGAAAACATTACATATAACTTAAAAACACAATTAACTACAAAGGAAAGTCTATAGGTGGCACCCTCCTGGGGAAGCTTCACCCATGCCCAGACAGCCTGGGACTTGGGGCTCTCCCAAGGGTAATTCTGGGGGCCTTCACCCCTATACCTGTCCTTCAGCAGTGGGCAGGAGAGGGGGGCCCACACCACAGAGTCCTATGAGCCGTTCTTTGGGTTCATTGCACTGTGGGGAGCTGCTTGAGAATGTGGGTCCTTCTTCATTGCAAGGGGCTGTGTTCAAAGGTTCATAGATTCTAGGGTCGGAAGGGACCTCAATAGATCATCGAGTCCGACCCCCTGCATAGGCAGGAAAGAGTGCTGGGTTCAGATGACCCCAGCTAGATGCCTATCTAACCTCCTCTTGAAGACCCCCAGGGTAGGGGAGAGCACCACCTCCCTTGGGAGCCCGTTCCAGACCTTGGCCACTCGAACTGTGAAGAAGTTCTTCCTAATGTCCAGTCTAAATCTGCTCTCTGCTAGCTTGTGGCCATTATTTCTTGTAACCCCCAGGAGCGCCTTGGTGAATAAAACCTCACCAATTCCCTTCTGTGCCCCTGTGATGAACTTATAGGCAGCCACAAGGTCGCCTCTCAACCTTCTCTTGCAGAGGCTGAAAAGGTCCAGTTTCTCTAGTCTCACCTCATAGGGCTTGGCCTGCAAGCCCTTAACCATACGAGTGGCCCTTCTCTGGACCCTCTCCAGGTTATCCACATCTCTCGAAGTGTGGCGCCCAAAATTGCACGCAGTATTCCAACTGCGGTCTGACCAGCGCCCGATAGAGGGGGAGTATCACCTCCTTGGATCTGTTCGTCATGCATCTGCTGATGCACAATAAAGTGCCATTAGCTTTTCTGATGGCTTCGTCACACTGACGACTCATGTTCATCTTGGAGTCCACTAGAACTCCAAGATCCCTTTCCGCTTCCCTTCCACCAAGCAGGTAATTTCCTAGGAGTGTTGCTCCTGGAGAAGTGGTAGAGCGCTGACCTTCACTTTGACATGGTGGTTTTGAGGGGTTAACTGTGGCTTTCATCAGCACACCGCACCCCAAAATTCCTAGTACCAACCCCAGCTCTGCTGGGCAGAAAGCTGCAAAAGAGCTCAGAGGAAAGGTCAGGTCTATCTTGGCTTGGGCCTGAACTACAACTAGCCTCCAACCAAATCACTTGGTTGCGACAAACTACAAAAGGGAAAAAAGGAGGCCCAGGCCTATCTCGCTGGGCCTGAACTGGGCAGCAAAAGTTAGCCAGGCCCATACTGCACTCACTGAGGCCTGGATCAATAACAAGAAGTGCCAGGTCTCAACTCAGCTCAGATATGCCAGCCAAACATATGGCTGGGGTTCAGCCACACAGCCAGGCTGAAACACAATAGCTGTGAAACAGCAAAAAGGGCCCAGGCCTATGGCTGTAGCCTGGACATCTAGTCTCAGTTGTACCACTATGCTAAGAAACTACAATTACGAAACAGAGGGGGTTAGGACTATTTGGCCAGTAAGTGCCAGGACCCTATTCCTGGTCAGTCTGCTCCAGGGATTTATACCCCCATGGTATTAGCCCACTTAAGGCCTATGTGGCCAAAACCACCACCAACACTGCTAGAACTCCATTCCTGATCAGTTTGCTCCAGGGTTTAACATCCCCATGGTACTATCCCACTCAAAAAATGGGGAAAAAGGGAGGAAATAGGGGTCTTAAACTCAAAGACAGATTTTCTCTTTCTGTATCTGAGGCTTCTCCTTTAAATAGCTTTCTCCAATGAAGACAGGGGAAGACCTATCATGGGGAACAGTTTTTCTGGATCCCAATTCAGGAGAAAGAGAAAAACCTCAGTTGAGTTGTTCTTATATACCTGGTGTGACATCATCCAAGCCTTGTCCAATTAGGGAGTGCCACACTCCAGCCTCTCTCACATAATCTGCCTAGAAAATCTTCTGCTTCCTCTGGCCTCAGGCCAGAGGATTTTAAATATTTTGCCCAGATACAGGCCCTAGCTTTCCATGTGGAGAGCACATGTCCAGAACAACAGGGGCTATCTTGCCCACATGAACATACACACACACACACACACACACACACACACACACACCCCAACCAAAAGCACACACTTTACCATACACAATCCAAGTGTATGTGGGTGCTACATATGCTAAAGGCAAACCCATTGTTAAGGGAGCATTAATGCAATGTAACAATGAGATAATGCAGATCTTCAGTTCCTAATAACAACTCTGTTGCATTGTGTATGCCCTAGCCCAGCCCTTCCAGCACAAAATATGAGTGACTTGCAGTATGTTGCAAGCTATACCTAGTGAATCAGACCACGTATGTTTTGAAGACTCCCTTCTCTGGATATGGACGTCCCTATAAGTATTGGAACTGGTACAGTTGAGCTAGTGGAAGGCAGTGTGTCTTGGCTGTCTCCTGCATTGTGAGTTCTGTATCCAACTCACAATTCAGCCCACTATTTCCTTCATATGGTTTAAATAGTTTGTGTGTAAAGGAGTTATCTATTATTGGATTGGCTTACGTAGGCTTACTTATAAAGTAGACCTCTTATAAAATGTGGTCATTATAATTTAAAACCCTTCAGTGGATGCAGGTTCTAACTTATTCAGTATACATGATCACACTTTCCATATAGTTCAGTCCAATGTGGCTACTGGTGGTAATAGACAATATTTATACCTGTGAGCACAACAAACAAGTTGACCATCTGTAGGTATTTAGATAAAATAAGACTTACTATTAATTTGCAATGCATTATGATGTGCATTGAACTTCACCAATTCAGGTTCTTTTGCATCATGTGAGAAAGTAAACTGACATAATCTTAATGAAAGCATCACTTTGTATTATGTTGTTAAACATGCTTCTGTGACCTAAAATAAGACATATTTATCGAACATCCTTATTGTTTGTAGAAAATTATGTGTATTCCAGTATTCATACATGTCTGCATTACTGAAGTTGGGTGGCTAACATATCCTTAGTTGTAGTTTTCTTCAGATAATCACATGGGAATAATAGAGTTGGTCCTGTGGTAAAAGGTATGAGCTAGAGTTTAAGGACATACAAAAAATCCTTGGTTTATGTATTCTGGACAAAGCACAGAGATAATGTCAGCTTTAATTACTGTTTTCTTCTGCATACAGGGAATAGGCCAAAGGCCATGAATGGAAATTAAAGAAAAATGGAAAACAGATGGTAGGAAGTATGCCACAGGAACTGGAGTATATGCAACACTGTACATAATTTACCAAAGAAAAGGGGTCTTTATGAGTTATATTGTCCCCATTCATGCAAGGTCTTCTTCAACTCTGTTTCACAATAAAGAATTATTACTAGAGTATTGCATACCTTAGTTACTGAGCCACTACTGCGGTTTCCAGAACTTAAAATACAAGGTTACCCCAAAACTTAATTTTAGGAAGTCTTTGAAGAATTATCTTTTAAAAATATACTGCCTGTATAGGTGCCTGAAGTTAGGTCAGTGGGCCTAACTGAACCACTGCCTTACAGAAAGGCTGGGCACTGAGATGAATCCATGTATTTTAGTGAGTATGACTGAACACTCTGTGCTTTTGAAAATCAGGGCAGTTATTATTGACATTCCACATTGTGGGGTTAGGAGTTTACATTTAAATTTCTTTACGGCCCATACCATATATTTTAGGTTGGTATTTTACATAAAGGCTTGATTTGTTTAAATCAGAATAGTTTTTTTTTCATACAGTGCCTCCTTAATTGGGGGACCAGACTGGAGCAACCACTACCCTGATTGGGTGACTGTTGTGATTAAAAGAAGATACTAGAAATACAAAAATTCTGAAAGGCTTTAAATATTCACTGATTTAAACATAGGAATATATAGGATATTCACAGAATTTAAATATCTTAAAACAGGTTTTTTTTCCTTTCTTTATATTCAAATACTTCCCCAAGAATCTGTGGGGTTAAGTAGCTTAAAAGAGAAGTGAAATAATTCCATTTCAGTTCACAGAACTGGGGAGGCAGGCTGAGGTGAATCTGCTGACAAAAAGGCTAGGGACAGACGTTCAAAAAGCTTGAGCTTGAGTTGATTCAATCTTTGCAGGTTACTCTAACCTGGCTAGGCTAAATCGGTTTTGGAACTGAAGAGACATCCTAGAAATGAAAGCACATGCCTGCAGTGGCTCAGGCTAGAAGGTGTGTATGTGTGTGTCCTAGAGCAGCCCTCTCTTTCTTCCACAGCATGAAGCTGAGCTGAGGGGGGCATGGTCAGGCTCCAGTAGGAGCTCTGACTAGCCCAGCAGGGAATTGATAACAGTGTTTATCACCCAATTAAGAAAACAACAGAGAGACATTGCCAGCTACCTGGTGATTCTGCCTGTTGATTTTGCCTGTTGATTCAGCACCAGAATGTGGTCTGTAAGCTAATACACAGACACCTCCTCAGCAAGGCAGAGGGGAAATCCTCCTTAGCAGGGAGTGGTAAGGGGAGTCTCTGGAGCTTCAGCTGGAGAGCAGAGGGGGGGGCCAGCCCTGCTGTGGAGCAGAGAGCCCCGCCCAGCCCAGAGAGCATGCTGGGATGCTGGGGGTGTCTGATTTATATTGTACCAGCAAGGGGTCTGGGACAGACATTGCATAAACTGGTTTGAGCCAAATCAGTTAAGTCTGATACTTCATTCAACCAGGTTTATCTCAAACAGGTTTCAGCCATTCTCAAACTGGTTTATGTGCACAGAACATCTGTTCTGTTACAAATTTAAACCAGTTTCTGATCACTTAAACTGGTTTATGTGTAATGTCTGTCCCTAGGCAAGATGACTAACTATCCCTTGGAATAACCCGGAACAATGGCCACAAACTGACAGAGCAGATTTAGGTTGGACATAAGGAAGCACTGCTTTATGGTAAGGGTTGCCAGAATCTGGAATGGGCTTCCAAGGGAGGTGGTGCTCACCCCTACCTTGGGGGTCTTTAAGAGGAGAATGGAAAAGCACCTGCTATGGTCGTATGACCCCAGTGCTTTTTCTTGCCCAGGGCAGAGGGTTGGACTTGGTGATCTATTGAGGTCCCTTCTGACCTTAACAACTGTGAAATTAGTGGTTGTAGCAATGGTATCCTCCCCAGACTTCATCCAAGTTAAAAACAGTGAAAAAGGAGGCTTTGAAAGGAAGGCAGGATGTTGCCTACTCAACTTCTTGTGCTAATTCAAATCAAATTAAATAAGAAACTTTCAACTGTATAGGAATTAGTAAAAAAGAAAACATTTTTGTGAAATCTATTTTCACTCAAAAATTATTAAAAGAAAATGTCAGTTAGCAATTTGGTAGTCTTTAATAATAGAATTGCACTAATATTGTTTAAATTTTTGCCAACCTCATTCGAAGCACAAATAGCAATTGATTCACAGGCCTCTCCAAACTCCAGGGATGTGAAAGAGATGGTTTCTCCAAGGAAGAGATTTTCTTCTTTCTCCTGACAACAGGTTTGCTTTCAGACTTTTTCTCAGAGCTAAAGTAGGATTGCTGCTACTATGTGCCATGGCTCATAATACCAGTTGCAATCACTTTAAACAAAAATTGATAAAAATGAAGATTGATTTGTATAGTTCTTATATAGACTGAAGCTTAGTTAGTAGCTTTGTCTGAGAGGACAACAGTTACCTCCTTTACAAGGAGCACTGGCTGGAAAATTTCTGATGGAGCCCTCCAGCCAAGGAGGTTTCAAAGTTCCTGCCTGGCTGAAATGTGACTCTGTTTCTTTCTAAATTTTAGCTTTTTCTTTTGAACCAGACTGGCACATCTGTTTTGTTTTGTTTTTGTTTTTGCTAGCAGTGTCTTCAAAGATAAGTGAAAGTGGGGAAACTGACTTAGTATATATTAAATTTACAAAGTAAATTTGTCCAGAAAACAACCTGATAGCTAAGTGAGTTTCACCACAGTTTCTGCATTACTAAAGGGAACAGGGAGGTTGGGAAGAGTAAGCAAAATATGAAGAGAACTAGCAGATATTTAACTTAAATGTTTCAAAAGCTGAAGTATTGCTCCTCCTCCCTCGCATTCCTCAAAGTGTTTCAGAAAGTGGACTGCTGCTAGCTCTGGAATGCTCCTGACTGGTTAACTGTAATCTTTGTTATAAAGCACTACAACTTTGTTTCAAAATCATTCTCCTTCCAGCCAGGCAGCTCTGGTTACTCAAGGCAGATTAACCAGAACATGATTTATTTCAGGCCCCATTCAGCAATGCCAACTGAACACCATAATTAGTCAGGATGCCATCACAGATAATATTAACCATGTACTTAGAAATTTTTCTAGATAAATCTGACTGTCGGAGTTTGGGCCTGAGTTTTTCACATGTACAACTGTGGCGTAAATGAGGAGAGGCAGGCAGGGAGAATGAGGTGCTATCTTAATCTCTCATATGTTGGATAGCATGGATATTTACACAGGCAGGCAGATGCCATGTAGTGCAGTGCTCTTGCACTGCCGCATGGAAGTAGCTTCTTGGTCGGTTGTCTATGTAACACACATTTGGAGATCATTTGTCCCTCAGGAATATCTGATATTATTGCTTAGCACTTTGCACAGCATATAACTGATGTCCTGAAATATACACTACATTCAAAAGACAACCCCTGCCATCCTTATGAATTAGGCAGATTTGTTTAGTAAGCATTTTGTTTTATTTCTGCTATAATTTTATATGAGGAGCACAAAATTAATAGCTTTCCACTGAAACAGTTGGCAAGTTTAAGTCTTGCATTTAAAAAAAAATAATTAAAGAACCATCTAAGTTCAAGGGACTTTTGTCCCTTAGCATAAAAATGAAAAGTGAGTTCTTCCAACATTGGAATTGGAACAAGTCTCCTTTCTTGGTCAGTGAAAACATCACCATCCTGCAGCTAGGCATAATCATCAGCTCAAACCTTTCTGCAGTTCATCTGGGCGAATCCTGTAGATTCCCAGATGGTCAGTGTCTGTTGGTACCCCTGCATTTCAGCGCCTTGGGCAGTCACCCCACTTGCCTCCCCCCACCTGCTATGGCACTGGGGGGCATGCACAGGTTCTGAGAGTGGGGAGGTGGGGAGGAGAAGGACACAACAGTCTTACTTATGCCAGGAATTCTGAAACAGTCCCCAGCTGTACTACTGCTGCCTCGATTGTGTGTTTTTCTGCCCCAGCTGTTGCTCTTAAAGCAGCAGCAGCAGCCACTGTGGGGTCTACTAGTTTGTAGTTCCCAGCATGGGTAAGTCCTGGGGATGCTCTTGCCGCCATGGCTTGAACTCCATAGGGATGGGGGGAAATTCTTGTGCCCCTCCTAACTTAGCACCCAGGGTAGGTGCCCCTTTCGTCTACACTTAGTTATGGTACTAGCTGACTCTTACTTAGTCTGCTCATATTGGGCCTTTGTACACCCCACAAAATTTGCCTTCAAAGTGGCTTAAATGCCCTTTTTGCAGTACTTTAATGGTGTAGTTGTTTACACCGTCGACGGTATATTGTGAGTTAAATGACTTTGGGACGCAGCAAAATAAAATATGTCCGAGGGGTTTCAGTTTGCTACCTTGTAGCCATGGAGGGAAGTACCAGGCCTCATGCAGCTTGGGGCTGTGCAGGAAGTCCATGCAGGCAGCCCGTGCAGACAGACTATACTGAAGGAAAAAAAAAAGTGGCAAGCCTGATCTTTTGTTTTTTTTCTTTCCTGGAGCCTGCCTGCCTGCCTGAGCTGAATGGGAGCCTGGTGCTTCTCTCTGCAGCTGCTATGCTCCTCGGGACCACCCGGGCCAGGTGCCTGTGGGCCGGTTCTGCCTGGGGGTGCCACAGTTGTGATGGAGGGAAGCACCATTCTCCCCCTGCAGCTCAGGGATCACTCGGCCCACTGGCAGCTCACCCTGCCCCCCACTCCCCCACCACCAGAGAGGCAGGTAAGGATCGGGCCCAACCCTTGTGTATATGCCACGGGGGTTTACTTCACCCAAATTGAAGTGGTGTTTTTAAAAACCCACTTGTCAAATTTAGAGAGAATTAAACTGAAGTAAACCCCTGTGGCGTGTACAAGCAGCCATTGACTTCCATTACCTACTTGTCATATATTCAAACAGGTACCTTTGTGCTTTCTACTGGGCAACCCTTCACACTTGGGAGAAGCTCTCTATAAATATCTGCAAAGCCATTTCATTGTTTTCCCTCAAAAAATTCCTTAAAAAAAACCCTCCGTCTTGACAACTGCAGGCTGTGCAAGCCACTATCCATCATGGCAACAAGTACTATCTCACTGTTTCCCATGTGCTCCCCACTCTGTTGGTACCCATCTCATTTCTTGTTTTAAAATTGGATTGTAAGATCTTTGCAGCATCCACAACTACCTGAACAGAGTCCTGTCTCCTGAATGGGGTTCCCAAGTGCTACAATACTGTAAATAATAAAAATGTATTTATTTAATAATAAAATAATTAAATAATAAATTAAAATAATACATAATAAATATGTATTCTTTTTGTATGCTATAGATTGAATCAGCTGAGGAGATCTATTGTAAACCAGGTGCATTGAAAATAAAATAAGAAGTATTTACCTTGTGCTTATTAAAGAATATTTAGAGAGAGAATACCTTTTTGGCCATTAAATAGTATCTTCCCTTGAAATTATTTCTTTGCTTTTACCAGGCCTAAAGAAAGACCAAGTTACATCCTGGTACTATTTTCCAGTTAATTGGATCAGGTTAAAAGAAAAATAAATTAAATTACGTTATCTTCATGTAGGCTTACTTTTTAGAAATGGATGCATCAGAATAAATGCCTGTTGGATATCTACAATTGAATTACATCAATACTTAAGAGTGCTATTGAAAGTGGAACTCTGTTTGCATTGAATTTTACCATAAGTTTTGCTTTACATTAAAATTGCTGTGAAATCTGAAATTAATTGAAAGAAGACTGCAAAACAGGGGAAACAATAATTTGCAAGACTCTTAGGTCAAATTTTCACTGCCGCATGGCTCTCTGAAGAGTTGGGGGCTGCTAAGAAAATAAGCATGCCCTCTCTTATGACTAGGGAACCTGAGATCAGGGGTAGAGTGTATTCATGACCACTCTAAGCCATATGTGCTGGCTTTGGCCTGAGTAGAATTTGAACAAATGGGTGTGTTTGCTTTCCTTTGTGGTGGTCCCTGACTCAGAGAGGCAGTATAGATATAGAATTAGTACAAGACTGAGATCTGCCCTTGTGCTGGGGTACAGAAAGAAAGTGTGTGGGGGGGGGGAGGGGGAGGAAGGATACAAGGAGGAAACCTCTTCCCATAAACCAGTGCAAAAATAAAGCATAAGAGTTGTGTCATAATGGTGGAGCTCTTTGTGACCCTTGTTTCCTACAGAGAGACAATTGCCTGGAAAGAGCTGGGGAAGAAGAAGGACCTAGCTATTCCTTTACAGCTCCCCAGAGCACTAGTGCTCAACCCTTGGGTCCTGTGGGCTGGAGGAGTGGTGTGGGGCCAGTCTGTGGGCTGAATCAGGCCCTATGCTGCCTCTCCATGGCCCCATGCTTGGATTGGGCCCCACGCCATCTCCACCCAGCCCGTGTGCACCTGGATTGGCCCCATGCCACCTCTGCTCATAATGAGCCATGCACACTTAGAACAGGCCCTGTGCACCCAATCTAGTGTGCAGGGCCACTCTACCCAGACTGTAGGGATCCCCATGGGTCTGGAAATTTGGCATCAGGGGACCCACCACTGCTTTCCTGTCACCAACCTATGGGGAGCCTTGACAACCCAACGACATATCTCTGTAGGCTGGATCTGGCCATTGAACTGGGGGTTGAGCACCCCTACTGACCCAGGGAATTCCTTCTGTAACAGACTTCAACCCTATGCCCCATGCACTGGATAGATTGTGCTGGACGTCTAGGCCCTCAGATCCTCCACAAAACCTCTTAATACAGGTCTAATGTGTCATCACCATTACACATTGTATGTGGATATGGGTTTATGCATAGTTACCCTGCTAAGCAAATTATTTTGTAATCATAATCAGAATAAAATGAATGTAATGATATACAGGTAGTTAGAAACAGCAGTTCCCCATTGGCAGATCTCAAAAGAATAATGTGAAGATTTCTTTCCCCTCTGGTGGCTAAGGATTTTTTGTGCTGTTAATTATTTTTATAAATGCTGTCTGTAGTTCTGCTGTCAGTGCAACATACTACCAAGTTTCTGTCTTGGGGCACCTGTATGGTTAGTGTCAGTCAGGTTTGATGTGTTAGCACCTGATATTGTTCAGAAAGGAGAGACAAATAATTATACTGAAGCAACTACAGCTTCTGCTGCTATTTCTCTATATAAAATCACCATATGTTGTTGACACAGATTAGAATCCTCATAACATTGTATGGTGATATGTAACATTACATCAGGCCACTGTCAAATCACACTATTAAAAAAAACCCCATGCTTCTGTTCCACTGAGAGTGATTCAGCTTGATAATACATAAAAGTACCCTACAGAGGGGTGGTGGAAGTATGTGTTATAATCAGAGGCAGGTGAAATTTGACAAGAAATAAATTTGCTAAAATGTGTTGATTGGGTTGTTCCTAAACTATTAATTAATTTGGTTTAAGTTTGCCTAATACTTTCACTTGGAAACAAAACTGAGGGTGGAGTGGAGTGAGAAGGATTAGATTTGCATAATCTGTTTTACAATCCTTAATTACCCACTAGGCCAAGTGTATGCACAGCTTGAATTGATCACCACAATGTTTTTTGGGAATGATTACTGAGATTGAATTTACTATTTAATAATAATAAAAAAGGAAAAAAAGCCTCATTCAGGCTCCGGGAGTGGTGAGAGATGCACGGGTGCAAGCCCGTTGCGCCCGCACCCCAAAGCCCCCCAGTGACCCCCAGCAGACGCAGAGCACCCTGCCGACCCCCAGCACAGGTGAAGGTAAGCAGGGCCCATGGTGGGAGGGATCTAGCCCAGCTGCGGGGCAGCTGAGTGGAGTGGAGAGTCTCACCCCACCCTGCCCAGCTCCTACTTTGTCCAGCCCCCCAGGGAGTCACACGACGGGAACCTTGCGAACAGGATGTACAAACAGGCATGCTTCTGGGCCCGGTGCATGAGTTAGCATGGGAGTTTGTGCAGGAGGGTGAGCAGGAGGGCCCGAGGCCCTGCCAGTGATTCCTAGGGAGGGTAGTCCCATCAGTAGCTGGCCTACCAGTGGCACAATGTGGATGAGCACACGCTGCTCCGAGGGTCCCCTCAGAGTCTGCAGCGTCCCCCTCTGGCACATCAGAGGCCTCCACCCAGATGGAACCCATGGATCTGGGCTCTATGCAGATGGAGCCTCTGGCTCTGAGCTGCAGGGGCTGCTTGGCATGTTTCCAGGTTCCTGGGACTGGGAGCATAGCCACCTCCCCTTGCAAGGTTTGCTCCACTTTGGAGTCTCTGGGGCACCAAATAGAGGAGCTCCAGGCCACAGTCCAGAGACGGCATGCCATCAGGGATGGTGAGCGGGAGATAGACTCCTACTACCAGGCCCTTCTCCCCCAGGAGGCAGAGGATAGACCAAGGTCACCTTCCAGGACAAGAGAGGACTCGGGGATCTCCCATACCGTCCATCCATAGGGTTGGACCAAGGTCTGCTGCACCAAGGTCCCCTCCCCTCTGGGGCTTTGCAACAGGTTCAAACCTCTTGCAGCCCCATTTGAGCCTGCAGAGATGTCAGATCCTGCAGGCAAGGGAGGATCACCCACCCCTACTCTCCCTAAGATGAAACACAGAGTGATTGTCATGGGAGACTCCCTCCTGAGGGGGACTGAGGGGGCAATCTGCCACCCCGAACCCCTAGCCTGGGAGATCTGCTACTTCCCAGGGGCCTGCATATGAGACATAGAAGAGAGTATCCCAAAGATTATCCAGCCCTCCGACCACTACCCTATGCTTCTTATCTATGTGGGCATGAATGACACAGCTTGCAACAATCCCAGCAAGGCCATGAGAGACTACAGGGCTCTGGGAGTGGAGCTTAGGGGGTTGGGGGCACAGGTGGTCTTTTCCTTGCTCCTCCTGGTTGTGGGTCATGGGCTGAGGAGGGAGAGACGGGTCGAGGTAGTTAATCAAAGACTGCAGCACTGGTGTCATTGTGAAGGTTTTGGCTTCCACGATCACAATCTGCTCTTTGGTGACAGAAGCAGTGGTCTGCTGGGGAGAGATGGCTTCCACCTCACTCTGCTGGGGAGGAGGCACTTCTCAGCCAAACTGGCTGACCTGCTTGACCAGGCTTTAAACTAAGTCCATCGGGGGCTGGGGGATTAGCACCATAGATTCATAGATTCATAGATGTTAGGGTTGGAAGGGACCTCAATAGATCATTGAGTCTGACCCCCTGCATAGGCAGGAAAGAGTGCTGGGTTCAGATGACCCCAGCTAGATGCCTATCTAACCTCCTCTTGAAGACCCCCAGGGTAGGGGAGAGCACCACCTCCCTTGGGAGCCCATTCCAGACTTTGGCCACTCTAACTGTGAAGTTCTTCCTAATGTCCAGTTTAAATCTGCTCTCTGCTAGCTTGTGGCCATTATTCCTTGTAACCCCCAGGGGCGCCTTGGTGAGTAAAGCCTCACCAATTCCCTTCTATGCCCCCATGATGAACTTATAGGCAGCCACAAGGTCGCCTCTCAACCTTCTCTTGCGGAGGCTGAAGAGGTCCAGGTGCCCTAGTCTCTCCTCATAGGGCTTGGCCTGCAAGCCCTTAACCATACGAGTGGTCCTTCTCTGGACCCTCTCCAGGTTATCCACATCCCTCTTGAAGTGTAGCACCCAAAATTGCATGCAGTATTCCAACTGCGACACGCAATATTCCAACTGGACAACCTTTGTAAATCCAGCAGGCTAAGGCACTTCAGGGTACCCACCCCTAGCCTAGCCCCCAAAAAATCTGTAGGGAAGGCAGGGGCCCCCAGTAGGGCACTTACCTGCCTGTATATCAGTGCCAGGAGCTTGGGGAATAAACAGGAGGAACTGGTCCTCCTGCTAAACAAGAATGACTACAACCTCATAGGGATAACGGAGACCTGGTCGGACTCCACCTATGACTGGGCTACAGGTATAGATGGCTATACCCTGTACAGACAAGATTATACAGATAAAAGGGGTGAGCTTTCTATGTCAAGGACAGCTACACGTCCCTGCTAATTGACATTGGCATCCAGGAAGGACAACTGGAGTCTCTCTGGGTTAAAATATGTGGGGAACATGGCTCAGGGGACATCATGGTAGGAGTCTACTACAGACCTCCTAACCAGAAACATGAGCTGGACCAGGAATTCACCAGGGAACTGGCTGAGGCAGCATGCTATCAGTGCATGATTGTCATGGGAGACTTTAACTACCCAGACATCTCATGGGAAGAGTACTCGGCCAAATCCGTTTGGTTGCAAAGCTTTCTCATATGCATGGATAAGCTCTACCTGACTCAAGAAGTCTATGGGCTGACAAGAGGCAAAGTGTTGGTGGACCTGGTACTGGCTAAAGAGGATGACCTAGTTAGTGACGTAAGAATCGATGGAAAGCTGGGTGATAGTGACCATGAGCTGATCACCTTTACTATCCATCACAAAGCTGGTAAGTCAGTCAGCAATACAGAAGTCCTCAACTTCAGGAAGGCTGACAAGCTCAGGAGGCTCATTGTCAAGGCCCTAAGGGACCATGACTTGACAGGAAGAGGAGTGCAGGAGGAGTGGTTGCTCCTCAAGGGAATGATCCTGACAGCACAAGGGATGGCCATCCCATCTCGGAGAAAGGGTAGCAAAAGGACACAGCAACCCCCTTGGCTCAGCAGGGAACTTGAGGACCTCCTATGCCTCAAAAGAGAGACTTATAAAGGATGAAAGGCTGGAATCACCACCAAGGAGGAGTACTCAGCACTGGTCCATACCTGCAGGGAGTGGATCAGGAAAGCCAAGGCTGCAACTGAGCTCCATCTGGCTTCACATATCAAAGATAACAAAAAGTCCTTTTTCAGATATGTAGGGAGTCAGAAAAAAAACAAGGGTAACGTTGGACACCTGCTGAACCAAATGGGACAGCTGGTAACCGACACCCAGGAAAAGGCCAATCTGCTTAATGGGTACTTCGCGTTGGTCTTTCATCAGTCCATTGGGACCACCCTGCCTAGTAAGACAGGGGACAGCCAGGGTGAGGGCATATTTATACCCAGCATCAGTGTTGATCTAGTGAAGTATTTGAGCCATACAATTCCTAGTCACCATTCAATGCATGAAAATATTTCTATGAGATTGCTGAAGTTTAAAATTATTTGACCTACAATGATTTCTTCTGATGCCTGAACAGAATTCGCTAAGTTTACTATTTCCTGCAGCAGGCTGACACAGTTCATTGTGTAAAAAAAAATAAAAGTTAAGCAGAAAATTATTTGACCTACAATGATTTCTTCTGATGCCTGAACAGAATTCGCTAAGTTTACTATTTCCTGCGGCAGGCTGACACAGTTCATTGTGTAAAAAAAAATAAAAGTTAAGCAGAAAACTTTTTTCTTTGTGAATTATATTGACATTACAGATGCTGCGTTGACTTGCTGTGTTTTCCCTTACAGCAATTGGCTACAGATGCACTTAAGAGTAAACAAGAATAGTGCCATCTCACTTCCGCTTCAATCTAAGCATTATGAGCTGTGCCAGTTACTGAAATGTAGTTGCTTCTTCTTCAAGCCAATGTTTTAGTGATATTAAATAGTTCTGTGTGGTCACCAAATACTTCTTTACAAGTTGCCAACTATGATAACTATCTTGCCCCTCCCCAAAATATGTTGTTCAGATCCAGAGCGGATTACAAGTGCAACGTAAGTAAAATATAAACATTTAAATATAAGGTCTGGAAAGTAAATTCTGGGGAGTGAATTTACTGGAGAGTGTCTTCTTGTTCCAGAAACCATAAGAGTGGCTTATTCCAAAGTGCAAATCCTTTGTGAGTTTGCACTCACACCCTTTCATTAGACATGGCTTAGATTGGTAGAAATAATCTGCAGTCTTGAATAGGGGACCTGACTGGCCTATGCCCTTAATGAGGGAGTACCAGAGAGCTTTTCCTGAGTTAGAATGGAGCAGATTGTTTTCCCAAATACAGTGCTGTTCTTGCTTCTTTTCCCTCAACCTCTTTCAACACCCTTCTCTTTCAAATGGAAGTGGCAAGAGGAGAGACCTGCCTTCGTATCATCCAGAATGCAGAGACTGCTATGTTGCTTATTAAGCCATAAAAGGAGGTACTTTTATTGAAATATTACTGCATTTACTCAAATCTAAGATGAGTTCCCTCACCCCCAGTCAGCATGGGGAAAAAGCCCCATGTCTTAGATTCATGTACAAAGCAGAAGGGGGCTGGGGAGGGAAGGGTTGGGGCCTGAGTCAGATCCATAGCAGGCTCCTCCCCTGCCTCCCCTTGCCTTCTGGAGCTTCTGCCTTCCCCTTCTGTCCCCTGCTCCCTTCTTTCTGTCAGGCACAGCTTGGTTCTGGCTCAGGCTTGATTCCCTCCTGGGCATGGAGCACATGGAAACTCTATCCCCTGCCCAGCCAATCAGCAGTGCTAACACTGCCTGCCCAGCCAGACATCAGCACTGACAGTGCTGCATGGCCAGAAGGAGCTGTGTTTCCATGTACTGGGCTCTAGGCAGGAGATGGAGCCTGAGCATCATCTGGCAGTGGGTTGGGGGAAAGGCAGAGACTGGGGAGAGTGCAGAGGAGGGGCAGAGGCTGTGGGGAGCTGGGGCTGGGTAGCAAGGGGAGCAGGAAGGCTGCAGGGGAAGTCGGGGGGCAGAAGAGAGGGCAAGGGGCTGCTTGACCTTCTCTCAGCCACCTGACCCCCCCCCCCCACCACTGCTTTCCCTGTTGTAGCCATGGGGGAGGATGAATTAAATGCAGCCCTCCAATACTTAGATTCTATACCTGGAAAATTATAACAAATTTATACATTTTCCATATATAGAATCGAATTATTGGGGGTTGTCTTAAAGTCAGGGTTTACTTGGATTTGAGTGCATATGGTATGTAACATAGCAATAAAAACCTGACATAGGCTACAGTCACTCGCAGTCCATACCATCCCTGCAGTCCATGACCCCTCGTCCACCCTATATTCTCATACAAAAGGCACCTCCTTCATGCAATTGCTATTGCCCAGAGACCTTGAATAGTCACAATAGTTACATACCTCTGCAAGCTGTGTGAGGCTCCTTCCACTATAGCACAAGCAAATCATTTGGTTCTTTGTTAGGGAACAACAAATACTTGACCAAAACCCTGAACTCCAAAATCAAAATCTGAATAACATCTTTTGTCCCCACATTTTTTTCCTTTGCTGTGCAGAGAGAGAAATTACCAAAATATGAGCTAAGGTCATCTTAGTTATGCAGAGTCACATCATGTTACCCATGGTAAAATTTGTGGGTCTTTCTTAATTGAGAAAGTATGTGTTACAGAAAACAATTCTATTTCTCCTTTACATCACATTTTATTTTTTTCATGAAAAGAACAATGGGAAGTATGAAATTTAAAGCTGTAAAAGGAAATAAATGCACACAGAACATACAGCCAGCTTGTGAAATTTGCTGCCAGAGAGATCACAGTATCTGGAATTTGTGTTTAGTTTGAATACTGTGTATTCATGTTCAGGAAGGATGAATTCAAACTGGAACAGGTGAAGAGAAAGGCTTAGTAGGCTCATCATTGAAGTAGAGAGCTACCTTATGCAAAGAAACCAGAACAGCTTGGATTGTTTAGTCTGGCAGATCAAAGGCTGAGAAGGGGTCTGATTATTTTCTGTAAATGCATAAGGGCTGTGCAAAACAGCACTGTTCTGTTTCAACTTGAGTTTCAAGGTTTCAATGGAACAGTGTTTTGTTTCGAATTTCATTTTGATTCAAAACCACTGTTCCATTTTGTTTTGTTGAAACTGAGGTTGTTTTGACGCTATTTCGACGTTTCGCCCATATGCTATAATAGGGAAGCTTGAAACAGCCTCTCTCATCCAGCAGGCAGATGGGGACCCACAACCCTGGGAGGGCTGCGGGAGCTGTGCCAGTCCTCCCGGAGCTGTGGGCCCCCTGATCTGCCTGCCAGATGAGGGAGAGAAGCCGGGTGCTGCTGCCTGGGACTGGGGAGTTGGGGAAGGGAACTGAGCCCAATTGCTCAGTTCCCCTCCCCAGCACTAGAATTGGGCTGGGGAAAGGAACTCAGCCCCATTGGATCCTAAGGGCTCAACATTGTCCTTCCCAGCCCCTGACATGCTGGGATTGATCCATGGGGTTCAGCACAGCCCCTGCCTGCCTGTGTGCTCTGGAATTGGGTATCTTATCCAGCACACTGGGCCTGGGGTCTGAACAGGCCTGAAAATTTGGGAGTAGGGGAGTGGTGCCACCACTTCCCCACTTCCCTGCTGCCAAACTTCCAGACCCAAGGGTAGCCCAGTGGGTTGGATGATATCGCACTGTCAGGCTGGATCTGGCCCACAGGCTGGGGGTTGAGCTCCCCTGGACTATTGGAATGGTCAACTATGGTTATTCCTTTCTTCTTTTCAGTAAAGATATTTCATGATTCTCTTTGTGATATTTTCAGGCACTGATTTCCTAAAAAATTACCAGATCACTATGAATTTTGCAGTTTGTTCATGCTTCTTTCTGGGGAGGTATTTCCTTTGTGTGCAAAGTGGCAAGCAACAGTAATAATCATTATTCAGTGTCAATTTAATGGATCAATTAATAGCTCAATTACTACCTGTGATGGTGGCAGAATTATGCAATACAGGAGACATTTGATGCAAGACATGTAATAAATTTCCAGGTGGAGCTCTGGGTAAGGGTTCATCATGGCTTTAAGTGACTTTTATAGTCCTCTGATTGTAAGGTTGGGGTTTTTGGACACAAGTCCGATTCCATAGGATAAGGGAGAGCAAGCTTAAGGTGCCTAGTACACAATAAATTGATACTTGTAATTGGGATTTCTGAGATACAACTAGCTTACACTACTGTGTACTAGCTTACTCTACTACTGTAGAGTCTCCCTTACTCAACTTAGTATCACTGTACTTAGTATCAGTTCATCTTAACATGAAACACTGCGTGAGCAAACCCCATAGTGATTCTATATATGAATGGTATCACCGATACATTTAATTGATGAACAAGGGTTTAGTATTTTCACACCAAAAGGTAGCACTGGTATGTTCCATTGCTGCTGATTTTTGCAACATGAGTTCAAAGAGAAATAAATGTACATACAGGACCAGATAGTGCCAGGAATAGTAGACGACTTTTATTGGCATTAAGAATTTAATGACTCAGTGAGTCTTTTGAACAGCACCAGCCAAAAAATACCAAGTAAAGGTTGCAAAAAAACCCCAACCTCACACTGACTTCCAATAAGAAGTGCTCACTTACTGATCTTCATTTCTTTTATAAGGTCTGATTAATCATTTCTTTTAGATTATATATGAGTATATAATTATCATAAGTCTAGTAGAACAAACAGCTCTTTGTTTTCATGGAAGACCTTACGTGTATCTATAGCAAATGTTGATTTATTTTCATGATGTCCCTCAATAGTTCTCAAAAGCCTAAGGATATTTCCCTCCTAGGTTCATAGTCTCAAAATTCATTTCACAAAGATATAGCACACTTTATAAATGTTATACTATAGTATACTATAGTGCAATTTATAAAGTGATAGTATTTGGGAAAGAATTGACAACCAGAATTGAAAGTAAAAAAATATTTTTTTTGCTTAGACTGTGGGGAGACGGTGTGTTTATTGCTTGGAACAGGGAACTGGAATGTTTGGATTGTATTACTAGCTTTTCTGTTAATTCACTGTTTTGAAGAAGTCAAAAATACTATTTTATTTTTTTGAATGTCATGCTCAATCAAAATATTTACTCTTAGAAGAGAGAATACATTTGAGGCTCATGTTAATCCAAATTAAACAGGAAGAAAATATGATTTAGCTGTTACAGCATGGCAATGAAATATAGGAGTCTTGAATTTTATTCTTGGCTGTATACTTTTAATTGAAAGACACTGTAAAAGTTCAAGGTGGTATATATAATTTATAGGGTTATTTCATGACCTTGTGCCACTGTCTGCGATTTGACAGTCTTTCACCTTGAGCTCAGGATTAACCATACCCCTAGTGGTCAAAGTGTTATTGTAATATGGGGGTTTAGGTTGTAGCCGTGTTGGTCTAAGGACATAGGCAGACAAGGTTCCTTGGGTGAATTTGATATCTTTTATTAGACCAACCCAAATGGTTGGAGAATAGTTATTAAGCAAGCTTTCGGGTTCAAAAACCCTTCATCAGGCTAAGGAAGCTTCAGCAGTTGGTGTGTGCTCTTCCTGGATGGAATGAAAAGTAAAGAAGCCAGGGGCTGGGCTGGGGAGTCAGTTGCCAGGCAGATCGTAATGTATCAAAAATCCAATGTCTATGTTTAGTCCCTGATCTCTAGTATCCAGCAGGTTGATGAAATGGAGCTCATAGGCTCGTCTCTGGGAAGTGTTGTGTAAATTTCCCTTGAGGATCAGGACTGAGAGATTGGAGAAAGAGTGGCCCTCCTGTGAGAAATGTGCCCCCACCGGGAATTGAGTGTTTTTGTCTTTGATGGATTTCAGGTGTGCATTCATTCTGGTGCGCAGTTGTTGTCTGGTCTCTCCTACATATCTTCCATCAGGGCATTTGGTGCATTGGATGAGGTACATCACATTTCTGGAGGTGGAGCTGTAAGATCCTGGGATGCTGATGGCTCTGTTGTGGGGTGTAGTAATTGTGGGGGTGGTGGAGATGTGTGGGCAGATTTTGCATTTCTTGTCATGGCACGGTCTGGATCCTTTTGGTGTGTTCTGGTCTTGAGGAAGTTTGCTTCTGGTGATGAGGTTGGCGAGGTTCGGTGCTTGTTTGAAGGCTAGGATGGGTGGCTCTGGGAAGATCTTTTTAGTCATCCTAAACCGTGAGGATTACATAAAGGAAGCCAACAGACAGCTCTCTGACACCACCTACTACAAAGAACTACAAGAAGATCCTACTCCCCTTTTCACCAAAAGACTCAACAATACCATCAAAACATTTCCACCAAGATTACAAGAAAAACTACAGACCTTGATCCCCCTGCTACCTAACCCAGGGACTTTTTACATGCTCCCTAAAATCCACAAACAAGGGAACCCTGGCAGACCTATCATATCCAACCATGGGACCCTAACTGAGGAAATATCAGGTTTTGTTGAATCCATCCTAAAACCACTTGTCACCCACAGAGCAAGTTTTGTCCAAGACACTACAGACTTGCTATGGAAACTTAAAAACATAGACCACCTTCCCAGCAACACACTCCTAGCCACCATGGACGTTACCAGCCTATATACCAACATCCCACACAAGGATTGGGGGTCGGACTTGATGATCTATTGAGGTCCCTTCTGACCCTAACATCTAACATCTATGATGGCATCCAAGCCTGCCTTACATATCTACGGGAACAAGGTTACAACCCAGAATACAGACCCAAAGATATTACTGAGCTTATACACTTCATCCTCACACACAACAATTTCACTTTTAATAATCAACACTTCCTCCAGATGATGGGAACAGCTATGGGCACTAAAATGGCCCCACAGTATGCCAACCTTTTTATGAGCCACCTGGAAGAAGACTTCCTCAGGAACTGCACCATCAAACCCTTACTATATCTAAGATACATCGATGACATCTTCATCATTTGGAGTGAAAACCTGCAATCTCCGATTGAGTTCCACCAGAAATTCAACAGTCATCATCCCTCCATCCGACTTTCTTTAGAATACTCCAGCACCAACATCCCCTTTTTAGACACAATGATCAGTATCCGGAAGGGTAAAATAGAGACCACAGTATACAAGAAACCCACAGACCAACATACATATCTGCACAGAACCAGCAATCACCCGAAACACACCAAAAAAGCTGTGATATACAGCCAAGCCCTCAGATACCACTGCATCTGTACTGAAGAGCACACCCGGGATTGCCACCTCACCAATCTTAAAAAGCCTTTCACCCAGCAAGGACACTCCTCCAGAGAGGTAGATCGCACATTTGAAAGAGCCACCTGGATACCACGTGAAGAACTGCTGCAGTACAGAAGAAAACCCCCCACAAATCGCACACCGCTGGTTATGACCTATCACCCATCCCTTGAACCTGTACGGAAAATCCTCAAAAAATTGCAACCCATATTAGAAAGAGACCCTATTCTTAAAAAGATCTTCCCAGAGCCACCCATCCTAGCCTTCAGACAAGCACCGAACCTCGCCAACCTCATCACCAGAAGCAAACTTCCTCAAGCCCAGAACACACCAAAAGGATCCAGACCGTGCCATGACAAGAAATGCAAAACCTGCTCACACATCTCCACCACCTCCACTATTACTACACCCCACAACAGAGCCATCAGCATCCCAGGATCTTACAGTTGCACCTCCAGAAATGTGATGTACCTCATCCAGTGCACCAAATGCCCTGATGGAAGATATGTAGGAGAGACCAGACAACAACTGCGCACCAGAATGAATGCACACCTGAAATCCATCAAAGACAGAAACACTCAATTCCCAGTGGGGGCACATTTCTCACAGGACGGCCACACTCTCTCCAATCTCTCAGTCCTGATCCTCAAGGGAAACTTACACAACACTTCCCAGAGACGAGCCTATGAGCTCCATTTCATCAACCTGCTGGATACTAGAGATCAGGGACTAAACATAGACATTGGATTTTTGATACATTACGATCTGCCTGGCAACTGACTCCCCAGCCCAGCCCCTGGCTTCTTTACTTTTCATTCCATCCAGGAAGAGCACACACCAACTGCTGAAGCTTCCTTAGCCTGACGAAGGGTTTTTGAACCCGAAAGCTTGCTTAATAACTATTCTCCAACCATTTGGGTTGGTCTAATAAAAGATATCAAATTCACCCAAGGAACCTTGTCTGCCTATTGTAATATGGGAAATGTCTTCTGAATACCTGAAGCCTTAGATTGCTAATAGTAACTTTTTGCATGATGAAGCCTAGTCAGCGTTTCCACAAAAAAGTGGATAAAAAGAAAATTATGAAAAGCAGAGGCAACAAATACTCCCCTTGTAAGATTCTATGGCAGACACAACAATAGCTAGTTACACCCCTGAATGGTTTTGTCTTCTACCTAGTCATAACTTACTTAACAGCAGGGCTGTGGGGGGCCGGGGAGGGGGGGCTTTAATCTTAATCACGGATTTTGGGGTTTTTAGCAGAGAATTTGCAGTTTTTTATCATGGAAAACCAGGATTCCTGGTCATAAGTAAGTCTGTAAATGTAGCGGTATTTTATGAAGTGACACACATTCCCATTAACCCATTGTTGTGCTTCAGTGGTAGAATCCTTATCTGCCATGTGGGAGACCCGGGCTTGATTCCTGGACGTGTATATAACTACAGCCATTGATATACCAAACATCTGGACTTGGTGTTTGGATGCAACATTGGTCTGGCCTTTGGATCCTGTCTCAATTGTCTAAAGTGGGGATGAAAGATCTGAGCAACCTCTACTCCTCCATACTCCTGCTTAGGTGTATGTGTCAAAGGTCCTGGTGGTCTCTCATGATATATCATGATCCAGAAGAATTGAAGGTTGCCTACCACTACATTCTCATTGTTTCTTGTTCCCATGAATGTGGGACTGATCAAAAGGCTTCTTGAACTTGTCTACACTGTGTTGGCAGCATGGCCTAAGCATACCCCACCCATGCCCTGCACACTTGCTCCCACAGAAATGTTCCAAATTCAGAATTTGGATAGTGAGGATGGTTGGGGCACTCTTCTGAGGGTGGTTCTGAACCTTTTGTCTCAGGTGTGCTTGAGTGCCTACTGGAGGCAAATCCAGAACATCTTCACCAGTGAACTCCTGATTTTGGAGTGTGTCTGTTGATGTGGGTGATTAGGGTATGTTCCAGCTTATCCTGGCTGGAACAAACTGCTGCCATGACATAGAAAAGCCTCTGGTAGTCTATCCATACTACCCTGAGGGTTATTTTTCTGGTTTTGGTAGTCTTCATAATCATCATGGCAATTAGAAGCTGATCTCTTATACTTCTTGTAATTTGTTTGCATCCTTTTCTGCTTCCATGGGAAATATCAGTGCTTTATTGGCTGGTCATAGATGTATATTACAGATGAAGGAAAGTTGTATATTAGATGTATAATACAGATGTATCTAATATAATAAAGGCGTAACTTAGATCAATTCCACCTCAGGCTTTTTGAATGTCTGTACCTAGGCAATGAGAGATCCTCAAGTTTTATACACTCAGAGTAGCTCCCTCAATGCCAGTGAAATTTCAATGAGCGTAAGTCAAGGTAGATAGCAGAATAATGAGTAAAAAACCATGCATCTCAAACAAATAAACAAGAATGTTGTTGAACCACCTGTGAAGTCTAACAGCTGAATTTTGCAGCAAAAAAAAAAAAAGAGTCCAGAAGTCTCCCTTTAAGTCTGACTGCTCTGGAACAAAAAATGTCTATATTCTCTGACCTGATGGAATTGAATGATGCTCTACAAAGTAGACCGACTCTTCACAGATAAACAAATTATGGTTTCTCTCCCAAATTTAATGCGCATATAGACAAGTAAACACTTTCACAAACTACTCAGGTTCCATAGGTAACTTTACTGAATCCCTGGGAATTGTCTGAATGGGCAGTGGTGCATTTTGAGTGTGCAAGTGCACGCCTTGTGCATGCAGTAACCTGTTGTGCCTGCATGCATGTATTTTGTGCGTTCAAGCCTGCTTGGACTTAGAATCTTATATGCTTATGTTATTTCTCTTTAATATTCTTTCTCTTTCTAAAATGCTGTAAAAAGATTGTTTTCTAAAATAGTAAGTCAGGGTCGTCCTTATTCATTTCCATTCCTTTCGAATCACTCCTGCAGGTTCCTTACTGATACAGAGCCAATGTAACCTGGTCTACACCACCTACCTTCACAGTTCCAGGTAGGGGCAATACTGGGTCCTGGATAGGGTAATTATAGCTTTACTGCATTTTGGCAGTTGCCAGTTGGAGGAGTTAGTAGTTTGTAATCAGATCTATATGAGTGAATGAAAGAAAGAATCAGGGCTTTTTTAAGGGAGCTTGTGACCTTCTTGTTTAGGTTCTGTAATAACTTTCTCTGTAAATCTAAAATGGCACCTGACTGTCAATCTTAACAAAACAGCAAGATGCATATTACAGGTGAGGGAATAGTCACCTAGTTTATTAATCAAGAGTCTTGGGGAAGATGTTGAAGCTGAATGCAGTTTTGAATGGACTGAAGCTGTTTTGTATTGCTGAATTGATTTTTGGTAGGTTCCAAAGTAAAATGAAAACTGGGGCAATGCTATCTTTGTCATTCTGCTTGAATCTTGTATCAGGAGCTGCTTATTTAAACTGGAGAAGATCAGGGGCATGATTGTTTATTGAATGGCAGCAAAGCAAAAAGAAACAAATAATACCCTTTCTCCCCCCCCCCGACAATCTTAGCTAAGGGATTAGAAAAGTAAGTACTGTTGCTTATCAATTAAACAAATCTTCATTTCATTGATACTCTGGAAACAACATGCATTGTCTAACAGGCTTAAACTTAATGTGATAATGAAACTTAGGAGGTGTGTTCCACCTGGATTTGTTAGAGCCTGGAGGTTCATGATACAGGTGTCTTGACTTGAAAATATAAACTTTCTTTGCAATATGTTTAACATTTGGATAATCAAGTGTGACAATGATTTATTGACATTTCATGAAGATGAGAGACTCAGATTGGCCAAAGGGTGATAAATATTCCATCCAAATAGGTTTCTTTTTCCGATGAAAGTAAAATAAAGAGTTTGACCCATTTCTAATTGCTGTGTATTTTGCAGCTTCCCATGTGTCTTCAAAGGGAATCGTCTGTATATTGTGAATGTATAAAATGTTAGTTAGCATTGGGCACGTTTACATGAGATGCTACTACACAGTCATTTATTCAGTGCTTGTATAAGCAAGTACTAAATAAGTGTGCAGTAACAGGAGTTACTGTGGAGTAGCGTCAGCAAACATCTTTTAGGTGATGTTACTGTACAGTAGCCTAATAATACTGCGCAATAGTATATTAGCACTGTCCATGCTGTGACATGCTACTAAGCAGTATTTTTTGGCTACTGCTCAGCCAGCGTCTCATGTAGACATGCCCACTTTGTGTTTTACACTCTGCTCAACTCGTTGTCCCCAGAGCCTTCCAAGAAAGTTTTGGCATCACCGAAAATTAATTAAAAACTCAGTGGTGTTGCAGCAATCTGCTAATATATTGATAGACTTTCTAATGGAAAACACTAGAAAATGAAGATCACCACTAGAAATCTTTCCCACCAGAAATTAAAAATTTCAAAATGTTGGCCTATGGTGCATCTTGTATCCCTGTCTGCTCCTCTGTGCCATTTCTCCTAAATTTACTTCCAAGTATTAAACTATAATTACACAGTACTTGTTAGTTTGGAAAACTTTCCTTCATCTGTAATATACATCTTGCTGCTTTGCTAATATTGACATTCAGGTGCAATTTAAAATTTACTGAGAAAGTTCTGCCATAACCTACATAAGAAGGTCACAGACTCCCTTTAAAAGCCCTGATACTTCCTTTTATTCACTCTTATGTATCTGATTACAAATGACTAAATCTTTCTGCAGTTTGAGAGCTTCTAGATTCTAATCAGTACATTGATGAACGTACAACACGATAACATAGATGAGTGATGTCACCTTTTTGTGTATAACAGCATGCATGAAAAACAATGCAAAGAAGCCATTCATAAGCTATATGAGATCTTGTTATCTCACTCTTCCTTTGTAATCAATACTGACTATAAATCATTTTCTGGGGTTAACATAATTAAAACAATACAAAATGCTCTGGCTAAAGTGTGAAGCTTAGACCTGCTGCTGAAATTAAGAAAACAGTTCTGAGATAAAGAATTACTTCAGAAATACATAATCAGGAATAAGATCAACATATGATTTTCAGTTGCCCAAGCAATGTTTTAGGTCTTTTCTTAGTTAGGATTTAGGAATTAGGGTCCAGTTTCAAATTGGTACCCTGGTCAGGACTGAGTCTACCTGTACAGCATGGTGGGTAAAGGAGCTCCTCTGGGAAGCACCATTTGTGCATTTTACATTAGACAGTCGTTGGCTGAAAACAGATGTAGCTGAGACAGCTGGAATTGGAACCTATGATTCTAGGCTGCAGAATTGTCTTATATGAAGTGTATATAAAGCTAAAACCTATTTTTCCTTGCTGAAAGAAAGTAAAAGAGTATTCACAGGTTTTAATAAATTAGCAAACTGGAAACAAACTTTTCCAAGTAGTGGGTACTCACAGGAGACCTTGAGATTAATCTGGCACGTCCTCTTTCTTTCTGATACCTTTTAGTTTTGTTAACATATTTGTATTCAATATTTTCATTGGCTGTTTCACCCGTTTCTCACAAATTAATATGATCACTCATCCAACTAAAGCTACATTGAAAGAATGCAAAGGTTGTGACATAAACCCACAAGAGCAAGGAAATTCATACTTCAGGATTAAGTCTTCAATATCCAGACACCACTAGGGAAGGTACCGATAAAGATGGTGCCCTGCTGTGCATATTTAATCCTTATGTATAGATTTCCTTGCTCTTGCAGGTTTGTGTTACAACATCAATATTCTTTTAATGTGGTTTATGTTGCAGGACTGGCCTTGTTTTATTAAAATAATCCAGTTAAACCAGAATAATTAGAGGGATTTCTTGAAAGATGAGAGAGGCTATACTACCATGTTACACAATGTTCATACTAGCTTCTGGAATATTGTGTAGTACTCTTATTTTAAAGTATTATATCAAGAAGGGGAAGATAAAGTAAAATCACCAAAAGTGTAATGGAGTTGAGAAAATGATTTCTGGGGAATTTTTAATAAGGTTGTCAAAAATGGCCTTTTAGCTTGCAGCATTATATAGGTCATGCTACTGTGAAAAATTTCTGAAAGTCAGAGAAGTCTTTTATGATGTTCCTCTTCTTATGTACTCTGAAAGTTGAGTCATATACTTAAACTATATTAACTTCCCCTGTAAAAGGATGATCTTGCCACTTTGGACAGTGCTTTGTTCTAGTTTCTCTGCTTTCCATCACCAGATATTACTCACTTGAACCTGCCTCAGCAGATATGACCTTTGGCTATTGGGAGCAATTATCTTTGAATAACTCTTCTCCTATCATGGGTTTCTGACAATCCTTGTATCTTCAAGTTGGTATATCTCAGATTTAAGAAAAGGACTTTTCTTGAAAAAGTTGTTTCAGTGTACCTATTTCGAATCTCTTAGCCTTCAGTTCTGTAGTTAGTTTGCTTCTCACTCTACAGTTAATTGAACATGTATCACTTACTAGAAGCTGTCAGTATTTTTGCATTATTTTATTTCCCATTTCTGAGTGCTAGAAATGCTTCTTAAAGGGAAATAGCAGAGAGAAAGTGGTACTACAAAGCCTAGGTGACCAAGTCTTTGTTGCATGATGATGTTTCTGATCATCTTGCCACTTAAGTGGAGCACAGAACAGCCCAACAGTGCAGAATGGTGTGTCTGAAATTATTAAGGTAAGGGTTCCCTTTAGCTAATGAACTCTGATGGTACAGACTTCATTTTGCTATGCTTACTTTATGGAGGTGTTATGGATAACCTGAAATAATTTAATGGTAGTAAATTTGGCACCTGAACTGAGAAGATTTCTGGTATGGTTATTATATTACCGAAAATCATAGGTATACATTCATTTTATATTCAACTCAAAGACTCCGAGCCAGATTCTCAGCTGGTATAAGTTAACAGAGTTTCATTTACTAGAAATTCTATTCATTTCATACCCATGCATATTCATGCCATTCCAGTTGTCTGTGCTGTTTTAGCTGGAAAGATCATTATATAAATTAATGATTTTCCCAGCTGAAAATAGGTACCCTTTGCACTGTGTCACTTTGCATTAGCACAAGGAGGCTGTCTTTTCAACACTTAAGCATGTCATGTCATCACATGATTAACATTTAAGGCAGTAGAACACTGTTTTCTACAGTGAAAGTCACTATTACTTCCATAGTTGGTTTCCTTGATGATTGTAATATGGAAAGTCAACATGATCCAAACTGAGCAAATTTCTTTCAAGCAGTGTTGAAATAAGCAGTATAACAGTAAAACATCCGTTCATTCCCCACCCCCTACATCATTATATCTGAGGCTCATTAAATGATCTGGGGCACAACATGAATTATTTCACAAGATAGGAAGATGTCTCAGACTTATTTACAGTTCTGGAAGAGGTCACCTTGAACCTCTGTGAATATAAAAAGGCAGGGATGCTAGCCCAGATGGTTTCTTGTTAATATTTCTTATAATGGAAAATAGGGAAGTGTTAGTGTGATTTTGAAAGAGTTCAAGAGGAAGGGGATCAAGAGTAGAAGAAAAGGATTTATAGTATATTATTGTTATTACAGTATTTTAGTTTTTACTTATTTCTATTTACAGTCATTGCATCTAAGGAAAAAACCAAAACAAAATCCTCTTTTTTGCCAGAAAAGTCTGTTTGAATTAAGACTGGAAATCAGTTTGACTGTAAATTGAAACAAATCTCCTGGGAACCCAGTAACCTGGTTTTCTTGTGGCATTCCTTCCATACTCTAATGTACTCTAATGCATGATACTGAATGATAAGCAAAGCTTGTTTCTGGAAACAGCTGTTGTGGGTTTGGTAGTTTGGAAGTACATTTTGAGAGCTGGATATAAACCATACGTGCAAGTAAATACTTCCAAGTCAGCTTAGTCTTCCTGAGATGAATTGAATCAATAATTTAAAAATAGTTCATTAGAGGCACTAACTGTAACTTTTCAAGCTTTTCAGAAAGTTAGACAAAGATGGATCCCAACATTATTTCATTGAATAAAGTATGTGAAATATATTTAATTTACGTTGTGTTTTAATTTGTCAAAAATGTTAGGTGGCAAAATCAGAATTATGTTTTAAGAACACATGAGACTATCAATTTGCATGTTTCTGATATGGACATTGTTAAATATTTAATGACTGAATAGTTTTGTGAATTAAAGTGAAGGTAATCTCTTGTTTAACCACGAATGAGGATTTCAAGCACCTGGCTCTTTTCATTGTCAGGAATTAGAAGAGAATTTTAAAATTATGTTTGGTAACTGAATAGGTATAAATGTGAATGTGCTAGCCTGTGCTTTAGTAACCTATACATTTTCATGATGGAGTTTGTAGTATACTGAATCATAGACTAATATTATTTTCCTGCTATGCTGGTGCAGGGCCAGTACAGATGAAGTGCTCCCCTGGAGACCAAAAAGAGTAGTTCTTTAGGAATAGATTTTTTATAGATAATTAGACATGTAATTTCTACTGAAAACTCATTGCATGTGATAAAAGCACCCAAATACCTTTAAAAAGCTGGTTTTTGCTTCTTAAGTCCTCTCCTGCTGCTTACTAATCCCTTTAAACTATGGCGGGTCACCTTTTGGCCAGGAGGTTTTGAATTTCTCACTACCCCTTGCTTGACTGCTGGGGAATAACTTGAAAACCAGTTAGTAGGTGCCCCCATTTGTTCCCAACCTATTAGGTGAGAAAGAAACAACATCTTTAGATTGCTATATCTCCGCAGGCTCTTTGCTCCTGTTGGTGTCTTCCGCTCTCCACAGCTATACCAGTATTGCCATCCTGCATATAGCCCATGGTGCTGAGCTTCTGGGTATGATTCAGCTTCAGAATCCCTTGAAGTGTCACTATGGCAAAACTGAGCACTCTGTGGACACAGGGAGGTGAGGTGTTGTCACAGCAGCACGAGTATTTCTATGAAACGATATTCTCTGACCCGGATTCCACATAGTATTCCTGTATGGTTACAAAGGATTATAGAATTTAAGGCTGAAGGTTTCTTTTGGCCATTTTATAGTTTTCTGATGACAACATAGAAAAAAATTGATAACCAGTCAAATAAGGAACAATAGACATATTGATTCACTTGATAGGGAAAGGGCAGAAAGCAGGGCAGGATGGCATCTTACGGTGCCCATCCATGTGCTGCAAGGCTGCTCTGATGCTCTGTAATTATAGTGTGTCAGAGCAGCCTCGATTCCCGTATTTTCATGCATATATTCTGCGGGATATGCACGATTTTACAAAAAAAATGGATGGGTGCGGGCTATACAGGGGTGCGGGCTATCAATGAACTTTTTTTCCCCGCAGGGCCTGGGCAGGCCAGGCTGCACCGCTGCTGCCGTGGGGGCTGGGGCCAGGGCGGGCTGCGCTGCCTCCCCACTGGGGCCGGGCAGGCTGGGCTGCGCCGCCGCTGCCACTGCCGGGGGGGGCGGAGGCAGGCTGCGCCGGCCCCCGGCTGGGCCCGGGCAGGCCGGGCTGTGCCTCTGCTGCTGCGGGGGCCGGGGTGGGCCGGGCTGTGCTGCCACTGCCGCTGCCGTGGGGGCCGGGGCGGACTGCGCTGCCTCCCTGCTGGGCCAGGGCAGGCCGGGCTGTGCTTCCGCTGCCACGGGGGCTGGAGTCAGGGCTGGGGCCAGGGTGGGCTGGGCTGCGCCACCTCCCTGTGTATACGCCACCATGGGGAATACACAGGTGCGGTATATACATGGACTAATTTACAAAAATACAATTTTCCGCAGGTTATACGTGTGTGTGGCTTATACCCATGGGTGGGCTATAGGCGCGAAAATACAGTAATTGAGTCTGCTGAAGCATGGTAATTACCATGTTTCAGCAGACTCCAGCATCACACGTATCAGTGTCCCCATGCTGAAAAATGGCAGTGGGGACGCTTTAACTAAAGCTTGTTCGATGAGCTTTAGTTGTCCCATTTTTCAGTGTCAGGATGCTGATACATATGACACTCTGGGTGCTTTAATTAGAGTGACTCTCAGACCCACTCTGATTAAAGTCCCTCTCCTCCCCCCCACCACTCTCAGTGAATGTGTATAAAACACCCTTAGAGACTAAGTCATTCAAAGAAGCATAAGCTTTCCTAGATGAGAGCCTACTGAGATGCAGTTAGTTTTAAAGGGTATGTACAAACATTACATTTAGATTGACCTAACCACAGTTAGGTCAATCTAAATACTCTCCTGTGCAACCATTCACAGGGCTTAAATCTCCCAAGAAAGGGTGCACCCAACCTAAAGTTGGTTCATCTCAGAGTGAACTAACTTTAGATCAACCTGTGTTAACCTATTCTAAATTGAGCTAACCTGGTCTAGTGAACACATTCACATGTTTATAGCACAGTCCCAGGGGCTGGGAAAGCCCAGCCACTCACAACAGCCCCAGGACTATGCTGTTCTGACCCCTCCCCTTGCCCTGACCCTGACTTGGGTATTTTTGTCCCCCCAGTCAGCCCACCCCTGACCATGCAGCCCCCTCTGTACCCACCAGCCCTCCCCACATCTCACCAGCCTCTCCCCCTCCCCACTGAATTACTTACCTTGCCCCCCACCCAGTCCCATTGGCCCCTTCCCCTCCCCCTCCCCCACCCCCTCAAAGTGCTTACTTTGGGCTGCCCACATAGCTTCTGGGAGCAGTGAATACCTGGACATGCCAGTCCTGGTTTAAGTTTCAGTCATTTAAAGCTGACTATACCTAAACAGGTCCCACAAATACTTGTTCACATCCTAAAGTGCAACCCTGCCCTGCCTTCTGCCTATCTTTAGACTAATATAGTGAACTACCTTTGTCATGATGGGGAAAGAAAAGAAAAGCACTTTTAGCTTGCATTTCTAAACACAGAGCTGTGAAAGGAACTGGTTCTCTACCACATTGTGGAAGCAAACAAGTAGCATATATTATTTTCATAAGAAAATGAGGGCTTTCTCCTACAGTGGTGATTGGAGAGATGTATAATTAAATAAAATTGTGTAATGCTAAATAAACTTCACCAGTAGCTCAACCTTCCAAATACTTTTGAAAAACGATAAATTAACAATGAATGGAGGTCCATACAATGTATAATTACCCATTACTTACAGAATAGAAAGTGAACAGTGAAAGTACAAAATCATGCCATAACATGCACTATGTAAAGAACTAGAAAAGAATTCACCACTACTTTTATGCATCATTTTCTATTGTCATTTTGGAATAGTGAGAAAATGCTGTAAAATACAGCTTTAATAGGCATTGTAGTCTGAACTGGATTTTAGTGGAAAAGTTTGGTATAACAGCAGTTTAATACTGACCTCAGATTTTAAATATAAATTCATTTGTATGCTTCATGTAAACTAAACAATAGTGTTGAGGAAAACAGTTTTTTGGTCTTGTTAAGTTCACATTCAGCTTCTTATAACATGCAAAATAGACAGAACACAATTATGGAATTATGGAAGGCCATCCCACAAAGTAAGATGTTTATATCAACTTCATCATTTATGAAAGAGTGATTTTTTTATACTGATTTTTGTTAAAAAGTGCATTGGCAGTTGCATGTACAGTTACAGAAAAATATGCAGATAATTGGATGGTAAGTAAGCAGCTAATAAGATTCTTGTGGGCTGTTTGTATACAACAAACTTTTAATTTTATTTTATTTTATTTTATTTTTAAGTATGTGGAAGAATGGAAATTCTATGCTTGAGTTAGATACAAAATTATATGTGAAATATTGAAAATGAAGCCCTTAAGGAAAATTCACCCCAGTACAAAGGAAGTGTGCAAAGCTGAATAAAAGACAAATCTGTACCGCTGAAGCCTTAGTAATAAAGTTCCAGAGAGTCATTTAGGTGGTATGGATAGCTTTCTATTGGTTGTCTGAAAGACTAAGTTCACTACTGTAGAGAGGATTAGCATAAAGCAAATGGACCTTATACTTATAAGCCATATTTCAGTGATAAGCCTGTTGCATCTAATGAAACAAAGTGAATTTCACTCCCAAATAAGCAATACCTGTATGCTTGTTGTTAAGGAAAATGTCAGACTTAGTCGTCTTGTTCATTTAAATATGTAAATTCTGGCTAGTAAACCAGATTGCTCAAACTGGGATATAATTTAATTTATATATTTTCTGCCATGAATTTAAGAATAAATAATGTTTAGCTTTGTTTTATTATAGAACATTTATTTCAAAGGAAGAATTTTGTGTTTGGTTCTTTGGCAGAAAATAAGTCTTCAGTTTCTGTTTTCCTGTTCACGTTATTAGTTAAAGTACAAAATGACTCCCTTGCTATTGCTTTATCTCGTTCTCATACTGTACAGGGTGGCCAACCTGTGAAAAGTGGCATAGGCAGCCTTGTGTGTGGCACAACAAAAATTAGGGAGGGGATAGGCAGCACAATGGTAAAGAGTGCTGGAAGCAGAAAGCAGAGCAGTAGTTCAAACAGAGAGCACAAGGGAAGGAGCAGAAAGCTGAGCACTAGATTGGGCAGGGGAAGGGGATCAGAGTAGCACTAAGGGAGGGCTTGGGTCTAATTTTTGGCTTGCCTACCAAAAAGGGTGGCCCCCACTGCTGTAGAAAACTGTAGTGTAGTCCTGTAGTGTAGTGTAATTCCTCTTATAATGCTATTAACAGTACATCTCAAATACTGTAAAGTACTTTACAAAGGAGCACGGGATCACTAAAACTTTTACGGATGAGGAAACAGAGACACTGAGGTGTGAATTGACTTGCCCTAGGTCAGTCAGCAGGCTAGGGTCAGAGCTGAGAATAGAACCAAGGTTTCTGAGTTCAACTTCAAGTCTGTCCAGTTTCAAAGGGCTTAATTATGAATTCTGCAAAATTCTCCTTTTCTCAACCAACAGTTATCTATTTTGTACATCTTCAAAATGGTATGTATAAGGTCATGGACAAATTGTCAAATTTCAGGAGACAGTGGAAGTGGTGACTAACTGCAGAGTAAATGATAACTGTGTGTCAGCTCTTACCTGGCTACCTCACTCCAAGTGAAACAGAGGCTAAGATGTTGTGGTTTATCTTTCACTTATCATGAAGTAAGAGCAGACAGAGGAACAGAGTTACTAGGGCTGTATGAAACAGCACCATTTCGTTTTGACTTCTGATTCATCATTTCAAAGGGACAGTGTTTTGTTTTGGCATTTCCATTTTGTTTCATTGAAACTGTTTTGCTGTTTTAACGCGTTTTGACGTTTTGCCCATAGGCTATAATGGGGAATCACAAAAATGCCTATAACTTTGTCATTTCTTGCCTGATTCAAATGAACACAGCAGAGATGGTAGCCTCTGCTGAAGCCACAAAGTCTGCCAAGTTTCAAGGAGTTAGGTGCAGAGGTTTCTGGGAAACTGCACCTCAAAATGTTGAAAGCAAAACTCATACGTTACAATTTTTTTCATATGGGGTACCATATGGTGGGGTACCAACTGGTGTAGCATATCACTATTTATGGTGTGATTAACACATTATTTACACCATAATTGTAAAGTATGCCAGCTAAAAAAAACAACCCAGCAGGCATGGTGCTCTCTGCTGAGGCCACAAAGCCTGCCAAGTTTCAAGGAGGTAGGTGCAGGGATTTCTGGGAAACTGCACCTCAGGCTGCTGACAAGCAAAACTTATAATATGTGTGACTGTGTGTGTGTGTTAAGGCATGCCTTCACCGGCTCCGGTGCCTCTACACAACATGGTAATATGCCCCAATGAGGTCTTCTCCTCCCCTACAGCCTCAGCTCAGTCCACCACTTGAAATAACAACTGGTAATTAAGCAGCACAGTAGCACTAGCATCTCATGCAGCCAAATTGTCACCGAGCCATTCTTTCTTTTCCTGCAGGAGCTTCTTCTCCAGCAGCTGCCAGAGTACTCTCCCTGTCAGCCCCAGCCCTGGGGCTTAGATGTGCCCAGAGCCCTGCCTCCTTCCGGTCAGCTGACCCGAGATAGGTGCTAGGGGTGTTGGTTGTAGCCATCTTGGTCTAAGGACATGGCACTGGAAGACAAGGTTCTTTGGGTCAATCTGGTATCTTTTATTAGACCAATGGAATAGTTGGAGAAATATATCTTAGCAAGGTTTCAGGTTGAAAAACGCTTCATCAGGCTGAGGAAGCACCTGCAGTTGGTGTGTGTGCTCTTCCTGGATGGAAGGAATAGTAAAGCCAGAGGCTGGCATACAATGCAAGTGAGAAAGCCAGTCAGTGAAAATGGAAATGGAGGTGTCAGGGGGTGAGGGACAGGTTGGTGGGGGGCAGGAGAGGGGAGGAGGATGTAGCAGTGCAGGTAAAAGTGGAGAGGTACCTGGGGAGTCGGATGTCTGACAGGTTGTAGTGTGTCAGAATTCCAATGCCTATATTGAGTCCACGAGTTTCTGGATCTAGGAGGTTGATGAAGTGCTGTTCATAGGCTTGTCTGTGAAAAGTCATTTGTAAATTCTCTTTGAGAATCAGGCCTGAGAGATTGGACACAGGTTGTCACTCCATTGTACACAGCTGCCTCTCTCTGTGTATTTTGCACAAGCAACAAGTCAGGCAAGATGCTTTTTAATGAGTCACACCCACCTAGAAGAGAAAGCTGTGCTTTAATTTTAACTCCCTATGGATTCTATTTCCCAGTAATGCTATTTGTCACCTACGTTACAGTTGTATATGGGCAAAGATTTTTGTGGGTGATATCTTTTATTGGACCAGCTGCATGGTTGGGAGAAAGTTAGACAAGCTTTCAAATGCAAGGCATTACAATTCTGTAGCTTATTAAAAAAAAAAAAAAAGATGAATATGTAAAACTCATTTAGCTTCACAAAATTAAAGTTATATATTTAAATTCATGATGTAGGTGAAATAGAAATTTATGATTATTTGAGACTTAGAATAAGGAAGAATTTAACAGTTATAGTTAAATATTGTTATATGGTAGAGTTAAATATGGTATTATATGGGTTTAAGATATTTCAGTATGACTGTTACTTCAGTATGATCTCTTCCTTCTTATGTTGCTATATACATAGCGCTAAAGTGCTACAACCTTAAATATCTTTCAGTATAGAGGTTTAGTTTACTTGGGCCTGGCAGACATTAAAATAATGGCGTGATTGGGATCTGAAGAATTTTATACCCCTTCATAAACATCACATCTCCTGCCATGCCACACATGGCATAACATTCCTGAGATGTCATCTATAACATTTCTCAGATCACAAATGGAAAACTGCTGGGGCCAGGGCTGTCTTCTGTTCAGGGCTGACTTTGTCCTGGATCCCAGGGCAGCCTGATCCTGAGGCTCAGTTGAACATTGGTACTGGCACAGGGCAGTGCCAGGTCTAAAAACTAATATGCAGCCCAGCTGCATGTAGTGATTTAAGGATGGGTGCGGGAAAGTGGAACTGGGGAGAGTCTCTTCATGCAACACGTTCAATTTAAGGCACCAACCACAAAGATATTCTACAATATTTACTATGGCACTATATATTGGGGTACCATATGGTTGGGTACCAATTGGTGTAGCATATCACTATTTATGATGTGATTAACACATTATTTACACCATCATTGTAAAGTATGCCAGGACCCATATACTGGTATGAGAGAGGCAGGTATAACAAATAAGAACATCAAGTTCTCCCTCTTTTAAAATGGCTTAAAGGTACAGTTGTCCACAGCTGTATGGGTAGAAAGGTTCAAACTGTTTTTTACTGAATTCTCAGGAAATGGTTTTAGTCTTGGAGCCCCAAAACAGAAAGGGTTAATTCCTTACTGGCAAGAGAACAGCTACAGAGGAGGACAGGGGGAGAAAAGAGGATAGAATGGCAGCAGGAAAGGAGGTGGAGATGAGAGTGGGCATCAGGTGTGGAGGTGTAAAAAAGCAATAGATGAGAAGTAGATGGAAGTAGCAAATGGTGCCAGGGAGCCAACCAATTTGTTCTCATCAGTAACATTTCAGAAACATACCAGATTGGTATGTAGAAGGCAATTATAACACCTGGTTGTATTAAGAAGCCAAAGAAACATTGCACTTCATGGTTTATGGTATCAATAGAACCCTTTGAAAGGCTGTTCAAAGAGAAGCATAATTCAGTATGTTATTTGTTGCAGGAAAGCAGATAAGCAGTCATGTGATATAACAGAGGAGAAAGAACACAAAAGAACAGGCAAGGAGAGGAAATAAGAGAGAGTATGTTTTTTCCGACTGGATAAAAATTATTGTAATATTGCTATCATTACAATTATTGTTAATGTTACCGTATCACTTAGTGATAGGAAACTAATGTTGGATGCCAGGATCCCAGACAAAATAACCCAGTGTTTGTGGCAGTTTCTTCCTTTGCTGATTATTAAAGTGTTTCTGTGAATGAAAATAATGATAACAACAAGGAGAAATGTGGATCATGCTGTGAACAATTTCCTGCTACGCTGTGAGTGATCTACCTAAATAACCCATGCAGCTGTAATTATACATGTTGATAGAAAAAGCCTGAACACAGAGATTATGAGCATGGTTGTAGTGACCTTCTGAACTGCAGTGTTAATGCAGAGAAATCAAATGCTTTTTGAGTTGCAAATGGCATAACATTCTATGTACTGCATACAGGAAAATGGTTTTAGAAGGGTTGTTTGTTCAGGTTGAGTAGCAAATCTTGATTTCTTCTTGGACATGAGCTCCCCAATGAAACTGGATATTTACAAGCTCACTGTTTTCATCTGTGTCTGGCTGCCTTGTTTCTCTCTCTCAATCATGTATTTATTCTGTGATGGTGAATGAATACAAAGCAAATTAGCTGTACTCTTATGCAGAGCCTTGGGATATGCAGTTAGTCATATTTTTTCTGCAACCTTTTTTAATGCTTTTGTAGTCAGACTGGTATTCCATGAATCAGTCACTATGTCCCATGAAATGTCTCCCACTGGGGATTATATTCATTCATATTTTTGTCATTGCATTCTCATTTTTATGGGGTCCCTTTTCTCTTGGAAAATCTTGGTAGCTCTTGGGACAGTAACTGCAGGCTTGTCCCACAAGCTTGTCAAGTTCCCTGGATGCTGAAATTATTCTCAACTTCGCTGCAGCATTCTTAAACATGAGAGAGAGCTAAGGAGAAAGGAGAGGACAGGAGTATGAAAGTGAAGTATATCCCCATGGGATAGATTAGGAAGACAGGAAAGAATACAGTCCAGAACCAGATATAGTAGGCAACGTCGATCCTCTGGATCATGGTGTATGTGTAAGAGGCATGGGTGACTGGTGCCTCCTGAGTCTGGGGGGACACCTGCAGAAGCCACTGGTGGCATTGGCTGTGGGGGTGGAGCTGGCAAGTATCCGCAGATGCTGCTGGCAGTGTTGGGGGCAGAGCTGGTGAGCACCTGCAGTCACTGCTGGCATCATCATTGATGGGGATGGCCCTTTCAGGGGGGGCACATGTCCCTCCGTACTTCACCTACCAGTCACCTATGGTAAGAGGTCTAGTCACCAAGATCTTTGACACATACACCTAGGCAAAAGTATGGAGGATTGGAGACTGCTCAAGACCTACATCCCCCTTTTAGACCACTGAGACAGAATCCAAAGGCCAGATGGAATCCAGACATTCAGTGCCTCAATTGCTGTAGCTTTTGCTAGAGAGCAACAGATGAGAACTGCTGCTAATTACCCTAACCCCCCTGTGAGGTTCTGTCATGGTGATGTCCCTTGGCCTTTCTTTAACCAAAAAGAACCTACAAGGGAGTGGGAGCTAGGGTTTGAGGAGCCCTATACTTGCCTTACCCTGGAGGTTGCAACATTGTGATATTTTATAGGAGCTACCCTGCCCTGAGTAGCCCCAATACACTGTCACCAGTCCCCAAGCCTATCTATTCCAAGTCCTGCCTCACCCCTCATGGGCTCTATGAGTTTGCCCCTCTAGGAATGCTAGGTGCACCTCCTTCAGGTGCTATGGGATCACCCCTCTGGGTGCTACAGGATTGGTGCATCCCCTTCTCAGGTGCTATGGGACCTCCAAGCCACCCCTCACAGTCCTCCCCAAACCACTGGGTCTTCTCTCAGTATCTAGTCCCTCCAGAGCACAGGATTCTTCTGGTCTCCTCCAGGCCCCAGACCAAACTGAAACCAAAACATCAAACACAAGCCCTTCTAGCTATAAATACAACTCCTACCCCAACCTGGGTCTAAATCAGTTGCTAGCCCTCAGGCTCCCTAGCTGTTCCTGGGCCTAGCACACTCATAGTTTGCCTCCCAGTCACAGGCACCTAAGAGAGCTCTTCCCTGCTCAGCCTCCATGGCCAATTTTCCTGCCATGGCTCTGGCCCTGCATTATTTCTCTCCCAGGCAGGGGTGATGTGTAGGGGGTGCACAGGATTGCATGTGCACCCCCTGAGAGTGCCTATGCACCTCCTGCCAGGCTGCACTCCCTGTTTATCTGGTGGGCAGGGGTGCAGACGGGAGCACCAGTGCCCCCCGTGCAAGTGCTGGCCAGGGAGCAGGGCTGCCAGCAAAAGTGGCTGTGCTGCTTCCAGAAGTGGCCAGGGGACTACCGGAAGCAGTGTGGTCACTTTCATGGTGAAAGGGGCTCAGCTGCCGGGGACCCAGCACCGGTCGCTGACTGGTGTCAGGGGGGTCACGTGTGCCCCCTGACTCAAGAAGCATCAGACACCCATGCTCCCAGGATGCATCTTCCTTCAGATCAGGTGACTCTCCTGGGTTGCTTGCAGGTGCCTTCTAATTAACCTCATTAGCTCATTTCAATGGCAACCCAGCCCCAGCTGCACCCTGCCTGCCTTGCAGGGTTCTTCCTGGGTGGCTTCTCTGTCAAAGTGACAGAGCACCCCAGACCCTTTGTCACATCACTAGAGAGACAACTAATTGTGTTGGTCATAGCGCAATTTATACTACTGTTGCTTGGACTCTTTGGGTGCCTGTAGATGTGTGAGGAAGCTGCTCTGACATGCTGTAATTACTGAGCATTGAGTCTGCTGGAACGTGCTAAGTAGCATGTTCCAACAGCTACCATGTCTCATGTATCAGCATCCCTGTGCTTCAAAATGGTGGTGGGGGTACTTTAAAGCTTGTTTGACAAGCTTTAGTTAAAGTGCCCCTGCCACCATTTTGAAGCATGGGGGCACTGATGCATGAGAGACTGTGGGGCTCTTTAAGTCAAACTTTGGTAGTAAGCTATTAGGAGTCTTCTTAGCTTACACAGAACAATTCATAAATGGGATCAAATCAAGTTAAAACTGTGAATTCATTATTTAAAAAAATTTAAGGATGTATTATGATCTTATTTGCAATAGTGTTAATTTGGAGTACTCAATGTAAAGCAATCACTGTCTGAATTGTCAATGTCCAGAGGCTACAAAGGTGAGTGAATTCCATCTCATTTAAATCAAAGTAGATTTACTGTCAATGTAAATAGGAAAACCCACTGTAAACAGGAAAAGCTTAATAAAACAAGCTACAATCTCAGACATGCCAATTGACCCACTTTATAATGATCTGTGATTGTGGTAACACATCTTTGCCAGATAATCTGAATGTCCTTACTGTTACTGAATGATCTGACTGTCCTACTGAAAATGTTACTGATGTGGAAATAGGCTAAATATTATGAACTAATAAATATAATAACAAATTTAATTTTGTTCTTCAAATCCATCAGAGGTCAGTTAAATAAACCTATGATGTCTTTGTAAAAAAGCCTATTTTTCCAGTGTCCCAGAACAAGGTGGAAACAGAACACTGACAAGATATCACATAAAACTTATCCAGGTGTTTCAGAGGGTTTTGTGTAATAAAAAGTCTTGTGTTCTTAATTTCTTCTACTTAGTTTTACTTAGCTTTTATTTTCTGTTTATGTATGACATCATATCTGTTTAGCCTTTGTCATTCCCTTCAGGTTCCATGTTCCTGTAATTTACATTTCTCCCTTCCTGAAAAGATTCCTGAAGGTTGACGAGACATATAGACCCTATCAAACTCATGTTTTCTATTTCTCCAAAATAGAGATGATAAAAATTGTAATTTGCCTGTCTCAATTTTCTTTGTCCTTATTTTCCAAAAGGTTGTATCAACAACAAGTGCCAAGAATTTATGCAATGTTAAATTACTGGAGGGAGACTATTTACCTGAACCTAAGCTATTCAGGACACATCACTCTGTGAGCCTGAACAACTATGTAGAATGTTAGATTAGGCATTTTAATTGAAAAAATAAGGATACTTATTTAGTGCCTGAAGAACTAGTCATCTTTCTGGGTGCCTTAACAGACTTAGGAAGGAATGTAGGTGTCTTAGTCACAAATGCACCCCGGCCCATCCACCCCAGTTCCATCATTAGGGGCAGGACCCACATGGGCAGGGTGCTTGGCTGGGTTGAGGCTGCAGGTTGCCAGAGGGCAGTATCTGGGACCTAGACAGGCAGGCAGGCAGGTCCAGGGAGACCCCAGGAACCTTGGCCAGTGACAGCATGGGTCTGGGGCTGGAGGAAAGCTGAAATTGACTGCCTGAACACCCCTGCAATGGGTGTGGGTTTGTGGGCAGGGGTGTGCAGGGAGTGGATCATGGCACTGCTCTGGCTCTGGCCCCATGCTGTCATTGTTCCAAGATCCTGTCCCTGGCTCCTGACTGCAGTTCCCTGCCCGCCCACAGCCTCATCCCATTGCCCAGCCATGTGTTCTGCCCCCATGACTCCCAGCTGGTTTCCATGGGGACCCTGGGATCACGGGGCAGTGAGAGTGTGGGGCTGGTCCTGTGGGCAGGGACATGGGGTGAGAGCATTACGGCTCTGCCCCAGCCCAAAGCTGTCACTGCCCTGCAATCCTGGGGTCTCCATGGGCAGGGCACACAGCCAGGCAGACAGGTTGGGTCTGGGATCACAGAGTAGTGAGAATGTGGGTATGGGGCCTGGGCCAGGGCAGAGCCTCAATCCATTCCTTGCACACCCCTGCCTGTGGAACCAATGCCTGTTGCACGGTCGTGCAGGGTGCAGATCATTACTGCCCAGGCCCTAGCCCCGTGCTGTCACTGCCTCATGACCCCACCCTGTCCTCCTGGCCTCACCTGCCCATCCCACTCTTGAAC
The DNA here is from genome assembly GCF_030867095.1 of Alligator mississippiensis. Classification (NCBI taxonomy): domain Eukaryota; kingdom Metazoa; phylum Chordata; order Crocodylia; family Alligatoridae; genus Alligator; species Alligator mississippiensis. Next base: position 116,182,553 of record NC_081825.1, read on the forward strand.
ACCACTTCCAACCCTCCCACGGCTCCATCCCACACAGAGGTTAGGGACAGACATTCAAAAAGCTGGAGCCTGAATTGATTCAGCCTTTACAGGTTAGTCTAACCTGCAGAGCTTGAACCAATTTGGGGGTGGATAGACATTCCCTTTTCATTCCAGAAATGCACTCACATGCCTGCAGTGGCTCAGTGTAGAAGCCAGGGGGTACTAGAGGAGCTCTCCTTTCCCTTCATAGTGCTGAGCTGAGGGGGGGTTTGTGGCTAGGTTGGGTCCGGGCAAGATGCTCTGATTAGGGAGGGGTGTAAACACCCACCCTGCCTGCATGTCTCCAGCCTGAAGGAGTAGGGGGAATGCAGGAGCAGCAGGCTTCTCTCCTTGCCACTCAAGGGGTGGGGAGTGTTGCCAGGCCCTGGCCCCGAGCTAGCACTCTGAGGCAAGTGGGGGAGGACTGTTTGTGTGTTGTCTGTTGATGATACTGAGCTTTTCAATCTCCATCTCCCTGCTTCTTCATGCTGTCTATGTGTGGGAGAGGGATGGGAGGGGGGAGGGGGGATCCCTTCTATTGTTCCTGCTGTCTCTGCTTGAGCAGCCAGCGGTGAGGGGGGTGCGGGGGGCTGGTGCAGGGGGAAGCCTGGCAGACACTGCAGTCCCTGAGCCAGCCGGAGCAGTGATAGTGCTCCAGCTAGGGAGCATGGGGCAGAGTCAGCCCTGTTCTCTGGAGCAGACAGCCCAGCCAAGGGCTGCAAAGCATCTGGGATGCTGGGGGACTCTGGTTTAACTCAAGCCAGGAAGGGGTCTGGGACAGACATTGCATAAGCTGGTTTGACCCAAATCAGTTAAGTCTGATACTACATTCAACCAGGTGTATCTTAAACCAGTTTTAGCCATTTTGAAACTGGTTTATGTGTGCTGAACTTATGTTCTGTTACAGGTTTAAACCAATTTCTGATCACTTAAACTGGTTTATGTGTAACTTCTGTCCCTAGCCAGAGAGTTTCAGTGTGTTCTTGTGCAAGGGGAGGAGTGCTGACCTGGCCCACAACAACTCAGCAAATCTCCCTATGTGGCCCATGGGCCCAAATAATTCACCATCTCTGGAATATACATAGAATTGTCCCATACTAGCTACTCCAACCTAAATTCTGCTATAGCCCAAACTGGTTTAGTAGACACACAATTCCTTCCACAGGGATAGTTTGATGCTGACAGCATGCATGCAGATGTATACAAAACACAGTTGGCAGGTGTGGTGTGCACTTTTGTCCAGTAGTCTAGATTGACTGAGTTTCTGAGAAGCTGGAGAAATTGGTTCCAGGCTTGCCTCATCCTGAGAGGAGCTTTCATTGTTAGCTTGGGCACCAAAAGTAGTTAAAGTGTGGCTACCTGGTTCACTCTGTGTGAAGAATCTAAGACTACTTACCCAGAGTGGGCCCCTAGCCCGGCTGGAACAGTGTGACTATGCTGCATGGGTACTCACGGTCCATCCTGGCTTGGCTTTATTGCCTCACCAGGTGAGGCGGATTGGCTGAATTAAGCATCCAGGACTATTTCCAGTCTCGGGGAATAGGACGCAGGAGAGGAGTACAGATGGAGAAGATGATGTGGACAGGTAGAGTGGATAGCTGTCCGCTGCCCGAGACTGAAGTCCCCAGGAATGGGGCAAGAGATCGGTTTGGTCTTGCGGGCTCAGAGGAGCTCACCACTAAAAGGGAGAAAAGGAGCGGAGAGAGATGTTCTTTTGGTTTCCCACACTAATTGGATGCTGTATGAGGTCAATTAAGCCGGCGCAGCGTCAATTACTGAAAAAAACAAGCAAACAAAAAGCCCCCCTCCTGCTTGCTCGCAGCTCTGGCGATGAAGCACTTGTGGGGTGAAGGAAAGGGGATGAGAATGTCTCGAAGTCCCCTGCAATGGGAGAAAGGGCACGGTGGATGGCAAGGGTTTTTTTTTGATTTACTTAATTTTTCTCTGTGAGAAAAAATTGGATCTGACAGTGGAGTAAGTGCCAGTCAACGTTGGGTCTGGAAGTCACCACCCCTCCCCCTTTAATCAATTCATCAAAATCGTGGCAGGAGAGATACGAGAGAGGAGACCGACCCAGTTTTCCGGGCTAGTGCCGCCTTGTGAGGAAAGAAGGCTAGTGAATGTCAACAGGGCATAAAGGCCCATGCCCATACTCGGTGATCTCATGACATTCTGCCAAGTGGATATTCAGGGACATGGCAGGTTTGTGAAGCCCCTGCTGAAGCTGATGCTCTTGCAGTATGACTATCAATAGGATCTGGCCCTAAGTGCCTACTTACAGACATAGTTGCTGAAATTTGGCAGCTCTCTCAGAAAGTTCTGGCCTATAATTATTAGATCTGAAGATGATTATAATGGTTTTTATGATAAAATGGTTTATAGTTTCATGACAGCATCCAGACTTCTTTCAGTGAAAAGATCAACAGGGTATAGTGAAGCTCACATTCAGACTACATTAGGTATTAGGGATTGCTTGTATAACAAGCCTGTCAATGATTTATAAAGCGTGCGCACACTGTACCAAGAGGAGGCTTATCCAAAACAAGTGGTTACTCATTACCACATAGTTTCAGTGAACTTCTCCTCTTACCTCATACATGGGATAGCAAGAAGGAGCTGCCTCTCTCTTCTAATACTTGTTGGTTCTTAGACAGATTTGTTACCTTCTCTCTAAATCAACTTCAGATTTTTAAAGAGGTATGCAATTGCCTGCTGAAGTAAGATGTCTGCTTCATTCCCCTATTACATGGGAAGCTGTTTAGAGAGCATCTACTTCAAACAATTTCTGCTCTGCGATATCTGCAGTATCTGTGTCTCTGAGGGGTAGGTCAAGGGGTTTGGATCAAAGCCTGATTGAGTTTTAGAGGCTCCATATACCATGGGAACGAGAGAGAAACACATTCAGCCTTCATGCCTTAAAATTGGTTGTTGATGTGTCTGCATTTCTTTCTTGTATTGTATAAAATCCAGTTCAGCCTAGTGTCCTGTGTTGTCACCAGACAGTAAGTCATTAGACAGAATCCCACTGATGAAGGGCTTAGAAATCAGCTCATCCTGTGGTGGAAATTATATTTTTGAGGTGGTGAGGGAGGAGTCAATTCTGTGAACAACTATAATTCTCACCCTTTTCCCCCTGAAAAGTAGAGGAGGTGTTCAACAAAATCCTTGGATTCCTAAGCTATATCACTTGAGCAAGGCAAGCTTTTATTGCAGTAGCTTTGGGACAGAGGCCACTCAAACTGAAATAAATGAGCCCTGTAGAGTGCTCTGATTTTAGGATAATTGAAGCTATTTTGGACTAGTGGAAGGAGTAAATTCCAAAGCTTTTTACCTATGACAGTCTGCCAGTTTCTTCTCTCTTTAAACATACTAATCTCTACTTGAATTTATCCTTAGGACATAGATTTAAGGAACAGATCTGGGAGAGAACTTGCTTAAAAAGTAGGAGGGTTTCAGGCTCTATAGCAAGAGTCTTGTAGGTCAACACAGGAAACCAGTAGTCAGTCTACGTAGATCGTGGAGTATGGGTGGCATTTACTTCTTCTAAAATATTTTGCTTAACACTCAACCTGGATCTTCATGAATTTAAAATTTGGGTCTGTCATAAGAACACTGCTTGGAAACAAAGGGAGGAATGATGGTGGTGTGTTCCATCCAAGAAAATAATGGTAGCAATTCCTGACCAAATGCACACAAAAGAAAGGAATCTTTCTTAGTTACTGTTTCTGACCATAAAATAGCAGCTGAGGACTTAGTTTTGAAATCAAGTAGAAGGCAGGGTAAATTTGTACTTGATCTCAATCAAAGATGAATAAGCTATTATAAGATGTGGCTTACTTCATTAGATGCTTTGAAGGGACTGCAAGAAGAGGAGCTTCTAAATCAAAAGCAGTTAGTAGAATGTAAAGGGTAGGGAAACGGAAGGAAAAAGGGGACACTGTTGAAAGAGACAAGAGGGAAAAACAAAGCAGTTAACCCGTAGAGTGACATAGGAGTTATAAAAGCTAATCCAGGTAATGGTGTAAGAATCCATAGTCTTGGTTTAGACCATGCTTAAACCCATAGCAACAAAACGGTCACAAAAAATAATGGGATAAGAGTCTGTAATCCCTGTTTAGGTCATATATAACACAATCCAGTCTATGGATAATTTCTTTTTTCTCTATTCCCATTCAAGTTGTTTTTGAAAATTTAGTTGTCTAAAACTAGCTACTCTGTAGTCAGCAATGGAATGTCCAGGGAGGTTAAAGTGTTCTACCATAGACTTGTGTGTCCTTCTGGCATTAATGTCAGATTGATGTTCATTCATTCTTACATGTAGGGAGCAGAGGGCCACTGTAGGCATATGATACCATATCTCATGTTGGTAGAGATGCAGGTGAATGAACCTTGGATGTTACAATCTATGTTATTTGGCCGACTTCAAGGTCTGTAATAAATATATTGGCATCATGGGACATCATATGTGTGCCCATAGCAGTGCTGTTCATTTGCAGGTATAGGGAGTCCCCAAATCTGAAACAGTTGTGTGTGAGAACAAAGAGGTAGAGTGCAATGGAAACAACAGCAGTCTTTTTTTTGCAGATAATATTCCTTATGGCTTGTAATCTGCCCTTAGTAGGGATATTGGTGTACAGAGATGTAACATCCATGGTAGTTAACATGATGGTGGCTGGAAGCTTGTCGATGGAAGCTAGTTTATTTAGGAAATCTGTGGTACCTTTCAAATGACTGGCAGCTCCCGTGGCATATGGAAATAGGGTAGAGTCAACATAGCCAGAAAGTCCTGCCATGATGGTGCTAAAGCTAGAGACAGTAGGACTTCCTTGGTTGCCAGGTTTGTGGATCTTGAGTAGTGAGTAAAAGTTATTTGGTCTGAGGTCCTGGGAGGTAGAAGCATTAATCTTCTCATGTGTTTCTAGAGGTAGTGTCTTAGTTCCTTGTGGCACTGTCATGGGGTCCTTGGTCGGGAGTCTGTAAAACTCCACGTTGGAAAGTTGTCTCCCAGCTTTCTTTCTGTCTGTACGCTATTTTGTCCATGACAATAGTGGCACTCCCCTTATTAGGCTATTGAATGATAATATTAAGATTGTTTTTAAGGCTCATTATGGATCTCCATGCCACAGGACTGAGGTGACATATAAAAGACATTCTTGTAGGTATAATCCTTGCCATATCTTGCTACTGTTGTTTCTCAACATACATTCGCCATGTTGAACTTCTTAAGCTAGGTTGAAATTAAGAGAAACTTGACCTTGGATGTTTTCAACATATTGATGGCCCCAATGCCCAGCCACCCTCATTGCAGAGCTATCCTGGCCTCAAGCACATTGGGACACACAGCTTATGGGCGGGGCTTCCCTGTTTGGCAGAGGGTTTTCTGGGAACTCTCCCAGGCATGGGGCAGCTGCAAGCAAGCCTCCTGCCAGGCAGGCTCCTTGCTTCCGCTCAGCAGGGAACTGGCCAGGAACTGTCCCGCAAGCAGCTGCCCCACTTGTAGGACAGTTCCTGGCCAGCCCCCTGCTGAGCTGGGGGGCATAAGGCTTGCCAACAGCTGTCATCCAGTGACACTGTATAGGATTTAAAAATATATACTTTATCCTTTCCTGGTGGTTATATTTCTTTAGGGACTATTTCAACTTAAAGTAATTCAAGTGGTATTAAAATAAAGTATTAAAAGAAATATATAACTTAAAGGGGAGATGAGGATATGCATCTAATCTTGCTAGTAGGGCAAGTTGAAAAATTTCCACTGAAAAGGTATTGATTGAAAATTTTAGCTTTTGCCAAATTGATTTGTTTCACATAAAATGTCTGCTTCACTATTTAAAAAAGGAATTCCCATAACAAACCACAATCCCCTAAAAAACAAACTTTTCTCTCCAGAAGTTTGGCTACATTTTTTCATTTTTTTTTTAATGAAAGACTGAATTTTCACAGGGGGAAAAAGATGCATACAGACATTACATAAAAGTTTGGGAGGTTAGAGCAGGTTAAAAATGGCTACCCAATCTAACTCAGTGGTTAGATAGGTGCCAGGAGCCTGGTCTCAGGTAAATTGGGATAGGGGGAGAGGCAGGCAGATTGGGGGCTATCATGACTGTGAGGGAGGTTGGTGGAATTGGGAGGCTATCAGGGTCCACAGGGGGGCTTGTGGAGATCAGGGGGGTTGGTGGGGCCCAGAGCGGGTTTTAGCAGGGTTGGGGGCCTAGCAGGGTCTGTAGGAAAGCCTTAGGAGGGATTGGGGGACCTTGTTGATCCCATCAATCCCAGCTGGAACTTCCCAACACTCCTCCAATCTCACCGAATCATCCCCGATCCAACAAACCACTTCTAGTGATGGTTTTACTGGCATTCATTAGTGTTGGGAGCCTGACCAAAGGATGTTGGGGTGAGGAAAAGGACACGTGGATTAAGATAGCCAACAGCCTTTTGGTGGGAGGTTGGTGGGATTGGGATGGTTAGCAGCTCCACTGAGGGGACTGTTGGGGCCTGGAATAGTTAGTAGGATCTGGGGGGCTCTCCCTGCCTCAACTGGGGGCTATTTTTAACCTTCTGTCCCCCCCCCACACACACACCCACCCACCCAGATAACACACTCTGCAGACCAGCTCTCTCTGATCTTCCTGCCCTTCCCTCCATCCTGACTTACTTGGATCAGGCTCCCAGCACAGCTGAAAGTTGATAAAACCAGCACCTGGGGTGATTTTCAGGATGAGGGGGAGGGTAGGCGTATTTTTTTTGGGGGGGGGGGCTAGTGGGTCCATGAAGAGGTTACAGGGTTGTGGTGAGGGATTGGGAAGGGATAAAAATAGGCCAGTGGTAGGAGGGTGGCGGGGGAGTTGGGAAAACATGGCCTTGGGGCTGGGGTGAGCAGCTGGGTTTTCCCACACCTGGGGCTGGACTCTGAACGTGTACAGATGTTTGGTTACATCAGTCTTACCATGCCTGATCTAACTCAGTGCACCTCTCAGGTAAACTAGAGTTAGATAGGGCCAGCCAGTTTTAAAACCAATTTAATCTTCTGGGAACATCTATACAATTTACAGCTTAGATCAATTTAACTAGGGATTTATGTGTAAAGTCTGTATGTGGGTGAACTGAGTTGGATTGGGCAGCTATTTTTTGCCCAAGCTAACCTCTGTATGCACCCCATATTTGCAAACATGTTAATCTTTCCCTCTCCTATGATGGGCAATGGATATTTATTGATGTTTCACCTGAAACAAAATGTGAAGAATTATATACATTGTAGTGGGGATTAGTGTAGATGATATTGGGTGCATCTACATGTGCTATTAATGTGCTTTAAGTTTATTGTACAATACAATACTGCACAGTAAGCCTTCCCCAGGAGCATGTCTACACATGCACCCTATTGGGAGCAAAGTTGCCCTGCTCTGCCCCCTGCCCCCACAACCAGCAGCCAGAGGGAGCTCCAGGCTCCTCTGGATGCTAGCCTGGGCTGGTAAAGGGCACAGGGCTGGTCCTGCTGCACATGGGGCCAGAAGAGCTCTGCCAGTTGCAGCAACAGCTGTCTCCTGGTCCTGTGCATATGAGGATGGTACTTGATGAGCACAGGGCTGGGAAATTGCTGCTGCATCTGACAGAGCTGTTTTGGACCTATGCACATTGGGACACACAGCTGCCAGGTGGGGCTTCCTTGCCCAGCAAGAGGTTCACGAGGAGCTCTCCTGGGTGTGGAATAGCTGGCCAGGAATTGTCCTGCAAGCAGGGAGCTTCCGGCAAGCCCCATGCTCTGGCAGGTGCCCTGCTTGTGGGACAGTTCCCAGCCAGCCTGCTACTGATCGGGGGCACAGGGCTTGCTGCAGGTTCCCTGTTTGGTTTACAGCTCTCTGCCTCCTGGAGGAGCTCTGTGTGTCATGCGTGACATGGAACTGAGAACTCCAGAGAGCGAGCAGGGGCTGTGAACCCAGTCCCCGCTCACCCTCCAGAGCAGCTCTGCATGGTGTGGAGCTGGAAACTCTGGAAGGTGAGTGGGGACTGCATTCACCATCCAGAGTTCCCAGCTTTGTGGCATGCAGACCTGCTCTGGGGGGCAGGCAGGGGCTGTGTTCCCAGCCCCCACTCATTCTCTTGAGCTCCCAGCTGTGCACTCCAGAGCTCCCCAGTCCCAGTGCTGATCACCTACTGGGTCCTGGGTGGACTATGATGCTTTACTGTGCAGTAGATTAGTCTTCTGCACAGTAAAGTATCTTGTGTAGATGTGCCCACTGAAGATTTTTAGAGGTAGAATCTTAAGGAATTCAGAGGAAATGATCATAAGATGCACAAAGTTGGGCCTGAGGAGCTTTGAACTGTATTATTTTTTAACTTATTATCTGTCTCCATTACTGGGGTGTTGTGAACATTAATTAGTTAATGCAAAGTTTGTAAAGTGCTTTTGAGATTTTTGAACAAAAGTGATCAATAATAAATTCAATAAGCATTATTATTATTGAACCTTATTCACAAACTCACGGGACTAATATTAGGCACCTAAATGTAGGTGTATATTTAAAGCAGATATTTAGTTGCATAAATATAGAATTGGATATCTGACTTGGAGAACAGTGGTTCACAACCTTTTCAGACTCAGGGCATTCATTATTAGACTCAAAGCAACCCATGAGAGAGGGTTCCGCAAGAGAAGGTTGAGAGGCGACCTTGTGGTTGCCTATAAGTTCATCACGGGGGCACAGAAGGGAATTGGTGAGGTTTTATTCACCAAGGTGCCCCCAGGGGTTACAAGAAATAATGGCCACAAGCTAGCGGAGAGCAGATTTAGATTGGACATTAGGAAGAACTTCTTCACAGTTCGAGTGGCCAAGGTCTGGAACGGGCTCCCAAGGGAGGTGGTGCTCTCCCCTACCCTGGGGGTCTTCAAGAGGAGGTTAGATAGGCATCTAGCTGGGGTCATCTAGACCCAGCACTCTTTCCTGCCTATGCAGGGGGTCGGACTCGATGATCTATTGAGGTCCCTTCTGACCCTAACATCTATGAATCTCTGAATCATGGAAAATGCCAGCTTTTAATTTTTAGTTGTTTTTTTGACTACGGAAAAATAACTACAACAGGTCAGAATGTTTTTAGCACTGTCAATACCTATTTGCAATCTCTGGGTTTATCTTGTGAATCATGTTTGCACACCATTGCATGGTGCCCTGTGTCAACCCTGAAAGGATCCCAAGGCACCTCAGAGTCCTGTTGAGATTACTGCTGTGGAAAGTACAAAGACCCATGGAACAATGCATGGGATGAAGGCAAGACTGTTTTAGTTCTTGTTCCAAGGATAGTTTCTGCATTTAACATGAGATGACAGTTGGTTAAAAATGGAAACAATCCTGTTTATTAGAGACTGGAACCCATGTTTTCTCCTCCTAGTGGTGTGTTCTCATCACTGTGATATGAGGTTCCCTTTTGCATGCTTTCCTTTTTTCCTCTTAACTCTCTTGCATTTTTCAACAGAATAGAGGGAGAGGCCATTCCATTGCCTGGTGGTTAAGACATTTTTCAAGGCAGTGGGAGATGTATATTTGACTTAGAACCACCTTCTAGACAAATTCTCTAACCACTAGGCTATTATAGAGGAAGTGTACACAGATATTGCCTAGTTAGGTGCTTATCCTTCAGGGGCTCAGGACCTTGAGTTGATGAAGGAACATAATCAGTCCTGAATCAGGCATCAAAGGTCTGGAGAGGTATGGTAATTCAGAGGCATTCTTGTCCCATGTGCTTTCTACTGACTAGCCATAGATGCCTGCCTGCTCACTACCTATGGCTGCCTATACGTGTGCTCGGAGGTGGGGGAAGGGTGTTTTAATTAGAGTGGTTCCCAGACAGCTGCTTTAATTAAAACTCTGTATCGCCATGCGTCTTAAGCCCCAGCACATTTAAAAATGGCTGTGGGATGCTTTATCTAAACCTCATTTGATGAGGTTTAGTTAAAGCGTCCCATGGCTATTTTTAAGCACACAGGGGCTTAACACGTGTTCTAATTAGAACATGGAGCAGACATGATTCACCACAAAGAAGCAATGAATTTTGTCTGCTCTGATGTGTTCTAATTAGAATGCCAATGAGCATGTGTATAGGCAGCCATAGGTACTGCCTATGAGAAACACTGTCAATTTGGATCACTTTCCTGGGTTTTGCAGCTCTGAAGCAGAGGTACTTACAGGGCTGATCTAGACCTGGTCATTACTTCTTTACTATGTGACCTGTAGTCACTACCCTGTATAGGGTTTGTAAACATTCACATCCACTTTCTGAAGTAGGAAGTGTGCTAAAACTTTTAATTAAAGTATATCAGGTAACAGGAATAAAATATTAACCTAAAAAATCCCTAAGAATAAATCTAGGCTTCAGTGGTTCATGAAGAGAGTTAAGTTCCTATGAAGGAAGGGGAAGATGGTTTCAACCTTCAGCCATGTTATCAGGGAATTTTTCTCCTTTTTTTAAACACAGCTACACATTCTTTGACTTCCTGGAATTCTCAAGATCTCACATAATCATTCAGAAATTCAGGAGACTTATTTTTGGTTGCACTGATGAAGGGGTAATTAATCTGGACTCCTTCAGCAACAGACCTTGGCTTATTGTAAGCTCCCCAGAAATGTCCCAGTAAAATTTCTTGGACATTTCTGACTATGCTTTATCTGGATTTTTTTGTGGTGAATACTAACTTGGCTCAATATTTTATCTGTTTCTTGCTTTTCAGACGTAAAATAGAAATAACTGCATCTATGAAAACTTGTATGAGCAGCTCCAGCTGCTTTCAGAGCCCTGAAAAACATGTCAGCTGTGGTAAATCTCTTCCCTTGTACATGAGAAATCAAGAACTGAAACCTCTTGGGCTCCATTAAAAAGTGTTGTATTCTCTGTGGTAACTCATCAAGGTTTTTTAAACTTAGAATAGCAAGTAGTGGTTTGTGGTTAGTTTCCACGTGAAATGTTATGCCTGCTAAAAAGGATCTGAAATGCTCACAGCCCATGTAGCAGCTAGGGGTTTGTTTTTTGTTTGTGTAGCACTGCTCAATCTGGGTGAGTGTTCAGAAAGCATAAGCTACTAGATTTTGTAATGAATGAGACTATTCCTAAAGGAGTACTACCCTACCCCTTAGGATGAAGCATCAACTGAAAGTGTGATGGGTTTGACTTATATAAACCTCAAACTGAAGGAGTGCCCAGGTCTTGATTTCTTTGAATTCCTGCTTTTCTGTGTTCCCAACCCTGGTAATTTTGTGGACTCAAAGAGATTTTTTACCAGTTTTGACTTTTCTGTGACGTGGGATAGATATTTTCTCAGGTGTGTATATAAATTGATGTATTCCAGGAGGGGTGCCTGTATATGTGTGGAGAGGCTTCTCCAACTTAATTAATCAGGTCTGTTGGAGCGTGCTAATTAGCACGCTCCAACCAGCCTCCACATCTTGTGTATCAGCATCCTTGCTTCAAAATAGTGGTGGGGGCTTTAGTTAAATCACCCCCACCACCATTTTGAAGCACAAGGATGCCGATACACGAGACTTTGCAGGTGCTTTAATTAGAGTGGCTCTTGGAGCTGCTCTAATTAAAGTGTCACCCTCCCACCCTGACGAGCATGTGTAAAAACACCCTAGTATTCTGACATTCTTTGACCGAATAATCATTTTCTCTTTCTTGGGCTGCCTGTACAGACGTTTGATCTCCTAGGAGCCACTTCACTTGTGTTGTTTCCCAGTTATTTTTTTCCTCCAGAATGGCAACTTTTATTCTGGGAGAAAAATTATGAATTTCTCTACACTCCCGAGAGAGCAGGGACTCCCACTGGAGAAACTGAATGTCTGTCTGTACATAGCACAAGTCTAGTCTGAACCTTGTTCCATCAATGTTCTGGCCTAGAAACTTGATTTCTGTCATTTAAAGATTCACAGTTTTTAAGTGTTAGGCCTGTTTTCTTTTGTCTTCCTAAGAATGCAAATAAAAAAGTTAGTCATATTAGGATGAGTTGAACCATAAAAAGGGAGATCATCCATGTGGCAGGCAACCCTTTTCAGACATTCTCAGAGTTGTGGTACTTTTCTCTGAAGTTGTTCAGGAGTTGATGATATGCTAAATGGTAGTCAACTGAAATAAAACTTTCCAAAAGGTGTGATGACGGTTGCGCAGATTCTGCAGCAAGTGATATCTACTTGATCCAGACTGGACAGCCAATTTTGAGACTTGTAATGTGAGTAACAAGGAGTAATGGCCATAAGTTGACAGAGTAGATTCAGGCTAGATATCAGGAGGCACTACTTCACAGTCAAGGCAGCTAGGATCTGGAACCAACTTCCAAGGGAAGTGGTGCTCGCTCCTACCCAGGGGGTCTTCAAAATGAGGCTGGATAATCACCTAGCTGGGGTCATTTGACCCCAGTACTCTTTCCTGCCATGGCAGGGGGTCGGACTTGATGGTCTACTTAGGTCCCTTTTGACCCTACCAACTATGAAACTATGAAGTTGTCTAAGGGTATGTTCAATTCATGGACTATATACATCTTGCTCTTTACAGACATTCCCAATGAACTTGGTAAGGCCTATACAGAGCCAAAATCTTATTGTGTATTTTTGGGTCTACAAGCATGCTTGTGTACCATTTTGTTGGGGTGTCTGTTCTGAAAGCTATGCTCGTCTACTCCGTTTACCAAGCTCTTGGGGAACAGTCTTTTCTTTAAATTTTAGTGTGACCAGTATCATCCCTTTCACAGTTAATAAAGACTGCCCTGAGCCTTTAAGTATTATTTCTGGCTGTTGAAGAGTTGATGCTTTCATCTTTCTATAGAGTATATCTGGAATCATAGTTACATGTATACTTGAGTCTATTTTGAATTCTATTTCATGCTTTTTTAAGGATATTATGATAACCTGTGGTGTTTCTTTTTAGTCATCACTTATAGCTCCAAGGCATAAAATCTCTCTTTTGTTTTTATCACCTTAAAAGAGAACTGTTAGTGTAAACTTTGGTAGGCAGAGTGCTTCATAATTTCTTATTTATGGAAATTTCCTGTATGTGTCATGTAGAAAGCTGTGAGGTGAATTGCCCGTAAGGGACATTTTCATTCTTTTGTCATGTTTCTTTTCTTTAGTCCCTGATATTAGAGCCCTTTGTGGATCACTTTGTGTTTATTAATGCTCTTGGATTGCTTTGTTTCAAGGCATCCTGGGGTATTTCCTTCCCAATGTCTGTCTTCTATAGTTGGTTCTTCTTCAGAGTTATTCCTCAGGAAAGTCTGCTGTTTCTTTATATACTGACTTGGAGGAATGTGTTCAGGCTCCAGTGTGAAGATAGGATCATTTTCAAATCTTTTTGGAATTTGAACACTCCTTGGATCTAAAACAAACCTGTCTCTGATAAGTTCTCTTACTTACTGATAAGTACTTTTGCCTCTCTGGATCTTTGTTCATTTGCTGACTCACCTTCCTGTTGCTTGCATGAGATCTTGTCTGCTCAAAGCTCATATTGTGGCCTGGCATAAAATGCTTATTGAGTTCTATTATATTGAACTGTTTCATCTGAACAGCCTGAGGCTTCTGGAAAGCTTAATACCTTCTGCTGCAGAGTCCATTATATAAAGCAGACTATTAAATTATTTTTCTTGTCATTGTTATCCAAACTAGAAGACTGACAGAATCTCTAGAATATATTTATTCAAAATGACCATTGCTCAGGGTCCTGGAAATCATGTTACAATGGGGACAATCTCTGGAAAATGCTAGGTTGCTCCTGCTGTGTTACCAGGATATCTCCCCACTACATTTTCTTGTTCTTTGTTGTCTTTGTATGGGGTATGATCCCGTGGTCCTTTAGGAAACCAAACTGGTGTTGCTTGGGTCTGTGTTAGCTTCAGTGTCCTTTTCTTTTCTATTTTTGCTTGCCATGGTAGCCTGGTGAGATAATGAAACATCAATTCTCCCTGGGTCCCCTGTGTTTTAAGCCTTTTTTTCTGCCTTTGTTGATACTTGTGTACAGCTTTTAGTTAGATTCTAGGGCTGGGGTGGAAGGATTGCTTATCTGTTTTCCTTTTTTTCCAGGGTAATCTGTGATCTGTGGGTCTTTATTCAGTCTGCTTTCTGACATCATGTGGAGATTACAGAAACCAACCACAAAGTAGATGGGGTGAATACCAGACTGCCTGTGTTTCCTGTTTACAAGGGTTTTACCTTCCTACTCTGTTCCCTCTCACAATTGCCCCACATAATGGCTCTACTATTCACAACTACCATAACAACATTAGGCACCCAACATAGAAAATAAGGGTCTATTTGGTAGTCTCTTTTATTTAAAAGTATTCTGAGAACAAACTGGCCAAATACGCACGGTTTACTCTGAGTATAATTACATAAATCACTAAATATACATAAAAAGAGAAGAAAGAGGAATTATATTTTTAGTGTAACTTCATTATTTAGCAAGAAAAAAAAGGACCATAACTATAGCACCAGCCTTATCAAAAATTTGTCTGGGCTTTTGCATTCCACTTCCTTGTGATAAGGCTCTTATGCTGAGCTGGTATTCGGAAGTGAGCCCAAAGGGCAGACTGATAAGTTTACATAAGGAAGGAAATAATCAATTTAGGGCTGTTACTCAATGAGCCCTTATCATGCTCATTTCCTCACTATTGCTTCTCAAGCTAAATATTACATGTTCAGGAGGAACTTCAAAAGATCCACCGCTCTGCTCTCTGGGTTTTATTAAGGAAAATTGCTTCAAGGGCTCTAAGTATTTGCCTATACCACAACAGGAATACAGTTCATAGACAGACAAACTTGTAATTAAAACTAATACTGCATATGTGGAAAGAACTAAAAGATTTTAGCAGGTCTTTCTACCCCAATATTTTTTACCTTAAGAGTATGAAATGTATTGTTAAAGGCAATGAATGGTTCTACAAAGCACCATTTGGTGGATTTCCCTGTCCTTAGGAAGATAATGGACTTACAGTAAGGTACTCAAAGTTCCTGATCAAGAACCTCATAACAACTAGATTGATATGTGCACATGACTCATCAAGCTGCACTTTGAAAATGAGGAACTTTGGTTTGAATGAAACAAGCAAATTGACCTCAGTGTCTTATGTGGAGTTGGTTCAGATTCACACCAGTATCAGTGGGAATGGATTTTGACTTAGAATCAAAATTCAATTCAGTCACCAGTGGGAAAAAATCTTAACTTCAGAACCAAGGCATGGATTAATTGGCTTCAGCTAAATGTTTATTTCAGGAGCTGGGGTTCAAATATGGATGGAACAGCTGCAAACTGAATGTGGTACAACTATTTTATAAACCATTAAGGGAGACTAATATTTTACTTCATAATTTGACTGGTAAGACTTACAGTGCATGTCCCTTTCACTTAGCTATGGGCAGGCTCTACTTAGGCCACAGCTAGGGACGTTTTTCTACCTGTGACAGCTATATTTATGTCATAAAATGGTCATGATTGGATCATTTCCCATGCCCAATATAAACCACAGCAGTTTTGTAGAGCTGTCATTGCCAAGAAAGTATTTCATTGGCATCAGCCAGATCAAGCAATTTCCAGCAAAGCTATGGAATCTGCCAACTATGGTCAATCTTGCATGGCAATGGGTTTTATAGTTACTACAAACTAGCTGCATCTGGAAAAATGGGTAAGAGCTGATACTTACAATTAACAGTTCAGAAAAACTGAGATACATTTACACAGAAGTATGTGGAACCTTTTGTGTAAAAAAGCTAGCAGAATAGTGTGGAAAGCTTAGCAATCCAATTAACTGATATATATTTGTTTTTTCATGTATTCACAGCTTATTTTTTTAATTGTTTGGTATTTTACATATTTTAGAATTCCAGAAGGGTTGATTATATTTATCTAACCTTCTATATATATAAAAGACTTAGTCTGTCTGTCTGTGTGTCTATCTGTAACGCTCCTGGGGGCCATGGCTCCTAACAGGGCATGGCTCCAGCCAGTGCTGTATCAAGAATGCCCATCAAGAATGACGGGTGGGGCGGGGCTCCAGCGGAGCGGGCCAGGCGGAGTGGGCATGGTGGACATGGAGGGGCACAAGTCCTGGCCCCAACCTCTAGCTCCTCCTGGCTGAAGATCCTGGAGGAGCTGAGCAGGGTCAGTTTGCCCCAAGTGGCACAATTTGCCCCAGATCAAAGTGCATGCTCAGACATGTGTACTGAGGCACAAATCCCTAGCACAAATTTTTGCCGTTGCTATTTGAACTGCTGCAAGAGCACATGCAGGGCTGGATTATGACATGCTGGGGCCCTAAGATAGGGGTTTCCAACCTTTCTGTGCCTTGACCCGGCACACTGCGGACCACTGCACAGAGCCCCATGGCTGGAATTTCCGACCAGAACATAAGTAAAGAGACATCCACCCCCCGGGCAGGGGGGCAGGCCCAAACCTCAACTGCAGCTGCCATGGGCCCTGTGGGAGGAGTTGTGGCCTCTCTGCCCAGCTCTGCAGGGCCGTGGTTTGCCGGTCTATGGTCAGTTCCAGTCCGGCAGCCGACTCTTTGTGGCCCAAGGGTTGGTTTAGAGACCCCTCATAATGTGAAGCTTACTTAGCTTATGCCTAAATCTGGCACTGTGCACATGCCTGCATGTGTGGAGGTGCCCAGAGGCTCTAAACCTGTCAGGGAAAAGTTTCTTAAAGATTAGCAAAACCATACACGTTTCATAAGCCTACTGAAAATACCTTGTAAAAAATACTTAATGTGATTACTTAACATTGACCTACTGGTATAAATATTGATTGCCAGTATCATTTTTGAGGTTAATGTGGAATTGAAAATGGTTATGCTGATCTTTACTGCTGATAACCAGCAAGGGTTGTATCATCTATACAGAACCATGATCAAACACTCTATTAGCAACTGTGTTCTGAGAAAACCAACAATGTACATGAAGGATAAAAAACTATGAATAACTGACTAAATGTCTCAGGGGTGTTGGTCTAAGAACATTGTGCCTGAAAGCTTGTAAGGAACAATTTTTTCCAACTATTTTGTTGGTCTAATAAAAGATATCGCATTTACACAAAGAACTTTGTCTGACTAAGTGTCTGTGATATAAAACTTAAAAAATAATTCTGTTTACCAGTTATGTCTCATTATTTTGAAGATGTCTTGCCTTAGAAAAACTGAGCATAATAAAATAAATGCTAATGCTAACACAAATGACTCTAATAGCTCTGATAAATCTCTGCAAATGACCTGTGCAAATGAGATATTTCCAGAAACCTACAGAGATTCCTTACATTGAATGATCATGGCATCGTTCTGGTTGAAGATGATGATAAAGCTCTAAATGATTAGAGCCAAGTATCATTTAGTGTGCCTTTCCCTGTATGTCCCATCGTAATAGCTATGGTTGTTTGGAATGATACTATCATCCAGCATTACAGGAGAGTGTGGAAAAAGTCAGCAAGACATTTGTAGCTGAGACCCTCTGATGTTGTAATTTATTTCTGCCAAAAGCCCAGTGTTTTGATTTTAGTCTGCAGTGCAGGACAGCATATCTATAAACCCTGGGTTTTTTTGTTTTCTTTTACAAAAAATACAGGATTTCATGATTTCCAATTACAGTTATCTCTTACACTGATTTTTTTTCCTCCAAAACTCTCTAATGCCACAGAAAAAATATTCCTATAATAACAGATATCCTATTGTTTACATAACCAATCCTAGTCATGATCAGAAGTGTTTCATTTTAATTTCCTTTTATTTCAGAATGACACAGGAAAATTATTATATGCATCAGTATACAATACATGCGTACTTAAGTCTTATCTGCTTTTCTTATTTCAGGAACAAAGTTTGTTTCTTCACAGAACTTTCTTTTCACAGCAAGGCTAATTTTCAAGTTTAAATGTTAAAAGACCCCAAAAAGCTATTACAATAGAGACTTTCAGGGCACTTATACATCTATATAGCAGTAGAATATAAAATAAACCCAAACTCACTTTAAATACAATTTTGGTTGGGATCTATGGAGTTCTCAGTCAGTATATATGGGGCAGGAGTAATAATGTGGCAGTGATGTCCATATCAGCTAGCTGTTCATAATGGCTTTTATACATTTGTATTTGCCCCTTAACTGTTGGCAGATTCAGCCTAAAACATATACATTGTGTGGGCGTATGTATATGTTATTATTATTATATATATGTACACACACAAAGGAAATGTAATTATGTACCTTTACATAATTCAGTTGATAAAAATGGAACCTTTTGTAACCATTTATGAATTATTATTTTAAATATATGTAATATATACTATTAATGCTTGCAGAAATGTAGCTAATTTAATTTAAGACAGCCTGAGTCATAAAGTAATAATTTAATGGTATATGTAACAAGTTCTGTGGTTCAATGCATACCAGGACAGCACAGCCTGATAAAGGAGCTCAAATGACGGGATTGTTGTTGTTAGAGATGTGATGACATGTTCCTTAAGCAAATGTTACAGGCTGCAGATCTGTGACCCAGTAAAACACACTCTAAACCATCAAAGTAGTTCCATAACTTGATGAAATCCACTTGTCTCCAGCAAGAATGACCTAAAACCCTTTAGAAAAAAGTGTTTTGGAATTCAGAAAGCATGTTTTTTAAGCAAACAGTTACTTAATAGTAATGGCTAATTAAGCGGAGTGTAACCAAAGCTGAGTGAAATCCAAATCTAAGACGAACTCATCCATTTTTTTAACAGAAACTCAAATCTTGAGTCAACTTTCAAGCTCATTGAGATCAAGTTTAGAATGGAGCTGGATGGAGACACAATTTTGATGAACAAAACCTTAACTCAGTGCTTTTATAGTCAAAGCCAGATAAAACTCTGTGGTTGCATCCAGACGAGCACAGCTGTGTGGTATGTGGCACCGTAAACAGGTCTGCAGCACCATGTATCGCACATTTAGATGTTTTCTGCACTGCAAGGGCTCCACTTCTTTGTCCATGGGTTTTATTGACCCATGGATATCCACTTCAAAAGCGGAGCCGGGCTGCCCAGAGCCATGCTCCAGCTGCCAGCCAGGCTCCGCGCAGCAGAATCGCCGCTGCTGCAGCCCTGGGAGGTCCCCAGGACCCCAGATAAGGCTGCTGGGGCCAGCCCAGTGCTGGCCCCAGCCTCCCCTAGTGTCCCTGAGGTAACTTGCTGTGTGCCAAAGCATGCGTGGCACAGGCATTCCCTGGGGACAAGTAGCGGCGGCACAAGGGGAACCAAATGTCCCCGCTCATTTGGATGCAGCCTGTGGGTGCATCCAGAGGAGCACATGTGCGGTTTGTGGCACGTCAAAGCTGTTTGTGGCACGTGTGCAACCATTCGCTGTACTGCAAATTTGATACTGCAAACTTTCAGTATATATAAAAAAAAAACCCCAAAAGGTCCCCAAAAAGTGACATAACAGAGGCTGGGTCTTTCAGGGAGATGCTCTGGCTGCTAGCAAGCTGGGAGCCAGGAGAAGTGGGGAAACAGCTTTTCTCTGAAGCAGGGCATTTTTCCCCACACCAAACCCCATGTACAGGGGCATATGCAATGGCAAAAATGTGTGCCACTGCTATTTTTACCATGGGAAATGCACACCCCTGCACATTCACACTTATCTGGACGTGCCCTATGGGTGTGCCCAGACGAGCACGGCCGTGAGGTACGTGGTGCTGCAAACACATCTTTAGTGCTACATACTGCACAGTCAGGTGTTCTCTGCATTGTAAGGGCATGCTGCCCATGTGTGCACCCCTGGATATCTAGGGGTCAAAAAACCTACAGAAAAAACCCCAGAGCAGTTAACATACAGGCAGCATGTGCTGCTGAAAAGAGAAGCCCGGCTACTCAGAGTCATGCTGCATCTGCCAGCCGGGTACTGCTTGGCAGGATTGCCACTGCTGAAGCTCCGGGAGGCACCCAGGATGCCAGGTAAGGTTGCTGGGGCATTCCTTGGGGACAAGTAGCTGCGGCGCTTGTTCCTGGGGAACCAAATGTCTGCGTGCATCTGGACATAGCCTGTGGGTACAAAGCACCAAAATAAGACTTTAAATCCTGGTCCTTTTGTAGTCAGTGGCAAAACTTCCACCGATATGAAGATGGTCAGTATTTTACTTACAATTTGTGTGATGTACTACACTGAACTCCCTAATTTTCTACACAGCTATCCTAAAAATTTACCTTTGGTTCAAAGCCAGGTATGCTGCTGTTGATTTTATAGATTTCATAGATTTCATAGACATTAGGCCTGGAAGGGACCTCGGAAGATCATCGAGTTCAGCCCCCTGCCCAAAGGGCAGGATGTCAGCTGGGTTCATAGGATCCCAGCAAGATGAGCATCCAGTTTGCTCTTGAAGGTGTTCAATGTAGGCGCTTGAACCACCTCCGGTGGCAGGCTGTTCCAGACCTTGGGGGCTCAGACAGTAAAGAAATTCTTCCTTATGTCCAGCCTGAAACGGTCTTGTAGTAGTTTATGACCATTCGACCTAGTCGTCATCCCTTGGGGCGCTCTGGTGAACAAATGTTCCCCCAGATACTGGTGGTCACCCCTGATAAACTTATAGGTGGCCATCAGATCACCCCTGAGCCTGCGCTTTTCCAGGCTAAAGAGCCCCAGGGCTCTCAGCCTGTCATCGTAGGGTCTGCTTCCCTGACCTCTGATCATGCGCGTGGCTCTTCTCTGGACTCTCTCAAGCTTCTCCACATCCTTTTTGAATTGTGGAGCCCAAAACTGGACGCTGTACTCCAGCTGCGGCCTCACTAAGGCCGAGTACAAGGGGAGAATGACATCCCGGGATTTGCTTGAGAAGCATCTACGGATGCAAGCCAGCGTTTTGGTCGCTTTACTAGCCGCAGCATCGCGCTGCAGGCTCATGTTCATCTTGTGGTCAATGATGACCCCCAAGTCTCTTTCTTCCATAGTGCTAGCCAACATAGCAGTGCCGAGCCTATAAGGATGCTGCGGGTTTTTCCTCCCAAGGTGGAGAACCTTGCATTTATCCGCGTTGAACACCATCAGATTCTCATCCGGCCACTTGCTGAGTCTGTCTAGATCAGCCTGGATCACCCGCCGGTCTTCTGGTGTGGATGCTTTTGCCCAAAGTTTGGTGTCATCAGTGAACTTGGCCAGTCCACTTCTGACTCCAGTGTCCACATCATTAATGAAGATGTTGAACAGTATGGGTCCAAGGACAGAGCCTTGGGGGACCCCACTGGTCACAGGACACCACGATGAGTGACTTCCATCAATTACTACCCTCTGGGTCTGACCCCGGAGCCAATTTTCCAGCCAGTGGATCGTGGAGGACCCAAGGCGACAATTGGCCAGTTTCTCCAAGAGGTGATCATGGGAAACCAGATCAAAGGCTTTTTTGAAGTCAAGATATATGACATCAATCTCTTCTCCCTTGTCCAGGTGATAGGTCACCTGGTCATAGAAGGAAATGAGATTGGTCAAGCAAGACGTACCCGCAACAACCCATGCTGGCTATCCCTTAAGATGTTGGCGTCGGCCAGTCCATTAAGGATGACCTCTTTAATAAACTTTTCTAAGATCTTCCCCGGGATAGAAGTCAGGCTAATGGGCCTATAGTTAGCTGGATCCACTTTCCTCCCTTTCTTGAAGATAGGCACCACGTTGGCCTTCTTCCAGTCTTCAGGCACTACACCAGAGCGCCAAGAGTTTTCAAAGATCCGTGCTAGAGGCTGGGCTATGATGCTCGCCAGCTCCTTGAGTACCCTGGGGTGTAGATTGTCAGGGCCGGCTGACTTGAAGGTATCCAGCTTCTCAAGATGTTCCTTCACGAAGTCAGCATCAATGGAGGGCAGGGGATCACCCTCACCTGGACTTCCCTGTCCCGTAGCGGGCATGGGTGTCCCATGGGACGATGAAAGATGCGGATGATGAAAGACCGATGCAAGGTACCTATTTAATAGCTTGTTTTTTTCCTGGGCGTCAGTTGTCAGTTGCCCCATCTGGTTCAGCAGGGGTCCAGTGTTGCCCCTGCTTTTCCTCCGGCTCCCCACATATCTGAAAAAGGACTTTTTATTGTCCTTGATGCTCAAAGCTAGTTGATGTTAGACCAGAGATTATACCCTCCAGTGAATCATTCAGAACCAAACTGAGAAACATTTCCTCCTTTAAACTGTATCATTTAAATGTGATATGACCCTTTTCACTTCCATATTCTATACTTTCATCTTTTCAATTACGTGCATTAGGTGCAGAGTGTGTGCAATGTATTGCATGGCATTTATTGCTTCAGCCACGAATACTGGAGTATTCAAGGAAATGAAGTACAAGATTATATATTGTCTTTTCCTAACTGTGTGGTGCTATTTTAAAATATGAAGCAGAGTGGTATTTCTTTGGAGTGGCCATTGGTAATAGTAATGGCTAATTCATATATTTTATTGCACAGACATATAAGATGTTCTACACTTGGATGGTTTTCTTTTATTTTTCTTTATCCTTCTGCACTTCCAGGCGCTCAGAACTTCCACCAGTTTCCATGATTTATTCTGGTCTGTTTAGGTTGGATGATTTTACATGGTTTACATTGAATGCTTGGCAGCCTTAGTGAGAGAGATGAAAAAGCTACTTTTTTACCGGTTGCAGATTTTATTTTGAACAGCCATGTATGCCTGTTGGGCACACTCCAGTTTTGGTGGCAGAGAAACCTACATTTAAGTACTGGGTTGCCTAAAAGGAGTTGTGTTGCCAGCTTGACCAGTTTAGGCACAGAAGTGCCCTGTGCAGAGAAAGGGGAGATGGCCTCTAACAGGCCTTTCCAGAAGCTTAGAGGTAGTCAGTGGGAAATGCTATGCACCAGGAATGGTGTAGAAGTGTGGATGAGTGCAGAGGCTTGCTTTGGCCAGGAATGGTGAGATGGTCCTTAATGTTATCTAGATCATTTATGGCCTGGTTCATGGTAACACACATGACACTTGAATTTCACCATGAAATGGGTGTGCTGTCAGAAAAAACAACAAAGTAGAGTTGATTTTCGCAAATTAAGCCATGTGCAGTTATTCATTTGTGACACTAGGAAGGCATTTGAAGCAGTGAAGGTCTGATTTGGCCACTCTTACTCCAGCAGAGGAGCTACCATGGAAAAGTATTTCTCACCATGCACAAGGGTGGCAGAATTAGGTCAACATTTAGATGAAGTGAATTACTGTAACTGGAAACCTGAAGACCTTATGTAATAAATTGGCTAAAAGTGCACAATGCTTACACAATGTAAAAAAACCCCTACGTGCTGCATGCTTGAGGAGGGGTATGGACTGGCATTAAGGTATGAACAGATTTCTGAGATATTTCAGGGGAACCTATAAACAGTCATTGGGCAAAAAGTTTGTTTTTTAAAAGATCTGCAGATTGCCAAGTGGAGATTATGAGAGTCATAGAAAGAAACCAAAATAAGGGCGGAAGAGATTACTTTCACATCCTGTGCTTATTAACTACAAGCATTTGGAAATATGTGGAGATCACAGCGTACCCAGCCCAAGCTTCAGGCTGCTTGACATCTTTGCAAAAGTTTGGGATGAATTCAGGTTTCAGGTATTTTCAAGCAAACTTTATTGTCATGACACTTGCATTAGTTCTTTAGAGAATAGCAATGTTTTCTTTTTATACAGCAGCACAAAGTCATGCTTGTTTGTTTACCACAAACAAAAATACTTGTATTTTGGAAAATTGAAGCCCTTGCACATACAATTGTATGCAAGGACTCCAACAGGTAATTTGTATGTGATGCTACGCAGAAATTAGTTATGATAGAGGTGGTCAGTCTGAATTCAGCTTTCTCTTTTGTTTTGCTTTTCTCTGTTTTTCAGTGTTCATTTTTAAAAGCTATATTATTTTCCTACCAGCTGATGTAATTTCTGTTCATAAATAAGGTTACCGTATTTCCAGGTCCAAAAATGAGGACACCTGTTGGGGGAGGGGGGGGAATATGATGGTGGGGTGGCAGTGGCATGCTGGTGCCCTGCCACTGCCCATTCTGTTGCCCCTCACTGAAAAGCCACCCCCCCAGCCCTGCTGCTGCCCCTCACTCCAGACCCACTGAACCCAGCCCTGCCAGTGTCCCTCACTCCCAAACAGCAGTACCTTGCCCCCCACCCCTTGCTGGTGCCCCTCACTCCCAACCTTCAGCCCCCTGGCACTGCCAGTGCCCTGTACACCCAACCCTCAGTCACCCATCCCATCCCATCCCATCCCACCCCATCCCCCGTGCCCTCATTCCTGAGCCATAGCTCTCTGTACCCCTCCCAGCCCTGGCGTTGCCCCTCACTCCGAACCCCCTGCCCCCCCTGCCCCCCCAGCCCTGCTGCCCAGCTCCTGCATTGCATGTGCACCCGCACTCACACTCTCTCACTCTCACTCTGTCTAGTTACCTGGTTTGCTGGAACCCACGTGGGGAGCACATGACCTCCAACAGCCAATCATCTTGCCCGCCAGCTTGGGAGAGCAGAAAACTTGGACATTTGGTTTTATTTGAAAAACCCACCCAGACAGAGCACAGGGGTCCAAAAAAAAGGACCTGTCCAGGAAAACCTGGATGTATGGTCACCCTACAATGATTGAGTTTTTACTTTGTTCATAGGAGTAAGGAATTAACTTGCAATCAGAAGTATAAAGTCCTGAATCTGACTGAGTTGCTTTTGCTTACTTTGGCTATTCTGATGGTTACCTCTATGTGAAGCTGCATTTTAAATTAGGTACCCAACACTAATCAGAGATTAGGCGTTAGTTAGCCATGTGAACAACACATAAGCTGACATACTATCATAAGACTGATTTGGAGTGGGTGGAACACAGCAGCCAGACTGCCATGTGGTCTGCTGTTTACCATAAAGTGGCATCTAGAGAATCTCATTATAAAGACTTTCAATGAAGTGCCCAGGTTATTTTCATTCTATAGAAATGTCAGTGTAAGGTCATACCTCTATGGACAATTAACAGTCAGCAGCTGAGGTGTGGCAAATCCTGCCCCATTAACTGCAGATACACAGACACTTACCACTGTTTGTATGCCCACAGTTAAGTGGATGACAGTTTCCTGAGACTAAACTGCTTTGTGGTAATTTCTCCCATGCTCCCTCCTACCCCCTGGGGAGAGCTAAACCTGGACAACTTACCCTTAATGAGACAAGGTTTGCTTTTACTGGAGGGTAAAATCAGGCTTAGGGACAACTATTGCAGAATAGCTGATGAAAGGTAAGTGATTGTGTATTTTCAAGTAGCTGGCAGCAAGGACTTCGCTTCTCAGCTGTTCTGCAGTAGCTGTTCACATATTACTGTACCCCTATTCAGTTGTCCTTGCTGTCATATCAGTGGAATATTTGCTTGATGGGGAAGAAAGATTTTATTTTAATGAATGGCTCTCTTTATCCAGGACAGGAAAAGTGATTTATTGTTGAAGGCCTTTTTGTAGTAGTGGGTTTTGCTCAAAAGACATCTACTTAGCACTGTTTACTATGGGCTAGTATCCAGGCCTTGGAAATATTTTTATTGCAGGCGAATTTTTGTTAAAATGGATTTTGTTGTAATGGAATTCCACTTGTGCTCTGCATATGACTATTCAGACTAGAAGGACTAGAAGATACCACAAGTTTTACAACCAGTAATAAACAGCAGACCATTATTTGTACTACCCTAAGAAAACCTCAGAGAAGAATCTGGAGACTGGGAAGCCAGAATCACTTTACTGTTCCCCAGCTGATCCAAGAAGAAGGAACAAATTATAAAACAATCTCATTTTGGACACATATGCTGACTGAAAAATTGGGACTAGACAGAGGTGTTGGCACCCAACCTGTTTCCTATCTATCTCCACCCACTTCCTCCAGACCCAGCTAAATCCTTTGCACCAAAGCCTTAAGTCAATATATTTCATATGACTTGCAGTACCAGTCAGCAGCATCTTGTCTTTGTTGGACATAATCTTGAATATTTTGGTGCTATAGTGGAGACTGTGTGAAGATGCTACTTTAGTTTACATTTCTTTTTCTTTCAGTGTGGCTCTGTGATTCTCAAGTTGTTCCTTGTTTCTGGAACAAATTCCATGTTTTGCAGACAGCTTGCTACACCCTCTCTTGTTGAGCAGAGATCTGCTCTGGGCTATGTTCTGCTTCCTGGGAACAGCTGTCACAAGTGGTGTTAGAAACATTCTTCTTTCAAAGCAATTCTTACTAAAGGATGATCCTTGAAAACAGGTAGAGTAAGTTTATTTAGGGTGTATCCCTTGAAATAATATATCCCAATGATATTCAATGTTAATGCCATAAACATAAGAAAGTGTGGTAATTTACTGTCTCAGCTGCTCTGTGGTAAAATCATAAGGTTTATATTATGTCCTTTGTTTGGGAGAAAAAAGACTAAACATCTAAATAAGTGGACAGATTTCGGAGACACCTTTAGCTATGATCTATTAAGATCCTATATGAATCACTCATGCTGGAATACATTTCTAAGGGTTTATGCATTGTTCTGAGTTTTAGTGGTTCAAGGATTATTAGTCAATTCTTTGAACTATTTTTCTTTCCTATAGCATTAATATAGACAAAACTCTATTCTTTCAGGTGTTGGATTCCCTTCTGATGATAGAAATTATACCTTTTCCCTCAGCCAGAACACCTATAATGTACAACATTTATTATAGGATGCTGCAAAGTGTAGAAGCCAATTGGTTAAATGACATGACTGACACCTTCAACATGAACATTTCAAAATTTGATTTTGTCTTTATGGCTAGGGACAGACATTACACATAAACCAAATAAAGTGATCAGAAACTGGTTTAAACCTGTAACAGAACAGGCATTCAGTGTACACAAACCAGTTTCAAAATGCCTGAAAGTGGTTTGAGATAAACCTGGTTGAATGTAGTGTCAAATTTAAACTGATTTGGGTCAAACTGATTTATGCAAGGTCTGCCCCAGGCCCCTTGCTGGTTTGAGTTAAACCAGAGACCCCCAGCATCTCAGCATGCTTTCTGGGCTAGGAGGGGCTCTCTGCTTCAGACCAGCCAGGCTGGCCCTGCCCCTCTGCTCCCCAGCCTGAGCAGGGACAGGCAGGGGTGGGAATCTGGCCAGAGATGGGTTTAATTTCCTCTTCCCTGTGCCACTGGCAAGGACCCAAGCCAGGTCTGCCAGGCACTCCCCTCTCACTGCTGCAGCAGCGGGGCACCATGGCCTCTGAGGCAGAGTGGGGCTGGGAGGAGAGTTAGTCTCCCCTCTACCCTCACTAGCAGCCAGTCTGTCCGCCCTCACTACTGCACTTGCTCCCGGCCCTGGAATAGGCCCTCTGCTGTCCCCTCTGCTGGAAGCCAGAGGAAGGAGGAATAATCCCTGTCTCTGCCCCCTGGCCTACCTGGCCATGCTCCCTCTCTGCTACTGCAGAAGGAGGGGGCAGGGCCCTTGTTGGGGGCAGCAGCCCCTGTCATAATGTGGGGGAGCGCAAGCCCCTTTCTGGTGAGGGACTGTGCTGCAGGGCTGGCAGAGCTGCGGCAGGCTGTGCATGGTAGCACCGGGGTCTGGAGGGGGCCAGAGCCCTGCAAGCCCCCCACAGCACCACCGTGCTCCACAACAGCTCTACTGGCCCCACAGCATGGCCTGCCCACCGGGAAGGGGCTTGCACTCTGGGATGCCATGATGGGCTGCTGCTTGTCATGGTCACTCATCACTCGCTGCTCCAGCTGCTGGGTGGGGGCAGGACCTGGCCCTTGCAGCACGTTCTGTGCTTGGGGCAAGCCCCCTCCTGGCAAGCGGGGGCTTGTCCAGCCACTGGCCCCGGGCACTTGCAGTCCTGGAGGGGTTAACTTGAAGCCCCTGAGCTCCCAGCTAGTGGGTGCTCCTCCCCATTATTCCCCCTCGAGCTTTAGCTGTGGCTGGGCTGGGCTGGGCTGGGCAGATCCTGGTGGAGTGTCAGCAGCGGAATAAGCCCCCTCCTGGCAGGAGGTGGCTCACCCTGAGCATACAGAGGCTGCCTGCACCATAGCAGGGTCTGCCCGGCACGGCTGCCACCTCCGCTCTGTGCTTGGGACCAACCCCCTTATGGCAGGAGGGGGCTTATTCAGCCGCTGGCACCAAGCACAGGCTGAGGCAAGTACTTGTGCTTATTCTGGGGCAGGGAGTGAGTGCGGCAGTGATGGCAGGGAGACTCAGACGCCAGTGGGGGTAGAAGGGAGACTAATTTTCCTTCCTACGCCCCTCTGCCTCAGGGGCCATGGTACCCCACTGCTGCAGCAATGAGGAGGGAGTGCCCAGCAGACCCAGCTCCGGTCCCTGCTGGTCAGTTAGAGAGAGGGGAATTAAACCCCTCTCTGGCCAGTTCAGCCCAGTCTGGCCACGCCTTCCCCCACAGCTTCTCTTCAGCTGAGGGCATGCTCTAGTGCCCCCTCCAGCTCCTGGCCTGAGCAACTGCAGGCATGTGCCTGTATTGCTTCAGTCCACAGAGAATGTTTGTCCTGGTACAAATCAGTTCAGCCTAGGCAGGTTAGACTAACCTCCAAAGATTGAATCAATTCAGGCTCTGGCTTTTTGAATGTCTGTCCTTAGCCTATGGGAGCAGACAGAATTGACAATTTTTGCCCAATCTGGCCACAGAAAGTGGTCTATAGGCATGACCAAACGCAAGCGAACAGCTACAGGCTGCTTAAAAGAAGGACTGATCGGGTGAAAATCTGGACCCTCATTGCATGAGGGGTCAGATGAAGACGTTTCAAAGCATACCATCTGCTGTAACTTCTTTCTGCACTGCCTCCCAGCCTCTAGCTGTTTTCAGAATGGGAGGGGGAAAGGGAGCAGGAGTAGTTTGGTCTGGGGTTTTTTCAACCCCTTCTGGAGGATGGAGTATATGTAATAGAGCACCCTCAAGGTCAGGGGACTCCAATTCACCCACCTCACCTTCCAGTGCTGACTGAGGAACCCATAGAAGGAGCTCCCTCTGCTCCCTTTCCCCCCTCCCCCCCCCATTCTGAAACAGGGACAGGCTGGGAAAGCTAAGGGAAACAGGCTGCAGGCTTGCAGCTAGATTCTCTTTCCCCCTGGAACCAAGACTGAATTTCTGTTTGGTTTGAGGGGTCATTGTAACTCAGAACGCTTCCTGCAAAGCATTCCCAGTTATAGCTGGGAGCCACACTTCTGTCTGTACCGTATGTGAATACAAAGTTTTTCTCAGTTTTGTATTTTTTTTCATGATGTTTAACAAAATAACCAGTATACCATAACATACCTTGAAACTCTTGACCTTAGGATTGCTGTTCTCAGGCAACAAAATGTTAAAAATCCATTTGAATGGGAAATCGCGGAACACAAGAAATCATCCACAGATTGGATCTTATGGATTATGGATTCTTACCCTATTGCCAGGTTAGTTTTTGTGACCCTTTTGTTCCTATGGGTTCTTAGCTTATCTGCTTCTTCCAACAATGTCCCTCTTCCATCTATAACCACTTCCTCTGGTGTCTAATGTTTATTAAAACTGATTCACTTCCCTCTGAATATCCAAGCTAGTATGGAAGGTTACAGACTGATGTGATTTTTAAATATCTGAATACGTTCAGATGAATTTTGTTAAGAGACAAAACTGATTGGAGAGCTTAATGGTATTATTACGTGACATTTTATTTTAAGTTCTGGGTGATGTCTGAGATTTCCAAACCCTTTTGATTTAGGAATTTAAATAAACTATACATTCACAGTGTGTAGATATGAGTATTTGTGAGTGGTGTATAACTTAAAAAAATTAAGTGTTATCATAGTAAATGCCTATGGTAAAAATTGTCCATTATAAAATCTTCCACAGCAAAAAACCTGAAGAACCAGAAAAATCCTGAGGAGTGGTGAAACTAACAGAACTAAGATTAACTGTTTCTAAATAAAAATAGTAGCCTCTCTCCAATGTCTTGGTGCTTCTGTCGCGTTACCATTTTGTTGACTTCTGTGACACACTTGAATGTTGTAGAACTAAAGCATGCTTTTCTTAATGGTCTGGGGGCTTGCTGAGAAATTGGTTTGTTATGGTTACTGCAAATAAAAGAAGACCTCATTAGTCAATTATTTCTTTGTCTGAAATAGGTCATTAAATTTGATGATAGAATCTGTCAATGTATAAAAATGTACAACTGAATGAAAGGTGAGAACAAATGCTGACATCTATAATATACAGACAATGCTCCTGACAAGACACAGGGTTGAGCAGAGCAAATGGCTCACAAAGCTTATTTAGCAGTAGGACAGTAAAATCCTTCCTTTGAGGTGATTTGGCTTTTTACTAAGCATTTATGTGGAGACAGGGGTCTACCCTGGTAGGTGGGGTGCTAGTTTTTACTAGATGTTGCAGACACCGCAGCAATATAACTTTAGTTTATTATGGCACTAAAACTATTAACTTGTTATAGTTTCTTTCCCTTGCAGTAAAGTTTCTTTTCTGCTAAAAAGGGGATAGTCATTCTTTTCCTACACTGGTTATCGTTTTTGACAGGTAATCATCTGTATCTCTTTTAAAGGCCAGGAAGGATTAAGTTCTCTTTGTGCTAAATGGCTGTATCAGGAAATGATTTAGAGTTCATTTTAAAGATAGATGAGTAATTCCCAACCATACCAGCCCCTCTTAACATTTTAAGAAATTCTAAAACAACTATTTTATGTCCCTGTTGTTATATTAGTTCACTTCAATCAAATTCTAATAAATGGTGATGGGCAATTACTTAAAAAGTTCAAATGTTTGTTTCAGTGTAGATGCTGATTCATTGTGGATGCTTTTTGCTTTAGGAACTAGGCTGAAGACCAGGGCTTCTGGTCCAGATCTTCAAAAACATTAAGTTCTCCAACTGCTATTGAAACCAATGGGAGTTAGGTGCTTAAATACCTCTGAGGATCTGGCAATTTTCCCAGTGCTTTATATTTTCAGATGAGTTATTTAATTGAGAGAGCAGTTTCCTGTGGTGTTTCCATACTTTTCAGTTCTACTTCAGATGGGAAACAAGACGCGTGGTTGTCCACAGCATTTTAGGGCCTGATTCACCAACATCCTAGAACTCAAGCAAAACTTCAAGCACACAAATAGTTCTGTTGATGTTGATGGAATATGCCTATTTGTTGCCAAATCAGGGCCTTAGAGAAGAGTTAAAATAATGTTTTGAGCTTCCATTAAGGTTTAGAAAACTTATTAAATGTAATTGATTTTATTTGCTTTTATCCTGGAGAATAAGCATATCAAACTATGCTGTTAAATCACTTTAAAAGTGGAATTCTCTTGGCTGGCAGTGTTCCAGTCAGAACAAAAATTACAATTAAGAAATGATCAGTGGCTCATGATGCCATTTATAAAATAACAAATTCTGGACTTCTTTAAAGTGTGCAGTATTGAATCAGAATAAGCACATGAAAGAGTAGGCTGGCCAACAAACCGAGGAAAAGGCTTTCATGAAATAATTTGTTATTTAGAGTGCATATAGTAATTTGAAATTGGGCACAGAAAGAAAAGAAGACATCTTCATCCATTAATTGTTGAGGTGCTAAGTGTTAAAAGTCCTTTCAAATTCTTAAAGTGGGATTAACATACAAAATTGTTTTTGCTGGTGTAAGAGAAGGTTTAAATATTTTAAACACTATTTTATTTTTTAATACTTTAAATTATCCAAATTGTGCCAATGTTGTCTTTACCCCTTCAATGTTGTCTTTACCCCTTGCCTCCTTATACGGGAAAATTCTTCATAGTGGCTTCCCAGAAGAATCTAATCCAATTCCTGCAAGTTGAAGTGAAGGGGTAAAAAGGAGAATGTTGCAGAGCACCTTTGGTGCCTGCCACTTTAAGGGCTTAGAGCTAGCAGCAAAACAGCCTGCTGGTGGCTGCACTCCCCAGTCAGGTGTCATGTGGCTGGCAGGGTACTGCCTGATTGGGGAGGAAGGCTCAGCTGCTGGAAATAAGAGCAGGCCTGAGCAGGAGAGCCAGCAGTTTGCTGGCTGCAGTTGCAGGGAGAACATCGCCCAGCTGGAGCTGCTTCTCACAACATCTTGAAGGTAAGGGCAGGAGCTATGAAGATGGCAGGAGGCTTCTGGTCCTTGGGAATGACCAAAAACTACACCCTGATAGGGTAGGATGGTGTGGTGGGACTACCTGTGGTGGGGTGGTCCCCAGGAAATGCCACACCAGTTGCCTCCCTAGTGAAAGGCAAGTATGGGGTGCCTTATAGCTCCAGCCACCACAACCTGGTGGGTAACCCAGATGTAGACACAGGCATGGGGGCCAGGCATACCTAGGGAAAGGCACCTGATCCTCATGGGCTGTAAGATGCTGGTGGCTCCAGTGAGGGGGCAGAAGAGTGGCCCCAGTGAGGAGGCAGAAGTATGTCTAGAGGCCTGCACAGAGTAGGGTTTGCGGTAGCAGCCTGAAGAAATGTGCATGTGGGGTGCAGCGTAGGGTCTGCTAAGGTGGGCCTGAAGGGCTGCACAGGGGCCAGCCCCACAACAGTGATAACTTAAGTGGGACGCCCTAGTGTGGTGGCATAAGTTGAAGCCCCAGGGAGGGGGCAGAATGGCCAAGGTAAGTCTACGGATGCCTGAGGCCACAGTTGGGCTATAGGCCAAGTGATACAGCTCAGCAAGGGAGTCAGGGGTAGTAAATAGTAGGTTGTTTGGGCCAGTGGAGCCTTGTATCTTGGATGCCATTTGCGAGGCATGGGACACGGTATAGGGAATGTCAGAGTCATGTATATACCCCTACCTTTGGAGCATTAAATGGGCAGCCACCTACATTTTACATCAGTTTAAAACAGAAAGACATGGCAGGTGAGACAGGACAGACTGTCCTTGACTGCCATTGAGACCTGGCCCTGAGGTGGCCCCCTGTCACAGAGAACACAACATGGGTCTTACAGATGAAAAAGAGAGACTGGAGAAGCTGTGCTGTGTTCAGTGGAGGAGGTACGCTACTAATGGGAGATGCAAAGAAGCCTGAGCTATTCAGTGTCTACTTTACTTCAGTCTTATAGATTCATAGATTCATAGATGTTAGGGTCGGAAGGGACCTCAATAGATCATCAAGTCCGACCCCCTGCATAAGCAGGAAAGAGTGCTGGGTCTAAATGACCCCAGCTAGATACTCGTCTAACCTCCTCTTGAAGACGCCCAGGGTAGGGGAGAGCACCACCTCCCTTGGGAGCCCGTTCCAGACCTTGGCCACTCGAACTATGAAGAAGTTCTTCCTAATGTCCAGTCTAAATCTGCTCTCTGCTAGCTTGTGGCCATTGTTTCTTGTAACCCCCGGGGGCGCCTTGGTGAATAAATCCTCACCAATTCCCTTCTGTGCCCCCGTGATGAACTTATAGGCAGCCACAAGGTCGCCTCTCAACCTTCTCTTGCGGAGGCTGAAAAGGTCCAGTTTCTCTAGTCTCTCCTCGTAGGGCTTGGTCTGCAGGCCCTTGACCATACGAGTTGCCCTTCGCTGTACCCCCTCCAGGTTATCCGCATCCTTCTTGAAGTGTGGCGCCCAGAATTGCACGCAGTACTCCAACTGCGGTCTGACCAACGCCCTATAGAGGGGAAGTATCACCTCCCTGGACCTATTTGTCATGCATCTGCTGATGCACGATAAAGTGCCATTGGCTTTTCTGATGGCTTCGTCACACTGCCGGCTCATGTTCAACTTGGAGTCCACTAGGACTCCAAGATCCCTTTCCACCTCCGTGCCACCCAGCAGGTCATTCCCTAGGCTGTAGGTGTGCTGGACATTTTTCCTCCCTAGGTGCAGCACTTTGCATTTCTCCTTGTTGAACTGCATCCTGTTGTTTTCTGCCCACTTGTCCAGCCTATCCAGGTCTGCCTGCAGCTGTTCCCTGCCCTCCGGCGTGTCCACTTCTCCCCATAGCTTTGTGTCATCTGCAAACTTGGACAGAGTACATTTCACTCCCACGTCCAAGTCGCTGATGAAGACATTAAAGAGTATCGGTCCAAGGACCGAACCCTGCGGGACCCCACTGCCCACACCCTTCCAGGTCGAGACCGACCCATCTACCACGACTCTTTGGGTGCGACCCTCTAGCCAATTCGCCACCCACCGGACTGTGCAGTCATCCACATCACAGCCTCTTAATTTGTTCACCAGTATGGGGTGGGATACCGTATCGAAGGCCTTCCTGAAGTCCAGGTATACGACATCCACCCCTCCTCCTGTGTCCAGGCGTTTCGTAACCTGGTCATAGAAAGAGACTAGGTTGGTCAGGCACGATCTGCCCGCCACAAACCCATGCTGGTTTCCCCTCAGCATAATTTGTCCTGCCGGGCTCTCACAAATGTGAGCCTTGATAATTTTTTCAAATACTTTACCAAGGATGGAGGTGAGACTGACTGGCCTATAGTTGCCCGGGTCCTCCTTCCTCCCCTTTTTGAAAATGGGGACCACGTTAGCCCTTTTCCAGTCCTCCAGGACTTGGCCCGTGCGCCATGAGCATTCGAATATTCCCGCCAGTGGCTCTGCAATGACGTCGGCCAGTGCCTTCAGCACCCTCGGATGGAGCCCATCTGGGCCTGCCGACTTAAAGGCATCCAGTTCTTCCAAATGACTCTGCACCACCTCAGGATCTACGCATGGAAGTCTGGCGCCTTGCTGCTGCCTCTCTACAACCCCAGTGAGAGACTTGTCGTGCCCCTCGCTTAGGAACACTGAGGCAAAGAACTCGTTGAGGAGTTCAGCCTTGTCCCCTCTATCTGTCACCAATTGCTTCTGCCCATTTAGCAGGGGTCCTATTCCTCCCTGGGCCTTCCTTTTACTCCCTATGTATCTAAAAAACAATTTCTTGTTGTCCTTTACTTGGGTTGCCATCCTCAGCTCCATGGTAGCTTTGGCCCGCCTAACTGCCTCCCTACAAGCACGAGCAGAGGAGGTATATTCATCTTTAGTGATCTCACCCTGTTTCCACTTTTTATGTGCTCCCCTTTTGGCCCTTAGGCTGCCCTGGATTTCTCTGGTCAGCCATGGAAGCCTCCTGGCCCCTTTCCCTCTTTTGCCTCGCTCGGGGATCGTCTTGCTTTGTGCCCAAAGGATCGTTTCCTTTAGGCACAGCCACCCTTCTTGGGCACCCATCCCATCAAAACTCCTACTCTGCAGTGCTTCCTTGACTAATCGCCTGAGTGCAATGAGATCAGCTTTCCTAAAGTCTAGCACTTTCACCCTACTAGTTACCTTACCCACTCGCCGTCTTATGTTGAATTCTATCATAAGGTGATCACTGTCTCTCAGATAGCTACCAATTTGGAGGTCCCCTATCATGTCATCTCCCGTTGCCAATACCAGATCCAGTATGGCATTCCCCCTAGTGGGACCATACACCTCCTGTGTCAGGTGGAGGTCCTGTACACAAGTTAGAAACCTGCGTGAGTGATGGGACCTTGCTGTCTGCGTCTCCCAGCAGATGTCCGGGTAGTTTAGGTCCCCCATGACTACCGCCTCTTTAGCTTTTATGGTCTCCGAGAGTTGCCTCAGGAGCCCCAAATCTATTTCTTCCCCTTGGTGTGGGGGTCTGTAACAGACCCCTACCACCAAATCCCTTTCTCCTTGCCCCCCATGTAGCCTAACCCACAATCCTTCTACTTCCTCAGCCTCGGATTCTGTCTTGATGAGGGTTGATGTATATTGCTCACTGACATAAAGTGCAACCCCCCCCCTTTCTTCCCCGACCTGTCCTTTCTGTACAATCTATAGCCCTCAATATGTACTATGCTATCTTCTCTTTCATGTGTGTGTGTGTACACACACACACACACACACACACACACACACACACACACACACACACACACACACACAGGAACTAGGGACCCACAGTTTGGTTAGCTGGTTGCCACGTCTCTACCAGGATGTGGTAGGTTCTGACACAACGAATGCCTGGGGCACTGCCTTCAACTTTCCTGCCATGCCTTGATCTTAAAAAGAAAAGGAGGGTCCAGTGATTGTACGGGTACCGCTGTGGGTGCACTCATGTTGTGGTGGGTTCTCCTTGGGGCTCCTCCTCCCCTACAGTCCATCCACACTCTGTCTGATGGTATAAGCATGATGATGTGCTGAAACTCCAGCTGCAATGCTGGGCTGCCCAAAGTTTCAAGGATGGTTTCAGATCAGCTTTGAATCACAGCTCAGGTGTTGCTGTGGCTTGCGCCAGTCAATTCTGGACTGAGCTGTGAGATTTTTTTTAGTTCATTGTGCACAAAAAGAATATAACCTCTCTAGTTAAGGTATATAAATGACATCCCCCTCCTGGAGTGGAGTGAGCTTCAAGTTTAAACAGTTCATAATCATTTCATAGGTCTCATCCAAATGAGAGTTCTCAATTCATTCTCTGATTCTGGTGAGTACCAGGTATTGTTTAGGCCCAGTACTTAAGCCCAGGTCCCCCTTGGCTGGGGTAGTTTCCCTGTAGCTAGTCTCAGCTAAGTGCCATGAATAATCCCCGCCCCCCCCAAAAAAAACAAAAAACAAAAAAAACCCAACCCATACACATGTAGAAGCATAAAAGAGAGGAAAAAAAAGAAACAGAAATAGATCGGTGGCAGCCTCTCCTCCTGACCCAGGTCCTCAGGTTCTGGCAGCTACCCCTTCACAAACTCCCCTCCTGGGGTTTGAGGGTTGTGGTCTATCGGGCTTCCCTACCTATGTGATCTGGGGCTGGTGGGTAGTTGGAGACCCGTCTGGGCCTCTAGGCTGTGGAGGCAACTCTGCTGTGCTTCAGCTCTGGCACTCCCGCGGCTTCACCTTCTGGTATGCTCCTCTCTCCTCTGGCCTGCTCTTCTTCCACTTCTTTAGTGATCCTGAAATTCAGGTGCATGACTTCAGCTTCTGCGCTCCCTCCAAACCAAAGACAGCAGATGCTGATAAACTGCTGTGGCAGTGTGGCATGCTGTTCTGTCTTTGGTGTTTCCTTGCCTGCAGGCAAGTTTAGGTTGCCTCCTGTCTTACTGGGCTAGAGTCGATCCTCCTCTGGTTGCCTGCCCACACTCCCAGGGCTCTTCCAGGGATTGACCAGCTCACCTTTTCCCGCTGCTGCACTGATATATATGCAAGTTATAGACTCATAGAGAAACAGGACTAGAAGGGAGCTCCAGAGGTCATCTAGTCCAACTCCCCTGCCAGAGGCACAATCATCCCTATTGAAATCATCCTATACAAATCTGTTTTTTAACCTTTTAGTTAAAATATACAGTTAAACTTGATACAACCACAAGGCATAAAACCCTAACCTACTACAGGTAAAGCAGAGGGACAACAGTGCCCAATGTCCTGCTGCTGTCAGGGTTGTTAAAATACATTCAAGAGATCCAAGGAAGAAGGCCGTGCTCCCTGCTACAAAGGAAGGCAAACCCCCCATAGTCTATACCAGTCTGATCATGGAGTAAAACTCCTTCCTGACCCCAAATATAGCAGTTGGTCTGGCCCTGAGTGGAAGGGCAAGATCCTTTAGCTAGGATTTTCTGGTTTTAATCCCAGAAGGAGTAATGGCATACCCAAATCAAAATCCTTTGCTTTGGTTGCAGCCAACACCCTGGCCAGGTACAGACACTACACTTTTACTGATATAAATGATCAGAAACGAGTCAACACCCATAACAGAACAGAAGTTTGGCATGCATAGACTGGTTTTAATATGTTGGAATCCAGTTTAAGATTTGCCCCTCCCAACAAAGGGCAAATGTATGTTTTTTGTTCATTACCAATCTAAACTGCTGCTTACAGAAAACTGTATAACTTAGATCAATTCTGCCTTGGGCTTTTGAAATGTCAGTACCTAGCCCCAGCACTTCTGTGGGAAAAAACCTACCCAGACATACATAGCAGGAAGGGAAAAATGTCCTTTGTGGTCTTGTATGGTAACCAGAAAACCCTAGAAGCATAGTTATAGGGTCAAATTATAAAGCAGACAATTTGGGAATGTCTGGTGGATAGTGAGGTAATTGCTAGCCATCATGGACCAGTGAAGAACAATTCAAGCTAACTTAACTTGATTTCCTCCTTTGACAAAATAGTTGGTTTAATTAATAAGAGGAATGTTTAAGGGTTTAATTAATAAGGGGATATACCTGGACTTTAATAAAGCATTTGACATAATTCTACATGCCATTCTAATAACTAACACGCAGAAAAGGCTAAATAGAATTACTCTCAGATGAATACTTAAAGAGAAAAATGCGCATCTACATGTGACACTATGTTGCCGTAGCAATGCACTATGGCGACATAGAGTCCACGGGTGTCTACACATGATCAGCAGATACTTTGCCATAGCGGCACGCTCCCCCCATTGCAGTGTGCCATTACGGTGAAGTAGCTGCTAAAAATACCATGTATCATGCTTATAGAGGAGTATGGGTGCTTATTGCGCCATGCTTCGGTACTTCCAAAAGGAAGTATTAAAGCATGGTGCAGTAACAACATCACCATAAGGTGATGTGTAGATGCACCCAAAGAGTAACAGTTAATGGATTAATGTCAGGAGATCTCAAGTGGGATTCCTCAGGGTTTAACATTGTTATTAATGTCTTGAAAGTAAAAACAGAAGGATTACTGGAGGAGTCTGCAGATGACACAAAATTGGGAGAGGTTGCTAACACTTTGGAGGATAGAATTAAAATTCAAGATGCTCTTGATAAATTGGAGAACTGAGCTAAAAATGACAACATGAAACTCAACAAAGTCAAATGTAAGGAATTACTCACATGGAAGAAAAACCAAATGCCTAAATATAGAATGGAGATAATTTGTTTGGTGGTAACACTGTTAGTAGAGATCTGGGACTTATGATGAATCACAATTTCAACATGAGTTAGCAATCTGATGTCACGATAACGGGAATTTTGGGCTGCATTAACAGTATTGTGTGCAGGACATGGGGCTGATAAAACCTCTGTCCATGTGGTGCTGGTTAGGCCTCAGCTATAATACTGTGTCCCATTTGGAGCTCTGCATTTTAAGAAGGTCATAGAAAAACTGGAGAGAACTTAGAGGTGAGACATGAGGATGGGAAAGGGGTTGGAATTTAAGCCATATGAACAAAGGTTGAAGGAAGTATGCTTCGAGAAAAGGAGACTAAAAAAGGACATGATGGAAGATTTCAAATATTTAAAAGCTTGTCAAAAGCAGAAGATAAAAAACCCATTCTCTCTTGCCATGGGGTTGGGGGGACGGGGGGAGGGATGGTATAGGGTAGTGGGTTTAAATTACAGCAAAGTGGATTTCAATTAAGCCTTAGGACAACCGTCCTAACTGTAAGAGCCATAGAACAGACAAGGTTGTGGAATCTTTGTCATGGGAGGTTTTCCAGAGTTTGAATAGGTATATTAGAATAGTTAGGAATATTATCACACATGCAGGGCAGGAGGTGTGATTGGGAGATCCAGTATCAGATCCTAGCATGCTTTATTGCCACTGCAGGGGGAATCCTGGATTGTTATCCTGGGCTCTTCCTGCATTGGCATACTAGTAGCAAGCTTTCGTGGTTGGGAGCTGTGGAGGCATAACCCATGCTACATGTGCAAATTAAACCTGGATAGAAACCACCTATAAAGTTATTAAACATTTTCCAGCTCTAACTTTATAGCTGATTGGACCTTTTAAAGGCATGATAGTTAATTTACACATGTAGCTGGTCTAAATTAATTGTGTAATTAACCACATCATTTGCTTAATGCATGTAATGTATAAATGGGGGCTGAGATCCCCTCAGACCTTCTTATTCTTTATTTGAGGGCAATGCAGATAATATATTTTAGGCTATATATTCAAAATGTAAATATTTAAGTCAAGAAGTTGAAAATATTTTCTGAATGTCAAATGGTTAAAGAATTAATACAAAATAAGGAAGGATTTAAGCGTGATAAAATAACTTTATTTCCACATGCATAGAGACAGATCTTAGCATCTGATATAATGAAAAATGACTGGCAATGCAATAGACCTAAGCCCCTGAAGCAGGGAATTGCCACATGCTAAATTTCTTATACAACGCACTTTCTCATTCATCCTCTAAGGGACAATATCAGGGAAGAATTGGGTACATCTTATGCATGTGTCCCTATAACTAGTGATCCTTGGCTGCTGGCCGAGCCTCTTGGGGCATGAACAGGCCTGAGAATAATCTAACATGCCAGAATGTATCAATGGTTAGTTCCAGAATCAACGGGTTCCAAAGGTGGCTTTCCACACTTAGTTTTGTGGTGAGCACAGCTTAGTTGGACCAGATGCTGGAGCCTAAAATCTTTCTGAAGACACATGTTGTTGCAGGGCAAAATAATGTATTTTGTGAGTCTCAAGATTTTGGTGCACAAGAAATGCATAGTTAACTGTATTAAAAGTTAAAAACTCCTGCATGTTTTTGATGTAACAAAACCCATGGGTGGAATATTTCTAGTTGTGAATGCTGGTAATTGAAAACTTTCCCTAACTAGGGCCAGATGAGTTCCAGTTCTTTTCATGCTGCTGGCTCCTTATCACAGCATCTGTGGGAAGTCTTCTATCAGCAAAGAATTTGTGGATGGGGGGAAGTGAGTTAGAATCAGCAGGATAAATGATTGATTGGGGCAGGACAGCACGTGTATTAGTCCCGTTAAGGTGTGTGTGGGGCATCCAAAGAATATAAATACAGACTTCCAACTGAATTAACTTTTCAGTATCTCTTACTTAAGGGAGGCTCTTCAGATAGTAGATTGCAGGAGCTGCTACTGCTGAAATAAGCCCTGACAATTGATCTTTGCTGCAGCTGAGCTTCCCTAGAAATGAAGACAGTGTTGGTGGAGTTCACAGTGTTGGTGAAGAAATACAAGACTTCCATGCAGAAAGCCCTTACCTCCTGTACATCACATGAAGAAAGTCTACTTTCATGGGCTAAGTATAGATGGTCAAAAAGGCGGATGCTGAATCGATTCAGTCTTTACAGGTTAGTCTAAGCTGCACATATTGAACTGATAAGCACATGAACAGACATTCACTTTTGATTTAGGAAATACAGTGAAACGCCTGTAGTGGCTCAAGCATGCCTGCCAGCCACTGCCAAAGGGAAAGGAAGAGAAAAGCCCTCCAAGGCTCCCCCCACACCACTCCAGAGAAGGGGGCATGGCCAGGCACCAGCCCAGGCTAGCCTGATGAAGGGTGGGGACCCCAGCCTGGGTTTGCCTGAGTGGGGCTGTGCCTGCCAGGCTTCTGCCCCCTACACCTGCTTTCTGCTTAAGAGGGGGTGGGACAGTCACTGCCAGACTGGGGGGCGGGGGAGGAGGTAGTGGCATTGAATCCATAAAAGCTTAAACAAGAGTAGTCCTTTATCTGAAGCAAGCATGTATTGAACACAGCACTTTGCAATCTCAAGCACACAACAGAGAACAACCAAAACCTTCACCTAAGCTAAGATACAGCCCAGTAAGACACAGCAAAAGTACACACTGCATAGTCTAACTTAAAACGTAATAAACCAAAAAGACAAGAGAAAACCTTGCGTAAGTCTGATGTAATCCTGAGGGCAGAGTATCTCCTTACAGCCAGGTATTCAGGAAGTCCTTGCTTAGGTATCCCAGTCTTCCACCTTTTATGGGTTCTACTTTATAATGTCAATGCAGTTCTCTGCTTTCTTTGGTCACACTAGCTCAAGCTGTCTGTGACCCTCTCCTGTACCTCTGTCTCCAGCACATACATGTGATGATTGTGTCAGATCTTTGCCAAAATCTCCCACTTCTCAGTCTGGTCCTGAAGGGCTTGGTGCCAGCACACTGAGCTGGGGAAGGGGGAGTTAAAGCCAGCCCGGGTTTGCCTGGGGGGAGGAGGGACAGTTCCTCTCAGGCTGTTGCCCACCTGTGCCCTGTACCCTGCTCGAGCAGAGAGCAGGGGATGCGGACAGCACACTCCGCTGGGGATGGTGGGACCCCAGACCCCAGCAGGGGTATGCTTGGGGGCACAGTCCCTCTCAGGCTGTTTGTTAATTCTGATACTGCATTCAGCCAGGTTGATCTGAAACCAGTTTGGGCCATTTTGAAACTGGTTTATGCACGTGGAACTTCTGTTCTGTTTCAGGTTTAAACCTGTTTCTGATCACTAAAACCAGTTTATGTGTAACCTCTGTCCCTAGTCATATGGAACAATTTGAGGGAAAATCTGGTTTTTTTTCTGCCAAGATGTCTTACTATAGGCAATTCTCTTTGAAGGGCTCCTTGTCTCAGAGAGATTCTCTCTCACTTGGACCTGTTGAGATAACGTTTCAAGATACAATCTAAAATGCCTCAGACCTTTTGACCCTTCATAGTGTATTTCAAGACACATTCTCTTGACAAGCCAATTGAAGAAACAAATGTTGCTGGGTGTAATGTTTAGGGAAAAAGAAAAGTTTATTTCTTTTGGTGTTGTGTGGTTTGTAGTTTATTATATTTTGTGGAATTGCTATTTCTGTTTTGAAATATTTACCAGAGTTGCACTTACACATCTTTTGTAAAGGCTAAAGAATTAAGAAAATAATAATAAATACAACAGGTCACCAGATCAGAATAAAACCCTATATCTTAAATTTCATACTCTGTTAGCCCTCCCTTTCAGCATCTGCTGTCTGTCACTGTATGACACAGAATACTGGGCAGGGTGGGCCTATGTCCTTAGCCAATAAATGGCAGTTCTTATGTTCTTATGTACTCGGAGATCAGTGTAAATAGCCAAAGCTTTTGTATTAATCATCCTCAACTTGTAAAATATTTTAAATACACTTCCTACATTTCTACAGCATGCAATATCAATTTAAAATAATAGTATCACAATGTTGAGTCATTCTGATAAATCCTAATTGCAACACATTTATTATTTTTAGCAATGTTTACTGACACTGAAAAATAAATTAAGCAACATATAAATCACATAAAGAAGTATATAAGGCAATAGTCTTATAATTAGGAAACATAAGGGGAGAGGACAGCAGCAAGAAAGCTGGGTATGCATGTTACTAAAATGTAATTTGGCCTGTAGGGGACATCATGTTTTTCACTGAAGTGCAAGAGGTATGATCATTGCCTACGGCCTTTGAAAAGTGCATTGTACAAGCTGTTTGTGGACAATCATGCCAGTATACTTTAGCATGTAATTTTTTAGGGTTTCACTTATGTGAATTTGACTGTAATAGACATAAACTGAACTGCCTCTGACTTGCATCTTACCAGTGGTATTTGAGTTGTTGCTGCCCCTGTTCAGGCCTACTTTGTATTATACCTGGGTGAACAAAGTCACAGAATTGAAAATTATTCTTTATGGGAACAAAAAGAGTTAGAGGCTTCAATGGCCTCGAGAGCTAGCTTAAGTCTGTCATTCAAAATTTTTGCATATAATAGGTAAAGTAAATTACTGTAGGAGCTGCTTGGGTATATAGACCTTTGAAAAC
This sequence comes from Alligator mississippiensis, assembly GCF_030867095.1. Taxonomy (NCBI): domain Eukaryota; kingdom Metazoa; phylum Chordata; order Crocodylia; family Alligatoridae; genus Alligator; species Alligator mississippiensis. Next base: position 116,225,975 of record NC_081825.1, read on the forward strand.
CAGGCTTCATTAGACATCCTTTTTTGTTTTTTTGTCAAAATATGGGATGTTTTAAAAAATATTAGCCAATTAATATCCACAGCAAAAAATGCCATCATATTCACATCATTGTGGTATAGAGTCTAGAACATTTGAACATGTATTTGAGTTTCAGATTTTGAACATCCCAAAATATGATGGATGGACATTCATCTCTATTTATATCCATTTTAAATATTTTTAATGCAATATAAAATCAAATATTGCCTTGTATATTATTGGATGATGCTGTACGGTAACTTCCACTTTAGAAACTCAAGAAGACATTTAATTCCTGTGTATCCTGCCAAAGGAATCACCTTTAGCTTTCCTGAAATTTAAAGGAGAAGCTCTCTGCTTCATTTCACATAACTGTAGAAGTGTTTTGTTTCTGTACAGATATCAAGACATTTGAATCAATTATGCTTTCAGAATATCAATTACAAAGTCCTCCAGAGCTTTACAAGTAGGAAACATGTTGGATTCAGTTTCTCATATACCATTAATTGGTAATATGTGGTAATGTATCAGATAACAATTATTCTAGGTACATTTACAGTGATGTTTCTGGGAATCATCCTTAGTCACATTATTTACAACACCTGTCAGCAAATATCATCAGAACAACACTCAGCGTCCACCATCCCCACGACTGCATAAGAATGTAGGAGTCCTGCAGCAGACCTGCTAGCTGATATGTGTCACAGTGCCTTAAAACAACCTTGATGCCTCCTTCTCATTTATTTATCTTTATTATTTTGTAGCCTTAGACTTAAATAAAAACACATACCTATGTTTCAGCTCTTTATCTTGGATATCATCCCTGAAATATGTTGTGGTTATGATGAAGCTATTCTAGTTACCAAAAAATTAAAACAATCTACTAAACAAGGAACTATGCATTGTATGACTTGATACACTAGCTGGGTAAACACGTACAATAAGTTTAAAACAAAACTTTAGAGTCTCCTCTCCTGTTTCATTAGTGGAATGGAGCGGTCTAATGTGGGAGGAATGAAAACAGATGAATATCTTTTGACATCAGATCTCTCAAAAGAACCTCCTCACCTATATGTATATTGAGTCAGGAAATACAAAAGGCAGTCCAAGTCTAGCATCTCTGTCTTCTTTCCTATGTGGATACTGCAGTGTGAGGCTTCCTACAGACATTTGGGGTGGTTAGGGGGAGGTTAGATTGCATTAAAAATGGCCATCTGATCTAATTTAGTTTGCCCAGGTATGGACCTTACATTAGTTAGGTGGTGTGAACTGTATAAAAGTTCACAACAGTTAGATCAGTCTAAGTTAAGTGTGCCTCCAGGGTAGTCTAACTTAGCTCAGGTCCAACGAGACCAATCTAACTGAACTACTGTATGGTTCCCTGTGCAGCTCCACAGCCGGGAAAACGCAGCTGCTGGCCCCAGCCTTGGGGCTGTGTTTTTCTTACCCCCTCCCTGGCACAAGCCCCTTGGCCCCTCATCCCACCCCCAGATGGATACAGCCCCCATAGATCAGCCAGCCCCCACCACCCAGCCCACCAACCCCCCCATCTCACAAGTCACTTCTGGTGCTAATTTATCACCATTCACCAATGCTGGGACCTAAGGAAGTAAGTCAGGTGGAGGGAGAGGCAGGAGGGATAAAGGGGTAGGTTTACTGGGAGGGGTTGTTTCTCTAGGGGTGGGGGATGGTTGGAGGGCTAAAAATCCTCTAATCCCGAAGGGCGGGGGAGAGAGCCCTCTCATTCCCGCAAGTCTCCCCACAGACTGAGCCCCCCTGATCCTGCCAAACCCTCTTGGACCCTAGCAACACCCACAAAGACCCTGCCTGCTCCTCCAGTCCCCCCAAAGACTCTGCCTCCCTGATTCCCCCCGATCCTCCCTGTGGACTCCATCTGACCCTTGATCCCCCCACAGACCCCCCAATCCCCCCAAAGATTCCCCAGTATCCTCCCAGAGTGTGCTTGCTCCCCCTCAGTCCCCTGGTCCTTCCCTGCTAGCCACTCCATCCCCACTTATCTTCGATGAGATGACTATTTCTAACATGATCTAATCTCCCTATAACCTCTCCAAATGTCTGCATGCAGCCTGAGAGTAAGATAAATGCTTCCCCCTTCTACCTTAAGTCCTTGAAGTGTTGGGGAAGTTCAGGGCTCTGGCTACATTTTGTGAGTAAATGAGCTGGGTTTTTGGTTGTAGCTATGTTGGTCTAAGGACATAGGCGGGCAAGGTTTTGTTAGACCAACTGAGTTGCTGGAAAAACGTTCTTAGCAAGCTTTTGGGCTCAATTGCCCTTCTTCAGGCATAGAAAGTCTCTGCTGTTCTGAGACTCCAAGGACCAAGAGAAGCTAAAAATGTGACAGGATGTCAGTGACAATATAAGTAGGTGGAAATTAGGAAAACAAAAGGTAGAGCAGAGGAGGGAGGGAGGGAGGGGGAGCCAAAGTTGAGTAAGGGAGACTCTACAGTAGTAGTAATTCAAGGTAGAAAAGAGTCTGTCTGTGAAAAAGAAAATAGCTTGAAATTAGGAGGACAAAGGGCAGAAAAGGAGGGGAGGAGAGGGAGGGGGTGGGGAAGAAAAGTATAAGAGGTCAGGTCTGGCAGGTATCTGGTGAATCACATGTCAGGCAGGTTGTAATATATCATAAATCCAATGTCTGTTTTGAGTCCGTGATTTTTTGTATCCAGTAGATTTATGAAGTGAAGTTCAAGGGTGAGTGGTGGAGAGTGGGTGCTTCATGCCTGGGATGCTGGAGTACAAGGCATGGCTCCAGCCAGGGTCCCGGGCCACGAGGATGTCATCCAGCTGCCACATAAACAACATGAACTTGCAGGCAGTCCCCGACCTGTGGTTGTGGTTGGTAACAGTGACCCACTGTGCCTGCAAGGCCTTGACCTTTATGTGGCACTGGTGCTCCGACTATTTGTGCCCATGATCCTGCATGCAACCTGACATGCCTTCATAGATATGGGTGTTAGAGGTCCCACTCCATGCAAACTGGCTCAGGACCTTGGCCTCACCCCATGTTGTGATGAGGTCCATGGTCTCTTCCTGGGACCAGTTGCAGCCCTAGGAGGTGGTGAGTGCTCTTGGAGAAGATGTCAGCATGGCTCCCTCAATGGTTTATTGGGCCTCCATGTGGCAGTCCCAGTGCTGGCAGGCCTGGGCAGGAGCATGCAGCGCCTAGCACAGGGGCATGGCACAATACAAGCAGGTGTGCTGTGAGGGTATGCTAGGCTCCAGAAGTGGGATCTGGATAGGCTGCTACAGGTAGCCTAGGGCTAGCTGGAGTGGGATGCAGTGATCAGAGGCTGCATCCCACTCCAGCTAGCCCTAGGCCGTGGGTGTTGCTAAGCCTGGCAGGTGCCTGCAGCTCCCAGCTTAGTGCGACATGTGGGCCTGGCAGCTGCATGGCAGGGTGGTGCCAGGGAGCAGTGCTGGGGTGTGGGCAGGCTGCCATGGCTGGCCTGGGGCCTCTGAGGGGGCACTCAATGGCCAGAGGCTGGATGCAGGTGGCCCAGGACCCCAGCATCCCTGCAGGCTTTTAAGGGCCTGGGGCTGGGGCAAGAAAAGAGCCACCCCAACCCTGGGGCTGGAGAAATTCCCAGCCCCAGGGCCCTGAGGCTGTGTTGCAGGTGGTCCCCTGTTGGTTGGGATGACCAGGAGCTAATTACTCCTGGTCAGCGTCTACACGTGTGTTACAGCATAGTAACTAACTGTGAGTAAATTAGCTACTTGTATTTACAGGTAACAAATTTCCTTGTAATTAAAACAATTTCCTGTGTGGTGAGGGTCTGGACATGTAGACAGTGATGCTTACTGCCAGTAATTTGCTCTAATCATGAGTAAAGCATCTCATATAGATGTGCCCAGTATTTCTCTAAAATGAAGGCTCATGTAGAATGGGACAAGTACAGTGAGGTCACTAGAAGTTGATGTTCAGATTCAGATGGGTCAATGGTACACCTGTGTTTTTCTCCATTTACAGATTTTCTACTTAGATCTTTTTTCATTAAAACAAATTAACAAACAAAGTACTCATAGCATTGTATCTGGTAGATAATAAACAGCTGCTATTTTGCTGCCTCCAGACATTTGGATGCACTGAGTGAATACACCAGATGAAAAATCTTGGGCCATTTATATTTCATATCTTTGCCTGTGTTTTATGGTCCAGCTTTAGAATTCATGACAAGATGTATTCATAAAACAAAAACATTTCCTTTAAAACATCTTTATCCTAATCTATTGTGTTTCTTTCAGTATGAAGAAGAAAACATAGGAACAGAGCTCTTCTACTTTGTGTATCCTGCTCTTGAATACAATAGTTGTACTTTTCCTATGGAAATGCTCCTGTCAGCTTTAACATACTTGATTTTCTTGAGCCTGAAAGCTACTGTAACACACTCAAAATATATGCATGACTTAAATTCATCCAAGCCTATAGCTATGAAGAAAGTTTTATAAATATGAAAAAACCCCAAACACACACACACGCGCACACGCGCACACGCGCACACATGCACACGCGCACACACGCACACACGCGCGCACACACACACAGAGCACTAGGCAAACACCCTACTACCAATCAGCCACCCTAAGTCACTAACACAGAGAAGAGCCTCCCAGACCAGTTTTGCCCGAGTCTAATGTTTCAAAGATTTCATAGACATTGGGGGGTGGAAGGGACCTTAAGAAATCATTTGAGTCTAGCCTCCCTGCCATAGGCAGGAAGTCAGCTGGGATCAAGTGACCCCAGCAAGAAAAACATCCAGATGTTTTTTGAAAGAGTCCTGAGTAGGTGTTTGCACCACCTCTGGGGGGAGTTTGTTCCAGACCCTGGACACACACACTGTAAAGAACTTTGTTCTTATGTCCAGTCTAAATTGGCCTTCCTGGAGTTAATGCCCGTTAGACCTTGTTATCCCTTGGGAAGCTCTGGTGAACAGCTCTTCTCCCAGGTCCTGATGTACCCCTCTTATATAATTGTAGGCTGCTACCAAGTCCTCCCTGAGACTTCTCTTTTCCAGACTGAAGAGTCCCAAGTCCCTCAACCACTTCTTCTACAGCCTGCCCTCCAGGCCTTGGATCATACGGGTGGCTCTCCTCTGGACTCTCTCAAGCTTTTTCACATCCCTTCTGAAGTGGAGGGCCCAAAACTGCATGCAGTATTCTGGCTGTGGTCTCACCAGGGCCAAGTAAAATAGGAGGATGACATCCCTGGTTTTTCTTGAGATGCATCGGTGGATGCACGCCGGAGTTTGGTTTGCTTTGCCAGCCACAGCATCACATTCATGGCTCATATTCATCTTGCAATGTTTTTGATATCAGCGATGCCTTTGAGCAGCCCTGGGTGTAAGCCCAAAAACACACATCAGAAATAGAGTGCCTAAGAGTGATGCTGTGCTTGCACTTGATTGCAGAGAGTTTCTCTCTTTCGCAGGTTTTTTAAACTGTATATTTAGTATTTGTAACAATGGCTGGTTAAACAGTGAAAGCAAAGGCAAATGCTGTGGCCACTTTCCCATATTCCTATGCCTAGGTGCTTAAATCTTAATACAGAATACATATTGCATTGTCTAGTCTCAGGCCACTAAACAGAAGCTACCTAATAATCATGACAAATTATACTGTTAACCAAAGCAAGGATCTTGATTCTAACCTTGTGGAAGAAGGCCAGCTTAATACTGAATGTTATATGTATTTTTGAGGTATTAATCTAGAGAGAAGTAACTAGAAAGTGCAGTAATAAATAAAGGCCATATCCTGGTATTGATCTGCATTAGGAACTCACCCTTAAATCAATAAGGAATTCTGCAGAAAGAAATCAATGCCAGGATATGGTGCTAAATAAGATGAGATAAGGAGTCATAAATCATTTTGTCTTGCTGCAACATGAAAGGCAGGTTACCTCCTCTTATCTCATCCTCCCACATATCCTCAGGCAATATAAATATTCTATGCCAGAAAAAGACATATATAAAGGAAATATATATGAAAACATAGATGAAGGAACTTAATATGTAGTTACATACCATATTTACTCAAATTTAAGATGACCCCAAATATAAGATAATCCCCTAATAATTACATTCTATATATGGAAAATTTATAAATACGTTCTAATTATCCAGGTTTAGACTCTAAATATTGAAGGTTTGCCTTGAATTTGTGCCCCTCCCACTGCTACAGTAGAGAAAAAATATCTGGGAGGTGGGGGGTCAGGAGGCCCCTTTGTTTTCTGCCACCCCAACTTTTTTCCCCCTGCAGCCCTTTACCCCCACTCCCTTGCTGTCAGACCCTGCTCTCCCTAAGCAGATGGAAGTAAGGGGCAAGTTTAAAACCAGTGCCTTTGAAATAAACATATAGGCAAATTACTATGGGTACTCATAGACTTTGTTCATCCAGAATTGATGCATTTTACCTCTTTTTGGAAATGCTGCAAGTTTTAGCAGAGGTACTACATAAGCATACTTTTGCACCTACTTATATATAGTACATACTATGCATGATATTAGTACAAAGCTGAAAGGCTCATGATTTACCATATAGTTCATTGGGCTGGGCCCCAGCAGGTTCAACAGCATTTCAAGCCATGATGGCACCATAGCTCAGCACTGCTCATGACTGGAACCAAGTGTTTTTGTCACGAGTCTGGGCATCTTCCAAAAATGTGTATGCAGATAAGGTGCAGGTCAACCTGGTGTGGCTTCACCTCATGGATGGCAGGGCCACACTATATGTGACAGGCTGAGAGGGAGGGTGACAGAGGGATTTTGGGTTAAATGTTTGAGGCTCCATTTGGTGATGCCAGACATTTAAGGCTGGTGAAGGAACAGGAACTGGGAAATGGGAAATGGGAAAGAGAGGCACAGTTTAGCTGTGAAAATGAAGAGGAAGTTGAAATGTATTCAGTGTGATGGCTCACCATGGCTTGAAAAAGACTCAGCACTGAGTGGGGCTGAGCACAGTGTGACCTACCATATATCTTATTCAGATGGGTTACTCTAACCTAGCCTTGGTGTAGGTTCTCATCTGTTGATTACTTTTCCACCTGTGGGACAAGATCAGGATGATGGCCTGGTCTGGTTAAAAGGCTTAGGAGGCATCAGCCATGGCTGGAGTTGAAGTGGTGATGATGGCAGCAGCAACATATAGAATGACAGCAAGAAAAGAGATGGGACAGATGTACCTGGTGAAGGACAAAGGATGAGAGCTGGGAGAAGAAAACAGTTCTATGTAAGGCTTTCTACAAGGCAAGGTTTTCACTTGGGCATTTTAAGGCTAGAGATGACTCTGCTAGATTTCAGCAGGATGATACTGCAAAGGACGTTGAAGGTTTGGGTGCTTTGTATGAATTGCTTAATCTAGAAGTTGAGCAACTTGGATTAGGAGATAATGTTTATGGGATACCTACAAGTTTATGGGATACCAAAAGTTTTGGGATACCTACAAGGAATATCATTTTGGAGCTGTTGAGGATACCTGACAAAGAGTAGCCACAATTAAGATGTATATGGACTTTTTTGAAGAAGAGGATATAAAATTCAAGAGTGTTTTGTAGTGAAAACTAGGCCATATGATCTGCATGTCACAAAGTAGTCTTTCTTCTCTGGTGTAGCTTTTTCATAAATGAAAACATTACAGGGAATTTTAGCTAGTCTTGTTACACATTACACTGTGAACTTCTCAAATGATGATTGGTGCTAGTGATAGCTTGAATTTGGAACAGTCACATATTCAAGTCAGTAAGGGTGATGGGTAGTGTTCCCATTAAGGTCTATCTTAGAGTGGCTACAACTTAGTGTAACATGAGCTGGGTAATATGGATCAGAGATAATCCTACCCTGGAGAGGTAACACTTTGAGCTGCCTAACAAGTGCCTAAAACTAGTTTCAGGTATTGATGTGCAGGCAATCCAGGGGTTAAGAGCTCCAGGAACCACCCAATATTACCATGTAACAAGGCCCTGTGAGTCAAGATCACCGGCTTACATTCTTGACTGTGGCCTTGTGCAGACATTCAGTTTTTGCTGGAAGAGTTGCTGCTTTCTCAGGAGAAACCATGAGTGTATAGATATTTAGGATTTTTTTCTTCCAGAGCAAAAATGGCCATTCCAAGAGAAAAATAAGGGTTAAGTCACTCTTGGGAGAGCAAATGTCTATACATGTTTTCTTCTGAGAGAAGCCACAGCACAGTCCTCCAACACAGTGCTTTGCTCCCTTTCCTACCACCCCAAGACAGTGTGTTGCTTGCTGGATTCTGCTGTTCCAGCTGATCAAGGAGCAGAACATGAGCCCTTCACAATCCCACATTGTGCTGTAGGGAGACACAGGCTGACTGAATAGTCCAGATCAGCCAATCAGAGCTGCCCTGTGCACTGCTGCCATCTGTCTCAGGGAGCCTGAGGGAGCCTGCAGAGCATGCTAAGATTTGTGCCCGGGGCCCCTGGCTATGCGACATCAACGCTGCAACCTCTCTGCTTTTCAGGGACTCAGCATTCAAATATGCATTTTTTTTTAACCAGGAAAACAAACCTGGAAGAATTCCCTCAGGTTATTTGAATGTGTGTACACAACCACTGGCATTATCTAGCACTGTGGTTGTGATATGGAGCTAGTTAGTGTAGGATGGGGTTTTGGAACTTGTTCAAGTGACTCAGACTAACAAATAGCTTTCAAGATGGCAGCATAAATGAGTCTTTGGTAAAATACTGTCTACTCACATTATCATTCATAGAACTCTTGTTTTCATGAATATTCACGTGGAAAATTGTTCACATGACCTTTTTTGTAAGTGAGTAAAAGGTTTTTGAATATCACAGAACTTATGTGAACAAATATCTATTTTTTTCATGATGTATTTACTGTATTCCACTCTCTGGTGATTGCTACCTTAAGATCTAGCATACAGAATTTTATGTAAAAAATGAAAAATATAGGGCAGAACACAACAAAACAAAAAATTGCTACCAGAAACTCAATTTAAAAAAAAGGGGATTCAGCTCATATTTTCTGTAAAATTGTCTGCTTGTCTCTAGCCTCCTTTTGTTTTTTTTTTAAATTATTTTCCTTTAAAAATGATTTTAATTTATTTTATTTTAAATGTAATTAGTGAATGGGGAAAGATCTAGGATGTGATTACATTCAGTTACAGAATTGTAATCCCCAATGATTACAGCTCCACAAATCCTAGAGGTTAGTTGAAAGAGCTCAAAATGTCTCATATATTTTTACTATGTGATCTAACCTTGCCTAGATTCTTGTCTAACCTTTTCTTCCATATGTAGGTATGCTCTTTTTTATAACTGCGAGTCTGAAAATTCTTAGTGTAGACTAGAGCTGGGATACTGAAGTTCTCTTTGTCCACAAAAGAGATACAACAGTAATGCATACTTATGCATGCTTCCCTATCAGTGTGTCATCTTGAGCCATACCTGGAAGAGTTCATTTCTAGGGAAGATAGGATAATCCAGTTCTCCATACATATTTGGTCAGTCCTTGGCTTTTATCTTGATAGTTCCAAGAAGTCTGTCAATTGAGATGGTATTTGTGGATGCCTGTACACGAGTGTGGAGGTTGTTCTGATGTGCTGTAATTACAGGAAGTTGGAGCAGACTTGATTAATCGAGTCTGCTGGAACGTGGTTATTACTATGATCCAGCAGCCTCCTGCATCTTGCATATCACTGTCCCTCTGGTCCAAAATGGTGGTGGGGCACTTGACCAAAAGCTCGTTGAATGAGATGCTGCGGCACTTTAATTAGAGTGGCTCTGAAAGCCACTCTAATTAAACCACCACCTCCCACCCCCCCAGAGCATGTAAAAGTGCCCGTTATGCTAGTGAGATGGAGACCACAAATATTTTTCACATTAGCTGCCAAGTATTATTCAAAAGATGTCCACTTTCAGTCACTACTAATAAAGGTTCAACTCAAATTAACAATCTGTTTTTGGGAGGCTAATCCAATAAATCATTAAGATTCTGCTTGTCTTTTGGTGAAGGATGTGTCATTGTAATGTAAATTGTTTGTTTCAGCTTTGGGCAACATTTCTACTTACCTCTTCCCTCCTTATTTTGCTATTGAACAATCCTCAATTCTTTTTTCTCATGATAGTGTCTAATCCTGCATCACTGAAATCAGTGAGTGCTTTGTCATTGATTTCAGTGGATTCAGACCTCTATGAATGCTTCTTCTTCCCTTTTATCACAAGTGAACCTTCCTCTTACTTCACCTGTTACACATTCTCATATGTGCCGCAGTCAGTGGGTGTGTCTACATGATGCTCTGAAGTATCACTACCTACATGTGTGCAGGAATTTACTGCTCGGTAAATTAGTCTATTGCATGGTTGGCTACTACGTGCAGATACAGGCATTAGATTAATTATGTGTAAACAGTAGTGCATGTGTAAGCAGCTGACTGGGAGCAAATTGCTTCCAGTCAGCCAGGCAGCAGGGGGCAGGGCAACTGTTCCATCCCCTGGGCAGCTATTTCCTAGTTCCATGCCCTCATTGTCAGATTGGCATTGCATCACCAAATTGGGCACATGGCTGGGAAACAGCTACTGGGGGAGGGAACAGTTTCCCAGCTCTGCACTCCGATCTGCCAATCAAGGTGCAGGGCTGGGAAGCAGTTGCCCTGGAGGTGGGACAGCTCCCTCTGCCCCCTGTAGCCCAGGCTTCACCCCAGTGCCCACTGCCAGCCTTGGGCTGGCATCCAGGGGAGTCTGGAGCTCCCCCTGGCTGCTGTAGGGGGGGCAGAACAAGGTAGGAATAGCCCTGCGCTGAACTACTCCCATCAAGAGCCTGTGTAGATGCACTCTCAGGGAAAGCTTACTATACAGTATTTTACGGGATTTTACATACTTCCCTTTCTTCAGAGATTGCTGTTGCTAGGCAGAGGTGTCCTCAGTCCAGATTACTATTGCAAATCACACTCCTAACCACCTAACTCTTCCCATTTAAGGAACCTGGGAACCTAACTCGAGTTTGCAGATTTTCCTTCTTGAACCAGATGGCTGACTTTTAGATGTGGAAATATTCACTGTCATCACACCTATGTCCCTTTGTGAATCTCTCCGTAACTGCTTCTGTCCCCCTTGTTTACAACATGCTGGGTATGAAGGAGAAAGACTTATTTTTCTACCATTATGACATTACACATATGACAGGACATTATGTACTCCTGTTCCTAGAATGGCTTTCTCTTCCAGCCTAAACTGTACATGGGCATTAATGGGCAAAACCCCAAAATAGCAGGGATGTAATGGGGGGGAGGGGAGGGAGGGAAGGGCAAGGGCAGGGGAAACCTAAGGGCAAATAAAATGGATAAAAAATTTTGATTGGGAAACAAGAATAATTTCTGATGAAATTAATATGTCTCATATTGCATCATTGTTCATGGTCCACTCAGAACTTGGAATATGAAGTTCACATTGTGGAACTTGGCAAAATTCATAACCTGGCAAAAAGAAAAGCATTCATATAACTCCAGGCATAAAGCCAAATCAAACCATTCCTTTTAATTACAGGTGAGTAATACCACTCTTACATGTCTTACAAATAACGTCAGTGCACTCTTGCTCTTTGATTGATGGGATGTGGTAAGTGGGGACATTTAATTCAGTACAGCTGGGTCTCTCTTGTTGAACTTTCTTGCTCCAGCTTTCAGAGATGTTTGGCCTTAGATGTTCTGGCAATAACTTAACTAGCTAAGCCTGAGAAAAAAAAAAAAGCCCCTAAAGAACAGATATTGAATGGTTTGACATCTTGTCTAGTCAGTAGCTTTGCTGAGCATAACTAATGAGACTGCAGATTACTGCTTGGGTCTTTAAAAACACCCTGTTACCTTTTCTCACACTGGGGCTAAGTACAGACAGTCAAAAAGCCTGAGGCTGAATCTATTTGATATTTGCAGGTTAGTCTAAACTGCGTAGATTGAACCAATAAACAAGTGAACAGACATTCACTTTTGATTCTGGAAATACAGACACATGCCTGCAATGGCCTAGGCCAGACGCAGGGGTGTATGTGCAATAGCATACCCCCTGCTCAGCTGGAGCAGACAATCTGGGCCAAGGCTAGCCCACCCAGCCTGAGATGAGTGTTTGTGTGGGAGAAGCAAAGCATCCTGGGATTCTGGGGGACTGAGAGTTAACTTGAATCTGGAGGAGATCTAGAACAGAAGTTAAATAAACTGATTTAACTTACGTCAGTTAAATCTGATACTACACCCATCCCAGCTTGTCTTAAACCAATTTCAGCCATTTTGAAAATGGTTTATGTGCATTGAACTTCTGTTGTGTTACAGATTTGAACCAGTTTCTGATCACTTCTACTGGTCTATGTGTAATTCCCATCCCTACCCTTGGTCCCCAAGGTATTGGTCCAGTTCTGTGGAATGAGTTGTAATAGGCCTTCTCATTAGCCATCTGCCTAATGCATGGATGCCTTCCTCATGATGGTTTTGCAGTACTAGCTCACCTTTACTGGCCAACTTCTGACTGGCACTCTGCTTCTTTCTGTGGTCACTGTGAAGCATGCAGGAACAGAACATCACTCCTCTGAAATTTCACTGATACGTTCTCCCAGATACACTCATACGATGAATGAATTACACTTGTATCTCCACAGAGAGCATCACGATGAGGCACACCATGCCCATTCTGCACATGCCGTCTCCAAAATGGAAGTAACATAGCCACCTAAATGCAGCGCTGAGCAGATGCCAGTAGTCCTTCTAGGAGAGGATAAATCTATACTGTCTCATGGAAGTGTTGCATCAAGGTGGCAATGTTATGGGTTGTAAAGTATGTTGAGCATGCCTGGTATGCCTCACTGTGGCATTTCCTGGTGCAATAGTGAAATGGTGCACACATGCTAAATTCTCTTATTCTAAGGCACTACAGGAACATTTTGGGGAGGAACACGATATCTGCCGCTGTTCAGATAGAATCACACATTTGACTCTTGGAGCTGCTAAAGGACCTAGTTTATACATAATGCCAGAATGAGGTAGTGGTGTAGATTCCCCTATTTTACAGGCCCTAGCCATTGGTACATCTCAAAGGCTGGAATGGAAGCTATGGAGAGAAAGAAAAGTTCTGAGCTTCATAGAGAATGCAGGAAAGTGATTATGCCATCTCTTTTATTAAGCCTTGTCTAGCTAAGTGCATGGAGGTTCAGTGTACAAGTTATTTAGGGAACAGAAAGATTACACTATTATAATTATTATATTATTTTATACTAGTGTCTAATTAAAAGTTGTATGTAATGAAGGACAGTTGTGATGGGCTTATTTAATACATTTAAGGGTAGTTAATACCTGAATTGCAAGGTTTACATTTCTGCAAATTTGACTAAGGTTGAAAAGTAGAGCTCTCACAGAGAAAACTACATATCACATTTCATATGAATTTTGTTTCAATTTCCAGTCCAATTTGGAAAGGGAAAAAAAAAGAAAAAATGGAATTAGCATACACAAAATTGTAAAATGAATTTGAATATGCATTGTATAACACTGACGCCGTACTTAGTTTTACATCTCCATGTAAAGGACTATGAAATAATATAAGTGATTCACATAATTGGGGTAAGGTTGGACCACGCAGATCTATACAACAATGGCACCATCCTTGGTAGCTGTTTCCCCTCTTGCATAAAGGAGAGGCTCAGATGCCTCTAAAGTAATGTGTTCCCCATCTTGGCCCAGGAGCTGTACAAGGTAGGCAACTCCTATTCCGGAGTTGTCCCAAATATACCACTTGTTGGAATTGAGTTAAAAAAGAGAATGGCAAGAGACCAATGTGGCTGCACAAGGAGCTTCTAGGATGCCTCATGCATACAGGCAATGGAAAGATGGACAGGTCACCAAGGGAGCATACTGAGAAATATCAAGAACTTTCAGGGATAAAATTAAGAAGGCAAAGGTAAAAAAGTGAGCCTCACTTAGCAAGGATTCTATAAATGTTGGCCAGACAAAGAATACCAAGGAAGCTGTGGGTCCACTGTTAAATAGCCAGAACGAACTCTTAACAGAAGATGCAAAAAAAGGCAGAGTTGCTCGATAGCTACTTTGCCACAGTCTTGACAAAAAAATAAGGCTGCAACCAGACAGCTAATAAAGATTATTTGGATAATGAAGGGGACAAGAGAAGGGATGAGATAATAAAAGACAAAGACAGAGAGCTTTTGATGGGTCTGAATGAATTCAAGTCACTAGGCCTGATAAAGGACCCAGGGTACTGAAGGAACTCTCAGAAGAGATCTCAGAGCCCTTGGCAAACATGGGGCTGTGTGAAACAGCACCATTTCATTTCAACTTCTGTTTCACCATTTCAAAGGGACAGTGTTTTGTTTCACTGTTTCGAAGCACATTTTGTCAAAACTGTTTGCTGTTTCGATGTGTTTTGCCCATAGGCTATAATGGGAAATCACAAAAATGCCTATTATTTTGTCATTTCTTGCCTGATTCAGATGAAAATTGCAGGGATGGTAGCCCTTTCTGAGGGCACAAAGCCTGCCACGTTTTAAGGAGATAGGTGGAGGGGGTTTTGTGAAACTGTACCTCAAACTGTTTGAAGCAAAACTATTATCACCTGCCGGCAGCGGCAGCCTGCTGTCATCCCACATGCAGATCTGGGGCCTGCTCTCCCCCAATGGGAGTCTGGCACAGCCCCGCAGCCCTCCCAGGGGGGCACAAGCCCCTGGATCTGTGTGCAGTCTGCCGCTGCTGGCTGGGGCCAACGCCAGAACTGGGTTCTTCCCAGTGCTTGGTGCGGGCTGTGCTGGGCAGACTTGGGGACTGGCACTGGCCCCAGCTCGCAGTGGCAGCATGCTGTCATCTGCATGCTCCACAGCCAGTGAAGGTGGAGCTTTAAAAAAAAAAAAAAAGCCCTGCATTCACTGGCTGCAGCAGCAATAATTGGGGCCTCTGAGGGCTTGTGGCAGAACCTCCCCACACAGCAAATCAGAGGCCCATGCCCCCAAGAAAGAGCTGAGGAAATGATCACAGAGCTGGGGAATCAAACCAGGAGCTAGATGTCAGTATCAGAACAGTCCTTCCCCCTTAGTTTCTGTTTAGCTGAAAGCAAGCCAGTTTTGAAACTCGAAATGTTTAGAAACTTTTGAAACATTTTGCGTAAACCTCATTTTGTTTCGAAGCTGTTTCGAAGCCTTTCATTTTGTTTTGATTTCACTGTTTTGAGCTTGAAACGAGTTGAAACAGCTTTGAAATGATATACCCATTGAAATTTCACAAAGCCCTAGCAAACAATATTTATGTGGGAGATGGGCAAGGTGCCAAAGGACTGGAAAAGGGCCAAGATAATGCCCCTTTTTAGAAAGGCAAAAAGGAGTATCTGGGAACTTTAGGCTTGTCAGCCTCATCTTGGTACTTGGGAAGTTACTGGAGTATATTATAAGCAAGCATCTGAAGAAAGAAAGGCTGATCATGAGCAGTCAACAGTTATTTACCATGAACAAATCATGTCAAACAAACTTGATCCCCTTCTTTAACAAGATAATTAGGGTAAATGAAGAGAATGCAGTAGATATAGAGTATCTGGACTTCATCAAGGTTTTTGACAAAATCCCACATGACCTTCACATAAACAAATTGGAGAAATGTGGGATAGACAAAGCTACTATAAGGTGAATAAAAAAACTGGCACAATAGCCACAGGCAAAGGGCAATTATAAATGGAGCTTGTCAAAATGCCAGAATTTTCAAATGGGGTTGCACAGGGTTCTGTCCTAAAGTATGAGGTGGTTTGAATAGGGATGCTTCTGTCTCAGGAATGATATTGGACTAAATGATATCTAGAGGTGTCTTCCAGCCTACTTTTTTATGATTCTATGATTCAGGCATGCTGCTAGTAGCCAGAATTGCCAGGAATGCAGAGCTGCTGTAGCTGCCCTGGGTCCCTGAATAGATGTCCTAGGCAATCTGTGAGTTTTACAGGTTGGTCTAATCAGTTTGAGAAGGACGAGCCCTGTTATCTGAACTAAATAATGAAAGATATGTTCCATTAAAGCATTTAATAGAAAGTTTTACTCCTTATGAACTCTCTTTTACCATAGGAATGGATGATCTATTATAATGTTAGTTAGGTATGCCGAGATAATATCCTATTATTTCAGAGCACCCTTGACAAACAGGATTGACTATGCATATATGCTTGTAAACAGCTAAATCAGTATTTCATTCTCTCTTTCAGAAGCATGGGATGCAAGACATAGGAGGTGACAATGCCACTCTACTCTGCACTGATTAGATCATCATTGGAGTACCACATTCAATTTGGAGCAAGATGATGAAAAGCTGGAGAGGGTCCAGAGGTGAGCGATGAAGATGATAAAGGCATGGAAAGAAAACCATGTGAGGAAAGGCTGAAGGTACGAGATATGTTTAGTTTTGAAAAAAGAAGATTATGGGAGACATGATAGCAGTTTTCAAATATTTGAAAGCCTGCCATAAAGAAGGGGCAGAAAAAATGTTCTCTCTTGCTACAGAGGGCAGGATATGAGGCAATGGGTTTGAACTACAGTGAAGTGCATTTTGAATGAATCTCAGGAAAAAAAAACTTCCTCACTGTAAAAATAGTAGAACAATAGAACAAGCCAGCTAGGGAACTTGGGAACTCATGGAATCTCTTTCACTGGAGATTTTAAAGAAGAGCTTGAATAGGTAGCTGTCTGGGGTGGTAAAAAAGGAGTACCAGGATTAGATTAAAAATCCCTTGAGGTCCATTCTAATCCTATACTATGACTCATTTTTCTTAAATAAAGGAGTTTGTCTTGAGTAAAGAATGAATAAAAGGTGAGAGAAAACTAAGTAAGAACCTTAGGAATTTGCCCAGTAACACTTTATATGAAATATATATTAGTGTAATATTTAGGGCATATCTGCCCTGCGTTGGATGGTATTAAGAAGTCAGATGGTGGAGCCAGATGGTGTTAAGGCATGCCATTTTAAAACTTAACTTGTCTGCTTACACCCAGTTTGTACATGCAGTGTGTTAAAAATATGTCATGTAGCCACACATGAGCATGCCTGAGCCTGAGTGGTGTTGTGGGTGTGCCTTTGGTGTATGTCAAAAGATGGACACATGACATTTTTTAGAGTTTGGCATATACTGTGTGAGTGAGTGAGCAGAGCATGTTTTCAAAGCAGTGCTCACTTGGCAGCATCCACTGCAGTGTAGATATGCCTTTAGGTTACAATTTTAATCATCAAAGTCTGGCATACTGATGATTGTTAAATGCTTTCATGGTAACCTTAATGCACCCAGAGTGCACATAGGGAGCATTATGGATTAATACTTTACCATAAAATGACTCTAGTCCTCTCCTTGAATTTTCATGTAGTTAATCTTGCTGAGACTTGCATTCATAATGAATTTGAGGGCAAAATGATATCCGGTACAGACCTGTGTAGGAAAGAGATGTGTTTATTATCACGGACCAGTGGATAAGTTCCTAAGGAGATTTTTTGTAGTGAATGCTAATACATTCAAGCTGTTATTATTCCTGAGCTCTTGTACATAGGAAGCTTAGTGTAGAGGTCAAGAACTTTCTGTAAAATGTGCTATGGAGGGAACTAATTTTGCATGCCTTACACCCCAAACTCTGTGTGCATTGAGTATCTGCAGAATTGAGCCCTGAATTGAGTCAGGAGTTGGCCTGAACGTGACTGGTCCCTTCCTTGTGGAACAGGTTTCCCTTTGTAGCTTTGAACTCCAGCACACAGTATACATTGCCTTGATAAAGTTGACAACATAATTTTTAGTTACCTCTCCAGAGCAAAGTTTAAGTTGACATTCATTGGAGCGGTGACTGAAGCTCATATCTATCCATTTCTATATGAATGCCCTAGCCCCAAGAGGATAGAATCATTCTTGTCATACTCTCTCTGGCCCAATGATTATTTATTTTTTCCACATAAGGACAAACAATTTAAACAAGATGGATCCAACATAAAGTTCCAAGCCAGAAGAGTCTACAATCTAGTAGTTAGAGCATTCTCATAGAAGATGTGGGTTCAGGTCTCCTTAGGCAGAAGAGGATTTAATGCTGCATCTCATATGTGCTAGTTGTAGGACTCTAGTGCCCTAAGGACTAAAATCTTTGTTAAAATATGTCCTCTGTCTCATTTTGCTGTGTTGTGTACAATGCCATCTTATTATTATTATTTCATATGGCATCGGGTATCATCTTACAAATCCATGAGCCACTATCTGGTATTATATTTCAATGTGCAGTTTCCGTTGACCACATCTGGAGGTTTGTAAAGATTGCAGCTTTCAATTAAGTGTTGTGTTGTTTGTTGGACATCACATTCACATAGGGGGTTCTCCAAGATGTTCATCTTGTGAAGTGCTGTTTCGTGGCATCTGTATCCAGATCTCAGTCTGTTCAGCTGGGCCCACACTTCTCTGCCAAGGTCATGCTCAGTGGGGGACTCATTTGATGTTGGTATAAAATGCTGTAGGAATACTACCAGTCGTCCCTGTCATTGCCTCCCTTAGGTTTAATTCAGTATTCCCTATCTCTTCCAGGAGCTTGTGGGCTTTGTGTACAAATGATTTACAACTTTTAAGACCCTTAAGCCTCCATCTGTTAGGGTCTTCAGTTAACAGTTGATGGAACAGGTTATTTTCATCGTTTCTTGCCTCTATTGCCAGCAATAATGTTAGGGTTTGTGTTCTTATATCACTTGGTTTAATGCCCAGGAGTAAAGGGAGTATATCTGTGTGTAAGTTGGGCAGCCTGTTTATATATTTATGTGCACTGTTATGTGCACAGTGTTGAGCTTTTTTAGTGTGACAACTTCTGGACCATATAGGAGCACAATATTCTGCTGGGGCATATACCATTGCAAGTGCAGTGGTTCTGAGCACTTTGAAGTTGGCACCCCATGTTGTGCTGTCTAAACATCTTAAGGCAGCTACCCATGCGGAGACTTTACTGCTGACCTTCTGCATGTGATGTTTATAGGTAAGGGGATGGTCTAGTGTGACTCCTAGGTACGTTGGGGTGTGTTCATGGGGAAGAAAGTTGTTGCCTACTCTTATATTCAACATGCTTGTGGCTCGACGATGGTCCAGGAGTGAAGATACTAATTTATTGATTTTCATCTTTAGCACCATTTGTAGAGGTAGTCAGCAATAAGTTTCATGTCAGTACTCAGTCTTTTCTAGTTCGGTCATGTCTACTGCTTGGGCTATTATGATGACATTGTCAAGGTACATGTGTCGCTTAGATGTTGTATGTGGGAAGTCTGAATTATATACGTTGAAAAGTATTAGTGTTAGCACTGCCCCTTGCAGGACTCCATTCTTCAGAGTTTGTACTCTGCTTTTTTTCTCCTTGGCTGGTAGTGAGTTTGAATGATCTGCTGGAGATCATGTTTATGATGAAAGCACGTAGCTTGTGGTCAGGTATCAAAGAATGCATTTATTTTTGAAGGCTTGATGTTGTACAGTATCACAGGTGGCTGTGAGGTTGATAAAGTGTACAATGCCTAGTCTACTAGCGTGTACTGAGAATGCTCACTGGATTGGTTTTTCAGGCAAGATAGTTCCCCTGCAGCAGCTTAGGTCTGAGGTATTGGCAAGAGTTAGGTGGTGCTAGGCATCTTCTCAAGCAGGTGTTTAAGGCAAGATACAGCTTGGCCTCACACATACGTATATTTAGGATTCTGTACTCCTGAAAAATAGGGATCTTGTTCCAGGTAGGCTGACCAGATAGAATGAGTTAGGCACTTATGATCCTTGGGCACTTAATACGGAAACTTACATGCCAAGAAAGGATGATCCAGAGTATCTAGATACAGAGCAGAAAGTTGTCTAAGAATTAGCCGATAAGGAAACACTATGCCCAGAGTTTGCCTGAACTCCCACTTCCCCTTTGAGCTTAAGCGCCTGACTTAGAGATGCAAATTGGATGGCTGCTGACCACCTAGTATACAGAAGATAGGAATGTATCTGCTGCTGGTAATGCCCATCATTTGCACGGTGGCCTAATGGTTAGACTTCTTGCCCAGGAAATGCAAAGATTTAGGCTATGACCTATCCTCAGCTTGATAGGATTCAAACCTCCCAAGGGTGGGATGGACCAGGACTTCCTTCTACCTTGCAACAGACTGTACTCATCACTGGTGTAACACCCACACACACTGGGGTTGTGTGTGCTTGGTTGTTGTATATTGTGTTTTTTTTTTTTCTGGGACTGTAAGAGAATCACTCCCCTCCCTACCCCATGTGTCCAGACCATTGTCTTAAGATTCCCTCCAAGGAACCTGTGGAACCAGTTTGGTGACTGGTCACTTCACCAAGAGTCCTGACCATCTTTAAATTAATTGGTTTGCATCAGCAGTGTTCAAATGTATCTTGACTGGGACCCTGTAGTGATGTCAGGAAAGTTATTTGAGAATCAGGCCACCTGGGCTGGGTCTCTTTTTTCTCCTGGAGCTGCTGAAGCCTGAAACCTGAATTGGGAGCCAGAAAAGCCTGCTTCCCATGGGGAAGGGGGCTGGAGGGGGGGGTGGGTCCTCCTCCCTGCCTTCACTGGGGAAGCAAAATGAAGCTATGTGAAGGGAAAGCCTCAGGTACAGAGAGAGAAAGTTTGTATCGGGCTTGAGACCTCTGTTCTCTCCCTCTTGTTTCCCCTTTTGTTTTTCTGAGGTTTGAGTGGGGTGATGCCACAGAATCAATCCCTGCAGTAAACTAGCCAAGGTTTGGAGCCTGGCGGTTTTGCTGGTGTGCTCTGGACCAGGGCTGAGAGCCTGGCATGTTTTATTTGCTGTTGTAACTTCTTCTGGGTTCAGCATAGCTGTGTTCCTGAATCCCATCTATGGGTCTTGCTGGCAGTTTTGGCCTTGCAGGCCTTGAGTGGAAGGATGCCATGAGGATCAATTCAGGCTAGACATAAGAAAAAACTTCTTTACAAGCTGAGGGTTTGGAACAGGTTCCCCCCAGAAGTGGTACAGTCATCCACCACCCTGGCGATCTTCAGAAAGCATCTTGATGCCCATCTTGCTTGGGTCATCTGATCCCAGCAGTCTTTCCTGCCCAAGTGCAGGGGGGCTGGACCCAATGATCTGTAATGTCCCTTACAGCCCCTAAAAACTATGAAACTATGAAAGTATAATATACCTAACTCTTTCTCTGCCTTAGATGGGGAGCCTGGGGACATGAGTGCCTAGTACATGGGGGACCCAAGGGTCCTGGCCCCCCGTAGGAAGAGGGTTGTCACCTGAAATGTGTAAAACTTTCCACATGTCCATCATCTTAGCCCCTCCTCCCCCCTCCCCGGCAAAAATAAAAGTTGGTGCCAATGCCTGAGGACACAAGTGAAGGCTAAAGCTTCCACTATGCGTATGGTGAAACGGTGAAACTTTTTAGGGTTTAGGTGTTGTAACACTGAGCAGAACAACATTTAAGGAGCTTTGAGGATTAAAGCCTTAGTTACCCTCCTACAGGCTATGATGTATATTTAAGCTGGCCATGTCTGTCTTGTTTATTAGATTCAAACTTGCATGGATTTATTTATGTTCTCTGACAGGAACTAAAAGGCATTTTTTAAAGCTTCGGCCTACGTAATAACAGGAAAATTGAGGCTCTAGTTAAAAACGTCCCCAAGGAGTGGCTGGTAAATGTCCAGGGTAGCTATTAGGAAAGGTTAGCCTATGATATGACAAGGAAAGGTAGCATAACTTAGATAACACTAATAAACTGCAGTGGTGTCAAAGAATGATAGATGTAGTTTGTTGAAAAAAAAAGTTTTAGAAAAAATATCTTAAATATATTTTTGAATGCAAACAATTATTGATTTACATTTATGTACTTGTTTAGGTGTCTGTGTATGTAGCATTTTTTATATCAGGAGCAGAGATAACATACAAAGTGGGAAAAACAGGGCACTCTGAAGACTACTTATTTGTGCAGCTGTCATGAGCAGGGATCACAGCAGCTTATTTATTACCTACTAGCAAAGAGGAAAGTATCAGTGAAAAAAAGGTTTCTAAGGGAAAAATGATTGTTTGGATTATAACTTTTTGATTGTAGAAGTAGCAAAATGCACTGTGTTTTTCACTCACAAAAATATCAAACAAAATGCAACCTCAACATTAAAATCCCTCTTTTTTCAGAGATAAGCCATTTGGTTATTATTCAGATTCTTGCAATAAAATTGATGCCATAATTTTTCCATCCTATTTATACTATACAATGGCAATATTTCCAGCAAATATTCTTCTTTTATTTTATTCCCAGATCTAATGTAAGGCTTTAGTCTTTAGTCCTGAAAAGACACACATGTGCTCTAACCGGGAATTTTGATGTTAATGGGAATGCTTAGAGTGCTTGTATAAATTAGGTAAGCTGACGAACATGTTTTGCAGGTTCAGGGTCAAAGTAATTTTCTCTTTGTTAGCACTTAAAAGTGACTACTCAATGTTCAGAATTTCCTAAGGCTCGGGGTACTTTTAGTTCACTTAGGAGTGTTAACTTGGCCATGTCTTAGATCCATGTCACACATTACTCTTGTAACTACACTTAAAACACGAGCCAGTTAAAACAAATGCTAGTTCAAGACTGCTAGTGGCAGAGACCCCGCTTGCCCATGGATCCAGCAGCATGAGTGCTACCTTCTCTTGGGTTTGGCTCCCCGTACTTCCCTCTGCCTTCACCAGTGGCAGAGACCCAACTCACCCCAGTGTAACAAGATCAGGCACTCCTAGGCTGCACCATGCTGGGCATGTGGCAGGGGGGGCACAGGCTTTGGGCTTGGGGAGCGCATGTCCTCACAGGAGGATGTGTACTGGAGTCAATGTCTGGGGGTGGGAAGCAGGTGGGCAAAGCACAGCCAGTTCTAGCCCTGTCAAAAGTGGCCTGAGATCATAGCAATCATTACTCTGTGTCTGCTCAGAACATGTTTTAATCTTTGATACAGCACCATAATGCTTACTGTGGTCTCAGATGAAACATGTGCTAAGTGTCCCCCGCAACAAGGCACTGAGAGCAATGAAAATTAGGAACTGGTAAAGGGGCATAGGGCCATTCCAATGTCCCTTGACACAATGGGTTCAGATAAGTGTTTCTGTTTTCTTGGTGGAATATTTAATTTGAAAACTTTAATAATTTAATCACCTGTATTCCTGGGAGTGGGGCTAGAGTTCTGCTCCTGCCTCTGCAGAAGTCAATGGAATAAATTTTCTTGCCTAAATAAGGGCGGACACAAGACCAGTAAAACAAAATATTTTACTCTACATAATGTGACATATATTCCACAACAGTATGAAAAAATGGTACCTAACATTAACTTAAAAGGAGGAGGGAAAATCTGCATAAAGTATACATAGTAATAATTGCTATGATGATGCATGTCTTATTATTCATACTGTTTTTGAGCAGTATGGCAAAATGTTCAAGCTTGGATGTTGGAAGTTAGGCACCAACATCCATTTTTGAGCTTCAGATGTGGAACAATTTACATATGGGCTTAACTATACTCAGCATGAGTGTTCCCACTGAAGCCAATGGGATTATTCATTGTGTGTAGCTAAGCAGGTGTATAAGCCTTTACTTCAATAGGATGTATGATTTTCAGAAGCTGGTGGGACCTGAAGTTTTCTAAAATGACTGAATATCCAGTCATTGACTTGAGTGCTGAGAAAATACATATAGATTTTAATAAAAGTACAGTTAAATCAAGACATGGAGCTGTTAAGTGAGCTAGACCACTTAGCTCTCACAGTAGATATCAGCTGTGGGAATGTGTATAGAATTAGCTGAAGACAGGCTCCCTTCTTATACCTTGACTATGATGATCATGAAACCATTGTTATGTCTGAAACTAACTGTGTGCTTTGGGCAGCTTCTCAAGAGATAGATGAGCACACGAGAGCCCATCTTACTTCGTACTGCAATGTATTGCCCTCCACTCAGAGCTGCCATTCCTCCTCCTTGTTGCTGTATGATGATAGAATGATTAGGGCTGAACAAACCCACAAAATAATGAAGTATCAGCATTGAGAACCCGCACTAAATACCACTGGCATAATACCTTGGATTGTCCTTTAATATAAACCTTTTATAGAGCATAGTATTGCTGTTTTTCTAAACTGGCAGGAGTGACTGCTGTGATTCTCCACACAGTGTAGGACAGTCAGACTCCTGTGCAGTTCATCTGGTCATAAATATTAACTTTGCTTTGTTTGCATTTGCTCTTGCATAGTTTCCTCTTACAGAAGGCAGAGTCGAATATGCTGGGTCTGCAACAACACTGACTCCAAATTCCTTACTAATTGTAAGATAACTTCCTAAAGATCTCAAGCAAAAGGAAGTCACAGAACAAAGCAATGTCAAGTATGCACATGTCACAACACAATGCACTAATTCCAAGCCTTTGGAAACATGCTGAAAGACAAGTCTAGCAAAAAACAGGGAGGTGCTTCCACAGATTTTTACTGTGAGAACAACAGCTGAATGTGCATGCTCCCACTTGGCAAAAAATAAAACAACCCAACCTTGAAATAACAAAAGGTGGTGGAAGTGGGGAGGGGACGGGACCTAGAGATAAAATCATCATATTGTTGATATGCTGTGTTGTCTGTTTCTAAAATTTATGTAGATTGTACTTCCACTGTATTGTAATTCAAGGGATACACTTGAAGTAATATGGTGGTTTGTAAGGTCCCATATAAACAGCCTTTTTTTGTAGTAAAGGGGGTATTAGGACATAACAGAAGTAATGTTGAACAAAGGGTAACACTTTCAGATAATATATCTGCAGAAATGCAAACTCTGTGCATTCCTGACCTCTCACGTAGGCACTACACTTTTTTGAGCAGAATAGCATGTACACTATTTCTTTGTGGGGAAAGCTCTGCTTGCATTCTTCATCTGACCACAGGTAAACCTTCACATCCCTAGTGTACTTAGTGGATTTAAATATTTTAGATTACATTTATTTTTGACAGCTAATTGATTTTAATTGTCTTTCATTGATTAGGAAAGGGGGGCTTGTGTAGCTTGAAGGAGCGTTATTTAACATCAAAATGGAAGATTTTAGATGCAATATTGTACAGATCTGCTTTGACACTTGAGACCAAAGACAAAGGTAAAAATAGAGCATAACCCAGGAGACAGCAGAATAGCATGAATAATGGAAATGAAGGAATACTTATTTATTAATAAAATTAATTAAATGACTTAGCACTTTTCATTCATAAATAATAATGTATTTTCCAGAAGAGGGGAAATATTGTTATGCCTATTTTTAATAGAAGAAGAAATTGTAATAGAAAGGGATAAATTGAACTAATTTGCCCAAACTAAAAGAATAGGTCAGTGGCAGAGTCAGAAACAGACCGCATGTCTTCCAGTCATTCTAAAACAATGGTACCCAACTCACCCAGGCCTGTAGGCCACATTCACTGCACTTGGGTTGATCCAGGGACTGGGTCCAGTGCACAGGGCTACATCATTTGGTTTGTGAGGCTCTTCACAGGGTTGGAAATATGACAGCAGGACAAAAACTGTCAGTAGTAATTGCCGTGGCCACTGCTGACTATGACACTGAATTTCCAGTCCTGTGGAGAGCTCCTCAGACCAGATGACATTGGGCCATGGAGAGTTTCAGGCAGAGGTGACTGTATCACACTATCAATCCTTCCAAGAACCTTGCTAGTGCATTGAAAACAACTAGGTAAAAAGGTAGATGGTACAAGGATGCTTCAAGCATCCATAGTAATTTGTACTGGTCTCTAATCTGAGTAAAGCAAAGATACATTTGAGCTATTACTAAAGGTCTAATGTACATTCAAGGCTAAATTGTGCCCAAATCTCACATGGCCACATTGGAGTGGAGCTCTCTAAAGAAGCAGAGAATTGGAAGAAGGATGGAGCCTTGGATCTGTACCTTTACTTTGGCAGGATTCACTGCTGAGGTAGTGCAAAGTGAGGAGTAATTTGTAATAAATTAATTTCCATCAGCTCAGGACCAAGATAGGAGGGAGTGAGAGTCACAATTCTTCCTCTCAGGCCACTGAACTCTGTATGAGTGAATTAAGGAAACGAGTGGATTAAGAAAAGACTGTACGACCAAGAATTGTAATATAGTCAGCATAAGGTAAAGAGATTGTAGTGGGTAGTCTCACCACCTGTACTTCCCTAAATCAAATAATCCAAATAATTTCCTTCATTGAAATAATTTTGCCATCAGATGAAGCTATGAGTAGATACTCATGAGACTACCACAGAAAGGGAAACATCTGGAAAAAATGTTCATAATAGGAACAGTGATAATGTAAAGCTTTGTTGTAGTGGGTCCAAGCATAGGCCCAATCAAAATATCACTAGTATCACTAGTAGGCAGATCTTACCTGTTACATAGCTGGAAACCCAGGGTAACTCTATTACCCTTAGTCATCACTTCAGATTTATACCAATTATAAATGTTTTGTGAGATGAATTCATCCCCCAATTCAAATATATATGTTGTCAGTAAATTGTATAGTGACTTGAAGGGGAAAAAAACCCCCAAACAAATTGGGCAATATCATCATAATGGTTCACATTTTTTGACATTCCAAAATTACTAAACAAATTGCTTTAATTTTAATGCAGCGGCAAGGAGCTACACACACTATTTTCAAAGTGTGTGTTAATTTAACGTCAACAAACTGCAATGCAGTGGTCTATTTCTACAATAGTCTTTTATGCTAGTCAAACTTTGACTGCAGATTTTGATCAGCATGTCATCTGTCACATAATCCTTTCCCTTTTGTCAAGTTTTGTGGTACTTAAAAGGGAACAAAACATTTGCTGAAAAAGAGATAACAATAAGACTCCTATTCCTGTCATGTATCTGAATATTCCTTTTCACTCATTCTTTTCTATGCATGAAATTTCTTAGGTAAATACAGCTATAAGGGGAAAATAGACTCAAAGGAGCCTGCTGCCGCCTGCATGTATCTTTGCATTCAAGTGAAGTCTGTTCTCTTTTGAACTGAAAGGCTTTCAGTCTACCAGTCTTGTCAAGCCACCTGCTGAGCATGACATATACCCCAGAGCTGATGTCTCTATATTTTCAGAGGTAATTCTTTTGCTTATAGATGCAATATTAACTCACAAAAAGTTTAGTCAATGCATCTTCTCCCTTTCTGATAGCTATTTCTAAGATACTCTTAGGTGGGGACTGAGTTGAACTCCAATAAGTACAAATTCTTTTGTGTCCAAAACAAAAATCCTAACACTGATCTCCACCCATGATGCCAGGGCACTTTGAGCATGATTCTGTCATCCTAGTTGACAAATGGGTAGCGTTTTACTTACAAGTAGGCTCTGTGATGCCAAAGGACTACTTGAGGATAGACAGACTATGATATAATTGTTCATGCTTAATAGTACCTCACCCTATGAACTGATATTGATGGCATTTGAACTACATGTGGAGTGAAGAGTTACTCATTGGAAGGGTACCATGTAATCTGAACCCGTTGCAATTACAACTCCATTTGAGCAAAGATGGCTGAAACAGGCTACATATATACAGGCTTAAAGTTCTCAGTTTATTTTGGGGCTAGAGATAGTCTGACAGTACTTAGAAAAAGATCATCAAAGCTACCTGAATTCTGTTTCTGGATCTGCTATTGACTTGTTCTGTGCTTACAATCAAGCCATTAAAGAACTAGAGCACTTTGTCCATGGAAAGGCTTGTCCTTGGAAAGGGAAAGTGTGGACATGTGTGTTTTTAGGAAGGCTTTTCTGCCTCAGAGATTCAAAATGACAAAGTGCATTGCAGGGTGAGGAATTTGGTGGGACAGCTGTCTAAGGAGTCCAACATGATTCCCACACCCATTGCTCCACCTACTGTTTACTTCCCTTTGACAATGTTCTCTCAGAAGATGGAGTCATATTTTGGCAACAGACCCCGTACAAGGCTTTATGTGGGCCATGAAGACATGTGCCTTCCTTTGTCCCAGCGACCTGAGGATGGCAGGGTACAAACCAGCCCATAAGGCCCTTTGAAATCAATCACACCATTTCTTGCAGGAATGGGGTGCTTCACTTAAGGGTGATGGAAAAGAACCAGAAACTTTCTTGAGATCTGTCTGGACAACAGCACAGTGTGTATCTTCATAACTAGGCCCAAACATATCATAATGTCTTTGCCCTTTAGTGGTATAGTCCATTCACTGCAGTGCTTTTTCAGTGAGAAGACAATTTATAAAGGAGGTTGCACAGAGTCTAGAAGTGTTTGACTAACTAATCTGGGTAAAAAACTTTAAGATCTCTGTATGACATTGTTGGATGAGTTCAAAGTAGAGGTGGCATTATTTTATTTCATAAGTCTGAGCTAATTCACTCATTAATTACAATCTTACAAAGCAAATAATGTCAGTGTTGTATAATGTTGTTGACTATGTCACTTCGTTGTGGTGCAGAGTTTGTGCTGTTGAGTCCATTAACATTTTCACTGCAAATCCTATTTTTTTTAAGTTTAGAGCTTATATATAAATATTTATTTCTATATGGAAGTTCCTTGATATTTAAAACTCATTGCTACCAGCATTTTTTTCTTTTATTGTTCACACATGACTTAAAAAGAATATATCTGCTTCATTTTTAAAATATCCCCTCAAACTCATGTTAATGCAAAGTTATGGCTGAGTTTCCAAATGCATAAAATTCAGGAAATTATCATTCTCAGAACAGCCATAACTTTGCTCCTTTAGAATTAGGTAGCATTTTCTATTATTTTATTTGGTGACAACTTTAATGTCTTTATGTATTTGCACAGCGTAGCCAACTGTAACTCTTAGTTTACTGACAGGTACTATTACAGTCTTTATTCGCGTTCTTGTATTATAATTGGTTTCCTTGAATGATTTCATAGAACAAGGAGCACAGAAGTTTCAATAATAATACATACGTTGATCTAAATTCAGCTCCCTGTTTGTGCCAGTTTCTAAGGTTATAATTTGTATCAGGTTAAGTAGTAGTGGAAAGCTTGCTGATGAAGGAAGCTGTAGTGGTACAGCCTATCCTCTGATGGAAAACTTGCTGTAAAGCAAGATAGACCAAAAGGTTCTGGAAACAGAGAGGTGGTAGTAGTGGTACAATAGGGTAGGAGGGAATTTCAGATTTCAGTGCCTCACTGGAATTTGTTCTGATTCTTGTTGAATCCCCAAAGGAAATGAAAGCTGCCATATCCCCAGTGGAAGGGGATCGCACAATCACATTGATTTGCAGTCTGAGATTGAAAACAACAACCTGACTGGGGTAAAAATGTATCAGCTCCTCAGGAGGAGAATCCCTCTTGACCACATTTGGAATCTACTGTAGCACGTGGTGTAGCAGTCCCTCCTCGGTGAGTATAACAGCCTTTCCTGCTTGTCCCCGAACTTGATACACTGATGATACATTATGAAAGATTGTCATGGTTGCACATAGAATCTGTTTTTTTCCTTTTCAAAATATAGAAACTTACACTAAAAAAAATCTGCTAAAAGAACATGATTTAGGATGCAAAGTCAAGAATTCAACATGAGGGAATATCAGATTTATGGTTGCCTGCAGAACCTTAGTTTAGGCCTCTTGTGCTTTAAGATACAGTCTTTAATTACATGATTACATACTGTTTTCCACAAGACCCCTGGGTCATTATGGGTACAGGACTTACAAGTGAGTTGAATTAAGGTTGTGCAGGATATCATAAATCTGTCGTTTCCTAATCTAGCTGTGCTTGACTTTGCAACTGAAATAATTTTACTTTGAGAGAGAACCATATATGTAATTTGTTTAGTCACATTAAAATATTTTTAGTGGTGCTTGGACATCAACTTGCAAACACTTCATGCAAGGCTATTAATGTAGATGTTTTTAAGGATAATCTAGTAAACATAACCTGCATGGGTTTCAAACATGCCTAGGCTGACACTTCATTTGCTCTCAGCTTAGAGTGTCACATAAGTGCTAAAAGATTTACTATAGTTTATGGCTCAAATATTTCTAACTCAATTTGTCATTTAGCACCAAACTCCCCTGTCCTGCAGCACACTCAAAGGCTAAAGGGTATAGAAATATTCTCCTGCCTAAATGTCCATGGACCAGAATAGGTCTTGGGACATTTCTATTACTCTTGGGATTATTTATAAAATTAAGTATTAAAATACAAGACTTCAGTACTACTTCTCATGTGCTGACCCCTCCACCCCAGGTTCTCCCATTCAAGTCAATTTTCACATATGAAAATTGTTTCTATTTACAGAGGTTGCTCCTTTATTTATATTTTGAAATCAAACCATTTACCAGATTTCCCTTTTGCCTCTCTGGAAATATATGTACAGATACATAGAGAGATGATTGAAACATAGAGATCCCAAAGTAATGAGCCTGGCAAGGGACTTTAAACAGAATGGAACAGAACCAAGTCTGAAGAAAAGTAGTCAAACTGTTTTCAAATTGCTGGTTGTCAGAACAAATCTTTGACGTGAAATTTTTAGCTAGTGTGTCCCTCTGAGTCCTGAAAGCTTGTTAGGAATCATTTAAACTTCCCATACAGCTAAACGTTCCTCCAAAACTAACACTCTAGATATAGTTGAAGAAATGCAGCTGTAATTCAACAATGCTAGTACCTGTTGTATCAGACTGTCTTACTTAAAAAAAAAAGAATTTTCCACCAGTGGCAAGGGATTATGTCTTCTGTTGAGGTGCTTTCTGTTGACTCATTTTTTCAACCAGGTAAAGAGAAGAGTCAAAAGGAACATGATGAGGGAGTCCCTAACATGAGACAAGTAGAAAAAAGGAACAGGAAATCTGGTAGGGAGCAACCCTGAAAAAACAGACCATCTTGAGGAAATATTGAAAAGAAATGATGGAACACGGTGCGTGAGGCTTGGCTCACATCTTGGCTTCATCACTCAACGTCCACAAACCCAAATTTTATGAAAACCCAGTAAGAGGGCTTAGTTTTATCAAAGCCCCATTCTGTTTGCATTATGTAGAGAAATGTAATACAGAACCTGTATCATTATAGTGCTCATGTTGATCAGTGAGGGTCCATCTACAATTAACGGATATTAGAAACCATCTCCAATAAGCAGAGACCGAAGGTTTTGGAGGGTAAGGACCAAGGTTTTATTCCTGGCTCACTATTTGTCATGTATTTATTTAATTTATACTTACGGTTGCATTGCAAAACAGCCCTTAGTCTGTATAAGTAGAATAGATGTCATGGTTTTTTTTCAGTTACAGGTCCTTAAAATATATGCTTACTCTGGGGTCCCATGGTGGCAGTTTTATAGTTAGGAATTTAACAGAGCTTTACTTTAATCCATATTTTCATGCCCTTGTAATTATGTTTAACCCAAATACTGGTAACATTTTAAAGAGCTGAAGTCAAGAGTAGGACAAATATGTCCAGTTCCCATGAGCTGGACAATTTATGCTATGGATAAATTTGATCTTTAGATTCAATTTCCCTTATTCTTCTGTTAAGTTTATATACTTCAGTTCTTTTTAAAATGAGGGTTATAGGGCTGAATGCCCCTTAAATCCAAGGATTTAATCTTTACAGTCTTTTCTCCAATGCCTGATAAAGGGTGTTTGTGCCCAAAAGCTTGCAATTAAAGAATTTTCTTCACAAAAATCTTGTTGGTCTAATAAAAGATATCATCTCTACTACAAGTCCTGATTGCCTTAAATCTTTCTCTCCAACATTCCTCAGTAAATACAGGCATAGAAAACCTCCAAAGGGCAAAAAAAGAACAACTTTCTCCTCTTTGAGATAAAAAGTGGGTCATGGTTCTGAGGTACTTGCTTTCTCAATGTGGGAAGCTTCCACAGTTACATCAGCAGGGGATCTGTGCATGCAGGAGGAACAGAGAACTGGATATGAGACCAGTCTTTTTGAATGAAGAGGACAAAGTTGCTCAGATGGTTAGTCACCCTGCTGGGAAACCACTCCAGATCTTATTCCACTGAATACATGTTCCAGGTGTTCCTGACTGGATGGTCCTGTGTGTATCACTGGAACTTCCTAAATGTGTTATTTAGGAAATAAGGTATTTGTTATAATTTCAATCATCAGAGGCAAAACTGATAGAGACCTTCTCTTTTCCTCACTTACGTGTTTCCTCCTCCACCCAATTTTTTCTCATCGGGGGTTTTTAAGTTTGTAGAGAAAAATGGAATGGCTGTTGTACTTTAGAGATTTCTTCTCCCCTTGTCTGGAATTGCTAATGATTACACGACAAGTTCAGAATTGCTTTTATGATTTTTTTTAAAGAGAGGATGCATTTTATCTGTTCTTGGAACATATTTTGTTGATGAGACTGGCAAGGATCCATTTATTTGTGATAAATTAAGCAGCTGGGATCTAGGCCCTGAATCACAATGACCTTAAATAGTATTCTGGAAAAAAGGGAATGTTGAAATCAAAAAGAAAAGTTCAGCTTCATGTTGTAGTTTAGGGTCAATAAGAACGTTTCCGCTTTTTATGCATGATTTAGCATGCATTGCAGACAGCTTCTGTGTGTCTTACTGATTTGATGTGACTGAATGAATGCAGAAGCACACTGACCTGAAGCCACTAGCTTCAAGTTCTCGTCAGTTTTGAAGAGGTGTCAGTAAGCAAATGGAAGCTAGCCCCCAGGAAGACCTAGCTACCGGCCCTGGAAAGATTCCTGGAAATCACTGCAAGGGTCTCTCAACTGATGTTACCTGCCATACCAAGGTATCAAGTGAGAGGTGGCTTCGTTGCTTGTTTGGGTACCAGACCATTCTGAAACCCAGAGATATTGCCAACTTCTAAGACTGCAAGAACAAGTATCCATTACAAGTGTTATAAGTTCACAGGGTAGTTGAAATTTATGCTAGGTGGAACACCTGAATTCTCTTTACAGGTAGCCACTTCGCACTAGATGCAATAGAAGTGTGGATGCCCACTGGAGGGTCTAGTACAGAGATGTTCTAATGCAGGAGACAGCTTTCTGACTATATATAGGTGGTAGAAGATACAGGTCTATACTATTTCCTGAGAATTCTGGACTAGAAAAGGTTCCCATGCTATACATTATTTGGTAAAAATTAGGTAGATCATGCTTACATTGCTTTGGTGTCAGATGTTCTACTCTATTGACAAGTAGAAGTTCAAGTCAATCTGACAGAGAGGCTAGGTACAGTCACTTAGGACTTGGGCCAATAAAGGACTTACCTGCTAATGCAAGATTTTACTGGGGTTGAAGTCCATACCTCCAAAATTACAAAATCCCACTCACCTGCCACTGAACCCTGGAGCCACCTAAATTCATCAGATGTGTCTTTCTTTGACTATATATTACTCTAGGTGTCACCTGCTACTACATTATGAGCAGTACTGCCGTTGTTTGAGTTGTGCAGAGCCTGTCTCCTGTTTTTGGCTTCAGAAAACCAAGTCTTCCTTTGCTTTTTTCTTAGGGGCCAGTTGGAGTGCTCCTAGAGGCTGCATCCAGGTAAGCATGGATGTTTGGTTTCCTGGGTACAAGTAGCAGCAGCACACCTTGTGCTGCTGCTGCTGCTTGTCCCTGGGGAATTCCTGCCACGCAAGCTCTGGCACATGGCAGGTTACCCTGGGTAGAGTACGGGAGGTAGGGGCCAGCAATTGTGCTGGCCGCAGCAGCCTTACCTGGAGTCCTGGGGGCCAAGGGAGCTTTAGCTGCAGTATTCTTGCAGCTGGGAACCTGGCAGGCAGCCAGAGTGTGGCTGTGGCTGGCCAGGCTCCGGTTTTGGATGGCACATGCTGCTGCCATGTGCACCACCTTGCTTTTTTCCATGCAAGTTTTTTTGGACCCTGGGATCTCCCAAGATAAAACCCTCCCACCCCCATGCTGCAAGCTAGCAGCATGGGGAATAGACCCAAATATGCAATGTGTGGTGCTGCAGATCGGTCTGCAGCACCACATACCACACAGCTGCACTTGTCTGGACGTGGCCAGTGTCCAACACACACCAACCAGGATCAAGCTCCTCATAAATAGCAAAAGCAAATGGCCACTTTTGTGGTAATTTTAGCCAATGACTTTAATTTAAAGTATGTTATTAGCTTTTGGAATGGGGGCGGGGCGGGGCTGGGTGGAGCTGGTCTGGGAGCTGAGGCGCACCATTGACAGCCCAGAGGTTGCAAGTTCAGAGCTATAGCAGGCATGCTCATGGTATGGCCCTGCCAGACTGCAATGAATCTGTGAATTCCACTAAATGCCTTTTCACAAGGGCATGCAAAGGAAGGAAGCCCTTGGAGCAGTAAGTGGAATGCGCAACTCTTAGTGAGCAGCCTAAGCACTAAGCTACAGTTATGCTTTTGCTTGCTCTTTCTTTCTCATCCAATGAATCTTGAATTATTCTTTGCTTGGTGATACAATTTCAAACGAAGGCGAAGAGAATGCTGCCACACCACTAAGAACTTACTCACCTACCTCTCTCCATTGACTTTATCCCAGATATCCCAGACACATAACCCTGTCTAATTGGGAAATCCTTCCTTAGCAAGCACGGTGAAGCCTACATTATAGATATCTATGGAAAAATCTTGTTGTAGGCCCTCATTTTCCTCCAACAGTGTATACACTGCATACTGAAGCACCTAACTCAGAGTTGTGGATTTCACAGCATGCCATTTCCCTGAACTGCTTCAGTTATGTGTATTTATCTCAGCTGACTACTTCAATGTATCTTTCAAAGATATTTTCTATTATATCTAAATCGAAAGCATAGTATTACATTTTCATAAATGCAGTCACAATATTGGATAGATCTGATGGGATTATTTTTTATTATTATATGAATGATTTATACAACAAGTTTGGGTTTTTTTTCCACCAAGTAAAATATTGACAGCTATTTTTATTATTTGACAAGTGCTGCAGACGATTGAATATTATTTGGCAAATAATCTTTGGTCAGTTGTTTAAGAAATATTCACATGCATGCTGTTTCACTGGACAAGTAGCTCTACTAGGGAAACGTAGATTAATGCTAGGATTTTCAGTAGGGTTTAGATGACAAGTCCTATTGAAATATCAAAAGTAATTAGAACTCATGGTAGAGGTGATATCTTTTATTAGACCAACTAGATTAAAAAAAAAAAGTTATTTATTTGCAAGCTTTTGGGCATTGAAATATCAAGGCATTTAGGCATCTAATTCTATTTAGCTTTTTTGGAAATCCCAGTCTCTGCTGTTTGAGGTTGTTTCCCTGTATTTTTTTTTTTCTAAAATCACTACCAAAGCAAGCAAGTAAAAGGCTTTCCCAAGGGAATCTGTTTAAACTTGTTGCAATGTCTTTGAGGATCATGGGTGCTGGTATAGAGTGATACAGGGAGGAACTGTGCTGTCAACAACAGGAAGTTGGTGAAAAATGAGTGATGCCCCTAGGGGGGTGAATGCAGAGCAGATGGCTCTAATTGTGAGTCACACTGTGACAACTGACAAGAGAAATTCTGCTCTCTTGACACTTTAAAGATACCAAAAATACCAGAGAGCACATTCCATGGCTTCTTGAAGACTTCCATATCGAGGGAGTGGGGGGGAGAGTGCCAACTCCTCCTGTTTCCATCAGTAACAGCCCATAAAAACTACTGTTGATAAGCTTCCAGGCAGCCAAACATTCTAGTACTTAGATAAGTCACTAATGTTAATAAAAACACTGATGAAATAAGAAAGAAGAGGTGCAAAGGGGGTGCCTGTGCAGGGAAGAACGGGTTGATTTAGACGCTGATCCTTTCACTTAATGGTAGGTCTGGATAAGAGGGGAAAAATAACATCCTTGTTTATACACATTGCTAGATTTTGAAATCTCTCTTTATTCATTTGGAATGCATTAAAAAGCATTTGTCGGATGTATTTCAGTTATTGTCCGGATATGGAGCCGTAGATTTATGTTGTGTTTCTTTTAATGGAGGCATGAAAAGTCAAGAAAGGAACCATTTATAGTTTGTTCCTGATTTTTTATTTTGTCACAGATGTTTGCCTAGTTTAGGTCTGTTGCAATTTATAGAGCTACCTAAGAAGAAAATATGTGCACACCATGCCACTCACTTTATCTCCGTCTTGTGCTATTGCAGCTTTGATAATAGTCTGCCTCTGTAGCTTAAGTATAGCAAAACATCATGGTTAACTCACTTGAATTATATTCAGCCCATAATTTAGAAGTTTCAGATTATTAACATTAACATTTAATGGCAACACTGTGCATTAATCATATGCACATTTTACACCACTTTGGTGGTATAAAGGACCTTTAAATTGGAGTACGGCAGTGCAAAGCTTTACTCCCTGATTCGATTTGGTGGAGATTCAGCCAATTTGATGGCTGAATCTCCAAAACTGAATTGAATCAGGAGACCCTTTAATCTCTCCGAATTGAATCAGAACACTCTGAATCAATTTGGAGAGATTCGGAAAGATTTGGTTATTTGGACAAAGATACAACTTTAAATGTTTTTTCTACATACCTCAAGGTACTAGGCGGCTCATGAACGCTGCAGTGCTGGGGTGGATGGTGTTTCCCACAGGAGCATGGGGGGCTCCCCAGCGTGCTTGGCAGCACCCCCCGGAAGTGGACCAGAAGCACTTCCAGTCTACTTCTGGGTCTGCCAGAGAGCACTCTGGGGGCTCCCTGGCGCCCCCCCTGGCTTGGCAACTGTTGCTTCCTGGGTCTCAGGGTGCACCCAGGGTCCCCCCATGGTCAATTGCCAAGCTGGAGGGGGCACGGGGGGTGGGGCAGTGTGCTCCCTGGTGGACCCGGAGGTGGACTAGAAGTACTCCTGTGGACCAGACATGCTCCTGTGGAACACTCCATCCGCCCCAGCGTTGCAGCATTCACGAGCTGTGCTGGTACCTCGAGGTATATATATCCTCGAGGTATATATAAAAAACTTTTAAAGCTGTGTCTATGGCTGAATCGCTGATTCTCTGAATCATCATCTAGTCTTCAGATTTGGCTTCGGCTGAATCGAATCAGGGACAGTGATCTGAATCAACGAATCTAATCACTGTCTGTGATTTGGGTTGAATCTGAATTGAATACGGCCTGCTTTGCACACCCCTAGTAGGTATGCCTAGATAATATACTATTATTTCAGAGCACCCTTGACAAACAGGATCGAATCACTGTCCCCGATTCGGGCCAAATCGAATACAGACCATTTCGCACACCTCTAAATTGGAGTAAGTGTAACATAATATCACCTTAAAGTCTCTTAATAGTCTCAGGATTAAGAATCTGGCCTTGTAAGAAAATCCTTGACTCCTCACATTTTAGACTAGAAATATATTATCTTCACCCAATTCAAGTTAAAGGATTATTATTTCCCTTTTGGCATATTTCATGCAGCAAGTCTTAATAGTTTTTCCTTTGAGAATTACAGTGTTGCAAATAATTACAGGAGCATCTTGTTCTGACCTGGTGCAGGCTCACTGAATGTTTACATTCTCCACAGCCTCCAGAAGACTCTGCTTCTTCCTACATGAGATACTTCACTGATTCTACTGTCTCATTAATCAGAGACAAATGTGTGTGCCCTATTTTAGAGGCCAGCTAAAATTCCATAAATACTTGTTTCTTCTACAAATGAAGCAGAGGCTCAAAAGTTGTAAGAAGTATTTTAGTGTTCTTGTTGAAATAGGTGTTCCAATATTAGGGTGATGGGTGATATCCAAATGCCTAGATAGACAGACATATTGTCCTATCCTCAGTGGTCCTAGTTATTACCTGACATTTTTGATTGATAGTTAACTGGCCTGATAATTTTGTTAGTTTGTTATTTTGTTTCATTTTACATCTGCTGACAAGGCTTCAGATATATTTTGCTGCAGGTTATGTTTACCTGGCACAATGCAGTGCCATGCAAGAGATATCTGAGTTATTCAAATAAAGGAAGAAGTATGGATGCCTTAGATTGGTGCTCCATACAGCTTTATTTATTCTACTGAGCAGCTACATTGCTTCCAGTTCTTGAGATGTTATGACATGTTATGCTACATAAAACCTCTGCTTGGCTTATTCCTGCAGTCAGTTCAATTTCTTTGTACTCATTAAGAAGGTAAGGCAGGGTGGTGCCTTAGGCTGCATCCAGATGTGCAGGGATGTACACTAGTAGTGACAAAAATAGAAGTGGCACAAATTTGTGCCACTATTTTTTTGCTACAGTGCACACCCCTGCATGTGCGCTTTGGTGAGGGACAAATTGTCCTGCTTCAGGCAAATTGCCCTTGCCCAGCTCCTCCCGGCTCCTGGTGTGGTGAAGGAGCCAGGCCACAACTGCAGGAGTGGAGACACTCTGGCCAGTAGCTAGAGAATCACCATGGAGGACTGAGCCTCCATGCCTTCTGGTGCATGCTTCTGGTGCGTGCACCAAGTTTTTTTTTTCCAGCACTTTTTTTTTTTTGCTACTGGGATATCCCAGTAGCAAATTTGGGGCCTGCACTGCAAATTTGCAGCATGGAGCACATTTTAATGTTCCCCATGTGCAGTTTATGGTGCTGCAAAGAGGTTTGCAGTGCTACAAACCGCACAAGCCTGCAAGTCTGAATATGGCCTTAGAGATTAACTGGTCCAGAGAGGCATAAGATTTTGTAGGCAACAATCCAATTCATCCAACTCCATTCACAGCATCTTATGAAGTAGATTATTGCCTGCAAAAGGACATGCCTATCTGGGCCAATGGGGCTGTAAGGGTGCTGACAGATGTGGAAAAAAAATACCCAGCCCTTTACCAGAAGAGGAATTGCATCAGTTTGACTCAGCTTGCTCAACTTCTGTATAGCTCGCATGCTTCAGTGAGGCTTTTTGGCACTTTTATCTAATAACTGATTCAATTAGGTTGATTAAATGAGATATCAGGTTGATAATCAGGTAGCTGTTTCATGGAGCAATCTTGGATGTGTCAAGAATTTGCATTTCTAACCTTTTTCTGCTTTTCCTGGCCAGGAAGCTGGTAGTATAACCCTGATAAATTATAGTAGGTTTATATAACCCTACTATAGTAAGGTTAGCATAATCCTACTAATCATGAAAGATTAACACTTTCATGATTTAGGACTGGTATTCATATGGACTTGTAACCTCTTGTGCACAAGAGGCCAATTTTTCCAAAAAAGCATCTGTACATTCTTACTGACCCCTGAGCTTCAAATGCAAAAGAAATACAGATACACATATCCCAAAACTCTCTCTAAGGAATCACAAAGCATTGTCATCATTCTGTCACATTGCAACTGCCAGAAAAGCCTACTAGAATGTAGTATCAGCCCACAGGGATGTACATGAATGTCTATATTCTATGCTATGAATTTCAAAAATTTTCTTTTTATATATTTATTATGCTCTAGTTTGTAGTATTAGGAAGAAAGGAGGAAACAAGAGAGAGTGAAAGAGATTGAGATTGTATCCATTTTCAAATACTTGTGCTGAGATCTTTGCTCTTTGAATCCTGAGAGTGATTTTGAGACCAAAATTATTCTTTCTATTGAAACAGTCCCACTTATGGAATATACATGATGCTGTTGGATGGTTCTTTCTTTATATCTGTGTTGTGAAAAGCAAAGAGGAGAGGCTTGAAAAGGCTTGCCTTCCTCCAGGAACACTATCTGATTTGGGAGCATTCTTGGAGGTTAAGATTGGTGACTATCAAGAAAGCAAATACTTCATGCAAGGGTAAGTCCTCTAATTATGTTTGTATTGAATAGCTGCCAGAACCCCATGTCAGGATGTCCTCAGTCACGGCTCTGATCTCACCATTCCTTCCTAGGCTATTGCACAATTGTATTGTGTGTTTGTGGTAAGGGAGAAAGTTGGATACTGGGGTTGTGCAACCTTCCCAGGGAAGGAAGCCATGTTTTATTTTAGTTGCTTGGTTTGGATTAGAGCCTATAGGAGATTGAATAACATAAGAAAACATTGTAGCCCATTCATGGAAATGAAATCTAGTCTCCTGTGTATGTGTATGAAATATGAAGATTAATAGCA
Organism: Alligator mississippiensis; assembly: GCF_030867095.1. Classification (NCBI taxonomy): domain Eukaryota; kingdom Metazoa; phylum Chordata; order Crocodylia; family Alligatoridae; genus Alligator; species Alligator mississippiensis. Next base: position 116,266,008 of record NC_081825.1, read on the forward strand.
AGGGTGGAAAATGTAAATGTCAATGAAAATGCCTTTATTATTGTGGTAGAAATATACAATGGCATAAATATCTACTTGTTATAACTGACTTTTTTTCCAGTGGAACTGAACCTGTAGAAGCAGCACAATTTAGCTGATAGGTTTTTGAGGTGCCAATGAAGGAACTCTTTGAACTGCCTATGATCAATCGCTTCCATGTTTTGTTATGACAGAAAGGGTAGAGAGAAAGTAGTGACATACCACAGGTTATTCACTAGAGTGAAGGCAGGCCAAAAATGCCAATGAGTATAGCAATAGAGCCAGATACAAAGGACAGAATAACTCCTTGCAAACAGTAGTAGTATCAGAAGTCTCAGAAATCATAGAGGTGAAAGTTGGGAGCCACTTTGATTGCACACATATCAAGTACCTGAATGACCACAGGAGATTGCTTCACCTGTGGAAATTCTGTCTGAAATGCAATAGCTTGATATATTCCAGCACTGGGGATCATGAGAAGATATTCAGTCCTATCTCCTCAGCCAGTGGGTGAGATATAAAAATATGTTGTATTTTCAAATGTTTATCTGAGTCTAGCAACTAACTCATCAAGTAAATCAATCTAGTGAAATAGAAAAACTGCTTTCTCCATTATTTTGAACAAAGGTGACTGATACAAATCAGGTCCCATCATAAACATCATCCTGCAGTTCAGAAACCTAAATTCTGTCATTACTACAAAGCACTAATCAGGCCCTTTTGTTTCAGCTGATGTTCAGAGCATATCATAAAGCGTATAGAAATTGTGGTTTGAGACAGATAAACATGTAGTGTTACAGTGACAGATTTGGAAGATGCGTACAAATGTTCAAACAAACTGGTCTGAGTTGTGTGGTTTTGTTTGAGTGACCTAAACCTCTATTGATAGAACCTCTGCAAGTGTTTGGCATGTGGGGGAGAAGGGGCACCGGTCCCAACTCTCCTGTTCCTGGTCCACTTTCTAGCTGCTGTCTCCAATCAAGTTGCCGGGGGGGATCCCTGTTCCTCATGGCCTGGGGAATAGTCCCTGGGGTAGGGCACACCATGGTGACCAGATTCTCACACCACATGGAGTTCTGTGATGTCTTCTGGGGAGACAACATTGATACCACTCAGGAGTGTCATAGGTTGCTGCAAAGTGATCCGGGACCTGCTTTATGAACTTCCCATCCTGCCACTGGGACTCTGCCAACTTTGCCCTGGTACAGATAGCCTTGAAATGTCAAGTAGCCTTTTGAGCCCCAGGTCCTGCACCTCAGCAGACTGGATGTAGGCATCTCTCAGCCCTGCAATGCCCCCCTCCACACCACAGTCTTTCCTTATGCTGGTGCCAGAACTCTCAATGCTAAGAGGCTGCAGTACGTGGCTGGCACTCAGAAGCAGTTACAAGGCTCTTCTGGCATTTCCCTTGCTTCATTGCCATCTCACCTGACATTTCTCATGCACTCTGCAGCTCTGTGGCAGCCTATCTTGAGCTGCTGTCACATCCTCTGCAGGCTTCCCTCCCCCATGCTGGTGATGTCTCAGAACAGAGACAAGAGGCACTGCAGCTTTGTGAAATGCATCACACTTTTCTGATATAACTGCAGAAGTTTCAGCCCCTGCCGTATTTTGGCCAGATACTCTCCCAGAGACAGGAGCTGGAAATGCCCCATCTGTCTCCCTTGGGTTTGGGATCTGTGCTGCACTCCCCCACATAGCCCATCTGGGATTGGGTCCTAGTTTCAATTGTTTTAACTAGTTGTGCTCTGTGTAGGTGGGAGGCTCCACTGTTGTGCTGGACGGGCTACCTAGCAGGAAGCGGGTAGGCCTCTCCCAGGAAACTCAGAAAGGGATTCTGAGTTTCCCAAGAGTATGCAGAGACTGCCTGCTTGTGGGACCTCCAGACCTAATTTTCTATGATTCTAACTGTGCTCCAGGAGCACAATGTCTCCCAATGTCTCTAGGTGCTGGAAGCAGGGCATTTATTACTGTGCCAGGGGAGCCTCTCTTTATGTCCTGCTTCTTGTTTAGGAGATGGTCTATCAAGAGTTGTTCAAGTCCTGGAAGCTCGTTGCATGCATTGATGGCATGGTTGAAAGGCTGGGAACACCGCTTAACATGAGAGTCAAGCTTGAGTGTCATCTCTGCCTCCGACAGGGTGGCCTGAAACCCCAAGATGCCACATCCATTGTGACACAGCCCTCACCTTTGGATGACCCAGCTGAGGGACATTTTTGCCCACCTGGTGCTACCTGTTGCCCTCAGTTACCACACGTGATTCCTGTGATTACAGGTAGGGGAGAAAGAGAAGGAGCTGTCCAGCCTAGAGCACCCCCCTTCCTGCTTTCAAGCCTCTGGTCCACACCACCGCTGATGTGCACTGAAGCAGCAGCAGGGGCTGCCAGACCACTGGGGGAATGGGATGTTATGTGTTATCCTGGGGAATGGAGGGGCACTGGGGCAATGTGCTTTCCTAGAAGGGACCAGGGTTATGTGAGGTCTTGAGCACTGAGTACAGTGAATGATTTGGTTTTGAGACTCAGCTGTCACAGAGCCATGGACAGGGACTGGACTGGTCAAGTGCTGCTTAAAAACCTTGCTTGGAACCTCAGCCTTGGAACAACCCTAGGATTCAATCCAGCATGCATATAGTCTTGCTTTCTCTTTCAGGACTCTTGTCTTCTCAACAGTGCCTGTTTTGGCAAGGGGTTGTATGCTGGGAGGGGGGCCTTTCTGACCCTTGATGTACTACAATGCCAGCAGTTCTTATCACTGCATCTTTTCACATGCCCCTTACTTGAGTTTCCTATCTGCTACCCATCCTGGTGGCATGGCACTGGGCATAGAACATCAATACCTGTCACAGCCATTAGCCACCACAGACAGGAAGTGAGGAAGAGTTCCACAAGTTCCTTCAGGTGACAGTCTTAGATGGCAGGCCATGGGTGGTGGGGCCGTTACTGCCCTGCCCTCCTTTCCATTGGTGTGGACCACACTTTGTCACCACCCTTGGGGATGTTGGGCTCCCTCTGCACCTGGTTCCTCATCACATCTGTGTGGTACAGTACTGATTCCTACCTTTCTATGCAGCAGGCCCTGCCTCAGCACCATCAGGATCAGTGCTGGGAGGAGTGGGTGCTGCTTGGGTCCCTGTGCTGGGACTGGGAAGAGGGGTGGGCACTCTTCAGTCCACCATGCTGGGACTGGGACTGGGAGTGGGCACTTTCTGGTCTCCCACCCTGGAATCTGGAGGAAAGATGGGTTTTCTTTGGCTCCTTGTGCTGTGATCAGGAGATCTGGTGAGAGGTCTCTGTGTCAGTACAAGGTCTATGAGGAGCTATCAGCAGAAAGGGACTGGACCATTCTTGGCTCTGATGCAGCAAATGGTGTCTCTGGATATGTAGTACCCCTCAGATACACAGGGTCCAGGGTTTGTTGGGGACCAAGTGCTAGTCCCATGCTCACCTGCAATGTAGTTGACATGATATCAGGGTCCAAGTCCTATATTTCAAGCACCATGCTGTCAGATTTGCTCCTTGTGTCCTGTCTCACAGTGCCCATAGTCCCACCACCCAGGAGGAGCCTGAGGGAGCTGAGATCCAGCTCCAGCTACCATACACCTCCTGGTTTGCCTGTTTCCCCAGGGCCTGCCCCTTAAAGGCAAAGTTGTGCCACTTATGCATGGTTCAATGATAAATCAGTTGGACTGTTTGCAGAGTAAAATATTACATTTGGCAGACTTGTTCTTCCCAAATATTTCAGGGTGAAGACACCTCTATTAAGTAGATTTTTAAAAAATAATACACTATACGTAATTACTACAGTATAATAAAAAATAATATCACAGCGAAATAATTAATCTGCAGAAGTAATTCCTCAATTGACCTAATACTTTTTTATTCTGATTGATTAGCTTCACACTCACAGAAAAATATTATGCAAATATAAATGGTCTGGCAGCAAAATATGCTTCCTTTACTTTCAACTCATTATTAATTATTTCTTTGTACTACCTGGAAAACATATATTTTAATCTTTAACCTGTCATTCTTGGGGGCTAAGCATTTCTGAAGAATCTGCAGGAAGATTATGTATGCTTGTATGTAGGACAGTGTTACATCCCTAAATTAAATCTGTAAAAAAAATCCAGCAAAACCATAGTCAAAACCAGATCATTTTGCAACATTGTGGTGATTTACATTAATTTTCTGTTTAAAATATTTTACACATCTCAATAGATTTCAAGTTCTGTCGGTCATTTTATTTTGAGTTTTCCTATGTCTTTTCAAATTTTCCAGATTATTTTTTGTTACTTGTAGTCTATTACATGTTGCTTTGAACAAGCACTTGCTCTTCCTTTCCATCTTCTCTCTTTCCATGCCTGGATAACACCGTGACAATTGGATGATATTTTAAAAAAAATATTCTCCCAGTGATGATAGGGTGTTTCTCTCCTTTATCATGCTTTTAAGTGAATTCATTATGGAATGTAGTGTGGTTTGGTTTCCATGGCTAGGGAGAGACATTCAAAAAGCCTGAGCCTGAATTGATTCATCCTTTGCAGGTTAGTTTAACCTGGCTAGGCTGAACCAGTTTCCAACCATACAGACAATTCCTCTGGACTGAGGAAATTTAGGCACATGCCTGCAGTGGCTCAGGCAGGAAGCTGGGGAATGCTAGAGCCTTGCCCTTCCACAGAGCTAAATTGAGGGAGGAATGGCCAGCCCCCATCAGGGCTCTCATTAGAGAGGGGTGTGAACCCCCACCCTGCCTACAGTCTCAGTCTTTTCTCTGCTCGTTGCTCAAGGGCTGGGGGTGTTGCCAGCCTGCAGCCATGGACAGCACACTGAGGCAAGGTGGGGGGCAGTGCAGTGCATGCATCTGTTGATGATACAGAGCTTTTCACTCTTCCCCCTGCTTCTGTATACTGTCTGCAGCAAACTGACAGGCAAGCAAGCTGGGTGGGGGGAATTGATAGCAGTGTTTATGCAGCGTGGGCGGGGGGCAGCGCTAATTTGGAGCAAAGAGCCCCACCTAGCCCAGAGAGCATGCTTGGATGCTAGGGGTGTCTGGTTTATCTTAAACCAGAGGTGGTCTGGGACAGACATTGCATAAACCAGTTTGAGCCAAATCTGTTAACTCTGATACTACATTCAACCAGGTTTATCTCAAACCATTTTCAAACTGGTTTATGTGCACTGAACATCTGTTCTGTTACAGGTTTAAACCAGGTTCTGATCACTTAAACCAGTTAATGTGTAAATTCTGTCCCTAGCCCATGAAGGCATTTAGTGCGTGGGCTAAGGTATGTCTCTTACTGCAATAGGCACATGTAAGACTCGTGGATTCTTAAGCTTTTGTTGTGGAGTGTATTGATTGTGATTGTGGTCATATCGTATTGGCAGGTTTTGCATTTTTTGTTTTGCTAGGGTCTATTTCCATTTGGAGTTTGTAGTTCAACAGGGAGTGTGCTTCTGTTGACCGTTTGGCAACTTCGGGGATTATATGAAAGGAGGGGGAGGGATGAGCAGGGAATTGGGAATAATGGTTTCAGGGTAAGAAGTTGCTCAAATAGAAGTTGCAATATTCTTAATGATGTTCTGTCATATTATTTATCATGTGGGATGGTATGTGACCACCATGGATGAATGATTAGTGGGAGTTCTTTTTGTACGGTATTAAGTTTTGTGAGCTTTTTAAATGGCTCATTCAAAGATGCCTTTTATGTTCCTGGTGGAGTGTCAGAGTTGGTAAGAGAAGCTTTAGGTTGTTGAGGCAGATGTTGTGGGTATTCTTGTCATAGATATGATGACATTTGAAAACCTGTCCGTAGGTCAGTGCTTTATTAGTATTTTTTATATGATTGCTGGTGGTTTGTGGCATTCAAACCTGGAAGACTTATTTTTATCTCCCCCAACTATATAAATTGGTCTAACAAAAGATATTTCCTCACTTTACACACTGTACATCTCTCATATCTTTGGACCATCATGTTCATAATCACAACACTGCTTTATCATGAATTCATTTTATTTGCCTGTTTCTATTCTGCCCTGCGGTTAAATGGGAGAAGGAAGGAAGGAAGGTGCAGGGTAGAGCACCAAAGCTTTTTTATATTGAGAATTATGGGGAGACTTTTAAAAGCTTTGAAAGTCTTCCTGTCAGTGGAGCTTAAGTACATCTAAAGAGTGAAATAACTTATTACAGCCATTTTTCAAAATCCAGTTCATTTCTACCACCTAAGGCCCAGAGGATAAACTTCAGCCTTTACCCTTCTCTCCTTCCCTGGTTTCCTACAAATTGTTGCATTATGAGGACATATTGCCAAGTGTCCTCTGTAACAGCATTAACTGTCTCTCCCCCACTATAATATTCATATTTTTTTAAGTTCCCAAGTTACCTTAGAGCAGAGAACAAAGTCTGGGCATTTTTTCCACTCAGCCAATGCTGTATCTTTTCACTCTTATCCAGCAGAACTCTCACACTTTTCTCTATGTGTGCTTATTCAAAAGTGAACTGGGATCCAATTTACGAATTCTAAATGTAGAACATTTGAACTTGATGCATGAAATCACAACCCAAAATTAATCAATCACACATTGTTATTATGCTCCAAATAATTCTCTTGATTCCATTTAAAATATGAACCCTTTTCAAATGGGCACAAATTAAAAGGTGAAAAAGCTACAATCCTAAAGTCAGTCCTTAAAACACTAGAATTTATAATTACCTTTTTATAGGTAATGTTAGCGTTCTGAGTTCAGTAACCTTCAAGCAGCATCTTGTATATCAGAGTATATGTAAGTATGTCAGAGTCTATATAAAAGATATTTGCAGAGGTGAAGTACCAAGGGTCTCTCTAATCAGTTATCCTCAAGGGTACCATGGAATCCTGGGTTGCTGTGAGATCCTCTTAAAGGTGTGGTTACATGCTATACCATGTTAGCATTGATAGATGTGCAGACACCAACGTGTGATTCACAAGATAAACCCAGAAATTTCAAATAGAAATCCATACTGTCCAAAACATCTGACTTCTTTTGGTGTTTCTGGGTTCTTTTCTGCAGAAGAATTGCACTTTTAGTTTCCTGTGGTAAAAACAAAAAGGTAAAAACTAACAGCTGGCATTTTCAAGGGATGCCTTGACTCTAACGAGGTTGAGAACTGCTGTTCTATAATAAAGTAATAGATATATCCAGCTAGAATCATGGCCTACTGTGGAGCCTGCGCCTCGCTCCGCCTGGCCTATCGGGGTGTTGCCCCTCCCCTCAACTCGCCTGCCACAACTTGGATGTACTCAATTACCTTCAGAGGGGTCTACAGTGGAGATCTTTATCCTGGGTGGGGCCTCCCGATAGACGGTGTTACTCACGGTTATCGGACGCGGTGATCCACGGGGCTCTGCCTCCCCTACACCCTGTCCACACGCCAACCGCTGGGCGATGTATTCCAGATGTTGCCAGGCCCAGTATGATGGCCTCTGACTGGTTCCCCGGTTCCCGGTCGTCCTCCCTCCTGCTGGGAGGGGTTTCTCCTTTCTCCTTTCTTACAGATAATACTCCTCCTAATCAGGGGGAGCTGGTGGGTGCTCCCCCTGGTTCCAGCCCCCTCCTGGGGCCTCCGCTGTCTCCCCTTTCCTCCCGTCCGCAGAGCGCTCCCCTGCCTCCTGGGCGTCTGCCGCTTCAGGATGCAGAGAGAGTGCCTCGGCTTGCACTCTCTGACTGCCTTTTGCTTTGCTGTTTGCGAAAGGCTTCCAGCTGTTGCCTAAGCTGCCTGCTTGAGACCCGCAGGCGGGGTCCTCTCTGCTCCGTGCGAGAGCCTGCAGCACGGGCAGCACACCCGTACTTTCTCTCCCTGGCTCTCCTCCCCTCCCTGTCCTGCTGGCGTTTTTAAACCTTCCCGCAGCGGCCGCTCCGGCCGCTGGGATTGGCTCAGCTGTTCGCCGCGCGGGGAACAGCTGTTGCCAGAGCCGGCGTAATGGTGGCTCGCGCGGCTGCAGCTGCGGATGCTGCTCTTCCTCCCGCTGCTCCTCAGCCGGTACGCATGCCCTTCTGGGGGCTTGCTCTCGGGGTCTGGGGTCTGTGGGTCCCCTCTTCTCTCCCTCACTAGCCTGTGGGGGCGCTTCGCCGCCACACCTACCTTAAACATAAATTTGACTTAAAAAATGCACTAAATTTAATTAGTTATGTATTGTGTGATTGGGTATCAGGTGATTGGTTATTGTGCTGCATTTAGTAACATTTCTAATTGTGCATGTTTCATACGTACTAGAAGAAAGTAAATATTGTATATGAAGATAATATTGAAATACAGAAACATTGATCATGTGGTATTCTAAAACCAGAATTAAAAATGTTTTCTTTATGGTTATATGGTGTATCCAGTGTTGCAGCAACGTTTCTCTGTAATTTCAGTATTAAAGGTTACCTTGCTCATACTTCGAATCACAAGTTATTGTCAGGGGATGGTTTTCAGAGAAGTGTTTCCTGTCGGTCTGTATTTATTGATATTATGTTTTCTAAAATATTCAGTTGTGATTATTCTTTTATAATCCAAAAGTGCATGTAAGTTAACAAATAATAACTATGTTATTCTTTTTGCTACCATGACTCACTTCTGCCAGGAATGTATTATATGGTTCTAGTTGTTCCTTCTAAGGTGGTATCAACTACTGTATTCCAACAAAATGGTGTTTTTTATTTTTTAACTATGGAAAAAATGAAAGATATCAAAAATGATCTACCAGTAATTGTTCAAGCTGCATATAAATTCATCCTAATGGGCTTGATTCATCCATCTTTCTTTTCTTGCAGGTCATGCTTTTTTTTTTTTTTTTTTGCAGGGTAGTATTTTAACAACACTTGAACAAATCCTTTTTTCTTTCAATAATGTGGTTAACTGTCTGGAATTTCAGTCACTGGAAATTCTCTCGCTCCTCCCCCAAACGAATCTCCATTAAGCATCCAAATAGAGTTACTTCATCCTTGCAGCTGGATGGATGGAAGACTTTCTAGGGCCTAAGTACTTACTGTATATGTCACCCCTTTCAATGTTTTTATTTTTTCCCAGCCACAGCTTTAGGAGCAGGTGCTGGCCTTTTGCTTTCTTTCTGCTTCCTCTGTGGGGAACAGGCTGGAAAGAGCCAACTAATTAGAAAATTCTACAGGGAAATTAATTCTGCAAACAGCTGTGGAATGGTATTTCATTATAATGTGCACTTGCTGTCTGTCAGCAGGGTCCTGATTGGCTTGACAAGTGGCAGTTCTCCCAGATGTTCTACATTATGCGATGAGACCATAACTGCATTGCATGGTGCCTGTATACTAAAGAGGGGACTATTGGTGTTTGAATAAGACATTCTTAGAAGCTAAAGTAGACTAAACTACCCTTCGGTACACAGTACGTTGATGTTATCTTTAGTAAGGCAAGAATACAATGGGGTTGTTTTTATAAATCGCTTAAATTTTAGCAATGAAGCACTGTTTTCAACTAGTTTAATTGCACACTTTACTTGCAAGTGAGACAGGCATAGATGAGGAGGAAGGAAAGAGAGAGACATAACAAAGCAGATACCTTGATCTGTGGGCATTTGGTATTTGCAGACTTGTCTCGTTCAGATAGATTACAAAACGTTGCAGGCATCTGCACTGAGAGGTCTCTGCAACTGTGCCACGGACGATGTGTGTCATTCAAACGGATCATCATTTACACTGTGGCATTAAAGTCAGAAGGGGGATCTCTGAGTGTATTGGGGACAACACAAAGTCCCTTTTCTCCAGTTTTTGGTTCAAAGAGCATTTGTAAAATAGTAATATTTAAAGCGCTACTTATACTTGTATACATGATTTGCTTATCTTCAACTTCATCATTATAGGCCTCTTGTTTTCTCTCAATCTGTTACAAAGTTTGTATTATTCCTTTACCTTGATGATGGAATGCCTGCATACATTTCTTTTTTAAGTCTTCTTTCAGATAACTTGCCAGATCTGAGGATGTAAAAAAGCACATCATTTTCTACATGCAAATCTAACTTCTCTGATTTCCACCAGCAGAGGATCTTGCAGTACATTTTCCTTTCCAGAGAACTAGTACAGTATGGGTAGCTAAAGAGAAAGTAACCTGGTAATTCTGGCATTTCTCTAGTGTGGAGAAATCATATGGACCACATGTAGCAGATCTGTTCTATAGTCTACATTTTCTCTATCCTTTGATATGTAAAAATTTTATTTTTAAACACCTAAAATTTTTTGTACACGGATGATGAGTGACACTGAATTTGTCAGGTGAACAGATGGAAGTGGCATTTGTGGTTTATGGTGAGAATTCAGTGTACTCTTAAAGCATGTAAATCCCTATTTAACCATTTTTATTAATTTTTAAGTATACAGCATACTTGCTTCAAAATTACAGTTAATTATAGAATATATTTTAGATAAAATTAGACATTGAATAATTCCTCTCAACTCTGCTTTCAACGGAAATAATTTAAAGGAATTACTAACTCAGATAGCACAGACATATTCATTTGTTTTGAAAACAAATATAATGGATTAAATTAAACATTCGTATAATTCCACTAAAACCTATGAATATACATCAGCGATGATTTGAGTCTAATTGGTTTGCTATGGAACAAAAATTCTCGAAAGTTCAACCAAATGTTTACATTATCATCAGGATGTACTTATCAGCTATCATTAGTAAGTAAAAGATGACATGCTGCATCTGTCCTTAGAAGTCATTGCAATCTCAGGTTTAATAATATGTCTCATTTAAATATTAGGGACAAATTATACCATGCCTCAGAAGTGGTGAAACATTGCAATTTCTCCAAAAGCATATAATGTAACAATTAGAATTATGTGCAAAATAGATGTTTAGTTTGTTGATTGAACTGGAAAAATATCAGGGAAAAATATTGATTCAGGTCACCCTGAAGTGGATTTTTTTCTCTCCTGTTTTCTCCAAGGTTCTCCAAAGTCTCCTGTATTCTCCAAAATTCTGAATAAATTTATTTGTGTTGATCCAAGATGTATCATAGCTACAACAAAATGTCCCATTCCATATTAGATTAAAAAAGGCATTTGTTTGACCTAAGAAAACAAAACAAAGCATTTGTTTTTTGAATTAAATGAAATGTTTTGATTTGTGGTGTAATCAGTTTCTTCTAACCTTATTTAAAATCAAGGCAAATTGTGAAATGAGAATGACATCTCAAAATGAAAATTAAAAGCATTTCATTAAAAAAACCACTGAAAATAAACAGAATAAAAAAAAATCTCCCTTTTTATTTTTCAGCCAAAAAGCCATTCATCAAAGTTGACCTAAATTCACAGACAAATAAACAAACAGTTCTAGTTATAATATAGGTTTTTCATCTAGTTTTTTAAATAAGTTTATTTCATAGACAATGCACAGCGTTAATGATCTAAAATCAGTTTCATTTATGAAATGTTGTGCGCAGACGGGTTTGTCATTAACAGAAAAGCGGTACATGTTTTTACTTAAATTCACTCATTTCTCTATTATCTATGCTCTTGAGACAAACCACCATCTGGAAAAGCTGTTTACAAAAATGATTTCCAAGTTCAAGATGCAAATATTTTCATTTCCTTGTGGTTCCAATGATTATTTTAATATGTGTTTGGCTTAATACTATTAAACTATATTTTACATTGGGAAATTAATTTTAAAAAATATTTTACCACAGCTAAATTCCCATGCCTCTGCAAAGCTTGTACCTTTCTTGACACATTGTTTGAACGCTTCTGCTTGAAATTTAAAATTGGACACCACCCATGAGGCACTCAATGTAATGCATAACCATAAAAATTCCAACTGCTCCAAAATCTTGAATACTAGTAGGTTATCTGTAACCTCAGTCAGAAGGAAGTAAGGAATAATGAGAAAGTGAGGGAGAAGGGAGGAGGGAATGAAGATTCTACTATAATTAGGTTCTTTTCTTATTTACTTAATGAGTTTCAGGCATCGATTCATGTCATCTTACTATCAATTACTTCTGAGTTACCCAAATTACAACCTCAGAGCTAGACTGTGCCTTGATCTGATTGAATGTACAAGAAGTCAGAGAGGAAAAAAATCTCCTCCCTACTTCTGGGGCAGTGAAGTGCTTTGGGAATGCAAATATTTTTTCTGGGATAGTGCTAATCGGTGAACTGCTCTTCTCCCACAACAAATGGAGAGTATGTGTATAAAGGTGGAGTTACTCCTCTATGCAGAGCAAATACATGCTGCATGCTTTTAATTTCCTTTTTACTACTTAAGGAATTGTGGCTGTCTTGGACAAAATGCTTTTTAGGTTCTGCTGTAGTTGGCCTTTCAATTTGGAAATGCTAATTGTCTTCTGAATGGTGTTAGGAGATCTCAGTTTTCCTTCATATTGAAATATACAGTAAATCAGTCTCTTAAAAAAACGTGGTAAGTACTTATGAGGGGGACAGAAAATGAAAGGATGTTCTTCTTGACCCAGGGTACCCTCTTCAGAGGCAAAAAGAGAAGATGGCTTGGCCTTCTTTCACAATAATTTGTGCAAGGACCCCTTCCTTCTATCCCTGCCATCAGCTCAACAATAGTGATGGGGTTGAATAAAGTTGTACCACTGCTTTGGTTTCTATGGTCTAGATGATGCCATAAGTGTTTGGTGAGAACTCTTTTTCTTGTCTATGCTGTCCAGGACTTCCAGGTATTATCCCATGCCAGTGCTAACCAGACCTGGTACTGCTTAGACTCCAACACTGGGTGCGTGCATTCTGGCATAGCTTCTCTTACAAGCACTACGGATAATCAAAAGACCTAGAAGAACAAATATTCTTAATAATGATCCTGATTTCCAGTCAGAAAATAGCCATGCAAATTATGGTCCATGAAAATTCTGAGTCCCAACATTATGGCTCTGAATATATACATTGCCTGAGAATTACTGATCTGAATGTAGGTCAACAGCCTGATATCCGCATGTACCGACAGTTGAATGTGCAGCAAGTAAGCCTATGATTACTGGGATAATTAGGTCATCTTTGAATCCTTTGGCTAAACAGAAAGTGACATATCTTTAGGTTTTACAAATGCAAAGGCTTTCTCTCTGGTCTGTGTTGTTTAATTTCATTTCAAGTCATTCCACTGCACTTGTCAATGCTTTCTAGTAGGGAAGACATTGAAGTGCTCAGTTTTTTAGGGAGGCCACTAAATCGACTGCAAATAGATGCAAGCAGTGGTTAAATCAACCTCATCACCCCCCACCCCTTTGAGTGTAGTCTGTCTTCAAAGGAGTGCATATCAAGCCTTTTGAAACATATAAGACTGAGAAATCTGGCATGCCAGCTGCCCCTCTTTATGACTGATAGAAATGAGTTATAGGGACCATTTGTTGAGGCCAACATATTTGTATAAACTTCCTCAAAACAAAGTTGTTTAGAATTTTAAAATGGTATTTTCAGAAGTGCCCACTGTTACCATGATTCTGCTGCTGTCTAAGCTGATGGAGTTTTTACTGTTGATTTTAATAGAAGCAGAGCTAGGCTTTTGAACATCCCATCCTTATTCCAAACTTTCTTAGTCAGACAAATAAACACAGTCTCTGAGATCTCCTCCATCATCCTTCCTCTCTTCCAAATGACAAAAAGCCCCTTAAATGGATGTCCCTTAACCCCCCCAAAATCAAGGAAATAAAGCTTTAAACATGCTTGATGAAAGAAGAAGCTAAGATTGGGAAATAAATTAATACAATATGCTTTTTGACACATCTGGCAAATTTTAGTGTTTTCAGGGGTTTTCTCCCAAAATTGCTGTATAAGCATCCACCCTTCCAGTTTGACTAACAGGGCTACATTCCAGGAAGAAAAAAATCAACTAGCAACAGTCATTTGGTTCTCTTTACTTTTTCCAACGTTGACTCTCCAAATATTTTGTAGAGAGTCTAATTAATATTACATACATTTATAACAGTGATTAATGTTACAAATTGATGCTTATAAAGTTTAAGTCACTTTTAAAGAGAAGAGAGAGAAGCTGGATTTCCTGAGGTCATACTATTAGTGAGATCTTCAGGTACTCAGAACTTCTGAAAAGCAAATCATTTAGAAGCCTAATTTATGACTTAAGCTTCCCTAGCAAGTCAGTGTCAGAGCAGAGATCAGGAGAACCCAGGTCTTTAGATTTTTAAGGCATTTATGCTGACCCATAGACCCCAGATAATTTCCCTAATTTTGCCCTTCAAAAAATAATATCCCAAACTCCTATCAAGCCCCTTCTAACAGGAATAGTTATTTTGCACAAAAATAATTTTACAATGCAAGAGATAATGTATATGCCAGAAATGTGAGTATAACTTATGTGCATCATTTCTGGTAAAGACATACAAAAGCTGGATTTCTTTCTGTTGTTCTTGGGAAACTGGAAAAAGTTAAAATTCTGCTTTACAAATTAGACTTTTCAAAGAACTCTAATTTTGATCAGTTATCATGCTAGTCTGTGCAATAATACCACATTATATATAGTCATATACAAATCAGCCAAAAAATGATATTTCCAACTGTTGCCAAGAGCTTTGGGGAAACAGAATATAGAGAGGAAGACAGAAAATCGGCATGTTCTAAGACTCGACTATTATGAAATAGAAAAAAATAATTTTAAAGAAAAACCTGAAAACATTGATCAGATGAAAACTGCTGAGAAATCTTTTGAGGTTGATGCTTAAATTTGCTAAACTAATTCTGCCATCCAGTGTACTCCTTGGACATGCACAGTGCATCATAATATGCTTTTCTTGTTAATACAAAAAGTTGGAAACAAAGATGAAATTGAAGAGTACAGGGCATGGCAACTACTTTAAAGAGACCCTCTCAATCTCTGGACACCCCCCAAAATGTTCCTCTTAAGAGAAATATAAAATCAAAGCAGCATTGGTACAGGGCATCCTGTATTAAGAGGCAACATATGATTTATGGTGCATATTAATTTTTCGTATGTGCACTGAAGAAATTTAAAATAACTCAGTGGTTCACAACTACAACTTGAATGACTAACCAGTCAATCAAGTTAATTGTTAAAATGGTACTTCATAGATTGTTATGGATTTGTGTAAGTGATACGCCCTTTATACTCACAGCATATTACATACACATATATACTTGTGTAACATGTTTGTGTGCGTGTGAATCCACCCTTGTCAAATCTCTATGTTGGTTCTACCTGATCTGTTGAACATTCCTTAATAGAAATCTCAATTTGTGCATGGCCTAAATGTAACAATAATGTTCCTTTTATAAACTGTAATTTTAGGGGAAGCAATTTAAAATGTATGAATTTATTTCAATTTAAAAAGAAATACCAACACAAGTAGTTAGTAATTTTTGCTTAACACATACTCGAGTAAAGTTTTATTAAACTAAGCTATAAAACCAAGCTTTACCTACAAAGTGGAAAACAATATGCTAGACTAATCATAACAAAAACTGATTTTTTTTTTCAGGGCTCACCACATGTTAGTTTTTGTTTACTGACATATTTCACTTTACTGACCTAAGGAACAACTACAATATCTTAGTTATGGTAAAAGTTGACCTAGCTGGATTTAGAAGTACAGAAACCAGAATATATGCACACTGATATCTCTGTACCACTTTTCACTTATTTTAAAAAATGTGTGAGAAACTTTTAAAGTTTGGTTAGAATTGGTCTACGTGCAAAAAATATGGGACTGCAACTGTGCAACTGCCAAAACTTTTAGGCACCCTGCCACCTAGTGGAATATACATGAGAACTAATAGGCACCCAGCTCATGAAAGCTTATGCCAAAAGCTTGCAGAAAAGGACAATTTTCTTGCCATTTTCCAGGTGGTCTAATAAAAGGTATCATTTTGGAACCAAGAGTTCTAGTTTTTTGTATGCTGTATATATCTACTTTAGGTTGTCTATGGGTGCGTCTACATGAGACACATTACCATACAGTTGACTAATTGACTATAATATAGCATTGCCGACTATGTATGCAGGCATTTACTGTGCAGTAAATTAGTCTACTGCATGGTTAATTTGCTTTCTGCAAATGCAGGTAGCAAATTAACCACACCACCGTAACTGCGGAGTAGTTCACGTGTAGCTGCTGACCAGAAGCAAATTTGCTCCTGGTCAGCCCTACTACCATGGTGCCACCTTTGGGCAAGCCCCAGGGCCATGGAGCTTGGAGCTTCTCCAGCCCTGTGGCTACGGCAGCTCTTTCCCTGCCCCAGCCTGGCGTTTAAAATTCTGCAGTGACCCTGGGGACCTGTGGCACCTGCTGCCTGCCTCTGTTTACCAGGTCCCACAGCAGAGATCCTGGACCAGCCACAGCTCTCTGCCCAGAACCTAGCGCTGGCCCCTGGCCCACCCTACTGCCTGCCTGTTTCACACCATGCACCTGAGCTGTGCACTGTAGGCACCTGCCAGGCCTGGACTCTTGTCAGCAGTCCCTGAGGGCCATTGAGGGAACCATGCTGGCATAATCCCTGACACCACACACCACCTTCTGCCTAACTGGTCCCAGGATGAGGCCATGGACCTTGTTGCACTTTGGGGTGAGGCTGAGGTCCAGAGCCAGTTTGCCTGGGGTTGGGCACTCCAACACACACATCTATGAGGGCCTGGTAGCCCGCATGTGGGAGCATAGGCCAAACTGGTTGGTGTGCCAGTGCCGCATAAAGGTCAAGCCTTTGTGGGCACAATGTATGTCAGGCCAGCAGGCCTGTTCTGTGGCTGAAGGGCCTGAGTGTTGGTTTGGTAATGGAAAGCTTAGGATTTCAAGTCCAGGTATGAGCCAATGATCTTCAGTCTGAAATTTTGGAAGTTGGACTACATAACTTCATGCTGTCCCTTCCAACCTTAATTTTTTATGATTCTGTTTCACCAGCCACAACCACAACCGCAACCACCTGTTGGGGGCTAGCTACAGGACCATGCTCTTTATGTGCCAGCTGGATCATATTCTCCTGACCTAGGACCCTGGGCAGAGCCTTGCTGCATATTCCAGTATGGGCAGCCTGCTGGAGCCTCTGCATGGTTTGGCAGTGGCAACAATATACTTGGAAGGTGCAAGACAGGCACTGTGCCTCTGCACTGCAGGACACCAGTGGGAGTTGCACATCATCATCACCAGTAGAAACAGACTTGGGCCACTGGGCATGCTTGCCATGCCCACCCAGTAAATCCCACACTGGAAGGGGAGCCTGCCCTGCCCCTGTCCTGCCCTGCCTCTGCCCCTGCCCCTTCCCCTGTCCCTGCCTCCCCTCCCCACACAGCCTGGCCAAACTCTGTCCTGGACCCCAGAGTTCCACCCCTGCCCCCCAGCATGTTGGGAGGTAGGAGGCAGTGCAAAACTTTATTGAGCAGCCAGTGTCCCCTCAGCCAGGCAAGCATAGGCCTGTCATATGCAGAGAAATGTGTTGGTGCTGGTGGTGATGAAATCCTTGACTGTGGGGGGAAGGGTTGCATAGTATAGGTATAGGTACCCCTCAAGGTGGTGGCAAACATTGCAGGGAAGCACAGGCTTGCTGGCTTGCTCAACACACTGTCAAAGCTCAGTGGCCCATGCCAGATTCTCAGGTATTTCTTGGGGACCATGACTATCAGCAGAAGCAGGGCATAGTTATTTGGGCACCCTTTCGTCCGTGAAATTGCTCATCATGGTATTCCCAAGACACTCTCACCAGGGGCATGCTTGGGGTGCAGGGCACATGTTGTGGGGGGGGGCTGCTCTAGAGTGCTTTTCCAGAGAGGATCTCTGGGGTGGAGGATGGGGGAGCCATCAGCTCCACATCCCAGTCAGCTGGGAGCCTCTTGCCCCTCTCACCCAGGTGTCATGGGCCTAATGGCAGTGGAGTAGGCAGCCTGGCCTGCAGGAGGAGAAGATGGAAGAGGTTCTGGAGAACATCCAGCAGGTGCTGCCAGGAGCCAGGGTTGCTCCAGCCTGGGAAAGGGTGGGGAAGATGCTGCCCCTAGTGGGAACAGCACTGCACATGGACCCTTCTGGCCCTGGCCCTTGGCTGCAAGAGGGGGAGCTGGCTACGCCAGTAGAGCAGCCACCCTTTTCCCTGAGTGAGCCCCCCACACACTGGCCTCATTGCAGTGTGTGGACCTGTGGCAGTGCTGTCAGAAGTTGCTGTTCAGGAGGGAGTGGGGAGGGGCTCTGTTGTTCAGGAGGGAGAGGGGGACGGGGTCTTTGTTAGTGAAGGGAATAAAATGCTTTCCAGAAAACTCTGCAGTGAGTATGGTGCTGGGGATGTGTGAGGGGACTGGGGTCCATGGCTGGCAGTTCAAATGACCTACAGTGGGGAATACAGGAGCAGGTGGTTGGCCAACACCTCTTGCACCTGGTGCCCTGCTACTTGGTGTATGGTTCACCTAGGGCCTTGATCATGGGTGTCTGGTGCCTCTTGAGTCAGTGACCTCCGGCAGCCAATCCCATTGATGGGGGGGGGGGTCCCCCTGGCGGTTGATCCTGTTGGCTGCGGGGGCGCCAATCTCACTCACCATAAAAGCAGCTGCACTGTTTCTGGAAATCCGCAGCCAATTCCAGAAGTGGCGCAGCCACTTTTGCTGGCAGCCCTGCTCCCCAGCCAGTGCTCACAGAGGGGGGCACTGTGCTCCCGCCTGCCCCCCTGCCCACTAGCTACACAGGGAGCATGGCCTGACAGGGGGTGCACTGGCATTCTCAGGGGGTGCATGGGGGTTTATGCCTGCCTGCCTCCCTCACTCCCTCCCTTACACACACAGCAGCAGCTGCGCTGTGCCACTCACAGCCCCACAAGGAGGGAAGAATGACAGCCCCCTGCAACCAATGTGCCAATGTGCTGGAGCAGGGCCCAGTGCATTGGCTGCAAGGGGCTGTTACTTCCCTCCCAGCGGGGCTCTGGGCTGCAGAGCGCAGCTGCTGCTGTGCATGTGAGAGAGGGAGGGAGGCAGGCAAGGAGCAGGGCTGTGTTTGAATCATTGTGCTAAATGTTGGTTGAGCCATGGCCCGGGTTACCTACCCTGTTCCATGGCCTCTGGTTGGTGGCATCCATGTGTACATTGGCAGCATCTCTTCTGGTGTCCAGGCAGCAGTGCAGGGGCAGAGGGCCTCAGATGCTGTGGTGAGCCTGGCCACACAGCCCAGGGGGGCAGGCAGGGCCAAGACTGACCTGGGCTGGCCGTGGTCACCATGGCAGCGAAGCATGGTGAGTAGGATGGCAAACAGGAGCCTAGGGCACAGGTTGTCTTTCCCAGGGTCTGGGGGTGGAGCAGTCATCACACAGTGGGCACGGTCTCTGGTGACAGTCGGAGAGGGTTGTGGCAGCATTCTGCCAACTGCTCTTGGCCAGAAACACAGGTGGCCAGGGAGCACCACGTGGGGCAGAGGGTGGCTCCAGGCAGCTGTGTCTAGAGCCTCCATGTGCCCCTGGCTGATGTAAGGGGGTGGTTCAGGGTCAGAGGAGGCCTGGAGCAGACTAGTGCCATGAGGAGCAAATCTGTTCCCAAATGGCTGCACATGTAGATGCTTGTCAAGGACAGGTTTACTGTGCATTAAATTACTGAGCAGTAAACCCATATAGCATTAATTGCACATGTAGATGCACCCTATAAGATGCAAATCTATCCTCTATTCATCAGAAACCAGCAGGTTGAAGAGGGAGCTACCTAAGCTAGTCAATAAGTAATGCAGAAGAATGGTGCTGGGCTTAAGGTTTGTTCCTCAGATGTAGTTATGCACCTAGCCCTAATTGTTGAAGGAAGACAACTGGGTTTTCTTAGAATTCTCAGTTGGCATTTACGTAAATTGGGTCAGCCTGTTTCTTCTGAAATTCCAGGTTTATAAAGTTATAACTCCCAGGCTTTGGGATCCTCTGCTGTGAGGTTCTCGTAAATTTTCCAGCTGAATCTGTTGTACTTTGCATAAGTAATTAAATAGTCATTAGCCCATAAAGAAAAAGTGGTTGACTCTACAGTCTAATAGGTAGGGAATTCCCTGGCATTTTAGGGGAATAAGGACCATGCTTCTATAAGGTATCAGCAAAGGAAATATTCCTTTACCATTCCAAAGACATATTTTGTATCTGTGAAAGGTGCAGCCTCTGTTTAACAGGATGGCTGAGATGGGATGAGGGAATGTTTACCCAGGATGGCTGGTACAGTGTTGCAAAATTTAGAAAACTGCAAAGAACCAATAAGAAAACCGTAACGAGAAGTTAGTGCCCAGAGCTAGAAAATGGCAGAGCGCAGTGAAATCTGCTAAATCAAATATAAAAAACCAAGAGTTTTATATTATTTCTCCTGAGAAGAAATAATTTAATGATTGTGTATATGTGTACGGTGGTAGGGAGACTGGGTTTTTGTTTACAAGTGGCTAAGATTACAGTGTGAGCAAACAAAGTATGTTCTTGGAACACTGTATCAGAAAATTTCTCAATGAGAATTCCAGAAAAGCCAAGATGTTAAGCAGATGTATTTTTTTCCAGACCTAAACCATTGGACATTTCAGTTTAAAGTTTGGATTGGCAAAAAATCTCTAATATATCCAGTTAATTGCTTTTAGACCAACTATAACAAAACAATAACCGTTGCCTGTACCAATGGTGCGTATACTGGAAACTACTGAGAAGGTAATCTGTACCCTTATGTACCTTCAGGGAATGTGTACTGCTCACATATTTGCTCAACCATGACATTTCAGCATTGACTTTTTTTTTAATTAAGGAAAATTCCTGCTCACAGAAAGCTTAAGATGTTGCTCCAACTCCTCCCACATATTACTTGCAGGAAGATACCGTATGGGAGGAAACGGAGACTAAAAAAGATTGCAAGGTTCCTCTCATGTTGATTTCCTAGAATCATCCCTTTCCAAAGGAATGGTCAGAGATTTTGCCTTCAAATTCTTGGCTCATGTAGACAGATAGAAAAATATAACTTTATATTAACATTTTGTTTTCATGTTGGCAATTTTCTTGGAAAGGTACTATATAAAAATGTAACATATAATTTACCAATTCCTTTATGGAAATATTATCCCTTGAGACCATGTTTGCAGCATTCACTGACATAAATTGTTGTGTAAATTGCCTTATTTTGAATAATTGTGCAGGCAGGAGGATAATTTTGGCAAGATCATGCAAGGAACACTCCTAGCTAGCTATGTGGGTGCATTAGGGATGAACTCACTTTAAAATGAAAATAGTATGCGTGCAAGACTAAAAATGAAAAAAATTACACAAATCCTTAACCTTAGAGTAAATTACAAGCCACCAGAATGAGATACTTTGCTTAGTATTCACTGCCTGAGAATGTACTTATGACATACTTGGATATAATATTGCCAATGTTTGAAGAAATATGTTTCATTGATATGATAAATGCTATTTTTTAATTGACTGAGCTGGGTGAGTGTACTTGTCTGCATTTCCCAGCATGATCCTCACTACAGCTCAAAAAAATTGTACTGCATAGGGCCACCTGGCTGAATTTTAATTAGGAAAATATATTAAACATACCTAAACAGATGGATAAAAAACACACTAAAGTGTGCAAGTAGTTTGTGAAGAGTGTGAGAAATTCTGTCTTTATCCAAAGAAGAGCTATAACCTAAGCAATGGCTGTGAAAGCTTCTCTTCACTGTCTTAATGTACCTCCATGTCAGGACCAGTTCCAACTGAGAAAGTGGCTTAAGCCCATTTATATTCTATTTTCTTTTACAAACATTACCTATTCTGGATTTTGTGATGCAGTTAACTTAGCTCTATCAGTTTAATTGCATGGGTCATCTTCTTGTGTCCTGTCACCATGTTCAAATTTGAGTCCAAAAACATGTGGATGACATAAAATTATGGGGTACAGTAAACACACTAGTGGGAAGGGATCAAATCCAAGGTGGACCTGGACAGGTTGGAAAAGTGGGTAGAAAAGAATAGGATGGAGTTCAACAAAGAGAAGTGCAAAGTGCTGCATCGAGGGAGAAGGAATCACCAACACATCTATAGCCTAGGGGATGACCTTCTCAGCAGCACAGTGGCAGAAAGGGATCTCAGAGTCATAGTTGACCCCAAGATGAACATGAGCCATCAATGTGATGAAGTAATCAGTAAAGCTAACCACACTATTATGCATTAGCAGGTGCATCACGAACAGTTCCAGGGTGGTGATACTTCCGCTCTGTGCGGCATTGGTCAGGCTGCAGTTGGAGTACTGCATTCAGTTCTGGGTGCTGCACTTCAGGAGGGATGTGGATTACCTTGAGAGGGTCCAGAGGAGGGCCACTGGATGGAGGAGGGTCCATCCAGGAGGTGCGTTCCTGGATGCCTTAACCCAATGAATATCAATAGCCCCCACTTACTAGAATTGTCCCATTAGACACTAGGGGCACATATCCACAAGTGGGTCATGTCTAGTTGTGATTGCAACACTTTTATTTGTATGGCTGTCAGTGTTTCATCTAGTGGCTATGTTGTAAAGAACAGACTTTTCTATAATTTTAGTTTATTGAGAGCTGAATTATGGCCATGTAGTGAGTGCCTCTGATCTTCGGTATGCCAGGTGTATTTTATTTTGCTTGCCCCTGCTCTCCTGGGGCTCATCCTGATGAGTGTCCCTGTTGAACACCACACATGCCATACATGTAGGGATTCCCTGCATTGTTAATTTGCAGTGCAGGGTTTCTTTTAAACCCAAGACATCCTGGGGTCAAAAAACCCCATGTCTTAGAAAAACAGGAGGTGCACATGGTGGCAGTGTGCACTGCCAGAAACCAGTGCCTGGCTGGCTGGAGCCCCCAGATTGCCATGGCTGCAGCCCCCAGAGGCCTCAGGATCCTAGGTATGGCTGCTGGGGTTCTGGCCCCAGCCTCCCCTATCCTACCCAGGGCAACATGCCAAACACCAGAGTGCACATGCACAGGTATTTTCTGGGGACAAGTAGCAGCTGCATGTATTGTTCGGCTGCTCTTTGTCCCTGGGGAAATACACATTCCCACTTGTGGATATCTGCCCCTAGTGTCTAATGGGACAATTCTAGTAAGTGAGGGTTATTGATATTCATTGGGTTAAGGCATCCAGGAATGCACCTGAAGTGTGTTTAGCACATTAGCACATGCAAAGAAGCTAGACAATCTTTCCCAACCTAGGTGTGTGTATTCAGCTGCTGAATAACAAAGTGCAAGCTCAGTAATTTGTAATCCAGTCATTGTTGGATTGGCCCCTCCATTTGGAGTTGATGAGCTTCTTTAATATGTTATTCCAGAAACAAACTTTAAACTTGATTTTCCACATGTGCTTTATATGAAAGCATACCATCTACTATAATTCCCAAACAGATAGGATTTGAGCAGTGGATGAGAGCTATTCCATTTCTGGTCAGGTTTTGTCACTTACTAGTATCTTGAGTCTGAAGGTGGAAGAGATTAACCTGTGTTTTATGTGGATTGGAGCATAGTTGCTTTTTGATGTAATAATCTGACAACAAATTGAGCACTGATACCAATTTGGCCTTGACCTGGATGAAGTTCTTAGCTTGGGTGGTAGTACGCAAATCACCTGCATAAATAAAACTTATTGTGCCTGGGTAAATTGTTTGATCATTCGTGTCAAAGTTAAATAGTGTAAGTGCAAATATGCTCCATTGAGGTAGGTCATTACTTTGTTCTTGCCGTTGGTTTTGCTTCTTACATAATTCATTGTAGAACTGTCAATTTTCTAGCAGAGATTGTGTTATTCCTAATAGTTGTATAGGTGTCCAGTGGTAATGAGCTTCACTTAATAGTAACATGAATCAGATTTGATTTGACCATTGAAATCAAGTTAAAAGGCTTATTTCTGCCAATTTCCTGAAAAGTTAAAGTGACTATAAAATCTATGTTAGGTGCATTGGAAAATGTTTTAACACCAGCATTTTCTGGTGTCCAGAAAGGAAATGCTGGTGTTAAAAGTATTTGAGAGATAGTCCACGATCAATATCCAAAATGGTAAAATCCAAACCACCATATACAAGAAACCCATGACCCAACATCACAATCACCCTAAAGACACCAAGAAAGCTGTACTTTACAGCCAATCTCTCTGACACCACTGAATGTGAACCAAGGAGAATACCTGTGATTTCCACCTCACAAATCTCAAAAGGGCTTTCACCCAGCAAAGACACTCCTCAAGAGAGAGAGATCATACTTTTGAAAGAGCCACCCGGATACCACACAAAGATTTGCTGCAGTACAAAAAGGAAATCCCCACAAATCACACACCATTAGTTATGATGTACCACCCTCCCCTGGAACCTACATGGAAAATCCTCAAATAATTGCAACCCATAGTAGAAGAAGACTCAGTTCTTAGAGATTTTTTCAGAACCACCCATCCTAGCCTTTAAATGAGCACCAAGCCTCACTAACCTCATCATCAGAAGCAAACTCCCTATGACCCAAACCACACCAAATGGATCCAGACCATGCCAGGACAAGAAATATAAAACCTGCCAACACATTTCCACCAGTCTCATAATAACCACACCCCACAACAGAACCATTACCATTCCTGGATCTTAAGCCTGCACTTCTAGGAATGTTATATATCTCATCCAGTGCACCAAATGCCCTGATGGAAAATATGTAGGAGAAATCAAACAACAACTGCACACCAGAATGAATGCACACCAAAAATGTATCAAAGACAAAAATACCCAGCTACCTGTGGGTGTACACTTCTCACAAGACAATCACTCCCTCTCTGACCTCACAGTTCTAATCCTCAAAGGGAATTTACAAAACACCTTGAGTAGATGAGCATGTGCATTTCACTTCAGAAATCTACTGGATACAAAAAATCATGGACTCAATAATTTAGACATTGGCTTTATGACACTGTACAACTGGTCTGATATCTGATTCACCGGGTACCTGCCTCAACTTACCATTTACATTTACATACTCCCTCCCCCCCCCCCCACATTCCTCCTCTCCACTTCTTCTCCACCCTTTGTTTTCCTAATTTCCAGCTATTTACTTTTTCACAGACTGCCTTTTTTCTACTTTGGAGAAGTCATCACTACAGCAGAGTCTCCTTTGCTTGCCTTTAGCATTCCTTCGCCCACTTTTCCCCCTCTATCACCCCTCCCCTTCCTTCTCTACCCATTTTTTCCTAATTTCCACCTATTTACATTTTCACTGGCCTCCTGTCACACTTTTAACTTCTTTCATTCCATGGAGATCTCAGAACAACAGCCGAGACTACCTACGCCAGAAAAAGCATGGTTGTGCCCGAAAGCTTGCAAAGAACTTTGTTCCAACTATTCAGTTGGTCTAATAAAAGATAGCACATCTACCTAAAGAACCTTGCCTGCCTTAAATTTACTGCAAGTTTTATCCTGTTACACAGCTTTGTTTGACACAATTTCACAACCTCTCCCCTTCAATAAATGTCAGCTATTTTACTTTATATTTGTTTTTTTTCTTGCTGCAACATTTGAAAAGAAACAGAGAAACATGAAATGGAGTTGTTTGAGAGAAATATTTTTTATACTCTCTTGCTTGTGATTTTTGTTAAATTGACTGAAAGTCCAGAGAAGACACTGTAGGAAAATGGATATTTGCTTATTCATGATTTTTGAGCAATAAATGTGGAAATCTTTAACAGCACCATTTTAATGCTAACAAAGGGCTGGACCACAATTGATTCCACAGGGGCATAAAAGCAACATTTCTGCAATAAATAGTTTATTATTTGGTTAATGCTTCCCTGGAAAACCAGAAGTGGAATGGTGATATTTAGAATGGGTCTGTACAGCATCTCTATGCATGCCATGTAGAGATACCCAAGTTAGCATTAAACAGTTTAGGTTTGTCATAAGAAACAGTATATCTATGTTAGTGCTGCACCATACCTCGGCTAATTAGCTCAGATGAGAGGTCGCTAATGTATGCAAAGGGAAAATTTCTTTGTGCATGTATTTAAATAAACTGTTATTAAAGAACCATAAAGATTTGGTCTTGGAATTTGATGTTTATATTTGAGATAAGTACAGACAAATGGTAGGTTTGTAGATTGATAATAATTAAATTACTTAAATTAGTTGCTTGTTTTTATGGATTACCACTTTATTCATATCAGCTTTTGCAATGCCTCTAACTAACTGCCTGTTTATACTGAGTTCAGAACAAAAGTATTTTAATTTAGTAATCCTGCTGTGTGCTATCCCTCTGGGTTATGCTGAAAAATTAATATAGCTTACTGAACAATATGATTTTTGTACTTTTTCCTCGTGTAAAGGAAGTTTGGAAATCTCTGTTCACAAGTGTATGCTTTAGCCAAGCCACTTTAACCTTTTACTTTGTATTGAAAAGCATAATTTAGAAGTTTATTGTATCTACTCCACATAAATGATCACTTTGAGTTATTGATCAGTTTTAATTAAAACTCTATACTGTATCTCATTTAATATTTAATAAATATTAAATTCCCCAACTAGGAAGTTTATGGCTGCATTAAAAATACACATATAATAATTGGAAAATGAAAATAAATTCTTGTCTAGGACTTGACTTTTAGTAATGGCAGATTAGGAAAAAGAATCCCCATGGACCTAACCCAGACCCACCTATGTCACTATAGCTACAGTGGGCTTTAGACTAGAGACTATCTGAAAAAATGTGTCTCGTTCTTTTTTTTCCCAGTGAAATGAGAAAACTTCCATTGATTGCAACTGGGCCTTAAGGTTATACAAAGCCAGTGAAGAACAGGCAGAGTAACTCAGGCCCCTTGTATACATTACAGGTATCGTGCAATTACTTGGTTAATTGTGCAATTACCTTAAGACTAGCTACACGTGCAAAGTAGCTATCATACCATAAAAAAGCTCCAACCAGCTCTAAAGTTAGACCTTGAAAATGTATACTAACTTTGTAGCTGGTTGCTGTCGAGCTTTAATTTGCGTGTGTAGCAAGGCCTACCAGTCGCAGGGGTGCACCATGCTCAGCCAAGACTGGGAGTCCCCACAACTAAGGGGACTCTCAGCCCCAGTAGCTGCCAGGTCTGGGTCCCAGCAGCACAAAGACCCAGAGTTGTGTTGCTGTGGATGCTGGGTGTCGAGACCCAGCTGGGAGCAAGGCTGCCTCAGGGATGCATGAAACCCCCGGGGCTGAGGAATCATGGTTGCTATGATCTCCTAGGCCTGGGGCATCATGGCTACCATGATCTCCTAGACTTGGCAGTGTGTGAAACCCCTGGGTCTGTGGGATCATGGCTGCTAAGATCTCCCTGGCTCAAGGGTGTGTGAAACCACCTGGGCCTGGGAGATCACAGCAGCCATTATCCCCCAATGCTGGGGGTGTATGGGGCACTCCCATGGCCTCAACTGAGGGGGCTACCAGCTGCAAGAGCTTGCTTCTTGCCAGTGCAGTAGGAACCCAGGATCAGACTCCCCCTGCACTGGCAATAAGGCACAATGAGTTCTAAAGCATGATACCACAATCATGCCTCCTGCCATGCCTTTGTGGTGTAGCAGGGGGTATGATTGCGTGGACTCCACATTAGCTCCTATCTCACCTTTACCTGAATACGTGGAGGGGGCCCAAGAAATTACATATGGACTAGTTATTATTATTCATTGTAATTTATTTTGAGGCCTTTTGGGGGCTTTTTGCATTTGAAAAATGCAACGCTATTTACTAATATTTGAATAATCCCCACAACTCTTTTAAATTCATAAATAATAATGTGTCAGTTTTGTACATGGAGTCTTAATCTTACCATGGTCTCTAACTATACTTCCAGAAGTTACCTCAGTTGCTTTAAACAGGTTAACAAATAGCCAGATAGCTAACCTATTTAGTAATCAGAATTATAAGTTATATCTGAAAGATATACTAGCCTAAATTATCCATGGAATTAATATATTAAAAACCAGGACCTTTTTATTAGATAAGTTTTTAGAAAACTTACTATGCATAGTACAGTACAGGAATTTGTCCCAGATAAGGATTTAGCTTTGGTTTATGTTAGCATATAATTTGCCAGAGTTTGTAATATACATGGCTTACTATAATTGGCAAAAAATTATAGGAAGGAAAACACCATTGCTAACTTTGGGCTATATGTACAAAAAGGATAGAGATCGGCTTAGATTCAAACCTCAGGTTCATTATGTGATCTTCAGAACTGTGAGGGGCATAGTTCAGACATAGTTACATAACCAAGACCAGCATTTCCAAAGCAGTCTATTTTTTTTAAAGATAAACCCTCTTTTGATTGAAGATTTTGACTTCCATTATAAATATTAGCAGGCACCTTGATGCTGAGATCATGAAATATGTGAAGAAATATATAATGCATGAATCAGAACTTGGACTTTACCTGCCACTCCTCCTATGCTTCAAACATCCACTGATGAGAATAGAACTTTAGGGTATACAAAAATACAAAGCCTAAAATTTAAACACACAAGAATAAATTTATTAATGTGGTAAACAGACGAGAAAAATACTACATACATGTTCCCTGACAATCAGTCTTAAATTACTACCTTTGCCATACCAATTTTTATAGTTCTGCAGAATAATATAGCTATCATTATTTTCTAATACTTTTCAGATCATGGTTGTGCGCGCCGGGTCTGACCCCGGGTCGCTTTCGTCGCTCTGCATGCGGGCTGTGGCCAGCAACCCAGGCAGGCCGGGTCGGAGAGGGAGGTCGCCGAGCTAGAATTAGGCACAGACACGTAACGGTTGATTTTAAGATTATTTTACTTACACTGAGATGGTCGTGGTGTAGGCTGAGAACTTGCTTGAGTTGCGGTTACAACAGAAAACACGAACACACGTGGAGGTTGCAAGGCTCCACGCAGACAGAACACGAACAATTACGTGGAGCTTGCTAGGCTCCACGCAGACAAACTCCGGATGACCAGGACAAGCGTGCATTAAACTCGTTGTTACGTCTTATAGTAGGCTCCGTTCGAAGACGGGAAGAGGTGGGCGGTGGATCAGGCCGCCAAACCCCTCTGAGCGACACACAGGTTTTCTATTACCCTGCCGCACACACCCAGAGTCCCCACAAGATGGATGCGGAGTCCTCTTTGGCTTGGGCGGAAACTGCTCAAGCCTCTTATACGGCTAGCAGGCCAATCGCTAGCCGCCACGTGTGAATAATTTAGCACTAGCCAATTACGGGGCACGAATTTGCATATGACGAGCGGGAAATCTTTGCACCATGCATTTCTGTGTGGCAAAGGAAATGCACCCTGCAAAGATAGCTGCAAAGTGGTGGGAACACTCCTTTGCACGCGGGTTCTCTGTGCAGCAGAATTCCTCGGTGCAATGAAGTTGTAAACCCATGGGGATAATTCTTAGTGCCGAAGCACACACAAAAAATCAGACCTTTGGGTCATGACAATGGTAAGAGATAGTTTCCTCCTTGTTAGTCATAAAAATTAAAAGTAGGTTTGTAATTTTAGTTTAGTTGAATTTGGAAATCACTCTCACATGTAAGTGATGAAAGAAGACCAATTAGGAACAACATCACCAAGTTTGTCTTTAGAAAGATGTTCAGTTTTTCCAAGCTCACTCTTGCCTACACACTAAGCTGGTTCTCTGCAATGAAGTATGCTTTCATCTGCCCGTAATAGCACCTTGCATTCAGAGAAAGTGAAATAAAGCACCCATTACTATCTTGGGAAATTTTCTTTGTAGGTCAGTTTGGGGCTATGATTTCATTGTATAGCAAGTTATCCTATACTGTTTTTATTTGTTAAGCCTCTCCCAATCAAGAAGCAGCATCCCATTGTGCTGGATACTGTCTAAATACAGAAGCAAAAAGACAATCCACACCCCCAAAGCATTTATAGTGTAAGTCTAGTAAGTCTGTGTAGATTGTGGGTTAAATCTTAATCAATCTCTAAAGTTCCTAAACAGGACTTGAGGTGACTAATTGAAAAGGAACAATCTAAATTGATGCCACTGACTAGTAACAAAACCACTTAGGTACTTCAGTTCATTAACACTTCCATTTTGCCTTGAAAAACAGAGAAGACAAGCAGAGAATTACATCCGAGCCTGCTCCCCCTCACTCAGTGGGGTCACAGGCCGGCTGTATGGCTACCAGCAGGGCCAGGAGGGTGCTGCTGTGTTTCAGGGAGACAGGGGCAGTTCAGGGTCATGGTGGTGTGAAGGCAAAGAAGCATAAGTAACTATAATAGTGTGTTGCGAACAATAAAACCTCTATGGTTTCCTGACTTCCTGTGTCTGCCTCCATATCCACCCTTACACTGCTTGGTTGCAAAGACGGAGTTCATTCATTGTTTGGGTTAATTTCTCTCTGTTCATGTTTCCTGCTGCTTGCTGCATGGTGCCAAGTGGGGAGGGGTTGGCAATCTCTCTTGCACAGGTACACAGGTGGGCTCCAGAGGTAAATGGGGGCTGTGTGGGTGGGTTGCAACACCATTTTGCAAAGGCTGGTGTGTCAACCCACATCAGCCTGGCTTGCTTTTTTGCAAACCACCAGTGACTTTGCAAAGTTGCCCACAGGGGTTCATGCCTTCCCAGGCTCTTTGGATGACCCTTCACAACTCTTTCTTGCATTTTCCCTCGAAGTTCCCTAGAAACTTTGAAAACATGCTTTTTCAAGATTCTTTTCATGCTCTTTTCCAGCCAGGTGCCAGGCACTGTCTCCTTTGTTTTGGAACACCAAAGTAAGGCTGTGGGGTGGGGGGCAGCGTGGGGTTTAAGATTTGCTTTGCTTGCACACAAACCCAGGGATGTTGCAAACTTTTCTGCCTTCTTTTTGCGCTCTTTTCCAGCCTGGTGCCAGAGTGTCTGTTTTTTTTCCCACACCAACATGAGGCTGTCGGTGGGGGGAGAGAGGTTTCCCCCAAGCGCTATAAACTGGGGGAGCAGAGGCTGGGGTGCGCATTTGCTGTATTGACAAGGGAGGTTTGATGTGTGTGAGAGATGACAGCACCGCGGGGGCAGAGAAGGACTCATCCCAGTCACGAGACTTGCCCCTGGGGGGCACAGCAATGTGAGTCCAGGGTTTGAGAAGACTGCAGGATGATCGAGTGGGGTGCAGTGAAGCTTTGAGTGCTATTTGACGCCTGTACCTCTGTGACATGTGACTCAAATGAGAACACGGTGATGTGCTACACGCCACCTTTGGTAAGTGACATTTGACACTTGTCTGTGCCCTAAGGGTGGCAGGGTCATCCCTAGCAGGGCCTGAATATAAGCAACTGTCCCAGGCACAGCACTTTGGGGGCCCCATAGAGATGGATGGAACGGATGGGGCGACTCCTCAGTGCCACCGCCGGCCTCTCATCTGGATGCTCACTCCATTCCCAGCCACTGCCGCTGTGGCATGCAGAATCGGCTCTGCGCAGGGGAAGGGGCTAATTTGCCCAAGGCCCTGCAGCAGTGGCATACTGTGGGTCTCCGGGGCCTGGGGAACCTGCCCAGGGTGTTGCTGTCCTTGCTTCTATGCATGGACAAGACGCTTTCTGTGGTGGTTTTGACAGTGGGGGAGGAGTGGGGGGGGGGAGTGGCGCCCCACTCACACCTGCCAATTGAACCCCTTCACATGCATGCCGGAGTGGCTGCACCACCCGCTGCCATTGGTATGCTACTGCCCTGCACCCTGATAGGGTCATCTCTGGTTGTGGGGGATGCATTGTTTCGTTCAAATTTACTGTAAATGGGGCTGGTGGAATTTTATGGGTGTGAAGGAAGGTACACAAGGTGCACAGGAGGCAATACAAATTTTGATGCTCTTTCTATCCTCCCTCCCTCCTGTTTCTAGATCTCCTTCTACTGCTATCCACAGGCTGATTGATCCCTGTTGGTGTGACAAGAGGCAAAAAGAGAAAGGAAGAAAGAGAAGATGAAGAGGATGACGACACTTCCTTCAGGATTCTCTTAACAACTGAACTATTATGCATTATAATTATAGTTGACTTTCATCCTGACGTATATAGACTTATATATAATAACAGGTAATACTAATAATAGGAGTCAATAATACTAATAAGTCCAATAGTAATATATTAATAAGAGTTGGTAGTAATAGTAATATTAATAATGATTTATTAATGGTCAATAAATATTGTAACAGTTCAATTCCATATCACAGCATTTCAAAGCAGGTAGATCTGCCTTATCACCCTGCACACATCACACACATCCTGGGCCTCTACCATATATATATAGCCAATGCATGATATAGACTTATGTCATATAGACTTATAATTACATTTCTATTCCTTACGATGAAAAAGCAGATACTGAGCATAAGACAGGCGATTATGCACCCTCTCTGCCTCTTTCCCCATCGTGGGGGGGCAGGAAATGCCCACCTCCTGTTTCAAGCTCCTCCCTAGGTCCCTCTATTTCCATGGAGAAGAGATATTTACCCTTCTGCTTTACATGCTACCCATACTGAACTTGTATTACTTCCTCCTCCTAGTTGCTAGCCACAAATACTGATGAGGCTTCTCTTTTGTGTAATACTTGAATTGTGGAAGCTTTCTTCGCAGGCTTTGGCCTGAGCATCAGCTCAAATATGGTAAGAGTTAGACAAGTTCTGCAGATCCATTTCATATTATTCTAGCTGTCCTAGTTGCTGGCCCTGTTTGCTAATGAGTGTATTATTGAATTGTAATTAGAGGATTGTTGCTGGCCTCAAATGCAGAAGCTTTCTTTTTGATTGCTAGCCAAGACCTCTGGCAAATTCTGTCCTGGGGTAGCAGGCCCAGGACTGTGGGCTCTGTCACAACCCAAGGGTGTGATTTTTGTTTTGTGTGCTTCGGCACTGCTAAATTTTTTCCGCCAAATTGCAGCTTCTTTGCACGGTGAAGTTTTCCGCTGCAGAGGAGAACCCTGGTGCAAAAGAATTCCCGCCACTAGTAGCTTTCTTTGCAGGGTGCATTTCTTCTTTGCAGCACAGAAATGCACTTTGCAAGGAGTTCCCGCCATTCGTATTCAAATTCGTGCCCCACTATTGGATAGTTCTAAATTATTCCTACGTGGCGGCTAGCGATTGGCTTGCTAGCCGTATAAAAAGCTTGAGTGGTTTCCGCCCAAGTTGGAGGACTCCACGAACACCAGGAGAAGGAGACTTCACGCTGTGTGAAGATCTCTAAGCGCTGCGGATCCTTACAGACCCAACATATTTCAAGCAGGCAACAGGGGTCTGATCAGCCTCTAGCCTCTCCCCGTCACCGAGCACAATCCTCGACGTATCCCTCTTCCCTGCGCGCAAAAAGGATTCACGGAGCCTAGCAAACTTCGTGTGAGTCTATTCAGAGCTCTTTGTTTCGCGTACTTGCTTCGGTTGACACGACGGGCTCGCGGTTTAGATGGGCTAGAAGAGTGTTCACGGGAAGAAACTCTAGTCCGCCTCTCTTCTTTTCTATATGCAACTGTAATTCAAGCAAGTTTTCCTGCCTTCACCGCAACCATCTTTGGTGTAAGTAAAACAATCTTTAAATCAACCATTACGCCTCCGTAACTAATTCTAGCTCGCCCCCGGTCTCCTCCGGCCCCGCGTGCCCGGGCTGCTGGCCACAGCCCGCGTGCGCAAAGACGGGCCCAGCTCGCCCCCGGCCCGCACAGGCTCTTCTCCCCACTTGCCCACCTCTGCACCTCTCTGTTGCACCCTTGTAAGTTTTGAATTGTTGGTGGCCACATAGGAAGCTGTGCTCCTGAGCTATGACCACTGGGGGAAAGGTTCTTGCTGGAGAAAACCCTCCCTGCCTTTCATAGTCTTCTCGCCTTCCTTCTGGTTAGCTATGACCACTTCAGTGGCAGAAGCTGAGGCTTTTTCACTTACTTTGACCTGAGCATCAGCTCGATTTGCACAAGTTCTGCAGGCCCACTTCATATAGTCTTCTCGCTCTTCTCCTGGTTACTGATCATGTCCTGCATCAACACATTCATTGCTGCAGAGGGCTTGGGGTGCAGGTCAGGCCTTCCACTAAGGAAGCTGAGGCCTGAGTTTCTTTTCTGAATTGCGGAGGCCTTCTTCTTGGTTGCTGAGCAAGACCTTCGCGGTCTGGGTAGTAGGGCCAGGCCTGCAGGCTCCTCTCCCCACACGCCCACCTCTGCCTTACATCTCTCCATTGCATCCTAGTAACTTTTGAATCATTGCTGGCAACAAAGAAAGCTAAGCTGAGCTTTCTTCACTGGCTTTGGTCCGAGCATCAGCTTGATTTGCACAAGTTGTGTAGGCCCATTTTATAGTCTTCTTGCCCTCCTCCTGGTTACTGGCCATATCCCAGCACATTCGGACTGGGGTACAAGTCTTCTGACACCCACCCACCACTCTGTTTCCTTGAGGTTTCTGTGTTCTTGAATTTCTTCTCCGACTTGTGGAAGGAAGGAAGATTTTCAATAAATAAGGATAATGGAAAGTAGAAAGCCCCTGCCCCACCTGGGGGAGTGCCCTTCCTCCCTACTTAAGCTTTGTGGCCAGCAAAGATTCCAAAGTTACAATGCAACGGAGAGTAGCATGGCCCAATTCAACCAGCCAGCTGAGTCAGGCCATTCATCTCCACCTGAGGGACTCCTAGGGGACTGTGCATGGTGGCCCCCACCTGAGGGGGCCCCTTTGGGACCATGCCTGGGGACTCCCCTTGACCCAGCCATCTTCCTGCTGGGACATGTTCAATAACCAGGAAGAGGGTGCAGGATGCTTCCCTCCCTCCCTCCCTCCATCTCCCCCACCCTACCCAGCCATGGGCTGACTCAGCCAGCCACTTGAGTCAGGCCATACATCTCCACCTGAGAGGGCCCTTAGGGGACTGTGCTTGGGGGCCCACACCTAAGGGGGCCTCTCCTTCCCTAACTAAGCTTTGTGGGTGGGTTTGTTTAGTCTTCTTTGTTCCAAGAAAATGCTGGCTGCACACTAGCACTGGCCAATCATTTGACCTCCCTTCATCTGATAACAGTCCACCCTGCAACTTTCCAGTAATACCATGACTCCATGAAAGTCACATGGTCATCAGTAACCAGGAAGGACCAGTAACCAGTCTGGCTGCCTGCCTGCCTGCCTCCCTCTCGCCCTCCCACCATGTAGCACTCCATCCATCCATATCATATCAAGGGATTACTCAAGGAACTATGGGAGCATATTGTGAATTGGTGTTTTATCCTATTGTAGTGTGTTTTCTGGCAATGCCTGTACTATAAAAAAATGTATTTACTAGTAGACTACCAATGGCATTATTGAGTAAAAAAAAATGTGTGTACTGTTTTAGCTTTATTGTGATTTCTCAATTGAAATGATTGCAATTCATAGATTTCATAGACATTAGGGCTGGAAGGGACCTCAGAAGATCATCGAGTTCAGCCCCCTGTCCCAGGGGCAGGAAGTCAGCTAGGGTCAAAGAATCCCAGCAAGATAGATGTGTAAAAGTTTCTTAAAAGAGTACAGAGTAGGTGCTTGCACCACCTTTGGAGGGAGTCTATTCCAGGCCTTGGGGGCTTGGACAGTACAGTTGTTCCTTATGTCTAGCCTGAAACAGTCTTGGAGGAGTGTTTGTGATTGTTTGACTTTTTCATCACTTGGGGCAATCTGGTGAACAGGTGTTCCCACAGATCCTGATGTACACCCCTTATATAGTTATAGGCAGCCACCCGGTCCCCCCTGGGCCTACGCTTTTCCAGGGTAAAGAGTCCCATGGCTCTCAGCCTTTCATCATAGGGCCTGTTCTCCTGCCCTCTGTTCATGTGCATGGCTCTCCTCTGGACTCTCTCAAGCTTCTCCACACCATTTTTAAATTGTGGAGCCCAGAATTGGATGCAGTACTCCAGCTGCGGCCTCACCAAGGCCAAGTACAGCAGGAGGATGACATCCTGGATTTCAATTTATTGTGAAAAAAGTAAAGATGAGGAACAAAAAATTCTGATTTGTACTTGCTCCTACTTGATTTCAGGGCATGGACCTGGGAGCAGGGCAGTGGTTTGCAGTGGGTCGGGGTGGGAGTGAATGTAGTAGCTTCGCAGGCTAGACAGAAAGCTGGTCAGGGCCTGTATTTCAGATTGGTTGGCCTCCCCTCCAGGCACCTCAATAATATGTCTAGGGATAGCCATCTGCTACATAATGCTTCTGGCCTCTGTATAGGGAGCAGAGTGCTTTTTGAAAACCTGGCCTTGGCTAATTAGCAGCTCCTTGCTTAGCTGAGACCCCTCTGATGAGGACATGCCAATACCTAGTATAGGAGAAGGAGGCATTACAAATTTCTTGAATTTTGATGATGCTTTCTTTGAATACACTTGATTCTGCAGAGGCCTAGAGGTAACTGAAAAGATTACCCTAGGCTGCTTTGGGAGTGCTGCTCCTTGGTTCACTCTAACCTTCTCCCTGTCCTTTGAGAAGGCTGAGAGGAGAGATATGGTAAGGTTGGACAAAGCAATCCTGAACAAAATCTGATAAGCTCTCTTGGGGGGGGGGGCAGTGGGTTGCAGCTGACTGGGGGGTGGGGGGCGGTCTGCAAACCCAGCTTCAAAAGGTGATGCATGCAGGATTTTGTAAAGGAAAGATTACATTGCAAATAAGGCATTGAAAATAAATCATTTTTCCATTGCACGTCCCATAAGAGTTCAGCCTGCAAAGAAAAAATTCAGAAAAAAAAAGTTGTTTGGAGCTTCGGCAGCAGGCGTTAATTCCAACCCCCCACCCTCCTTGGTGACCATGCATATGAAATGCATTATAATGCATTAAAGACTTACTAAAGTGTTTAAAGACTTGTTAAAGATTAAAGGCCCTGGGAGGTCCATGCATGGAGAAGTTTTTCAGATTGCCTGCTTGCCACTGGGGGTGGGTGGGGTTGTTTAATCTTTTTTGTTACAAGACATGCTGGCTGCACCACACCCTAGCTAGCATTTAACAAGCATTCGACCTCCCTCCCTCTGATAACATGCCACCTTGCAACTCTTTGCAACTTTTTGCGGTAATGGCATGACTCCATAAAACCCCTACAAGCACAGCATCCCCACCATGTTGAGGCAGACGCGGTCTCTGAAAACCAACCCAACCACCCACCCGCCCCAAAGAAAACATGACACATATATTGAGCAAAAATAAAACACTTTACTGAAAATGCTGCAGCTTTAACAATAACTATATACAACTTAACAATATAAAATATATACAAAATGTAAACAATTTAAATAATATGAAGATATTTTAACTGTACTCTTCACTCTACTCTCCTCATCACTGGGTTGTGGGCTGGTTACCGCCCCCAGTGAGTTCCTCCCGCAAAGGTTTTTTTGCAAGGTGGGGGAAAAAGGAAGACAAGGAAGAGGAGGGGGGTTTGGCGAACAGTCAAAAAACGAGACTTTTGTCTCCCCCCCCACAAGGTCGGTGGGACATATCACCTAAATATCACCTGGGACACTGCATATCCTGGGCGTCGGGTCTGGCAGGAAGCATCCTGCCCCTGGACTTTTGGTCGTGGTTCTGAAATGGAATGTGATGAAGTTCAGAAAGTTTGCAATATTGAAGGAAGTCATGTAACCAGTCACTCCAAAGTTTCAAACTACTTGCAAAAAACTTACCATTATGGTGATGCTGCAGCTGTCATTGGGAGCTATGTCCACTGCAGTGGCAACACATGATAGGGGATACAGGGGTCGCAGGTGTAGGGTACATGGGGGGGGCAGGAGGACAGGAGGGTACAAGGGGACTTGATAGTGGCTTACCGCTATATCAAAGGAGTGCATCAGGAGCTTGGTGAACAACTGTTCACTAGGGCACCCCAGGGAAGACCAGGACCATGGATATAAACTCCTGGAAGGCTGCTTCAGGCTTAATACCAGGAAAAACTCCTTCACAGTCAGGGCATCCAGACTGTGGAATAAACTCCCTCCAGAGGTCACCTACCCTGTCACCTACCCTGGAGGTTTTCAAGAGGAGACTGGACAGTCATTTTGCTGGTGTCCCGACCCCAGTTGTCTTCCTGCCTAGAGTAGGGGGCTGGACCCGATGATCTGCGAGGTCCCTTCCAGCCCCTAACAATCTATGAATCTATGCATCTACATGGGCAGGACGGGGGTGGGGGGAGGCCATACACTGTAGGTGGTGGGGGTGTGTGGAAGTATTAACACAGGGTAGAAAATTAAGAGATTATTTTTCTCCCCATTTTAAAATAATAATTGGTCTGATCGGACCCATCCTGACCTAAACTGCATGCTGTGGGGGAGCAGTGAGGAGTGAAGGAGGGTAAAAAAGAACACACAACGGTCGGTACTGCCTAAAGGCTGGAACACAGTGCCCCCTTGTGGTGAAGAGGATTAATTAGAAGTCTTTGGAGTCTCTGGCTGTTTGCACAAACAAATCTACAGTTGGAGCGGAGTAACTGAAGAGCGCCACAAATTAACACATCTCCAAGCAGCGTAAGTTTAAGGTGCTAAATGGACTTTAGAGCCACGGGAAATCCTGGGTCATGCAAACACAAATGCAGTTGTGTTGGTGTAAATGGAAAATATTGTTTTGTTTGCACATGCCTCCAGACTTTAGCTACTACACATGCTCAGAAAGGATCCAGATTGGCCATGTAAGTGCCTTACCACTTGCGGTCCAGATTGCTACTGAATCACTTACATCCTAGATTCCTTAGGTGATTTAACAGCATGCCTAGCTACTCTTTGATGCTGAGAGCAATAGAAAAACTAGAATAGAAAAACCAGGGCAGGAGGGGCAGAAGCAGTCTCACCTTTGAGAAGGTTTCAACCTAAACTTCCTACTTTTCAGGAGAGTGCCCATACTATAGAGCTATGAACAGTTTCAATGGAGGCTTTCTCCTTTTAAAGCTGGCCCACTGGGCAACCAGAATGCTTGGGGGATTAGAAAGATAACAAGCAAGTTGGATCTATACTTTATAACTTTGTAGTTATTGTACTCCCTTAGGTGGGCTGGGGTGGGGGAGTGGTATCATACTATGGGCACTGCTGCTTGAGTTATTTCTTCTTTGTAACCAATTAATGTTTAATATAAAAGGTAAAAACAGTCCTGGATAGAGGGAATGGAATCAAGGATTTCCCCCTTCCGCTATACCCTTTCCGGGGAATGCTTTACTCTTGCAGCTACACTCTTTGCTCCCAATAAGATAGACAAATGGAATTGGGGAGGATGGAGGAACAAATAAAGACAACAGAAATATGAAGTAGTTTGCCTGTGACCAGAAACAATTTCAGAGATAGAAATGGACTGTTGGTTCCTGAATCAGCATCCAGTGACTCCTGAAGGTAGGGAATTTGTAAAATCCCATAGAAAGCAATGCTCTTAGAATTAGATTTATTTTCTGACTATTATTTTCTAGACAAGTATTAGACATGTTGCTTTATTTAACAAGAAAAAAAACCTCCTGGGGCTAATGGTTTGGAGCCAGGGTTATTAAAAATGATATACTTCTATCATTGCACAACACTTAATGGAGTGATAAATTTGGCCCTGGTCTCAAAAGAGCTCTTGGAAACAAATACTCACCACCCCAGTGTGCAAGCCTGGTCATTCTCAGAATGTAAAATATTACCTGTCTTGTTAACATCTTGTGCAATTAACAGAGTTTAGTAATGTGGGGTGCTTAGACATCTGTGGATTAAAGCAGTTGTACAATACAAATTATCATTAAAACTAATGGCCCTTACTCCGTGAGCTTCATTGCTGATCTACCTATTAGGAGCCTCTACATGAGATGCTTTACTGTGCAGTAGAGGAGATTATTGTACAGTAAGCATCCTAGTTTACACATGCAGACACTTACTGCACGATAATTTGCTTTAATCACAAAGTAATTTGTAGCAAATTAACTCCCAATTAGTTAATGCATAGTAACACAAATGTAGATGCTGACTGGGAGCAAATTTGCTCCCAGTTTGCTCCCAGTCAGCCCCATCACCAGAGGGCCACTTGCCAGTTAGCCCCAGGGAGCTGAGGCTGGGAGTTTCTCCAGCCCTGGGCTTGTGCAGCTCTTTGCCTGCCCGAGCCCCTGGCCCTTAAAAGCCTGCGGAGACACCAGGGCCCTGGGACACCTGCAGCCAGCCTCTAGCCATTGTTTGTCCCCTCAGAAGCCCTAAACCAGCTGCAGCAGCCTGCCCACACCCTGGCACTGGTGCCTGGAACTGCACCACTGCACAGACGCCAGGTTCATGCTGTCATGCTGTGCTGGGTGCTACAGGCACCTGCCAGACCCAGCAACATCCTGGGCCATATGCAGCTGCAGGTCCCATAGAGCCAGGAGAAAGAGGTTATTTGTAAGAGTTTGCAACATTTCTGAGATAAAATGTTCTGAGATCTGGGTGTCATGATAGACAACAAAATGAACATGAGCCACCAATGTTGCCGCAGCTGGCAGAGCTAATCAAACCCCAGCACTGGCGGAGTGTAGTGTGGGGTGGTGGTGGGGATGGGAATGGCTGCATGCTGCCCGGCCACCACCACCCCAAGCTGTGCTGCTGCTGCCGGCCTCACAGCTCTGGGCACGATTCTGTGACAGCAGCAGGAGGTTTTGGACGCAGCAGCTGTCACTGCTGGCACAGGCGGTCCCACAGGTAAGCGACAGCGGCCACCTGTGCCAGTGATGACTGCCACTGCCTACAAAACCTTCTGCTGGCACTGCAGAGCCATGCTCAGAGCTGTGAGGCCAGTGGCAGTGCCATGCTACAGGGTGGTGGTGGGGATGGCTGCATGCCGCCTGGCCACCACCATGCTGCTGCTGCCACCTGGTGACCAGCTGCACAGCTCTGGGCATGACTTTGCTGCAGCAGTGACCACCGTGTGCAAGCCCAAGTCCCCGCCCCCCCCTTGCCCCCATCCCTTGCTGTGGCTGCAGAGTTGGCCATGGAGCTGTGCTCTGGCCATATGCCAGCCTCCTTCTCCCCTGGGCAGGTGGGCACTACCACACTGCACCCTGCACCACTTGCCCACAAAGCGCCCCTGTTGAGGGGCACCCCTGATCTCACCCCCTGGACTTGCTCCCAGCTGCAATGTGCTGCCTGGGGCCAGCAGCACCCCCACTCCCTCAGCCTCCAACCATCTTCCCCAGCTCTGCCCCACAGCCCCCAAGCCCCACTTACCTCTAGGATCTAGGGCCAAAGGGCATGGCTCCATGGTGGCAGCGCTTGCCCGCAAAGCCCCCCCCACCCTGCATGCAGCTTCCACCACCCCACACCACTGCAGAGCTGTGCAGCCATTTGTGGGCCATGCCACTGCATGCAAGCCCCCCATTTCACCCTCCGGCTGGGCAGCATGTATGTGGCCCACACACGGTGGTTGCCACCATACTGCCACTGCCACTGCCACGCCCAGCACCATTTGCCCACAAAGCCATGAAGGTGGCCGTAGGATGATAGTACAGGGTGCAGTAGCAGAGTTGTGGTGGCGGCCTCCATGTGTCAGGCCATCCGGCAGGTGTGTGATCCACAGAGTGGCACCCCTGCCCTCACCCCCCCGCCCTTCTCCTGGGAGTAGGCACAGGGGTACACTCCACACCCTTCTTGATCTACAGCCCCAGCACCTTCCCTTTCCCCTGCCCTGCCCCACCTGTTCCACCCACACACACTTACCTGCTGTGGTGGGTGTCAGTGTCTGTGTCTCATTTCAGTGGGTCTGGGGGGCTGTTGTGAGGGACATCAGGAGGGCTTTTGAGACTG
The DNA here is from genome assembly GCF_030867095.1 of Alligator mississippiensis. Taxonomy (NCBI): domain Eukaryota; kingdom Metazoa; phylum Chordata; order Crocodylia; family Alligatoridae; genus Alligator; species Alligator mississippiensis. The sequence continues at coordinate 116,307,652 of NC_081825.1, forward strand.
TGTGGGGGAGTGCAGGGCACCAGCAGTGCTGCAGGGTGGGGGGCTTTAATTTTTATCATGGATTTTGGGTTTTTAATCAGAATTTGCAATTTTTAATCAGAGAAAACCAGGATCCCTGGTGATAGGCCCATGCCCACCTAGCTGTGGGGGCACAGGGTGCTCAGTAAAGTTTTGCACTATCTCACACCTCTCTGCATACTGTGCAGGGTGTAACCCAGGGCCAGGAGAATGCAGCCAGGCCAGGTGAGGAGTGGAGGCAGGGCCAGGGGAGGGCCAGGGGCAGAGTGGGGAGCAAGGAGGGCCCTCCCCCCAGTGCGGGGCTTACCAGGTGGGCATGGTAGGCATGCCCAGTGACCTGAGTTGGTCCCCACTAGTGGGAAGGACATGTGGCTCCTGGTGGTGTCCTGGGACACAGGGGCATGGTGTCTGGCTGCCCAGGAAGAGGCCCCCTCTGGGGAGCTGCTGAGGGTCAGCAATGCCATGGCTGGCCTGGCCTCCTGGGTGGGTCTGCACCTCCAGATCTGGCAGGGCAGGAGCTGGATGAAAACAGGAGCTGCTGAATGAACCCACGGCAGGTACTATGGAAGGATGGGCTCCTGACAACCTGAGGAGCCCTCTGCTGGTGAAACATTACCATGGGTGCCATCCCACTGGAAAGGCTCAGGAAGGCCACCTGTGCTCGAGTGCAAGGCACAGCTCCAACTAGGGTCCCGGGACATGAGAATGTCACCTAGCTGCCACCTAAAGGGCATGGAATTGTGAGCCACCCCTGACTGGTGGTTGTGGTCAGTGACAGTGATCCACTGTGCCCACAAGGCCTTGACCTTTATGCAGCACTGGTACACCAGCCAGTCATGCCCATGCTCCCACATGCAGCCTTACAGGCCCTCATAGATGTGGGCATTGGATCACCTACACCATGCAAATTGGCTGAGGACCATGACCTCACTCTACCATGCAATGAAATCTGTGGTCTCCTTCTGGGACTAGTTGCAGTCCCAGAAGATGGCATGTGGCATCAGGGAGGACATCAGCATGGCTCCTTCAATGGCTCACTGGGCCTCCATACAACTGTCTCCAAGTGCTGGAGAGCTTGGGCTGGTGCATGCAGTGCCCAGTGAGGAGGCACAGAATGGGACAGGCAGTTGTACAGCAATACTGTGCCAGGCACTAATGTCAGGGTCTAGGCAGGCTGCTGCTGGTAGGTTGGGACCTGCTGGAGTGGGACCCAATGGCCAGCTACATTTCTGGCCAGGAGCAGCATGCAGAGTATGGGGACCACATGTGGGAAGCCTTGTGCCATAGCCTCTGCCTCCCTGCACCATGGCTGCTCCAGTCTCTACCCCTGGTAGTGTTGCCCAGTGCCCTGGGCTCCTGCTGGTTGCTGGACTGGCCCTTCTGTCCCACTGCACTGGCCACTGACTGGCCCACAGCCATCTGGGCCCTGCTGCCTCCCCCACTTGTAGCAACCACTTGCCCGGCCCCACATCATCCCAGGGCTGACACCATGCAGCTGCAGCCCATCCTGCTGGCAGGACCCTAGCAGGGATGCTGATAGTGAGGTCTAGGATGCCACTGCTGAGGCTGCCCTGGCCCTCCTGGGCCTCTAGCCCTGCCGTCTCTGGGACCACCGGGCCAGCCAGGACTGTTGCCTGCATGTCATTCAGCGCACCCAGGATGAGTGGCTGTAGGTGTTCTGCATGACCTGGGCTACCTTCCTGGACCTCCTGGAGCAGCTCCACCTGCACCTGGAGTGGCAGGACACCACCATGAGGCAGCATCTCCCCATAGACAGCCGGCTAGCTATTGCCCTGCTCCAGCTGGCCACACCTGCCAGCCTCCGCTATGTGGGGCATCTCTTCAGTGTGGCCAAGGCGACCACTGGGGAGGCTGTCCTGGAGGTGTGTGGCACCCTCCAGGACCTTCTGGGGCACATTATGCTCTGCATGCATGATCCTCTGGCAGTGGTGGTAGGGTTTCATGCCCTGGGCTTTCCCAGTGCATTGGGGCCCTGTACTGATCCACATCCTCATCACCTGCCTGCCCCATGGCAACTGCCCCTACTGCAACTGGTGGGGCTTCAATTCTGTCATTCTCCAGGCCATTGTTGATCACTTAGGCACCTTCACCAACATGACTGCCAGCTGGGAGGGCAGTGCTCATGATGTCCATGTGTTTTGGAATTCTGCCCTGTCAGCCCTGGTGCAGAGTGGGTACTTCAATGTGGGGGTACCACACATCCATCTGGGTGCCATGGTGGACCCATCCCTCCCCATCAGGGACCCCACCTACCCACTCTTCTCCTGGCTCATTTGGCCCTAAACTGGCCAAATGGACCTCTGCCAGACCCATTTCAACTGATGCCTGGGCTGGACCTGTACTCCGGTGGAGTATGCCTTTGGCCACCTCAAGAGATGCTAGTGCACCCTCACCACCCACCCTGAATTCACCGAGGACATCATCCCTTGGGTCATCATTGCAGTCTGCATGCTGCATAACATCTGTGAGGCCCTGGGGGAGCTCCTCCATGAGGCCTGGGTGGAGGAGGTGCAAGTTGGAGGACACCTGTCAGTGGGAGAACCAACTGTGGTGGTGGTGGCAGCAACAGCAGTGCCCCTTCCCTCTCCCCCCAAGTCCCCAGGTGAGGTGCACACCTACCACTGGGGGCCAGGGCACTGGATGTGAAAGGCACTGGCCGATGACCTCCTCCAGAACTCTGTGCTTTAGCCCACCTGGACAGCCACTCACGGACCCCCACCCTACCACCTACCCCCAGCACTATGCTCACTGAGGACAGTTCTCATAAAAACACTTTATTGCCCTCACAACAAACAGAGCTCCCTCCCCTGCCTCCTCCCCAACAACAGAGCCCCTCCACCATGCACCCTACCCACGAACAATAAAACACCCTGTTCCCCATGCAAACTATTTACAATGTGGTTTGTGTGTGTGCCCTCCTGGGTGGGGATGGGGTAGGGGCACCTAGAGGGTGGAACCTGGGGACAGGCAGCCAGCACCTCAACCTCTGGCCATGGTCCTGTGTGTGCATACACTACAGGCTACAGGGAGTCCAGCAGGCAGGGGTCTTGCCCAGAGGTGACAGTGCCTGTTGGTTCCCCAGTGTGGGCAGCTCCCCCTCTATTGGGTGGTGACCAGGGCCAGCAGGACCAGTACACAGTCCTGGCCCTGCTGCAGGCATCTTCAGCTCTATGCCCATGTAGAGCTGGGGTGAGTGGAGGCAGGTCCCAGGGGACCATGAAAGACCTCAGGGTGTGGGCCAGGGAAGGGCCTCCTAGCTGGTGGAGGTGGCACTGGACCTCCACCCAGGCCCATGAAGGGGCTTGCTGCTGGGCAGTGGATGGCTGTCAGGGGGCAGGTGGGGCTAGGGTTGGGGGCCAGGCCTCAGTTGGTATGAAGGTGGCCACCAAGGCCAGGACTGTGTCCAGCATCTAGCGGTCTTCTACCATGGCCTGCTGGGCTTCTGCAGCAGTCACCAGTCAGTTCAGGAGGAAGGTCTGATCCTGGGTCCTCCTCCTGCAGAGCTAGCACATCCCCAGAGCCCCAGCTGTGACAGCAGTGACCCTGAGGCCACATCCCAGCTACTACCTGCAGCCTGTCCCCCAGATGCAGCTGCTGGCCCTGCAGAGCCCTGAGAAAGAAGCTGTTTGTAAGAGTTTGCAATATTTCTGAGATGAGATGCTCTGTACCAGGGCTGTACAGTGCCTGGCATCAGATTAGGGGGACCATGATAAGTAGGCTGGGCAGACTTGGGCCCACGTGGCCACCAGCCAAGCCCCGCATCCCTGCTCAGTCCCCAGGGGCCAACAGGCCACTGGGTACTGGCTGCAGGAAGCTTGCCTTCCCTGCCCTGTTCCCAGGCTGCAGGGACAGGCCAGGCTCCTGGCAGCACCTGTTGCCATGGCTCCAGGCCCTGCTGTCCCCACTTCTCCTCCTGCAGGCCTGCCAGTCTCCTGTGCTTCCACCAAGCCCACAGCACCTGGGCTTGATAGGCCCAGGGCTCCTGAATGACTAGGATGAGGAGCTGCTTGCACCACCACCCCCCTCACAAGGGGCCTCTCTAGGGAGGTGCCCCAGGGCCAGCCTCCCTACCCCATGTTGGCACTGTGACCTGAGTATGCCCCTACTACATATGTCCCAGGCACTCTGTGAGGAGTTGTTTGTGTGGACTGAGTGCCCAACCCACTATACTCTGCTGATGATGATCACCATGGTACCCCCAGTGCACCTGCACACCTGGCACAGGACCCTGAGCTTTGAAGGTGCAGGGGGCAAGTCTGGCCTGCCCTGCAACCTCTGCCACTTCCTAGAAGGCTACCTGTGGCTATGCTACATGTCCCTGTCCCCCACATTTGAGGAGGATATCACCGCCAGCATCCATGTATTCCTTGGTGTCTGAGGCCCATACCTGCCTAGCATTGGGGGCACAGGCTGCTCAATGAAGTTTTGCATTGTCACCTGCCTCCCTGTGTGCTGTGGGGGCAGAACTTGGAGGCCAAGGGAGCACAGCTGTGCTGGGCAGAGAGGCGGGGCCAGGTCTGGGGCCGGGGCCAGAGGCAGGGGATGAGGTGGAGAGGGCCCTCCCCACAGTGCATGGCTTACCATGTGGGCAAGGCTGGTGTACCCAGTGGCTCCTGTCCATCCTGGCTGGCAGTGAAATTGTGTGGCTCCAACTGGAAGGGTGCAGTGTGTGGGTGCCTGGACAGGGCTCTCCTCCTGGGGAGAAGCTGGCACCAGTGATGACATGGCCGGCTGTACCTCGTGGCTAGGGCTGTGGCTTTGGAACTGTTGTGGCAGGTGTTGGCCCAGACTCCCTGAGTTGCTGGTGGAGCCTGGGGTGAGGAGCTTGATGGAACAGACTGCTGGAGCCCCAAGGGAGCTGGAGTCCTCCCCGGTGATGTGTTACTGTGGGTGCCAGGCCAGAGTAGGGGGTTGGGCAGGCTGCTCATGCTTCTGTACACAGCATGGCTGAGGCCTGGGTCCCAGGGCACACAGATGGCATCCAGTTGCTGCATAAAGGACATGGACTTGTGGGCACTCCCTGACCGAAGATTGTGGTCAGTGATGATAAATCAATGTGCTTACAAGGCCTTGACCTTTATGCAACACTGTCACACCAATTGATCTAATAGATCCTCATAGATGTGGGCATTGGGGCACTCTCCCCGCATGAAGTGCTGCTATACCTCTGCCTTGCCCCACAGTGCCATGAGGTCACTAGTCTCCCCTAGTGACCAGATGGGGCCCTGGGTGGTGGTGTATGGCATCGGCAATGGTGCTATTGGGGCTCCTGTGCCAGCTGTCCAAGCCTCTGTGCAGCTGTCCCTGTGCTGCTGGGCCTGGGCAGCTGCCTACAGCACCCAGCGCAGGGGCATGGTATGGGACTAAGAGCCACGTGACAAGGCAATACCCCACAGCACCTGCAGGCTCTAGGCAGGCTTCTGGGGGCTGGCTATGGGCAGCTGGCACTGGCCCTCATGGCCAGGTGCTGGCTGCAACTGGGCATGGGTTCTGGAAGGCCTGGCAGCTGTGGTGGCAATGTGGTGCCAGGCAGTGGCACCAGAGCACAAGCAGGCTGGCACAAGTAGCCCCTGGTCTGTGCTGGGACAGCAGAGGCCAAGAGCACCCCCAGGCTCTCTGCTGTTTTTAAAGGGCCTGGGACTGGGGCTGGGGCTGCCACAGAGGTAGGCCAGCCCTGGGGCAGGAGAGGCTTCCAGTCCCAGTGCCCTAGGCTGGCTCCCTAGTGACAGGGCTGACTGGGAGGCTGCCCCCCTAGTGGCAGGGCTGATTGGGAACAAATTTGCTCCCAGTTGGCATCTACATGTGAGTTACTGTGCAGTAAGTACTCATGAGTAAATTTGCTACTTGCGTTTTCAGGTAGCAAATTTACTCATGAGCAGTGAAATTTGCTGCATGGTAAGCATGTGCATGTGTACGTGTAAACTATGCTACTGCACAGTAAAGTGTCTCATGTAGACACACCCAGTGATTAGCAGTTCCAAGTGATATGGACATGTGAAATATGCACTGATAAAGCTCATGGGTGATAATCCTAGACAAATTTTAAACTCTCTGTGTATTTTAGCAATTGCTTTAGGCCCAAATCTTATTTGGGGTATCTGGGCTAGGTACAGACATTACAGTTATTGCATGTTAAGCATGCAGAAAGTGCTTTTTGAGCTGTAACAGATGTTCTGCGATGTTCTGAGATGTAACAGAAAAGATGTTCATAGCACATAAAGCACTTAAAAATGTTGGAACCCACTCTAAGTTAACTCTGGATGCATGTGGTATCAGACTAAAGTGCTTTAGGTTAGAGCACTTTATCAAATGTCTATTACTACATCCCATTCTGAGCCAAGGTAGGTCATATTCCTCTGGCATCTCAGGGACCCCTTGCATAGGTTACTTGCTAGCATCAGCTAGTGCTCATCTTCTCTGGGAGAGCACTGGCCCAGTCCTGCCTCTGGGCTGTCACAGAGAGGAGACAGAAAAGACTCTGTCTCTTCTCTTCACAGTCAGGTGGTGTGTGTGAATGGAGCCCCTGTGATACATCACCCTCCCCCCCCCCCAAGATTGCTGGGTAGGGTCTTGGGGGTCTAAGGTGGGCCAGGTCCATGTGGCAGGGGGCCTCCCTCTACCTGCAGTTCCCAGTGAAGCCAAAAGCTAGACCAGGCAGCGTCATGTTGCAGTTGCTGACTGCAGCTGTCAAGGAGCTGGTGCAGGTCAGGGGGGAACCGCTTTGCCATGCACACTAGTGTGCCCCACCCCCCAAGATGTGACCTAGCAATCTGGGGGAGTGGGGCACGGACCCAGGGCACAGGGCCTCCCTCTCCCCCCTCTGCTCCCCAGCCACTGCTGACAGTTGCCAGCTGGCTGTGGGGCAGGGCTTGGGAGAGTGGCCACTTCAGCAGCCTCCTGGAAGGCATGTGGGGGTGCCCCCCACCTGATGTTTCGAGATGTTCTGAGATGTAACAGAAAAGATGTTCATAGCACATAAAGCACTTAAAAATAGTGGAACCCACTCTAAGTTAACTCTGGATGCACGCAACCCTTGGCCAGTGCAAGCAGTCTCTGAGCATTCCTTCCCCAACACACAGCAAACATCTGTTCTATTCACTTCCACTCTTGACTTGCAGAGCTTTAAGTAAAGCATGATAGTTAGAGTGCTTCCACCAGGGGCTTTTGAATCTGTACTTAGCCCTGTGTGCTTCTTCTGTACCACCAATAATAGCGACTACTCTGGAAATGGCTATGCTGCCTCTGGGCAGTGCTCAGGAGCACTGCAGTGAAACATAGCTCACCTCTTCTTCATATACTGCAGTTCCAAGAGATGAAATGTAGCAGCCATTAGAGTGGGCCAAGGGGTATGCCAATTAGGATGTGTAATACAGTGAGATGAAGAGTAGTGAGGGCCATATACCAAGCAGTGGTTACATTACATTATTTATGTGTGGAACAGCATGCTGTGTTTTACAGAAATGCTTCCAAGCACTCACAGACGCATTGTAGACAAGCCCTATACATCTCATCTGAGAAGTCTAAACATAGCTTAATTTGCCTTGACTCTGAAGACCAGAGGCTTGGGAAAAAAAAGGATCTTCTTTAATAAGTATTTGACAGAAGTCCTGATATTTAGAGCAACCTCACATAGGAAAAGGGCTTAGAAGACAATCTGAAAAGAAACTCATTTTTATATTTAAAAAAAGACCCAAAGCTAAATCCTGTTTACTTTTGATGATACTGCCCAGTATGGGGACGAACTTCAATGCCATTTTATACCAAACTGTATAATGCAGGGATTGTCATTCAAATCCTAATTTGTTTATTGGTTTAAAAATCTTGTGGACGGTATCCCTAGTTTTCTATTGAAAGAGCAGCCACAGCGAAGCATGGTTATAGATATGCTGATCAACTCCTACCTCCTAACATTCAGGGTACTACTTGAATCATTGTTTGGTCTTCCTGCAGTTTATTGGGCATTAAAAAAAAAGCTGTCTCTAATCAACGTTTTTCCTTCAAGCTTAAAGCAGATAGCTGTATAAATTCAACCCTGTTAAAGCCACTAAGATTCCCTTGGTTTATTTTTTGCAGAGCTAACTGCAGTTGTTCATTTCTTCTTTTAGAGAAAGCACATACCTGGCTCCAGTTCTCTCCCTCTGCACACCTTTTTTCCTCCTCAAATGCAGCAGATGCTTTGTTGGCTTTATTTACCTCTCAAGCCACAACACAGTTCTGCTTCTTTCTTTATTGTGGTTATTCTATTTTTTAAATTGCTTTCACATCTGGATGGTGCAGCTTTCATGTGGTACTGAAAGTATGTGTCCAAACATGTATCCCAGATGAACATCCTGTTTTCTTTTTGGTTTATATTTCTGTTTAGTAAATCTTTGTCATTTTGAATATTTTCCTCTTCATTATCATTCTCTGACCAAACATAACCCTCCACCCCAATGTTGCAAAAGCAAAAAAAAACAAACTGCATAAAACAAATCTCAAGAACTGTGTAGGCCTCTTTTCATGAGACATAGGCAGCCATAAATATACCAAACAGAAGCAGTATCCTACAGAAATTGTGCTGATAGCCTTTTCAGGAATGAGAGTGAGGAATGGCTCAGGGAATTAATAATGGGAGCCTGAGGCTTTGACTGAGATGCTCAGAGTTGAACAGGGAATTTGCCATGCAACTTCTGTTCATCCTGATGAGGGTATTGTGGCTGTATCCCACAGAGAGCTTTGAAATCCCCAGCCTTTCACTTTTGCCAGCTCAAGTCCAGCACAGGTTGGCAGTGGCTGAAACCTATTAGCAACTGATGACTCTTTGGTAGCTTATGAAAATAGGTTTTGTGGTCTCAATCCAATTTTCTTGGCAACATGTCCACATTATTAAAAAAAAATCATTCAAATTGGGGCTAACTGATAAGCTCACTGGAAATTTCAGCAAGATCAAGTATTTAATGGGCAAGGAGAAGAAGGTTTATCTTAGCCCTACAGGTTTTCCTAGTAAGTTGAGGTTAAGACAGCAAAGGGGAAAAAGTTCACATTATGGCTGTCCAGGCTCAGTATAAAGGACTTCTCTTCAGAGCTGTCAAATCAAATCCATATGCAATTCCCTCTCTCACCATACAGAAGAGATTATGGAGTTAAAATATTGTTCCTTTTTTTCTCTTTGCATCTCCAAAGTTTGCAAGTACTTTGCCTCTTCTAATTCTCCCCTGGGGATTTTTTAACCACAGTGTCTCATCCCTGAAAACAGCTGCTTCCTTTTTGCATAAGAGTTCTTGGAGCTTCCTTTCACTTATCAAAACTAAACCACTGAAAACTTAGTAAATAAAACAAGTTCTTTTGGGATCTGAAATCCCATCCCAGATGGACAGATTTGCTTAACCTATAAAATAATTTGGAACAGTTTTTATTTTGGCAAAATTCTAAAATGTAACAGTTTCATTGCTTCTGGCTTGTCCTACTTTGCTTACTTATGGGTATGCCCTTATAATGCACATGTAATTCCCATTACCTTTAATATGGGTTATACACACGCACACATATCTAGTGGTGCTTGACCACTTATTTTTAATGTTCCCAAGCAAGCTGAAGTCTGGATCTCATGCTTTCTCTGTGCTCACAGACTTACTGGAACAATGCTTATGAAAGACTTCCTTGGGGAACTTAGGGTCTGAAGTTTTATAGCACGCTAGGCTGAAATTCAAATAGGAACCACAGCTGTTTGGATAGAAATTCTGGACCTCTCTTATTTGAACTACAGTGAAGTATTTAATCTTACCAGAGTTTGAAATGCCAAGATCCTCGTAACTCAAAAGTGGGATCTGATATTTGCCCATCAGAGCTGGATAAAGTGACCAATTTACTGTTCTATGGGATTTGCAGATCAAAAATCCCTTAATATATAGGTAAGTTTGACTGCATTCTGATTGAGACTGTTTTTCCTTTGGAAGAATCCAAATTCTGCCCCTTACTGGGAACTTGGAAAATTCTCATATTTATCAATAAGGAGGGAATCCACCAAGTAAAACAATGTGATGTCGACTGCCCCTCCTTTTTGATTAATGGCAGATTTCCAGTCCCCTGAAAGCTTCTATATTGGTACTTCAAGGTCATATTCAATCCTGATGATATGAATAAGCATGGAATTTTCCTCATAGGCTCTGGCATGGCTTTTCTTAAAGTGAGAGCACCATTTTTTTCTTTTTTCTTTACTTTGCAAATCATTTGCTGATGGCAAGGCCGTTTTATTCAGCTGTATATAAAGGTCTGTTTATTTTTGTGAGGTTGAATAAATCCATTGCACTCGAATAAAAATCAAGACTAATGCAAAATGAGAAACCTCTCCAATGAGCCAGTGGGAGATATAAAATTTTCTAAGTGTTAGAGCCAAGAGAGAGTTGCTGAAACTAAACACCCTGAAGGAGATCACTAGTTTAGTCTCTGTACCCATAATTCCACAAGCACTTATATACACATGCTTAACTTTAAACATGTGAGCAGCCCCATTGACTTTAGTGGAATTAATCAGATAGTTAAGCACACAAAGAAGTCTCTGCAGGGATGGAACATAATCCTGTATTACCTTCTGCTGGTGCACAGGTAACCTATATGAAATAAGAAGGTGGTCTATCACAGCTCAGCAGCTTAAGGTGTGAGGACCAGATCCGGCCCATGAAGAGCTCCAATCTGGCCGACAAAGGTCCAGTCCAGCACGGAGGATCGGTGGCACGGAGCTGTGCTATACCAACCATCGTTTCCGCAGCACTTCCCTCTCCTACAGAGTCTGCTGCTCCACTCTGCCTGTACTGTAGAGGGTATGGGGATCAGCAGTGAGGTGAAGCATGGGCAGCTGGCTGCTCTAGTTAGTAGAGACTTGAGGCCTATAGTGGGGAGCCAGGTTGCAAATGGCAGCCTACACTGGCAAAATGTTGTGTACCCTTGGTTTAAATCCAGTTCCCACTGCACAGCTACTGACCTTAATCTTTGCAGCTAGCAGCTAATGGTAATCTCAAAGGTTTGCTTGGACAATCATGATTTTATTGAAATGCATGATGCTTGATGCTGTTAAAGTCACAATCCATGCCATTATGTTAAAGAGTAACCTATTAATATTTATACCAGTTGTAATTAAAGTAACAATTGGGTATAGGGTAGAGAGACAGAAAGGGGATGAATAGCTTGAGTTTTGCTTTGGCTGTTTGATCTCTGGATGTCATTAATGCTACTAAGAGCTGGTGTCTAAGTGCTTATATGTGTGCACGTGCATTTGTGTATATAAAATAGAATACACAAAACCTCAGCAACTGCAAACTGGATGGGAATATATTCATCTATTGGTTAAAACTTGATCATACGAAGGAAAGTAATTCCTTTTTATTTCAATATGGAAATAATTGTGATTGAATTGTTGGCTTTGTATAACATGGAAAATGTGATTGTTTAGGTTCTACTACTTTTTTGGTTTACATTAAGATCCAACATGAGAAAAGAATTTTTCTCTAGGAACAAAATGTTGCTTTTTTGGGAGTGAGTTCCAATTAGTCGTGGAGTAGGTCTGTTTTGTTTCAGTGCAGAAAGGCAAAAAGTATAAACCCATATGGATAACACATGATAAAGGAAAGAGTCTCAGCCAATTAGCCAAGTAAATTAATTTTACCATTGGTGTATATTTGGTCACTTGATTGCAGGAAGCCTACAGGAATTTAAAGAGGAGAAACAAAATAGAAACAGCAGCAACGCTTTGGAATTGCATAATTCTGTTATGCCTGTACGTTGCCATTCTTTTACAGTTTTCCTCGCTTTTTAAAAATGTAACCTGAAATTAATTTTAAATTTATGTTACATCAAATATTGTGCTGAAGGCAGTAACTAAGCAAAGTGAGAGGGAAATGTAACATCATAACCCCCGACTTGCCCTTAATTCATGGCCACTATAAGCATAGGTTAGAGCAGGGGTCAGCAACCCGCGGCACACGTGCTGGCATGCAAGGCCATTTTGCTTAGCACACCACTGCCAGCCTGGGCTCTAAGCAGCTGCTGTCAGCCGCAGAGCCCAGGCTGCTCCCAGCAGGTGGGTGGGAGGCTACAAGCCCTGCTGCAAGCAGACTGAGCTCTGTGGGCCGGCTGCAGCCGGGAGGCTGCAAACATCTGCTCCGGGCTCCAGCATGTCGGCCCTCCACCACCTTCCAAGGTAGACATTGTGGTTTTCTCGGCACTCTGGCCAAAAAAGGGTTGCTTACCCCTGGGTTAGAGCAAAGAGGAATCAGCTAGGGACAATGTAACCAAAACCTGCCTCTCAATATGTTTTGTTTGAAAGGGGTAAAACATAAGAGTGTGTGAGAGAGGGAGGGAGAGAGAATGAGTGAACTACATCATTACTGGGTATAAAAGGGCCTACAGCTCCACAGGATTAACAGGGAAAAATCCTGTGAGAGTCTGAATACAGTCTAAGAAAGGGCCTAAATGTCTCACACTTAGATTTGAAATTAGATGTGAAATCTTCAAGGACAACTGTAAGAATATTTATTATTTATTGTTATTTTATGTGAGTGCTCTTGCTTCCTCTATTCCCCATTTTGTTATTATTTGTGCAATAACATTTCTCTAGGCACATAAAATTATTAATTTGCAACTGGGTAGCTGCTTCTTTCAGGATGTTGAAAAATCCCATCTCCCCTATAAGGGGCAAAATTAAAGACCCATAACTTCCATTAACTACCTATAGTAATGCAGCAATACTCTTCAAATTATATTTATGTAGGAAAGAACTTAGATGAATGATTGCTTTTCATGCTGTTGAAACCTGTATTTTATCCTGCCCATGGAGTCATTTTTATTTATAACTGAAACAATATTTTGTACATTTTGAAACATATTTTCCCACTGTCTTCTACAAGAAGGAAAGAGAATCAGGGGAGTAGGGAGAAGGGTCTTTATAGTCACATGGTGAGTGAAATTTTCTATTTACTGTGGGAAAAAAACATTGTATTTGAATAGCTGCTGTTTGGATAGATGCCGGCACTATTTTTATTGGCAGGCAAATCTGAGTGGCTGAAAGAGGGTCATTAACACCCTGACACAAAGTGCTGACAAAGCGATTATAAGATTAACACCCCATGTTATATTAACAGTGTCAAAACCTCACTATTACCTGTCAGTGAAAAATAACAGCACAAAGGGAAACATTACAGACATATTTTTAAAATTAAAATGCTACACAGCTATGAACTTGTCTTCTAACAGATTAAAAACCTAGGTTAGCTGTTCAAGTCCAGTAAATGACTGAAGCTATTTAAAATTATAGTAAAAAAAAATGTGTAATAATGAAGCTACTTTCTTTTTTTCTCAATGGTTTCCAGGATTAATTTCCCTGATTTTACAAGTTTTGAAACTGCCAGCACTGGAAACTTGATCTATGATCTCAGAAATTGAAGCTTGTCCCCTAGATTGTCAATGGTAATCAATATTCATTACAGTTTATCTGAAAATGTAGTTGATTAAATACAAGGCAGACAACCTAGCTCCTTCTCCTATAGTTTTATTGGCTCAGTAGCACAAACATTGGTAAAATTTGGTTTTGCTAACAAAGTAAATAGCTATATAGTTAAACAACAATATCTAAGGCCTTGAGACTTAAAAGTTTTGCCACTTCACCTGTGCTGGCATAAATACAGATGTTAGTCCTTAGCACAGCTGTATTCATACACCAGTATTTCCCAAACTTCTGAGACTTGGGACACACTTTTTTTCTCAATTAAAATTGGTGGTTTACTTAACCCTTATACCCAAAAAGGTGTGTGTGTGTTCTTCAGAAATTTAACATGCTCCATTCTCTTGCCAGAGGAAATCATACCGGTGCTGAGATGTACTTTTAAAAATTTACACTAAATACATCTTTCTTTAAGCAAAGGATTGATTTTTATCTATACCAGTGGTTTTCAAACTTTTTAGCCTCAAGGCACTCTTCCATAACGTTCCTGAATGTCACAGTATCTCAGTTAAAAATCACTTAGATATAAATGCAGAAAAGATATGTGTGTGGGGGTGGGGGGAGGGGAGGAGGGTATTGAGGCTAAAAAAGTTGAGCATCATTGACCTAGCTAGTGCCACTCAAGGGCGGTGAAGGTAAGACTTCACTCTGCTGCATTCCTGTGCTTTCCACTTTCTAACCCCTCCTGACCTCTGGCCTGTATCTCAGGGGGCAAGGTAAGCCCCTGCTTCTGAGGCTGCTTTTTCAGGGTCTTACCCACTGGTGACAACTCTTGTGGCCTCTCCTGCCAGTCCCAGGTATGTAGAAGAAGTAGAGGTGATGAACTGGGCTGCAACACATGACTCTGTTTGTACAGCTGCCCTCCTGCCCACACAGGGGCTGGCTGGGGACAGGGAAGGCCTGGGAAAGGCATCAGCAGTGGTGGCAGTCCCCAGAGGTATAGCCACAGGCACTGCTGGAGTAGCTGGGGCAGGTACAGAGTACCAGGCAAGGGAAGATAGCATTTACCTACTCACACAGAGGGTATTGAGGCACACTTCCATCCCTCTGGTGGCATGCTAGTGTGCCTTGGCACACCCTTTGGGAGTCACCATTATACACATATAGACTGACTGGGCGGTGAATATCAAGGTCTATAGGCTGTACAGGAGGGACAGGACAGGGAGGAAGGGTGGGGGTGTGGCGCTCTACGTCAAGGAGGAATACACATCCTCATCTAGTAGCACAAGTTCAGATGAGGGGCACACTGAAGTGCTCTGGGTTAGAATACAAGGGAGTTGAGGGGAAAGGGACTTAATGGTGAGGGTCTACTATAGGCCACCCAACCAAGGGGAAGAGCTAGACCAGGAATTCTTAAGTCAGCTCACGGAGGTAATTAGGTCAAAAGACGTGGTCATCATGGGTGACCTGAACTTTCCAGATATATGCTGGGAAGAGCAGTCAGCCAGGTCTGACCCCTCACCTAGGTTCCTAGCCGAGATACAGGACCTCCATCTAACCCAGGAGGTGCATAGTGCCACCAGGGGAGACACCTCTTTGGATCTGGTGCTGGCCACAGGCGATGACCTTGTGAGGGGGCTGTGGGTGCTCAACCACCTGCGCAATAGCGATCATCACCTGCTAGAATTCACCATCCAGTGCAAGGTGACAAAAGCCTGCAGCAAGGCAGCAACCCTGGACTTCAGAAGGGCGGATTCCAATGAGGTAAGAAGAATAGTTGGGGATGTACTGAGGTCCCAGAGGGGAGGGGAGTCGGGTGTCCAAGAAGAGTGGTCGTTCCTTAAGGAGATGATCCTCCAAGCCCAAAGGGAGGTAATCTCAACAAGGATCAAAGGGGGCAAGAGGGCGCAAAAACCCCCATGGCTCACCAAAAGCATACGGGAACGTCTCCTAGCTAAAAGGGAGGCATACACCCAATGGAAGGGAGGGGCCATCACCAGGGAGGACTATACCTCGGTTGCTCAGGGCTGCAGCGGGGCAGTCAGGAAGGCCAAGGCGGAGATGGAACTGGGACTAGCTACCCGGATCAAGGACAACAAGAAGTCCCTTTTTAAATACATAGGGGGCAAAAAGAAGATATTGGGTAATGTGGGGCCTCTGCAGGACATGCTAGGAAATCTGGTGGTCGCACCAGACAACAAGGCTAACCTATTTAATGATTTCTTTGCCTCCATTTTCCTGAGCAGGGACCAGATCAGTCCATCTGCTGGGACCCCCTCAGGCCCCGGGGGAGGTGCACCCAGGCCTAGAGTCAGTGAGGATCTAGTCAGGGAACTTCTGGAGGGACTGGACATATTTAAATCAGCTGGTCCTGACAACCTCCACCCCAGAGTGCTGAGGGAATTAGCAGAGGTCATTGTGGGACCCCTGGCATGGCTTTATGAGCACTCATGGTGCTCTGGTGTGGTGCCAGAGGACTGGAAAAGGGCCAAAGTGGTTCCCATTTTCAAAAAAGGGAGGAAGGAGGACCCAGGAAACTGTAGGCCAGTTAGTCTTACCTCGATCCTGGGTAAGATTTTTGAGGTAATTATCCTGGCGCATGTCCATGAGGGGCCAGCAGGGGAGGTTATGCTTAGGGGCAACCAACATGGGTTCACTAGAGGCAGGTCCTGTCAGACCAACCTTGTGGCCTTCTATGACCAGGTCACAAAATCCTTAGACGCAAGGGTAACAGTGGATGTAA
This sequence comes from Alligator mississippiensis, assembly GCF_030867095.1. Taxonomy (NCBI): domain Eukaryota; kingdom Metazoa; phylum Chordata; order Crocodylia; family Alligatoridae; genus Alligator; species Alligator mississippiensis. The sequence goes on from NC_081825.1 coordinate 116,323,848, forward strand.
TCTTTCTGGACTTCAGGAAGGCCTTCGACAGTGTCTCTCACCTCATTCTCATTAAAGGGGACTGTGGCATCGACACCTACACAGCCAAATGGGTCACTAACTGGCTGGAGGGCCACACCCAGAGAGTGGTGGTGGATGGGTCATTTTCGACATGGAGGGATGTGGGCAGTGGGGTCCCCCAGGGCTCGGTCCTTGGACCTGCGCTGTTCAACATCTTCATCGGTGACTTGGACGAGGGGGTAAAAAGCACCCTGTTCAAATTTGCTGATGATACTAAGATGTGGGGGGATGTGGGCATGGTAGAAGGGAGGAATAGGCTGCAATTGGACTAGACAGGTTACAGGGGTAGGCAGATGAGAACAGGATGGGTTTCAGTACTGACAAGTGCAAGGTGCTGCACCTGGGGAAGAAGAACCAGCAGCATACCTACAGGCTGGGGAACTCCCTTCTTGTCAGTGCAGAGGCAGAAAAGGATCTTGGAGTCATTATTGATGCCAAAATGAACATGGGCCAACAGTGTGGGGATGCGGTCAGGAAGGCCAACCACACCTTGTCATGCATCCACAGATGCATCTCAAATAGGGCCAAGGAGGTGATCCTTCCCCTCTATGCGGCACTGGTCAGGCCGCAGTTGGAGTACTGTGTCCAGTTCTGGATGCTGCACTTCAGGAGGGATATGGACAGCATTGAGAGGGTCCAGAGGAGGGCCACTCGCATGATCAGGGGGCAGCAGGGCAGGTCCTACGAGGAGAGGCTAAGGGACCTGAACCTGTTCAGCCTCCACAAGAGATGGCTGAAGGGGGATCTAGTGTCCTGTTACAAACTAGTCAGAGGGGACCAGCAGGCATTGGGGAAGTCCCTGTTCCCCTGAGCACTACCAGGAGTGACTAGAAATAATGGCCACAAGCTGGCAGAGGGTAGATTTAGACTAGGCATCAGGAGGCGCTACTTCACAGTCAGGGCGGCTAGGATCTGGAACCAACTTCCAAGCGAAGTGGTGCTGGCTCCTACCCTGGGGGTCTTTAAGAGGAGGTTAGACGAACACCTTGCTGGGGTCATTTGACCCCAGTACTTTTTCCTGCCATGGCAGGGGGTTGGACTTGATAATCTGCTCAGGTCCCTTCTGACCCTACCGACTATGAAACTATGAAACTATATTCCAGTTTGGTGAAATGAAATAACCCATATTGGTTCCTATCAGGATAGCTACATCTACAATAGGGCTTTTTTATCAGCCTGAAAAAAAAATGCATGCCTTAGTGACATATTTATGCCAATACAGGTTTCCCTCACTTTATGCTATACATGCATTCTTGGAAAACAGCTCATAACTCGAATTCACAAAAAGGGAACCCACTTTACAATGTAGCAAATAGGGGTATGTTCTAAGACTGACTGTATTGACCCCCAGACCCATTTCTACTACATTTACAAGACAGTTTTGGTACTCACCAACAGCAGATAGTACACACAAGGACAGGGTGGTGGTGAACGTTACCATAATGGGGATGGCAACAACGGAAACACATGTTGCAGACAATGAACAAGGAGCACAGATCCACACAGGAGACTATATTTTGGTGTGTGTCACTCCCTCAATGCACCGCACAAAGCAGCTGACTGCAGGGTTCCACCACACCAATTGCATGAGTGAATTTACCTTGCATATAACGATTTTTTTTGGTATAGAATGGGTTGCTGCATAAGAGTGAATTTGCACCTACAGAACCCACATAAAGCGAGGGAAACCTATACAATATGTTAAAAGTAGACCAGGCTTGACTCATTGACTGTGCCCGCATGAGCATGAACATTTGTTTCCTGGGGGAGAAGAAGCAGTGGCACACCTCGTGCTGCTCCTAGTTGTCCCATCCCTGGGGATCAAGCCCCCTGGCATGCAGCAGGTTACCCCCGGTGGGGTAGAGGAGGCTGAGATATGTAAAATTCTGGGTGTTTTGGGTATGTAAAACTCTTGCCTTTGGGATGGATTACTATATAAAAACATATGAGAGATAAGGATATGGAGGTGATATCTTTTATTGGACCAACTACATGGTTGGGAGAGATTTTAGATAAGCGGACAAGCTTTTGAGCACAGTACTCTTCTTCAGGCCTGAAAAACAAGCATGTCCATTTATATACTCGCTATTAGTCATAATCTCACTCTAAAAGGGGTAACTGTAGATGATGTCTCTCACTTAGGATCTGCTGTAGTACATATCCCCATGCTTTCTACATATTGATGTATACATTAAATGTTTTTCTTTACTTCAAGATGGTAGTGAGATTTGCTAAGAAGATTAAGGGAGGGTGCAGCATGAATATCTCTTCATGGTCTGTGTTGTGTTGAAATACCATAACACTCAGAAACAACCACAACACTATCCCAGGCCCAAATGATTAGTCACTTTCAATTACTACTCTTCTAAAATCATCTGTGGCCATCTTGTAAACATAGCTTTATCTATTATAAGCAATCACTAGCTCATCATATGTAGCCTTTTTGATCACACACTTTCATTTCAATTAAAATGGGATAATTTTGCAGCTCTCTGAAAAATCAATGAGGATGTTGACAGACATTATGCTTAAGTAGTGACCAGGGCATACGTTCACTCAGTTCATTGGGTGATAAAAGAAGGAATAAGTCACAAAGTTATTACACAAAATATGTGTGATAACTATGTGGTTGGTTCCTATCACACCCCATCATCTGATTGGAGCTCCCAGCCAAGGAGTGCTCCCTGGCTAGGAGCACTAATCATCTCTTAACATCTGACCTAGGTTCCCAGCTATGAGAGTGCATAATGCACTCCATGATTGGGAGCTCTGATCAGCTGAAGGGCACTTGCAGTCTCAGAAGGGAGGCTGGGAGTGGCCACACATTCAATTAAAAGCATGACAGGAATCAGCCACAAACCAGGGATCAAATGTCTATTCAGGCATCTCTGGGTCAATTTTTGTACCAGGAGAACAAACCTGGGAGAAGTTCCCCAAATCATTTGAATGTGTATATGCATCCAGTCCCTGAGCAGTTGGAGATCTTGCATGGAATGAACAATGTGCCTGTTTGAAATGGCATCCTTATTATTATTATTAAATGGTTGCTTTATTGTGGCAATTTGTGCATATTACCAAAGTTCGTTTGTTACTGGTAAATTCAATGGAAAAATCTGTTTAATTATTTTAAGTGTTCTGGTCAATAACAGGGTCCCCAGGGCAATACTTAAGCAATAAAAAATATGATTGTATTCACAGAAAAATGAGGGTGAATAATGTTTCATTAATGATAAGCATGTGGTTTGTCATGCTGACTGGGAAGGAGGAAGGGAGGGGGTGGTATTTTCTGAGCTGAAGTGTCAGAAATGCCTTTAGAGATTTCTGCTATTTTTCAAAATGTTAGTAATTTTCAAAATATGAGTAAGGGTACATCAGGCACATCATCATTTATTAATCCAATCCATGGTTGTAAAAAATTGCCATTGGAAAGGTGTAATTCTATACATTGTACTTGTGAAGGATTTTAACAAAAATATAAAGGATCTCTTAATAAAACAAGTGAAGTTATTCTTTACTGTCACTAGATATAAAACAATATGTTTATTTATGTAGCGATTTATGGTTTAGGTGCTTAGTAAAAGGACACTGCCCCAGCTGACTGAACTATTTTGTTTTCTGTTTATAAGAGACCCTTAAAAAACGAGAGGGGAATGTCCTACCATCACTCCATGCACCTGAAGTAGCATGCAAAACCTGCAGAATCTGTTGCATGAGAAAAGAGGTTCTTTGCATAATCCCTAACCAAAAGAACTCCATTTTCTGTGTGCCATAGGACAGAGTTTTTTCTTATGAGTATCTATGATGGAGCATGATAAATGCAGGATTGTCAGTTTAGCAGGGCTAAAACCTCCATTAAGGATATTGCACAGATCTACTGGCCCAAAAGTTTCATTGGAAGCAGAGTGACTGTCTATTTCTGATAATACTCAAGCTGTTCTTCGTCCTTTGTGTGACTCGAGATTTGGGTAAAATTCTGTCTCAAACTGACTGTCTCTTTCACAGGTATAAGTTTACGCATCAATTGCAAAAAAGAATGTGGACTGCAATGAAAGTTATTCAGTTAATAACATCCAGACTACATGGTCACGTGTAGATAGGAAATGGGAAGAAGTTAACCCAAGACCTTTTTTTCCTTTCTTTCCAAATGAGACAGAGATAAAGGTGACCTTTAGTAGCCCCTTTGAGTACCCACATTGGGACATATCTATCTATCGCACATGCCTGTCATTGTGAAAGGTAGCAAGCCTATCTGCACTCATTGTAGACTTTTCCATGACCAGAAAATCCCCCAAAGCATGGTTTTGTTACATAGGCTGTGTTTGCACACTATGGCTTGAAACCTGGACCACTGAAATTCCATGGATTAGATATGTTTTGTTTACATGTCTTGCAGATAACTAAAGGGCATGCTGCCAGTCAGATTCATGTTTCTGATTCATTTTTAAACATAAAAGACAAATGAGTGCTGTAAATGATTATTATTTTGTCTGAAATTAGGTCTAAAATTTAAGAGTGAATACTAGATATTTGTCTGCTGTTAATTTTTTTTTTTTGACCCATGTGAGATTAGAATTCTTCCCAAATGTAAGATTGCATCTGCCCAAATAGGATGGTCTGATTGGAGCAATACAGATTCCATTTAGCTTTCTTTGTAGGGGCGGTGGAGGAAATTCATTATGAGAGCCTATCTTATGGACTGTAAAAGAGAGTAAAAGGATTTCACACTTGCAAGCACTCCAGCAATAGAAATGGTTACACATGCATTTTATGAAAATTGCACCACTCAGACTGACATTCACATGACATCTTTCTGTGCTTGAAAATGCACGAAAGATATCTTTTTCAATAACACATTTATTACATCATCAGAGGATCTAGTTTTTACCTTCACTGGTTTACCTGCTTCAGCTACTCTACCGTAATATCTTTCCTTCATTTGCCAGTTACCCATGAAAGTATGATTTACTTCTCAGCCTTCTGTGCAAGATGCACACAGGATTTCTTTCTACCTCCTTCTGACACTCTGCAGTAGCCAGTGGAGAACGTTTCTGGGTACATGGAGTGTCAAGGAGACTGACAACAGGTGCCTGACCATCAACCAAAAATATTTCTAGAAGAAATGGTCAAATGGGGTAAATGGCATGAAGGAGTGGTGATAAAAGGTATATCTTGCACATCTAGTATCCTCAACATTTGTTATGTTTTGTAATCCAGTTGCATATTGCCAGACAGGCCCCAATCATAGACCAAAATATGAGGTACTTAGTCCTCAATCTGCCAAATATTAGTACCTTTGCCCAAGTATTAATTGACTAAATATATATGTACAAATACATGCACACACACATATACACAAATGAATGAACAACTTGACATTTTGATTCCACATGAGTAAGATAATTTATTAAATCAGGTATTTATATTAAGGGTATGTACAAGTGTTACATTTAGGCCAAGTACAAACATTACACTTACACCAGTATAAGTGATTGGAAACTGGTCTACACCCGTAGCCAAACACAAGTTTAATGCACGTAGTTTAAAAATGTCTAAGACCTGGATCGATGTGGTACCAGACTTGAGTGAATCAGGTTAGACTGATCTATCGAACTTCTGTACCAGTCCCCCTAGCTACTCAAAGTAGGTCTCAATCTGTTGGCATCCCAGGCTGCTTTGTGGGCCTCACTAATGTCCCCTCACATGGCAGCATGCTAGCCTCAGCCTGTGCTTGTCTGCTCCTGGGATCTCATAGAGATGAGCCAGAAATGACTGCCTCTGTTAGCAGTGGCTAGGCAGTAGGAAGGAGGAGAGCAGAGACCCCCATTGTGTAGCCCTGGCCCCGGCCCCAGCTGTGGCTCCCCCAAGACCTGAACCAGTACAGATGGAGGGAGGGCCTTGTGGTGGTGTCTTCCCCCCACCCCTTGCCTGGCTGCTGCTGGAAGTTGGCCACTGGTGGGGGTGTAGGACTGGGAAGAAGGGCTGCACTGGACAATTAGGGGTAGCCCAGCTGGGCTTGGCATCTCCAGCAGCCTGCTGGGAGGCAAACTAGAGTGCCCCCAGCGTGCTGGCCTTGGTAGTGGCTCCTTTTACCAAAGAAGCATTACCTCCACAGCTTCCACGGTGTGACGTTTTTATGTCATCAGATAAAATTCCAGTAATATGGAATTCAGGAACTGCACACAACAGTGTCTTAAAACACAGGAAGACTGTTGGCATGCAGTTTATAGCATTAACACTGAAACCTGCTTCTATGTGAACCCTTCCTTAACCACCTCATACCGGCTCATGCCCAGACCTTTTACCACCCGCTCAATGTTGTTTGAACTATAAATTAATAGCCTGGGATACCATAGTTGGAAAAACATCTATATACTTATTCGTGAAAAGGAGCAACATAAATTTACTCCGTCAGCTCCATCGTTATTCTTTTTTTTTATTTGCCAAGATTTATGCCTGTTCAGAACAAAACAAATGCTAGTTTTGAAGAGTTGTTTAATGGAAGGAACAAGTTTCAACCTTATTCCTTGCTTTCATGCAACTAGAGGTTATGTTTATTTAGAAAGCTAACATTTATACAGATTGTACACTCTCAACAGTGCTATGCCAAAAAACACATGACTAAAATGGCTCTTTCCATCACTCCCTCAGTTTTTGACCTATGACTGTTTTTACAGGAACTGGAGCTTTTAAGCAATAGTGTCTGGTAGAGCCAGGGGAAATGGAAATCATGGCACCTTGTGCAATAATTTGCAAACAGTGGCTTGAGAAAAAGGATATGCAAAATGCATTTGAAGCTGTGAACACTCCAGACTACCCACAAAATTATTTGAATAGGATAATTGCCAGTGAAAGAAGCAGTAGGAACAGTTAATTAAAACTGGATGATCTTAGGAGACCACACCAGGTAAGCCCAAGCTTGAATTATATGGTCTAAAACAAAACACATAACAAAACTGTATCTATTATTGATCAAGAGGTTAAAAATGATTGTCAAAGAAGCAAAAACTTTCAGTGAATAAATATTCACATTCCAAATTTTCTTGTTATAATTTGCTGATTTTTTTCCCACTGGCTCCCTGAAAAATACTTACACAATGACATCTTATTAATATAAATAGTCATAAAATATCAGATTTTCACATTTCATTCATATGTGAGTAAAATTTTAAATTCACTTTTCAGGAGCACTCATGCTAGAAGTGTAATGAAGGCAATAATGCTGGGAAAAGATCCACCTGGGCAAATTTTTACTTTCAGTAGATGCCATAATGTATATAAATAGCAGGCCATATAAATGCTAGGCTTATCAAAATAAGAAATAAACAATAAAATGTGATTTGATTAGAGCTTGCCAGAAAAAGCTGACTGACTAGACCAATTCCGATTTGAAATTTTCCCATCAGGAAGTAATGGTTTTCCTATGGGAAAATTAAAAAAGTGTGAAGAAAACTGATTTAATTCCACTTTCTGCTTTCCAGATTTTTCTAATTAGAAGACAATAAAGGTATAAAGAAGTGTTTCTACTTTCTAAATGTTTTGTAAGGAGAAAACAGTCAGTGTTACTGTCTCCAACCTAAAAAGAGAGAGAATTAAAAAGTGTTACTTTCTGTCTTTTTTGCCAATTTTTAAGATTTTCTTTCACTTTTCTAGAACAAATATTGATAGTAGATGGAGAATTTTCATTTTGGAATTGTGGGAAAATTCAGAGCACCAAAAATGTTTTTCCATAAAAAGCCTTGTTCACGTTAAAATATATATATATATAATATTCCATCAGAAATTAGTTTATTTCACAAGAAGTTTGCATCCTTTTTTGATAAAAGTGTATATAATCACAACTAAGCAGTAATTCTTAGAATGTAAATATTTTGTTTCAAATTTGAACATATGCAGTAAATTTCATGTACAAAACCTTAATTTAAAAGGAATCATTTATGGTTGAAGATGACAGTCCTTGAATAGAAAGGAATTGTCATGTTATAGGACAGCTCTTGACCATGTACCACCATATACCGTCCTTCCATTGATAGTGACAGGCCAACATTTTCATAGTGGGCTTCCTTCTTCTTTTGGCATCTAAGGAATTGCTTACTCACAGCATTTAAATCTCTCTCTTAGTATAACATGAGGACATTAATTATAATTTTGGCATGCAGCATGAATAAAGAATAAACACTGACACATTCACAAGTTATATGTGTGAGATCGTATGCATGTTGTGGTGGAAATAAGCCACAAGTAAGGGTTTGCATTATAGTGTGAGGGAAGGGGCTTAATATGTTGTGTGCATTCTTTGGGTAATGGGCAGAGATGTAGCTGATCCACTTTCTATTTAGGAGAGGAATCTATGGTATGGAAGCTAGGGAAAATGATTAGTCCCCATATTTGCTGTACATTCAGCAGGAAATTTTAAGTTCCAGAAATAACAGCAACAGTCATCTGCAGAGAATCTGCTACTGGCCTTCCTTCCAACCTCTCTAAATCCTTTGTTCTTCCACAGGAGTACAATTTTCAAAGGAGCTTAAGGTAATTAGATACCTATTTGTCACTGAAATGTAGTGGAATTTGGACAGGAAACTAACTTGGGATCATTTGAAAAATTCCAGCTTCCATCAACAACAGCATGACTTGGTTATTCAGATATGAGCAAGGTAGGTGCTGGGTCCAACAGGTAATCCTTCTGTGGCAAAGGCAGGAGCCTTCATAATCTTTGGCAGCATTTTTAGAGACAAAAAGGAAACTACAAACTCAGTCCAACTTCCTCTCTCTCTCAATATAAGTGAAAAAAACAGGAATCCTGTATATCTGCTTATTGTTTGGATTATAGAATAATGATGCAAATATCCTGGATTAGGCAGTTGACATTGTATGCATTTTTTTTAACTGAAGGAAAGGACGATTCACACATACCTTACAGGTGCCTTACTTTAGCAGAGGTCTTGGACTCCAAAGTCAAGAGGAGAAGGAACAAGCCAGGGGTGACGCTGAGAAGGCAGGTGCACCATGCTCTTATACCCATTAAGGATCCCAGGGAAGAAAGAGAAAAAAAGTACTACACAGTATTTCTTTCCTTTTTTTTTTGCAGCCGATATCCCACTAACCAGCAGGTGTGGGAGACATGGAAGCACTGTTCATTTGGAGCAGCACTCCTTGGTATTTTGCTAGAGATGCAAAAGTAGTGTGGAAAGAATGGGATCTTCATGCAAATAATCCTGGCATACTATTATTTAACAATTTATATCCGGTTTTATAGTAGCAGGGCACTAACAGTGCTCTCATCCCCCTGTCTTACTTGTTCCCAGTTAAAGGTAAATGTCCCTTCCAGCCATACTTTTCTATGATTCTGTGATTGTTATGAAGAGATCTGCCAGCTTCAGACACCAGTTTCATAGCGTCCTTTAAACCTTGAGTAAATTCTCCCACACCTGAATAAGCCATAGGAGAGACTTAAGAAAAAGATCCTGGCAGAGACTTTCTTTCATTTGCTCCCCCTATTGAGTTTTCTTCTGGGAAGGTGTCATCAGACCCATACCTGTTAAATGGTTCCCTCACTTCAGAGATAGCCAGTCTTGTTACTGATAACTTAATCTCATTCACGAGGGCCTGATCTTTGCTGTATGTTCACAGTTGCTGAGAAGTAGTGATTCATCAGGCAAACGTTACCGCATATATCAAATTCTTAAATTCTCCCAGTTTCCTTGTATAGCGGTCCTACTCTCGTTCTTGGCTTGTTTATATAAATTCTGCAATTCTCTTGTGTGCTGCTGTGCATGAGATTGTCCTTTAGACAAAGGAGCAAAGAGTTCCAATGTACTTCTTATTGCCTACAATCCCTGGGAAGTTTACTGAAATGATTATTTGGCTTTACTGCCTTTCATCCTGTAATTGTGTGTTGTGTCTCACGAATTACATTAAAGCTGAGGATGGAAGATTCTCAAAAGATTTAGAGACTATCTGAAATTTATTTACTCTCTTTATTCTGGAAATCTGGCTGAAAATCTCCTAAGATTAGGCTTTCCTGCAAGATTTTCTGTACTTCCTACTTGAAGACAGGCCTGAAATATGAGGAGCCTTTCTGTTCCAGCTGAAACTAGCAAATGCCAAGGCATGTGTGTGTGTGTGTGTGTGTGTGTGTGTGTGTGTGTGTGTGTAGGTGTGTGTTTGGACTACAGGGGAGAGAAAAGTTAAAACATTTTCAGTTTCAAAAAAGTTCAGGTCCATTTTAAGGATATGGCAAAAGCCAGACTTCACTTATCTTTTATCTGACTAAACACTGTCCCTCCTTTAGGCTCCAATGGTACAAAGATATTTTTCATTTAAATAACTCAGCTAGGGTCATGAAAATGCTAAATTCTACTTGATTATTCGTAAGAGAGTCCCTGTCTGATCACATAAGACAAATTTGTCCTACAAAATACTAGAGGTATGTATCCAAGTTAAGTACAAAGATGCACCTCTAGAATTGAATTAAACTTAGTTGCAATCCAATAATCAGGGTATTTTTTGTTTTTTTATGATACTTATATAGAGGACAGATTATTTGAAGTTTCATAGTATCATAGTAGCTAGGGTCAGGAGGGACCTGAACAGATCATCCAGCCTGACCCCCTGCCACAGGCAGGAATGAATGTTGGGTTCACAAGACCCCAGACAGGTGATCATCCAACCTCTTCTTGAATTTGCCCAAGGTAGGGGCGAGGACCACTTCCCTGGGAAGTTGGTTCCAGATTTTGGCCACCCTAACTGTAAAATATTGCCTTCTGATCTCTAACCTAAACCTATTCTCCATCAGCTTATTACCATTGTTCCTCGTTACCCCAGGTGGTGCTGGAGAGAAAAGGGCTCTGCCTATTTGCAGTTGATGCAAGTGAAAGCCTCAGGTCATCATGCCTTGTCCTCATCATGCCTTGTCCTCATTGCTGGTAGGTGACACCGTTGTTAAGATTTGTTGGTAATTATATATAATTCATTATCTGTGGCCATATGAAGGTTTCCTTTTACATAAGAACATCAGAACTTCCATTTACAAGGTCAGACCATAGGTCCTTCTTGCCCAGTCTCCTGTGTCAGAGAGTGGCCTGGGGTGGATGCTGAAAGGAAGAGTGACCAGGATATGACTAGGATTTTTTCCACTGTTCCTCTCTCACTTGCATTCTCCAGCATTTAAGTTCTAGGAAGTTGGGATTCAGAGGCTGTACCCCAGCTCCCATTTCTAATAACTACTGAAGTTAAGCAATTCCAAGTAAGGCTGGTTCCTGCATAGGAGACCACTTGGGAATCCCAAGTGCCTTGGCACAAGCAAAGGAATCATGATTGACCAGTGACAAATGTGAAATCCAATCAAAATGTGATGTTAATGGAAAATATATTATGGATATTTGACTAAATAAATCAATTAACGTGGAAGAAAGTTGACCTTTTAATAGTGATTTGCGATACAGAATATAGAAAAATCAAGGATGACAGCTTTTCTTCCAAGAATGAAGTTAACACATGTAATAATTTTGAAAATTCAAAACATTTCCCAATAGCTCCAATATACAGTCTTTTTATTTCTGAAGATGTAATAGATGAAACAATTATACTGATTGAAAAATGGGAGGGATCTTATTATGGTTCAGATGATTTCACTGTAACTAGGCACATCTACATGTGCTATTAATGTGATGCAATAAACTCTAGCACAGGTATGCTGGAGTTTATTGCTCCTGGGCACAGCATTTACAGGTGTACCCAGGACTGCAGCATGTTAAACCAGGGTGGAGCAGCCCTGGCTGGCAGGAGACCCGGGCATTCAGCCTGCCAGCCTAGAGCTGCTCTGCTCTGGCTCAAAGTGCTGCGAAGGGGCTGGCTGCCCACCAGGCAGCCTCACACTGGAGTCACCTCCTGCTTCAGCCAGCTCACTGTCTACATGTGTGTTGTGGTATACTAAATAACTCCACTTGTCCCAGACAGTACTATCCTGCAGCAGAGTTAATTAGTTTACTGTGGCCTAATAGCACTTGCACATGTAGACAGTCATACTTTACTGCAGAGCTAATTAGTCAGCTCTGCAGTAAAGTGCATGTGTAGATTTACCCACTGTGTCACTTGTCTGCTCTATTGTTTAATAAGCAGAAGCAAAACTGAAATAATATATCCCTGGTTACGTTCAGAGGTAAATCATTGTGGTTTAGCTTCACTTACTATGAGATGGCACCAGATAGATGAACTAATTATAACGAATAAGAATTTATGAACAGTAAGTCCCTATCCCCTTCAAAGCAATATATGGTTTGTCTTTCTATATCCTGGTAATGACAAATTGAAGAGAGCTACAATGGTCCCTCAAAGGTATGGAATGATCCAGATTCTGAGCTTGCAAATAAAAGAGGCTGAAGAAATGCACAATATGAACAGTTTATGCTCTCAGGACTTCCAGCAGTTATAAAATAATTACAGTGAGGTCTCTTGAATGAGCTGGGAACAATTCTAATATAATAAAGGGCATAGTCTGTCTGTCTGTGTGTCTGTCTGGAGGTCTGTCTGTCCGTAACACTTTTGACCAACTGTGCATGCGCCGCCAAGAGGGGGGGGTGGTCACTGGCTATGTGGGCACAGGCTGCAAGGGCCTGTTTGAGCCACTGCCAGGCAAGTTTGTGGCGGTGGCAAGTTTGTGGTGGTTTGTGGCAGTGGGAAGTTTGTGGTGGTGCTCTGGCTGTCCGAGCAGCAGGAATTCCCCATACCTCCCTGCCTGAGGGCAAAGGGAGGGGTCACAGTGCCAGTGCCCCCTGACACTCATCCCCAATGCCTCCCCAGAGCAGCCGGCAGAGAGGGGGAAGCGTCAGGCAGGGAGGGAGAGAGGGAAGCAGGGCAGGGGGAGGAGAATGGGGAGATCATAGTGGCATCTGTTGTCAGGGCTGGGCAGCAGGCAGAAAGGGAGGAAGGGGAGTGGGAAAGGGTCCCTGGGTAGGTGGTGGGGAGGGAGGAAGGGAGGTTGCATGGGCCCAGTGGGTATGGGGTGGAGGGAGACAAAAAGGGGGGGTCATGGTGGCAACTGTTGTCAAGGCCAGGCAGCAGGAAAGGAAGAAAGGGAGGGAAGCAGGGAAGAAGGGAGTGGGGGGTCATGGTGGCAAGGCTCTGCTGCCTGGCCTTGACAACAGCTGGCAGGGAGAGGGAGGCAGTGGGGAGGGAGGGGGGGGACCGGGGAGGGGAGGGGAGGGGAGGTGGTTTGGAAGCCCTACTGCAAAGCAGAGGCAGGTAGGGGGAAGGAACCCCTGTGCTGGAGGAGGAGGAGGCGGGGATGGAGGGAGTCTTTACATGGCCGGCTCCGAAGGGTGAGTGGGGGGAAAGAGGGGGCCATGTAAATACTCCCTGAAATCCATCATTCTTGATGGGCAATTAGCTAGTACTACATAATGTTTAAGCACAACAGTTCAGAAAATGTGAGTGTGATTTTAACAACACCAGCAACAACAAAAATCAAACCTAATTATGGTAACCATGCATAGCCACCTTTTTCAAATGTGATTAGGATTCTGTGTGCTGCATTTTCAGGTACGCAACTTGAGGTAACTCAAGGGAGTCTGATTTTTCATGCAGTGAATGCTCATCCTCTTGAAAACAAGGCCTTTTTAAGGTGTCTCACTTCTGTAATCCTTGGTTGAGATTCTTTTATTAGTGTAGTTCGGTCCTGCCCAGTGCTACCAACAGTAAATACCTGACTGAGGTACAACTGCCAAAGGAGAAAAAAAAAATCTCTCACTTTCATTTTTCTTCCCTTGCAAGGCCACACATGCTGTCTTTGGACAGATTTCAGTCTTGCTTTAATTCATTAAAACAGTGAAACAAAATCACCATTTACATCCTTGACAGCTGGCAGATTTTGTGTGTTCTTACTACTCCTGCCAACTGGAATAAAAATCATTGAGCTCTGTCACAGCTCTTTGGAGTGCTAGATGTGTCAGAGATGTCAAAACGTACTCATAACAATGACATACAGTACCTGCAGGCACGAAGGTATTATGCTAATGTACTGGTGCACAGGAAGTTACAATTCTCCCTTTTATTTAAAAAAAATAAATAAATAACAAAAAGCATACTACTCTGCAAAGAGGGAGAGTTTCTACTTCTTTTGAGTCACCTGACATGTGCCAGGAGTTTTAGTTAATAAATCATTTATGTTCGAGCATACTCAAGAAAGTACAAGGTAACAATCTAATGGTTTCCTTGATTCTTGTTGTTTTCTAAATTCTTGTCAAGCATCTTTAAGAGAAGAATGATCTTGTTGTTATGGTGCTGGCGGGGGGAAGAAGGGAGATTGAACAGTTCTGGGTTCAGTTCTTGTCTCTTCCACACTTACTGAGTGTTTTTAAGCATGTCATTAATTTCTCTGCTTGAATTTTCCATCTTAGCATGGTTCTATTATCTGCTTAGATTTTAACCAGACATCTTATCTTTTTTGTATATGTACAATGCTTACTACTGTATTACAAAATGTAGGCAATGTATTATAATAATAATCATAATCATAATCATAATAGCAGCTAGTAATGTTCTACTGCAATAAATAAGAATAGCTACCAGCATGCATTTTCTACAGGCATCTGTGATTTATATTAGGATAGCACAGGCAATTATGAAAAAGATAAAAGAAAAAAAACAGTTTTGAAGAAGGTGCATGACCCAATGCTTTAGGCAACACATGCATAACATTGCACATATAGTACTGTATATACCATAAACAATATATCTTACATAAATACAATCCAAAATATGTGCATCCAGCTGGCATTCAGTTACTTTATCTCTGTGCCAAAAATTGGTTACACAGCAACATTTGGGAGCTATTTGAACACTTATAAAGGTAGGTAAGTGTATCTTGATTATTCTTCACTGAACTCTTGCTCGTTACTTACATAATGAGGAAAATAGAGGACAAAACTGAATTTGGATCTGAACATTTTGCATGTAAAGCTCCCAATTGTCATAATAAAAAATATAAATGAAAGTTCATTCAGGTTAAGCACAAATGTAAGAAAACAA
This sequence comes from Alligator mississippiensis, assembly GCF_030867095.1. Classification (NCBI taxonomy): domain Eukaryota; kingdom Metazoa; phylum Chordata; order Crocodylia; family Alligatoridae; genus Alligator; species Alligator mississippiensis. Next base: position 116,338,932 of record NC_081825.1, read on the forward strand.
AGGTTTCTAGTACATCTCCTTTCAGCTTTTGCTTTTTTTTATTATATAAACAAATTATTTTGTTTGAAGGAAAAATATCCTGTGATATAATTCCAATCAGTGAGGACACCATTGCCTATCATTTCCAGAGGCAATTTGGAAGAAGTCACAGGAGCTTTCAGAATGGAGAGTTCAGTTGCATAAGACAGATGCCAAATCATTAGTTTTGGCTATATTAACTTAGAAAATAGCTCATGGGTATAACATGCTATTTACTGCCTACAGTATATCACAAGGAATAGCTCAGTCAATAACTCTTTGTATTGCCTGATTATGTCATTTTCATTTTGTTGTGGTTAGTTGTTTTAAAATCTGTTATTTTATTATTTGCTACCCCTTATCTATGACAGTGAATATAGCTTGGAGTTCCAACAATAAAGACCACAAATGTGACAAATCTTGGCATTGAAGATTTGAGACCTATAGGCACAATCTTTTCTTACAAAATGCAATCATTACGGTATGTGAATAGCCTTTATTTCATTTTGTAAGCCAACAACTTCTTAAACTGGCAAGTTGTTCCTGGAGAAATCAACTTGCTCCTTTTTGCCTGTACAAGATCTTATTTGATGCACTTAATTTTTTAGAGAATGTAAGCCTAAGGCAATTGTCTGCTTCAGAGACACTTACCACAGAACAGTAAATAGACTCTCACTTATACTTTTGTGATCATCTTTGCGCACAGTGTGTGGATGTAACACACAGAAATGATTTGGTCGCCATAAGATTAACAAAAAAACATAATTGGTAATGTGGCTTTTGGTTGTATCTTAAGCTAGGGAGACCAAGAAAAAAGTACTTTCCTGAAGGAATGGCAATGCCAGTGTCTTACACCTAGATTTTATGGTGCAGAGAACATCAGAAATGAAGATATATGAGTTTTTATTATATGTACAAATTTACCATCAATGGAACTTGCAGTTTCAAAAGTGAGGGCAGAATCCCAACTTTCAGTTTGGAACATTCAAATCCTTGCCCTAATGTTTGAATTTTATAACTCTATTTTCTTTTGTTTTTTTTTTTTAATAGTCTTTGCTGCTCTGTGAAAAATCATCACAAGTAAAGTGACTCTAGTGAGACTCTATATATGGAAAGTGCTGTCACATGTATGCAACAAAGAAAAGAGGATTAGAGAAAAAGTTCTCCATATTTTTTCACTGAGATTTCAAATGTTTCTTGTAACAGTAGTAAATCAAACTTTTTTGGTTACAACCACGACTAAGTTACAAGTATCGCAGCAATCACTGCTACCTGGGCCATTATTGTGTAAACAAAAAGAGGAGCTAATTCATAGATTCCTGGATTGTAGGACTGTGCAAAGCTTTGGGTGCTGATTTGATTTGGAGGAGAATTGGCTCAATTCAGCAGCCGAATCTCTGAATCTGAATCAAATCGGGAGACCAATAAAAAGGTCCAAATAGATCTGAAGCTCCCTGAATCAATTTGGAAAAGATTCAGAGATCTTTGGAGATTCAGGAAGTCCCCACTCACTGCCTTGGGGAGTTGGACCCAGACTCTGTGCAGGTAAGTAGGGGATAGTGCGGGGGGCTGGAGAAAGGGGGAGAGAACCATAGGGGACACCCCCTACCAGGCCCCATCTCCTGCCTGCTCCCCCAACCCCTCTGAGAACCCCCAACCCCCACCAATTCTCCCAGCCCCCCCTGCCCCCCCCACCCATGGCTGCCCCACCCAGCCCCAGCTCCTGTTTATTAAAAAAAAAAAAAAAAGCACCCCCACTCACAGGTTGCTGCAGGCAGGGGGAGGGATGATCCCCACTGCCCCCTACTGCCCTGCACTGCATGGGGGGGCTCTGCCACAAGCCCCCTGACCCCCACCCACTCTTCCAGCCTTCCCCATGTCTGCCCTGCCTGGGCCCAGCTCCCAGTTCTTTAAAAAAAAAAAATGTAGTCCCAAGTCAGTCCACACAAACAGGAATACTGCACAGTAAAGCATCTACATGTGCCTTACTGCTCAGTAACTGCTTGGGTGTAAATTTGCTACCTGCATCAAGTTGGCATAAGCCACCACAGTTACTACACAGTGTGGTTGCACATGTGTAGACACGCACCCATATTATACAATCATTTTCAGTTACCATGCAGTAACCTAAGTTACTGAGCAGTAATGGTGCACGTCTCGATGTGCCCACTGTGTAGGAAATGTATATTCCTCAATGAGTTTTAAACAAAAAAAGTTTTGATCCTGATTCTTTTAGAGCAGAGACTGAGGTAAAGAAAAAATAACCACAATAGCGTATTGTTCTGCCAAGTGAGGACACTGGGTTTGGGAGCTAACATGGGGCTAAACTGACTATCTGTTTCTTATTTTAAGAAAGTATCTTATGGTTCATTCTTTATGTCTTTTTCCTCATGATATGTAGATTGTCTCTTATTTGGAAGAGTGAGTCTTGATCTAACACACATTTTCCAGATGTTTTCCAAATGTTTCTAAATTAAGTTACTGGCCATACCCTTGGGCTGTGGACAAGACATAATTTTTATTGCATGTTAAGAAGCTTAAAAGTGAACAGACAGACATTGCACAGTGCTATCACACAAGGCCTTTCTTGTATCAAAAACAACCCTGGATGAATCAGGGATAACTTGGACATGTTTTAGAGTAAAACTGCTCAGATGATATCAGTCTTCAGCTTCCAATAGGGGAGGGTTGGTCAGATTAACAGTATCCACCAGTGATTTGCTTTCCATCATCCCATGAGGCAGCCACTCCATGCCACCTTCCCATCTGCACTGCTGAGAAAGCGGGCCTTGCATGTGATCTGTCCTTTTAAAAAATTAGGTGCAAAAGGAAGCTAGTGTCATTTATTGTTGGACAACACTATGTAAATATGTCTCTTTGAGAGTAGTGCAAATCCTATTGCCCACCTTCCTATCCACCATACAAAGGACCAGCACATTAAAGTATTGGAATTTTAAAAATGCTCTACCAGCTGAAGGTGAGCAAAGGTTCTTAATCTCTTCTCTATCCTCTCCTCTCCATTCAGTAGGCCTTATACAAAAGCCACAAAAAACAGGCTTTTTACAAACAGGTCATGGTGGAGATGGCATCTTGGCTAGGGACTGACATTCAAAAAGCCCGAGCTTGAATTGATTCAATTTTTGCAGGTTAGTCTAGCCTGCCTAGGTTGAATTGGTTTGCAACTGCACAGACATTCCCTCTGGACTGAGGAAATGCCAGCATGTGTCTGCAGTGGGTCAGGCTACAAGCCAGGGGGTGCTAAAGTATCCCTCTCTTCCTTTCCATTGTGCTAAGCTGAGGCAGGACATGGCCAGGCCCTACCAGGACACTCTGATTAGGGAGCCTGCACCATCCCAGGCTTTTCCCCACTTGCTGCTCAAGGGTGTTGCCAGCCCCCAGTCCTAGACCAGCACTCTGAGGCAAACCAGGGGTGTGCAGTGAATGCATCTGTTGATGATACTGAGCTTTTCAATATCCCACTCCCTGCTTCTTCATCCTGTCTGCAAATCTGACAGATGAGGGAGCCAGCAGGGGGCTGATAATACAGAGTTTATCCACAAAACAGAAGCCTCTCTCATTAGTTCAAGCTCTTCTTAAACAGCTTTTTCCAAGGAAGGAATGGAAGGACATTACCAGCTGACCTGATGATTGGACATGCAGTGTCCAAAAAGCCCTAAGTAGACATTGTACTGTCTGCCTGTCCCAGTGAAATTGGAGACACACACACACACACACACACACACACACACACACACACACACGACAAGCCCTGTTCTCTGGAGCAGACAGCACAGCCCAGGGCTGCAAAGCATGCTGGGATGCTGGGGGACTCTGGTTTAACTTAAACCGGAAGGGGTCTGGGACAGACATTGCATAAACCGGTTTGACCCAGATCAGTTAAGTCTAATATACTACATTCAACCAGGTGTATCTTAAACCAGTTTCAGCCATTTTGAAACTGGTTTATGTGCACTGAACTTATGTTCTGTTACAGGTTTAAACCAGTTTCTGATCACTTAAATCAGTATATGTGTAATGAATGTCCTTAGCCTTTGTGGTCACAAGCAGGACTGTCATCATTACTGGGACTGGCACAAGTCTTGAAGTTCCAGTACAAGAGAGTGAGGAACACCAACCTGATTTCAGGTTCCTGGAAGCCAAAGTGTCCTTACTGTGAGGAGCAATTATGGATTCTCAGAAAAGATGACTCCATAGAACCACCTAATCTACATGGACAGTAGAAGAAAGCTTCTTCATTGTAAATAGTCCAGTAGTAAAAGCCTTTGCCTAGGACATCAGAAAAGTGGGTTTTGGGCCTACAACTCCACTCTTTGCAGAGTGACCTAAGCCACAAGCTCAAGACTGCCAAGACAAAGTGTACATGGCCATGTGAAAACAAATGGTCACCAGTCATTCATATACCCACTTCCCTTTTTTGTTTAAGCTCCACCATTTTGTGGGTATGTGATAGGATGTCATACGATAAATTTGATTTCAGGAAATATTTGACAGTGGCAAATGGAAGGCGGGTCAAGCTAGCAACACAGGGCTGAAGAATGTGGAGTTTTGTACATCGGTGGGATATCACGTTCTGCAAAGGTTAGAGACATTTAGGTTTACTCCTATCGTCTATTAGGCTTTTTGTTACTCTCTCCAAACATGGGACATGCTCTTACCTCTTAGAGATTCTGGGTCATGTCTTCCAAAAAGTCCTTTAGTGATGAAAGACTCCACTTACTTCCAAGTAATGCAAATGAGGCATCTCTTTCAGCCCTATAGGGAGGGAGCTTCAAGTGAGGAACAACATTTTCTTCCTCTCCCTGGCCAGGCAGTATCTATCTCCCTGAGTGAGTGTCTGGCTCCCACTTGCTTGTTCTTTTGTTTCCAGGATGCTTTCCCTCTTATTTGTCCAATATCCTAGCTTTGGGAGGAAGGTGCTATGGGTCCTGCCTGGCCTGTGCCTTGGTGTTGAGGTTGCTTCTCTAGTAATTAAATAAATCAGGATTCAGATCCCTGAAGGGGGAAGCAAACATTCAACCTGGCTTTGTCAAATAGTTACCATCCTGGATAGATGATGGGGAAACAGGTGGAAGAGAAGTGTATGCATGCTGTTGTGGGTTTGGGTTGACTGCAACAGTACTTCTGGGCAGTCAGGGCAAATTGAATTGTAGTAGTATACAAATTATGTTAGACACCTCTGGGACTGTACTGAATTCCTTCCGAGAATGAAAAATAAGGACAGTTTTAATTGAATAGGGAAGAGCCATACTTGTGTACATAAAGATCAGGACATTACGTGAAGTGAAATAAAAAGTTGCTGGGTGACATATACACCTAAAAAACTGCTTGTCACTAACACATAGCAATATAATACATTTGGTCTCTTCATGTTAAATTTGTAAGAAAGAATTTAGCTCCAAATGCTTAGTACATAGTCTGCAGGAAGGCTTCAAGGGAAAACTTTAGGGAAATCACCTGTGCACCCCAAGGAACCATACATGTACCCTTGCTGGGATTGCAATATTGGTACTATCTCCACAATATGGGATGGGGGAAGTGGAGGTGGACAGGGAGGCAACTCAGAAGTTTTTGGACTAGGGCAGGGGGTGGTTGTGGGGCTCCCAATGGTAGACAGACATTATGGCAGTCACAGAAGTGGCAAAGACTGAGTCAACACAAAATGAATTGAATCACAATTTTGAAGCAACTGTAACCTTTCCCTGACACCTGTGCTTAGCCAGTACTGGGGACCTGTGGAGATTTCTGTCTCTATGGAAACAGCATAAATTAAGCAGCAGAAAGTTTCTGTAATTGCAGGAAAAACTCTTTAAACCAGGGCACAGCTCCAGAGCACATAAAGTATCTCCCCTACCCCCAGGCTCCTCCAGCAAGCCCTCAATTCAATTAAAAGAGCAGAAAGCCTCTTCAGTGCAGGAAAGGATCTACTGCCTTATTAGTTCCCAGTCCCCTGAGCTGAGGGACTCATACTTCTGCAAGATAGATTCCTGCAGCTTGGCTCTGACTGAAGGGAAATGCAGGCATCTGGTGCCACACATGTCAACTCCAAACCACTGCTCTGGACCCTCAGGGAGGACCCAGATTCCCAAGCCGCAGCATGCCATAGATTGCCAGACAGTCCCCAGCAGCAGCAAAATGCCAGTTCTGCTCTACTACTGACAACAGGTATGTTCTTGACGAAATGGGAAACCTGTCAAATGTAAGTGAAGGTCAGAAGCATGAGACGGCAAGGGTCTAAGGTGGGACCACTACCCGTTCCTGGTACATACATTCACCAAGCTCACTGACAAAGAAACAGCCTAATGAAAGAGTACTGGGAGTGTCTACACAACATGGTTCATGCCCATTGGACAAATTGGATTGGATGGATAGCTTTCCTGAGTCAGGGAGTTAAGTCATCTGGCCTAATAAATCCATTTGTTTGGTATTGCATCTATGCTGTGAGCCTCAGTATTCATTACTGTCCTCATTACACACACATATAGCATTTGATATCTCTTCCTTACCTACCAGGCTCTTCAGTAGCATGGTCCATATCAACAGTAGAAATGTTGCTGTCCATAGGCTGACATAACAAGCACTGCAAGGTTTTCCTGGAGAGTGAGATTGCTGTTGAGCTGATTATTAAAGTATATGGTGGAATTTTCAATACGAAGCTCTTTACATTTCCAAATCCCTCATGCAGCCTGAAATAAAGGAACCCTCAATAACAACTTGTTTGCAGATTGCTGTCATCTACCTCTATGCTTTGATGACAGTACAGCTTTAAGGGTTAGATCTTTCTAGCATAACAACAGTCATGGCACAGGACTGAAATGTAATTATCATTCCAATATGCATTCCAGAAGTTTAAAATCATTAAGCAAACAGCTTTGCTACTGCACTTTTTCACCTAAGTGAGTTGTTGGTTAACTTTAAGGCAAACGGCCAGTGCATTTGTTAGTTTATTTTAGTGTCAGAATATCTGTTTCAATATGGAAAGATAGAGAACACGTCTACACCGTATGACTATGCGAATGAACTCTTCAGTAAAACTCCTCTTTTCTACTCTGATATGGTTAGTCCTTTTGCTCTCTTATTGGTGCATGCCCAGCACCACACCCATTTTGGGTGTAATGCAGGTGGAGAGGGTGTAACATGTTTCACCTTGATACTTTGTAGCATGATAGTTTGATAGTAGACATATCCATTGAGTCTTTGGAGAGTGCTATTTTCTTGTGCTATCTATTCTGAAGTCTTATTTCAAAACCTGTGATTCTATTTCTTTTTTAAACCCTCAGGTCTGTGTACAAGGATAAAGTAATCCTGCATGCTGGGTAATTGTGGTATCTTGTTTGAAAGTGGGGGCATTTTTGATGAGCAATTACAAATTGAAATCCTCTCTAGATTTAGGGAACATTCAGGGTAATATGTCTTTTTCAGTCTAAGTTGGCATTTACTCTACTATCCTTGGCTGACTATTTCATCCCTTCATTGTGTTGTGGTATAGACAACATGCCAATTAATGGCTGTTGTCCATCCTCAATTTGGTGCCTTTCAATAGGTCTGTATACATAATTGTATAGAAGGGAAGGGTGTCAGTTTTGGCAGTCTTCACAATGAAATATCCTATATACAGGTAAAACTGCTTTTATAACTGCAATTCTATTAAATAGTTATGTTGGTATCTTTTCACTTAACCTGCTTATTTTATTAGATGTGTTCATGGCTTACATTTTAAAGGAATACAGATTTGTAACTGTATGACTGAAACATTGATCAGTGCCAATTCCATTGCAAAACTGAATTATGTCTCAAAATTATCTCCTCGTCAAATAAATATCCTGAAGTGAATGAGTGTGCATGGCAAGTGGAATGAGATTTTGGGGAACAAAAGGAGCTCTTACCAGAGTATTATTTAAAAAAAAACCCAACCCCCCACAAAAAGCCCTCTGTGCAGACATCTGCATTTTTCTAAAATAATGATCCCTGAAGTTGAAAAAAGGCCCTTACAACTCTATGGCCTGCTAAGCCCAAATTCTACAAAGAGTTTCCTAATATTCTGTACTGTTGGCAGAACAGATTCTGTAGCAGATTCTAATTGGCATGACCAAGCCTCGGTAGCTGTAACAGAGAAATTATATACATTATGTTTGCACATATGATGTTCTGCAATATGTGTGGAGAACTCATGGATTAGGGCCATGAAAAAGCACATCTCAGCAAAAAATAAACAGGGTAACTCTAAGTTTTCTTTCTACATTTTTTAAAGGACCCTCACTTCAGTAGTCTTAAAATCAACATGCACGGGATGTTGTGGAGGCTGATAATTTAACCAGGTTCAAAAGGAGAATAAATACATTCATGGAAGATAGGTCCATCAGGGAGATTAAATAATATAGTTAAGGGAGCAACCTCAAAATTAGGATTTGTAGGCTGCTGAATGCTGGAAATTGTCGGGCAGAGGGACAGGGAACACATACTGTAAGCAAGCTCATGGTATCATCAAAATTTGCTGATGGGATAATGACATAGGTAGCTGGCAGTTTGCTTATAATTCTACATACAATGCTGAGTCCAGCATGGTGTCATGGTATATATTCCCAGCTCCTTCATGTACTTTGGGGTATATTTAAATATTATAAACATAACCACATGCCTTCTTATTTTACTTCCAGAAAACTCCTACATCTTGAATATTCTCAGCCAGAATACAGGTTTCCCTTGATTTATGCAGGTTCTTTATATACAAATTCACTCTTATGCAATGAGCGTATTTAGACCCATAATTTGTTATATGTGAGGTAAATTTGCTCTTATGTGATCAGCATAGTGTTCCCCCCCCCCCCCCCAGCAAATAAATCTGTGGGGAAAGGGCTGTGGCCCCACTGACCCCAGCCCAGGCTGTAGCAGCCCCAGGAGCAGCCAGTGCCAACTTCCTGCAGCCGCTGGGCTCACCATGCTCTGCCTGGCCCTCCCATGCCTGGGCTCCACTTGTCCACACCCACTTTTGCTCCTGGGCTGCACCATGCCCTGGTGCAGGCAGCTGGTATCAGTGGCTCCCAGGGCCACTCCAGCATGGGCTGCGACGAGTGCAAACAAGTGGAGCCACGGGCAGTGTGGGGCATGGCACTCACCCCAGCTCGTGCTGCAGTGGCCCCAGGAGCAGCCAACACCAGCTGCCTACACCAGGGCACGGCCCAGCCCAGGAGCAGAGTTGAGTGTGGACAAGCACAGCCCAGGTGCAGGGGGACAGGCACAGCACAGTGCAGCCCAGTGGATGCAGTCAGCTGGCACCAGCCACTCCTGGGGCTCCTGCAGCTGGGGCTGGGGTGAGCGCCTCTCTGTTCCCTCTGCTTTGCTGCCTTGTGCAGCCCCAGGAGCGGCACCACTCCCCCCGCCCCTTCCGTAGTCCCAGCCCTACTTCCTCCCTCCTTCCCTCCTTAACAGTCATGGTAACCTACCCCTATTTGTTACACTGTAAAGTGGGTTCACTTTATGTGAATTCAATTTATGTGCCATTCTCCGGGAATGCATGTACCGCATAAATCGAGGGAAACCTGTAGCTGAATCTCGCCTGGTGCAAGCAGATTTTGCAAAGTGTCAATAAGTCCATGAATATCCAATTTTTATTGGAAAGTCCAAAGTTATATAGGTTCCTAAATCCCATTGAAATAAATATGGGTTAGACACATGAATAACTTTGAGATTAGGGGATCTGGAAGCATTCATAAAACTGGCAGTAACTGCAGTTTTACTGTATCTTCCCATTTTTTTTTCCAATAGCATGATGCTCAAAATTGCTTGACCTGGTCCTATGAGCAACTTTGACTACATTTTTTCTTTAAAAAAAAAATGTATCTCCAAATATCTGAATCAAAGCATCAGATATAAAGTCCTGCTCTTTATAGTCAATATATACCATTAGCATATTATGCTAATATAACTACTTGGCGTGCTCCTGTGCACACATCCTTCCCTTTGATTATAATAATAAATGTAGCCCTCAAGAAGTCTGACCTTCAGCCACCTGCAGTGACAAGGAAAAGAGCTGCCTGGTGTTAGCACTAGAAGTACAGCAGCACTGTGTATGGAGGACTGGGTGTTGGAAGCTTACATCAGAGACACTCATTTTCATTTTTTCTATAGGAAAATTAGGTCAAGTTTCTCTGCAATTAAATTTTAATCTACTTCCCTCATTTTACCTCTGATTCACCTCTCCTAATCAGTCTCTGAGGATTATGCTTTATGGAGCTGCTTAAATGGTCAAGCTAAATTTGACACGGTCTTATAACATGGCTTTTTTATTATTCCGGCTTGATTTTCTGTACATGTAAAAGTGTTTTTGCATTGGATTAGACATGCCACAATTGGGCCAGCTGCTTGGGTGTAAATCACCAAAACTCATGTTTACATAGATTTAATGTGGCCCAACAGCACTCAACGTAGGATGCTTGAAGTAACATATGAGCAAGACCAGTAGTTTAGCGGCACTAGGAAGTAAACTAGGGTCCCAGCCTACTCAAGCCAAAAGGATTTGAGTGCTGCTGAATGAACACTCTTCTCCTCACTCTAGAAAAACTCATATGAATCAATGTCCAGAAGCAATGCGAATAGGATCCAAAAGACAGCTGCATGCATTGAGAAAATTATTGTCTTGAGCTTTTTAATGGTTGTGGCACCTACAAGTAGGGTTGCTGAAGGAGTCAGGCACTGGAACTGAATCATGAGCAAACCAGAAGCATTGTGTCAACCTGGAAATGGGGATGTGCACCTGGAAAATGATGATCTAAAACTTTTGACTTGAAGTAGGGAAAGGGTAATAAATAGGAGAAAAGTAAAGAGCTTTAGAAGATTGTACAAGCTTTATATGTAGTGACTAAAATCTACAGTGGACAAACATTTTTTCTTCAGATCACTGATATTGATTAAAATAAATAGTAATAATGATTGCTCCGACATCTTAGCTTAGGTACCACCTACTCAAACCAACAGGACCCACAAGTGCTTTTTGGTTTTTGTTTTATTGGACTTTTCTAGGATCACTACTGTTACCTCTGGTGAACTCACACACAGGTGAAGAGGATAATTGCAAGTATAATAGGGGTACAACCGCAAAGTCCTGCAACCTATTATTAGCATATAGTAGCAAAGTGCTCCCTCATGTGTCTTAGAGAGGAAACGGCTTCCTCGCAAACCCATCATTTCTATAAATTACTAAGAAAATAGCCCTCTATTCTGTAGTATTTGAAATTCCTGGGAAATGAGGAAAGAAAGATTATGGCAAACTTCTTCCTAGAGAAAAATCTTGTGGAAAAACTGGGGAACGTAACAATACAGAATGGAAATGCTGATATGTTCTTTACTAAACTTTAAGCTTGTTATTAACATAATAGCAAAAGTATGCAGAATATATAATCTGTTCCAGTCAAATCTACAGTGTGGACAGCAGGTTTATACTTATGCCTAAACTCAAAAGGTGATGGTGTTTCATTTTAAAGATACCTTTCTATAGATTTTTTTTTCCCATAGGAAAGTATTGCTCCATTTACAGTGTCTAAAGAGGAAAGTGAGGTTCTGTGCTGGGGCAGAGGGGCTATTAGTAATGAAAGGGAAAGGTTTTCTTTTTGAACTCCATTCATCGAAAATGTAAACTAAGGCCCTCTTTACATATCACAGCTATTGCACAATTAACTGGTTAGTTGTGCAACTACCTGAGGACCTGCTTCACGTGCAAAGCAGCAATCACACAATAAAAAGCTCAATCAGCTATAAAGTTAAACCTCAAAAATGTGTACTAACTTTATAGCTGGTTGCTATCAAGCTTTATTTTGCATATGTAGCATGGTGTCCCTTATGGCTGGGAGGCCCGTCAGCTGATGGGGCTCTCAGCTGCAGGAATGCCCCATGCCTAGTGAAAAACACCCAAACCCTAGGGATTATGGCAGTTGGGATCCCAAGAGTCTGCGGCTTTCCTGCACCTCTAAGCCCTGGGGATCACAGCTGCCACATTCCTAGGGCTCTGGGGTGTAGGAAACACCTCTGGCTGGAAGATTGTGGTGACTCTCCAGCTCCAGGAGTTTCCCATACCCCGGGGGCATGGGGAATCACCCTGTGGGGATCCTCTGGCCCTGGAGATGTATGGGGCACCCCTGTAGCTGGGAGCCCTAGGCACTTGCTTTTTGCCAGCGCAGGGGGAGTCAAGCTTCCCCCACACTGGCAATAAGATGTGATGGGATCTAATGCGTGATCCCATAGTCACACCTCCTGCCATGCATATGTGGCATGGCAGGTGTCATGGTTGCGTTAATCACACGTTAGATCCCATTGTGCCTTTACCTGCACCCATAGAGAAGGCCTAAGGAAGATAAAGAAAAAAACCTGAAAATGTGGAGTCAAGATTACCTGAGGTCCATGCCTCTTCGCCAACTTTGTTTAGCAGTCAACACCTCAGGAATAATCTTTGCTTTATTCACATTCCTAAAAACAGCCTTTAATAAATGGTGCCACCCCATCCTAACATTAATCAGCACTTCACGGGCAGGCCTGATATAATTCTCAAAAAGACTATAATTAACAAAATAAAACAAATCCCTTTTCAGTGCAAGTAGCAAAGCTTCCGCCACCGCCTTTAGTCTTGTGGCATTTAATTGTTTCTTACCCCTTGCTTTTGATGTTAATTAAAGATAGAAGACATATGTACATTTATATAGTGCCTCTCACTTGAATATTTCAAAGCATATTGAAAAGAAGATATTGATTCTTTATAACAAGGAAAGGGACGCTAACAAATTGTTAGCAGTTAGTTCCAAAGTCCAGGAGGATTCATCAACAGAGACAGAAACTGAACCTGGTTTTCTTGATTCTGAGATCATTTCAGGCTCTCCAGAGATTTTATGATTTTTAGTGCATTAAATACTGCATATCTTCTGTAAGAGAGTAGTTCGTCTGCAGCAGGAAAACATCTTAAAAGTTGCCCTATGTGTTAATACTGTTGAATTACCCAATCATCCACCATTGGAGAGATGATGTCAATGTTATTTTACATTTTATAGCTTGTGCATGCCTCTGTCACACATTAACCATCCTAAATCTGTGCAGCAGACATTCAAGTGAAAATTATTGGAAGGAACACAATATTATTAGTCTGCAACAGCTATTAAATCATGAGAATGAATCGAGCAGAAGCAGTTTAAATAGGCATAGTTTCTTTAGTGGACAACTTTGCAACTTGCTCCATAGATGAGGTCAGTTTTGTTTTAAATACTTTGCAGTATCATCCATTATCTTTTCCTTCTGCAGAAGATGCTGTTATTTGAGATGTCATAGTCCTCCCTCCCCTGCTCGTCCCCACATTCTCTCTCCCTCACTTTCCCTGTCTCCTGGAAAGGAAAAAAATCTTTTTGATCTAAATTTTCTCAGGAAGAGTAAGGGCATGTCCCCACATGCAAGGGCACATGCCAATGCACGCTCCTGTGGTGTGCACCACAGCAGTTTTATTTGTGGCATTTTTTTTGCTACCGGGTTTTCCCGGTAGCAAGTTTTGTCTCTGTGTTACAAATTTGCAGTGCAGGCATGTTTAATGTACCAAGTGTGTGTTTTGTGGCATCATAAAGTGATTTGCAGTGCCACAAACTGCACGTGCCTACATGTCTGGATCCAGCCTGTAACTTTTTCAATTAAAAATAAAACTGATCATTTCAATTTGCAAATACTGCCATGGTGTCACATGGGAGTTATAATTTGTCCATTTTCTGCTGCCTTTCTTATTAGGTTTCCTGGTTAAAATATGTTTGAGGTACTAACGTCCCACCTTTTGTTGAGCTGCTGCAGTCAATAAAACAAGATTTACTTCAGTTTTGGAGCTTGTCCATCAAGGAGAATAGGGACATGAGGTATATATAAAGTGTAACCCTAATGAAAGACCATGGCAGCATTTCTAATTTTTTTTCAACAAAAAAATCCGCACTTTTCAGTTTTCAGATGTATAATTTTTTTAATAAAAAATTTATATTGTCATCAGAAAGCAGACACTTTTGAGGGAAAAAAATCTTTTTATGAATACAATTTATTGTTGAAAAAATTATTCTACTGGCATGTCCTATTTGATAGAGCATCTATTTAATGTTACTTGGCCAGCTTCCATTTAACAGTTCACCAATACAGTGGCACATATGAGGAAACAGGTTAGAAAGCTTCTGGTATGTAACATGGAAAAAAAACCCCACAGCTATTTCCTTTCTATGCTTCTTATTCCTACCTCTTGCCCATTTAGAAAGCTGCTCCCACCTGCTGCTTTAATGCGTCATCCTCCAATAACTTGCTATGGGACAAGAAGTAGACTTCCTGAATAACTCGTGTCTTCCCACTGATTTTTAAGGGAAACTTTCTTTTTGCTATTTTTAGCTCTATTTAGATTTTGGATGAAACAAAACAAAGCAATATGACATGCAGAACCGTTCAAACATGTCTTGGGAAAACACCCCGGGAAAGAATTATGATCAGTTTATCTAAAAAGGCAATAATTGCATAAGTACAATAATTGACTCATTTCCTATCAAGCTTTATTTCAAATTAACCAGTTTAAAGAACCTGTTTGAATGTTAAACACTGTGTCCCTGGTCAGTATTTCAATTCTTTATTATTGACACTTAAGAAAGCATAGAGGCCTACTAAAAGTTGCTGAACACATCACATTTTTGTTTAATTCAATGAGCTTTTAGAGCTTCAGCTCCAAAAACATGACTATAATTCTTTACAATTACAGTTAAAGGTCCATTATGAACTTCAGGTAAGCATGACTCCCAGTGAATTTATGAGGCATACAAAGATATCCGGTGTCTCCTTGTTACACCTGTCTTTAAAGCAAAGTATTTGTGTTACTATAATATAATCAGCCTCAGCCCTACCTATTGCTGTGATTGTTCTGACTTTTTTTTAGGACCCAGAATTCTATGGTGCAGCTGGGATTTAATCAACCCTGTCACACAAATCTCTTGGCCTCATTTCTATACTAAAGTTTTTTGTTTAAAAAAAAAATAAAAAGGGATCCAGGAGAGACATCACAAAAGGACTAAAAGCTGTACTGGAGGTATCTCCCCTGCAGGCATTTTTCCTCTGAATAGACTAGAGTTTAGTTTAGGTCAAAAGAAAACTGCTGATCTGGAAATAATGGTACATTCCGGAAAGACCCAGCTGTCACACCCAACCTCCCAGCTGCTCTCCTTATTTATCCAATACCACAAAAGGAAACATAAATAAAGATTAGTTGTGAAATTATTATTACAACTCCATCGTTAGAACTCATTATCATTACTGAGTTCCGGTCACTACCTGCTTCAATTATAGGAGGCGGGGACATGGAGTAGTTTTTTTTCAATGCCATATCTAGCTTGATGTCGATACATGTATAAAATAATACATCTGTATTATATTTTGAAAATAGCCTTTGTGAAAAATTAACAAGGGATCTGGAGTTCTAGTTATGTGATGATGTCATCTAGTAATATTTGCCATCAGCCTTCAATAAGCTGAAGACTTGATATTTTCATGAAACCTATAACTATATGTGTACATATGTAAACAAGTATGTAGATTGTAGACAACCCAATAGAGTTTATCAGATTAACCTAAGTAATATTCAGTCACATAAAGAGTACTATATAAGAAAGAAATTTCTTTTCTCTGTTAAAAAAATCACAAGGCAATGTTTTTCTACATGCCAAAAATTACATAAGGGGTACAAGGTATGTTTGGAGTATGTAAACCAATGCACAAGAAAATCTGGATGCTTTTTAAGATGTTTATTACCACCAACAGATTTTCTAAAACTGCTTGTGAGATGAAGTTTTGCTTCAGTTTCTAATGTTATGTACTGACTTCATCACATATGAACTGTTCTGCTCTAAGTTCTGAGTCATCAGTATAAAGGCAGCTGGAAGATTCTCTCCTTCAAAGGTCTGGGGGAGAAGATTATTTATTCTCTCACATGACTGGTAAAACCCCTCAAGAAGGTACAAAATGCTTTTGGAAAGCAAGCTTTTTCAGATGACATGAGGTGTATTTACATGAGGCTCTTTACTATGCATTAGATTAATCTAATGTGCAGTAAAGCATCAGTGTCTACACGAGTGGGGAACTTAGTGCAGTAAATTAGTCTAATGCACCATTTGCTAGTATAGTAAAAGCTACGTTATCTGGCACCTTACAAGCCGGCATGCTCTATTAACTGGCATGCCAGCCTGTAAAGTAATAGCAAAACTGGAAGTGCCCACTGTGGCACTTCCGGTTTTGCTGAGCCCCCACGGCCCGGGGCAAAGCAGCCTGCGCTGCCAACCCCCACGGTCTGGGGCATAGGAGCCTGCATGGGGCCCGCCTCCCTGTCCCTCAGGGCCTGTGGGAGGAGCAGTGATGAGGCAGGAGGTGTGGCAATGCCCCAGACATGGTGGGAGAGGCGGAAGCCCGAACAGGCAAAGACGCCTGTTCGGGCCTCTCAGGTAACCAGCATATTTTGTTATCTGGCACCCCCCATTCCCCATGGGTGCTGGATAACAAAGATTTTGCTGTACCAACAAATACAGGTACTAGATTAATGGTGCATTAGCTACTGCACAGTAGCTCACGTGAAGATGCTGACTGGAAGCAAATTGCTGCCGGCTCTCCCAGCCACATGGGGATTGGGGACTGGCCCCCAGACTCCCTGCCAGCTCTGGGGCTAGCACCCAGGGAAGCCTGGAGCTCCCCCTGGCTGATGCCTGGAGGAAGAGGAGGGCAGGAGCATCCTTGGACTGGGCTACTCCTGTCAGCTGCAATTTTCTCCTGATGGGGGTGCACTTGTAGATGTGTGTCCCAGAGCACTTTAACGAGCCTGAATTGTCTTAAAAAAAATTCAGGTGCTTTAATGGTACTGTAGATGAGCCCTCTGATGTCATGTATTTGTATTCTCAAAAACGTGGGAGAGCACCCTTGAAGATGCTTTCCAGAATGTATTTCTAAGACCTTGATGTAAAATTAGAAAGTTTTTCTTTCACCTTTTCCTTACCAAAATTCTATTTTTGTAAGATCTAATAGCATTTCTCTCACCTAATTCTTTGCAGCTTATTTCATTTGAACACTGTACCTTTTAATTGAGTTAAACATGTATTTGTTTCTTGCAGTTTGTAGGACCCAGGGCTATCAAACCAATTAAAAAAATCCCTGAGTTTTAAAATAGTTTTAGGGGGGTGGTTAGGGGGTGTTAGTTATAGCTGTGTTGGTCTAATGACACAGGAAGACAAGGTTCTTTGGGTAAATGTGATATATTTTATTAGACCAACTAAATAGTTGGGAAAATTGATCTTTACAAGCTTTCAGGCACAAACACCCTTCTTCAGGCATAGAGTCTCAGGCATAGGGAGAATCAGATGCACTCTTTCTATACCTGAAGAAGAGTGCTTGTGCTTGAAAGCTTGTAAAGAACAATTTTTCCAACTATTTAGTTGGTCTAATAAAATGTATCACATTTACCCAAAGAACGTTATCTGAATAGTTTTATTCATTCTTATTTAGCACTTTTCTGAATAGCAAATGATCTAGTAAGAAGTGTAACTTATTAAACAAAAAAAATGTTATCCATCTCTAAGATAGCTAGGCAAGAGAGAACATTATCTTATGTAAGTAAATCAGACAGCCCACTATAGGAAGAATACTCTATCTATGCTTTTCAGAGTGATATAAAAGGTATCTTACATTCAAGATGTTAAAGGAACACAGTGCAGAAATAATGCCTCAGCTGATCCTGCATCAATTCTGAATAGGTGCCTCATATCTGCAGGATCTAATGCCAAAAGTATAGTGATTATAGCAAAATGTGATTTAAATTCATGAAATACAAATATATAAAGAACTGTAAATGGATTTCTAGTTTAATTGGACTTTCATAATGATGCTGTACTCAGCTCATTTCCTCATGCTGTGAGTGGCTTTAATTTAGATCTCCCACAGGTATTCAGATGGATTAACAGCTTTGCACCTGAGCAGATCAGTAGAGAGAAAGAACCAGACTGAGAAAGGGGGGAGGGCAAATAAATATTGCTAGTCAGAGATGTCTAATAAACAGATTAGAGAAAGCAGTGAGGAATCTAGTAGGGCTGTGCAAAGTTTTGGTCCCTGATTCAATTTGGTGGAGATTTGGCCCAATTTGGTGGCTGAATCTCCAAATCAAATCAGGAGACCCTTTAATCTTTCTCAATCAAATTGGAACCCTCCAAACCAATTTGGAAAGATTCAACAATTTGGACACAGACACAGCTTTAAATATTTTTTCTACATACCTCAAGGTACCAGGCGGTTCGTGAATGCTGAGATGCTGGGGCAGATGGAGCATCCCACAGGAGTGTGAG
This sequence comes from Alligator mississippiensis, assembly GCF_030867095.1. NCBI lineage: Eukaryota > Metazoa > Chordata > Crocodylia > Alligatoridae > Alligator > Alligator mississippiensis. The sequence continues at coordinate 116,357,327 of NC_081825.1, forward strand.
GGGTCCCCAGCATGTTCAGCAGAAGACCCAGAAGTGGATCAGAAGCACTTTCAGTCCACTTCTGGGTCTGCTGGGCAGCACGGTGGGGGGCCCCCTATACCTCCCTGGCTTGGCGACTGGTGGCTCCTGGGTCTGGGGGGGCACCTGGGGTCCCCCCACAGATGATCACTAAGACAGGGGGGCATGGGGAGGGAGCACTCTGTGCTCCTGTGGGATGCTCCATCTGCTTCAGCATCGCAGCATTCACAAGCCACAACCGGTACCTTGAAGTATGTAGAAAAAACATTTAAAGCTGTGTCTATGGCTGAATCGCTGACTCTCTGAATCAGCATCAAATCTTTAGATTCAGATTTGGCCAAATCAAATCAGGGACAGTGATCCAAATCAACAAATCGAATCACTGTCCCTGATTCGGGCTGAATCTGAATCAGAATTGAATACAGCCCATTTTGCACACCCCTCGTATCTAGTCTCCATTACTTCAGGAGGCCTATGGGAAAATGGATTCCCCAAGCTTCTATTGGCATTAGTGGGAATAACTCACATATATCTTCTTTGGGTGCAGAAAGGTAGCCTTTTAACTAGCCATAATCTAATCTCAATTGTATTTACATCCCCCTCTTTCATCAGAGACCCACATGTAGGTTGACAGTAGGATGTGGTGCCATTTTTTGGCCTTTAGAGCTAAAACAGGTGGTGATGTACCTTATGAAACTCAGAAGGCATGAAAATAAGGGCAACAATTTCCAAATGCATCCACCAAGTATTTGAGTATCTAACTTTCTAAAACTACAGACATTAATTTTTTTCTCTTGTACTAGATCCACAAGAGAACCTAGGTCCCTGCATCTTGCTCAACTGTCACTTCAGGTGACTAAATCCAAAATTTAGATCCTCAACCCCCATTCAATTGCCACTTAAAGTTTCCTAGTCTTATACTTCTCATGAGGTTCAGCAACACCTTGGTTTTTCACAGTGCTGAGAAGCTAGGGCTTTCAGTCACCCCTAAGTCTTGTCAGGATTCATACACTAAGCATTTTTCTGCCTAACTTACCTACAGTCTTTGATCCAGTGATGTTCTCATTACAACCCTGCCAGATTCAAACTTATATCTTATATCTAACAGCTCAGTGAACAACCCACCAGGGTTCTGAGGGAATTCTCAAGTAAGGTATTAGTCCTGCCTGATGAATGTGTCCTACTTTGTTCAAGTTAGTTACCACTTATTGGACCAGAGAAAAAGAGTGAGCATGACTGTAGCTTAGTGAATAGTTCACTATTCTGGAAGTGGGACACAGGGCTTGTATTCCCTTTTTCAGTTACAACTGGGTAGGCACTTAATGTCAGCAATGCAAATTCCAATAGGAGATATACCGAAGTTACACATGGCATTTAGAGCATACTAAATCTGTGGAATGTTAAGTGGTGCTAAAGTTAGAATGTGCTGTGAGCAATCACCCATTAAAGGTTACTACTGTTTCTTGCCTGTGCAGCTCTGACTTGCCATTAGAGGCAAGGGGTGTTGCTAGGAACCAGGATACTTGGGCCCTATCCCTGCTTTGGGGCTTTTGGGCCCCAGGAGGGGTGCATCCTGGGATGCTGGAGGACTGAAATTTGCTCATTTTAACTCTTTAGAGTGGATTGAAGTTACCATAACAAAACTTAAGTAGTGTGGCCTACAGTTAAACTTTGCCTCAGTTGGTGTAACTTTGAGAAACTATAAATAATTAGAGTTATTAAAAATAATAATGTAAAGATGGATTGGTAGACAGAAATGGGAGTGTCACAGGGCACCTCGGTGCTCCTGCTCCTAGAGAGGAGAAACTGCCAGGGAGAGAGAGATAGAGCCCTGGCATGTCATAACGAGCCCAGCTGAGGGTTGCCAGGGTAACAAGCGCAGCTGCGGGTTGCTGGAGCAACTAAGGGGAGACAGCTGCCTATAGGGGGCAGGGCCTGGCCCTTATAAAGCCCAGGGCTGAGGCCAGGCTAGCAGTTCCCTGCCAGCAGCTGGAGAGGCAGGAGTTCCCTTGGCTGAGAGATGGGTAGAAGCCCGATGGCCAGTACAGCTCATGAGAGCTCTGAAGGTTGGAGTAATGGTGCTAAGTTATAGCCAGGCGGCTTACTTTGTAGTGGCTAGGTGCCATAGGTTTTAGTTGTAGCCAGGAGGCTTGCAGTATGTTTTGTGATTGTTTATTACACTGGAGGTTTGGGTGAGGCTGTAGGGGTTGGAGGAGGCCTCATAGGGACCCCATAGGGGTGGGGTGCCCTAGCGCCAGTGAGGGCACAGTCTAGCGCCAGGAAGGCGCATTATCCTCATAGGTACCCCAGTGGTATGAGGACCCCAGCGCCAGTGAAGGCGCAGCTTACGCGCCAGTGCAGGCGCAACTGGCAGTGAGGAGCGCAACCAGTGGGTTGCGGGTGCAACCTGTGAGTTGCGGATGGGGAACACAGACCCCGGGTTGTGTGCGGGGTACGTAGACCCCAGCCCCAGAAAATAGGGCGATTTTTATCAGGAAGCCCAAGGTGGGCACGGCAAGCCCCAAAGAGGGGGAGCGCCATATTGGACTATTGAGAAGCCCAAGGTGGGCACGGCAAGCCCCAAAGAGGGGGAGCGCCATATTAGGAAGCCCAGGAAGGGCGCAGCAGATGCCAGCAAGGGCGTCACTTGTGGGGTGCATAGACCTCAGCCCCAGGGAGGGGCACTTTTAGAGCCCAGGCTGGGCACAGCAAGCCCCACAGAGGAGGCGGTATTATTGAGGGGCCTGAGACAGGCGTAGCGAGCCCGGGTGAAGGCTAGCACTGCTGGAAAACCCAGGACAGGGGCAGGCTGCTGCGGTGGACCCAAACCAAAGGGGTTGGCAGCACAGCGCCCCAGGAGAAGGGTAAGGTGCTGCAGTTGTCCCTGGCAAAAGGGGATAGCGGCACAGTGCCCAGAAGGGGGAAGCAGTGCGGTGGGCCTTAGAGACCGTAGGGCCCGACAGGAAGTCCCAGAGTGGACAAGAGTCCCAGTGATGGACATTGTGTTAGAGAGCCCAGGAAGGGGCACTAGTGTAGACACATACGGGGAAGGCCCAAGAGTGGGCTAGATTATAGAAGAAGGGCCCGGGAAGCGGGCGTGCAGACACACCAACGTCTATTACATCAGCGAGGCTTGGGGCGTGGTATTAGGGGTGGTAGGAGCCACGTGTAGCCCATAAGGCTAGTGTGCCTGGGGAGCACCCGTCATACCGGGAGACCACAGGAGTCCGGAAGAACCGTGGGGACGGAGGTCCCGAGTAGTCGTGCCCAGGGAGTCATAGGCAGCTTCCCAATCACATTTTCCAGCAAGACGTGGCGGGCGAGAATAAGAGAGTGCCTTGGGCCGGCCTTGACATGGAGCGAGGGACCTCGAGGAGATCACGGCCCTCCTGAAGGACCCCACTGTGACAGGGAGGATATTATAATTTCTTTATTTTTTCACATACACCCTCCCCTCCCCCCCCCCCCCCCCAAATTAAGACATGCATTTTGTTTCTGGGATATCAGAATGAAGAAAAAAATGATGGTTTCAGGGTTATGAACACACAGACAAGGGACAGACCCTAATCTTCAGTTCACTCACTCTCCCTTTCCTGATCAGACAAACTACAGTTTTAACCCTTTCACAGCTGCATTGTCATCAGGTCTTGGCTGCTCAGTCAAAAGCTGAAACTTTAGCTGCTGATGAAGACTGCACTCCATGGGCTTCAAGAAATAGGATTTTGAAAAGAACGACTGTAAAACATTTTGCTGGGCTCTGAAATAGGTAAAGAGAGATCAGGAGTAATTAAATTGCAAATTCTTTAGCAAAGTTCTTAAAGAAAGGATTACTTGATTAGTGGAACAGAAAGGTAATTAAAAAGGAGATTTGACCATTAACACCTATTGAATAAAGAACAATTACCAGGAATTGGAGCAAGATGGTCAAGGGGCCCAAGGACTGCTGCACCAAGGTCCCCTCCCCTCTGGGGCTTTGCAAAAGGGATGAACCTCTTGAAGCCCCAGTAGAGCCTGCAGAGATGCCAGCTCCTGCAGGCAAGGGAGGATCACCCACCCCTACTCTCCATAAGACCAAAACGCAGAGTGCTCATCATAGGAGACTGCCTCCTGAGGGGGACTGAGGGGGCAGTCTGCCGCCCTGGCCCCCTAGCCTGGAAGGTCTGCTACTTTCTGGGGCCCACATCTGGGACATAGCCGAGAGGATCCCAAAGATTATCCAGCCCTTCAACCACTACCCTATGCTCCTTATCCAAGTGGGCATTAATGACACAGCTCAGAGCAATCCCAGCCAGGTTATGAGAGACTACAAGGCTCTGGGAGCTGGGCTTAAGGGGATGGGGGCACAGGTGGTCTTTTCCTCGCTCCTCCTGGTTGTGGGTCACGGGCTGAGGAGGGAGAGGTACTTGAGGTAGTTAACCAGAGACTGCAGTGCTGGTGTCATTGTGAAGGCTTTAGCTTCCATGATCACAGCCCACTCTTTGGTGAGGGAGGCAGTGGGATGCTGGGAAGAGAGGGCCTCTACCTCACTCCACTGGGGAGGAGGCTCTTCTCGGCCAGACTTGCTGACCTGCTTGACTGGGCTTTAAACTGAGCCTGCTGGGGAATGGGGGGGGAGTACCACCACTGCAAGCCCATTGGGCAGTTTTTGTAAACCCAGGAGGGTAAGGCACTCAAGGGAACCCAGCCCTACCCCAGCACCAGAGTGATCTGTAGGAAATGCAAGGGCCCCCAATGGGACACTTAGGTGCTTGTACACCAATGCCAGGAACCTGGGGAACAAACAGGAGGAACTGGTCCTCCTGCTAAACCAAAGGGATTACGATCTCATAGGGATAATGGAGGCCTCGTGGGACTCCACCTATGACTGGGCCACAGGTATAGGTGGCTATACCTTGTACAGGAGAGATCATGTGGAAAAAGGGGGCTGGGGGGTATCTTTTTATGTCAAGGAAAGCTACACGTCCCTGCAAGCTGACATTGGCACCCAGGGGGGATGATTGGAGACTCTCTGGGTCAAAATCTGTGGCAAACAAGGCACAAGGGACACAATGGTGGGTGTCTACTACAGACCTCCTAGCCAGGATCAAGAGCCTGACCAGGAATTCACCAGGGAACTAGCTGAGGCTGCATGCTCCTGGTGCATGGTTGTCATGGGAGATTTCAATTACCCTGATATCTTGTGGGAAGAGCACTCGACCACATCCAAACAGTCACAAAGCATCCTCATGTGTATAGATGAGCTCTATCTGACTCAAGAAGTCTATGGGCTGATGAGAGGCAAAGCACTGCTTGACCTGGTACTGGCTGACTTAATCAGTGATCTAATGATTGAAGGGAAGCTGGGAGACAGTGACCATGAGCTGATCACCTTCACCATCCGCCATAAAGCTGACAAGTCAGTCAGCAAAGTGAAGTCCTCGACTTTAGGAAAGCTGACTTTGACAAGCTCAGGAGGCTTGTTGATGAGGCCTTAAGGGCCCTAAGGGGACCATGACCCAAAGGAGAGGGGAGTTCAGGATGAGTGGTTGCTCCTCAAGGGAGCGATCCTGAAAGCACAAGCAATGTTTATCCCGTCTCGGAGGAAAGGCAGCAAAAGGGAACAGCAGCCCCCTTGGCTCTGCAGGGAACTAGTAGACTTCCTGCAAATAAAAAGAAAAACCTAAAAAGGATGGAAGGCTGAATCCACCCTAAAGGAGGAGTGCTCTGCACTGGTCTGGACCTGTAGGGAGTGAACCAAGAAAGCCAAGGCTGTGACTGAACTCCAACTGGCTACACATATCAAGGACAATAAAAAATACTTTTGTAGATATGTGGGGAGCCAGAGGAAAAGCAAGGGTAACATTGGACCCCTGCTAAACCATATGGGTCAACTGACAACTGATGCCTAGGAAAAAGCCAACCTGCTCAATGGGTATTTTGCATTGGTTTTTCACTAGCCACAAGGGACAGCCCTGTTCAATACAGTATGGGATGGCCAAGGTGAGGGAGGGCTGTTACCCTTCATCAATGTTGACCATGTGAAGGAATACCTTGAGAGGCTGGACACCTTCAGGTCATCTGGCTTAGACAGCTTGCACCCCAGGGCACTTAAGGAGCTGGCAAGCATCATAGCTCGGCCACTGGCATGGCTATTTGAGAACTTACGGCGCTCAGGCAAAGTGCCCAAAGATTGGAAGAAGGCCAATGTGGTGCCTATCTTCAAGAAAGGAAGGAAAGTAGATCCGGGAAACTATAGGCCCAGCAGCCTGACCTCCATTCCCGGGAAGATCTTGGAAAAAATTATCAGAGACCATTCTTGACAAACTGACTAAAGGCAACTTCTTAAGGGATAGCCAGCACAGGTTTGTTGTGGGTAGGTCTTGCCTGACCAATCTCATCTCCTTCTATGACCAGGTGACATGTCACCTCGACAAGGGAGAAGAGATTGATGACATATATCTTGACTTTAAAAAAGCTTTTGATCTGGTATCCCATGATTGTCTTATAGAAAAACTGGCCAATTGCGGCCTCAGCTACATCACAGTCTGCTGGCTAGGGAATTGGCTTCAAGGTCAGACCCAGAGAGTGGTAGTTGATGGAAGTCAATCAGTGTGGTGTGCCGTGACCAGTGGGGTACCCCAAGGCTCCATCCTTGGGCCTATGCTTTTCAACATCTTCATTAATGATGTGGACATTGGTGTCAGAAGCAGACTGGACAAGTTTACTGATGACACCAAACTTTGGGGTAAAGCGTCCACACCTGAGGACAGGATGGTAATCCAGGCTGACCTTGACAGGCTTGGAAAATGGGTGGACAAAAACTTGATGGCCTTCAACTCCAAAAAGTGCAAGGTACTCCACCTTGGGAAGAAAACCTGCAGCATGCTTATAGGCTCAACAGTGCTATGCTTGCTAGCACCATGGCCGAAAGGGACTTGGGGGTCGCAATTGACCACAAGATGAATATGAACCACCAATGCAATGACACAGTTAGCAAAGGAAACAAAACTCTCGCTTGCGTCCATAGATGCTTTTTTAGTAAATACCAAGATGTTATCCTCCCACTGTACTTGGCCTTGGTGAGGCCGCAGCTGGAGTACTGTATCCAATTCTGGGCTCCACAATTTAAAAAGGATGTGGAGAAGCTTGAGAGAGTCCAGAGGAGAGCCATGCGCATGATCAGAAGGCAGGAGAACTGGCCTTATGATGAGAGGCTTAGAGCTATGGGACTTTTCATCCTGGAAAAGCACAGGCTCAGGGGGGACATGGTGGCTGCCTATAAGTATGTAAGTGGTGTACATCAGGATCTGGGGGAACGCCTGCTCACCAGAGCGCCCCAAGGGATGACAAGATCAAATGGTCACAAACTTCTCCAAGACCGTTTCAGGCTGAACATAAGGAAGAACTTCTTTACAGTCTGAGCCCCCAAGACCTGGAACAGACTGCTGCCAGAAGTGGTGCAAGCGCCTATTCTGGACTCCTTTAAGAGTCAATTGGATGTTTATCTTGCTGGGATCCTGTGACCCCAGCTGACTTCCTGCCCCTGGGGCAGGGGGCTGGACTTGATGATCTTCCAAGGTCCCTTCCAGCCTCAATGTCTATGAAATCTATGAGTAAAATAGATAGGCCATGAAGTCAGTTGATTCCCTTAGTGCTACTGAATAGAAATGCCACTGCTCCTATGCTGGGCAGAAAATCAGCTTCCCTTCTTAAGACATGCACCCCAATTTTGGAATGCTAATTTTTTGGGGAAAGGTGAGTTTGTAATATAAGAAACTATAATAGTTATTATTTATCTATATTACTGCAGTGCATAAGTGCTCTAGTCATCAAATATGACTCCATTGGTCTACATGTTGTACAAAAGAAAAAGCTACTCCCTGCCATAAAGAGTTTATATTCTAAGTATAAAACAAAGATGGATACAGACAGGCAGGAACGTACAAGAAAGCAGTAAGACCATATCTGCATCATGGGCAGTGGTCTTGGGTTATCAGTAGGCTAACTCTTGCCGAATTGTTTAGGTACCATGACAATAGACTAAAGAATAGCATGAAAAAAGGGGGCAGGATGGGTGTGAAACAGTAAGTGAGAAAAAGAGAAAGAAACAAAAGAAAGTATAAAGTTTGCAATTAGGCAGGACTCTGATGGACCTGCTTAAGACTGAGGTTTAGGGGGGTGCTTTTCTTTTTTTGTCCAGGAACAGACTTTTTGTAGCACTTTGGGTAAGATGCTTGATCTTCTTTTAGCAAATGGTAATATTTCCTACTCCAACTCAGTATTGTGAAGAAAAAAAACCCATTAGTGACCAAGGTACTTGGATATTACAGCACTAAGTTATTAGATAAAAGTGGGGGGGGGGGGGGAGGAGGGAGATCCTTAACTATTAGGATAGTGTAATTTAATTTACACAACTTTATTTTAGTGAATTTTATTTCCTTGGTAAACAACAGTTTATTTCCATAATTTTAGGGACAGAGATCATGTAGCTATTGTATACCTGGCCTTTATGAATAAGGCAAAATTTAAGCTATAAATATATTCCCATATACATTTAGAATCATCCTTTCCTTATTGATGAAATTAGTCTTTTACTTATATTAAAATTACAAAGCAATTACAATTTTGGAGATAGTTTGTTCTTATTGCACATCACCAATAGAATTATTAAACACATTTTTCTTTCAAAATGTTTTATTAATGACAATGGAAAACAAAGTAAGAACACACCTTGACTTCTCAGATCCCACAATAAGTTTGTATCAAAGGCTATCACAACAGCAACAAGAAAAAGGTTTTCACTTGCAAGGTGAGCAGCTGGGTAAACAAACATAAAATATGCCTGGCATTTTCATACACTTAGGTTTTAAAGTATAACTATTTTTAATCATGCTGAAAAAAACCTTCAGACTAACCCAGTGCTGCCATTATATTCTAGGTTAGTTTCAGCCATAATAAATGACTTGCATTTAACTGGTAACCGTGTTCCGCAGTACCACTTACTTATCTTTTCAATGTATTTGAAGAACATGCAGTAGAACTGAATGTTCCTGTTTGCTTCTTGCGTGGGCAATTGCCAAAGCTTAGTTACAAGAACATCAAGTTCTTAAAAACAATAAAAGGTTGCTGCTTCCATTTAAATGAGGAGTAGAAGGGTTACCCTCCACTGCAGGAACTTCTTTACTATTCCCACTTGGGGATTCTTCAGTATAATAATATTTCCAAGTCCTATCCATCCTGTAAGTTATTGGCCTTTTTCAAAGAACAGAACAAGTAACGATTTGTCTACCCAGTGGGCCAGTTGCCAGTTATCAAATCTTGACCCATGCTTAAAAAAAAAGAAGTTGATTCTATCTTGAGAAATATTGTCAGGGATGACAATATTACCTATGTTATGAATAACAGATGTGACTGGTGCTAATAGCTTTAAAAAATAATGATTTTTTCAAGTACCTACTGTGTCTAGAAGTATATTATAGTATACAATGAGTATCTGAGAACAAAAGGTTAACATTTTGAGGAATTCAGTAAAAGTATGAAAAGGATAAAAAGTAGAAAAAGTATTTCTACTTAGTTGCATTTTTCAGAGACAAAATGATCCAAGATGAAATCAACCACTAAAAAAATCACAGAGCATTCCTGGAATTTTATGTCTCATTGGAAACCATATTAAAAAAGATACTAGATCATATATCAAGTGAACTTACTATAGACTGTTTTGTTGAACATGAATATTAAGCTTGGTAATTCCTGTCAGACTTAATGTGTTAATAAGGATGCAATTACATATTTGTGGCTTATGCCAGTTTGAGTTAATTGGAGGACAAGCCTTAATAACTGGTGACACTTCATGTAGTATAGCTGTCTGATTAAATCACATGCTTATTTGAAACACCTTCTACAATTTGAAACTACAGTGCTTTGAAACAGTAAGCAGATAAAATATATTTAAGCATATATGACAAATGTGAAATACATGGAAGTGATTGCTTATAAATTATAGCAATCTTTTCTTTTTCCCCCTTCCTATGTTATAACTATCCAGATTTCAGCAGGGTCAGTGGGTGAAAGCTATGGGTCAACAGAATAAGCAGTAGTGGAACATGGCTTTAAGTCACTTTTAGGCATGTGTGAGAAGTATTTGGATTTGACCTTACTTCCTAGCTACATAGCCAACAGGGCAGAAAAGGAAGGAAGCACCAAAGGAACTATTCATAATAAAGAAATAACAAGCGTGATGTTATATGAACAGTAACCTTGTCAAAAGGTTATCATCATCAAGAACCCAGATATTTGCAAAGCTTTTTTCATTACAGACTATTGGTCCAGGGGTACAGACAGATGTAACAATTGTATCAATATCAAACATAATGCAACTGTTACATCGGCATGATTCTGTACAGATACAAATGTAGAAAAAACCCTCCAACTTTAACACTGAATCATTCAGGGTCAAAGTTAGGGTGCTTTAGCTCACTTGTATTCCTGAAGGATCATGCAGATGTAACTGTTAGATCATAACAGCTGTTGTGCACTGCCAAGCAACAGGTCCCTCAGCCCTTTTAAAGCAGCTAAAATGTACATTTGTCCATATCCCTGGACACCTTGCTTTGTATGCAGTGGAGGCACAATATGAACTCAGGAGCTTTCTTTGGAATGCAGAAGAAATACAGATCCAATGACATACCAAAATGAACTGTAAAAAGTAAATGACCTGACATAACCCCTCAGAAATTCAGTTCAGGCCTCTATGCCAACTTCAATCTTTCCATCGTTCATGTGCATGTATGTGTGTGTACACACACATGTAATCACAATTTTATCTGAAGAGTCTTAATTATTACTAAAAATAACCCGTATGACTAGATATCATAATTGGCAATCTCTTATAGTCAAGGATGATTGCCCTCCAAGACTGCCTTATCTGTGGGTCCAAAGATGGTGGGCTAGCAATCTAGGATCATCAGCTTCTATTGCAACTCAGGCACATGTTTCTGTGTGGGGTGGGTAGCTCTAGATTTTGGTTCAGTCCCCAACATAATGTTTCTGCTGCTCCTGCTTTTCTGTTTTTTGTTGTCATTATGAGATTTCAAAGTACTAACATCTTTGTAGAAAACTCTTCCTCCATTTGGGGCGGTCCCAGGTGATAGTCTCTCACAAATTGATGTTCACATTGTATTTTTTTAAGTTGGCCTTGAGAATGTTTTTGAAGTGCTTTCTAAGCTGGGAGAATAAAACTTGCATTGGGAGTCTGGAGTTAGACATCTGAATAATGTGGCTGGCTCAGCAAATTTGATGTCAGATGATCATTGCCTCAATGCTCCTGGTGTTTGCTCGCGAGAAGATGCTAATGTTGGTGAGTCTGTCTTGCCACTGGATTCAAAGGATCTTCCACAGGCAGCATTGATAGTACTACTCCAGCAACTTGAGGCAACTCCTGCATTTTCCATATGTCAGCACTGTATGGTAAAGTAGGGATCACGACTGCTTGATAAACCCTGAGCTTGGTATCAAATCTGATTTCCTCGGGTGTCCAAAGGCTGCACTTGCACATTTGAGGTGATGTTGGATTTTTTTGTCAATGTCAGCCGTCTGTGAGAGAGAACTTCTGAAGTAGGGGAAATACTCAATGTTCTCTAGAGTCTTACCATAAATCTGAATGACCAAATCTGGGGACTGCTCATTAACAGCTTTTTGATGGAAGAGCTTAGTCTTCTAAATGTTAAATGTCAGTCCTGTTTTCTTGTATGGCTCAGTAAAGAAGTTGACAATTGCCTGAAGATCCATTTTTGAGTGATCATATACTACAGCACCATCAGCATACTAGAGCTCAGTGATTAAGGTTTGGGAAGTCTTGGCTGAGACTAAAGAGCTTACCATCCATTCAGTTGTTTAGCTTCATTCCAACTGGAAGCTTGTTGGTGGTCAGATATCATATTGTGGTAAGGAATATTGAGAAGACTGTTGGAGCAATGACACAGCCTTGCTTAACTCTAGTCCTAACTTCAAAAGGGATCTGTGATAGATTCATTACTGAGAACCACTGCTTGCATACCGTAATGGAGCAGGGGAAGAATTATGGTGAATTTCGGTGGGTATCCTTACCTCAGAAGGATCCTCCACAGCACTTTTTAGTTGGTAGTGTTGAAGGCTTTCATGCTGGTGAGCAGTGAAGATCATGTCAGTTGTTCTTATTTGTGCCTTAAACCCACACTGAAATTCTGCAAGGAGCTCTTCATCAAGTGGAAGAAGATGGTTCAGGAGGGTTCTTGCAATGCTTTTTTTCTAGGGTGGACAGCAAGGTGAGCCCTCTGTAGTTTCTACAGTCATACCTATCTGTTTTTCTTGAAGACTATCATGATCATTGCATCGCTGAGGTCATCTTGGGTTTCCTCATCACTCCAGTTTCTTAAGATGAGGGCATGGGGCTCTGATGTAAGCTCCTCTCCCTTCTGCTTGCAGATTTCCATGGGAATTCCATGTGCTCCAGAAGCCTTGTCATTCTTAATCTGTTGATGTCTTTCCTCACCTCATCTGATTCCAAGATAATCTCTGACAGGGTGTTGTGGGGTAGCATTGAGAACAATCATCTACAACAGCCTGTAGATTGAGGTCTTTGAAATGCTCCTTCCAACAGGTGTTGTTGGCTTTCCTTTCCTTGATCAGATCTCATCCATCCTTAGGTCTCAAGGGGTTGTTCCTCGAGTGCTCAGACCATAGACAGTTTTGGTGGCACTAAGGAAACCGCACATATTGTGGATGTCAGTGAGATGTTGAATCTCCTTCACTTTGTCTTCCCATTATCTGTTATTCATATCACTGGTTCTCCTTTGGACCTCTTCCTTGGCTTGTTGGTAATTCGGTTTCTTTTGTTTTGAGTCGGTGTCATTCTGATAAGCACAAAAGGCCTGGTGCTTACAGTCAATCAACTCTTGGATCTCTTGGTCATTCTCATCAAACCTGTCTTGGTTTTTCCTGGAAGAGAATCCAAGTGTCTCTTCACAGGCACTGATGATGGTGGATTTGAAGGCATCCCTAGCACTTCCAATATTCTCCCATTGCTGTTGATTGGCATTCTCCAGTTTTTTGTTGAGGTGCTGGTAGAAGGAATCTCACTAGATTGGGTCCTTGAGTGCTTCAAAGTTGACCATGATCACTGAAATATAATTTTATAATTTTCTATCTTATTTACTTTGTACATAGGACAGTGTTTCAGTCAGTTTCACAGTTTCCTCTGTAAAGATTAGTTATCCTGTTCCCTCAGATTGTCTGGGTTTTTTTTGTAAGTGACAATGGGAGAAGTCTTACATTAAAAAAATCTAAGAAAATCTGAATGTTAAACTACAATAGAAAGGCCAGAAGTTGAAGGAGCAGGTGCAATATCTGAAGAATTTGTTTCATTCAGTTGATTGTGCCTTCAATCTTAATGTAGATTTATGGTTAGTCTCTGTTTTGTTGAGAGAATTAACATACATTGTACTCAAGTGTTGCTTTTCAATATATACACCTTTAGAGAGTAAGAAATGTAGCCTACTGCAGAAGTGCAAGAGTTTAATAATAAAGAAAAGAAGAAAACCCATGAAAAAATCTGGCTATGGAATTTCATAGTAAGATTCTGAATTATGCCTATTTGTAACATCCAGTCAGTTTTAAGTCAGGGCATGTGGTTTCAAGCTCAGAAGCAAACAACTGTGTTACTAAACAATGGCTATTAATGCATAGCTATTTTTATTGTTTTAAGTTCTGATCTCATTACACTGGAGAATAAGTAGATTATGTGAAGACTGGAGATGACCTTTGTTATTTCTTTCCTGTAATGTCTTAAGAAAAATATCTGTTTTCATGGTATTTTTTACTAATTAAAGTTTAAACTCACTCTGTAAGGATACTGGAAGTCCACATAAGCACTATTCTTCTCTCTCCTGTACTTCATCCTCCCCATCCCTCCCAAATAAAATCCTGGCCAAATCCAGTAAAACAGTGACCATGAAAGCCATCCTTCCATCCCTTCCAATCTGTTGTTTCATGATAAGCTTCGGTTCCCTTTTTGAACTTGGGGAATTCTTGAACAATCATCCAGACTGATTCCTCGCAGCCACTGTCAGCCTTTTCATTCCCCTCTGCCCTACTCCCCTTCTCGCTCCAGTTGCTGGAACTGTTATCCTTCCTTTCACTTTGTCACTGTACATTCAGGGCCACAGCTGTTTGATCAGGTCATGGTCCCATTCTCTCACACAGGGCTGTCTCAGTTGAAAAAAAAAAAGTGGCAACTAGCACAATAAATTGCTAGTAGAGGGGTAATATTTCCTTCTAGTCACTTTTCCATCAGGACTGAAGTCTATTATACTAATCTAAGAGTATAATTGCAGTCAAATGTGCAGGTTAGTATGAACTGTGCAACTCTGGAAACAAAACACAAACAAAAATTAACACGTCTTGTATTCTCTGATTAGAATCTGGTGGAGTCATTATTTCCACCCTCCCACTCATCCCAACGTGTGCAGAAGAAATTCTGTATGCGAGCTATATTGTATAATCCTGGTCATCCAATTGCTGCTGCAGTAACGTAGTGAATTATAAAAGCAGATCCCATAGATTTAGTGCGAGGGAACAGGAATCTTTGGAAGGCCAGAGCTTTATGACCTCATTTGAAGAAGCCACCTTGTCAGTAGGCTGTAGCAGTCATAAACTGGTGCTAGAGATGCTGGGTAGGAAAAAATATGCTCTATTTTTATCCAGTGGAGAGCAAAATTATCTGTGTAAAATAAGTGTTCAATCTGTGCATATTGCTATGGTAATACTAACTTGTGAATATTTAACTTGTGTGTATGATGTGTGTTTATATTCACATGTACTAGTATTGCTATAGCTGTAGCATATAGAAGTTAAGTCCTGAATAAATTAAGGGTGTTGATATGGAAAATTTCAAAAGAAGACAGTGCAATTTCCCCCCCCCCCCAAACAGCTAAAGCTTTCTCTGTCTGATCCATATTTTAGGGTTTTCCCCCTACACACACACACACACACTTTAATTCTACTATTTCCTAACTTGGGAACTGACTTTGGAACACTGGTGTTTTTAACCAAATGTTTTACATATATATAAGTCCTGCCTATTACTATAAACTGTATCTGACTGGTGGCAACATGATGGGGTTACTCATGGTGGGGTAGCTCCTATAAAATACCACAATGTTGCAACCTCCAGAGTAAGGCAAGTATAGGGTGCCTCAAAACCCTAGCTCCCATTGCCTTGTGGGTACATCTTGGTTGGAAAAAGGCTCAGGGACATCACCCTGACAGAAATGAACCCTCACTGAAGTGTTAGGCAGTCAGCAGCAGCTCTAATGTGTTGCTCTCTGGCAAAGCTACATCCGTTGAGGCGCTGAATTTCTGAACTCTGTGTGGCCTTTGGATTCTGTCTTGATAGTCTAAATGGGGGATGGTAGTCTAGGTCAGCCTCACTCCTCCATACTGAACGTGTCTACACAAGAACATTTATAGGTTTGAGGGGCTCGTGGTAGAGCCCCCCACATGGCGTAGGGCAGTGGAGGGAAGCAGGGATCGCACCCTCCCCCCCCCCCCGTAAGGCAGGAGCTGGTAAGTGCGGTCTTATTTTTTCCAAAGAGCCGGGAGCTGGGGCAGGCAGGGCAGCCATTGAGAGCAGGCAGGGGATGGGGCCTGTGTGATTCAGAGATTCGGCTGATTCAGCAGCAGCTGAATCGATTCGGGACAGTGATTCGAATCACTGAATCGAATCACTGGCTCCTGAATCGGCTGAATCCAAATCCAAAGCAAATACTGGTCACTTTGCACAGGCCTAATAAGCACCTATAGCTGCTATAGTACCTGGTTCCCTGTTAGTGCAAAATGCAAGTTGGGCCACAACTATTTACTGTCCTGAAATGCCAAAGGAAACTCCCTAAGGGCATGTCTACCTGATCATGATGTGATGCCTGGAGGTACTATTAAGAAGTATGCCATATCCACTTCCTCAGATCAGTACACATGAAATCCCAGAAATGATGCAGTTTACCTACCCGAAACATGCCAAGATGCACAGGGAGCTTGAATACAGCACTCATATGCTCATATGACATCATTTCAGATGGCTGTTAAGCTTGCTATACAACCCCATTTTCAGGATTTTTCTTGTACTGTGCAGGAACCAGTGGATGGGGCACACTTCTCAACAACAACACTGGGGGTGGTAGAGGGATGGTGTTAACTTACCCTTCATCTCCCTAGGAGTGGGTTTACATTTTGAGATTCATCACTACACAAAAGAAAGCTATGCCCCTAGGATCCAGAAATCATCTGGTTACAGCTGATAAATCATTCCAAGATCACGATTTAAAATGCCAATTAACTTCAAAAGTTAGAATTTAATCAGTTAAATTTAAGTTGAGTGAACATAACCCTGATACAATGAGCCCATGAAAAGGTCTCTTTCTATGTTCTACTTGCTCGCTACAAGGTGACAGAAAAAGGAAGAGAAGAAATTACCAGTTTTGAACATTTCCATTTTAATATTTAAGATTAGGAACCTCTTTGTGTTTACTTTAAATTCAGCAAAAAACAAAAAAACAAAACAACCCCCCCCCCCCCCTTCTCCAGACACAGACTTTGTGTGCCAATTTTGAGATAGATATTTCATTTTATGTTGATTTTGGCTATGAAAATCAAATTGGCTTAATAAAAGAAACTGAGTTTCAGCTGAAGTCTGGAGAGGCTAACATCTCTCCAAAGAGTTATTAAGCATTTTCAGACCTTTGGATGAAAAATACTAAAGACTGTTTTATCATTAATAATCATGGAGTAAGAGGATAGCACCATAGCTGCCCCCTAAGTAACAGCTGAACAACCCCCCCTCCCAGACACACAACTTCTTCCTTAATGTGCTTCTCCTCATATTAAGTGTCCACAATGTTATTTATATAAATGAGTCATTTGCTCATTTTTTTTCTTTCATTTCAGACTAGAACAGTGTGTCCTATATGTAAAATGCATGGCTTCATGTGAATCCTATGCCATATTTTCCCATGTGATTTTTCAAGCAAAACTAACTTTCAGAAAATCCAGCCGTCAGTAAAAAAGGTATTGATCCGCTAGTGGAAAGGGTTTAATGAACACCAGCAAGAGCAGAATAATGCACTGCAATGGTAGATCGTACAAAGCAATACTTTCAAAACCACTTCATGGATAAAAAATGAAACAGCTCAGAAGCATGAAAAGTAGCAAACTCATGGGGTGAAGTCCTGACTGGCTGTAACTGAAAAGCTTGTTTTTCTTGTGCACATATATTTGCCAACTTTAATTGGCACTTACTACTAGTATTTTTTGGTAAATATGCTGCAAGCCTCCACACATGCCTCATCCAGTATCAGTTCAACAGTGTATGTTAATCATTTGGTATTAAATGCTAGTAACAGGACCAGGAGGTTTCCTTCATGCATCCTCTTACCACTGCCAAGGCAATCAAATTAATTTTGTTAACACCCTGCCAAGTCAACTAGTCCACTAAAATGTCCTGTCTTGAAAATGAAATTGAGACATTCATATCAAATCATACCATTTCCCCACTTAGTGTGATCACTGGAAACCTGCCAAAGGGAACGATTGCTATCATATTATGATGCCATATGATGGCTCTAATGAGCTGACATTTCCTGTTACTAAATTGCCATGTCTGAAAGCCAAATCAAATAGTGTTCAACCTCTATGGTTTCTGACTGTTCCCTTTACCTTCTATCTCCCCTCCCTCCAATGTCTCTCCATCTGATCTTGCCTAGATACAAGGATCTGATGTCAAAAATTATGCTCCAGCCAGTTGGAAGATATCACACACCCTTTAAAATGAAGTTCTCTGATATCTTCTTCATAGGGGAACTGAACCCTAGTTTATATAAACAGACCATTGGTAATTTCATTAGAGCAGATTGTCTACACTGCTGGGTAAGGCAGTCTCTATGTTTTACCCTTTGTGCTTTACTGGGTGTCTACACATGCCCTTATGGCACCGTTGTTACTGCACCATCATTTAGTACTTCCAAACAGAAGCACTGTGCTGTGCCGGTGGCACATGGTTATTTTAAGATGCTACATGGCTGTAGCAAAGCACTATAATGAGGGAATGCATTGCTATGGCATTGTAGCAGCAGCCTCATGAGTTTTGCCCACCATTGCTATGGTGACATACCCACTGAATAGATTTCACTGTTCTCTGGGTACCTAATTTATAGCTTCTAGCGTAGTATACTGAAGTGGTGGCTTTTGGGAGATTTCCAAATCCTTTTTCAGGTCCCAAGAGAACTGTGGGAGATTTATTTAAATTTTCACATTAAATGCTGTGAGAAATGCCTACCACTATAATTTCATTTGATGAAAGCTGTATTCAATCTGATCCCATCTCTAGAGCAGTTAGTTCTGTGCGTACATAATGACAGTTTTCACCCGATGGAGCAATGCTTTTGGGTGCAAACCACACAGCAGTTTGTTTTGAAGAGCCATAAACCCTTATTCAGGTAAAAAGCTCCTTTGAAGTCAGTGAACTACTTGTGTGTGTCTACCCATGCATTAGATCTGGGAGCAGTTTACTAACAAGTAAACACTCCTGGGCAGGCATCCATATGTGCTAGGAAGCAGGAGCAGATTTACTGCTAATGGCAGCAAACTGCTCTCACTTCCTGGGGCCCTGCTGCCAACATGGAGAGCTCAGAGGCTGGCAAGGAGCACTGGGCTGTCTCCTGGCCAGGACTGGGACAGTGCCCCCTACTCCAGGGGGATGCCTGCTGCCAGGGTGGAGACAATGTCCCTCTGCCCTGGCTGCAGCTCCCTGATCAGGGCAGGGGACTTGGAAAGAGCTGCAGGGGAGGGGCATGTCCCAGTCCCTTGCCCTGATCTGCCAGTGGGGCAACTACCTGTGAAGGCTCACTACTAGCTGCCCCACTGGTGGATCAGGGCAGGGGGCTGGGGCTTCCCCTCCCCTGCATCTCTTTCCAAGCCCTGTGCCTCTATCACCTGATCCAGACACAGGGCTGGAACTTACTCCAGACCAGGAAAGTTCCCAACCCCTTTTTCCACAACTGTGATGTAGGGGCTGGAGAGCTTGGTCCCTGTTCACCTCTGTGATCATGGAGCTAGGTGTGGAAAAAGCTGGAGAGCTTGTTCCCTGCTCAGCTGTGCAATTGCAGAGCTGGGTGGGGGACAGGCTTATCAGCCCCTGCCAGCAGAGAGCTCTCAGCACTGCTTCTGCAGTCATGGGGCTGGCGCTGGGAGATCCTGATCTTTCAGTGTCAGCTCCGTGACCGCCCTCCTGATCTCCCAGCTCTTCACCCCCCGATTGTGATAGTGAAGAGGGGGCTGGAAGATAAGGATCTCCCAGCCCCCACTCTCTGATCTCTATCTTGGAGTGAGGGGGGACTTGGAGCTCCCTGCTGCTGGAGCAAAGGGACATATTCCCCACCCAGGCTCTGGTGATGGAGGCTGCCCCAGCTGAAGTCAACTCCCTGGGTCAGGGAGCAATCTCCTGCCCCCTGGTGGTCGACTGACCAGGATAAGATTTGCTTCTGGTCAGGTGTCTACACGAGTGTTACTGTGCAGTTAGTAATCGCAAGTAAATTTGCTACTTGCATTTTCAGGTAGCAAATTTATTTGCTATTAGTGAGGCTTACTGTACAGTAAGCATGTGCCTGTGCAGATGCACATGCTTACTGTGCAGTAAACTATGCTGCTTTACAGTAAAGTGTCTCGTGTAGTTGCACCCACTGAGGCCCAACCTCCACCAAGTAGAGTGGCATTATTACCTTCTAGGTGAGTTTATACGAGACATTTACTTCAGAGCTGCCTAATTATCTTCACAGTAAAACATCACTATCTACACACGTGACCCTCTTGCGTTACAATAAACTAACAAACACCAGCTAAATGCAAGTACTACCCTGAGTGGTGCTGTTTTGTACATCATAGTGCATGTGTAGTTGATGACAGGGCTGGCTGGGGCATGAGGGTGCTTCAATATGGGGCTAATTGGTAGGCAGCCCCCATGCAGAAGCACCCTCATGCCTCAGCCAGCCCCTCTGCAGCACATGGAGCCTAGTCAGAGAAGCCTGGTCTGTCAGGCAACCTGGGGGTCAGCCTATCAACCCAGGACTGCTCTGACCAGGCTCCATGTGCTGCAGAGCACCTGTCTGGGGTATGAGCAGCCTCATGCTGAAGCACTCTTGTGCCCTAGCCAGCCCCTCTGCAGTACATGGAGCCCAGTCAGAGTAGCCCTGTGCTGGCAGCATGACCCCCACTGGGTCCCCTGCCAACCTGGACTGCTTTGGTCAGGCTTCATGTGCTGCACATGAATAAACTCTGCAGCAATAAGCTCCAGAGTTTGTGCTCATTAGTTGTATATGTAGATATGGTCCCTGTATCTTACAGATACTACTTTTGAAGCAACCCAAAATAACATTTGCTTTTTTTGCAACTGCATCACATTGGTGACTTACAGTGACTTTGAGATCAACCAAAACCCACAGATCCTTCTCAGCAGCACCACAGCTTTATAGTTTCATAGTAGTTTGGGGTCAGAAGGGACCTGAACAGATCATCTAGTCTGAACCCCCGCCACTGGCAGGAGCACACGCTGGGATCACACAACCCCAGACAGGTTGTGTGATTACGACCCCAGACAGACCAGTTTTTAGCCAGTCATCTTCCATATTGTGTTTTTCCATTTAGTTATCTGTGGCCACCTCTACATGACATGCAGACTGAGCAGTTGTTACTGCACAGTCATTTAGTACTTGCATACACAAGTACTAAATGACTGTGCAGTAACTAGAGTTACCATGCAGTAGCTGTGCAGTAGTAATAAGCTACTGTGCAGTCAGCGTTTCGAGTAGACATGACCTATCCATATTGGAATTAATTCTATTCCGTCTAGACCAATTTTTCAAACTAACAAGATCTTGCAAGCTACTTCTATCCTCCAAAGCATTTGCAACCCTTCCCAGTTTTGTGCCATCTGCAAACTTGATCAGAAGGAAAGAAAAATATCCGAAATATATAAAACGTTGTTTTTTGATTGTTGGAAAAGCTGGGTACGCAGATCAGATAAAATAAGGATTGTCTCATATCTTAACAGGGAACTATAAATAAATGCAAGATGAATCTTTCCAATTTACCCAGTTAAAATTAATACCAGTAAGCTTATACATGAGTTTTCAAGCACTTTGATGTTGACTGGTTTGAAAATATAACAATGTAACCCTGGGCGTGACACTACATGCGCCCTCACCTGAATAATGGGATCCGGAGGTACCCGGTAGCCAGTAGCCCTGCCCAGCCCCCCTGGGAAGCTGCTGCAGTGCCCCTGAGCGGAGAGCCTCCCCTTATAATCAAGCACCCTTGCAGACAGTTCTCAAACTATTTACAAGATTTAATTATTTACATCATAACAAATAATCATTAAATAAGCACATGGATATACTGTCTAATAAACCCTCAAGAACTTATTTACAGTCTCTCACTTGCACACGGTGTACTGGGGATCCCGTGTGCTCTGCCCCTGGGGGGTATCTCAGGGAGCAGGACTGTCTGTGTCCCTGAACGTGGTCTGTGGACACTTCCTGGCACTGGTGTCCAACTCCGTGCTCCTGGGGTCTCTGAGCAGCACGCAGCGGCTCCTCTGCAGTTCCTGCAAGACAGCCTTCCCCTGCCTTTGCCCCCCTTCCCTGGTTCTGCTGTGTGCAGTGTCTGGGCTGCAGGCTATAGCAACCTTCCTGCCCTACACAGCCTCACAGCCCCAGCAAATTTCATAGATTTCATAGACATTAGGGCTGGAAGGGACCTCAGAAGATCACTGAGTCCAGCCCCCTGCCCAAAGGGCAGGAAGTCAGCTGGGGTCATAGGATCCCAGCAAGATAAGCATCCAGTTTGCTCTTGAAGGTGTTCAATGCAGGTGCTTGAACCACCTCCGGTGGCAGGCTGTTCCAGACCTTGGGGGCTCGGACAGTAAAGAAATTCTTCCTTATGTCCAGCCTGAAACGGTCTTGTAGTAGTTTATGACCATTCGACCTAGTCGTCATCCCTTGGGGCGCTCTGGTGAACAAACGTTCCCCCAGATACTGGTGGTCACCCCTGATAAACTTATAGGTGGCCATCAGATCACCCCTGAGCCTGCGCTTTATCAGGCTAAAGAGCCCCAGGGCTCTCAGCCTGTCATCGTAGGGTCTGCTTCCCTGACCTCTGATCATGCACGTGGCTCTTCTCTGGACTCTCTCAAGCTTCTCCACATCCTTTTTGAATTGTGGAGCCCAAAACTGGATGCAGTACTCCAGCTGAGGCCTCACCAAGGCCGAGTACAAGGGGAGAATGACGTCCCGGGATTTGCTTGAGAAGCATCTATGGAGGCAAGCCAGCGTTTTGGTCACTTTACTAGCCGCAGCATCGCACTGCAGGCTCATGTTCATCTTGTGGTCAATGATGACCCCCAAGTCTCTTTCTTCCATAGCGTAGCACTGCCGAGCCTATAAGGATGCTGCAGGTTTTTCTTCCCAAGGTGGAGAACCTTGCATTTATCGGCATTGAACACCATCAGATTCTTGTCTGCCCACTTGCTGAGCCTGTCCAGGTCAGCCTGGATCACCTGCCTGTCTTCTGGTGTGGATGCTTTGCCCCAAAGTTTGGTGTCATTGGCGAACTTGGACAGTCCGCTTCTGACTCCAGTGTCCACATCATTAATGAAGATGTTGAACAGTATGGGTCCAAGGACAGAGCCTTGGGGGACCCCACTGGTCACAGGACACCACGATGAGTGACTTCCATCAATTACTACCCTCTGGGTCTGACCACAGAGCCAATTTTCCAGCCAGTGTATCGTGGTGGACCCAAGGCGACAATTGGCCAGTTTCACTAAGAGGTGATCATGGGATACCAGATCGAAGGCTTTTTTGAAGTCAAGATATATGACATCAATCTCTTCTCCCTTGTCCAGGTGATAGGTCACCTGGTTGTAGAAGGAAATGAGATTGGTCAAGCAAGACGTACCCGCAACAAACCCGTGCTGGCTATCCCTTAAGATGTTGGTGTCGGCCAGTCCATTAAGGATGGCCTCTTTAATAAACTTTTCTAAGATCTTCCCAGGGATAGAAGTCAGGCTAATGGGCCTATAGTTAGCCGGATCCACTTTCCTCCCTTTCTTGAAGATAGGCACCACATTGGCCTTCTTCCAGTCTTCAGGCACTACACCAGAGTGCCAAAAGTTTTCAAAGATCCGTGCTAGAGGCTGGGCTATGATGCTCGCCAGCTCCTTGAGTACCCTGGGGTGTAGATTGTCAGGGCCGGCTAACTTGAAGGTATCCAGGTTCTCAAGATGTTCCTTCATGAGGTCAGCATTAATGGAGGGCAGGGGATCACCCTCACCCGGACTTCCCTGTCCCGTAGCGGGCATCGGCGTCTCATGGGACTGATGAAAGACCGACGCAAAGTACCCATTTAATAGGTTGGATTTTTCCTGGGCGTCAGTTTTCAGTTGCCCCATCTGGTTCAGCAGGGGTCCAATGTTGCCCCTGCTTTTCCTCTGGCTCCCCACATACCTGAAAAAGGACTTTTTATTGTCCTTGATGCTCGAAGCTACTTGGAGTTCAGTTGCAGCCTTGGCTTTCCTGGTATGCTCCCTGCAGGACTGGACCAGTGCAGAATAATCCTCTTTGGAGGTGACTCCCATCCTCCATCCTTTGTAGGCCTTTCTTTTTAGCCTCAGGAGGTCTGCTAGGTCCCTGGAGAGCCAGGGGGGCTGCTGTGCCCTTTTGTTGCCTTTCCTCTGAGATGGAATAGACTTAGCTTGTGCATTGAGGATTGCTCCCTTGAGGAGCGATCTTCTTGAACTCTTCTTGAACTCCCCTCTCCCTGGGGTCACGGTCCCTTAGGGCCTCACTGACAAGCTTCCTGAGCTTGTCAAAGTCGGCTTTCCTGAAGTCAAGGACTTCTGTGCTGCTGACTGACTTAACAGCTTTTCGGCAGATGGTGAAGGTGATCAGCTCGTGGTCGCTGTCACCCAGCTTCCCATTGATCACTAGGTCGCTGACTAGGTCATCCCCAGTAGACAGTACCAGGTCGAGCAGCGCTTTGCCCCTCATTGGCCCACAGACTTCTTGAGTCAGGTAGAGGTCATCCACGCATGAGAGGAAGCTTTGCAACCGCTCGGATTTTGGTGAGCGATCCTCCCATGAGATGTCCAGGTAATTGAAGTCACCGATGACAACCATGGTCCTGGAGCATGCGGCCTCAGCCAGTTCCCAGGCAAACTCCTGGTCAAGCTCAGGACTTTGGGTGGGAGGTCTGTAATAGACTCCCACCATTGTGTCCCCTGTGCCATGTTCCCCACGGATTTTAATCCAGAGGGTCTCCAGTCGTCCACCCTGGTCGCCAATAACGGCTTGTAGGGATGCAGCCCCTCCCTGGTCTTTGCCTGCCTCTGGGGCCCCTCGCCGAAGAAGGGAAACTAGGGCAGACTTCGGCACTAGTCCCCCCCTGCCCCCGGCTCTGCTGTGCTCACCCAGCCACACTGGCTGCAGTCAGGTCTCTTCAGACTTGGGTTCTCCACACCAGCAGTCCCTGCCTGCTCCTGCCGCTGCAGCTTCTCCACTGCTGCTCCTGCAGACCTCTCTCAGGGGCTCTCCGAGGGACCACTGTGCTGAGACTCTCAATCCAGTCTCCAGCCTGTCCCTCAGCCCCTCTCTCTCTCTTGTTCCCCCCCCATGGGAAAAACTGCTCCCCCTTTTATCCAAGCCTCTCAGCCAATCCCAGCTCAGGGCCCTTCCCCGGCTTTTGCTAACGGCTCTCTTTCAAAACTGTGTTGGGGTTACATCACCCCTCCCACTTCCAACAGGGCTGCTCCCAAACAGCTTCACTTGCGCTCAGAGCCTACAGTGTCCCCTCTGGGACAAACTCTGTCTCTCCGCCAGGCAGCTCTTCCCATTCTGTTTAGGCGGGTCCATTTTTTAAAGGCTGCTACATCCTTCCCCGCCTCAAGGTTTGCTGTCCCAGCGAACCAGGCTGGATGCAGTCTCAGTCCCTTAGTACTTCCACGGTGAAGAGATGGAGACCTCGCCGCTGACTCCTGGCACATCATATGTCAGCTGGGATACTCCTTTCCTTTTTCGAATGGGCCGGGGTGCATCGAGCGCTATCTCCTTGGAGCTAACTTCTTCACTGCCATCAGGACTCCAACCCTGACCACGTGGGGACTCCAACTCCTGGTCCCAGTTAATATCGCCTTCCTGTTCCTCACTGGTGCTACCTGCAGAATTTGATGAGACTCCTGTTGTATTCTGAGCTGGGCTACTACTCTGCCCAGGCTGAGGGGAACCCCCTGGGATGGACCCCACACTGGGGTACATGGGGTCCTCAGGCTCCAAGTGATGCCAGGCAACCCCAATACCTAGTCTAACCCTTCAGAATAGTCCTCTTCAGACTCACTATTGGGCTCATGCCAGTGTCCAGTGATCTCACGCCCTTCCTGCTTTGCACAACGTATCCGCCGCCGGGTGGTACTTTTCCGTGGGGACTCATGACCCCCTTCTCTGGTCAATGGGGGTCCCGCCAACTCCCCTACTGGAAGGAGCAAGTTTCTATGCACAGTCTTTTCTGGGCTGCTTCCACTTTCAGGGCATATTTTGTAGACTGGAAAATTCCCAAGTTGTCTTTCAATAATATAAGGAGAAGGCTGCCACCTATCAGCAATTTTGTGTTTTCCTACCACCCCAAGGTTCCTCAGCAGCCCCTATCTGCAACCTGTAGGCCTTGCGGACGCACTCAAAGGTCATACCTCTGCTTGTGCCGGGCTGTGTTTCGATCGGCAGCCTCCATTGCCAGCCGGTATGCTCGCCACAGTCTCTCTCTCTCAGCTTTTGAGCATACTGCCCATATGATTTGGACTCACCCTGGTCCTTGGCAACCCTGAAGCAGAGATCTATTGGTAGTCAAGGTTCCCTTCTAAACATGAGTGAGTAGGGGCTGGCTCCGGTGGCATCATTTCTGGTAGCGTTGTATGTGTGCACCAAAAAAGCTAGGTGTTGACTCCAACGATCCTTCTGTTCGTTCCTCAGTGTACCCAACATATTAAGTAGAGTCTGGTTAAACCTCTCTGGCTGAGGGTCCCCTTGAGGGTGATAGGGAGTGGTCAGTGATTTCCGGATGCCAGCCATCTGGAAAATTTCTCCTAACAGGTGACTTTTGAAGTCTCAACCTTGATCAGAATGGATCCACTCCAGAAGGCCGTACACCACAAAGTACTTTTCCCACAGAACCTTTTCCACAGTGGTGGCCCTTTGGTCCCTGGTGGGGTAGGCCTGGGCATACCTGGTAAAGTGATCTGTGACAACTAGTACGTTGCTGATGTTTTTGCGATCAGGTTCAATAGTTAGGAAGTCAATACACACCAGCTCTAAGGGCTTTGAACTGCTGATGGTGTGCAGGTATGCCATCCTAGTCGGCAAAGTCTTCTGCTGCATGCAGCATGCACAAGTTTCACATTTCTTTTGGACATCTCTGGCCATCCCAGGCCAATAAAAATCGGTCCCGAACCAATGACAGCTTTCGCTCAATCCCAAGGTGCCCGAGGTCATCATGCAATGCTCTTAGTGCCAGTATCCGGTATTCTTGGGGCAGCACTAGTTGCTTGTGAGTGCCCCCATCCGGGGTGGTTACCATTCGATACAGCACTCCCTCTATGAACCTCAGTCAGGGCCATTCATGAAGGAGGTGTTGGCCACCAAGTGTTTTAGGCTTGAACTCTTTTGACAAGTCCCCTTTTTTCTTTTTTTCTAAAATGTCTTTTATGTCAGGGTCAGCTTCTTGAGCTCGCCGCCATCCCGTGGCATTGAGCCATGGCAGCGGGCATTGATCTAGAGTCACATAACCCACCGTGGCCCATGGGACACTGTCTGGTGGCAGGACCAGCACTTCTGCTGCACAGTCAGGTGGTCTCTCTGCCTCAGATGTTCTTCTTTCCTCCAAACCACAGATGCTCTGCACTTCATCCACAGTTGCTATTTCTCTCTCCTGCTTATATGGTTGTCGAGATAAAGCATCAGCATCTATGTTTTTCCTCCCTGCTCTATAGTGTAAGCTGAAATGGTAATCGGCCAATGCTGCTAACCAACAGTGCCCTGTTGCATCCGGCTTGGCACTTGTTAGCACATAGGTCAGTGGATTGTTATGCGTCAGGTACCGAGTTTCACTGTCGACTAAACCTCGGCTGGCAAAAGCAACGGGTTTTAATTTTCCTTGGTGTGCTTGGTATAGCACAGCCCCCAACCCCTCAAGGCTGGCATCTGTATGCAATACAAATGGCCATTGAGGATCTGCATAAACTAATACTGGGGCACATGTCAAACTCCGGATGAGGGCTCTGAATGCCCGCTCACCATTTTCATCCCATCATGGCCCAAATGACTCTAATGGGTCCTGCAAACCCAAGGGCGTGCCTGCTCTTGCCTTAAACAGAGCTCCTTTACTTCGGATCTGGCTCTTTTTCACCTGATATCCCCGAGTGAGGTCGTTTAGGTGTTTTGCCAATCGGGCATAGTTCTGGACAAATCATCTATAGTACCCAGCAAACCCCAAGAATCGCTTAAGTTCCTGAAAGTTCCTTGGCCTTGGCCATGTTGCCACGGCATTGATCTTATCGGGGTCTGTGCTGACTCCCTCCTGGAACACTATATGTCCAATGTATTTGACTGACGTCTGGCAAAACTGGCACTTGTCCAGGGCAAGCTTAAGCCCAGCAGCTTGCAATCGATCCTGAACTTTCAACAGTCACTTTTCATGCTCCTCTAGTGTCTTCCCAAATACTATGAGGTCATCCAGGTATACCAGCACTTGGGTCATGTTCATATCTCCCACTACCTCTTCCATTAACCGTTGAAATGTAGCAGGGGCACCGGAGATCCCCTGGGGCATCCACTTGAATTGGTAAAACCCCAGTGGGCAGATGAAAGCTGTTTTTTCTTTATTCTCTTGTGCCAGTGGAATTTGGTAATAACTGCTCCACAGATCAAGCACCAAGAACCACTGGCTTCCCAACAAACAATCAAGGGCATCTTGCACTCAGGGAACGGTGTATTGGTCCACCGTAGTGCGGCTGTCAAGGGTTCAATAATCAATGCACATCCGAATTTTGCCAGATTTTTTTCACACTACCACAGCTGGGGAGGCGTATGGGCTACGTGTCTCGGATATGATACCATGGTCCAAAAGTTCCTGGAGGTGCCACCTCACATCCTCCATCTCTGAAAGGGCGATTTGTCGGGAACGCTCCCAAAACGGTCAGGTGTCTTGAAGCCAAATAGAATGCTCCACTCCTTTAGCCAGCCCAACATCCCACTCGTGTACAGAGAATACGTTCCTTTGAGCACTTAGCTTTTCCTGCAGTCGGGTCTTCCAAGTGGCTGGCACTGGAGAGCTCCCAAAATTGAACTTTGCAGGGTCCACAATCTGGGTTTGCGAAGACTGTGTAGGCGACACAGCTACCTCTGCTTCAACCAGTTCAGCTACACATTGTCCCGGCTTCACTGTGATGTCTTTTCCTGTGGGGTTCACTACTAATACAATCACTGAAGATGGAGCTTGCCCTCCAATATTGACTACCCCACTGGGAACCAGCATCTGCCTTAAGGGGCCAGAGTTCTTAGGTGGCTCTACCACAGCCAGCTTCTTGTGATGGGTCCGGGCAATGCCCTTAGGGGCAGTGAGTAAAAACTGGCTGCCTCACGCAGGCACCTTTTCAGGAGTCTCGCCTGCATAATACAAAGCTCCCAGCCTGACATCAGTTTCAGGGCTGGCCGAGGTCTCAATCTGCTGATATGCTGCAGCGCAAAGGGCATGCTGGGCAAAGCTTTTAAGTACTGCTTCCTGGCCTTTTGCTGACAATATCGCGCTAGCACCTGGAACAGACTGGAATTAGTTCCGACAATTATATTGGCTCCCTGCATCCACTTAGGATCTGGGCACACAAGCGCAGCAACAGCCACAGACTTGCATACCCCGGCCACTTCCTTGGGGAACTCTAGCTGGGCAGTAACATATCCACTGTACGGGTAGACCTCTTGGCTTAAGCCACATAGCCCCAGCCCAGTTAGTGGTTGCAGTGGTAAATGTTTCAAAAACTTGTCATAGAAGGACTGGAATATGATAGTTACTTGTGACCCACTGTCTAACACAGCAATACACCTCCATCCCTCTATCACCACAGGGACCTCTGCCCTAGGTCCCACTAGTCCTGGTGGAAACTGAGCTGGGGTTCCCGGACTGTCAGAGCCTGAGGGAGCTGAGACTCAGGTCGGCTCCTTCCCCAGGCCTCGCCACCGTTTCCCGGCTCCTCCCTTGTTGCCTGCAGTTGCTGCCATACCAGAGGCGGGTTCCCCTGACTTGTACACTGGTGCTTGAAATGTCCGTCTTCCCTGAACCGGTAACAAAATTTTCCTCTCCCTTTGGGCCAGTGAGGCCATTGTGACCTGATAGCCAGTGAGTCTTGGGAGACCCTGGGCTGATTTTCCCGTGCCACCTGGGCTTGCTGGTGCACCATGGCCAGTGGCTGTGGGGCATCATTGTCAAAGTCAGTTGCCGTCGGCATCTCGACAACCAATGCTCATGGTGGGCATAGAGCCATGGCCAATCCCCGGGCTGGTGCTGGTGTTACCGCTTTGATAGAGGCCTTTACAGCTTTCAGCCTCCCTGATTTCCCGAAGTAACTGCCCAAATGTAGGGAGATTCTCTCTCCTCCCAGTGAGGTTGAGCTCCCTTACCAGTTGCTCATCATAAAATATTCCTACCCGGAGTTGCTGCAAGCGAGCTTTGCCAGCCATCTCCCGAGTCCTCCTTGGGCCACTAGCTGCTGTAACACTCTCTCTAATCGCAGGATGTAAGCTGAGGCTGTTTCCCCCTTTTGTTGGTATGTCTTATTAAATTCCAGGAACAAAGTCTCAGCTTGCACTGATTTTCCAAAGACACTAGACAGAAGTTCGAGACACTGGAGAACGGAAATGTTGGACTTTTCCTGCTTAATCATTTGAACCACTTCAAAAGCTGGATCTCAGAGACTCTCCAGCAGCCACCTCCGCTTCTCCTCTTCTGAGACTGCCCATGAGGCCAATGTCTCTGTCACATGGGAATGCCAAGCCTCAAAAGTCTCTTCCCCTGGGAGAAGTGGGTCCTTCCCTGAAAATATGCGGAGCCTCTTGTAGGCAACCGACTCAGGTGATGGCTGGAGTGCCTCCTTCAGGGCTTTTCCCAATGCCTTTGCCCACTCTGGATCTGGTGCTCTGGAGCCCACCCCACTCTCACCTGGGGCAACTGGCACAGGGTCTTCAGCTCCTCTGGAGAAAGGTTCTTTGGATTCCTCTCCGGAGTCTGGGTGAGGAACCGGCCCCCACTCTACTAGAGTTACAGCCCAGACTTCCTCATCTGTGACCTCTAGCATCCGGGGAACATGCAGGGCATCCACTGCAGTTGTCAGTTCACAGTGTGAATTGCAGGACACATTGATCATCGACACTTCGAACGCACTTGCGGCCCCGGGTTCCTCCCGGGGCTATGCTTGTCTGAGTGTTGCTTGAAGGTCAATCGCCCGCGCGGTGCGTGTGGGGCCGGTGGCTCTGGCCGTCCGGTCCCCTCCGCTGCCGGGCGTGGCTGGGGTGCCTCGCAGGCAACCCGGGGTCCCTCGGGCCCGCCACCGCTTGCCCGCTCGGTGGCAAGTGGGGCGGCTCGAGCCCCTGGAACGCCTCCGTCCCCCTAAGGTCAGACACAATGCCCCGGAGCACCTGCTTCGGGGAGCTCGTCCCACTCGTGGAGGACCGTCGTGGCGGTCCGACCCGCGCTTCGGCTGGGTCGGCAGTGCGGTGCCCGCTCCCGGGGTGCCAGGGGGAGCCGGGCCCGCCCCGTGCGGCTGTCTGTGGTGACACGGCTGCCCACGGGGGTCTCGGGCCCGCGCTCCTACCCCCCGGGAATGATGCGTGCCTGCGGGCGCGCGGGCGGCGGAGGGCCTCGCCGAGGGGCGCGGCAAGGAAGGGAGCACGCGGTGGGGTTCGGATGCTCGGCCGGCGGGCGGGCGAGTGTGGTGGGCAGGCGCGGGCGGCCGGGGCCTTCGGGTTCCAGGCGCCTGGCGCCTCCCGCCTCTGCCTCCGCCTCTGCCCGTCCGGCGACTGGGGCTGTGCGCTCCCCCGCCGCCTCTGCTGCCTTCCCTCTGCCGGGCCCCTGCCGCCTGTCCCCCCTCCGGCCGTGTGCCCCGGGCCTCCACGCCGAGGGCGCCGTCTGAGGCTGCTCCTCCCTCTCAGGGCCGTTCTCCCCCCCTCACTCCTTTCCGTCGGGCCTCCTCCGGGGCTGTTTGTGCTTGCCCGCGGCTGTGGCGGGCAGGGCTGACGTGTGCGGCGTGTGGCGTGCCGAGAGGCCAGGGTGGTGCCCGTCCCGCTCGGCTGCCCCATCGTCCGGCAGCCCTCCCCTGTGCCCGGGCCTTCCCATCCGACTGCGACCTCAGATCAGACGTGGCGACCCGCTGAATTTAAGCATATTAGTCAGCGGAGGAAAAGAAACTAACCAGGATTCCCTCAGTAACGGTGAGTGAACAGGGAAGAGCCCAGCGCCGAATCCCTGTCCCGCGGTGGGGTGCGGGAAATGTGGCGTACAGAAGACCCACTCCCCGGTGCCGCTCTCAGGGGGCCCAAGTCCTTCTGATTGAGGCACAGCCCGTGGACGGTGTGAGGCTGGTAGCGGCCCCCGGCGCGCCAGGACCGGGTCTTCTCAGAGTCGGGTTGCTTGGGAATGCAGCCCAAAGTGGGTGGTAAACTCCATCTAAGGCTAAATACGGGCACGAGACCGATAGTCAACAAGTACCGTAAGGGAAAGTTGAAAAGAACTTTGAAGAGAGAGTTCAAGAGGGCGTGAAACTGTTAAGAGGTAAACGGGTGGGGTCCGCGCAGTCTGCCCGGAGGATTCAACCCGGTTGGCAAGGTCGGCCGTCCCGGGACGACGGATCCCCGTTGCCTCCCCCCCTCCGCGGGGGGCGGGGCAGTTGGGGACCCCCGCCTGGACGGCCCCGGCCCCCATCGGGCGCATTTCCACCATGGCGGTGCGCCGCGACTGGCTCTGGGTCAGCTGGGAAGCTGCTGCAGTGCCCCCAAGCGGAGAGCCTCCCCTTACAATCAAGCACCCTCGCAGACAATTCTCAAACTGTTTACAAGATTTAATTATTTACATCATAACAAATAATCATTAAATAAGCACATGGATATATTGTCTAATAAACCCTCAAGAACTTATTTACACAGTCTCTCACTTGCACATGGTGTACTGGGGATCCCGTGTGCTCTGCCCCTGGGGGTATCTCAGGGAGCGGGACTGTCTGTGTCCCTGCACGTGGTCTGTGGATGCTCCCTGGCACTGGTGTCTGTCTCCGCGCTCCTGGGGTCTCTGACCAGCAAGCAGCGGCTCCTCTGCAGTTCCTGCAAGACAGCTTTCCCCTGCCTTTGCTCCCCTTCCCTGGCTCTGCTGTGAGCAGTGTCTGGGCTGCAGGCTATAGCAACCCTCCTACTGCCCCACACAGCCTCACAGCCCCAGCAAATGCAGCCCCTCCCTGGGCTTTGCCTGCTCCTGGGGCCCCTCACCCCTCAGGGAAACTAGGGCAGACTCTGGCAGTTCCCCCCTGCCCCCGGCTCTCCTGTGCTCACCCAGGCATACAGGCTGCAGTCAGGTCTCTTCAGACTTGGGTTCTCCACACCAGCAGTCCCTGCCTGCTCCTCCACTCTGCCTCTGCAGGCCTCTCTCAGGGGACCACTGTGCTGAGACTCTCAATCCAGTCTCCAGCCTGTCCCTCAGCCCCCTCTCTCTCTCTTGTTCCCTCCCCTGCAGGAACAACTGCTCCCCCTTTTATCCAAGCCTCTCAGCCAATCCCAGCTCAGGGCCCTTCCCCGGCTTTTGCTAACGGCTCTCTTTCAAAACTATGCTGGGGTTACATCACCCCTCCCACTTCCAACAGGGCTGCTCCCAAACAGCTTCACTTGCCCTCAGAGCCTACAATGTCCCCTCTGGGACAAACTCTGTCTCTCCGCCAGGCAGCTCTTCCCATTCTGTTCAGGCGGGTCCATTTTTTAAAGGCTGCTACAACAAGAACACAGTCTTTTTATGGTATTTAAGTTGATGGTCAGTGTTTATTCTTCCAAACCAATACAAGACAAAGGTTTTAACTTGCTAAATTATTTTATTCATTCTTAGTTCAAGCTGTGGATTGAAGGCGGGTTAGTGTTTTCAGATTTGGATGTTAACATTTGGACCTTAATTCTTAGGCATCAATTTATAGTGCTAGAGATTCTGGGTGTTTAGGATTTGGGAAAATCAGGTCATTTATTAAGAGGCTTAGATAGTGATTTAAGATTTTAATTTCAGACACCAATTTCTTACAACATATTTATTGAAATAAAACAGGCATGTGAAACCTACTGACACCCCCTCCAGAAGTCAGAAATGTGGACTATGTGGACTATGGATATTCTGAATTGTCAGGGGTGTCTTATTTTAGTATAATGACTATGTCCTAGGTGAATATAAAAGTCAAGGTACTGAAGAAGTACTGGTAACTTGACTGATCTTTCATGATTTCCTTAGATCTATCTGGCAAAGGGTATTTTATTGTATTTTGTGAGGAACTCAATGGAATTGTTAAAGGGAAGACTTGAGGGTGATTTGCAATGGGACTTAAAAGGCTCTTAGTGAAATACCTGTCTCTTTTTCTACCTACCTGATAAAGTAGCTTCATGCCCTTACTGGCTTCCACATTGCTGGCAGTGACCCACTGTGGCACCAGTTATTTTTGTAAACCCTCCTCCTCCCTCCTGCCACTGGTGCTGCTCTGGTTACTCCCCTCCCTCTCACACTACTGTAAAAATGATCTAAATGATGTGGCTTACAGATCAAAATCTGGTCACTCCAATTTTTACAGGGACCATTTTCAAACTCTCTTATTTATAGTAAATAAATATCTAGATTAAGCTAGCTTCTGTTAACCTAGGGACTCACACTACCAGCAAAGCTATCTATGAACCAATTTGTTTTTTAATTTCTGTTAATGTGGCACATGTATATGCAACACAGGGTAAATTCAAAGTGGTTTTAGCTAATTCAAACAAGTAAACATTTTCAGACTCTAAGAGGGCACATCTTGGGGTAAAATTCCTGCAATCCAGCACAAATGTAAGCTTCTATTGATTTTATATTAAAAAGTTATAAAATGCTTCAAAGTTAACTGTGGTTACAAAGAACACTTACAATCTTAGACTAGGAAGACTATGACCAAAATGACACCACAATGCACAACATTATTCTATAGTTGAATTATGAGCTGGGTCCAAGGTAATAAAACTTCTGGATTAATAATCTGTAAGAAGGAATAACAGGTATCAGAAGTAACTCAAAATACTTGTTATCTGTTTGCCTCAATTACACTAATTATTCTGGTTCTTTATGGGTGTGTCTACATGTGCAAATAATCTGGGAGAAGTTTACTCTACAGTAAATTACTCGAGAGTAAACTTTCCCAGGCATGCATCTGTTCCTGTGTCCCTGCATGTGTAGATTTGCTGCTTACGGCCGCAAATCTGCTTCTGCCCTCGCCGGCCCTGCACTGGCCCCCTGCAATAGCCAGGGGGAGCTCTAGATTCATCTTGGGTGCTAGCTCAGGGGCTGGCAGCGAGCACAGGGCCAGGAGACAGCC
This sequence comes from Alligator mississippiensis, assembly GCF_030867095.1. Classification (NCBI taxonomy): domain Eukaryota; kingdom Metazoa; phylum Chordata; order Crocodylia; family Alligatoridae; genus Alligator; species Alligator mississippiensis. Next base: position 116,392,077 of record NC_081825.1, read on the forward strand.
CTGGGGACCTACCTGCTACAGGGGCAGGCTCCACCACCAGAGCCTGGGTGGGGATAATGTCTCACTGCCCCAGTAGCACAGAGCTGCAAACTCTGCACTCCATGACTGTGGAGCTAGTGCTGGGAGGGAAGGATCTCCTAGTGCCGGACCCATGCTTGCAGAGCCAGTGCTGGGAAATAAGGATCTCCCAGCCCCACCCCCATGACTTGAGAGCTCAGGCTGGGAGATAAGGATCTCCCTGCTGCTGGGGCAGCGGGGCATAGTCCCTACTCTGACGCCAGTGGCGGAACACATCCCAGCAGCAGGCAGCTCCTGGGGGTAAGGAGCTGCCTGGCTGACTGAGAGCAAATATGCTCCTGGTCAGGTGTCTACATGTGTGCTACTGTGAATTGCATAATTTTGAGTAAATTTGCTACTTGCATTTGTAGATAGCAAATTTACTCGCAATTAGAGCCAATTACTAGTGGTAAACATCTGCACGTGTAGGTGGTGATGCTTACTGCACAGTAATTAGCTGTAATTTTGAGTAAAGTTTCTCATGGAGATGTGCCCTACTATCATTTGTTTAATACCATTAAAGTAAATGGTACTTGTATGTCTCAGTAGTTGTGCCTCTTACAGACTGTTACAGTATGGTACTTTTAAATCAGGTTCTGACATAGCCAGTCATAGAGCAGTACGAGCAGGGGAATCATTCAAAATATAGTCATTTAACACTAGTGATTAGAAATCTTCCAAACTGATTTCTACAAGCCCAGCGGAAGACTTTGAATAATGACTTGGTATTAAATGCAGCCTGTGCCATTTTTCTGAGTCTGCAGAAATGGTGGAGTTCCCTTTTGCAGGGTTAAGAATGATTTTATATATTATCTTCTTCATATCCTGCTTCACACTGTCCCAGTATGTCTGGGTTCCATTTGGAACCCAGCACTTAGTCATTATATTAGTCATAGATGAAAACATTCTGTTCTTGTTAGCCATCCAAATACTAAATCCTTACCCTTGAGGATATACAATAAATATGACACTATTGTGCACTGAGAAAGCTTGGTTTGGCTGGATGATACAGGAAACACATTGAGTGATTAATAAATGTTCTTTAATGGTATTCTTCTGAAGCAGCAGAATCCATATAACTTCCTTTTTTAATCATGACCTGCAGGGGTGCTAAAATATAGAAAAGCTGAAGTGCACTGAACTCTAATCCTGGCTATAATTGACAGATAGGATGCTGTGCATATTTTATTCCTCAGACAGTTGGGTTGACTCACATTTATATTAGGGAAAAGTGGTTAAAGAAAATCCCTGTGCCAAATGCTATCATACAACATCTTCTATTTTAATCTCTATGTTTTACAGCAAAATGCTGCAGTAGACATAGTCAAAGTGCAGTCTCCATTGCTTTGATTTAGCACAAACACTGAGTATCTCTCACTTGCAGGATTTTCTACCACATCTGACAGATTTCTTTATTCCTTCTTTGAAAATGGAGGAACTGCATTGTGGTAACACATATGAATAGAAATCACATCAAATGCCATCTATATAAACCTGACAAGCTCAGACCATGAGAAAAATCCAAAATGTTAACAATGCCTTCATCGAAAAAGTTCAACACTTGCCTGCTATAATTATTATAATGTTATAAAATCTCCCTTAGCCTATCAGAAATTGACATTATGATGGTTCAGAGGATAATGTAGCTGGATGCTTGTTAAACTACAAGTAAAACTTAATCCCATTCCAATACATAAATAGCACCAGTATAGGCTTTCTGGATTTGTCTATCAGCATGTCATGTGTCAGGGAAAAGTTATGCTGAACAGAAGGATTGATTTATTCTGCTATACAGAGGAACAAAAATAATAGAAATAATAACAATCAGTTCCCATGTAGCACCTTTCAGTAGATTTCAAAGCAGCACTTTATAAAGGAGATCAGTATCAGTAGCTATTTTAAAGATAGAGAAACTGAGGGACAGGAAAGGCAGGATATTCCAGCAGACCAAAGAACTGAACCCAAGACCAATGGCTATCCATTTGGCTAGACAAGAGAATTAAGCGTTGATTTGTATTCAGTACTGAATGCACTTAATCTTCCGCACTGAATGTTTTTAAACACATTTTTCTCTTTTCATTATTATCTCTGGATTTCCTTGTTCTGTTTATATTATGGTTTTAACACCAGGGGAAGGAAACAGGCAAAGTGATATGTGTCATTATTCTCTCTCTGCATCTCTCTGAATCTCATGCCAATGTTAGAATGAGTAATCATGACCACTGACAAAAGAAATCATTTCAGTATGCAAGATATTGCACTGGAGCAGTGCAGGTAAAAAAATCTAACAGGGGTTAAGTTGGATCTGGATAACGTTGTGTGGCATGGTCTTCTGTGATAGCATAAGACTAAATGGCTAGGAAGTTCTTATCTTTCTATGATCACTCATGTAACACAGTTGAAGCTAAATTTAATTACCTGTACAGTTTCAGATTTTAGTATTGCAAGCTCTTCAATAATTAAAATACAGAAGCTGGAATTTCAAGAAAGCCTAGGGAAGTTAAGTACCCAATGTCTTTTTATTATCAGCTGAAATTGGGCTCTGCACTCCTTACTATCATGATCCTATTCAATTTTCATCTTAAAAAATTAGCATAGTCTATCTTGCAAAAGTAAAAAAAAATGACATAAGTTGAAAAAAAAAGATTTTTTTCACAGAACTGTATAGCACAAGTAATCATTTCTTTTTTGGAATAGCACTACTAAAATTCTTACGATTTTGCAAAACTCACCTACACTTAAACACCATAAAATGGAGGTGTTTTGTGAGGTGTTGATTTCTTTTATCCAACTAATTTAGAACTGTCTTTTCCTCTATGAAGTCCTAATCAAACCAAGGGATTATTGCCATTTTCAAATCACCACCTACTTGTATTATATGTTACTGAAGTCTTTGCAGTAATGTGGATAACTCTATGTGTTGCTGCTCTTAGTTCCCATCTGGAATGATAGCTGAGTGCTGAGATGTTACCATGGTTGTGTTATAACAACCAATTGCTCTTCATTGTCCTTATGCCGTATGATCTGTTTTGAGTTTGAAGTCTTTGCTGGAAGAAGTTCTGGCTCTGTGAATATATTATTAGATTCTTAGTCAGACATTTATTAGATGCAAAACATTTTCACAGAGCTTCTCTTAGCACAATTATAAATCACCAAATGCTTTTACACTGTTTAGCCAAGTATGTCTCTAGTCTAGGAAACTGTGCCTTTCCCTCTCACTCCCCCCTTGCATTCCTGCCCCCCAAAAAAGACTTCATCTAGGAGACAAGTGCACAGACATGACAGGAAGATGTGGTTTCCATTCCCCAATCTCACTGATTCAGGATATGATCCAAATCTCAAATGAAGTATACGGGTATTTAAACTGACTTAAATGGGGTTTGGATCAGGCCTGCTACATGATCCCGAGGAATCTGCTTGAACTCCCTTTACTCAACATACTCTTGTGTAGTAAAATGAATCTGCCTTCATGAAACGCTTGGAAACACTAATACCACATAATTGCAAAGCCCATTATTATTACTTTCTTCAATACCAAAATATTTAATGTCTTGTTATCAGGATTGGCAGAAAAAGAGTTCACTTTCTTAATTTTCTGAACAACACAAAATTAAACTAAAAACTCACTGGGGATTTATGATATATTTGATATATGTTGTGTCTGTCCCTGCTTGCATTTTCTAAGTCTTAAAATATATTAGGAATATGCCATTTCTGGTCTGTAGTATTTGGCATCATCCAAAAACTCTCACAGAAAGATAAGGACCTGCTAACAAGTATATAAATTAAAAGGACTCTATATATACTTGACTTTCATCGTTTGTTATATTTACATTTGCATACTGAATTTGAGGATTCAGTACTTTCTTCTGTCAGTATACAGTATGCCACTGTGCGCAGGAATGGTTTGGGGGAGGAAGAAGCCCCCAAGACAAGGCCAGGAGCACTATTGTTGGTTCCTGTGGATGCTAAGCGTCTGGTGGGGGGGCGGAGAGGAGAGGAGAGGAGAGTAGGAAAACCATATTACTCCACCCTCCTCCCATGCATGGAGAATAGAAGTACAACTGCAGCGCGTATTGCTTTAGGGAATTCAAGCTGCAGCATGGCCTCTCCACCCTTTGCTCAGCATGCCTCAGCCTGCATCTCATCCTCTACTTTACTTTTTTTTAAGACATAGAACTGTTTAAAAAGTTCAAGTCAAAGCCAAGGCTGAGTTCAGCCACAGCTAACAGAGATAAAAAAGAAATCAGCCCTTAAAAGTGATATTCTCCAGGAGCTACAACATGCAGATAGGCCAAACCTGAAATACCCATTTATTTTTGCTTGTGGAGGATTGCGTAAAACTGATTGCTCAAATCAAACTACCATTTTTCTCCTTTCCCAATGTCTCTTTCTTTCTCTGATACTTCAAGAAAAATAAAATTTATGAACGTTCTTCCTTTCTAGGTTTTGGTGCTAGTTAGTGCATGTTGTTCTATCCCAGTCCTCCCTTCTCACATTTTCATTCACCTCACACAAAAGATATATCAGATTACTATTCATTAGTAGATTCTCTTGGGCCTCAGGCCTAAAAGGCGCTGAACATATCCGCAAAAGTGCCAGGCACGCTCAGCTCCTTTACACTGGCTCATCATCTCCTGGGATAATTCCCTTGGCTTCCACACTAAGAGATTTTTGAATTTCCAACCTATGCGGAGTCAACATTTCAATTATATTAGCATCTTATGATATCTGCAAAGGGAGGAGAGTGAAAGAAAAAAATGCTGTTTCCTTTCATGGTCTCATGAGTACAGTGCTTAACAAGCTACAAGTCTAAACTAACATTTTAAAGGAGCAGCACCCACCAACTTATGATCAGCGCCTGAATCTGAGCCAAAAGCTGTCTTAATGACATCACACTCATCTATCATTCCCTTGTATGATGCCGCCTGTCTTGCTGAAGTGTTACTATGTTTTATTTTAGCATCTGAAACTATTTTTTGAATATATGGATTTACTATGCCATTCTTGATTTCAGTCCCCTTCTTTTTTATCTTCCCTTTTTCCCCCATGGTCTCTTTCACTCATCCTTATCCTCTCAGCATAAGATTGTGAAAGCTGTCCCTTTCTTCTCCGTCAATTAAAATGGTAAAAGCTGAGCAAATTTGATAATTCAACATTATTTTCTCAGCATACTTCTCATTTTCTCAGTCCTCCAATAGATCCTCTCCATCCTTCTTATGACCTACACTTTGACAGACAATTATGGAAGACAACCATCCTGGACTGCAAGGGATTGCCAATGATAATATACAGCAAATGCTGTATATATAAAATTTCTTCACAGTCAGGGTGTCCAGACTGTGGAATAAGCTCCCTCCAGAGGTGTACAATCAGCTACCCTGGAAATCTTCAAGAGGAGACTAGACAGTCACCTTGCTGGGGTCACCTGACCCCCAGTTATCTTTCCTGCTTGGTGCAGGGGGCTGGACCTGGTGATCATCCGAGGTCCCTTTCGGCCTTACAATCTATGAATCTATGAATCAAAACATACTGTACCACCTTTAACATGATCATTACTGTTACGTTGTTACTAGGCCTATGAATATTAAAAATATTCACAAGCCAGTTGTAAACATTAGCAAGAATTGATTTTTTATTATGTATTTAATACAATGATACACTATAGTGTTATGTTGAATAGCTTTATATAATAGTATGGACCTCCGAACTTCTTGGTCCAAATTGTAAGTTAACAACTTACACAATATTTTAAGAGCATACTTTTAAGTAACTGGACCATGAAAAAACACTTAAGCCCTTTTGCATAATGTTTCTGTAAAAATTTATTTTTTAAAAACCTAAAAAAATAAGACCTTACATCCCAAGAGTCGGCCAATGGTGACTTTTTGAAGCCATATTAAAAACCCTGGAATAAAGAGGCGTTTCCTGGCAGAAATGCTAACAGATCCTTAGCTGTAGTGGTACAAAAAGTGCTACTATAAACTGTCCTGAATAGAGAGATAGAAGCCCAGAGGTAACATAAAAAGACTATTTCTTGGCCTTCACCATTGGCAATGTCTCACCTACAGTATATCCAGTGACTCATCCTCCAATTATTGCTGCTGTCGTTTTGGTCCAAATTGCTGGGAGGAAGGGAAGTACTGATAGAGACACTTTAGAAGATTAAAATAACTAGGTTTGCAATGCCTTATAAAAGCTTTGCTATAAGCAAACTGATTTCTTGATGATTACTTTGTTTTGAATTCGCTTGTGCAATACCTTCTTGGAACAGTACATTTTGTCTTCAGGAACAGAGTTTAGTGACAGGAGATTCAGTATAGGCAGGGAATGTTTTCTTTAAAGGGAGCCTGTCAGGTCAATTCAAGCTCAAATATTAGGATATGTAAGACAAGGTGTTTACATACTTGTAAACCTGCCACACTATTTTTTTTTTTAGTCCAACAAAATTAATTTTTAAAATCTAGATTGAAACATTTCCTTTTGGTATTTGCACCAACAGCATGGAAGGGGAATCAGGAAACAGGGCTGTAGCTCCACCCGCCTGATACACCAGACAAGTCTCTTGGAAAGCTGCGCAGAGTGGAGAAAGCATGTATAAAACTGTGAAGAGGTAAAAGTAGCAGTCACAAGGAGTCTTTGTCCTTAGGAGCTGCAGGAGGCATTCTGAGGAGCTGAGGCCTCCTGCCATAGCTGTCTGAATAGCCTGGTTTAATATCCTGTTCTTAGCTATATTGCTGGAAGGGTTTGTTGCTACTATTTTTTGCAATGCTATCTCCTTGTGATGATGCATCACTATTTCATATGTACGGCAAAGAATAAAAAATGTAAAGAGGTGGGGAAACTCTCTAGTGTAAACTGTCAGAGCTCAAAGGACTTCATTGTCCAGGTGAGAATTTGTCCCCCAAAGCTCCAAGAACAGAATATATCTTTGTTGGAACTACTATAATTAAGAGCTTTTATACAATAATACCCGGTAAAAATTCACTAGCCTGTATACGCTATCCTCTCTAGTCAGGAAACTAGTGGGCAGACATCTAGTTTATTTAGGTAATTATCCCAGAGGGAAAACATTTACTATTTGGCAACTGTGGTAAAAGTATTTATATAATTCAGTCGATGAAAACCCCTGGGGGAAAAGGAAAAAAAAGAAAAAGAATCAGAGGGGCTGTAATTGGGAAAGTAAAACCTTGTGGATAAAATGTATCTTTGGATAAAGACTGATGAGCCTTTCTGGCCATAACGACCAATATGAACTATTGCTCTCTAGTTTAGGAATGTCTTATTCATTGAAAGCTGAGAAGCGGACTTCCTGGAGAATTCATATAAACTAACACATTAAAAACTCAAATCAGAAACATGATAAATTGAGAACTATACAGCACTCGTTACATTTCTACTATATTTATAATGATCCTCATTTGAGTGTGTCATTGTCATAAAAAAACCCGATATCATTCAAAGTACAATATTATTAGCAAGCCCTCCCAAAACGAAATTTGCATGCAGATAAACTCAAGTCTCTTCCCAAACCTGAGTAGAATATTTAATTAACAATTTCCAAGTGGAAACCACACACTGTTTCCCCAAGATTAGTGTTGCTTCACATGAATCCATCATTCAGTTTTTAGATAAACAGAAATCATGATTACAAGGTCAGGTCACCTTCTGAACTTCCATTCCTGTGCCACTATGCTGTCAACAATCAAGCTGTGTAAATATAGGCCTGTAACTTTGCAGCAAAGCTAGTCTATTTACTTACTGTTGGCCTCACTTTGACAAGGGTGGAGCAGACTTTGCTTGTATTCACTGCATAGAACTGGAAATGTCTGTGTCCTCTAAGACACAATCTGGAGAGGGGCCAGATTCCACTGGTCTTACTGCTTTAGGGAGGAAGGAGTTGTAAACCAGCAATTAGTAATCCTGCTACTAACAGGAAAGATTGCTGGGAAGTATAAATAGGGTCACTGTTTATATGCGAGTTAATGTAGGAAGTTATGTTGATTACATTACTGCTAATGCTAACTAAGTAGGAAAGAACTCAGAGCATGGACTGGGAAGGTGATTAAAACTGTACAATCATTATTCACTGACATTTTTTCAAACACATTCACTGTATTAATATAAAACAAGCACACACAAATATTAAAGAGGTGCATTAGGGTAAAGAAATAATTCATATTAATTAGATAGTATTATATGCTTGTTTTTCTCTGGGAGTCTGAGACCGTACTAAAACAAGATTAACATTTTCGTTTTAAGTTGGATACACACCTAACTGTTAGCTCCTGTATTAAATACAATAAATTGCCTGGAAATCTTTTTAAAGTCTCTGGGCGGTCTGTTTCTGAGTTGTATGTGGGTTAAGCTGAGAACTAGCTGTTGTGAGTAGAAACAGTAAAATCAATAAAGGAGTTGGAAAACTTCATTAAGAAGTGATTTCTCTATATGTCATCTCTGTGCTTTGAAGGCTGCTTTCTTTGGAGCTTATACTAAAAAATCTTGATTTTCTATAAAGATTCAGGAAAAAGTATTAAAAGCCCAGATCTTCAAGGCAAGTTAGGTGCCTACCTCTGAAAGATTTCTTGAAGTCCTCATCTACAGTGATGTACTTCTTCCCAGATGGTCCAATGTTAGACGTGGCATTCAGAAAAGGTGTGCAGAAAAGCACGTGGACTGTGACGCCATTTGTGTGTGGGTGGAAAAAACTGGGGTTCAGTAGACTATGTTGCCATCAGAACACAAGCATGACCATTTCTGAATTTATCAGCCCTCTAGAAATTAATTATTTCAATCAATAGTATTAATGTACTGTGTTAGGGTATGGGTAACATTGAAATGCATCTCTTACAACATTTCCTTTTACGCTTCATACCAAATACATATTAAACAAATTCCCTGCATGTACTAATTACTTCTCCATTAGAACTATGTGTAATTTGGCTTGTTCATCTAACCACTGGGCTAAGGTAAAAATAGACATGATGTATGGCACAATAATTTTTAGAGATGGCATATATCACATTTGGGACAGTGGGGCAGAATGACAACATAACATGAAGAGGAAATTATCCATGACATGCCCTTCACTTAACTAAATGGACTTCTGGCCCAAATTATCTGCGGATCACAGGGTATTATTTCACAGAATATGAAGGGGGCACTATTAAAAACTTGCCAATTTTGTCTTACATAAATAGATATACAGTTACTTTAGTATTACCTATGCTTCTGTGTACTTACCTTAGAGAATACTACAAATTCTGAGGTAACATTATTTAGCTGCCAGGCAATTGGCAAGTTTTAAAGAATCACTGTACTTTTTTCTGGTGGAGTGATAAATCTGAAGGAAAATTCCTGGCATGATCAGTGAGAGACTGGATATGCAGAATGGAACACAGGTTTTCAGCAGTAAAACGTGGTAGAAATAATTGCTTGTGCCATTTTGAATGAGATCATAATTAAGCTTTATTGGGGTCTGCAAGTCTGGACTTTCTACTTTGCATTTCCATTAACCTCTGGTGCCTCCTGGTTCCAGCTAGGCCAAAATCCCAAAAGACCAAAAGCATTATGAAGAAAACTGTGAACTTTACTGGGTCATCTATACTTGGAAATCCCATCTTCAGGTGGAAGAAGATGTAACGTAAAGGACACTTGCATACTTTTGGGGTTCATTCAGAACCGTCATTCTAGCAAAAATGCTTGCTCCTGGAAATCCTTACTTCAGACTGTAGAAGTCATCCCTAAAGATGATCGGAGGGAGGCAACTGATGTATAAATATGCCTCTTAGAACTATGGTTTGCAAATGCTCTGATCAATGCCACAACTTATAGAAACAATATAAATCTAGGTCATGGGCCTGGCCACACAGTATGCTTACATTGGTGTAACAAGCCTTTATACCAATGTAAAAAAGGAGATTTCATAGAATACATAGCCCTACTCTAGTAAAAAATAAGCTGTAGAATATGGTGTAGAGTTACCTGAAGAATAAATGGCAGTAAAAATACACCAGTGTATTGCGGTAGTGTCTACTGTGGCGGCTACACTGGCATAACCAAGTCATCTGCTGCTTCTGGAACGTACTGAAATTAACATTAGTATACAAAAATGAGAATTATACTGGTCTGAAACTATTGTGTATCCAGGCACTAGTCATGGCATTCTACACTCAGGGTAAGTATGAACAGAAAGAATGATCATTTAATTTTAAAAGTTTTTAAAGTGTTTCCAGCAGAGTTTAAAATACTTAGTCTGTATTACATGCAGATAAGTGTGTACTAACCATTTCATTAACGTTACTACTTTGACCATTACTGTGAGGCATTATCAAGATCTTACATCAAGATATACTGGCCCAATGTTTGACTCTAGATACTGACTTCTAAAAGAAATGTTGAAAAGGCTGAACCTGTGGACTGTTTTCCACATGAAGAATTAGGCTGAAATACTGGAATACGAGGTCATAGTACATAATTTGTCCCAATGGATATACACAGGTTTAAAAAAATATGTTACCAAGTCAGACATATGGGCTGGTATGACAGTCAGAGTATTCTGTTTCAAATTTTCCTACAGGGTCTGTGCCTAAGCATGTGTGTATGGAGTTGATCCAAAGCTCAATGATGTCAATCGGATGACACTCATAGATTCAATGGGCTTTACATTAGGCCTTTTGTGTAAATCCTACTTGGGGTCTCCAGTCCCCCGGCGCATGTATGAAAACTGAATTTGCTTATCCTTCTGCCAGCTCTCTCACAAGAAGCAGGAAATTTGCTCTTAAGTTAGGCATGAGGCAATGTGACTATGAGCTTGTCTGAAATTTTGCCTGACTTATTGTTAAAAAATATAAATATTAAAGAATGCAAGGTATTGTAGGGTAACAGCACCCATTACCTCTAGTACTGACAAGACTGTATTACATAAACATCTATCTGATATAAACAATTTAGTATTCTAGATAATAAAGATTAGTGTATTATTATAAAGCCACACACTCAAAAAACAGTGCAAATGGTCTGATATTTCATCCTGTGAGAAAAGTCTCTTGTTTTAGGCTGTTGAATATTTGGGCCTTACTTATTTGTTTGTTTTGGGATTAAAAGTTTAGAACTGTTTAAATGATTCCTGTTCACATTGAACATTTCAAAATTTATATACCGTACACATCAATCCTATGTTACTGAGGGTGCATCTACATGACACATTTACTGTGGATCTGCCTAATTAGCTCCGCAGTCAAGTCTCAGCATCTACACATGCAGCCCTAGTAGGCCACAGTAAACTAACTAACTCTGCTACAGGTTAGTACTTATAAACACAAGTACAGTGGCATTCTTTAGTGTGCAGCAATGCATGTGTAGATGCTGATTGGGCTGGCAGGAGCAAAAGGGCGCTTCAGTGTGGGGATAGCCCCATACTGGAGCATCTTCATGCTCCAGCCCCTCTGAAGCCTGTTGAGAACAGGGTGGGAGCAGCCTGTGGCTAGCAGGCTGACCCGCGGGCCCCCTTACAGCCAGGGCTACTCCAGCCTGGCTCAACATACCACAGTCCTGGGCACACATGCAAATGTGGTGCCTGGAAGCAATAAACTTTGGCATAATATACACCAGAGTTTATTGCATCATGCTAATTGCACCCGTAGATGTACCCCAAGAGAAATTAAAAGACTGGAAATATTTCACTTGGAAAGGAGAAGTAGCAGAGACAGGTCCTGATTTAATGATCCCCAAGTAGGCTCTAAAGTAGCTGGCGAGCTTTAAGAACCTGAGAAGCCCCACTCATTTCAGATGAGTTATTCACATGCCTTCCTGCCAACATGTATTTCTGTGTCAGGGCTCTACTTTCCATGGAACAGAAGATAGGTGTGAAGAAGATCAATCAGTTGGATCTATTCATTTCAACCGTGTATGACAGGGGAACAATTACAAGAAAAGAAAAAATTAAGCTATATATTAGTGACCCATGAAACATGTTATTCCAGACTATTGAGGCAAGTATTGCTTCAGGATTCGTAGAAAGTAGTAGACATTCCAAAGTTATTAGATTCCAACACCAGTAGTTACAATAGCCATGCTAAAGTTACCAGAGCTCTCAATCTTTACTGCTTTTACAGCAGTGAAGGCATAAGCAGGGGTCAGGAAGAAATACACTTAAAATAATATTAAATAGTGAGATTAACAATGTGAATTTACACTTTCCTCTGAAGTATCTGGTGTTGTTTGGAAATTACAAACTATTGATCTGTCAAATTACTATAGGTACATTTTTCTCATGAGGAGGTGACTGTGGCTATAAAATTCTACCCATATATTTTATGGCTGACCAACAAATTGATATAGAGGACAAATTACTGTCAAGGCCAGAAGCAGGGGAGCTTAACAAGAGATGTGAGAGGATTTGAGTAGTTTAAGACACAAATGCCAAAACACCAATTCTTGAAATTAACAGTACTTGAGACCTTAGCAAAAAGGCAATTTGGTGCCAAATGTATTAGTTCTGCTAGACAGAAGTAGATTGAAGTAATATACACTGAGCCTACTGTGCACCTGCAGCCCTTCTACCTCAGGTATGTCTATGGAGTTTTTTCCATTGTATCTAAAGTGCTGATCCCACAACGTATGTAGGCATGGGCATAGTTTTAAGCTCATGAGCAGTATTTCAAGTGAGCAGACGTCTTGTGTACCTAAAGTTAGGCACATGCCGTAGTACTCTGCTGAGAAAGTTCTGAATTACAAATCTAAACACTGAAAAACCCAAGAAAAGGATGTGGAATTATTCATCCAACTGAAGTGGCTACATAACTTAATCAATGTCCAAAACCTCAGTCTGGAAATACTCCAGTTTTCCTGATTATTCAGACAGATAAGTGTGCTATATATGTTAATCAGGAACTTTCAGTAATAACATTTACAAATGGCAAGTACATACTTGTTTGGTTTCCCAACTAAATCACAGGAATGCATTCTCTCTTATTTCACAGAACAATCATAAAAAATTACACTTCCCTTTTAATTGCTTCTAAGTAAACGTGGTGTAGTGGGTCATTATAGATCACTTTCCAAAACTGATTTTACTACTGTATTTCCTCAAATAGAAGATGACCCTGAGTATAAGATGACCCCCCCATGCTAATAATTAGAGTCTATATATGAAAAATGTATACATTTGTTATTATTTTCCAGGTAGAGAATCCAGTTATTGGAGGGTTCACTTGAATTTGTCCCCCTTCCACTGCTACAGCAGGGAAAATAAACCTGAAGGCTGCATTCATACACATGTGGACATTTGGTTCCCTGGGGACAACTAGCTGTGGTGCAACTTGTGCTACCACTAGTTCTCCCCAGGGAACTCCAGTGCCACTTGCCCTCTGGCGTGCGGCAAGTTACCCTGGGTGGTGTAGGGGAGGCTGGGGCCAGCAGTGGGCTGGCCCCAGCAGCTTTACCTGGGGTCCTGCAGGCCTCCTGGGGCTGTAGCAGCAGTGATCCAGGTGCACGGAATCTGGCTGGCAGATGGAGTGTGACTCCAGCTGGCCAGGCTCCGGTTTTGAGTGGTGCACGCTTCCCCCATGTGTGCCGCTGCGCTTTTTTCCCCCATGGTTTTTTTTGACCCCTGGCTATCCAGGTTTTTTTAAGGGTCATACACACACAAAAGAAAAGGCTTACATCAGCATGTTTGCTCAGTGTGAGCCATGTGTTTTATTGTCATGTTCAGTGTTGGCTATCTATATTCAATGAACTTCACAGTTGGTTTCCACTGCTGAGCACACAGTGCTTTTGGCAGCAATTTAATGATAGACAAATCTCAGAAACTGATTGTAGGGGAGCAGGGTTGTGCTTCCTAGAGCCAAGTTGTGTCTCTGCTGTAACACTCGTATTCTGTTCTTAAAATTTTTCTGCCATGCCTTTGATGGTTAGAGAGGTACCAAACACTTTGGGAGACAGAAACTCGGTTAAAGGCTAAAGAGGCCCACTTATCTTTGCAGGGCTCCACCATCCCCATCCCCTGCTCTAACCGCACAAGATGTTCTGGGGTTGTTGTTGCTTGCCTACAAGATGGAGAGGTGAGTCTTAGTCTCGTGAGCTGCCTAATTGGGATCTCCTGCTAAGTTAGCTGTGCTTACCCCATTCTTCCCCACACAGGTCCCAAGACCGCCTCCTCTCAGTTCTAATTCTGCCCTTGCCTTCAGGGTCGGGATGGACTCACCCCTCCTGAAGGTGTAATCTCGTCCATGTCTCTTCTTCGTTCTACGGTTCAGAAGCAGTTATCTTCACCCCTCGGGACTGGAACCTCTGACGAAGTGGTCTCCTCCGTTGCTTCACTGGCTCTTATCAGGTAAGTTTGGGGACTGAGGCTTTCCTTCAAGACTCAGGGTTGGTTCCTCCTCTTGTCTTGTCTCGGTGTTCTCTCTATCTGCACCTTTTCTCCAGGCCAACCCAAGAGAATCCCTTGGTGTCCCTTTAAATTCCATTTCTCCTCTGCTGTGCCCCCCATGGCAGCATCTGATTTGCTATCTTCTGGACACAGTTGTTTTCCTTTTTTTTTTTGGTCCAGTTTTCCTCTTTTCCTTCTGCCATCCCATTTTCCTTGTCCTGGACTCAAACTCCGGCACCTGGACTTGCCATGGCAGCCATTGAACTGCTGCAGCCCCAGCTGGTTCCTTTAATTAGTTGGAGCATGGTGTCTTTCTTGCCTCAGCTTGGCATGGTTTTTTTAATGTCCTCTGGTAAGTTTTGGTTCCTTACTTTACTGTAGCACGGTGTCTTGAACACCCTGTCACAGTGATATTTCTTTGTATGTGATTATCACATGAGGGACATTTTTCCCCATGCCAATTGCGGAAAAAACTTCATAGTGTATTCAAGTAAATATGGGACGTATATTGCACTTTGTGGATTTAAATTTAATACAAAACAATATAGTCATTACAGCTCTGCATTTCAATAGTATTTCTCGCTACTGAACATCTTGCAAACTAAAATACCCATTCTGAACTTGAAATGTATCTCCACCAAATGATGGAACTGGATTAATATAGTATATTTTTAATTAAGAAAATAAGCATTCAATTTAAGCAGAAGCTACTAGATAGCATAATATAGACACACCAATTTTGGCTGTGTTGTCATTTTGAAACAAACTTAGCTTGCACCGTTGGAGACCGTGAGAAAAATGTACCTAAATTAAGAATCTATTGCTTAACTGAGTATTACATGAAAGGATCATGATAACAGCTCTCGTGACAGGATAATTAAATGCATAATGTAAACATCTGCTGAAATTATACACATTTAATTATGCTATCATTATGACAGTCAAGGTTGTAAGATTTTAATTAAGAAATGCATAAAACATATGCCTCTAACATTAGCAAATGCTATTAAACATAATAGGCAATAGGTAAATGGTAACAGTAAGATAGTGATAGTTCAGACTTACATCTCTATGGATATATAGTGAATCAAATTATTAGAGTTCATTATGCAGATACTTTTGTGTTGGCCCAAAAAACAATCAAGGTTGGCTGCATGATGTCTTGCCAGGAGTGTATAATTTCTTCCTTCAAACTCTTTAGGAAGACTTGTTAACACACCTGCTTTTTTAAAGCCCATTGTATAATCAGTGTGTGTATATATATATATATATATATATATACACCTATGGCTTTTCAATGAAGAAATTATATATAGCCTTTTATGAATACAGTTGTCATATGCTGGCTGCCACTAGACTGTCCTCTCTAGAGATGGATTGATAACCTGACAGTTATTATCATGATTACTTGGATTCTTTTCACAAATGTTAAAGGGAGTTGCAGGCACAGCACAGAGAAGATAAAAACCCCCTTTTTATTCATTTATTTTATTCTGAGCAGGCAATTATTAATCGATTGAAATCTCAACTCTGTTAAAATATCACTGAACTCTCTATTTTGAAATGTTTATGTGCCGTTTCATTTTTGGGTGAAGTTGACTTTGCAACTTTTTAAAGAGCGCAGGTGTACACCCACTGAAATCAAAGACATCTCTCATAATGATTTTGATGGAAGCAAAACCAGCTTCAAAAGCTAAGTCTCATCTAGTAGTCAAATTTGTTAAGAATTTCTCTCACACTCGCAGGGTGCATCTACACATGCACTTTACTGCAGAATTGATTAATTATCGCTGAAGTAAAGCATCACAGTCTATATATGCACCCATATTAGGGGGCAGTAAATTAATTAACTCCGCTGTAGGATAGTACTCTCAGGGACAAGTATTATTCTATAGCAGAGTAATAACAGCGCATATGTAGACTGTAACCAGAGCTGTCTGGAGCATGAGGGTGCTCCAGTGAGGGGGCTGCTTGCCTCCTAGCCCTGCACTGTAACACTCTCATGCCCCAGCCAGCCCCTCTGCTGTCTGATGCCACCACCCGAAAGCCACGGCTAACCCTCTAGGACCCCTGCCGGCCAGGGTGCTCCACCCTGGTTCAAACTGCTGTGGTGCTGGACACATGTGAAGATGTTGCACCCTGGTGCAAATTGTGCTGGAGTTTATTCAGGTACATTAATAGCACATGTAAATGCACCCCCTGAGTGGAATAATGATCATTCTCTGAACTGATGCTAGCAGCAGTGAATTGTTATGCTGGTTCATCTTCCTCTGAATGGAAATATCTTTATTTCTACTACTTCATATCAGGATGGCTAGGAGCATTACAAAGTAAAAACAAAATACCAACATATGAGTCTGGAGCCTGATCATGCTTTCACACAATTCAAAATAAACAGGATTGGGCCCTACCTACCTGAACACTCTCTGTGTGTTTTTATTACAAACATTTTTGTTGTTTTTTTCTTTAATTTATGATACCTTCAAGTAACAGAGTGAACAAAATAATCTGTTGCCTTTTAACCAAATTTGCAACTCAGACATTGCAGCAGACCTACAGTCATAGTGATTTGTTTTAATAGATTTCAAATTATACAAATAATGTATGGAGTATTTTGTATATAACAAAAACAGAGTACTTCTCAGTCTAAAGCCACCAATGAAGTCTAGAGAAATCAATTCACACATGTTTTAATCAACTTGTAACTTACATTGGGTAAATGGGAACAGTAAAATTTATAGGGCCTGGAGTCTGGCCCATTAAACTTTGTATATACTGTTGTACATTTCTGGAAATCCAGTGTTCAAATCTGCCTCAGGTCAGGTTTGAAGTGATTATCTTAGGGCCACTGAAGTATCCACCAAAGATCTGGGAAAATATACGTTAACACCCCCCCCCCCCCCCCAACAAAACTGTATACTTCATCATGAATGCAGCCTCCGCTGAAGAAAGAGCAAGCTTTATTATTGGGGCAGCAGGTCCCAAATGAGGTATTACCCACTATTTGCCTGGCTCTATTTTGTTTCACTAGTTCCTCACTTAGATGAAGAGTAAACCTCACCAAATTCATACTGGATGGATATAGTCAATATATGCTTTGCTGAGGCACAACCTTTTATCAAATTATCTCAATGAAGGCCTATTGATTTGGACATTTTCTCTTAGGTAGAAGCTAACTGACTGTTTTTTTATTTATAACAATTAGCTAACTTTTCTCATGTTTTCTCTAAGTACACTTGGTTTATGGCATAAGAATCTGAGTAGTAACAATGGCAATCCTGCTTCACCAAAAGCAAGTACTGGAAAACCCAGAGACAGAGATTTGGCCATTCAAGATAAGATTGTTTATTTAAATGTAAGGTGAGAACCAGATCTGTGCTTGTCGTATCTGCAATGAGTCTCAAAGGGGTACCCAAGGCAAATAACAATTCCTTTAAAAAAAGAAATTGTACCTTGTGCAGAGAAAAGCAAACATACTCCCCAGATTGAAAAGAAAAAACCCCTAGGTGTTGAAAAAAACACGGTATGGTATACATGCCACAAGCTGCCCAGGGGTGGGTCGTTTTGAATAGCTACATGAGAATTTACTAAAGAAATTACTGCTATTATTCTGTTACCTTGTGACCACACCATCACATGACATAAATTAGGCCTCAATGAATGGAAAAGGACCATTGAGTCAGCTTTTGAAACAAACTTTCTTTGCTGTTTTAACAAAGGAATCTTTGTAGATTCTCTCTCCAAATAATCTACAGGAGTGGTAGACAGTGAATTTTTGATGATCACTACTCAAACATGAAGAACATGCCTGGAAATGCCTTTTCTGCTTCTGTTTCCCTTCCTTTAACTTACACTTTTGCAAATGGCAGCAGGGAGAAATCTGGGAATTCACATCAGTTAAAATTCTGATGACTCTTTTTCAACTAGGAAAAGCTACATATAATTGAAGAGGTAGTACTAAAGTATCTAATCAAAACAGGATAAAATACATTTCAAAAGGAAGAAGGGGATGTGTCTGAAGCTATTTTATCTATGCCAGATTTTGATTATACTGTGTAAATGGGAACTAATACAACTGAATTACTCCAGGGTCCTTTGGCTGTAACTGAGTGCAGAATATGGACAGATAGGATAGATAAACACATTAAAGGGTTTCTCTAATGTGCTGCAGCACATAATGCAAATAATATAATTCATATTTTGTTTTGCTTTATAAAAAGATTGAAAATATAGGGATTACTATACTTTTATGGAGCATACTAACACTTAGAATCTTACTTCAGTTTTGGTTGTTTTATGTTAGTAAAATTGTGACTGAAAGTAGCCAAACAGGAGAAAAATGACAAGCTAGTATATGAGGACAAATTAAAATAACAAATTATTTATTCAATAAAGCTCTTGAGTACCTTGGAGCATGATCGATGTACATGAAATCAAGAACTTTACAACTTACATGCACAAACTGGGCAAGACTTGATAAAAGAGAAAGGTAATCAAAATGAAATCAGAAATACATTTTTGTGGCATGATTCCTTGTTGCATGTGGTTATGGAAGCAAAGAGTTTAGCAGAATTTAAAACAATATTACATTGGTTTAAAAATATTCACATACACAATGGGTGTGTAGAAGCATTCAGTTCACTTAGTTAAAATTTAGCCACTTAAGTTTAAGCCATTTGAAATTCAACCTTTTGATACCTGTACAAGCATGCAAAGGGTTTTCTGCATGCTTTGCAGACAACCTGCAATGTTAAAAGGACCTAGCCAGGGGGACCCAGAACACACATCCCTGCTTGCTTTGAAGGCTCCTCTGTTTGTCTGGAAATAGGTGGTAGCAGTCCTGGCAACTGGTTGTGGATGGTTTGTTGCTGGCTCCAAGGGACCACACCCTCCATCCCCAATCTAACAATACTCCCTCCTTCCCTCACAACTGTCAGGCTAGCAGACAGAAGACCCAGAGTGGTTCTCTACTGTCTTTTGAAGCTGGAGCTCTGGCTGTGGCATGGGGGGTTTGCCCATGATCAACAAGAATTGTGCTTCTGCCACCACAGTGCTGCTGGGGCTCTGGCTGCAGGAAGCCCCCATCACCATGGCCAAAGCCCTGTGAGTGGGAGCTTTTCCACTTCAGAGCCCTTTACCCACACCCTGTGCATGGGGCTGCAGGTGCCAAGTTTGATGTATCACATGAGGGTTGGAGCTTTCTACCATGTTGGCTGACATGCTGTGAATATTTGTTCACAGAACATTTCAGCTGGTGTAACTACAACTCTACCAGTTTAAATGTAATGCTTGTACATATCCAATGATTGATGAATCTAGAACACACTTTCGAAATCAAGTCATGTGTGTCATGGCATATATAAACTAGCTGTGGTAGGTATCACAAAATAATTCCTTTCACAAACATAGCACAGGGATTTTCCCTTTCAAATTCAGGTATTTGCCAAACACAGTTAGAGTCTGGAAGGCTATGTGAACTAGTGATTCAGTGGGTGCAGTCATTCCTGTGTTTCAGCTTCAGTTCAAATGCTTGCCCAACATGGTTTAGAAAGGAATGATCTAGCCTTGAGCACGGGGCTGGAGTAGATGAACTCCTCAGGTCTTTTCAGTGCTACTGGACTGTTACAAATTCATGATTTATTTTCTAAACAATAAATCTATAGGTTTTTCAGAAATGGGCAGGGATGTCTGGTGCCTTCCGAGTCTGGGGGTGCTCACTGAGGACTGGAAGCAGCCAGCCTGGCAAACTGTGGACCACTGGCCAGAACACAGATAAGGCTACCTCCACCCTGGGGGGGGGGGGGTAGACCCAAACCTCAACCATGACTGCCACGGGCCCTGCAGGAGGAGGAGCTGTGGCCTCTCCACCCAGCTCTGTGGGGCCGTGGTTTGCCATCCTGAGTGGTGCAGAGTTGGGAGCCAATCTCAGGGGGGGCATGTACCCCTCCCCACATGGTCTTCCTGCCAGTAGTGTGTGGAAATGGGATTTCTATGGTTATGAAGATAGTTCTAAATGGAAAGTGCATCACTGAACAAAAACTAGTTAGTCAAAGCTTTGATGCTGTAACCTGGGCGGTACACCAAGAGGTAACCCCTCTCCAATTGAAGGGATCAAAGCAGGTGCACAAGCACTGTGGGAGGTATAGGGACTCTCCTCCCCCTATAGAGCAGAGCCAGGCCACCAATGCAGACTTAACCATATACCTTTTAATAAGAAACAATACTGGGAACATAGCCAGTATAAACCAGGGGCTATAGGGAACACTACAATGCGCCGAAGGGGCAGGATTCAACAAAGGTTAGACACAATCATTGACATATTCATCCAATTAACAAAAGACAAGTTAACCAAAATGTAAAACACAAACAGCAGAATAAACAATACTGGTTGGTGAAATATAAAAGGCACAAAATACAAAATGTCAAATTACAAGGAATATAGGGCGTAGGTACCGGGGGGGGGGGGGGGGGGGGGGGGGAGAAAGGGCAAACACACAATGGCCCCTTTCCACTGCAAAAAGATTTTCTCCCTGTTAGCTCACTCACCCCAAGTTACCCCACCTGGTTGCCAGAAACTGCCACAAAGCCAACAGTGCTGGCACTGCTTCAACCTGCCAGGGGTCTTGACCTTCCTGGAGCCCCAGCCTCACCTCGAGCTGCCTGGCCTCTGATTGGAGGAGCTGGAAGCAGGACTGGGAAGTTCTCAGGTTGCTGCTCAGATCCGTGCTGGAGCTGGGGAGCCTCTCCTGTTGGCCACAGCCTCTCATAGGGGATCCTGGAGCCCAGTGGGAAGCCTCTCCTGCCGGCCACACACCATGCTGCTGAGGGTCCAACTGCTGCCTGCAGGTCCCACTCCTTCAGGCTCTTCTGGGGCAACTGCTCCCACCCCACTGGCCCAGCTCTTGCCAGCTCTTTGAAGTTCCTTCCTTGTGGTCCCTTGCTGGTTTTTCCCTTGAGTCAGCTGTGCTTCCCCTTTTATCCCCCTCCAGGAGATGCAACGGGCCAATCAGGGTACACGGAGGGTGAGTCTCTGGGGCCTGATTGGTGAGAAAAGGGAATCCCAAGTCCTCCAATCATCTTTTACCCCTTCAAAACCCCTGGGCCAAATCATTACCAGATTGGTGAGAAAAGGGAATCCCAAGTCCTTCAATCATCTTTTGCCCTTTCAAAACCCCTGGGCTAAGTCACTGCCAGCTAGCCAATCACAATGCTTTTGAAAACTTGGGGTGAAAAGATACTATGCTCCCATGATATGATTGCTGTGAAAGCTAGTGGAAAATAGGGACAAACAGAAGTCCCAGCATCTGCAAAAGGAGTTGTACCTTTTCATTTTGATTGCCATCCTATATTTTAGCCTTGCTTTGCTTTGTCATTTTTCCCCCTTCCTGTTCTGTTTTAGGAAAGCATGTAAGAACCTGCTTAACTTTAATATTTTTTCTTCAGTTCTATTGAATTATTGGTATGTCTGAAGTAGAACTCTAGACCAGGTCAAAACATTATGAATTCCAGTTTTGTTGTTGAAATTCAAATTTTAGAGCAAATCTCCTTTATTTTTTTCTTGTCTGTCTCCTTTTGTTTGGGGAAAATTGATTTAACAAAATCACAGTAATTAAGCTGTGAATATTTTGGTTGCTACCTTGTTAATACTGCTAGTCTATTTTAAGATAAAGTGTAAGGATCACATCTGATTTTGTTAGATAAACTTTCCTTGAAGTTGATAGAACACAGAAATTAGAAACAGAGAGCAGGAAAGCAACTAAATTGTAGCAACTACATTGGATCTCAACTCCACAAGAAAAAACACATTGAAGTGATTGTATAAAAAAAATCAGATTATTTCTAAATCATAGACAAGATAGGATTTATAACTGCATATGAAAAACAAATCTAATGAGATTCTCTGCAAGCTAGCTCAAGCATTCCTTTAGAAGGCAAAGGAATACAGGAAGCCAGTCAATTTACAAATCTTGGCAGTAACATTCAAGCCAATGGGCATATCCAGAAGGAAATAATGTCATGAATTGGCAAGGCTGCGGATACATTTACCAATTTAAGATTTGGTCAGTGAAAATCTGCAAATTAAAGGCCAAACTATTAATCTTCAACTCAAATGTTATTTCCATTTTAACTTATGGATATGAAAGTTGGAACCCCTCCAAAGGTATACAGACAACTAACTAAATGCTTTCAAAAGCAAATGCCATCAATGTATTTAATGTAATGAATTTACTTGGCAATCATCGATCCTCTGGATCATGGTATATGTGAAAGAGGTCTATGTGATCATCACACCAAGACTTTCATTGCATACACATAGGCGCTGAAGGAGTAGAGGCTTCCCTAGACCTACCATCCTCACTTGGGACCATTGAGACCAAGTCCAGACGTTCAATGCTTCACTGGTTGCAGCTTCTGCCAAGAAGCAATACATTAGAGCTACTGCTGACTGCCTAACACCTCAGCGAGGGCACGTTTCTGTCACGGTGATGTCCCTTAGTCTTTTACCAACCAAGGAGTACCCACAAGGCAGTGGGGGCTAGGGTTTTGAGGCGTACTTGCCTTACTCTTGAGGTTTCAACATTGTAGTTTTTTTATAGGAGCTACCTGGCCACAAGTAGTCTCACCATGTGCCACCAAGTCCTCCAGTCAGATGCAGCTTATCGTCATACCTAGGATTTATGAATTTATAACAGATATAAAGATTCAGAGTTGAACAACTCCTATCTCTCAGATTTTAAAAAAGATGATGAACTTATTTGGGATATTTTACAAATGAAGACAGACCTTCATAAAAGACATGCCATTGGGCAGCATGTAAACAGCTAACCAAAATAATCTGTAAGAAAACTTACGGAGCTGAACAATACAAAGGACAGGTAGAAAGCAACCTATGATAGACATGGATGATGGATTTTTGTTTGTGCCTTTGGGTGCGGGAAAGTTTCAAATTCATATTCTTATAATCATGACACACTTTGTTAAGGTCGGATACAGCTTGGTTTGCAGTTTTGGTAAGGGAATTCATTTTTACAATTTACAGCAACTGTGCTAGTAAATGCAACATTTAGAATTATAACTTTACTTGAATACATTTTAAGGAGTATTAGGTTAGCATGTGCTATATCTTTTCTGGGTATCATTCCAGTTTCTGTGCGCTTAGCATATGCACCACATTGAATTGATTTTTGAAATCCTGTGCTTGGAATTAGGTACTGCTTGGAAGAGAAAGGCAAGTCCTTCAGGAGTCCATCCCATTACTTAACATAGTTTGTAATGTCATAAAGGTGAGTTTGGAGTAGCAATATATATCAGGTGTGACAGAGGAAAAGCAAGTTTGGAAAGGTAAAATACTTCATTCCATTTCTTCCTGCTCCAAATGAAGTGCAATTCCCCCACCCCTGTTTTTCTTTTCATCATTTGTTACTTTATGACTCTATACTCAGGCTGGAAGACGCTTACAAAACCTCATGAACATTTCACAGAAGTAAACTTAAAGACTCAAGTTGCCAGATTTTATTTCAAGGATGCAGAACCTGTGTGTAAGACGTAGGGTAGAGAGAAAGATAGGACTCTAAGCAAGATGTGGGAGCCCTTCACCTGGCATTACCTAGAACTAGACTGGACCAAGAGCAGAGAATGTACTGCAAGCACAGTGTTAGTCTGCAAAAGAAAGAGCCTAACTCACATATTCATTTGTTTAATTTCTAATTTGTATAGGCTAAATCCTGATACCCTTTCTAAGGTTCATATTGTTTTCAATGGAAACTTTGCTTAAGTAAGAATTAAAGGGTTTTAGCTTTTAATTCCATGAATTATTATAGTTTCTTTTTAAAATAACTGTTGTCTTCATAATATTATTTTTACGAAACCTCCCCCCCTTCCATTTTAAGAAATCTCTGTCCAAGTAGCCATAGACAAAACAAGGACAGTTGAATACAACTGACTTTTTTTATTAAATTCATATGAGAAACAATTGAATGTCTGCTTATAGCCATCACCAATAATGGTTGATGTTGAGGATTCATGTGGATAACCTCAGCTTGAATTTACAGGATGCCAAAAACTCTGTGAAAATATACCTTTCCCAAAGGAATTTAAGCCTGTGTGACTGAATGAAAGACTCTAGAATTTGCTTTTCACAGAACTTCCTGCCCTATGTCCAAGCAGTTTCCTGCCTGCTATGCACGCAGACATATAAATCCAATCTAGCTGAATTCAAGGTATATAAAACACAGGCAGCTCAGCTGCATTCAGAATGTGACGGGTGGGATCTTTGCGGATTTAAGCTGTCACAATCAATCAAAAGCAGTGAAAAGGCTGCTTTCCAGGTGGCACAGACAAGCTCTGTTTGGAAATCTCTTTTGAGGGTTGTGTCTTGTGAATAAGGGAATATATGTATATATATGTTCTGATCTAGAAGTGTGCATATCTTTATTAGAACAAGCAATTAACAATACAACACTGGAAGTACCAACTGCATGGGATATTTGAAAGAAAAGAGGAGGAGAAATAATGAATTATTTGAACAGGGCTGGCCACAACCGTAGAAACACCAACAATCTAATGACAATACTAATGTATATTGCAATTTATAGGCAATGTTAGGCAATAGAGCTGTGGTCTCTATTAGTTATTACTGTTGGTTACATTTTACTGTTTATCTTCAAAAGCAAACTACTATAATTAATATATTTTTAATATAACAGAATCATTTTTTGGAGAAGATATGAATGGGTGTCTATCTCCATACATTCTCAAGAGAAATGTTTTATCAGTTTGGGGAAATTTTACACTCCCTTCTGTGAAAGAGAGAAGGTAAAGAAAAAGAACCGTGGGCCTAACAGTATCTGCTGTAATTTCAGCGAAGTCAGTAACTTATCCTAGGGGTTTAATGCACAAATTGTTTTCTGTTAATCATGCAATCAATTTCTAGAAGATCATAATCAGACACAATCTGTATATTAGGATAGACATGTGATACTCTCTCTAGTAAGAGATACCAGCCCTCATGTATGGTGCTCTGAACAAGGTGTCACAGCTAATCTCAGACCATTTACTTCTGGTCTCTAATGTATCCACTGTAACTGTAGGGACTGCAACTGATAGAGTGTAAAACATACCCGCAAAGCATAGAAAGATCTTTTTTAACAGGAGGGTTACGCTATGAAGCTGAGATCAGTCTACCACACGTCAGTTGTGTGCTCTTTACAGAAGTTACAAAGGGAGTAAGGCTGATCTAGAAGTGAGAGTATCACTTTTCATCCACACATGGTGCCCCAAACTTTAAGGGTCATGCCCCATTAGAAATGCAAAGATCCACCTAATCGTTATAAACATTCCAGCTGGAAGACATGAATGATTTGAAATCAGCTAAACTCAAACTCTGTCCCATCTTCATTGCACAGCCATGAGGTTTCACTATGAATGCTTTGTTCTGTACCTAGGAGTACACTATACTGTGTCAATTATGTTATCCCTGTGATTTATAATGGAAACTCTAGGGCAGAGATTTAGAGACAGCTATGAAAGAGCTATGTAAGCTGAGAGCCAAGTCAACATGACTGCCCAGGTCACCTAGCAGTGATTCCCTGATCCAGAGTTTAAAGATGTTGGTAGTCCTAAAACATAGTGTTAGTCATTTCACTGAAAGGACTGGTTTCAGGTGGAGGTGAAACTTCTTACAAATTTAAGTCATATTCAGAGAACAGTTTACGCTGGATGAAATGAGGTAGAATTTAATGTGATATTTTCAAAATGATATGCCATGATCTTTTATTTAAAATGGCTTTTTCTCATTTACGAATGATCTATATTGGAAAATAAAAAAGATTAATTTAGGTTAAATTGCCTAAAACCAAAACTTCACATTTTGGGTCCAACTGGACATTTTAGGTCACTCCTGAGCATTCCCCCCCCCCCCCCCCAAACCCTCCAAATGATTCTTTTAGTTTTGCCTGAACTGGTTTTTGTTTTTTTGCCCCCTGATTTTCTGCCTTACCCATTGGACTGAAAAATCTAAAATTAACCCAGCTTTGCTCAGCAGTAAAAACAGGACTTCATATGTTTTTCTTCTATCCGCAATTATGTAGTCAACTTCTATTCCAGTGGTTCTTCAGCCTAACCAGAAGTGATTCAATATGATGGGAGAAAGCAAGTTTTAGATATGAGCTAACAGAATCATATAGCAGTTTTAAGACTGATTATACCTAGTGATGGTTTTTGATCAAGAGGCAGACTACTGTGTGTTTAAAGACATTGAACAGCTTGCTTTCTTCCAGTGACATCATTGGGCTTTGTCAGCAGTGGTTCAGCTACTGTTGCTGGGTTTCTCCAGAGAGAAATAGGCAGGCAGAAGTCCAGCACATGTTTGGTTGCTTAGACTCACCACTGCCTGACATCCCCCTGAGCCGTCATCTGGGTGGTTAGGATTACATTCTGTCATGTCTGATTTACCGTATGCGGTATACACCTGTGGCAGGCTCACTGCTTTTGCTTGGCAAGCCCGGCTTGGAGAAGGACACTTCGGATTGGTGGAACATTTCTACCAATCAGGT
Organism: Alligator mississippiensis; assembly: GCF_030867095.1. Taxonomy (NCBI): domain Eukaryota; kingdom Metazoa; phylum Chordata; order Crocodylia; family Alligatoridae; genus Alligator; species Alligator mississippiensis. The sequence continues at coordinate 116,419,062 of NC_081825.1, forward strand.
AACGGCTGGGAGAGGCTTTCCCTACCCCTGCTTGGAGGAGGGGGGGACAAGGAGGGCCTGGAAAGGGGAGGCCTAGGCATAAGGATAGGTAAACCCAGCCAGCAGCAGCTAGGTTCCCCCCATGAGAGCTGGAAGAACCCTCAGTGCCCAAAGCGGGGCACAGGGCCAGGAGGGGTGTCTCGGAGTGATGCAGACAATGCTGGTGGGGCCTTTGATTAGCAAAGGGCTCTGAGGCCCGATCAACAGCTCCTTGAAGAAAACTGTAAGTTGCTGCTGGAGTCGAGTCCCACAGGGGAGGCATTCCTGAAATAAGGCAACCCCGCTGCCCAGAGGGAAGCCTCAGGTGAAAGTTTCCCTCCCAGCTAGACCCATAGAAGGGGAAGCACCCTTTTTTAGCTGGGATCCAGGGGTAAACATGCCTTATCTCGTGTAAGACTGTGCCTCATATTTTGTATAATTGTTATCATAATTATGAATATGTTGTACATAATGTTATGGAATTGAGTTAGTTTGATGTAATGAGTTTTTGGCTTACTGTATTGTAAATATTCATCTGTATACCTTTGGTGTTGTTAAAAGATATTGCTAAGAATATTTTTGGAAAGTTTTCCTTGGTTACCAATTAGAATATTTACCTATATATATTGAATAAGAAATAATATGCATATTAGAATTCAATAAACTATAAATAGTTAAGAGCATTGGTGTGGAGTTGACTCTATAGAGGAAAGAGGGACCCACGCTCAAATCACTGGTGTCCCTCTCACAGCACGGTCACCTGCCTCATCTATCCCTTCTAATTGAGGACGGGCACACCTTTGGGTGTTCCCAGGTTACACACCATTCCAAATCATTTTTAACCTCATACTTCAAGAAAGAATGGACACATACAGGTTTTGTATATTGGAAATCTATTGCTGAAACTAATAACCCTAATTTGTTCATTTTGGGCCTTGATACCCTTGTTCTTCCCGAGAAGAACCTTACTCCTTTAAGATTCTGAATTAACTGGGTCTATGCAAAGAGAAAGATACTGTACAGCACAAGTAAGATGAGAATCTACCCCTTAATTCATCACCATCTTTCATCCCCTCACCCCATAAGCAACAACAGAGCAATCCTTCTTGATGCATTCAGGGTGAAGGCCTCTATAATGCTTAACCTCTTTATGCTAGAAAGTGCAGCCATAACACACTTGTGAAGTCTATCATACTGCTATGCAAGTATCTCACTGTCGTTAACTTTGTAAGCCAACTTCAACCAGCTTACACTCTTTCATGGTGTTGCTAAAGAGGTATTTTCTTAAGCACATTTGTTACATTAATCCATGTGTTATAATTAGGGACCTATCAAAATCATTATTTCACAATTTTCATGTAAACTACAATTTCAAAAAACATGGGCTCCATGCTTTTGCTGGGCTCCTTGAAAAAAAAACTGGATGCATCTACATGTGCCCTCAACTGTGCAGTTGTTACTGTGCAGTCATTTAGTACCTGTGTAGTAACCGCCGTTACTGCACAGTCCCGCATGGGTCATTTCCGACCCTACTGTGCACTTACAACAAGCTACTGTGTAGTAGCATCAGCATCACAGTTCGTGTTTGCTGATGCTATGTCACTGTAGCTTGTTGCTACAGCATCACAGTGTCTTGTGTAGACACACCCACTGAAAACAAAATGTCAGCTCCCTCTGGGGAACCAGCAGTCCTCATGGCTGCTGTGGTCTGGCCACACAGCCCACTGGGGGAAGAAAGGGAGAGGGGGTTATGAACATGGCAAAATGGCTGCTGTTGACCCATCAGCTGAAAGGAGCAGGGCCACATGATGGACAGTCCTTATAGCCAATCAGTGGAAGGGGATGGGGCCACCAGGACCCCTTAGCCAATCAGTGGCGGGGGGGGGGAGGAGGAGGACGCACACCAGGCTTGGCTCACAGATGTGGCTGCCGGCCCTGGGATCTGCCCATGAAATCAGACAGCAACTGCCTCAAGTTCAGTGGCCCCCTTGTTATAAGGTAGTGCCTTCTACTTCTGGTTAAAGAGACTGTCCAGGCTGGCAAATCCTAAAGCCAGAGCAGGTATACATGTTCTTCTATCAAAAGAGAAAAAAATGGTGCCTTCAAGGTACTGAGAAGCCTACCTTTTACCACTAGAGCTTTGTTAAACCTTTACTCCAGTCTCTTCCCCAATCTTTTAACATTCTTTTTAAATGTTTGTGATTGAACAAATTACAAAACCTCTAAGATGGTAAAGGTTTCAGTAGCATAACTGACTTTGTGAGTGGCAGCAAAAATAGTCACCTCTGCAGCAGTGGCCAATTGTAGTGCCATGACTGGCACAGTGGCAGCTGGTGCTACCCCATGTGTTGCAGCTCTCTCAGCCATGGAGCTGTGCTGCTATGCCTCTGAAAGATTTCTTTGCCAGAGGACTAAAATGAGCTTGAGGCTTAAGGTAGCACTTTTCAGTGCACCTAAAAGAAATGAGCTAAATGAAAAATTGGCGTTCATCAGAAATACATTTTTTTCTGTCAACATTTCTTTCAATTTTTAAATTACGGGGTGTGCACAAAAGATTTCTCTAGGTTCCATATAAAGCACAAGGGGAAATATTGACATTGGAACTGTAAGCCTCTTTTACCACAGTAAATAGTCTTTTACTCAATATACTCACTGTTGTCTAAACTCATATATTGTTTGAATACCAGTTTGAAACACATTGACAAATAGTACATTTCCCATATACTTCTAAACAAACTTTGCTGTTATTTGCAGATTCTAAGTGCTTTGTGTAGTGGCCACAATTAAAATGCCAGTTACCACACAGATACTAGAATTAATCTCCCATTCTAAAAATGAATAAACACTATGTGGCAACTATTTGTAAATGTTACCATTATAATGGCAATGATTGTAGAATGTTCTTAGGTGCTAGAAAAGACAAGACCAATTATATTTATTTAATCAAAAGGCAAAGGAATTGAAAAATGTATTTTTTTTTGTTGCTTTTTAAAAATAAAACAAATTCCCTATTGGAAGCATAGAGAAGTATGCTTAGACGTATTGGAAGAGTATTGGAAGCATGTATAATAGTCATGCTAATGAAGAATGAAATCCCTATACAAGAGAGCTTAACAGTTAAAGTTAAACATTTGTACAATATAATGAACAGTCAGACCATCAAGAATCAAAAGGGCTAGGGACATAAGTTACACATAAACTGGTTGAAGTGATCAGAAACTGGTTTAAATCTGAAACAGAACAGAAGCTCAGTGCACATAAACCAATTTGAAAATGGCTGAACTGGTTTAAGATAAACCTAGTTGAATGTAGTATCAGACTTAACTGATTTGACTCAAATCGGTTTATGACATTTCTGTCCCAGACCCCTTTCTGGTTCAAGTTAAATCAGAGTTCCTCAGCATCCCAGCATGCTTTCCAGCCATGGGTTTGGCTGTGCTATCGTCTGCAGAGCTGGCACAATCTCTCTGCAGTAAAGATGGGTTGATGGGGGAAAGGGGGGCAAGCCTGGTTGGGGATGCAGCCCAGGCATGGGGGTGGGGATTGCCACCCAGACAAACCCTGGCTGGGGTCTGGGGCCAGGGAGGGGGGTCAAATACATCTTCCCCCTCTCAAAATTACTGCTGGCTGCAATTGCAAATCCCAGAGATACCTGGAAGCAGGAAGAGGAAGTGATGAGCAACCCTGCAGAGTCCTGTTGCTGTAATTCTGGACTGCAAATACCAGAGACCTCAGGGGTAGCAGAAAGAGGAAGTGAACACACAGCCAGAGAGTTGTGCTCTAGCACCCCCTGGATTCTGGCCTGAGCCACTCCAGACATATGTCTGTATTTCCTGAATGAAAGGTAAATGTCTGTTCATTTCCATTTCAATTTCATCTGTGCAGCTTAGACTAACCTGCAAAGACTGAATCCACTCAGTCTCAGACTTTTTCATAGTTTCATAGATGTTTCATAGATGTTAGGGTCAGAAGGGAACAATTAGATCATTGAGTCCGAACCCCTGCCCTGGGCAGGAATGAGTGTTGGGGCCAGATGACCCTAGCCAGGTGTCTGTTCAATCTCCTTTTAAATACCTCCAAAGAAGGGGACAGCACTACCTCCATTGGAAGCTTGTTCCATATTTTGGCAACCCTCACTGTAAAGAATTTTTTCCTGATGTCCAATCTCAATTTGCTCTCTACCAGTTTGTGGCCATTATTTCTAGTAACTCCAACAGGCGCCATGATAAACATTGTATCTCCTATTTCTTGATGGCCCCCCTTGATGAGTTTGTAGGTGGCCACAAGATCCCCTCTTAGCCTCCTCTTGTGGAGGCTGAAGAGGTTCAGGTCTCCCAATCCATCCAGATAGGGATTTTTTTTGTAGGCCTTTAACCAGATGAGTGGCCCTCCTCTGAACCCTCTCCAGGCCATCCACATCCCTCCTGAAGTGTAGTGCCCAAAACTGGACACAGTACTCCAGTTGCAGCCTGACCAATGCTGCATAGAGGGGAAGTATCACCTCCCTAGAGGTTTGTGATGCATCTACTTATGCAAGAAAGAGTGTGGTTAGCTTTAATTATTACCTCATCACACAGGTGATTCATGTTCATTTTGGAGTCAAGTACGACCCCAAGATCCTTTTCCACAGTTGTGCTACTTAGAGTGATACCTCCCAGGCTGTAGGAGTGTTGATGATTCTTCCTCCCTAGGTGCAACACATAACACTTATCCTTGTTAAACTGCATCCTACTCTGTTCAGCCCATTTCCCTAGCTTGTCCAAATCAGCCTGGATTAGCTCCCTGCCGTCTAATCTGTGCAACTCCCCCCATAGTTTGGTGTTGTTAGCAAACTTGGACAGGGTGCTTTCTACTCCCTCATCCAAGTCACTAATGAAGATATTGAATAGTACTGGTCCCAGGACAGAGCCTTGAGGGACTCTGCTGCCTATACTTCTCCAGGTAGAAACTGATCCATCCACTACCACTCTCTGGGTGCATCCCATAAGACAATTTTCTACCCACTGGACTGTGTAATTATCTACATTGCAACTGATAGTTTATGTATAAGAATTGGGTGTGACATTGTGTCGAAGGCTTTTTTAAAATCTAAGTAAATAACATCCACCTCTATTCCTTCATCCAAGCATTTTGTGACCCGGTCGTAAAGTGAAACCAGGTTAGTCAGGCAGGATCTGCCTGCTATGAACCCATACAGATTGCCCCTTAGCATTATTTTACCCGTTGGTCCCCCACAAATGTGATCCTTAACAATTTTCTCAAAGGTCTTGCCAAGGATAGAGGTGAGACTAACTGGCCTATAGTTACCCAGTTCCTCCTTCCTCCCCTTCTTGAAAATAGGGACCAGGCTGCTTTGCCCTGGGCCATGGGGGCTTGGAGAAACAGGAAGTGCCACGGTGGGCATGTACAGTTTCACTTTATCTTACAAGCCGGCATCCCTGTTAATTAAGCATGCTGGCAAGATGCCAGTTAACAGAACTTTCACTGTATATTTTATTTCTGGAAAATCACTAATAGAAAATATTGGGGGAATATATTTTTTAAAACTGTTTTTAAAACTTCCTGTGTTACTTACTTTCTAGGGGTTTTATTCCATGACCATTTTAGGATGTAAATGATTTCCATTTTGGAAAGTGAACTTTCTGGTTATTTATGTCCTATATCTCTATTTCAGTTCTGCATTCAGCAGCTGGAGTCTGTGTAGAAATTTAAGTCACTATAACTTAGTGAATAGCTCTACAGAAAAAGGGCAGGAAACAAACCCTTTAATTTGTATTTTTGGGCTTCTCATCATATCTGAAATGATTTAAGGAGATGCTTAGAAGTAATATAGCATATCCTACACTATAGTTTACTGTATCAGTTTTTAATTAACAGTTTAGCATGTAAGCAGTTCCACTGAAATTAATGAGACTAAGTATCTGATTATGTGTATACAAGAGCAGGGTCATACCAACTTCCTTGACTTCTCTTTTCTCTTACTTCCTTGCAGTGATCATCAACTGATTTCAGTTCTATATCTGGATCAGCTTGTACAGATCCCTCCAAACTTCCACTTATTCACTCATAGATCTTCACGTAAGTTCAGGGCTGTATTGTCTATTCTCATATCTAAACTAATGTTTAACATTATTTAGGTTTTAAATAAGGTTCAAGTTGTGTGTGTATGCATACACATAGACCTCTATATCCACATATACCATATATAATCAACATCACAACATATACAATAAATACATTATTGAACCTAGCCAACTCCCAAGCTATTTTTTCCCCATTAGCTTGGTTTTCCCCACTCAGTTCTGACTCCCAAATAATCAGAGTGAGACGATAACTGGTCCCTGCTTATTTGTTCACTCTCCTCTGCAAAGCACACTATCAGCCATAAAGACAAAAAAGCCACAATCTAACAAGTTTACAAACTGTGTTGAGACAACCCAAGATAAGGTGAAAGGATATAAAATGAAGGAGAAAAAGATTTTAAAATGCAAGATCATAAAGTGAGTTAGTGGCACTAACCATGTCTCTGGTGGAAAGGGAAGATAGGTATATATATTTTTTCTGATATATTAAATTAACACAGATGAAATTCACTTCTATGCTTAAGGCCAGCATAAGGAAGGTATGAAGACTTGAATAAAACATCATGAGTGGTTCTTAGGGCTAATGCTGTTGGTCTGAGGTAGCATGTATTTCACCCCATATGAGTAAAGTTAAACATGGGCTCTGTTAAGGAAGAACAGGACCTTTCTTTAAGTATTGATTAAGAACACTGTGGCAAGTTAAATCAAACACACATAGGAAAAACTATATTTTTCCATTCTAGATTCATGTATTCTCATATATCACAAACACTTATTCTGACAGAACTGGGGTATTTTTTATTTCAGTTTAATAGCTTGGAATTTCCCTGACTCCCACCTTCCTCCAAAGTAGATTTTAGACAGAGCCATCAGAACAATTGCATACCATGCTTTATTGACTTGACTCCCTATTTGGTCAGTTTCTTATAGCAGTAGGTGAGGTGAAAAAGATAGAGTAATGCTTCTGTTTGATTTTCTTTTCACCTCAGGAATGTAAATTAACTTCAATTTCCAGCCAAGTAATGAACACTTATATGTTCTACTTCCTCAAGAAGCTGACAAAATAAATTCCTCGCTGAAACTTAGAAGAAAATAGGTCTGACAGCTTCATGCTCATCTGGGCATCCTTTCCTGGTTCTCTCTTTGCCAAGCCATGATTGCAAAAGCAGTTCCTTACACCCTTGAACACATGCCATAGAGCTGTTCCAACAAGCACAGCCACATAAGTCAACACTGGGGTGCTCAATTTAGCAGATATGATAGCTGCGTGCAAAGGAGAAATGAGCAATTGCCCCTACAAAGACTCCAGGCTAGCAGTAGAAAAAATAGTTGACAGAAAAAATAGTTATGGAGCCACAGTAGGACAGTGAAAGAGACTGGTAGAGAATTATAAAATGTATAAATGTACTGTGATACTGATTTTTATAACTATTTGGGGGCTGTTACACCCTGGTTGTGAGTGGCTCAACAGAACTCATGGAAAATTCAGGTGGGGCAAGGAGCAATTTTACAAAACTTTGCTGGTGAAATGTTTGCTTTACAAAGAAAGTTTTGGATAAGAAAAAAACGAATCTAGTGTTATAAAACTGTTGAAGTGGGTATATGCCAACATGAGGAACATAGCCAGGTTTTTTGGTTTTTTTAATGTAAAGATATGGGAACTGTATGCCAATTTTGTGAACAGCTTGTATAACTGACACAGATTTCAGCTCCCTGGTTTACACTAACAACTGGAAAGTGTTGCAACAGTAAAACCTACAATCAATTTCCTGACACAGCTAACAGTTTGAAAATCATTGGATTTTTCTGACCCAAACTTAAGCTGGAGAATGCTAAATTTCAGTAAAATATTCTACATCAATAAAAGTCTTCTCTGAAATACATTCCCTGGGTTTATAAGCACAACAAGCCCTTGAACAGAACTGGGCAAAATGTTTCAAATAGGCATTTTTCAGCAGAAGAAATATCTTTGGGATCGACTAGCACTATTTGCAAATTGATCTCAAATCTATCAAGATGTTTCAAGATGGGGAAAAAAAAAGTCTGGCAAACACTGAAAATGTGTCTTTTGAACATTTTCAAAATATGTCATATTTTCCATTTTTAATTTTACCTAAATTGAAAAAAGATTAAACAACTACAAAAATAAAATGTTAATTTTGGATATAATAAAAGTATTTGTTGGTGTGAAAGGACCTATGGGAGAAAGAGAGGCAGGAGAAGGGGGAAAGGTTCATTTCCTCAAAAGGACAAAAATATTTTGTTTCAGACCAACCAAAAATGATTCCTTTCCCTGAATTTTCTATTCAGCCAGTGACTTTTAAAACAGTTATTGGCCCTACCAAATGCTATGCATTAAGAGGCCAACATATACCTCTGCCAACTAAAAACAAGACTTTTCTGTTGATATCCATATCTCCATGGAAGACTTGACTTGCTGCAAATTTTTCCCTTAATATGCTCCATATTTACATATCTACATGTCTCCACCTGTGCCACAGGGCAGGACAATTACCATTCCCTGAGGAAAAGCTTTCCAGTGCCTGGCTCTTTCCACAATTAGATTAGACCCCACCAAGATCATTCACTTGCCTTTCCTGTTCAGGTCCATGCTTCCCAATCCTCCTTTTTTTCTCACTTTCCCCATTATGAGCAACTTATTTTGAGAGGTCTCGTAGACAGATAAAGAGGCATCCTCCTATCATCTTCAGAGAAAGGCCAGCTCTTCTGTGTGCCTTTGAGGAAGCAGGATATCAGCTGCCCACAGTTCCACTCTGGCAAAAACCCATGATAAAACATCTGGAATTCTGTCTGAGGGAACGCCTCCAACATTTACTTTGTCATCCAGTTGCATTAATGAGACCTCTGCACCTCTGCATTTGAGCTACCTCTTGTAGTCTCTCACATTGGAAGACAATGCCAACAATTTGCTCTTCAAAGGCCTCAATAAACTTCCAGAGCAACTATTGGATAGAACTTGCACTGAGGTACCAGTCTTCACTGGCCCTGTATAGTTATGTAAAAAAGAGCTAACAATGGTAATTGGCTTAAGAAAGAGGACTAAACAGACACCCTTGCCTATTTCTGCAATGTAAGTTTGTATACAGAGCAGCAGTAGTCTGGTTGGGCATGAATTACGTAGATTAGGGCAGTGTAGGGAGTCCCAGATTCTAGGTCCCTGCTCTCAATACTGTTTATGCATTTTATCAAATGTTTCTTTCATGCCAAATGCATGAGCAATACCCAAAGCAAGAACCAAGATCCTCTCAGGGGAGTGCTCTCATTTACAGAGGGCTACAGGATTATGCTTGATCTTATTTATATTCTCTCTGGCTCCTTGAATCTTGATTTCCTACTTAAACAGTGGTCCAGTTTCAACACCAAGAACTGACCCCATCCCAGCTTTAACTGTAGCCAGGTGGCTAATGCACTATCCTGGAAGATTCTGGTACTTTCTTCAGGAACTGTTTATGAATTTGGCATTAAAGAGTCATCAGGCTGAGGAGGGCATTGTAGTGGAGTATTGCAATTTCTATTTGAGAGCTCTATTAGGCTATTATGTAAGAGGTAGGTGGGACTGTCACCTTCTATTCTGGCTTTGCTTTAGCATGCAAGTGGCCATGGCAGCTGTACTTTGTGCGGAACATTTTTTTTTTTGGTGTATTTACACACTAAGCACACCTATTAGACTAGACCGCTTACTTACAGATATGCTTCACGTGTGAATGCAAGTGGATTAAAGTGTGAGAGAGGCACTGAGACACCCAGCCAAGGTTGTGGGAGTTCTGGAAATGGGCAGTAGGAAAATTTAGGTGCCTAAGTTTACTGCTGAAAATGAAGGTGTCTACAGCCTTTAAATGCAAAGACAGAAGTTCAGCTCTAGGTCTCACTCATTGCTCTTCACAGAAAGTGCCACGACTTAGATCAATCCTCCCAACCCAACAGACATTAACCATCCAGTTGACAGAGTGGGGGATTGAGCTCCAATTTGGAGCCATTCCAGGGAGAGGCTGTATCTACTGTGCCACACCTCTTCCAGCTCCTGTTCTGTCTCAGGATGGGAGGGGGAGAAGGCAGGAGAGGGAGGTCCATTTGAGGTTTCCCCAGCTATGCTGGAGTGGGGGGCTGGGTGGATTGGACCCTCAGAATGAGCTCCCTCTGCTTTCTTCTGCCCCTCCAATTCTGAAAACTGTGCCAGGAGCAGTGTTGGGCTGTATGAGCTGAGCCCTATTCCCAGCACACACAGACACAAGTTAATGAAAGCACTCTGCTTCGGAGCACCTTCATTTGAATCCTCATGTATTGAGGGTTCAGATTGTCACAGAATCTGGCCCACAGAATCAGGACCAGATTCTTGGCCCCAACTCTGCCTGCTTTGTATTATATCAGCAAGTCAGTGAGGATTATATCAATGGAGGGGAATTATTGGGTTATACAACTTCTATTCTCTTCTGTCATGTGAGGGCACATCTGGGTTGTGAAGTAGGGAGAGGAAGGACCATGAGTAAGAAGCTGTAGGATGCGTCACAGGTCTCTGCTTGATGTCTGGGTAAATCACAGTCTCTGTGGAACTGCCTGAGTTATAGTAGGATTTGAGGGGTATGGATATACCATTATGAAGGGCATGGAAGAAAGGAGCATGAGCTATTTTCCTCAAGTGTGCTGAGTATGTGGCAAAAGGGCCGTGTCAGTAAGAATTTGTTTTGCATGGGTGGTTTGCATTTTAAGTCTCTTGAAGAGGTGAAAGGATAATGAAAAAGTCTGTCCTTGCATACTGATTTAGACAGAAATGTGAGTTCTGCTTTAATAGTATTTGCTGACCTTTTGCATTCGTTTTCTATATACATTTCTGTGCTTCAGCTTTAATAGTGAGGGTACTCATGAAAAGCAAATTTCAATTAAAAGATTACTGCATTTGCCCGTAGAAAATGTCTGCTTCGTTGATTGGTTAGCTAAGTTATCTGACAGAAAAACTGGAAAATACCATGAGTGAAATCCTCACTCTACTAAGGGGGCCAAGAGTGTTGCATTGACTTCTTCAATGGGTCTAGAATTTCCAGTACAAAGCAACTTTTCAATTATCATACACACAATTTGTAAATGATTTGCAGGCAAAAAACGACTCACTGAAAAAACCCAGGGATAATTTCAAATGAGCAACTTTGCAATTTTTACCTATGCTAATAACTTGCAAGCATGAAAAAAAGGAAAATTATTTTTAAAATCCTTACCATAACATGAATTATTGCCCACATTGGTATTCTAAAACAAAGTAACTTTGTCCAACTTTGCAGAAACTCTGAGTTAATGGAATTTTAACTCAGTCTCCTAGCTAGATATGAACTCAAAATCAATTCCCCGCTACCTCAGTTCTATTCATAAGCTTGGAAGGGTGCTTACATTTAGGTCTCTTTTAAAGGTGACATAAACATTTTTTAAAGTAGGTTTATGCCATTTATTGCTTTATGGGTGCATCTACACTTGCAAATAAGTGCAACTAAATTAAATGAGCATTAAGCAATTTTTGGCAGGTGTCTACACATGCAGAGACTTGGGACTAAAGTAAATCTCAAGTCCCTCCAGTCCTGCCATATGCCCCTGTGGCAACTGGGGGAAGCTCCAGCCTCTGGCCACATGGCTGCCACCACTTGGCAGCCATGCTGAAGCCAGACCCAGGTGCCAGCACTTGATAGCCATCTTGGAAACTCTGATCCCTTGCCAGCCCCTTCCCTGCCCAGGAGCCATGTGCCCAGCATAGGGGCAGCGCATGGCAGCTCCCTCTGCCAACCCTGCCGCCCAGCATCAGGACTGCTCCAGTCCCTGCTCCTGCCCATGATGCCTAGTGCCCTGCTGCTCCAGCCTGGCCCCTGCCAGCAACAACCAGTGCCCTGTGCTCCTGCTGGCCACCTGGCACTAGCAGGCCCCGCTGTCCCCTGCCCATGCCCTAGGAGAGCCATGCACCCATCAGTGGGGGCCAGGGCACTGGCTGTGGGAGGACCTGTCTGGTCCCCCCTCCTACACTCCCCACTTCAGCCTGCCTGCCCCACCACCCACACACCTCCTACCCCATGGTCACCCCCAGCACCACTCTCAGGACACACATATGGGTGAAACAAAAAGGCTTTATTACCCTCACAACAGTTACCCCATCCCTCTGCCCTCCCCTTCCTGCCTCAACAAACAGTGCCCCTCCACTACCTTCCCTGACCACCAACAATAAAAAAAACCCACTTACAAGTAGGAAACTATATACAGGTGGGAAACTATAAACAATAATTTGGGTCTTCAATCCCAGAGTGGAGGGCTTGGGGGGGAGGGAGGGTTAGGGGTCAGAGCCACAGGGCAGGTGCCCATTACCCCAGCCCCTGGATGTTCCCCTGAGGGTCTGGGGGCTGCAGTGACCCCAGTGGGTGGCAGCTTCATTTACAGCTGGGTCTTCAGCCATGTTGTGCAAGATAGAGTGGTGTACCCGGGCTAGGTGGGTGGTGGCAGATCCAGGGCAGGGGCCAGGCCATGGGGTTTGTTAGGCAGGAGGCACCCAAGAACCTCCTGCCAGGGTCGGGCTGGGGCTTGCTATTGAGTAGCAGGCAGGACCCAGGGACCCTGTGGGTTCATGGGCAGAGGCCGGGCAGTGGGAGAAATGTATGTGGCCACCAGAGCCAGTGGGTGTCCATGGTATGGCAGTTGGCATCCCCCTTCTGCCAGAGCTGCTCCAGGCACTCCTGGTCTAGGGTCTCCATTCAGGGCCAGAGGTCCCACTGTGCCTGATCCTGTGCCTCTGCCTTCTCCCAGGTCCAGCTGGGGATCTGGGCAGTTGGAATAGGCATGCACATATGGGCAGGGCCAAGGCTTAGTGGGGAAGAAGATGAAGATGACATGGTCAACCCATGCCAGCTCTCTGGGCCTCCACACGACTGTCCCTACATGGCTGGCCCTGGAAGGCTGCTAGCACTCAGGACAGGGGCACAGCCTGGGACTGGGAGCAGAGACAGCCAGGCAGTAGCCCTGGGGGGTATCCCAGGGCTGGGCAAGGGGTATAGCAAGCTGTAGCCCTTTGCAACACTTACCTGTGGCTCAGCAGCAGCTCTGGAGGGGGACAGGCCAGGCAGAGACAGCTTGTGGTCTGTCCAGCTGGGCACATGGAGCCTGCTGGGCTCCTGCACTGATCGCCAGTTTTGTCCAGGCTCCTATGTTCTCCAGGCCACACAATGGCTGCTGGCTTCTATAGCCTGGGGGAAGAAATGCGGCCAGGCAGGAGCCCAGTCAGCTGGCCCCCTACTGGCTGGGCTGACGCAGCAATAAATTAAGTGCCAGGTCATGTCTACATGTGCATCAACGTGCATTAACTAATCATGCCTAAATCTGAAGCCTGCATTTGCAGGTATCAAATTTAGCCATGATTTTAAATGCACAATAAGGGTGCACACGTGTAGATGCGTGCCCATAATGTGAACTACATTAGGCTAATGCACATTAATGCATCTTGTGTAGATGTTTCCTATATCTATATAAAGAAGGCCTGCAAGGCTTGGTGGGAAATTGGATAAATCAAATTCAAATAAAAGGATTCAAATCAATTTCTCCCTCTTTCTAGATCACTGGTAATCTTAGTTCAAAGGTGAAACTTAAAATATAATTCTTAAGGATATCCTAACATAAAAATCCATAAAGGCTGCAATAGCTTTTCCTTTGCAGTGGCAAGTATTCCAGCCATATTTCAGGGCATAATCAATGGATTAAAAATAAATATGGGATTCAACTGTCATCAGTCATGGTTGATTTCCTTGGATCAGATAATTCACTGAAAGAATTACAGCTTCTTCCTAAGAAAACTAAGGGTGTATCCAAAATAGCTGTGCCTAAATGCTTTTTTCCTTTTTGGTCAATAGCCATGGAAAGGTTGTACCAAATTTGTCTACAATAATAAATCCAGTGGCACATAAATCGTACCTTGTATCTTGGGGTTTAGAATGAAGAATGAAACAAGCCATTTGAATGGAAAAGGGTACATATATAAGAAAGAGAGCTTTTAATTTTGATTTCAGTTGGGATAACTGAAAACATGATGCTTTACCTGCAGACATAGGGGATAGCACATCATGTAACATGCCACATGGAATGGAAATACATATTAACTTTGAGTTTAGCATCGTAAATTAAGTTTGGTCAGTAATTTATTTCTGTCAATGCATGCAGCACCATGCTAGCAATGAAAAAGATGCAGTCCGTGCACAGCTACCATTAAGCATGTTTTTGTCTGCATACTAGGAAAACAAATGCTAACCCACATGTAAATCAAACTGGTTACAAAATCTATAGTCTAATTACAGTTTAACAATGAACATAAACCTCTTCTATAAGGAAGTCTTAACTGTGTTGTTCTGTATCAGTCACATCATTAGTATTAGACCTCAATATGAGGGACAAATGCTGTACATGCTTGAAATGCCAAAGAATCTAGTGCCCTTGGCACTGGGTCCAAAATGACCAAATGAAATAAAATATCTTTTGCAGGGTGACAAAAAATAAGAGAGTATAAAATGTTTAAATACAAAATCTTAGGTATAGCAAATGTTTAATGGAAGCATCAGTGCAGGAATGGCTTAATAGAACACTCTGCAGGAATGGCTTAATAGAAAGTTACAAGGATAATTATGAGGGAAAAATAAGAATAGCTGAAGTAAATTGGGAACCTGAGTACAGTTATCTCAAAATACAGCTGCAAAAGCCAGGCTTGCGTGTTGAGAAGAATAGCAATATTCAAGAGCAAATGTTTGGTTGTATGGCTGTATAGTACTGTGTAAGTGGGGGGCCACATGCAATATGACGCTACTGTACCAGAACACTGCTTCCTAGACTGGGAAAACAGCGTGGGCAACCTTGACATATGAAACAGAAGTGCAATTTCTCATTTTATAATCTCTTTACTTTATTGGCTCTGGGGAGAAGGAGAGTTATTCAGAGACGAATTGTGTAAGTGGTGTCTTTGTCAAACATGTGCAAAACGAGAAATAAACATTTAAAACAGCTGAAGGGCAAAAGAGGCACTGCCAAAAATGCATGTTGCAGAAAAGAAAATTAAATTTAAACCAAGTGCTACTAGTATTGCAAAAAACAAGAAACAGAACCCTCTTCTGTATATAGCATAGGAGCTACAATGAAAAAATCTGGGAGGGGTAGAGTAGAAAGTGCTGGAACTGAACTAGGAGAGTAGAACCGGCAGAGTCATCACAAGAGATATGGACAAGAAGGTGCAAACAGCCAGAAACCCAAATAACCTTGAGAGCGACTCCTCCTCCTACAGTGAGAACCCAATTCTTTCCTATAGTCTATGATGGAACAGCTCTTGCCTCAGGTCCAAGGTTTGAGTTTTATTTCTCATTATAACGATTTTACTTTATTTCATCTAGTTTGACCTATTGTATAATCTGAGAACTGTGTACAAATTAGGCTTTACTTGATAAAGAAAATTTTACAAAAGTAGTAGAGCTGGCTTGATTTACAGGGCACAGCAGCGAATGCGGATGTCTAGCTTAATAACCTAGCACACATTGATATGCACATGGCACATTACTTTGTAATTGCAAGTAAAGGAAGTATAGAACTACAGTGTTTATTTGGTAACACCAAGCAAATTTCAGAGCTACAGACTGAAAAGTATAGCAAAGCTGTAAAATAAACAGCAGGATTTTTAAGCCACTGTAGAACAGCATATTATCTTACATTGTTTCCTGCCTCACTTCATGAATACTCAGAAAGGCCTCACAAATAGACTCCATAATTTTGCGTGCTTGAACATCAGTTTCTGGCAAGCTGGACAGCTAGATATCTTATCTAGTTTGTGTGCACACACACACATTTTCTAAATCCTCAGCATTGCAAATATAAATTTGCAAGTCTAATGAAAGTAGCACATTTTCAAAGAGGCTATCTATATAAGTTCAAGAGCAAGTCCCCAGTTTAGTAATGCCTAAAATTAAGCACATAAGTATTTATGTCACTGAGCCTACTAACAGACTTAAAAGTTAGAAGATTTCATATACTTTGCTCAGTCCTGGCCTGTGTGAAAAACTACCAGTATCATGTGTTTGCTTGGGCAAGAGGCTAACTTCACCAGAAGAGCAGGAGAGAATGACTTTCAGCAGTGTCCTCTCTGTTTTCCTCCCCTTTCCCTACCATTTGTATTTTAATCACTGTTTTCTCTTTAGAGGCTTGGGTTTCTGCAATGTCTTTGCAACATCTGATGCAGTAAGCTGCTGTGTGTGAAAACTTATGCTGTACATCTCTGATTTAGTCAGTCTATAAAGTGCAAATCTACGATCCCTTCTCCCTTTCATATGTAATCACATCATAGCTGGATAATTTAAAATGCACTCAGTTAGTAGTGGCATTACTGTGGGGAAGGAGTGGAGGCAGGGAGGCAATAAGGACAACTGTCCCAGGTGCCGACTTGGCAGGGGAGGAGGTGAAAAAATGTGGCTGTTGCTGGCAGCTGTACATTTGGCTTGTGATCGCAGCAGCAATTGGAAATCGCCACTTCCGCTTTGTCCTGGGCACCTGGCCACATCCGTACACTGCTGTCAATTGGGCATTTTAGACTTTCTGTTTGATGATATCTAGTGAAGCTTCTGAGAGCCAGACCTACAATTTCTTTGCTATCATGCAGAAATAATATTTTGTACTGTTTTCCCTCTCCAAAGAAATCTGAAAAGATGGCATTCAGGTTTTAAGGAATATTGTTGAAAATATTAGGATAATATTGGAAAAGGATCAGAGGTCTCTGGAGGATGTGTAGTGTTACAGTGCCAGCTTAGCTTGTTAAAGCTGAGCTAATACCAACTATCTGTGAAAGTGGTTTTCAATTTGTCAAGTACTGTAATTTGGAGGTACTTTTATGCCCAAGTATATTATTACCTCACAGTACCAGAAGCCAACTTTGTGCCTATTACAAGACTCAAGATCATGGATTTCCTGAGGTGGGTATCATAATCTTGATTTTAGATTTGTTGTTTTTATAACCAGAATTTAAACAGAGTTTCTATGTTAACTTGGAGGCTCTTGAAACTGAAGTGTCTGGATTTGTGGAAGCTAACAGAATATTACTTGCATTTAAAGAATTTTTGTTCTAAGCCAGGCCCACAGTTATGCCTTGTCTCATACTCAGTGCATTTTTGACTAGGGTTTGATTACAACAGTTAGCATTTAAAGCAATCAAGTACACCCTTATTTGCACTGGTGACGCATTGGGGGTACACATGGGTGCACGCGTGCCCCCTGAGCTTGTTGGTGCACCCCTGCAAAAAGCATCCCTGACACTGCCGGTGGCGCCTGTGGGTGGTCGCTGCTCACCACCCCCACCTTCGCTGCCACTGCCAGCGTCTGCAGGCGGTCCCCAATTGCCATGGCTGCCGCCACCGTTACTGACTACATGCCCCCACCACTGACACGCTGCCACTGATTGCAAGAGGTCACCGTGCTCCCCCAGCCTCCATGGGCATGTGGCATACATGCTTATTTGGGTCATTGTAGCCCAAAAGATATTTGGTGCAGGTCATTAATTTGGATCATGCACAAGGGAACTGAGAATAGGATTCCTTTATCCACCCTGTAATAGGGATACAGTTCCTCCATGATAATAGGAGTTGGGGCCAACATGTAGGGGAGGTCAGTATCTGTTTCATAGCACAAAAATCTCTTGACCGTATTCTAGAGTACATATTGGGATAAAAGTGGAACGAAGCTCTACCTTGACCAAGATACTGTCTTTGTGTTATGACTACAAGATATTATCTTGGTCAGCTTAAAGAACATGCTGCTAATTTTAACCTCTTTTTCTTTATAGAGGGGGGCCTGAGCCATGGCGTTTGGATTCAGAACCAGGACTGAACTTTTGCACAGTTGAGAGTTTTTTAGATGTGGGCTTCTGCTTCAGACCCATGTCTCATACTCTATAATCTTCATTGCAAGGTACATGGCAGATTTTCCCTATAAAACAGCAACGAAAGGATATGTTCCGCATGAGAGAAATCATCAGAGAACATCAATTCATATTTCAGGTTAGGTGCATTTTCATTACTCTGGTGCGCATTGTCTACAAACACTGGGTGACAAAAGCTTTGCTATCCTAAATAAAAAAAAAAAGAACTTTAAGTTGCAAAGGTCAAAGATTTGCCAAAAGCAAACATCTGATTAAGAGACACATTGGGGAACAATGACGGCACCGTGGCTCCTCTCAATATTCTTCCAGATTGGATGTAACAAATGACTGTCCTCTCAAACTTTCAGACTGGAGTGCAGGGATGAGAGGAGAGGAGAAAGAGGGTCTTAAATGCTGAAACTAGATTCCCACTGCAAACCACTACTGGGATGAGAATCAGCAGCTGAACTACATTTAAAATATAGACCTTGTCAAGAGCAAATTGTAAAAAAAACAGCTCTGCTGATAGTGAGCAGAGGAACTACAAAAAAATTGCTGCCTCCCTTCTGCTGCTTCTATTTTGGGCAAAAGGAAGAGCCTGGTACGGCTGTCTGTAGCAGGCTGGGGGAGTGGATGATATTCCAGTTCCTTCTCGACCTGCCTAACACAGGCTATGAGAAAGATAGATGTTAGAATAGTCCCAGACTAGGGGAAAAGGACGGTCAAAGGAGAGCCAGAGAAATGAAGAATTTGAATGGGTGATGTGGCAGTTCAGGACCGTGATTAGGGTCAGGCAAAGAGTTTTGAAGAAAGAGAAAAAGAGAAGATTATGAGGAGGAAAAGGAGATGGAGATCTATACTGCACACAGTGGCACAGTCAGGAAGGAAACTGTCTTGTGGAGAAAGGAGAAATGACTAAGGAATGGCCCAAAGGAAGAAGCAACTACATATTTGGATGTATCCACTTCAATGGATTCACTAGATACCAGAAACAATATCAGGTGTTAGTAACATTAGAAGCCAAGGGTGGGAGGAAGCAGGCTGAAGAGGGGTGGTGTAGCTTGGGAATTTGATGACAGGCAGGTTGTGGTAGAGAGGAGAGGGATGATAGGAAGACAGGGTAATTGAACAGAGAATAATAGCAAAGAGAATGGTCTCCGCATCAGAACTAGAAGTGCTAGCCTGCCTATTATTAGTAGAGAAATGTCAGGGTCTCTCTCAAGGCCACCCTTACTCCAGCATAGTTACCCTGGGCAAAGCAAAACACATATTCACACTGCATCCTTTAAAAGTGTCCTACTAGGTTTACTCCACTGGTCTTTCCAAAGTCATGTGCCTACCTCAGTACGTTTCTATAATTGTGAAGGCTTTCAGAATTGTGAGGTTAATTTGCAATTTAAGCTTGAGTGTTATTTGTTATATTACTGTTAGAATTACAAATTTAAAATAAAACTGAAGAGAAAAATACACTAGAAGGGGTGGGTTGTAGTCCAAAAATATACATGCATTATAATTACACTTTAAATGCAGTTTGCAATATGAATAGGAATATGCTGCTGCTGTTGGGGAACCTCATGGCCAAAGCTAGGATCAGATGAGTCTTTAGAGCCAGCAGTTTGCCTCGTCCATGCCTCTAATTTCAGAGAAAAAAATTACTTTATTATGCAAATGGTGTATTCAATTGTAACGTGTAACCTGTGTTGTATTACACATACCACGGAATCAAGAAACAGGAACACTATCACATGCCTCTGGTTTCTGCAGCTAACCACATATTGAATGAACATCCCTGCTGCAAACTGAAGATCAAAAAATCCTCCAAAAACAAAACAAAACAGCAACAAACAAAATAAACAAGAACAATGTCCCCTCCCCCCATATCATTGAAATATTCCTGAATAATGTAAAATCATGAATAAATAGAAGCATTTCCCATTCTGGCCATAGACTACTTGCATGAAGAAAAATGTTGGCTTTTAGTAAGTGATTACTTGTGGATTCTTCACCCAGCTCTCCTTAGCATATCTAGCGACAGTTTCAGTATCACATTCAGAACTTCAAACTAAAATACAAGGCAATGCAAAAGGCTTGGAATAAGATACTCATTCTTAAATGAATGAGTATATTACCAGCTAGAGGCATGCAAATCTGAACTATTTTATAATGATGTTCCAATTCAGTTTATTTGTTGATGTTATCCATTCCACTACTTTAAAAGAAAATAAAGCTAAAAGCTCTTCAAAAGCTGTGTTTATTCTGGGGAAACAACTACAGACCTACTTTATATACTTGGCACTTGGCTCCTCCAGACTTCTGACACAAAAGTCACCTTCTTGTTTTCAAGCTTATATGTAATAAATCAATCCTGTCCTGTTCCACCTAGTCAATCTAGTATACACTGGACGAGGACATAGCACAGTTTGTACACATGAAATGAAGACCTAAGTAAGCCATTCTATACATTTTTTTAGGAACAAGGAAGAAGGTTGAACATATAATATACAGGCACCCTAGCTAGAGCACAGTTTAGTTCTGTTGCTGCCTTCTCCCATACTAGCCTCTTATAACTTCCTTTCCTCCATGAGGGGCAAGACTTGTGAGGCTTCATTCACGGCTATCATCAGTGTCAGTCCAGAGGTCAGACAACAGGGTGTGATCTCAACTACCTCCTTCCTTCTTGCCTTCCTTCCTTCCCTCTCCTCTACAGGGACCTAGGACCTGATACAAATCCCACTGACGTCAATGGGAGTCTGATCAAAGAAGCTTTGGATCAGACCCCAAGGGCATTGCCTCTAACAACTATTTATGGTAAACTGATGTGAATTTTGGGAATTCTCCTGACTTTGAAATTAAACAGACTTTGATTTTTATATACCAGTTAAAGAAATCCTCTATTGAGCTCTGATCCAGGAATGCTTCAATATCCAGAAAAGCACTTAAGCACATATTTAACTTCAAGCACCTCCTGGAGTCCAATGCTGTCCTAATAGGGATGGACTTAAGCATGTGATTAATAGGAGCATTGAGGTGTTCTTAAATATCACCAATTTAAATACATCATTAAAGATAAACATCTGGATAAGTGTTTTGCTGAATGAGGGTGTGATTATTCATATGCTTAACCACTTTACTGAATCAATGAGACAGGGTCTGATTTGTGCAGGTTAACAAAGACTACACACTGTACTCCCTGCTATACCACTGTGGATTACTTGGTTAGTACAGGTTACATCATCTGGAAAGGTATGGGAAGCAAGAGGCTAAGCTGGTGCCTCAGAAGTGCCTGGCTCCCAATTAACTATGTTGGACATGAGGGCTCTCCTGGGTACAAGCCTTCTGACAGCAATTAAAACAGAAGGAAACAAAAAAGCCTGTGCCTTCACGAGACAAAGGATGTCCTCATGGCTCGGGTTTTTTTCTATGAAAGTCTTGCTGCTCATTTTAAATCACTCTCAGTCCTACATGTGAAGATTTTCACATTCATTTTTTGTCTATAAACTAAACAAGAGACTCTGAAACTATTTTTCAAATGGGCTATCTTTTATTTAGGTGACATCTAGATCATTTGATTCCTGGTAGAAGTTGGGAAGCAAGGAAGTGACCCAAAGTTTGATTATTCTGCCTTATGTTTTAATATGTGCTCAAGTATTATGAATTAAAAATAGGTTTTCAGATTGAATATGTTGCTGCTAATGAAAGCAAGGGTTTAAGTCAGTTAGTAAGAATTACTAAATATAGCCATAGAATCATCTGAGAGAGAGAAAAAACCACCTCCCTCCCCCCAAAAAAAAACAAACCATGAGGAAACAACACGTGTTATGCAATTGCTGATTTAAAGCTGTGTGAAGGTGACACACTAGGAACCATTTTCATTATTAGAGTACTAGTGCCACCTGCCGACACAAATGTCAGTTGCTCTCTTCTTTCTGAACACAATGACACATGAAAAACAAAAAGAAAAAGTCTTTATAATTAAAATATCCCTCATGTTACCAAAATCTATCATTTACAAAAACTGTGGAGTCAGCCATCTGATTGAACAAAGTATTCATTGACTTCTGTGACTGTTCAAAGACTGTACATGGGAGGAAAAAAGTGTGCTGACTTCCTGGAGGGAAGCTGTGTTTCCCCTTCTCCTACTACATTCCTAATTCAATTCTTTCTGCAAGTAATTTAAAGCAAATGTACCCTGCACCATATTTGCTAGGCACTGATGATTGATCATTTTGATCAACATCACAATTTGTTCCCTATATCACCGTGTCTCTATTGACTACACAATCTACAGAATTTTGCCAAAGTGCATGTATTAATTCCCAGGGATCTGGGAGAAACAAAACAATCATCATGAGTATTGTGCTCTACATCAGTATGGAAATGGAAAAGCTCATCCAGACATACACCAGAGTATCTTACATTTTTTTAAATTATACTTTAAATCCTAACATAGGAATTCATATGTGTATGGAACCGAATTCTCCTCTGACAATGCAACTGCCACACGCACAAATGAGAATGTGCCAGTCAGTTGCATTATTGCACCAATGATAATTATATTTTAGAAGGGGTGCTTTGAGACTGAACACAAGAACAATATTGTGTGAAATTATCATAACAGCATCAAACTTCTTAAGAATTTATGGATGAAGATAACTGCATGTCCAGACTCATACTGCTTGCCAGATTCTCAACAGCGGTAAATCGTAGTTGTAATGCAGACTTCAGTGAAGCTCCATTGATTTGTACTAGCGGAAGATCTGGCTTATTGGTTTTGATGCCTGGTGCTGTTTCACTACTGGTTTGGGTAGAGAGTGCTATCGAGATAGTTGCTCCAAAGAAAGTTCCAGGAAGGACTATATCCCAAAAGGACACTCCTCTTTCCTTAGGCAGACCTTATAGGTCTTACCCAATCATTTTGCACAACAAAGTAAGCAGTAATTCATGGAAAAGCCCTGGATGATGACAACAGTGGAGAATGTGTCTGCTATAATAATACATTCTTATATGTATTCTACAGCATAAGCACAATATGCCCATTCTATATTTTATGTTTAAACACCTATTTATTAATTGTATAAGAGAAGCAAATAGCTTTTTATCAAAATATGTCCCGTGGCATATTACGTGGTAATTTGATTCTCTATACTTGATAACTTGGCCAGACCACAAAGGGGAATTTAATTATTGCTGGATTAAGTTCTGGTTTGTATTTTTGTCTAAGGCTAGCTATCAATACTTAGAGACATGCAGTCTGCTTCTTAAGTATTTTTATTCAAGGCACTGCATTTTTGTGCTTTCTCATCATACATATGAAATAGAAACAAAGCGGGATATATATACATTAACACAAATACATGACTGGATACTAGATGGTCCACTGGCCTTTTTAAAACATGTACATTAAAAAAAATAGTAATCTACATGTTCTCCATGCAAGTACTGTATAAAATTATAGACCTGTTCTATTATAGAGATATTCATGAAATCACCCTTATTTGAGGTCCCTTCTTGTGTATGGTTATATTCAGATTTATTAGTTAGCACTACAGACTGGCGAGCCAACAAACTTTACCAGCTCACTCCATTCAGCTGGCATCTCTAAGAACACTTTTCACTACAAACACTTTGTGTTGAATGGGATGACTATGCAGCCTTGCCATTCATGGGTTATGGTTGGATTTTACATCAAAGATGTCCTGGGTTTTATACTGTCAGAAGCAATTTTGTCCCAGAAGAATGAAGTTTGTGATTATCTCAGGAGCAAACCTGTCAACTCAGCTCTGTGTGGAAAAGCTGCTGGCTACAAAAGCTTATAACAAATGAGTATTTGGATAGTTGCCCTAAAAAAAAAGAAAAGTGTTCACTGTCACCTAACCTAAAGAGACTTTCTTTCCAAGTACATTTATCTGTTTGCTGACTGAGCAGCTTTCATGGTAACTTGAAATTAGGAGGGGGAAAGAAAATGGCTTTGCTTTTGTTTTGATTTTTTTAACAAACAGTTAAATTTATGTCATGTTATATAGCAATGCAAATAGAAAAAGGCACAAACATGAAAGCATTACCAATGGCAATTTTTTACAAAGATGGAAGATTTGATACGGCAATCTGCAGATGTATTGGTTTGGAACTGGATCCAGAATGATGATGGATGCCAGGGAGTGTGTAACAGGGGGTGTGTCTACACAACATGCTAACTGCGCAGTAGCAAAATATTACTACATAGTAGCACATCACAACACAAACAGTGCTAATATGCTATTGTGTGTTATTATTAGGCTACTGCAGAGCAGCATCATTAAAAAGTTGTTCGTCATCGCTACTGCACAGTAACTCCAGTTACTGCCCATTTATTTAGTACTTGATTATACAAGTACTAAATAAATGCACAGTATCCACTGTGCAGTGGCTTCTCAAGTAGGTACGCTTGGGGAGATCACTCTAGATATACCCTGTTCATATGCTCGCCCTCTAAAGCATCCACTACTGCCATAGTCAAAGATAGGATAAATGGGTTAAATAAGCCAGTGGTTTGATCCAATAAGTTACTTCCTATGTTCTTTGAATACATACGTAAGTGACAGGTTGGGCTCTGCAAATGACTAATGATAGCTTTAAAATGTTTATGTGGGGCTCCTCAAAGCTGAGACATTCCCAATACTTAGCTACTTTAGAAATTCTTGGTCAAGATATGATATTACGAATTATACCTTCAACTGGTTTTGCATCATAGATTCATAGATTGTTAGGGGCTGGAAGGGACCTTGCAGATCACTGGTTCCAGACCCCCCACTCTAGGCAGGAAAACAACTGGGGTTAGGTGACCCCAGAAAGGTGACTGTCCAGTCTCCTCTTGAAAACCTCCAGGGTAGGTGACTGCACCACCTCTGGAGGGAGTTTATTCCACAGTATGGACATCCTGACTGTGAAGGAGTTTTTCCTGGTATTAAGCCTGAAGCGGCCTTCCAGGAGTTTGTATCTATTGGTCCTGGTCTTTCCCAGGGGTGCCCTAGTGAACAGGTGTTCACCAAGCTCCTGAAACACTCCTCTGATATAGTAGTAAGCCGCTATCAAGTCCCCTCTCAACCTTCTCTTCCTCAGGCTAAAGAGGCCCAGGTCCCCAGCCTTTCCTTGTATGACTTGCCTTGCAAGTCCCTAATCATATGGGTGGCTCTTTTCTGGACCCTCTCAAGTTTTTCCATGTCTTTCTTGAAGTGTGGTGCTCAGAACTGGATGCAGTACTCAAACTGTGGTCTCACCAGTGCCGAGTACAGTGGGAGTATTACTTCCTTAGTTTTACATGAGATGGATTAGTTGATGCATGCCAGTGTGTTATTTGTGCTACTGACCACCATCTCGCACTGACAGCTCATATTCATGTGATGGTCAATCATTACCCCTAGGTCTCTTTTGGCCATGGTGCATCTTAAGCTGTCACCACCAAGCCTGTATGTATGTTAAGGGTTGTTTGCCCCCAGATGGGGCACCTTACTCTGGCCACTTCTTGCCAGGATGACACAGATCCATTCACGAGAACTCTCTGGGTCCTACCCTGTAGCCAGTTTCCCACCACTGAACCACTGAGCAGCTGAGCCCACAATCTTCCAGTTTTCCCACAAGGATATTGTGGGATACAAATCAAAAGCCTTTTGGAAGTCTAGGTATATAATGTCTACCTCTTCTTCCATGTCCAGGTGGTGAGAGACCTGGTCATAGGAGATGAGATTGATAAGACAAGACCTACTTGCAACAAAGCCATGCTGGCTGTCGTTCAGAATCTTACCTTAGATTCATAGATTCATAGATGTTAGGGTCGGAAGGGACCTCCATAGATCATCAAGTCCGACCCCCTGCATAAGCAGGAAAGAGTGCTGGGTCTAGATGACCCCAGCTAGATGCTCATCTAACCTCCTCTTGAAGACCCCCCAGGGTAGGGGAGAGCACCACCTCCCTTGGGAGCCCGTTCCAGACCCTGGCCACTCTAACTGTGAAGAAGTTCCTCCTAATGTCCAATCTAAATCTGCTCTCTGCTAGCTTGTGGCCATTGTTTCTTGTAACCCCCAGGGGCGCCTTGGTGAATAAATACTCACCAATTCCCTTCTGTGCCCCCATGATGAACTTATAGGCAGCCACAAGGTTGCCTCTCAACCTTCTCTTGTGGAGGCTGAAAAGATCCAGTTTCTCTAGTCTCTCCTCGTAGGGCTTGGTCTGCAGGCCCTTAACCATACGAGTGGCCCTTCTCTGGACCCTCTCCAGGTTATCCACATCCCTCTTGAATTGCGGCGCCCAGAATTGCACGCAGTACTCCAACTGCGGTCTGACCAGCGCCCGATAGAGGGGAAGTATCACCTCCTTGGACCTATTCGTCATGCATCTGCTGATGCACGATAAAGTGCCATTGGCTTTTTTGATGGCTTTGTCACACTGCCGACTCATGTTAATCTTGGAGTCCACTAGGACTCCAAGATCCCTTTCCACTTCCGTGCCACCCAGCAGGTCATTCCCTAGGCTGTAGGTGTGCTGGACATTTTTCCTCCCTAGGTGCAGCACTTTGCATTTCTCCTTGTTGAACTGCATTCTGTTGTTTTCTGCCCACTTGTCCAACCTGTCCAGATCTGCTTGCAGCTGTTCCCTGCCCTCCAGCGTGTCCACATCTCCCACATCTCCTTCTGTGAGCATATCACATATAGATACTTTAATGCACTTTTCAAAGGGCACAGACAGATTTGCTGCTCCACGCTGTAATTCATGGCACTTTGCAGTGAGTGCCATGAGTTACAGCAATCCCTTGTACCCAACACACATTTGCTGTTGGGTCCCAGGGGTTGGGGGATTGTGCTGAAGTTTAGAGCAGCTGCGAGTCTGCAGTCACTCTCCCCTAGGCCAGTCCTTCACTCCTCCCAGCCTCAGGATTGTCTTCAGAATGGGAGAGGGGATGGAGTGGAGGGAGCTTGTTCTGGGGGTTGCCCAGCCAGTGCTGGAGGGTGGGGTGGGTGCACTGGAGACCCTGAACTTTGGGGCTTTAGGTAAAGTGCCCCCACTGCCATTTTGAAGCATGGGGATGCTGATACATGAGATGCTCCAGGCACTTTAAAGCACTGCTCTAATGAAAGCACCCCCCACCCTTGGAGCACGTGTATAGATGCCCTATGATAACAGCTTGCTGAAACACAGGATCTAAGACCCTTCTAAGCCAATAGATATTCAAGCAGAGTTGGAACTATTTGAATAGGCACTTAGAGTATGGGGGGAGGGAATTTACATACAGTAACACTGATGGCCTGACTTCTGTTCTCTGATTCCAAAAGCGGCATACTATAGGATGATTGGGTCAAACTGTAGAGACAGGTATATGTACCTGCAAGATTTACTGCTGTGCCAAACGCCACCCTGAAAATCATGCAGCTCTGTTTACATTCCATTTTTCCATGGTTCCAGAGAGCTTCTGTTGTAATTGGAATAGTTGTTTATTTTTTAATCCCATGTTATTATTATTTATTTATTTATACATACCTATAGACTTGGCTCCAAAATATTTTATAAATCAAATTATAATCAAAATATGCACCACTGAATGGTCATTTGTTACAATACTCTTAAAAAGTTAGGCCATCTACCAAAAATAGTTAACCAAATAGAAAATCCACATCTCTCTCCTTTATGTACACCTAATAACTAAGAACCTAAATACCAACTACCTACGTACTTGGTTTGGGGGGGCCACCAAGCACATGCACACATACACATGTGAGCAGCCCATGTTCACTGAAGTGCTCTCCTCCTGCCCCACCTTGCCCTGGCCAATCCCTTTCCCAAGCAAGAGAAGCAGTGCCTAGTTCAGCCTGCCCCCTGCCTGCAGCTGCTACTCAGGAGGAGCCAGACTGGGTACATGAGGCTGGGGTAGTACCTGCACCAGTCTGCCTACCTTGCTCACACACAGTAGCAGCAGTGCCTACCTGCCCACCTATGGTACACCACGCTGCTCCACCTCTCCACTGGACTGTAACCAGCATCCCACCTGCCTCTGCCTGCAGCAGCACTGCTTGCTTGGGGGGTGGGGAAGACAGCAAAATACAAGTTCGCTCAGGGCACCATTTTCCCTATGGCCAGTTATGGTCTTGGCCAAGTAAATTCCAATGCAGGTGAAGGCTAGCAGGACACCAGGCTTCCCCTCAAAAGAGCTGTTCAGAGGTAAGTGAGATGAAAGAGGGAGGAAAGAACTGGATTATAAAGTCCATTTTGGCTGCTTTATTCCTTAACTCTTCTTCCTTGTGCCTAAAACTACAATAAAACTTTAGAAATAAGATGCAAAACCAAAGAATTAAAATATGCCAGTGATTAGGATATGCACAAAACAACCCAAATTAACTCAGATTTCTTTGTTATTCATTTCCTTTCCTCTCTTACCTTAGTCATTGTGGAGAGTCTCAAGTTAGGTGATTATCCTCCAGCTGTAAAGTAGAGTTGCAGACCATAGGGCTGTTCTCATATGCCAGTCTACACGGGACTTAGATTCCAAGTCCCTCAGGACAGAGGCTGTCTCTTTAATTTGTTCTCCACCACAAAAAATTGGTTGCCACATAAATTAAAAAAGTTAATTTTAAGAAAGTTTTGATTTTAATTCAAAGTAAATCTGAACTTTGTGGCCTAGGCCAATTGTTCTCTGTCTATTTCTCACCTGAGAAACAATAAAGTCTGGTTTTAGATCAATTCAATTTCAAAGACTCATTACTGGTATATGAAGCAATACATGTGTTAACCAAGGGCAAAAAAAGATACAGGTCTCTGTCAGTGTTAGGCACATCATATCCAGAAGAAGGCTATACACAATCAGCAGTGCTAACTACTGTTTCAGTGGTAGATTGATACCTACTTTTTCAGCGTTGGATGTAGTAAACTATTAAGACAGTACTTTGCACTTTCTTATAAGTGATTAGATCCAATTTTTATAACAAGGTACTAAGAAAAGTTTCCCAGATATTGTGAAAAACTACCACAAAAATAAATTGGAATGCTAAGTCCTGGGAATTGGACTGGGCCTTGTAGTTTTGATCATAACCTGTGTCGCAATATCAAAAGTACTAAATTTTACATTTCTGACCGAGGTTAGTTTTGTCCGTGTGGTTTATGGACTAGAAGGAAAGTGAAACATAAGGTGCTAAAGACTAAACATAAAAGGCATTTTTGTTTAAGATAATTATCATCTCTGTTTAGAGCTATTAAATTACAAAGATTAATATAAGAGAACACACAGAAATTGCCAGAAGGCAACACCTGAACTAACTGTGTATGTTTAACACAAGTCCTGTTAAGTACCTGCTCACTCATCTCCCTAAAGCTTCTTAGATAAGCTCTAAACAAAAAAGTTGCAATTATTTGAAATGGAAGAAAGAAGGGATTTCTAACACCAGAGTTTGGGAACTCTCAATGGACTTTGATCCATTACTTACATATCATTTCTTTGATAGTGTGTTACGGTATGGTGTATTGTTTTCTTAGCATGGTACAATGTTTGTTATAGTTTGAGATGCATCAGCATTTTTATTGTAACCATCCATACACATTAATTACTACAGATGTAATCATTTGTTTTGTCCTAAATATGCTAGGTAAACAGTTTGCATTTTTATACATTTATACATATATCTGTATATATGATTAATATTTTGATAGAAAAAATAGTATTGGATAGCACTTAAGTTGAAATGCATCTGCCCTCAGTACTTCCTTTTTAAATTGCACATACATTTGCTTAATGCAAAAGGCATTTGGTAATATTTCTCATGCTTTCTCTCAAACCAGAGGGGATTATTTTTTTAAATAGGTCAATAAACTCTAAAAGTGATTTTGACTTTCTATAAAACAAAACCTTTTCCCTTATACTCCAATCTGATACTCTAAAATTAATTATTTAACAAAGCTGAACTCATGTTTAGTGTTTTTTAAAAATAGTTAAACTTTTTTTTAGATGTCACACTAAGATTTAAGGGACATGTTAGGTTTGGAAAAATAGTTCAGTTATTATGAATTTTTTAAATTGAATATTTGTTTCATTATAGAATATTCTGGATTCTACAACAAGAAGCATATAATTTTTCCTGGGCCATATATATATATATATATCTGAAAAAAGAATACATGTTAAACACCCACAAAATACTTGTCTCTTTTTAAACCTCAAATATTAAGACACATCATTTCAATTTAGGGCCATTGAAATCTAAAAGTGACCCATACAACTGACTCCATTTTTAGTTTCATACTTATTTATTTGGATTTTATGTATTTGTGTGTATGTGTGCGCTTTTCCATAGCGTACTCTTTGGGCTTGGGTTTTCACTACCTTGTGCCTGCGAAAAATGGAGATGAATGGCAATGGCTCCGATTTAAATTTTGACATACAATTTATGAGCGCATAAGACACAATACAGTGGAGAACCAAGCCATTTCCCAACAGAACTCAGGCCACTCATCCAATAAATAGCCACTTTACCACTGAAGTGTTTGTAGCAGATCCTCTTCTTCAGGTCAGTCCCTTTGCACTCCATTGATGGTGAGGCCTGGACAGAGAGTAATTAAATTCCATTTCATGAAACATTCTGAGGTTTCATAAATTGTTTTCTATGCAAAACAATGACAATAGGAGTGTTGCAGGGCAATAGGGTGTCCTGCTCCTTTTAAGGACTGGAACTACAGTCAGTTGGGAGCCCCAGCTGCTGGTTACCAGGGCAGCCAGGATGACCTAGTTGGCCCACACCTGCCAGCGGTCAGCTGACCAGAAGGGGCAGGGCCTGGCTCATATATAAAGCCCAGGGCTGAAGCCAGAAAGGCAGTTCTCTGCTAGCAGCCAAGGGGGGAGGAGCTCTCCCAAAGGAAGCAAAGGGGAGAGGCCTGACTGCAGGTGCAGCTTCCAGTATTGTTAAAAGGCAGAGCACGCCCTGTGTGGCTTGAATTATGTTATAGCTGGGCAGCTGGTGTTATGTTATAGTCAAGGGGCTTATGTTTTGCTTGCTGTTTTATAAGACCGGTGGTTTGGGTGAGGCTATTTGGGAAAGGAGGAGGCCTCATTGGGGGCCCACTGCAATGTGGGGACTCCGGCGCCGGAGAGGGTATGGCATTTTGGGGGGCACAGACCCCGGCACCAGAGAGGCACAGAGACAGGGGCTGTGGAGAACCCAGGTGCCAGTGAGGCTGCGGAGAGCCCTGAGAGGACAAGGGGGCCAATTCATACCAAAGCCCAGACCGAACACCGTCAATACCATCTGCAAGGCTTGGGGCATGGTAAAGGGGTGGTTGGAGCCATGCATATAGCCCATAAGGCTGGGGTGTCCTGTGACATCTATTTTGAAGCGGGACCCACAAGGGGTCCAGGAACCCACGGGGTTCCCAGAGAGTCCATCAACCCATGTCCAAGAGGACTTAAAGGCAGCCTTCCTATACTATAAATCCATCAAAACGTGGCGGGTGAGAACTGAGGGTGTTCTACAGGCCAAATTGGCATGGTCGAGGGGCCTTAGGGGTAACGCAGCTATCCTTAGGGACCCCGTTCCATGACAAGAAGAAATAAAAAAAACCCCACTAATCATAAAAAAAAAATTAAAGTGGAAGGAAGGACAGACAGAAATCCCAACTCTGCTTTTTGACCAATGGTGAGCCATAGGAGCATTTGATCTCACTAGATAGGAATTACTCTACTGCAGGGGGTGTCAACCAGGAGTACACATACCCCTGGGGGTGTTGATTAGGCCCCAGGGGACTCCCCGGTTCTCTACCAGCCCCCAGAAGTACACAGACCAAAAAAGGTTGAAAACTCCTTCTCTGCTAAATGAGAACCCTTAGCAACATAATCAGCTCCCTTCTCATTTATTTGTCTCCCATGCACAGAGATGCAATCTAAGAATTGCAGTTCTCTGGCTCTTTTTATATGGTATCAGCATTTTACCTTTTATGCCACAGACAGCAAGTACACTTCAGAACATCCCTGGGGTTGCCAACTTCAAAGAAGACAAGATGTTACCTTGCAAGTGAAGGAGACAAGATAATTTTATTGGTGGGATTTTAATTTAAATATTGTTTGTCACCTGGGTTTGTGCTGTAAGATGTTATCAGGAGACCAGTCTGAATCACTGCTTGTCCAGCCAACAGTCAATGTGCTCCCATCATTCAGCTATTTCAATCTGCAAGTATTGACAGCCATTTTGCTCTAAAAGGGAGACTTACTTTAGAGTGCTGTACCAACATCTATCAACTCCTGAGTGCTGAAACTGCTGAAAATGGATCATTTTAGCTAGTTTACAGACACAGTCAATGGGGTGTAAAGTTTTGACGAGTAATAATTAGTTTTTGAAGTGGCATTAACAGCTGCTTCAAGTCAGAGTAAAACGTTGGCCTCTTCTATACTTCCACTCAAGCTGGAAACCTCAACTATGAAAATAGGACAGATAATAAATAGCTCTGTCTCACTGGCATAGCTACTATGATTTAAAAGATTAACACACCATTCAATACATTTCTCTAGTTCTTAGATAATGAAAAATAACCATCAATTTCATTTTTTTAATGGAATGATTTTCTTATGCCAGATTCTTATGTTCTGTTTGCATCAACTTAATAAAGGTGGCTACAGTTAATGTATAGATTTACTTTTTGATTGTTAATCACACTTCACATCAGAAATATCAAAAGAACTGCAGGCCACCACACAAATACCTTAATGGGATGACAACCAAACCTACCTGGTTTTATCCATAAAAATACCTGTGGTTCACATATTTGGGGCCAAAATTTGTTGTTAACTGGCACTGCACAATATTGCTTCATAAGTATTTTGTTCAAGAGTAGGCACAGTATTAACACTGTAGAATAAACTCAGAGTGGTAAATTAAAATTTTAGACTTGAAACCTTCACTCATATTTCAAGAGTGTTTGGATCCAGTGTTCTGGCTCAGTCTAGATGAGAAAAATAATTGAGTGCCGGTGTGAAGAGGAGAGAATAAGTAGCATGAGGGATAGACAGATGGACAAAGCATATTGAGAAAAAGATATGCCTGAGAAATCTGAAAGTGAGTTAGAGGTATTGAGGGACACTGGGGAGGCTAAGAGATTTGAAATGGAACTGAAAAAATAGATGGAGTGTTTCTTGTGTTTTTTTTAATGGCAAATTCTTCTTACTTTGCCATGTTCATCATTGCCACTGGAATCAAATATTTTAATTTCCCCAATTAGCATTTATGCTTAAATCTGTTCCTGGGATTCCCCTTGCCATCCCCCCCCCCCCCCCCCGCCAAAAAAAAAAAACCCAAAACAAAACAAAGAAAAACCAAAAAACTGTTACAGGGCCCAATGGAAATTATAGGCAGGAGGGAAAGTTGAAGAGTTAGTGGAAATGAAGGATAAACATTTCACTCTGCTCAAGTGCCTGAACAGCCATTAAGGTATCTGCTTTTATAGCATACAATAATACCCTTAATATTGAGACAAAAAACAGCAAGGAAGCACTCATCGTTTGAACTAACTACTTTTCAGAGACTTGAGCTGGCTGGAATAGAATAGGTCTTAGACACTTCAATTCATATATATGCCTAATAGTTGGAATAAAATCAGGGTCACAGTGTCCCTTACAAGATTCTGACTTCTTTGGCCATGCAACGGTATCCTAAAAAAGCCTTATGTGCAGAGAAATGAATCTATCTAATGAAGGAGAGGAGCATATTTGCCAATAGATGCTCTAACCTAGTGAACAGAGCTTTAAACAATAGATTCAAGATGGGTGAAGACAAAACCCATAGGTAAATAAAGGATAGGGTAACTTGAATAAAGGCCTAGGAATAGGAGGGAATAAGGGAAATCTTATTGATGGAGTGGGAAACTAGCAAGATAATCAGCTAATCAAATCTAAAATGCATGTAAAAGCAAGGAGCACAGTATAAGCAGGAAGACCTGGTAGTCCCAGTATGGTCTAATCAGGATAAATAAGATTTGAGATCATTAATGATTGGAATATTGAAATGGACGTGTATAAGTTGTTTAGAAAGGATTTCTGGTATAAAAGTAATATAATTTTTTAACTAATTAAATCATCCTAATTTCAGGGCTTTAAATTACCACAATATCTGCTAGAAGGTAACACAAGAGTGTGTCGAGAGTACAGTAAGTTCACAACCAGTAGAAGAAGGTCTTCAGGAGAAACTGATTTGAGAGCCTGAAGGTGGAAGGCAGCCTAGGTGACAATGATAACAAAATGATAGTAGTCATGACGTTAAGCCAAAGAAAGGAGAACAGCCAAATAAAAATGTTGGACTTCAGAAAAGCAGATATTTAAAGACATAGAGAAGTGGTAGGCAGGATCCCAGGGGAGAAAATTTCAAAAGAAAAGAGTTCAATACAGTTGGTTGTTCCTTAAAGAGACACTATTAAGGGTATAAGAGCAAGCTATTCCAACACTAAGGACAGTGGCACAGGGATGTGGCTGGGATCCTGACGCACATGGGTATCAGTGACTTCCAGTTGTTACAATGATCACAATTGTGATTGTGTGGCTGCCATTAGCAGCCATTTTTTATTGAACTCCTATCCTCCAAGTCAGCACCTGGAGCAGTGCTATGGTACTGGCTAAAGAAGAATAGGAAGCCTGGTTAAACCATGAGCTTTTCAAAGACCTGAATTTTAAAAAGCACTCTCACCTTAAGTTGTTGGATCATTTGCCACAAAAAATGAGTTAAGAGTATAGTGTAAGCATGTAAGGATAAGCCAAGGAACAAGCTGAGATCCAACTAACAAAGGATCTAAATGAAGCCAAGAAGGCTTACATATTCTGCTCCTTTTTAACTTCAGTCCAAAAAACCCCCGCTAACTATCAGATGACAGCCCATCTTAAAAAAAAGGAAAAAAAGAGAAGAACCCATGATATTATAGAACAGTCAGTGGATGCATCTACATGTGCCCCTATGGTGCTGTTGCTACTGTGTTGTCATTTAGAAGTAATAAATGATGGCACAGTAATGGTGCATGATTATTTTGAGATGCTATATCACCGTAGCAGTGCACTATAACAACAGAACATGTTGCTACGGCGACATAGCTGTGGCATCAGGGTGTTTGCCTGCTGACACTACATTGCCATAGCATGTTGCTACGGTGACATGGTGTCGCATGTAGATGCACCCAGCATAACTTTGATGTCTAACAAAAAGCATATTATCAAACAATTGTACTGTAAACCCCTAGGGTGCATCCCCATGAGTGGCAATGTACATTTCCCTGGGGACAAATAGCAGTGGCACATATTTGTGCCACTGCTAGTCGTCCTTGGGTATGCCCCTGCACATATGCTCTGGTATGTGGCAGATAGCCACAGGTTGGGTGGGGAGGCTGCAGCCAGCAGCTGGACTCGCCCTAGTAGCTTTACCTGGGTTCCTGAGGGGCTTCCAGGGCCACAGCAGTGTTAATCTGGGGGCACAGATCCCGGCCAGCAGCTAAACTGTGCCTCTGGCCAGTCAGGCTCCAGTTTTGGGCAGTGCACACTGCAGCCATATGCACCACCACACTTTTTTTCTGCCACAGTTTTTTTTTTTTTTTACACCGGGATCTCTAATTAGCAGCATAATGAATGCATACATGTGCGGTGCATGTGGTTTGCAGCACTGCAAACTGCACGTGCAAGCTTGTGGGGACACACCCCTAGAGGGTAAGTTATAAGTAATAGACAATATAGATTTGTCAAGAGCAAATGAGCCCAATTTGCTTCTGTGACAAGGTGTTGGGTCTTGTGGATGCAGGGGGAGCAATGGATATGATAGACCTGTATCCTGCACAATTCATATAAGTATGCTAAGGAAATATGGTCCAGATTAGGCTACTGTAAAGTGGAGGCATAACTGGTTGCATAATCCTACTCAAAGAGTAGTCATCAATGTCAAAATGGAAAGATTCCCTAAGATCCTGTCCTGGAACTGGTACTGTTCAATATCTTCATGAATGGTTTGGAGGATGGAATTGGACCTATATTTTTTAAATCTGTGGATCACACCAAGATGGTTAGGTAGCAGGCACAACAGAGGACAGGAAAAATTTAAGAAGGAGCAATCGAATGCACAAATACAAAGTAGGGAATTACTAGGTAGGCTGTAGCACTGCAAAAAGAGACATAGGAATTGTAGTGGATCACAAGGTGAGTAAGTCAAGAATGCATCACTGCAACAAAGTCTAATAGCATTTGACTGTTTTAACAGAAATATTGTATGTAAGTCATGGGAAATAATTCCTATGCAATCTTCAGCACTGTAATGTTGTGTCTGGCTTTGTGTACCATGCTGGTGTGCATAGGTGTGGTCGAACTGGAAAGACGCCTGAGGAGAGCAGCAAAAAGTATTAGAGCTCAAGAAACCATGTTATATCAATAAAAGTTTGGGAAAAGTTGGAGTATATAGGCTAGAGAAGCTAAAACTGAAAGGGGGATTTAATAACACACTTCAAATGTCAAAATATTTATAAAACAGTTAGGGATTCACTGTTATCTGTGTCCATAGGAGACAGAAGAAATAGTAATGGGCTTAAATTGCCACCAAAGGGATTTAGAGGTCCTACTTTCTAACTTTGAGGTTGGTTAAACACCAGAACAGATTGCCTAGAGAGATTGTGCAATCTCAAGCCTAGAGGTTGGAAGTTTTTGAGGGTGAACAGACAACTTATGTCCCAGGACAGTTTATATGGAGACAATCTTGGCTTGAGAAAGGGTTGGTCACTTTTTGAGGTCCCTTCCCAACCTGTTTTTCTACGGAATGAGATTGGGATTCTCTGTCTGATGAAAGAAAAAGGAAGCAGAAGTTATTGGAAGGTAGGTGCAGGGAGACTGAGATTATATGAGGATGGGGACACTGAAACATGGCTCTTGGTAAAATTAAGGCTTGCTGGACAAGGACACTGGAATTGGAGTGAAAAGGCTAATGAGTAAAAACCAGTATTAGCTAGGGATGGAAGATGTAATTGGACTGATGAGACAGACATGGAGAAGAGAGAGGATATGCATAATTTGAAGCAGATGGGAGAAAAAAGTTCATACTTGAAGGGTATGGCCAGAAAAGTCTGTGGACCACTAGAGCCAAAGTTTGGAAGGAAGCTAAACATTTTTGAATCTCACCATTACTCTGCTGCCAGCAAACTTCTAGAAATCCCCTAGCAAAGTATTTCACTTCCTTCTTGTAAAGGTTCACTTAGTAGTATTAAGTAGTTTGTCTCAGCTACTCCATTAGCTCAAATTGTCTAAAGTCAATTGTTGAAGTCTAGCGTCGTGCATCTGTAGGTTCCAACCGTACTGGTGACTTATTTCATCCCACGTTGATCCGCATAGTTGCCAGAAGGATGCCATATGACCGAGGTTCTGGTATTTGAAAACACATGCACATACACAGATTACAAAATTCTACATTAAAAATAACATTTGAAGGTTTCTAAATCTAGCTCTCAAAAGCTAGACGTGGCAGATCTAAAGCCACCTGTGTAACTTTTGTTTGGTTCATCTGTATGTACTCACTGGGCACATGGACACATGTGAGTGACGCACCTGAATAAACTCTAGCACAGTTCACACTGGAGTTTATTGCATACAGGTGTGCTGTTCGCACAGGTACCCAGGACCTCAGCACATCGAGCTGAAGCTTGCAGGGAGCCCCAGGGGTCCGCCTGCCAGCTTGGGGCTGCTCTGACCCAGCTCAACTGCTGCAGAGGGGCTGTCTGGGGCATGAGGATGCTATCATGTGGGGCTAGCTGGCAGGCAGCACCCACACTAAAGCACCCTTGTGCCCCAGCCAGCCCTGTCAGTGTCTGTATGTGTGTTGTGGCGGAGTGAATAACTCCACCTTAGGATAGTATTTGTCTGGCTGTACTATCCTACAGAGGAGTTAATTAGTTTACTGTGTCCTAAGAGCACCACACGTGTAGATGGTAATGTTTTACTGTGGCGCTAATTAGGGAAGTGCAGTAAATGTCTCATGTAGACGTGCCCATTATGGTACAACTTTTAAATACACAATCACATACTACGTTTGCCTTATTCAGTGCACAGAAGGAACACTGTTGATAAATTGATTACTTAGTGAAGAACTACTTTTTTTTCTCTACAAGCCAGGTCTTCTGCTCCCCGAACAAGTTTCCTACCCACTCAGCCACAGGGGTTAACTCTCCTCTCCTCCCCTACCTCCTGCCCATGGCTGAAAAACTGTGACCATATTTAGAAAGACTATATAATAATCCACATGCACAAAAGAGTCAAGTTAAAGTTGCAATGGTAACCTCAATTCTTTCATCTCCTAACTTATGAGCATTTTACTTTAATGATATTCTTTTAATACTGTTTTCATACAGTATTCACCACTTTTTGGAATCACATTGGGGGCAGCACTTTTGATTCTAATAAACAGCCATCCTAACAAGTAGCGGTGAAGTTTAGAGAACACATCAAAAAGCTTGTGTGGATGTTGTTATATATCATGCACTCTGTAGTAAAGAGCCACTGTATAACAATATATCTGTGCAGTGAATATACATGTGTGTGGATTTGATTCTAATAGCCGGTGGGAAAAAAAAGCTGTTGGAAGAAAAAGCTGGTATGCATAGCGTACAATTTCACATTTTGATGCCAATAAACAAATGATATTATTAATGAGATTATAATAAGCAGAAAAAAGCATGTAGCACAATGCTTCTGGCATATTTTTTTTTGGGGGGGGGCGGGATTGGGTGTTGTTACATGGTTAATTTTACAAAAGAAGATTCTAATAACTGCCAGACACTGTACAATAATTACAGAATCCTCATTAACAACAAATAACCCTAACAAATAACACTATTTGTATTCTAACAAAAATACTGAGCCACCAAATTCTAAAGAAATAATTAGCTTCATCTTGTAAAGAGATTACCATAATCATCATAT
The DNA here is from genome assembly GCF_030867095.1 of Alligator mississippiensis. Classification (NCBI taxonomy): domain Eukaryota; kingdom Metazoa; phylum Chordata; order Crocodylia; family Alligatoridae; genus Alligator; species Alligator mississippiensis. The sequence continues at coordinate 116,458,009 of NC_081825.1, forward strand.
AAAAGTATGAAAAATTAGGTTAGCAGGACAGACATATTTGCTTTTTAAAAGCCAACCTTCTCATCTTGATCCTACATGCATGTCATTTTCTAAAAAAGCTAAGCTGAGATGATTGCAAAGCACTCACTGATGGCCCAGTTCTGCTGCTGCTTTAAGTGAGTTCTCAAAAATGCTTCAAATAAGTCCTCTGAAACTAAAAATAACTCACCACTCTGTTTTCAAGATCATGTGGAAGTACAGCTTCTGTTGTGTTGCTTTTATGGACAGCAAGGCTCTTCCTTCAACAGTTCAAGCAATGCTTTTCCAACAGTGACTAATTCTTCATGTCAGAGCTACATTCTGCTCTTTGCATATTCCCTGCTTTCCTATTATTTTAACCTGTAGATAAAAATAATCTCCTTCAATTGGTTCTGTTGCAGGGCTGTTATTAGCTTGCAGTTTTTCTTTCTGTCAGATGAACAGAGAGGATAAAAATTATAGAGCTACTATGAAAGATTATACATTATGTTTTTACAGCATGTGTGTAACCTTGCTTTCAAACATCCCTCTCACACCATCCCACCCTTTCCCTTAGGCTTATTCCACCTCATACAGAAACCAGAGGTTACTGACAGCAGCAAATCAGTCCACCTAAATCACCTGTGAACAGGTTACATAGCAGAGGATAATGGAGGGGTGCACAGTAAGTGTGTGAACTGAAGGTCATAGGAAAGCTGCTTGCTCCTTGTAAATAGGATATGATTTCTCATATTGCTACTGCTAGCTTGGCTTACGCTTGGTGCCTAGGAAGACAGTTTTCATAGAAAACATAAAGAGCATCATCAATGTTATGTTGCTTTGCCACTACTTTTACACTAGTCATAATAACATTTCTGAACACAGACAAAGACATCCAACATTGAAACCTTTTACTTATAAATCTAGGTTTAGAGAGAACAAAAGTGGTGGATGAAGAATTGTTATAGATATTCACTAGTATACAATGCTCAGTTACAAAGAAAGTAATGAAAACAGAGATGAAATCATACTTATGTTATATATTCTCATTGGCGACCTTAATGGGAATTATGACATTGATCTATTCATGAAAAAATGGGCATTCTGAATTTAAAAAAACAGAAAAAAGTAAACCAGAATAGTTTGCAACAAAACCATCAGAAAGAATAACAGATAGGCCTCAGTCTGCAGGCAACTATTCAGCAAAATGATGAGTATAATGCTTCAAGAGTTACAGGAAAGATATTATTAATCTTGTTTTGATTTGGTATAAGAACTCAAAAGAAGTTTGCTAATTCAATTTGACATAAAAGCCTTAGCTACCATTAATGTAGGTTGGCTAAATTCAAACCCTTCACGTACACTGCCTATATTTATGCCCTGAAATTGATCTATTGCTGTAGCTGAAGAAATGAATTTCTCTTTCACATCTTAAGTCCTCTGGTTTCCTACAAGTGACGGGTGATTTTCAAACCACTCAGTGATTTATGTAGGTGAGCACGCTAAAGTTTGGATGCTGAAATGAATCTCCTCTAAAATGTTTATTGCTGAAAAATTACGTAGGAAGTTTCAAAAGAAAAGGTTCTCTCATCATGAGATTTTAGCTACTAAGATTCTGTGTAGACTAAAAACAACATGAATAGCAAATCTTCTGCAAAACACTGGAAAAGTTTACATTGACTCTTAGGTGTTGCTTTCAATTTTTGTTTTAACTTGTGTGACCACACTTATTTTTAAAGTCTCATATGGCTTCAAAGGAATATTTAACCAATACGTTCTCAAAATTGTATTATGAAGATTGAATTAATACTGCCTAGTCAATTAGGTCAATCTGCATTCCTTCTACAAACAACTAACGATATGAGCTTAATTTTACAATGCAAACATTGAATACTTCATAGTATTATTTAGGGTGGGATAACAGTCCTATGGCATTTTGCTATGGCTCTGCAGATGTAAATTCAAGCCCTGCTGTGAATTCATATGAAAAGCTATCCCAGTTAACCCACCTGAAAATGAAGACAAGCCATTCAGGCTGGGGAGTCAAAGGTGGCCAGGTGTGATGCCAGCTACATTATTACCTAGTGTGCCACTAGCTATAGAAACTGGCCTGCCTTAACCACATTTTTCCAATGGGCCATTAGAATGGAAGGACCTTAGATTTTCATTTGAATTACATTTGGGGACATACATTAAAATTATAATTTCCCTTGGCAGTTAACTCACTGTGCTTTACAACATAGGCACTGACTTTTATTCTTGCTGGGGTGGTAGTGTGGGGAGGGGGTTAAGATGGTGGACATGGGGAAAGTTTTACTCATTTCAAATGACAGTCCTCTTCCCAAGGGGGATCAGGGCCCTCAGGCCCATGTACTTAGCACCTCTGCTTTACAAGATTCATTTAGCCTCAGAGCTCATCCTGTGCTCACTTATTTAAGAAGCAGAAGCACAATGTTTCAATAATGCATCATGTGTTAGACAGCAGGTGTGCAGCAGAGCCATGGATAGGATCTATGATCTCCTGACTTCCATATCCTACATCCTGTGCTGAAAGGGTAAATCAGGAGGCAGTAGAGCCACTTCTTAAAATGTGTGACTTGTTATTGATATAGCATCAAGCTTAGGTTCCCTTTTTCTACCTTTGCTATAGCCAGGTGATTAAAAGAATTTTATAGCTTATATCATTCTACTTCCTGGTGTAATCCAGAACCAGATGACAAAAAAAAGAGATGATTAACTCTGAGACTGAGTAAAACAATGACACATAGGGAATCAGTTATTTGTGTCATATTTCCTTTTCACAGATGTGTGGGTAAGTGACAAGAATCTTTATTTAACCCTAATATATATGAGTTGCATATTGCAGCAACTATTATTCAAGTGAACTTTAAATTATTCATTTAGGGCTAATATTTTTTTTAGAAAAAAACAGCAAAATGTGTCCTATAGTTGGGACCAACATGGAAGAACATATTAATTTGGCCTTTAAAACACACACACCTTGAAATTTGGAAATTCTACAGGGGCAGATGGAACACATGCTTGTTTCTGGTTTTACTATCTTGCTGTTTTTTTCACATCCTTACTGTTCTAATCCATTTCCAAAGTTGGACTTTATGTAAGATGTCAAGACTCCTAATCATTGTTTCTGGAGAACAGCACACTTGACTTATCCTTCTCCCTTCTCAATGCCAGATACTGCCACTGTTACTCACAATGCGTGCATCTATATGTGCAATTAATTTGAAGCAATAAACTCCAGAGCAGATTGAGCTGGAGTAAACTACTCCTGAGTTCAGCATACACACATGTGTCTGGATCAGCAGCAATTTGAGCTGGGGTGGAGCAGTTTATATCAGAGCTAGGAGAACAGGAGGGTCAGCCCCGGGCTCTGGGTGGCAGCATCAAGAGGTGGAGCAGCTGGCTGGGGCACGAGGGTGCTGAAAGAATGGAGCTGTGTGGCTAAGCAGCAGACAGGAGTCTGGCCCTCTGCTGGCTGGGCTGACTGGGCACAATTTACTTCCATGGTCAGCATCTACATGTGTGTTTAATCACAGTTAATTACTCCACCATAAAATAGTACTATCTTATGGCAGCATAAATTAGTTTCTGTGGCCTAATAGCATCACATGTGTAGACAGTGATGCACTACTCTGCAGCTAATTAGTTTATTCTGCAGTTAAGCACCCATGTAGATGCGGCTAGTGAGTAATATTTTACTCCTCAAATAGTTCAATTAATGTCAATGGGTTAACACAAAGCTCTATTCAACTGGAGTATGAGATATGACAGGATAAATGTGAGTGATGAAAATTCACTATTTATGAACCTATTGACTCTTGGTTTAAATATATTGTTCAGATTCTCACCTAGTATAAATTAGCATATCTATGTCCCCATTGTTATTCACTTCTAAATTTAGGATTCAGGTAACGTACTCAAGTTCCCCAGTGCCATGAACAGGGATCGTGGTTTTCCCTGATTAAAAAAAAGTTACAAATTCTCTGACAAGAAACCCCAAGCCTGTGATTAAAATGAAATGCCACTATATATATAGGTATCAACTGAACACAATGTTTTATTAATATGTTTACAATTTTAAAGAAATTTGGAAGCCCACTAGCATCTCAATAACTATAATAAAATAAATTCTAAGTACCTCTAAAGCAAGGTATTTGAATATGGGTTTTTTTATCATGGAAAATCAGAGCTCCCCCTGCCCCTTAGCTCACTGAGATGCAGGTCCAGGCCCCTCATTCCCAAGTCACAGCCCCGCCAGCCCTGCTGGTGCCCCTCACTCCCCAACCACAGCCCCTTGCCCCCCCAGCCCTGCTGGAGTAGGACCGCAGCTGCCAGAGCTATGGGGCTAGGGACCTAGGTCCACAACCCTCTGCCCCCCACAGCATTCCCCCCAGGAGTGCACACAGCAGCAGGAAGCCGGTGTGGTGGGAGAAACCTCCCTAAGGTCCGTTGTCTAGCTGTAATTTGATTGACAGACAACGCGGGTAAAGAAAGACAGCTGTTTATTTGCTCGAGCAAAGACCATAAAGCCAGCAAAAGGCAAAATGGCCCCCCCTCAAGGGTGAGGCGATCTTTTATACTTTTTATAACAAAGCAAGATTATATGGTTAACAAAAAGCAATACTTGGGGCGGTGCCCTACAAATCTTTGTAACAGCATATTTTTATTAAGCTGAACTAGCACTTTTTAAAAGCTAAAAGTTAAGTAACAGTAACATTATGTTAGCAAAACCTTATACAGTAGAAGATATTTTTTAAGGATACAACCAGTAAGCTCAAACAATGGTTTCTCTGTCTTATCTTACTTCTAGCTGTAGCTGATTTTTTTTAGCACACAGACACAGATTCACTTTTTAACTCAGAAAATGCTTGTTGTAGTTAAAATGATTACTTGACACAAGCAAAGGCCTAGCTATCATTCTGTCTTGTGGTCAGCTGCATTACTAGGCTACAGGTCATGCCTTGTATTCAGCTGTAAAGCTAATACTTTTTAAAAATCCAAATTATTGTAAACCTAACAGTATGCTTTCAGAAAACTATTCTATTTCAGGGCAATGACAAACCTGCGGACTACAACTCCTCACTTTGTTTTAATATTTTAGAGGAAATTTTGGAACACACTTTTAGGTATTTAACTTTTTGTGGGGTTAGGTTTTGATGATTGATGTTGGATATTTGTATAAACTGACCATATATTTTTATTTGTTTTTGTATAAACTGTTGTCCTAGAGAGCATAGACACTGAAAACAGTATAACAGGCAGATTATAGTTATAACAATTTTAATTAAGCTTAATATAAAAGGTTTAAGCCATCTTGTAAGGGAAGGCAACTAATTTGTGAGCCAACTAAGAGATGTATCTTTGGGGATTTTTGTTATATTTTCGGCTTTTTGGATATGGACAGCTGTATTATTGAGGTGGGTTTGTATTATTGTAAAAGAACTGTTAACCCAAACGCAACATTCTGGTCTGATAACTGCGCAAGTTTTTTTTTGAGCAGCGAGGAGAAAATCAAGGGCTATATGGTTTTGAATTATTATTTGTCTGAGTTTTTTTTGGGTGTTAGCCAAGGCAGCAATGGCCTTTGAGAGTTTTTTGTGATCTTTATTGAATTTATGAGCCATGATTTTTATCACAGCTTGTAGGCGAAGTGTAAATCTTTTAAGACAAGCAGTGTCTATTCCTGGGACTATACCTGTTAAAGAACACCCGACTAACACTCTTTTGGTAAGCGGAGTTTTTTGATATTTATTTATTATATTACGGCTTTTTTGTAAATTTTTTTTGTTTTGTTACCTGCCCCGTGGAAGGTGTGTGGCAAAGGACGTAGAGGGTTTTAGCATCGCCGGATAGCAGATATCTTTTTTTTTGGCAGGGATTTTATGGTAGGCGTGGGAGCCACAGATCCAGTATTGTTTTTTTAAAGCAGCGCGGTTTGAATATTTAGGAGGTATTTGGCCCCCGTTTTTTAACCCTAGCACCCCGCGTTTATCCTTTGATTTAAAGGAAGGATTTGTAGTTTTATTGAAGAAGCATTGTTCCCGGGAGGTATCAGTGTATAAACAATATCACAAGGTATTATTTAAAGAGGAGATGGGGGTGTAGATAGGATTAGTGTCCTTGGTTAAATTTTTGTTGTTGTAGAAATCATTGTAAGAGCTGTAATAGGTAGGAGTTGTTGTGTTATTATTATGCCAGTCTTTTTTATTAGAATTAGTAAAATAGTGGTGACATATGCTTGTGTCTAAATTAATGTAGTCTGATATTGAGCAGTTTATATAGAAATATTAATTTTTAACAACAGGCTTTATTAAAAGGAACTCCTGTTGACTTTGGTTTTAAGCTTGGTTATTAGAGGGGTTTAAAAGTGACTCGATGGGGCCCAAGGGGATGGGAGTCATAGGAATGTCTTTTTGAGTGTGGAGAGGAAAATGACTGTATATCTAACAATTATTTTGGTTTTCTGCTTTAGCGGCTCTCTCAACGTATTGGAGGTATATATTATTATTAGAGATGTGGGCAACATTAGGTTTAAGAGTAGTCTTAGCCTGAGGAGACTCTGTAAATTGTTTGAAAACTGGGTGGCTAGGCTTTATATAATATTCTGTTTTATAAGTAAATACCCGAACTTTTGCTGAACTATAGCAATGTGAGGGAGGACATCAACGGGCAATGTTGACCTTCCTGTCTATATCAGAGAGTTTGATTGAATCGCTTATCCAGACAGGAAAACCTCGGGCATCAGGATTAGCACATCTGCAGCAACTGGCAGCTATAGCCGACCCCTGTGAGAGACTTATTTTTTCAGTAAAGAGAAAGATTAGAAATAACATAGTTATAAAAACCATATTATAACCAAAATCAGCACAAACAGTATGCACAACCCTGCAGCTTTAATAACTGATCTTTTGGGACATGTTATAGTTTTAAAGTGTTTGGTTTTAGCTGATCCAAAAGTGTCTAGAGGATGTAGTACTTGGAGTTTGGTGTTTTCTGGGCTGGGCAGGACCCCAAAAGGGTGACAGTTTATTAGTGGACCTTGGTTAGTTTGAGTTTTATATTATCTAATGGGCTGTAGGTCCAGGAGGTGTTTGTTTTTATTTTTTTGTCTGCTTTTGGCTTATCCTTGTCGCGGTCAGGTGGGCGTGTGGTGTTTTTATGAAGTCCGCAGTCGTCTTTTTTTGGCTTTTTTTTTTTTAGGTCAGGGAAGCTCGCGTTGGAGCTGATCCTGAGCTCTGGTGAAACTTCTGTTTTTTTTGTATGAGTATAATGAATTTAGTTGTCTTTTTCTGTTATTTTTATGGTGGTGTGGGAGGTGAGGAGGACTTGATACGGTCCTTGTCACCTAGGTTTAAGGGGAGACCATTTTTAAGTTTTTATATATACCCAGTTTCTAGGCTGGATGTGATGTGTTGGGACACCGGCAGGGAGGGGTTGGCTTAAAGCAGCATATCTATGGAGAGATTTTAACTGAGACTGTAGAGATAAAATATAGGAGGTGAGTCCTTCATCGCCTAAAAGAGAAGAAGTGTGAGCTGGTAACAAGGGGAAATGTTGGGGAACAGGGTGTCTAAACAGCAGCTTGTAAGGGCTGAGCTTTAGTTTTTTTGGGGGGGTAGTTTTGATGGACATAAGGGCTAGTGGGAGAATCTTAGTCCATTTTAACCCGCTCTTAGCACATAGCTTTTTAATTTTTTGTTTCAGGGTCTGATTTATTTTTTTTATTTGTCCTGAGCTTTCTGGGTGTCAAGGGGTATGGAATTTTTATTTTATTTTTAGGCAGCTGGCCAGTGTTTTGTTTATGTCAGCAGTAAAATGATGGTGTCTTGAATACATGCTTCTGATGAGGCAGAGCATAAGAGTAAATCATCCACGTATATTAGAAGGGATGAGGAGTTAGGAAAAGTAACATCTTGCAAATCTTTGTGAAGAATTTGAGAAAAAATGCTGGGAGATTCTACATATCCTTGGGGTAACCTTGTCCAGGTCAGCTGAGAAGAACCCCCGGTGAAGGCAAAAAGATATTGGGATTCAGGGTGGATGGGGATGCTGAAGAAAGCAGAACAGAGGTCTATTACGGTATAAAAAGCAGTGTCAGGGGGTATTGTAGTTAAAATAGTATTGGGGTTAGGAACAATCGGGTGTCGAGGAATGACATACTTATTAATTTGTCTGAGATCTTGAACCAGACGATACACAGGTTTCCCGTCTGGACCAGGCTTGGGTTTCTTTACTGGAAGTATAGGTGTGTTACAGGGGGACTGACAGGGAATTAAAATTCCTTGTTTAGAAAAATCTTCAATTAAAGGCTTGAGTCCCTCAATAGCTTCTGCTTTCAAAGGATACTGGGGTACTTTAGGTGGCTCAAGATTGGTACGAATTAGAATTTTGACAGGATCTGCAGATTTTAGGAGTCCCACCGAGCTGGAGGTGAGGCCCCAAAGCTCTGGGGGTACCCTTTCTTTTAGAACAAGGGGAAGAGACTGCAAGCTCGAGTCTTCTGTAACTGCAAGCACTGTGGCTATCATTGGGACCAGGGAGGACGGAAACGTTAGAATAATTCCGCCAGGTGAGCACTGTATGGTGGCTTGTAGTTTGCAAAGAAGATCCCGTCCAAGAAGGTTAACAGGGCCAGTTGCTAGAAGAAAAGAGTGTTCTGCTGAGAGGGGGCCAATTTTTATATTCGTGGGTTGTGAAAATGAGCAACGGAAGGGTTTTCCCTCAATTCCCATAACAGTGACTTGTTTTTCACTTGGTGAAAGATGTCCTTTGGAAATACTGGAAAATGTTGCCCCTGTGTCTAGCAGGCACTCGTAGACGTGTTTTTCTATCTTTAAGGGTATTAGGGGATCTTGAGCACTGCAGTTTAGGGTGACTTCTTTAGGTTGGACAGAGGATAGTTGCAGAAAGTGGCATGTAGAATCTCCCTCATCACGTCAGTCGTCACATTGGTTTTGAGCAAGATCTGGGGTAACAGCAGTGAACTGAGGGTTCTTGAATTTTTGATTTTCAGGGTTATCACTTGGGGATCTTTTTGGTCTTAACTTGCACTCTCTTTTCCAGTGTCCTTCCTGTTTACAGTAATGACATAGTTGGGCCCATACGGTTGGTAGGTACGGCCCAGTTGCCTAGGCACAAAGGGCCTCGGGCCACGGGGCAGATTGGTTCTATAGGCATTTGTGGGCTGTATTACTGCTGCCAACATGCGAATGTTGGACTGATCTTCTTTTTGTTTTTCTTTCTTCTTTTTTTCTTCCCTTCCATTAAAAGTTTTAGTAGCAATGGCTAAGATTTCTGTCATGGATTTGCCCTCAACACCCTCAGTGTTATGTTGAAGCTTTTTTCTAATATCTTCGCTAGCCTGACTTATGAACACAAGTCTTAACACAGGCAAAGTGGCAGGTGTCTCGGGGTCCATGTTTCCATACTGACGTATAGCTTTACAGAGTCTTTCAAAATAGTCTGAAGGGTGTTCTTCGGGACCCTGAACAGTAGCTGTCACTTTGGACCAGTTTGTAGTTTTGTCTCCTGCTTTCTTTAATCCTTCTAAAATGCTGTCTTTTAGCATTCGTATTGAATTTTGCCCCCTTTCCTGATTGTAATTCCAATTTGGATTTTGCCTGGGCACGCCATTAGGCATGGGGTGGTTTTCATGGGGCTGATCGGCTAGAAATTGGTCAGCATGGCGTAGTACTTGAGTCTTCTCGTCCATAGTTAAGAGGCTTTCGAGAAGCTGCATGACATCTGACCAGGAGGGGTTATGAGTCATGAAAATGGTTTTGAAGCGTCTTAGAACTATTTCGGGATCATCTCTGAGCCTGGGGGTGTTTTCTTGCCAGTTTAAGAGGTCTGTGGTGGAGAACGGAGCGTGTGTCCAGTGACTGATAACTTCTCCACCCTCGCCAGGCACAGGGTATTCTCTTAGAGGTAACTGAAGTTCAGGCTTAAACAATTTTTGACGAGTGTGATTTGAAATCGGAGTAGAACTGGAATCTGGAGAGGGATCTCTGGACCCATCTCCAGATCCGGGACTCGGGGATTCTGAGAGAGACAATCGAGGTGATGCCTCCCGAAGACTTCCCAGTCCCTCGGCCGGCCCAGGGGCAATGTTTTGGGGTTCAAACATTTGGGGTGGTATCAATGGTAGGTTAGGGGGCCTAGGCATGGGTCTGTAATCATCTTCTGAATATGACGGTGGTGCAGCAGGTTTTGGATATAAAAGGGGAGCTAACAGATTTGGAAAAGGTGCAGGGGTCTGGGAAGCTAAAGGTTTTAATTGCTTGCTAGCAACGTTGTTTCATAACTACCAATAACTCATTTGGCCAGGGCGGAGGTCCTCCAAGATCTTTCATAAGGCAGCCAGGCGATTTAGGTTAAATGATCCATTTTCTGGCCATTGTCTTCCCAAATCTAACTGAGACGTATGAGACATCTAATTAGTTAAACAGAGTTCTGCCATACGAGACTTGGACAGTTCCGCCCGTCCCTCCAAATGTTTCCAATTCTTAATCATAAAATCAAGGGGTGAATCAGGAATAACTTTCCCTAGACTGGAACCCATGATTATATCCAAGCACAAGCAGTCTTATATCCCTAAGTTCTATCTGCCTAGAAGCTGTTTCGTCCACGTACAACAATCGCTGTTCTCGGACCCCACTGGCTTTCTCCGTGAGGAGGGGCGTCTTGAGTCCGAGACCCTAGTCATTGGCTGTTATAACAGCATTTCTACCTTATATCTGTGTCTTTTGCCTTTCGGCGAGGCTGCTGGCTCTATCAGCGTTTAGATCAGCAGACAGATACCCTCAAAGACTGTGTCCAGAGACCTCTAGAGGTAAAACCAGAAAACCAGAAACCAGATAGAAACCAAAAACATACCTGACCTGAGGTACTCGCCGGTACCGTTCCTTTACTCGACTTGAGGATCCCGCCTTATTGGTCCTGAGGGGACTGTCCACCTCCCGAGACTAACCCAAATAGGTGAACTCACCTGGTGCGCGCTGGGGTGTCAGGGGGTGGAGGTCTCCAAAAGCTCCAAGCTAGACGGGTCCCATCTGGGTCGCCAAATTGTGGTGGGAGAAACCTCCCTAAGGTCCGTTGTCTAGCTGTAATTTGATTGACAGACAACGCGGGTAAAGAAAGACAGCTGTTTATTTGCTCGAGCAAAGACCATAAAGCCAGCAAAAGGCAAAATGGCCCCCCCTCAAGGGTGAGGCGATCTTTTATACTTTTTATAACAAAGCAAGATTATATGGTTAACAAAAAGCAATACTTGGGGCGGTGCTCTACAAATCTTTGTAACAGCATATTTTTATTAAGCTGAACTAGCACTTTTTAAAAGCTAAAAGTTAAGTAACAGTAACATTATGTTAGCAAAACCTTATACAGTAGAAGATATTTTTTAAGGACACAACCAGTAAGCTCAAACAATGGTTTCTCTGTCTTATCTTACTTCTAGCTGTAGCTGATTTTTTTTAGCACACAGACACAGATTCACTTTTTAACTCAGAAAATGCTTGTTGTAGTTAAAATGATTACTTGACACAAGCAAAGGCCTAGCTATCATTCTGTCTTGTGGTCAGCTGCATTACTAGGCCACAGGTCATGCCTTGTATTCAGCTGTAAAGCTAATACTTTTTAAAAATCCAAATTATTGTAAACCTAACAGTATGCTTTCAGAAAACTATTCTATTTCAGGGCAATGACAAACCTGCGGACTACACCGGCAACAACCTCGCTGCCCCCTGGAGGAGCCACCTGTGGCCTCATCCCACTCCCCCACCAGGGCTCTGTGGCCATGCATTGTGGCCCCTGGCCCCAGCCCCATGCACTGCCTGAGATGGGTAGCAGCCCCAGTCCTGCCCAACTCACTGACTCCCTCCTTCTATATGGTGGCCCCAATTCCACCCACCTGCCACTTATCTGTGGGAGCTGTTCTCCAGGCAGCCTGGCAGCCACATGCATGTACATGGCTCCCCCTGCTTGATCACCCTCCTCCTGCTCCCCATCAGCCCCTTGCAGGCTGGAAGTTTGCCAGCCTGCAGAGAGCTCTTTGCAAAGAGCAAAATCCACATGTTTCTGTGTTAAAATGAAAAATCCATGGTTTTTTGGGGGTAAAAGGGAAAATGCACAGCCCTCCCCCACCCCCCACCCTCCATTTTTCCGTGGTAAACGGAAAACCCAGATCCCTCATGAATGACCCAGGCTTGCCTTTAGAGAAACCAGTGTCTTCAGGAAATAGAGATGGAAATGCAACTTCAGTAAATATCTTTCTTCTCCCAAAAATAAACTGAAGGCAGTGATATTTTCTCTTCAGTGCTCCAGGTTTTTGCAAACCTTAACAGTTACAGGGATTTCTTCACTGCAATGCTCATAAAGTTCAGTGATTTCTTAGGGTCATTTTAATCATAGGAAAGTAGGGCTGGAAGGGATCTCTCAAGGTCATCTAGTCCAATCACTTTTTCTAAACTACACCAGAGATACACATTCAGCCACTTTTTGAAAACCTCAAGTGAAGGAGATGCCACAATTTCTTCAGGCAGCTTGTTCCATTTTCCTGTTGTTCTTACAGTTAGAAAGTAAGAGGAGATTGAATTGTAGTAGTCTGTTTAAATATTTAGGAGAAATGTTTCATTACTGAAGTTTTAGTTTCTCAGCCCACTTACCCAGACTGTAGCAATTTAATTTTAAAGCCTCTATGCCTGTTTTTCACTCGATACAAATTCCTCAGCCATTCTTCCCTGTGCTTCCTCTTCTGGCTCAAGATTTTTAGTGTCCAACTCTATAATACAGTTACCTGGAACAAAGCCCAACTATTGTACCTCCTCCTATCTCTTAATTAATGGGTGATTATATCAGTCTCCCAAAGTCTGAGTTCAAAAGACCTAGTGTAACATGTGTCTCAAAAAGACCACATCTAAGGGTCTTAGAATCCTTTAAGGATAAAAAGGAACCTGGTTTAGGCTTAGTTTAATATCACACTCTGTTTCTATCTCCTGATATTATTCTATGATCTACTTTGGACTTATTTTTCCTGCACTCTAAACTGGTTTTGGTAGCTATAGGATTGCACAACTTCCAGTAAAAAAATATTTGCAAAGTAGGTAGAGCCAAGTAACTGCTGGAAAATGAATGTGACAACTATGAGCCACAAAAGACTGCTGTTCACCCCAGAAAAACCCTTCATTTGTAAAAGCAATTTGCCATAGATTAGCTAGCCTTCTGGTAGTCAGCTTGATTTCCCATCATATTCCCTATCTTGGAGGAATTTTGACAGGTTTATGCGTAACACGAGGTTACCTTGTAAAGTGGAAAGGCTGTAATTAGATGCTATGCAATCAACTGCCTCCCACTGGCAGCTAGTCTGCCTTAAATCTGCCATCACAGTTAATCAAGAAATTCCCTCCAGGGAAGCCAGTGCCTCTCCAAACCACTAACCTGTCATCTATGGGATTTACATTAACACATGCTACCACCTCCATAAAAAAAAACCCTTCTCCTGAAATACAAAAGGAAGGCCAGAGACCTGGAGTGAATACACAACCTGAAATGCTTGCACAATATCAAGGTTTCAGAAACAAAATCTATTTCCCCAACATCTCAAATAAGCAGGGCCTTTATTTTCTTCATTCAAGACATGGGTGCAATTCTCTTTGACCCAAGTGAGAGAAGGTCCAGTCACTTTGCTTGCAAATGTATATGGTTAGCAGTAGGTTTCTTAAACTGCTCTGAAGAGGAATTAGTGTACACAGTACAAATTACTTCATTCAAATTATTAAACTATGGTTATTACTCAGTGATCTATCTGAACAGGTGCCACAGCTTTCATTTAATTCTAATGAAAAAAGAAAGTTGATAGATACTCTCCTTGGTTTCATAGACACTCATACATAAAGAACTATAAAAACCAAACAACCAAACCCCAACCTCATTCCCATGTCATAATTGCTGGTTTTGTAATGATGAAACAGTGTTCTTCTATTCACAGTTTGGAGCTTTATACTGAAATGAGTATCATGCAGTTTGGGACAGCATATTTTTCATCTAAAAGATGGACATACAAGTTTCAATTAGAGATAAAATGGATGCATAACACTGAAATGAAGACACTATTTCAGTTGTGTTTATTAATGCATCTGGTAATTTTTTCCAACATTATTTCATACAACACATCTTTTTCTGGAGTTTGAGAAGTCTTTCCAGATCACAAGAAATTTTGGGATGGTAGGTACTGATTTGCACTTAGACTTTGATTACACTTTCCTTTATTTCATGATACACACACCATGAGATCATATGGTTCAGGGCCTTTACAACACTGTTTTCTAAAAGTGGTATTGCATGCTGTTACAGTGACAGCTTCCTTGTATTATTCAAATTTGGAGTCTTTGGAGTTTTAGTGTGAAAAAGAAACTGGAGAAAATAAATTGGTATGTCATATGTTACTTTTGTAGAGCCTGCGGTGAAACAGAAGAACTAAAATGGGAGCAATTTTTGTTGAATACCATGTCTGTTCCTTTGCTTGTGTTCCACACATAAAAGTAGTTCTGTTACTGCTTTTTTACATTTAATATATTTGGTCACATATTCATTTGCACTGTCTCTCTCTCGTTCTCTTTAAAGGAAAGATTTTTTTTTCTGCGGCACCTGTATCCCTCCATTAGTACTGGGGTCTAAGAAGTCCTTTCTTATGTGTTGGCAGCTGTGGATAGTGCAGATGACTTTTCAAGTGATAAAATTCAATCATTAAGATTTATAGTGCTAAATCAGAGGAAGATGTTATTAAAGAGTTCAGCAAAATGAACTTTCTAAGTGGAGAACCAGTACAAATGCTAATTAACAATCCTGCTTATCAGTTTTTAGTTGGAAATTGTGACCTCAGCTAAGTTGAAGTTCAAACCATAAGAGATTAAATCAGGACTATCAAGATTTGAGTAGAAGTAGATGGTCAAACCTGAGAAGAAATTCAAGAACATAAACATTTCAGATGTAAACAATTTTTATTTCCTGAAATGTTTGCTTAGCCTCACTCTAGCCCTCACTGATAAAGAAAATATTTTTTTCTGCAAAAAAAATAAAATAATTTATTGATAAAAATTCCCTTTGAAAAAGGTTTGGAAAGAAAATTCTTTGCAAGCCCTAGTATCAGCCCTCTCCTGGTATAGCCCCATAGTCCTGGCAGCTATGGGAGAGAGGTTAGGCCTCTCTTGGTCTGCTATCTGGTGCCATGTAAACCAGTACAGTCTGTTCCATGGTCAGGTTGTCCGTGGTTAAACTGGTGACTGCACCTGGGCTAGCCTGGATGAGCAGAGTGCACGAACACACAGCAGGACTAACAACAAGACCTCTGAAAGCGTGGATGAGCTATCTGTAACCCAACAGCCATCCATAACAGGAAAGGAGATGGGCACCACCAGGGTCACTTTGCCCAAAGAATCACCAATGATGCACAGCATCTAAGGTGCCCCAACAGTTGCCGCAGCCTCGTGACTGACATGACTTGGCCTGACCTAATATCAGGTACACAAGGAAAAAGTGAAGCTCATTGTACCTGCTTCATCCCTGTGGAAATACTATTTATTTGCACTTTTAATATTGATTCATTTCATTATGACAAAGTGTTGGAGTGAGATGCATCTGTAGATGATCCATAGCCAGTTCTCAGATGGCTTTTGTGCTCCTGAGGTCCCTTTCCACCCTAATTTTCTGCGATTCTATCCTATTGTGTAGGAGTTGGCCCACTGGTCTAGTATTTAGACTGTGCACAATAAACCATCACTTGATTAAAAATTCTCTGCAAATCTAGTTAAACAATACTACACTCCATTTCCTTGTCTTACTTCTTCACTTGGTTGTCTCCTGGGTGCTCTTCTGAAAAGGCTGCTTTTCCTACACTTATTATTCTGTGGTGTGCCCTTGCAGCAAAGCCATCTCTACACTCAGAACTGCCTTAAATATTTAGACTAGGTACTGAAATTACACATAAAACAGTATAAGTGATCAGAAACTAGTCTAAACCTGTAACAGGACACAGGTTCAGCACACAAAGACCAGTTTAAAATCAGATTTAATAAGTTTAAGTTAGACTGGTATATTGAACTTCTTTACCAGATACCCTCCCAACTCAAGTTAGGCCACAGTCCCCAGCATCCCAGGATGCTTTGCTGCTCCCCTGCAAACCCTTTCATGCAAGACAGGCAGACAAGCCTCTGTCCATGCTTGTCTGCACCAGATGAGTGCCAGGACAGCCCCACCCCTGGACTGTCACAGAGCCAAGGCAGCAAAGTCTCTTCTTCCCCCATGCTATGTTCTGCCTGCACCTTCAAGCCGGGCCATGCAGTGGCAGGGGGGTGGGATTTGTAGAGTGGGGGAATCCTGCCCTGCCCCCGTCCCCACCAGCAAAATTGCCAGGGGAGCAGGGGCCGTGTGGCTGGGGCTTTCTTTCCTCCCCTGCTCACTGGCTAACTGCAGTTTCTTCCCTGGCCCTGCCCCCTGCCAGCTGTTAGCAGCTGGAAAGGGAAGGTGGGGGAAAAAGCACAGGCTCCTGCCCCTGCTCCATCTATCCCCCCCAAGAATGAAGCTGTGCTGGGCCAGTCAATGGGAGAGGGGAGAAAGACCCCGCCACCCACCTCCCCCCAGCAGTTCTGGCGGGGTCAGGGGCCTCTGCTTTTCTCCCTTTCCCTTCAATTCATCACTACTGGCTGCTGGGGGAGGCAGGGCTGGGGAGAGATTTTTGTGCTGGCTTTTCTGCTCACTGTGGCTGTCAGTAGGGGGCTAGGGGCATGTGCCCAGCAGCCAGTCAGGCATGGCCTGACAATCCACTGCATTTGGCTACCTTTAGCAGTGTCCGATACACTGGGAGGCATGCGGGAGCATCCGTAGCCTGCTGGCCTCCATCAGTGCAGGCATCCCTTTCCCTTCCCACACCCCACCAATGGAAGAGTCTGTGTTTTGTTCTTGATCTATTCTTCGCAGTTTAGAAAAACCAGCAAAGGTTTGATTCATCTTGGGCTTTTTGAATATTTGTACCTAGCCTTAGAGGTTGCCTATCAGGTTAAATATATCTCTTACCCACTGTTCCTACCAGAGTTATGCATTCCTAGTATCATTGGTCACTGGAAGTAGCAATTTGCCTGGCAGTTCATTTGCTAAACTCCTGATTTAAAGGAATCACAGACTGCATCTCTAGCACATTCTGTTTTTATTGCAGTAAAGCAAAGTCTTTACTACAATAAAGAAATAACTCAATTTCAAGCCAGATATCCAAAGTTAAAGGCTCATATTGAACCACTAGACTACTCTTCCTGCTGATCAATGCATTTAATTATGGCTTCAAGGTGACCACCATCTTCTCCATATTTCAAAGGCTTTGGTAAATTGCACCTCCCTTCTTGATCACAGGGATCCTGGTTTTCCTTGATAAAAAAGTCACATTCTCTGATAAAACCCCCCAAATCCATAATTAAAATTAAAGGCCCCCCACACCCTCTCCCTAGCCCTGCTGGTGCCCCTCACTCCCCTTCCCCCTGCAACCTCCCAGTCCTGCTGGTGCCCCTCACTCCCCCCAAAACAGCCCCCCAGCCCTGCTGGTGCCTTTTGTCCCTCATCCACAACCCTTACCCCTGCAGTCCTGCCAGAGGGGGCCCCCAGCTGCCAGGGCTATGGGGCCAGGGACCCAGGTCTGCAGCCCCCTCCCCCCAACAGAAGGCAGATGCTGCAAAACAAGGAGCACAGAGCTAGCTCCCCCCTACTGCCCGCCTTATCTGGGCTCAGGTGGGGTTGGGGCTGGGGCCAGGTCTCCGTTGCAATGCGCACTCCTGGGGGACCCATACCCCCATACCTGTATATGCACATGTCACCCCCTGCCTGACTGCCCCACTCCTGCTCCTTCCCAGCTCCTGGCAAGCTGGATCTATGCCAGCCTACAGAGGACTCACTGCAAAACTACAAAATCCATGGGTTTCTCTGCTAAAATGAGAAATCCACATTTTACTCTAGTAAAGGGGGAAATCCATGATTTACTCCATTTTTCTGTGGGAAACAGAAAACCTGGATCCCTGCTGATCAATAAAGCTTTGTTGACTGGTAATTTTCTACCAATAATAGTAGAAGGTAGGGCAGGGTGGCACCTTAAAAACTAAGTCATTCAGATAGGCATAAGTGTTGGTAGGTGACGGCCTATTTTGTCAGATGCTATAAATGGACTGTCCATTCACTATGAATGGCAGGCCATTCAAACATCTGATGAAGTAGGCTATCACCTATAAACACTTCGGCCTTTCTGAATGACTTTGTCTTTAAGGTGTTGCTGCCCTGCCTTCTGCTTGACTTCACACAAATATGGCTTTCTCTACTGATAATAGTGTTAAGCTCTCGCACTCATTTCTCATTGCCACCACATCTCTCAAACTAGTGCAATAGTGTGCTTAGTATTAGGTGATTTCTTTACATTCTCTTCCTTATAGTCTGTTCCTTCTCCAGCTATCATATCCTGAACTTGTTTTCATATATTTCTTTTAACTTTGGAGATCTGAATTTTCTTTGTTCTTCTAAACGGTTATTTCCTTTTTATGTAAGATGAGACTTAAATGTCTATCTGCTTCATGTTACAGTGGGGATGCATGAAATATCCAAATGAGAGTGCTTCTGTGCCATCTAGTGGATTAGTAAGCTAGTGACAAACAGACCTATTCACTGCTTCGTCATCTAAAACAAAACTCAAATGTTTAAGTGTTCCCTTATCTTTGATCTAACTATTATGATATATGAAAATCAGAAGAGCATCAGAGGCATTGGTACACACAGAGCTGAACCCTGACAAAAATCTAGATGATTAGAATTCAGACATCACCAAAACTTTGGTGTGAGTGAATTTGGCATTCTGGTACAGCTCACTATATGGATAGTTCTGAGTTGCAAAAATCAGTCCCCAGTTCAAACATCCACAAGCATATGGGGGAAGTGGAGAATCAATCCTAAATTATTTGATATAATATTGTTAATCAAAACTCCAGCTGATGCCTGCATCCCACTCAGGTTATATAGCATCTATTTGGTTTGCTTCTCAAGTTAAATCCCAATTAAGAATGCAAAGGCATTTGAATTCTGCTACTGCGTGCATGGGAGCCTGGGCTTCTAGCTTCTATAAACTCAACTCCCTTCCTGGTGAGCTACTTCTGTTCCTGGGCAGCTGGTGCTCTCTTACTGTCTAAAGAAGGTACGGTCATGCTCTTGAGGTGCATCATTCAGACAACAGATATTCCTCCAGCATCAGTAGCTTCATGGGCCACTCAAATTAACCTTCTGAAGCTCTTTCTGCTGTTCACTTAAGAAGATAAACCCTATTAGCAATAACTAAATCTGCTCCCTCTGTCTGAAGCTGAATGAGCTAGGAAGTTTGTCATCTTTGGGAAACGTTGCTGTTGAAGTTTTGTACCAAGAGCTGATTAGTCAGTGGAGCTGACAAAAGGAGGACCTTATCTTTAGAGTGTGGTGACAGGTAAGAAGTAGAGTGAAGAAGGTTAACTTGGGCATGGGTGAACTCTTTGTTTTAAATTACTACCAGCAGACCTGTTTACTCCCTAATGGACTCCAGTATATTTGGGAGGTATGGTCTGCCCCCATCTAATTAACTGAGGAACTATGGTATTTAGCCTCCAGTCTGATTAAAGCAGGTAAACAGTTGCAGTGCCCTGGAGAGGCATGGAAGACAGACTATGCTTCAGGACAATCTGGTGTCTCTACAAGCAATTCCTGTTGTTTATTATTTGTAATAGGGAGTTGGGCTGCATTGTGCTGGGCACTGTACAAACCCATAGTCTTATGTCTTTTTGACTAGTACCACTTCTTTGCAGGCTGGGGAAAGGGAGGACCATGAGCCCAGCTCATTTTTGGTTCTTAAAAAAGGTGCTAGGCAGATCATGAAGAAGAGATTACATTTATGCCTGTCCTTTGGAGAATGCACTGTATAACTAGGGATCCTCTATTAATACGAATCCTTTCCAAGAAAATATTAAATATAGAACTGGATTCTAGACATTACTGATGGCTAGAGAGCAGAATGCTATCTCAGCAAAAGAACAGGGCTGCTGTTATTTAATACAATATGAAAAATGAGCCCATACTAAGAAGTCCCATATGTAATTTGAATTTATTTTTAAAATAAAGACACTGGGCTCTAACCCATATGCCTTACTCTGGGAAAATGTTTTGGTTTTTTTTGACACCTGAATCATTGTATTGACTAAGGACTTTTTAGTACCTCCAAGATCACCTCTATCAAATAAGTATTGTGGTGTTCTAGAGTAATGATCCCAAACACTGCATCTTACAATAACAAAACTTCAGCATTTGAGTCAGTTAATATAGAAATTGAGATATGGATATTAATACAGGATCTCAATAACTTAAAACTTCTAACTGGGAGCTGAACTGGACAGGAGCAACTTGTTTGAGCAGTGCTTTGGAACATGTAAAGAGCTATTAAGCTTAATTACGCCATTAAGTATTACTGCACTGTCTGTACAACTGTCTGATTTTTAATACACTCATTTCTGTGGTGAGCACATGCCACTAGATGGCATCTATGTTTGCACAGAAGTTTTATAAGAATCATTTCAACTTGGGTACTAAATAGGTTCCTCCCTTTTGTCCTCTAGGTGTTTTAGAAATTAACTAAAACAATAGAATGTCTGTATCTTTATATCAATGCGCCTATTTTATCTTCAGATTTTGTATTAACTAACTATGGGTAAGTTTGTACTGCAGCTGAAGTATGCCCTGGCATGGATGATCCTAAGCATGACCTGCCAACCCCTTATACCCAGAAATATACTGGTGAGATCTCTCACATTTTGAGGCCACTCAAATATATAAACCTGCACTGAAGACCATGGCCTTGGAAGTGACCAGGTGGACATCCCCATTGTGGCCTCCCTGACGTAGTTCTGCATTTGGAGCAGGAGAGCAAGACACACTAAGAAACAGCCCAAAAGGACGATAGTCATCTATTGGAATCTTGCCCTATCTGTTACATATGCCAGAACAGATTTTCAATATTACTTAATTCTCATCAGTTCCTACTGCACCAGTTAAAACCAGATTTTAAAAACTCAGCAATCTAGCCACTTGGTGCCTACACAGGATCTCAGCTCTTTTGAAAAATCTGATCAATATAATAAACAAGAAGTAATCTTTTCAAATATAGTTTGTTCTGACAGCTTCTGAGGCCTGTATACATTAAACATGGGGAAGAATAGTGAAGCTCAGAATGTTGGGCAAATGACAGGAACAGCTACATAATGCTATGTGGATATTGTGCCAATCAATGACTTTTGAAATAATTCCCTTTCCTCCCATCTCAACCCCTTCCCTTCCTTCCTCCCTTTTTTTATTTGAAAAATTCACACATGGAAGTCCTAATTTGTTTTACCTGGTACTGGGCATGCTTACATGTTCATTAATATGACATAAATATGACACACAATACGACCTGTAATTACAGGTACTAAACTTAATGCGACGTAATCAATGCTATTGCACATTAGCGCTAGCACATGCTTTTTTGGTGATGCTAATGCACAGCAGACTAATATTACTGCTTATTAGCATGGGTTTTGCCTGTCATACTCATGCACAGTAGAATTAGTCTATTGTCCTTAAACCATCTCAAGTAGAGTACATGGCCAAAGTGTTAGTACTGCAAAAATAGAGAACAAGGGTTTATATTTACAATGTTTCATAAAAGATTAATTTGTTTTCTGAAGCTTTCTTATATTGTAATTATGGTGGACTATTTTAATTCTTGTTTCTACTACTTATTTATAAATTAAGTAGGGGGGACAGGGTGCTGTTTACACTTATTCGGTAATTAAGCCTTTCTTTCTTGACTGAAGCACAAACACCACCAAGCAAGAATTCCTGTAAATAGCCCTAACTATTTTTCTGTGACTGGATATTGCTGTTTTTGTAGGACTGGACATCTTAGAAGATGATGCCAACATTCACCAAAACCACTGACATTACCATATATGGGCACTTTAGCAACAGTGCCCATATATGGCAGTTCCATCTGCTTGCCTTCAAATATAGATAACCATCTCTGTATATTAAACAAAAAATCATGTGTCATTGTCCTAGTCACATTTTACAAAGGTTTTCAAATTTAAGAGTTGGTACTTTTTCATGCAGAGCTCTGTGCAACAATAAAGGGACTCCATCTGGACTGAAGCAATGTGGATCTTGATGATAAATGCAGGTATATTCAATGCTTTTGCTCACAGCCATGTTGCTAAATTCCACAAGCACATGGAGGTTCCTGTTTTCACCCTCCAGATCATCCCCCCTACAACTCTTGTTCCAACTGACAGGGAATAGGTGATATACCTTTACAATGCCCAAATTCCATAAACTCCTTTCACACAGATACATTGATAATAGTCCACCATGTGGTCTATTGTTGCCCTCCATCACATCAACATTATTCTTGCAACTTATTTTCCCCCTCTCCCGAGCCCCTTAATACTCCCTCTCCCCTCAGACCATTATGCCTTCAAGAATTCTCTTGTCCCTCAGACTCCCATTATCCTACAATTCCCACGCTGAGTCATCCTCCTCAGAGTCGGCCTTAGGGGAGAGTATCATGGGTGACCACCCAGGGTGCCATAGTCAGTGGGGCACCAGAAACACACACACACACACACACGTGTGAGCAGCCCGTGCTCACAGCAGCACTCTCCCCCAGTGCCATCTGATCCCTGCCCCAGGCAGAAGGAGCAATGGCCAGTCACTGATCAGGAGGAACCGGGCTGGATACGTACAGGTGGGGTGGCACCTGTTCCCATCTCCCTGCCTTGCTTCAGCAGAGCAGCAGCAGTGCCTGCCTGCCCTCCTGCCTGGCACACCATGCTACTCTGCCTCCCCACTGGACTCTGCCCTGCACCCCTGCCCACTTGCCTTTACCTTTAGCAGTGCCACTGACTTGGGGGGGGGAGGGGGGAGGAGGTTGGAAGATGCCAAAATACATGTTTGCCCAGGGGTCCATTTTCCCCTAAGGCCAGCTATGGTCTTCCTTATCCCCAAAGTTCATTAGTCATCCTACACCTCTCCCTAATCCTCCAGTTTCCTATTGTTGCTGCTCTGACTCTCCTTTCCTCCTGCCACCTGTTCAGGATTTCCCCACTTAATCTTCTATCCCTACCTATCCCATTTCCATTTTTTTACTGAAGGGGCTGGGGAGAAGCTGAGGGAAAAGTCAACGTCAGTTGTCATGGGAAAGAGTGGAAGAAGTCTTGACAGTCAGCCCTGTCCACCCTGAAAGCTGACTGAAGTTTGGACAGTTAGATACGCTGGGGAAGAAAAAATCCAATGGTCAGTCAAAAAACAGTTCTAGACAGTTTCAATTCGCTAGTCTCTATGCAAAGCATTTTGGGGACTTGCATCCCTAGAGTTTGAATTTGACTGAAAGTAAAATCCAGCTGATGTTGCCAAACTCTGCCTCCTTTAGTTGAAGACCAAAGGCTAAATAGAAGAAGCACAGTGAAAGAGCCACAGATGTTCGATGTACATAGTAGAGACTGAGTTTCACACATTAATTTTTCACTGCTGCTGTAGTAAACAGACTACACCAGTAACAGCTAAGGTGTTCTTTTGCTTCCATCACTCTAGTGATACCTGCACACAAGAGCCAGGTTGATGGGAGTAACATCTGGAGTATGAAGCAAGGCCATGTTTTGCTCAACTGTCCTTTAAGAGAGGACATCCTAAAGAATACATTCCAACCTCTGGAAACCTAATCTATACCAGATGCCTATAGCAGGAAGAAAGTAAAGGAGAGGAGACAATAGTTGATACCATCATAGAAAGTAAGTGTTATTATTCTCTCAGAGTGCAAGAAGAGGGAGGAGGCAGTGATTGATGCTACACTTATACAGAATCTTCCATCTCCTACTCTTGCAGTGATGGCCTAAATAGGAGCCCCACAGAGCTGCTGGCAGCTGTAATTCCTACAGGCACAGTAACTTGTTGGAATATACAGGGATAAGACTGACTAGTGAGACAGCCATATGGCGAAAAAATGCAGCTGGCCAAGAGACACAGGATGTTGAAGAAAACAAAAAATTAACCTAAACAAGCAGATGGAAGGAAATACAAAGTGGAAAAAAGTAAGTAAATGAAATTAACAATTCTAAGGTAAGAATATTTAGTGCAGATTATTCACATAACTACATTAATTGTATTCACTATCAGAGAAGTGGAACAAAAATAAGAAGCTGATGGTGATGTAATGACAAGGAAGATCTAACAAATCTTTTCCCTAATCTTAGTCCTGGGGCAAAGGGGTTATTTGGGCAGAACATCCTATGTCAGGAATCCCCCATTCTTCATCTCCCTATTACAGCATTGAGCTACATCATGTAGAATCACTACGTTACTGATGTTTTCCACCCAAAATCATAACTGGGCCCTCCATCATTATAAACACAACCTAGTTTTACTCACCTGGTTGAGTTTCAAGATTGCAACAAAACCAAAACCAACCAAGTTTCATCTGATTACATGTCTGTTTCCATGCAACTCTGATTACAAAGTCAATTCTGAGACACATGCTAAAATATATTTAAGGAAACATTGCTAGAGATGTACATAGCAGGGACTGAGCTTCAAACATTAATTAAAGTAAAAAATTAGAGTAAAGTGCTAAAAGTCATATAAAGTAGCAAAGCCTCTTTTCAGATCAGAAATAAACACCTGGAATTTCTCTTTTTTATTATTTATTCAGTGATCCAAGTGCTAGATGCTGCTAATTAGTTTTAGCTTGGAAAGCTTGAATCAGCTAGTTTCCCTGGGATTCTGAGTTCCTTTGATAAAAGTTCAGCCAGGAATTAATATTTTTGTGGTTGAGTTGTTATTCCTGGAAAATACAGATTATTAATGGGAATGCTGGAGATGAACCCTTATCTCCTTTTCAGTGCAAACATCATTGCAGTGGGTGAACTTGAGTAATATAGTCTGAACTATGCTAAATAAAAAAACCCTGTCAATTAGACTATACCACTCTTCACTGGTCTTTACCCTTTGGGGGCAGATTTGAAAATGGCATCCATCTAGCATACTACAATGTGCCTGCAATTTTAGGGACCTAAATAACTGATGTTGGATTTTACACCCAGTATATGTTTGAGAAGCTCATCTCTTACAAATGCAAACCAGGTATTTAAGCATCTAGGATGATATTTGCAAAAATGCTTAGCATCAGCATATTTAGTCACATTGAAATTGGTGGTAATAATCCTACTAACTTTAATAGGAATGCTGGATGCTTTGGAATAGCATACCACATATTCATCTTCATTGATACTGAATATATTCAATATCAATGAAGATGCATACCACATATTCACCACATATTCATCTTCATTGATATTGAATATATTCATATTCGTTGATCTTGCCACCAAAATATTACCACCCATAGAATTGTGGGTAGAAGTTCACAGATGAATTCAGAAATCAGGCCCTTGAGTGAAGTTCCTTCAAATATGGATATCTGAAGTTTGACACACATTAACATTTAGGCAACAGCATAATTGCTGAACTAAATGTGTTGGCATAACAGTCTACTGATTATAGCAGTGTTCATAGCTTTTAGTCTTTGACAGGATAAATGTTATATTACTCTTCAGGGGCACAGATGACAAGAAATTAGAAGAGTTAAAAATCTTTGTTACACAGTGGAATTGGAAGAGGTAAGACTACATTTTAAAAGACAAAAAGAAATGCTTATACCAACACTTCTGAATATGGCAGACAACATTGATACAAAAATATTTATACAATAAATCAAGTCCTTGAAATATATAACTTTTTTGTAGTCTCAGGGTGCAGACAGAAGTGACAATTTTTGCGTGATCTAGTCACAAAAAGCAGTTTAGAGCTGTAACCAAACATGCACAAATGGGTGCAAACAAATTGCTGATTGGGTAAAAAGCTGACCTGTCATTAAATGAGGTATCAGATAAAGATGATACAAAATATAGTGTCTTTCATAACTTGTGTCTGAGGAGCTCTCACCCTGTCACTGTTTTCAGAATGGGCAGGGGGAAGGGAGCAGAGGGAGATCAGTCTGGGTTTTTTTTTAACCCCCTTGGAAGGTGGGGCAGATGTATTGCAGCCACCACTCCCCCCCCCTCCCCCCGGGGGACTTCAATTCACTCCTCCCATCCTTCAGCACCAGCTGGGGAGCACCAAGAGCAAGCTCCCTCCACTGAAACTCCCCACTCCCAATCTGAAAACAGCCAGCACTGGCAGAGAGCCCTGGCCATTGCTATGGGAAGCTGGCTGCAGGCTCCCAGCACAGCTAGATTCCCCTCCCCCCCTGGAATCAACAGTGAACTTCTGTTTGGTCTGGGGTAACGTTGCAACTCAGAGTGCTTTGCAGAAATCATTCTGAGTTACAGCTGGGAACTGCACTTCTGTCTGCACCCTAAGTGATACAGTTTTTAACTAAAAAAATTGAAATTCTGAATTCAAAAGTATTGTAAAATTGTTTAAATACTAAAAATGGGCAAATGGGTGTGGTCACCTTTGTTTTTAAATAACCTCAGAATTCACAGAAATCAAACTGGATCTGCTTAAGTATTTATTGCTTGTCCCATAATGCTCCAACTCAGCTATCCATTTCACAGTCACTACTATTTATATACTTTAAGGGCAAAAGGGATCATTGTTGGCATCTACTCTGACCTCCTTTTTAACACAGGCCAAAAAAATTGACACACTCATTCCTGCATCTAGGCCAATATTTCTACTATGAAATACCTCTTATTTTATACAAATATGTACCCTCACTTTCAAAGTTATTGTTGTCATAGGAAACACAGTAATTAAGTTGTTAGCCACCAAAGAATATACACTTAGGATCTGAATTGTAGGCATCCACATGTGAAAACTGTGACCTTAAACTTAGAGGAAATATATATCTCAAACGAAACTTCTAAACCATTACTAATATAAAGTGTCAACCATTACTAGTATAAATGACAATTATAGTGGGTGCATCTGCACATGATGCTACATTGCCATAGCAACACATGATGGCAACATAGCATCTGCGGGGATCTACACATGACCAGCATCTACTTCGCTGTAGTGACAAGCTCCCTTGGTATAGCACACTGCTAAAAAATAGCATGTACCATGTGAAGTAGCTGCTAAAAAATAACCATGTACCATGTGCACAGTGCAGTATGGACCATTACTGTGCTGTGATTGAGTGCTTTCAAAAGGAAATACTCAATCACGGTGCAGTAACAATATCACCATAGCAACATGTGTAGATGTACCTACAGAGTCAAAAGAATGGGCGAAAGTAGTAGTGACTTCACAAATTATAATAAATGGTGATGGAAATATTATAGATAACCCTAGCCCATTGTTTTTCAAATACCAGGTTTTTCTAGGTAGCATAATTTAGTATTTTGCCCAGGTTCTCTATTTTTAATTTATCTGTGGTGTTTCTAAGGCAGCTGTTGCCTGCCAAATTTTAAAAGCATGGAACAAAGGGATTTCTAGCACTTATCTAAACAGACGAATTCAACTCAGAAGGAATTTCTCTGTTGCTAATTTCATCCCAGTATACTAAGTATTTCCTTTTCCTGGTTTTTACTCCTTTCAAATATTTATAGACTTTAAGGTATTTCTTAACCAGTTACCAAAGTGACACTAGTTTCACTTTTTTAAACTCACGTGACAACTTTCAATCCTTCCTGAATTGTATTCAGGATTTCTACCCATGCTAAAACATAATTTTTTAATACTCAGTTGTAATTTCAGTTTAGGGTTTCAAGATGAAAAGCCTATTAAATATTATCATGTTGCAAGTGCAACATCTCACAGAATCTTTCAATAGGGAAAATCTCAAAGCTAGTCTGAATCCTATGCATCTCTGGTTGACCATTGCTGGGACATGTTTTCCACCAACTAAGAAGGAAGGCTCATTCATAGCAGGCTCTCTTGGTTTGGAACTGATTTTGGTCTTCTCTCTAAAGCCATGATTCACAGCCCCTTGAATTCAACAAGAACAAGTCCATTATCTTAAGTATATTTCCATTGCCTTCAGTAGGCTTTGAACCAGGATTGTGGCCAGAGCATTTAAAATTAGGGATTGGAGGCCCCACAAAACCCCAAAATCCTTCAAGGATGCAATTACCCAGTATGCTCTTAATTCACAAGGCACAGGGATATATTGCATCTTGGCTATCCACAGTATATCCCTACCCCACACTGAGTTCTTTCTAAATTAACCTAATCCCACATTTACTTTTTTTCATTTGCATGTTTCCACAGCATTGCAAATTACTAAGGGGAGACACGATTTTGTGTTTAAATATATGGTACATATAATGTATTACCATTGAATCACAGTCAGAAAAAAACAAAACAAAACTATTAATTGCTCTGAGATTATTTGAATTTAAACTCTGCATATAAATCACTCTTTTATTATTGAAGCTGTGCTGATGGATTAAGAACACCTACAATCAAAATAAATACCTGTTAACTCACCAGTCTTCTATTCAATGAACAGAACTGGCATTTACTAACTGGAAGAGACTGGCAATTTCTCCCTCCCCCTACTCTCTTTTTTTGCTTTTGGTTAAAAGACCTTTCAAAACACACATACACCCTCATCCCAATATGGATACACATTTAAAATTGCACCAATTTACACCACTTTCTATATGACTAAGTTTTGTTATGCAGTAATGTTGCATTTAATTGTGTTTTTCAACCTAAAGGAAAGCTGCTGAACATAATAGACATTTGCTTATCTACATGCACAACTTGCCCAGAATGAAAAGAAAAATAAAAACAAAATCAGAATGCTCATTTCCCATGGCAAAACAGGACAACTAGATAAGATAAGATCTAAGAATTAATAAACATTTAAAAAAAAAAATCAACATAACAGCATAAGCCAGGGGTGGCCAGAGTTACTCACCCTGGAAGCCATATCCAATCCTCCACTGAAGTTCAAGAGCCAGAGTGTGCTGTGTGTGGGTGTGGGGCTGCTGATCAACCAGGAGCGGAAGTGACTGCTCCCCCACCTCCAGCACCACCGAGCTGCTTTGGCTTTCCTTGAGGGGAGCGTGCCCCAGGGTAAGCAATGTGACTGCAACCCCAACCCTGAACTGGCAGCCCTGGAGTAGGAGGAGGTGCCAGACTGCACTGTCCCCCAGAGCCGCCTTGGGGAGAAGTGGGTGGGGCTTCAGAACACTGTCCCCTGGAGCCGTAAGTACCATGCTGGCTTGTGAGCCATGGTTTGGCTACCTCTGGCATAAGCAAGTATAATGTAAATGCCAAGTTCTTGGCTTCACAATATTTTTGACCACATCTCTTCTGCCTGTATAGATAAATTGTTACATAATTTAACAAGGGAACTTGACCAGACTATTTGCTTACCTTTCTACCCTACTTAATAGTCCCAAACACTGATGATCAACAGCACAATTATCATTAGTGATTAGCATTATCTTCCATGATTACTAAGGACAGACTCGCCAACCTCAAGCATTCAGAAATGGTGAGTCAGGCCCCCTAATCATAAGATTAATAAAAAACAAACCACAAACCCAACAACCAACCACACATTAGGGTTTTCATTATCTTTTAATTTTAAAAAAAATTGATTCACTGGGTTCATATTTTCCATTTTTCTCCAGTTATAACATCTAGATACTTTTTCTTAATGAAACTCAAAATTGTCACAAAATATCTTGATCCAGCAACTGGAGTTTTAAAAACAACCCACAAACTAATAATTATGCTAATAATAATACCTATCCCACAGATAGCATCCTTTATCTTCAGATTCTTCTCATTAATGGCTGTGGTTTGTACCTCAGGGTGTGGTCAGACATTTAGATCATCCCACTTCTCTAGCTGGATGCTCTGTTCTCTCAAAGCTTCCTGATGTTGTCCTTTACCTTATTTTGGTCATCCCATCAGCCTACTGCCAGTTAGGATTCTCCTCAAAGATCATTAATATCCTGGTTCCTCTGTTGTCTCATATGGATTGTGAAGGACCAGGAGTAACAAGTAAAACCCTCATGGCAGGAACAGAGACCAAGGAAGACATGGAGGGGAGAACCAGAGGAGCACGGAGATTCAGGAGCAGCTGTTCAGTGAGGAAAAAATGCCCTGTGCCAGAGAGGGGCGGGGCCAGAGAGAGACAAATGCCAGAGGTGGATGAAGAAGGAGGCTCGGAAAAGAGAAATGGGGAGGAAAAGACCCTGTGGAATCAGGCTCTGAGAGAGTGAAGGTGGCAAATGGAGTTAATTCAATGGAGAACCGCCAATGAGGAATCTAGAAGAGGTGATTCCCGCGGAGGGGAGAGAAAGGGGTGGAGGAAACCTTATCTCATTGGGAAGTTACTGGGACTGAGGTTTTGTTGTTGTTGTTTACTTGCGGGGCTATGTAGAGAGCCTATCAAAAGAAAAGAAAAGAAAAGAAAAGAAAAGAAAAGAAAAGAAAATTGAGTGTGGGCACTGCAAGTCCTCAGGAAGGCAAACCACACCCAGAGACATAATGAGGAAATAAAAAGACTAAACTTGGGAGATATAAACCACATGGACTAAAAAAGGTTAGAGAAGCAGTAACACGATTAAAGTAAAATCTTATCCAAGTTGGATTCCATTTAAGTTGATAGTGATATTTAGTTGATGTAAACACATAACAAATAAGTAATGGATGCAAGTTTGAGAGTGTATAAATAAAAGACTCTGTTAAGCCAAACAAAGTAAGACTGTGATTTTAACTTGATGGTTGGTATTAGCGGTACTACACGAGAACTACCAGAAAAAAAATTAATAACTAAAGAAGATCCCCTTCCCCACTACAGATTGCCAGATTTTACTGGGGTAGATGACCAATAACACCTCCCAACTTGTAACATCATATATTAATCAAGGCATGGCAGATGAGAATTGGTAAATACTGTTATTAGCCCAGACAGTGCAATCAGAGGGAAGAAAAGCGAGAATATTGCATCAGGTTAGACGCAACCCCCACAGGGATAAACAATTTAAATCTAGCTTCTCTGATCATTTTAGTGAATTTTCATACTCCCAAGCAGTTCCCAGTATTATCATTTTTCACCTTGCTGTTCAGGCTGACTTCCAAAATCCATCACAACACTATCATTTCCACTCTTTCTAGTGGAATGCATTATCCTGATTTTCTTCACACAATCTAAGGATTCATAAAGTTAATGCAATTTTTTTTAAAGCCCGATGACTTTCTGGATTCCAGCCAGGGTAGTGGGCCTCGTCTTTGATCACTCAAGATCCATATGCATGACAGTGCAAGTTTTTTGTACTGCCTTCACTGGTTGGATTATTTCTAAGGGTTTTGTTACTCCAAGGGTTTTGTTGGGTGTGTCTACAAGAGACACTTAATGCACAGTAGACTAATTCTGCTGTTGGCGGTGGCTGTGGGTGGTTGTCGACCTCTGGTTGGCGCTCACCACCCCCCCCACCACCGGCAGCACCGGTGGTGTCTACAGGAGCTCCCACACTTACTGCCACAGCTCTCCTGCTGCCACACTCACTCCTGCCATCGCCAGCGCTGCTGTGCCACCACAGGTGCCAGGTGCACATGTCTTTCATGCCTATATTTGTTGTGGGATTTAGCAGTGTGACATTAGAGGAGATTAAAATTGGGATTGAGGGTAAGCAAACACTCCCTACATTTTGCCAAAAACTGAGGGAGGTCCAGTTAACCTAATGCAATTAAGTCAAGATTGTTAGTGTAGGCAAATTATTAATAAATTGGTATGAAAATAAAAACTGTGATGGATCTCAGTTACAGGATGAGAGCCTTAAGATTTGTATAACTTAAAATTTTGAAACAATGTTGGAATAGTTAGTGCAGTAAGAATCCCTAGGATATGAGACTAATGTACCAGTATATCTTATTTCATTTTAGTAACCAAAATAATTAACATTGAGATGAGACTTTTTTAGACCGAGGTACCCGTATCTGGATTAGAGATGTTACCAGAAAAATTATGCTAGGAAAAAAAAAAAAAAACACTCCCTAAGTAATAAAAGTATACTGATGAAAAAAATTGAGGTGCAGATCAGCCGTTGTAATCTTCAAATCAATTGTACTTATCAAAATAAGGCTTCCTATTAAAAAGAATAGCTAACTAGGCCTGTGTGAGTTCCGATCTGGCTTCAGATCCAGCTGCTTTGGATGCCAGTGATCTGATCCAGAGCTCTGGACTGGGTTTCTGCTTTGATCCGGCTGAAGCAGATCCGAAGCTTCGGAGCCACCTCGAAAATCCGGCCATAGGGTATAATGAGGAATTAATTAAATATCTATAACTTTGTTGTTTTTTGTCTGATTTGGATGAAACTTGCAGAAGTCATAGCCCCTGTTGAGAACATAAAGTCTTCTAAGTTTCAAGAAGATAGATGCAGGAGCTTGTGGGGGGAACTGTAACCCAAATTCTTGAAAGCAAAACTCATGTCATGTGTATGTGTTACAACATACGGGGGTGAAAACTGCAAGGGTGGTGGCTCCTGGTGAGGCCATGAAGCCTGCCAAGTTTCAAGAAGATCAGTGCAGGAGTTTGGGGGGAACTGCACCTCAAGCTGCGGACAAGCAAAACTCGTGACGTGTGACACTGTGTGTGTTAAGGCACAGCAAGGTGAAAGCTACAGGAATGGTAGCCCCTGCTGCAGCCACAAAGCCTGCCAGCTGTTAAGGGGATTGGTGCAGGGGGGTTCTGGGGCCCTGCACGCCTAGCTACTGACAGACAAAACTCATGACATGGGTGGTTGTGCAACTGAATGTCTCTCTTGGGGCAGTTGATTGTCTGTATTGATTATTTCCTCTCCTTAGCCTCTGCTTTTGTAGGTTTTAATTGATGGTAATTAACTGGCTATATTAGCTACGTACTGCATATTGAGCTGGTCCCTGAGTGACTCATGATTGATTGGTTACTGTTAACACAGTAGCTTTGCAGCACGGCCTGCAGTAGTGTCTCCCAGGCCTTAAGACAGAGACTGTCAGTTGCACAAGCACCCATGGCACGAGTTTTGCCTGTCAGCAGCCAGAGGTGCAGGCCCCAGAACCCAGAAGCCCTATTCCAATCTCCTTGACAGCTGGCAGGCTTCATAGCCATAGCAGGGGCTACCATCCCTGCAGCTTTCACCCTGCTGGGCCTTAACGTACACAGTGTCACCCATGTCAAGAGTTTTGCTTGTCCGCAGCTTGAGGTGCAGTTCTCCCCAAATGCCTATACCAATCTGCTTGAAACTTGGCAAACTTTATGGCCTTACCAGGGGCTACTAGGCCTGCAGTTTTCACCTCCCTGTGGTGTAACCCATAGACGTGACATGAGTTTTGCTTTCAAGAATTTGGGGTGCAGTTTCCCCCAACTCCCTGCACCAATCTTCTTGAAACTCATCAGGCTCCATGCTCTCAGCAGAGACTACAATCCCTGTAAATTTTATCCAAATCAGACAAAAACCAACAAAGTTATAGATATTTCACTTTTTCCCCATTATAACCTATGGCCGGATCTCTGGGGTGGCTCTGAAGCTTTTACGAAGCGCTTCGGAAGTTCCAAACCATTTCAGAAAGCCTAACAAAGCCAGCACTTTGATCTGGACATGCTGCTTCAGACGCCAAAGTGTCGGAAGCTTCTCCAGATCTAAAGCTCTGTCTGAAGCCTCGCACAGCCCTAGAGCTAACCACATTTTAACAACTAAAAATGTTTTTGCTTTAGATCTGTGTTTCTTTCTGCCAAATTCACTGGTTTTTTTTCTGTGAACACTGGGAATTTCTTTTAATACAGCTGTTGTTGGGAATATAATAACACTTTTAAATAATCCATTTTATTTGCGCTTTGAATGAAGTGAAAATCAAAAAAATCTTTATAGCTTCCCTGCAGTTCTCAGAAACAGTAAATTTCCTTGGAGGAGGTTATCATTTAAATTGCTGATGTCAAGAGGCCACCATTTGGAAGATGTTCAGGGAGTGGTAAAGAACACATGAGTCTGTCATCTCACTGGGAATATTAGCCCACAAAAAGAAAATGAAAAACAAATAAACAACCCCCCCCCAAACACACTTTATTTTAAGTTCACACCACATATTAGGGCTGTACGATGCTTCAGTTGCTGATTCAGTTCGGAGGATATTCAGCCTGATCCGGCAGGCAAATCCCCAAATCTGAATTGAATCAGGAGACCCATTAATCTCTCCGAATCGAGTCAGAATCTCTCTGAATTGGAGGCTTCGATGATTTGGCCATAGACACAGCTTTGTATGTTTTCTCTACATACCTCAAGGCACCAGGCATGGCTCATGAACGCTGAGATGGTGGGGTGGATGGAACATCCCACGGAAACATGGGGGGGTTCCCCCCTCACCTCCCTGGCTCAGTGATTGGTGCCTCCTGGGTCTTGGGAGGGCACCCAGGGTCCCCCTGCAGCCAATTGCTGAGCCAAGGGGCACAGGGGAGGTCCCCTGCGTGCTCAGTGGTAGACATGGAAGTGAACCAGAAGTACTTCTGGGTCTGCTCCTGATCGATGGATGCTTTATCCGTCCCACCATCTCAGCATTCACGAGCCATACCTGATACTTCGAGGTATGTAGAAAAAAAACATATAAAGCTGTGTCTATGGCCAAACTGGCGAATCGCTCCAAATCAGAATTAAATCTTCAGATTCAGATTCAGCTGAATCAAACTGGGACAGTGATTCGAATCAGTGAATCGCATCACTGTACCTCGAATCAGGCCGAATCTGAATCGAATACTTCCCGCTTCGTACACTCTTACCATATATCTGTTTCTTTCTTGTAGTTATGTAATCTCCTGTTATGTAACAGAGCTCTGTAGGTCATCTAGTCCAACCCTCTGCCTGAGGCAGGATCATCTCTATCCAAACCCTCCTATACAAATCCATAATCTAACCTCTTAGTAAAACTACCATCAACTCTGCCACAACACAAGGCATAATGCCCTAACAGCCACAAGTAAGTAGGGAGATAATGGCAGCCAATGTCCTGCTTCTGTAAAAGGTTGTTAGTATATGCTTAAGAGATCCCAGGTGGAGCAAACTACCCCCCCTCCCAAAAAAACCCAATCCTGACACACAGTTGAAAAGTAGGGGACTTAGAGGGAGGGGGCAGGATTCCCTCTGAGGCCCATATGGCAACCAGTAAAGCCCAGAAGCATGGGAAATATACATAGCAGAACACAGACATAGCTATACCTAGGTCCCCTGACCAGTGGCTGTCCAACCTCTTCTTGAACACCTCCAGTGAATGAAAGTCCACATCTTCACTAAACAAGTTATCCCACTGCCTTGCTGTTCTAACAGAGAAGAAGTTTTTTAGATATCCAATCTAACCCTTCTTTGCTGCAACTTCAAGCCATTGCTCCATGTCCTACTCTCTTTAACAAGAGATAAAAGGTGTTCTCCTTCTTCTTCATAGCAGCCTTTCAAGTATTTGAAGACAGTTTAAAATGCCTATTCTACAAGTTGAATATCCCTTATTTCTTCATATGCTCCTTTTATGACTTGCCTTACAAGCCCTTAATCTGGACCTTCTCTAATTTCTCCACATTTTAAGGAACAATGTGGAGCCCAAAACAGCAGGCAATACTCTAGATGAGGCCTAACTAGTGGTGAGTAGAGAGGCACTATCAGCTCCTGTGTCTTACACCTAATGCTTCTATTGATGCATCCCAAAACTGTATTTGTCTTTTGTGCAGTTGCATCACATTGCAGACTCATATTGAGTCACCCATTTTTATATTTATGCTTTTGATTATTCTTCCCAAGGTGTAGCAACTTTCATTTGTCAGCATTGAGCTTCATTCTTTTAGCTCCAACCCATCTTTCCAATATTTTAAGATCCTTCTGAATTGTGCTCCTGTCCTCCAGTGTGTTCATAGTCCATACCAGTTTTATGTCATTTGCGAACTGGCTCAAGAACCCTTTTATGCTAGCATCCAGTACATATTTTTATAAAAGATTTGTTCAGCACATTCAGCAGCACGGGCCCCAGGACTCATCCCTGGGGGACTCCATTCAAAACCTCCTACCATTCTGACATGGATTTGTTAACAGTTAGCCTTTGCTTGTGGCTCTTGAGCCAGTTGTCTATCCACCTTATAGTGGTTTTGTCCAGGCCACATTTCTCCAATTCATTTATGAGAACATCATGTGGAACCTCATCAGAAGCCTTGCTAAAGTCCAGGTACACTATATCCACAGCATTCCCTTCATCCACCCAAATAGTTACTGTGTCAAAGAAGGAAATCAAGTTTGTTTGACATGATTTGTTCTTAGCAAATCCATGATGGCTGCTTGTGATCAGCCTTTCCTCCTCTAGATGCTTTGAAATGGCCTTTCTTAGGATCTGCTCCAGTAGCTTCCCAGGTATTGAGGTGTGGCCAACTAGTCTGTAGTTCCCTGGGTCCTCCTTTTTGCCTTGTTTAAAGAGGGGCACTATGTTGGCTCTTTTCCAGTCCTCTGGTACCTTGCCCATCTCCCATGACTTCTTACAGATCACTGCCAAGGGATACAAGATCTCCACTGCCAGTTCCTTCAGTACCCTGGGATCAAATTCTTCGGGTCCTGCAGACTTGAATTCATTCAGACCCATCAAAAACTCTCTGAATGTCTCTTTTGTCATCTCATCCCTCATTTTGTCCCCTTTGTTATCCAAATAATCCTCATTAGACATCTGGCAGCAGCTTAATTTTTTTGTGATGACTGAGGCAAAGTGGCTGTTGAGCAGCTCCACATTCTTTCAATCTTCTGCTAAGAGTTCCCTCAGGTGAGTTAACAGTGAACCCACAGCTTCCTTGGACCTTCTTTTCTGGCTAACATACTTATATAACCTCTTTTTCTTGTCTTTAACTTCCTTTGCCAGGTACAACTCATTCCCTATCTTTGCCTTCCTGATTTTTTCCCTGAAGGTTCTTGCTATTTCCTGGGATGTTTCCTTGGTGACCTGCCCATTCTTCCATTCCCTGTATGCTTTTTTTTTTTTTTTTTTTTTTGCATTTGTGGCATTTTAGAAGTTCCTTGTGCAGCCACATTGGTCACTTGCCATTCTTCTTGTACTTCCACCATGTTGAAATGGTTTCTTGTTGAATTTCCAATACTGTGCCCTTTAGAAGCTCCCAGCCTTCCTGGGAGCCTTTATACTTCAGACTATCTTCCCATGGCACCATGCCTATTGAGTCAAATCACATACACCTTTTTAAAATCTAGCATCTAATTTTGCTGACATCATACATGTCAGGATCTGGAATTCTATCATATTATGATTACTTCCTCCCAAGTTGCCCATCACCTTCGTATACTCTACACATTCTTCCGTATTGGCTAGGACAAGATCCAAGATGGATGATTACCTAGTTGTATCGCCACCTTCTGAAAAAAAATTGACCTTCACATAAGTTAAAAACCCTCTCAACATTTTATATTTGGCTTTATTGTTCTTACATCAGGCATTTGGACAACTGAAGTCTGCCATCAGTACCATCCTATAGCTTTTAGATAGCTTTATTGCCTCTTTGAAGAGTTCCTCTTCCATCTCCTCTTCCTGATTTTGTGGCCTATAATAAATATCTACCAATATATCGGTGCTGCATCTTTCACCTTTCGTCATCACCAAATGTATTCTTCTTTGCTGTCTTTCCCCATGAACTAGGAAACAAGTGTGTATATTTTTGACATTCCTTTTCTCCCATCCCTGTCCTTCTGAATGGGAGTGTAATCCTCACTGTTGACATTCCAGCCATAAGACCTGTCCCACCAGGTCTCTGTGATACTAGCCATGTTATAGTTCTTTTCTATAGGCTGCAGCTTCCAGCTCATTTTGTTTATTCCCCATACTTCTCACATTTGCACACACACATTGAACGCATTTGGCATTTTTACTGACTTACTCCCTTTTTGCCCCATTTGTTGCTGTCCTGTGGCTCTCTGGCCTTTTTCCAGAGTGGATTTCTTTCTTTCTGTCTTGTCCTCTCTGTATGGTTTGCTTTGTGTTGGAGGACTTTGTTCCTCATGGAACCTAGGTTGGAGCTATGCTTCCAAGGTTGGCCAGATGATGCCCAGATATGCTCTTTCCAGTTCTCAACAAATACATCCCTTCTGTTGATAGCAGTCATCCTCCCCAGAACATCCACCCCTTATTGAAGTATCTGCAGCTTTCACATCAACACCACCATTTCTGACACACATTTAAATCCAAGTTGAGCACCAATGCCCTATATGATGCATGCAGAAAGTACCTCAATAGGACTATCTAAAACACATCCAGACAATGAGTGGGGGCTACTTACAACCTGCCAACACAATATGCTTAGCACAGAAGTTTCTCAATTTCCACCCTTTCCAGAGCTTAGGAACTCTAGCTACAAGCAAGCATCTTCATCCTTTTGGAATACAGAGTTGGGAACCCTCCTGTACAGAGAGGCATTTACAGCTGTTCTCTCAAATAACTGAACAGGATGCACTGGTTTTGTTAAAAATGCAGCTAAAGGAAAAGGCATCAATATATGAACCCACCTTTAAATAAAAGCTTATGTTTAGAGCTTTAGCCAGAAAACAGGAGTCATGGATCTGATTCCCTTCCAAGCCCAAGGAGGTCCTAAAAACCAGTCTGTTTATGCATTTTGCCAATGACTGTTTAATACAAAAAAAGAATAAATCCCTGCCCCAAGTCCCTCACACCAAGATTTTTTAAAGTTAAAAGTAAAACAGTGCAAGCAAGCAGGAATCAGAACCAAGGGCTTTGGTCTCCCAGCCAGTGGCCCTAACCACTAAGCTATAGTTTGCTTGCCTTCTCTCTGGTCCCATGGGCCTTGCATTCTTTCTTGCACAGTGACCCAGCATCAAAAGTAGAATGTGTTTCTAGCCACCATCTTTCCCTTTCCTCCTTCTCCTCTACTAGTTATTTTTAAAAAAAATGTAGCCACAATTGCACTTATGAGAGGCCTGATCCTGCTGGTTTTTATTAAGCACAAGCATATTTATCAAGTTGGTCCCCTCACAAAATTTCAGTGCCATGCCATCAAATTCCTGGAGCCCAACTAAGCACCAAGCTGCTCAGATGCAGAACTTCAGCCTCCTAGGTTGAATTTTCAGGTCAAGCAAAGAAATGCCTTATGAATTTAGAGGCCTACACCATTAGGCTGTTACTGATGGGTTGTTGGGCTCCTGTTTTGGACTTAACTGCCTGAAGTCGACTCAGATCTCATTTTGGATATGGACCACAGTGCTTCCTGGCATATGATCTTTGCTTCAATAAACAGTCATTTAGGGCCAGAATGATTTTAGTGATCAGTGTGAGCTGTAGCTAAACCCAGTTAATTTGAGAGGTTTGAAAATCAGACAGATGAAAAATAGGAACATGAGGAATACGTATGATTGGAGCACAAAATGTGCAATTTTCAACAAATTGCCAAACTAACTCAAATAATGGGCAGAACTTTAAAATACTGGAAAGAGTTCATTTATAGAGTTTCATTTATAGTGACATTTTTGCAAACATGCAAAATCATGCAGTTGCTGTGTTGATAATTTCTTGGGAAAAGAGCTGTAACTTTGGTTTCATGATGTGGCTGGCTGGAAAAATAGCTAATACTGTAGCAATAATAAATAAGAGTTCATAAGAAAAACAATGGATGTGTTTGTAAGTGTTTAACTAAACCTCATGTGGTAGAGAGGATCTTGTATGCTTTCATCTATTAAGCTCTACAGAAAGATATTAAGTGACAAGCAACACATTTGACCATTAAAACAGTATTTGAAGCCTTGAGAACCTCATTCATCTCAAGGCTTTGCACTATCACCTTCTGAAAACCACCTTCCTTAATAAACCATTCCCTGGATATCATATATACTGCACATATATGACTGGTTTGTCTGCCTGCAGCTGCTATGAAACAATGATCCAGCATATCCCAACAAGCCCCCAAAATAGCCACTATGCAGTAAGAGAGCTATGAAATGGTGCCATAAAAAACAGCTTATGACAAGGAATAGGCAAAGAGAAATCCTGAAAGAGCTGTTTAAAACAGCTATGTAGTTCCTTTGCAGCACTGGGGCCGTGAAAAGTAGGTTACAAATTTTCTTTTTTCATTCTTCTGATGGCAATGTGAAGGACACAAGAAGTTGACAACTGCAGTGGTGCTATACATTAGTTACTGCTAAATTAGTTGGGTATTTGGTCTCTATTTAATTACCTCTTTCCTGTGGAGGATTGCTCCTGTTTTTACAGGGTACAGTGCTGGCCTTTAACAGTAATGCCCTTTTCCCTTCCTGGAGGATTTAGTCAGCTTAGTCGCTTGTAGAGTTAATAAAATTTCTGACCCAGTTCTAGGATTTGTTTCCTAGCTCCTGCTGGATGATCAGTTCACACTTTTGTTAAAAGAAAGCTTTACTTATTAGCTAAAGGCACAGGCCTCTTACTATAATTCTTCCATTTACTACAAAACCACAGTTATCTGGACATATAAAGGGAATGATTTTATGTCTACCACATTGCAAATTAAAGTTCACAAGCCTGCATAAATGCATTGACACCTGAATCACAGAAGTCCTGAATCAATATAAAAAGAAATATTTAAATCTCCTTAGCATAATCTATTAAATCCTTCATCCCTTTACTTACTCTCATATATAGTTAACTCTCACTAATGTCCTCAGGAGCTCTGTGTGTGTGTGGCAGAAGTCAACTAAGTTTGATGAATGATAATCACTTCAAATGAAAAATCAGAGCTTCAGAATAGTTCTCCCCAAATGACAGAAGATGGCAGCTTTATTTACAGCTTTTGAGATCTGAACCCTCCCACCCCCATCCCTGCCCCCCATGGAAGCGCTCACAGTACTTTCTCTTTAAGCAAAAAAGGGCTTAATTGGCTCAAAATCCTAAATGGAACCATTTATTGTTGTTGTGGATAGTTGTCATGGTTACAGATAACTACAGTGTGCAATTAAATCCAACTGACTTCATAATATGTTCCGGCTGCCAGACAGAAGTTCTAAATTTTCAAGTTTACTTGGATCTCAAATTTGGCTTTGTGACCCTCTTATACTGGTCCCAGGACACTACCAAGCCAAGTATCTTTACTGTATACAGAACACTCAGATATTTTATACTATTCATTTAAGGCTGCAAACTATTTACCGACACATTCATTAGAATTAAGAGGCTGCTAAATAACATTTTCCTTTCATCAGAGTATACCTTTAAATAGCTATTTTCTCAGTAAGAGAGATAATTTTAATAGAGAAGACTAAAAATATTACATCCCAAAATGTTTGCTATAGGTTATTTACTGAGCTACATTTAAAATATAATTCTGCCTTTTTTTCTTCTCACTTCCTGACATCTCAGATAATATTTGGATTCTCTTGAAACCACATAGGCCCTTCCAATATGTAGTAGAAGGGTAGATTTCCTATGATTTAGAGAATAAAGAACAACCAGAGTTATGCCTGGATCCGCACCTTTCTTAACCGGGTCTTGTATTTTGTCTGTGATTAAATCTATCAAATCCTACAGTCCCTTCCAGCTTCCACCACTTGTGGAAAGAAGCTCATCATAATAAAACTTCTGCTGTGCTTTTTCATGAATCTATTTCAGATGTAGGACTGAATACAGTCTTTTAATCTTTATTGGCAGCTGGCATGCAGGGGAGAGGAAGAGAAGCAGCTCAGCAGCTGCAAACATGTGGATACAATCTTCCAAGGATGGCACAATAAGTACAATTTTCCTTCTTGTAAGAATGTGCTTGCCCCTATTAGTGAAGAATTTAGATATACAGTACTAATGACGTGTCAGGAAATTACCTTTATGATTTATCTGGAGATCTGGAAACCTAAAAAAAAAAAAAAAATCAAAAAAAAAAATCACTACATTGTAGCAGAATTTATTCAAATGTATCACATCCACTAGGGGTCAGCTTGAGCCTGTCAAATCTCAATATGCAAAACAAAAGATAAACTCCTTACTGGTCCTGGTAGCTCTGCTGAACTTTCCAACCTACCAGGCTGCTGTGCTATAAAATTAATGCTAGGCCAGGAGAACACAGTCCTCCAAAAAAACCTCAAACTGCTTATTAGATACTGGATGAATACCAGTCCTAAATAGGTAGCCATTCTTTGGATTGAAAGGCACGCACACACACAGATACCTACCTACTACTATGGCTTCTGCATTTGCAAACTATCTGGATAATATCCTGACTCTACTGAAGTCAATGGCCAAGCTTCCATTGACTTCAGTTGAGCTAGGAATTCTTGCTAAGAAATATATATAATATTAGCAAGAATATAAATATAATTTATGGTGGCAGGGGCGCTTTAACTAAAACTTGTCCAAAGAGCTTTAATTAACCCCCCCCCCCTTGCATCTTAAGTGTGGGGATGCTGAAACATGAGATACCATGGGAGCTTTAATTAGAGCGGCTCTAATTACAGTGCCTCCCCATCCCCAGAGCATGTGTAAAAACACCCACTGCAAGTACAATGTGGTATACAAAAAGTGGCATGGGTTCCAACACTGTAGGATCTTGAAACTAGCCTTGAGGCCAGATTTACAGTGCAAACTCAGGGCAAGATTTGGAAGAAATTAAAATGACTGTGTGTTGCTCTAGAGCTTTGGGAGATTGGAAAATGTTTAAGAATTCATGTTTTGATAGTTCTAAGATAACAAACCTCCAGCTGAACAATTAATTTTCCTGCCTTCCCCCCAGAAAGCCATCTCAGCCACGCAGTTGGTCAATCAAGTACACCACCCACAAACACCCCTGCATCTCACATATTGCCTGGACCATCATGTCTACAACATCACTCTTTCTATTGGTCTTACTCCCAAATGGAAGCCTCATAGTTGCTGAGACATTCATTTTTTAAAAACTTGGTCATCCAATTCTTCATCTAGGCAAGGGGATAAACTAGATGACCCTTGAGGTCCTTTCTAATTGTTTGATTCTTTTTCAAGATTTTGTGTAATAACCACAAACTGGCAGAAATTCAGGAGCTTTTAGACCAGTTTCAACTGCCAGGTCTGTCTGCAGTCTTAGTAACTTTGTATCAATGAAAGAGCCAGAGTCAAGCTGCACATGCTTTAAAATGACACAGTTAAAGAAGATAGCAGGAATGATAAAATCCTTTTAATTCCAATAGTCACAAATCACCGAAGGCTTGTGGAGCAGAGGCTGGGTTCTGGAAAGCAGAAGATTGGTCATCAGTGGTGACTGCTTAGGAATTACTAGTATAGTGGCAAGCTATTTAGTTGAGTATACCAGAAATAAGTCAGAGAACAGCCTGGACATGATTCTCCATCAAATCAAATGCTCTGCAGGCTATGTAAAAAGAGCAGAGTTGGGATCTGGAACTCACAAAAGCTACAGGTACATTGATTGCCCACCCAAAATAAACTAGACAGAAAATAGTCTTAAACATGAATCACTTCACAGGCTGGGCCTCAGAAAAATCTTATGAAATAATCTAAACTGTAATGTGGTACATCCCCTGCCTGTACAGCAAATAACCTTCTCTGTGCATGAACGGTGACACTCAGCTGCTTCATCCAAATGAAGCCAGTTGATTCCTGTTTTCTGCAACTCAGCTAAAACAAAGGTTCAAATGGGGAAAGCAACTTCCTTTGCTTTCTGCAAAGCAGAGGCCTTTATTGTAGTTTGTTCAGATTTGCAATAGCTCTACAAGCTTGTATACACTAGGCATTTCATGAATAACAAAGTTCTGGCACTTGACCAATGATCTGAATATTTGAGGCTTGGCAAGATTTCAGCACAGTCTCCACAGAAAAGGAGGTCATTTTCTCCCTATCCCCTGAAGTGGTAGCTTAAGGTTCAGTCAAATTCCTTCAGCTGACCTTTGCTTTTGTTTATTTAAAATATTTTTAATCTTTGAAATAAATCATCATTCTTTTACAAATTTTGTTATAACAATTTTGTAAAACAGCCTGTGCCAACTTTATGGTTATAGCCCATGTCCTTATTAAGTTGCTTACTGAAAAGAAAAAAAAAAAAGCTGGCTGGAAATGACAGTTAGGACTGTTAACAGTCATCTAAAACTCCCCTGATTGGAACTAATTAGCCAGGCCTAGAGAGGGTTAGGAAAACAAATGGTATTATCAGCAGATTAGAAGAGAAGCTAGTGTGCATTGGCTTGAGTTGGCAGGATACTCTTGAAGACCTTTGAAAAGATGAGGATTACTTAAAGGGTAGTGAAGAGCATAAAGTCATGTGAAAAGAGTCTCATGGAGAAGGGGAGCACCTCACAGGGAAGAAAGCTCCTGGGATAGTATTGCAAGGTCATCCGCTGAAGCAGTACTTTCCTGGTCAATATATAGGCTACAATTCTTGGAAAACTGGATGGTACAAGTGAGACTTCTGCAGCTGGTCCTGCCTATCCAACTTTCACAGGAAAGGTGAATCCATTAGCTCTTGTTGAATTTTTGTGTTGCATTCTAAAAAGGGCAAGCTCTGCCAGCTTTACACTAATTGTGACAAAGCTTTGCTTGAGGTAACCTCTCACAAAGTATATAAGAGGTATATACATGCTCACGTGTAACAGTGGAATAAAAGAGGTCTTGCAATAGTCTCATACCAGCTCCCTTATCTTGCTATTCTGAAGCTACAAATCCCTAATGGATCATTGCTAAGCCAATATATTAGCTAGTACCTATTCAGAAGTCAGTAGCAGTAACCATTTTAATAATCTATAGCACTGCTACAGTATTAAAGGTTTCAATAAAGACAAGTTTCTATATTCCTGTATGTTATACAAACA
This sequence comes from Alligator mississippiensis, assembly GCF_030867095.1. Lineage (NCBI taxonomy): Eukaryota > Metazoa > Chordata > Crocodylia > Alligatoridae > Alligator > Alligator mississippiensis. The sequence continues at coordinate 116,502,885 of NC_081825.1, forward strand.
CATTAGATGATATAGCTTGTAACCCAAAAGCCTGGGCACACATCAATCTGGACTTCACTGCAACATTTGTGAAGGGCATGATTCAAGCAATTCCTTACCAGAAGAGTACCAACCTTTTTTTACTGCAGACCAGTGGGAGTGGGATGGGGCTTATAGAGCCATCTGCCTCCCTCTGGGGGTTGCCTCACCACCCTCATTTAATCCCGCACGTGACTGCCGGCAGTGGAAGCTGCTCACCCAGGTGGGCAGACAAGCAAGAGGCTTGTACCACAACCAACCCTTTGTGGCCTGGCACCGGGCCATGGCCCAGTGGTTGGGAACCTCTGCTATAAAAAGACAAAAATTAGGCCAAAGAAGTGGAAATGCATGTGCTGAACAAATGCAAAACTCCTTAATGAATGTGACTTGCCTTTTTTCTCTTAAATGTTACTCCACTGAGCTATGTAGGACCATTTTCACTAAAAGACACAGGTAGGATTCTTTTCTTTGTTGTTGTTGTTGTTAGAAAAAGTCATTTGTGGCTCCACACAAACTTTAAGAGCAATTGAAAAACTTGAATTCTGTTGAAGTAGCAAAATAGGATTTAAACTGTTTTCATGACTGTGGAAATATTTTTATGCAACAGTAACAGGAACCAGTAGTTTTCAATCTTCTTTCATTTGCGGACCCCTAAAAAATTTCCAATGGAGATTCAGACCCCCTGGAATTGTAAGTGTGGGTATTCACGTACTTTTGATTGATCATAGTCATCTTTTGCAGACCTGTTAGACAAGTTAGACCTGTTACACCTCAGGTCGGAAACCACTGAGATACTGTGGCTGCATCTACATAAGACTCTGACTGCACAGTAGTTCATTGCACAGTAGCATCGCATGGCATGAAGCATGATGCAGTGCTACTGAGCAGTAGTAACAAGCTGCTGCACAGTCAGCATCACCAAAAAGCTGTGCAGTGATGCTATTGTGTGGTAACTCCGGTTGCTGTGCAGTCATTTAGTACTTGTGTATGCAAGTACTAGATGACTGCACAGTCAGTGTCTCATGTAGACACAGCCATTGTCTCTTAAAAATATGGAAATCTCCAAGTTACTAAATTTAAAAACTAACTAAACCTTTGTAGTATCACTGTGAATTTCTACCATGGAGTCCACCTTGTACAAGGATTTAAATATTGTCTCAAGTTTTTTATATGCTTTGCTAAATAGTGCAGTTCATTTGACACAGCTGTGTTCACAGTGGTATTCCCAAAACAAGAAACATTTGAGGCTGTTGTTGGTATTTTGGCATTGCTCTCTTACAGGAAAGAGGGGAAAAAAATCTATCTGAATCAAAATAACAAATGCAGGCTTAAAAGCTTTAAGCACCATGGTACTCAAGAAAAAAAGCCCCATTCAGGTATATACACAACAAGCAACCTGCTACTCTGAGAGTAGTTTCACTGACTCTACAGGAACAACCTGTGGACTGCTGTGCAGTTCATTACATACAAGGGCATCAGAATCTGGCCTTGAACAATGTTTAATTTGGGAATATGTTCTGCTATCCTCACTCATGTTGTATATTACTTTATTCTGCAAACAGTACAACTGATTTCAGTGGCACTCCATATGGAATAAAGGTACCACTCACTGTTGGACAGGATGGAAGGGTCCATCCCAATGGGTCTATTTAAAAGGTAAGGAGACCACCATGGCAGCATACAACCATTAGCTTTTTCAATTACCTGCGGTTTTTTTGTCTCTCTAGTAAAGTAGTAGAGTAGGCAAAAATCTTTCACTATTCTGGGTTCCAGCTCTAGGTGATTCACTCAGTAAACATTTAAGGCTAAGTACAGATATTCAAAAAGCCCATGGAGGAAATGCTCCAACTATTGTGCTTTACTTAAAGCTCTATAAATTAGGCCACAAGTGAACTGAATAGAAGTTTACTGTTCAGTGGTGGGGGGCAGGCTTGGAGCTTCTTGCACTGGCCACTGTTGGCACTCCCACATGCCTTTCAGGAGGCTGCCAGAGTAACTCCTCTGCCAGCTGGCAACTGGAAGCAGGGAAGCGAAGACCCCAGATCCCTTCCTGTCCTGAGCTGCTGCTTGGCTGGAGCTGCTGCAGGGGGGAAAGACCCCAGACCACTGTCCCTGCAGAGGCATCTGTGCAGAGCCCTTTTCCCACAGCCCCGGCTGGGCTGTGGCATGCTGTGGGGCCAAGGCAGCTGCAGGGAAAGAAACCCCCTTTGCCCCCCTCCCCCACCAGGCTGTATGCCAGGCTGGGATCAGAGTCAGTGACAGCCGAGTGGGTGGGGCCAGCCTGGTACTTGGGCAGAGCGGAGAGGTTTGCCTAAGGCTGAAGTGCAGCCCTGCACAACGCCACCTGGGATGGCAGCGAGTGCTCTCTAAGTTAACCCTCAATGAGATCTTGCACAGATGTTCACTAAAGCGCTTTAATAGAAACAGCTTTAAGTTAGTACACATCCATCCAGGGTTAACTTAGGGTGCGATCCATCATTTTAAAAGCACTGCAAGACATGAACATCTGCTCAGTTACGGCTTTAGAGCACTTTTTGGCTTCTGGCTGTTTAACACGGGACATGTAATGTCTGTACATAGCCTAAGTAGTTTACTCATTAAACTTATGGCCACACTGAATGCCTGCTACTGGTGTACAGTTAATCACACTACAATATGTGTTTTGAAATCTGGCAAGTGTATAGGAGTGACATGCTGGCTCTTGAAATATTTTACATCACATTTGAAGTCTCAATCGGCTCTCTCTGGTCAGGGCAAAAATACTTGCAGTTCCCAGAGTAAATTAGTACTCTAATTTACTGTCCTGATTGTTACAGAAAATACAAGTCACTCTGGTTAAACCAAATAGGCACCAATCCTCCAAGGCAAAGCAAAAATGATGCCAACAATCAAAACATCTGGAACTATATTTAAAAAAAAGTAGAGGTAGGGGGGTTTTTTGAAGAAAAAAGGGTTACAATTTCAGCTTAGAGTGGCTGATGCCTTTGTGTGATGTGCTATATAGACAAAATTTCAGATCTTTCTTGAAAGCTGGCAAAACATTGTAAGAATGTGGAATGCCATGCACAGACATAATTAAGTTATCTTTTCTGAGCTGTAAAACCACATTAGACACAGAAAACAGCAGAAGACACATTGGTATCCTTAATGGCCTGCAGAGACATATGGACTAATTCAATTTACAAGATAAGAGGAACACCAGACAAGCATTTAACCTCTTTATAGGACCACTCCACCACTTACAAACCCTAGCACTGCCTACTGCTAATTAGCAGCTTCAGGACCTCTTGGCAGGGCCAATTTAAACACCCTACATTCAGGTCTTAAATACATACTTAAATATAGAGCTAACAAGATCATTAGACATGAACTGTGCTGGCCTAAATAAACCACAGATAATTGGCCAAGTATAAAAGTGTATTAGACAGTGTATACATAGAGTGGTCATACACCCATCTGCTTAGGGTGCCAAGATTTGCTAGACATGAAACTGAGACAAGCAAGTCTGTGGGAAGTTGCCTTCAGGCGGTTATACAAAACTGCCGCATTATACATTTTATGATTAGAATGTAGATAAGTGAGTACACATTTAAGCTACATCTGATGCCATACAGTATTACTTAAACTATATAATTTTATGTCATGTTAAAGTACACAGAAGATAGGCAAGTGTGACTTGACATAATAAATTTAATGAGTAACAGTAAGTGGGACTATACAAAGCTGCTAAACAACCATTTGGAAATTAGACAAAAGACAGGGCAGGACACAATGCCATCTTTTAGTCTAAGGACCTTGTTATATGGTAATTTTAGGCAGCTTCTGGAGCTCTTAACCCCTGAATTGACTGCACATTAATGCCTCTAAGTAGTTTAAAGCACTCATTATTCCTCTTAAAGTTATGCCATTCCTGGGCAGGATTATCTCTGCTCCACCTAATTTTGCCTCTGTTCTATTAAGGTGTGGTCACCCTCCACAGCTATTCTGCCCAAGTTGAAGTCCTCCAGCATCCCAAGATACAGTGGCCCCTCCTGAGTCAGGGTAAGCAGGAAAGCCAGGATGCAGGAAAGCCAGTGGGGCCAGGCATGGCATCTCTGTCCATTGCTCCCAACAGGCAGAGCCAGCACCGCAGCTCTAAAGCACCCAGCAGCTGTGGTGCCTTCCAGACTGGTTTGCTTGCAATGAATGCCCTTGCTAGACTCAGGTCACTGTGCCTGGAAGGGGTGGCAGGCCGGTGGCTCACTGACCCACAGTTGAAACTATGCCCTACTCCACTGCAGCTCATCCACCACATGGTGCCTACACTCCCAGGACCTGGACACATGCCCAAGTGGGGCTGAGCAGCTGGAGTAGGGCAGAGCTTGACAGCTACAGTGCAGGAGCCCAAGGCTGATTCCTGCTGACCCCCATGCTCTGATAAGCTGTGCAGGGTCCAGCCACCAGCTGAGCTAAGCCACCCCTTTTGAGGAGCAGTTTGCTAAACGAAGTTCATACAGTTGGAATCTGTAAGAATTCCTGTCCCAGCTATCCATAAAACCAATATCCACATGTACACTGTGCTATTTTAGTGATAAATGGCATTTGAAAGGAAGCAAAATAAGGCTCATACGGTAACGCTGTAACCAGCAAATTCAGGTCCCTACTTAAGGAACAGCAAATGAATTAGATCTGTATTTTGGTTGCTCATTTGGCCTCATGTGAAACCCAAGTGATGTGCACCAGTGAATCATAAGAAGTTCATGTCATTGAAATCCTCCCTTTGATCAAGAGCATTTTCCTTTACATGAGAATGGGTTGCTTCTGGTGCTTTTGAGATAAATCAAAAATAAGCTTCTGAACTTTCTGAGGAAACTTTAAGAAACCAAGACAGCAATCAGGTTAAGTCAAATTTAGAATTAAATTACAGTTCTTTTGGCATTTATACAATATGAATTAGGGTTTAACTACTTCATCTTACAGTGCTTTGGAGTGTGAACACTCTTCTCAGCAGTTATAAAAAAAGAACATTATTCAGGTAATTTATTACCTTGTGATCTGGTCATTTCAGGATTCATAACTGCAGGGATTCCACTAGGGAAGCCAGCTGCTTCTTCATGGATGACACTAAGATGTGGGGAGAAGTAGGCACTTTGGAGGAGAGGGACAGGCTACAACTAGATCTGGACAGGTTACAGGGGTAGGCAGATGAGAACAGGATGGGTTTCAACACTGACAAGTGCAAGGTACTGAACCTGAGGGGAAGAACCAGCAGGATACCTACAGGTTGGGGAACTCTCTTTTCATCAGTGAAGAGGCAGAAAAGGATCTTGGAGTCATTATTGATTCCAAAATGAACATGGGCCACCAATGTGGGGGGGATGCAGTCAGGAAGGCTAACCGCACCTTGTCATTCATCCACAGATGCATCTCAAGCAGGTCCAAGGAGGTGATCCTCCCCCTCTATGTGACACTGTCAGGCTGCAGTTGGAGTACTGTGTCCAGTTCTGGGCGCTGCATTTCAGGAGGGATGTGGACAGCATCAAGAGGGTCCAGAGGAGGGCCACTCACATGATCAAGGGGCAGTAGGGCAGGACCTACAAGCGGAGGCTGTGGGACCTGAACCAGGTCAGTTTCCACAAGAGAAGGCTAAGGGGGGACCTGGTGGCCATCTATAAACTGGCCAAGGGGGACCAGAAGGCTATGGGAGAGTCCGTGTTCCCCTGAGCACTACCAGGAGTAACAAGGAATAACAGCCATAAGTTGACTGAGAGTAGATTCAGGCTAGACATCAGGAGGCGCTAATTCATTGTCAGGGTGGCTAGGATCTGGAACTAACTTCCAAGGGAACTGGTGCTTGCTTCTACCCTGGGGGTATTCAAAAGGAGGCTGGATAATCACCTTGCTGGGGTCGTTTGACCCCAGCATCCTTTCCTGCCCATGGCAGGGGATCGGACTTGATGATCTTCTTAGGTCCCTTCTGACCCTACCAGCTATGAAACTAAGGGGCAGAGGTAGTCATTCGTCACAATAGTCTAATTCAAACCATAAATGAGTCTTGGGTAAGACAATTTCCTTGGTCAAAAAGGGAACAAAATGGCCCCCAATTTGAAAAAAAGTAAACCCATAGGCATAACAGTCATAATACCAAGCCTTCCTGCCTTTAGGTAGTAATCATCTCTGATTAGCTCTACACCTCAGGCAGGCCTATCAAACAGCAAACATGATAAACTCTTTCTTGACTTCCTCTCATCTCAGTTGTCCTGCCTTTTAACTGTTCTCTCCAAGCCCAAGATCTCTTCTAGGAAGACAGAGATGACTGAACCTATAACACTGTGCACAGTGGGTTTGTACACCCATTCACATACTTATGCTGTGTTTGGTATAACATTCTTTATTCTTTCCCAATAATACTCTTGCAACTAAAAAAAATGTGTGAAGTTTAACTTACGTTAGTGGTGATTAATTTGTTTGTTAATGCTCTCTATTTTGAAAAGAAGCAATAATGGAGGGAAAGCCACTGGTCATATCTCTACATTTCAATTCCAACGTTCCCTGTTCAGAGGAGGACTGAAGTAGTATAAAAGGACTGACTACGATGGTGAGAATGTAGACTCTGGAAGAAAGAATCAAAAGAAGTTTGAGGTTCAATATCACCTATACTTGAGACCTTACAAATAACCCTTTAGTTGTGTTAGAAAACATTTAAGAGTGGCAAGGATGAAATCCGAAGAAAGATATTTAAAAATCTGTCCTGTTCCACCTACTAGACACTTAAGTATGATCCTATTCTGCTGAAGTTCCTAAAACACCCCCCAATAATGCATCAACTTTTGTAACAGAAAGCCATCTGAGCCTTAATATCAGGTTTTGTTGAAACCATCCTAAAACCGCTTGTCACCCACAGAGCAAGTTTTGTCCAAGACACCACAGACTTGCTATGGAAACTTAAAAACATAGACCACCTTCCCAGCAACACACTCCTAGCCACCATGGACGTTACCAGCCTATATACCAACATCCCACACCAGGATGGCATCCATGCCTGCCTTACATATCTACAGGAACAAGATTACAACCCAAAATACAGACCCAAAGACATCACTGATCTTATACACTTCACCCTCACACACAACAATTTCACTTTTAATAATCAACACTTCCTCCAGATGATGGGAACAGCTATGGGCACTAAAATGGTCCCACAGTATGCCAACCTTTTTATGAGCCACCTGGAAGAAGACTTCCTCAAGAACTGCACCATCAAACCCTTGCTGTACTTATGATATCTCGATGACATCGAGATATCTTCATCATTTGGAGTGAGAACCGGGAATCTCTAATTGAGTTCCACCAGAAATTCAACAGTCACCATCCCTCCATCTGACTTTCTTTAGAATACTCCAGCACCAACATTCCCTTTTTAGACACAATGATCAGTATCCAGAAGGGTTAAATACAGACCACAGTATACAAGAAACCCACAGACCAACACACATATCTGCACAGAACCAGCAATCACCCGAAACACACCAAAAAAGCTGTGATATACAGCCAAGCCCTCAGATACCATCGCATCTGTACTGAAGAGAATACCCACGATTGCCACCTCACCAATCTTAAAAAGGCTTTCACCCAGCAAGGACACTCCTCCAGAGAGGTAGATCACACGTTTGAAAGAGCCACCTGGATACCACGTGAAGAACTGCTGCAGTACAGAAGAAAAATACCCACAAATCGCACACCGCTGGTTATGACCTATCACCCATCCCTTGAACCTGTACGGAAAATCCTCAAAAAATTGCAACCCATATTAGAAAAAGACCCTATTCTTAAAAAAATCTTCCCAGAGCCACCCATCCTAGCCTTCAGACAAGCACCGAACCTCGCCAACCTCATCACCAGAAGCAAACTTCCTCAAGCCCAGAACACACCAAAAGGATCCAGACCGTGCCATGACAAGAAATGCAAAACCTGACCCCACATCTCCACCACCTCCACTATTACTACACCCCACAACAGAGCCATCAGCATCCCAGGATCTTACAGCTGCACCTCCAGGAATGTAGTATACCTCATCCAATGCACCAAATGCCCTGATGGAAGATATGTAGGAGAGACCAAACAACAACTGCGCACCAGAATGAATGCACACCGGAAATCCATCAAAGACAGAAACACCCAATTACCAGTGGGGGCACATTTCTCACAGGAGGGCCACTCTCTCTCCAATCTCTCAGTCCTGATCCTCAAGGGAAATTTACACAACACATCCCAGAGATGAGCCTATGAGCTCCATTTCATCAACCTGCTGGATACTAGAGATCAGGGACTAAACACAGACATTGGATTTTTGATACATTACAATCTGCCTGGCAACTGACTTCCCAGCCCAGCCCAGCCCAGCCCCTGGCTTCTTTACTTTTCATTCCATCCAGGAAGAGCACGCAGCAACTGCTGCAGCGTCCTTAGCCTGACGAAGGGTTTTTGAACCCGAAAGCTTGCTTAATAACTATTCTCCAACCATTTGGGTTGGTCTAATAAAAGATATCAAATTCACCCAAGGAACCTTATCTGAGCCTTAAGGCTGTTACAAAAGCAGTAAGTGGGAAGAGTGTCCATCTACCTTCTGCTTTGACTGGTTTTCAGGCAATGTAGTAGGTGGAATAGGATAACACTAGTGTCAAGTCTTTTGTGACCCTACAAAGTCTGCTTTGGTACCAAATAGATAGAATATGATCTGGTCCTGAACGTCTTCCTATGACAGTATGAGGTTAGCTTCAAACTGGCTTTCCAAGTCTGCATTCTCTGTTTTCATTATTAGGAAATATGTACCTTGGTATCTCACAAGTCACATCAGTCTGTTCAACCCTGCTTGCCTTTTGTGTTTTCTATTAATGAAATACCGATTATTACAGTGGTAAAAGTTCTCCTTCTGTTTATACCAGTATTATCACACTAATCCTTCTACAGAAGGCCAAACCTCCAGGTTTCCCTACCTTTGACAGCTTAGCACACTTGTTTTTTTTAAATAGGCAATTCTAAAATCAGTGGAGTTAATGTCAGGGTTTGATTTAGTAATAATTGTTATACCTGTCCAGAAATTAAGTTAAAATATATTAAAATATTCTCCATATTAAGACTCATATTCATGTCATATCTTCAGAATTGATAGTATTCTGTGATTAGGTGGTTGTGGAATTTGTTGTAGAACCCATCCCCAGTGCCACTTCTACTTTACCACACCATGAAAGATATCAGATTTGCCACCTACAATGGAAAATCCACAACATGGCCTAACATTTCTACCAACTACACAACTGGTCCAATAAAAGACATCGCAAAACAAATGAACAAAAACTTTTTCTCAGAAATGTGGTGCAGAGTCTAAGCTTTTCTTTAAATAAAATTACATTTGTATTCCTTGATGGACATGAAGAAAAATGTTCAAAATGTAAACTTAGCATAAGCTGGTCAGTCATGTGTTTCTAAACCTGCAAACATACTGAAACAATAGCTCATTCACTTCAAAATTCCTGAGCTCGGGAGCCTAATGATGATAGATGAAATGTCAATACCATTTCACTGAAGATCATTTGACAAACTTTTGATTCAAGTGTATATCCACACTTCCCAAACTGCTGCTATTCCAGACCAAAATTCACTTACTCAGCTGTCAAAAATTCCAGGTTTACCCTGATACCTGCTAAAATACAATTATGTTTTAGTCAAAATCATTGCAGCAGCTGAAGATATAAAGTTCATAAACAGTGGAGAATAAATTAAACTTAATATAAAAGACCATAGGTATTGCAGGATTCATTTTTTGTATCATTTGTCTGGACAACAGCTAACTACTCCAGAATGTTTTTCAATGGTTTGCTGCATAAAATAAAATAAAACAAGGAGGTACTTTGACCTACATCTGTTAGTATATGCCACTGCAGACACCTGAGTCATTCTATTTTGCACCAGAAGAGAGAATGTGTGTTTCAATAAGCAGTTTGGGGCTCTGTTCCACCTTTGCCAAACCAAATTCTTCAGTTGATTCTCTAGCACAAATTCTAATCTTTTCTAAAGTCTGATTCCAGGTTCACTGGAATCAATGGGAATCTTTCCATTGATTTAAGGGCTTTCTAGTTTTATAGCAATATTCAAGGACTTTAGACAGAAGAACATATGCTGAAGCAGGAAAGAATTTGGAGAAGGCATGAGGAAGCCAGACTATGTGCTGTGCACATGGCTGAGTGCAGTTGCAGCACTTGTGAAAACAATTCTCTTATAGTGCCACATGAGTTTTAATAAAATAGAGTTCTTGTTTTACTGTTGAACACGTTACATGTTGTTTGAAATGTGGTAGCAGCAGTCAGTGTTGTAAGACTCATAAGAAGGAAAAGAATAGATTAATAGGCAACCCAAGGAGGATTAGCAACAAAGGGTATGTACATAAGTGTTCTGTGCATGTTTTACAGCACTGTAATTTAGAGCACTTTTTATAGCACTATAAAGTTACAGTGCTCTTAAATAGGACAGAAATGCAGTGCTTGGTGGTGGGAGGGCTTTTGAGCCTTCCTGCATTTTCCAGGTTAGAAGGCAGGGGGAGCTCTGTAGCCTCCTGGGGCTAAAGGAGACTGCAGACAGAAGCAGGCCAGTGGAGAAGAAGGTGGAGCTGAGATGACAGTCTGGCACACAGCGCTTCAAATTTAATGTCTTTTAACAAGGTTTAAAATTTAAAGCACTGGCTCCATTTTTAAAGTGCTATAAAGCCATGCACTTCTGTTAAGTCATGACAATAAATTGCTTTAAATGGCAAAAAAAGCAACTTCTGTACATACCAAGCAGCAGTGAGGAATTCATACTGCTGGGATGGAAGGCTTATACAAGGTCAGAAGCAGTAGAAGCAAGAATTGCATATAGAGGGGAGGGTGGGGGGACACAGGTAAAAAGAAAAAAGTAAGGCGTTGTTGTTTTCACTATTGCATTGCTAGGAATAATGCCCCAAACACCAGAACAGCTAATAAAAGGGTTTTAAGAGTACTGTAACCCCAGAGAGAATGAGATTGAAGAGAGTTACCAGGAACCAAATGGCAAAAAGGGAATAGATACTTTCCTTAGGGAACTGGGGGCCACGATGCACACAAGTTACTCTGAAGACAATAAACTCTCTAAGTTAGAGCTAGGAGTATTTGTGGGACATTCTAGCTAGTAAGAAAAAAATTGTTGAGAAAAATGGATTTGACTCTACAGAAATGCACCCAAATAGCAAGGACAGTTGATTTGCCAGGCCTATTGACTTGTCAGCCATGAGTGGAGAAAAAGTACACAGGATAAAATGAAAGGAACCCAGGAAGTCAGACAGAGACTGATCCACTGAGAATACTGGCACCATAGTCCAGCCTATTTAGACTGGAAAATCAATGCAAAAAGGCAGCAAGAAAAATATCCAGCCTATAGACAATAATGCCAAGTATTTGGGCAACAGAACCACTTTCTCTCTCAAGACTGTAGAAATAAAAAGCAGTGGTACATAGTGTTGTAAAGATGTAGAGACATCTAGTAGAGAAAGGATATCTGCAGTATGACTTCAGCAGATCCAGAGATTCTTGGTATACATGTATTGCAAAACAAGGATGCCAATTATTCAGCTTCTGCATTAGATTAATGATCCATTTGATTTCAGGTGATTTGTGGAGCCAGCTGTAACAGAATCCCAGCCACAATGATAAGCAGCAATATTAGACTGTGGAAATGTGACCAAGTGCCGGAGTTACATAGTAAAACTATTCTGAGGCCAGAGACAAATTCAGCATGTTGATAAGAAAAAATGAGAAACAAAACATCTCTTGGACACATTAGAACAGCACCCACAACTAGGCAGTATAAATCAGGGATTTGATCCCAGCTCAATGTCAGAAAAGAGGAAGAACATTCACCATAGTCCCCTGAAGCATCATAATGAGACATATTTCAAGGAGATGGACATCTAGCTGAAGTTAGAGATTGACTCATGTGTGTTAGCCCATGAGACTATCAAAACAAAGCTCCCTTAGCTCTGGTGGAGATATTGAATAAAGCGTTGGACAGCCTAGAAATGGCAGACATTATACCTATGGAAACCCTAAGTGGATCAGCAGATATATAGTGATGAATAAATATCTGAAAAATTGAGGATCTTCATTGGTCCCAAACTATCGAACAAAGCAGTGGGCATTATGCATTGCTAATGGCTATGGACATACTGGCTAATTTATTCACAACAGAAGTGTTCACTGTGATGTCTATAATATGTTCTCCATCCAGCCACCTGAGACCTGTTGGCAGTGGATTTATCACTCAGATACCTTGTTCTGGGTGGACCCAAACCATCAGACCAACCATGACCTCTCCCTTCAATAATAGGTCAATTTTATTGACATAGTGATAGTAGATAAGAATAATGAAAACAATTCTATATCTACCAGTCCCAGGGTTCACAGAGTCAAGGTATGCCTAGCCAGTATGCAAGCTTCACTCCGAGGTTCTCTTTTCAATGTCAGATGTCAGCATCCTAGAGTTTGGAGACGCCTCCCCCACTGACAACTGCAGTGGGCAAGATGGGCTGGTGGTTTGTCCTCTGTCCATGGTGGCCTTGGGTTCTCCTCTCAGAGAACTTTTGCTCTCTGAAATCCCTCTTTTTGTACTTTTTTTCATCTTTGGGCATCACTGATTGGTCTCCCTGTGGTCATCATACTGTCCACGTTCTGTCCTGTCAGCTTATTCCTTTGTTTCACAAACCCATAATATGCACACATCCTAATTGGGGCTTTACCAGTCTTCTCCTAATTTGGTCTGTTCCCCAAAACTGGAAATCCCAAGGGCGCTGCAGCTGGGCACTGTGACCTGGCCAACATGGCAGAGTCCCTTATCTCATGTTATGGAACAGTGTGGTACATGTCTTCAATTTCCCAGCCTGTGTCAGGCACAGTGGACCTTGAAGAAACTCTCACAAACAGGCTTTTAGAAATCAAGTAATCCTTGCTGTTGCCTGTTCTAATGCGTATCTACTTTACCTACATGACAGTTCCCAAAAGCAAACCTCTAAATACCATTTTCTAGCCATCAATACCTATAGGTATCTTTGGGTACAAATGTCTATGACAGGGGTCAGCAACCTTCTAACAATGAACTAATGCAGCTGAGTCCAAAAGTGGGCTGCTCTTTGCAACCCAACCTTCACCCCTGCTGCCAGTTACTATTGCCATCCCTGCTTGGTGAGGTGGATAAAATCTCCTTGTAGGCCAAATCTGGCCCAAGGGCAGTACCTTGCCAAACTCTGGTCTATTGGCATCAGCCAGGCCTATTGTAAACTGAGCCAGAACATGCACTTCTAGGGATAAGGACCGTAGTTGATAATATTCTTACTGGAGAAAAAAAATATAAAGGAGGAAGCAATGCAGGATCATGATGCCAAACTGCAACAACTCCTAAGTAGGTACTGGGCAATCCCAGCAAGGTACTAGGAATGAAATATTACTGTTAATGAGGACAAGCTGAAACTGAGGAGCATGGATATCCCTGTAATGGAAATCTTCTGACTTGAGGGACTCTGGGCAAACCCTGAGAATCAGAGATCCATTAAGGAAATGCCTTGACCACAAAGTACAAAGGGAGTCCAGTGATTTATAGAGGAGATCAAATATCTTTCCAGATTCTGAATATGCCTATCACAAGCCTTTGATCCCTTCATGAGTTAATGTGCAGTGTTATAGTGTGGGAATGTTTAGAAGCCAAAGAAAAGGTATTTGAGATTTAAAAAATCATGATCAAGACAAGTACATCTTCAAGTACTATAACCATTAAAAACTACTCTTCCTCTGAAAAAGAGAAGGATCTGGGCAGTCCAGAAAATCTCCGAACAGAATGGAGGTATATTAGGGTGCCTGTACACGAGCGTGGAGGCTGCTTGTTGGAGCAGACTCAATTAATCAAGTCTGCTGGAGCATGTTTATTACCACATTCCAGCAGCTTCCCATGTCTTGTGTATCAGCATCCCCATGCCTAAAAATGGCAGTGGGGGTGCTTGAACTAGAGCTCATTCAACAAGCTATAGTTCAGTGAGCTGATACACGAGATGCTGTGGTGCTTTGATTAGAGCAGCTCTCAGAGCCCACTCCCCAGAACTTGGGGATGACTCCCACCAATGCCTGGGGGGGGGTCAATGCCAGGGAATGGCAACTGGGGGAGTCTGGAGCTCCAGCTGGCTGCTGCAGCAGGGCAGAGCAGAGCAGGAGCACTCTGGAGTAAGCTTTTCCTGTCAGGCTCAGTTTGCTCCCAACTCAGATGCATGTGTAGATGCACAGCCAGGCACAGTTTAGTGCTCCTGAATTTTCTGCGCAGAAAATTCAGGTGCATTAGTTGCATACATAGATGTGCCCAGTAGAAGCAAATCATCCATCAACTGCAATAATACAAACAGGACCATCATTCTTGAAGAAATGTGAGGCTTAATGTGCTAGAATGGTTTGGTAAAAGTCATGCCCCTACAATGAGCTATGTACTAATTTATTTGTATCTCACCAAGTCAGAAAATGTTTACTACAAAGGACACAACAGCAACAATAATTGCTAAGATGAAAGTTGTTTATGTCTGTATGGAGTTTGGAAGGAAGAGTACAGATTACAAGAGGGAAAAATCACAAATCAGAGGACAGACCAGGAAGTGACTGTGGAATTAATTCTAGGTACACTTATAACACATCTGTAAAATAATTCTCTTAGTAAGGAGCCAGGTTAGTTTATTAACTAGCCTGTGACACATGAAACAATATCAATATAAATATGAAGCAACACCATGTATCAAAGCAACTAAGAAGTGAATGGAATTTGTCCCTCTCCCTCCAGCCTACAAGTAATTTGGCTAGCTAGTTTTCCCCTCTGTCTAGTAAAGTGATATATTTAAAATGACAACAGCAAAAAAGTAGTCAGTAATACTGAATACTTTAAGATTGGCAATAGCCCCAAAGTAATGAACTTGTCTCCTCTGACATGTGGCCTCAACATTCTCTATGGATGTATTAAAAAAAAAAAAAGTATAATAGGAGGCTAATGATTCATACATGGTATTTTGGGCAGAAAAGAAGCTTTTATTAAAGAGTTTCCATCTCGGAACATTGGCACAGTTAAAAAATGTGACATTTTCATTTAATTTCATGGATGTTACTTTTCCCACTTGCTGCTGTCATTAATACCCTTGTATTTGTGGGAATCTTGAACTATTTGGCAGCTTGCTTTTTTACTTTGATGAGCCTTTTATTTGTGAAAAGTCTGTTGCATGGGGAAATGAAAAGAGAACAGATTTTCATGATCAAGACTATGAGAACCTTTTTTTTGCCTAATTTATAGAGGTGATTTGAACGCGGCTTCCTTATTGCAGTTGAGTTTTTCAATAGCTTGGTATAGTAGTTTATCTAATAACCAGCCTTGTTTCCAGATGGTGGTTGTCTTCTATGGATAACATATATTTAAAATCATGATCCAGCCTTTTTGGGTATTTGAATGGACTGTTTCATGCCTGTCTAAATTCTTTATTACAGTTCTATATATATTGGGCATGTCTACATGAGATATTTACTGTACAGTTGACTAATTAGTGTGCAGTAAACATATTGATATAATGTGCGCCACTATTAGGTTGGAGTAAACTAATACAAGTAAAAAACTCTGTAGCAATGCATGTGTTTGCATCTTGCAGGGGCCCTACATTGACTGGTGCCCTCTTCTTGCTCCCAATGTACTTGAAAAAGGACTTTTTGTTGTCCTTAATCCTGGACGCTAGCCTGAGTTCCATCTCTACCTTGGCCTTCCTAATAGCCCTCCTACATTCATGGGCCAAGGAGGAGTATTCCTTCTTGGTGACAGCTCCTCCCTTCCACTGGTTGTACACCCCCCTTTTAGTCCTCAGGCATTGCTGAATACCTTTGCTGAGCCAAGGGGGTTTCTGAGCACTCTTACCCGCCTTGCTTCTCTCAGGGACTGTTATCCTTTGGGCCTGGAGCATCGCCCCCTTAAGGTAGGACCATCCCTCATGGACTCCCATCTCCTCTACCTCCGATCCCTTGCTGTGTTCCCCTAATGCATTTGTAGGCGGCCACAAGATCACCTCTCAGCCTTCTCTTGCAGAGGCTGAAAAGGTCCAGGTCCCTCAGTCTCTCATAGGGCTTGTCCTGTAAGTCCCTAACCATATGAGTGGCCCTCCTCTGGACTCTCTTAAGTCTATCAACATCCTTCTTGAAGTACAGCGCTCAAAGCTGGATGCAGTACTCCAACTGTGGTCTGACCAATGCCGCACAGAGCAGAAGTATGACCTCCTTGGAGCTATTCGTTATGCATCTGCTGGTGCATGATAAAATGTGGTTAGCTTTGCTGCTAATTTCATCACACTGATGACTCATGTTCATCTTGGAGTCCACTATGGCTTCAAGATCCCTTTCCACTTCTGTGCTGCTGAGAGGGTCACTTCCCAGCCAGTAGGTGTGCTGGATATTTTTACACCCTAGGTGCAGCACTCTACATTTGTCCTTTTTGTACTGCATCCTGTTGTGTACTTCCCATGTTTCTAACCGGTCTAGGTTTCCCTGCAATCGTTCCCTACCCTCCGCAGTGTGCACTTCACCCCACAATTTAGTATCATCCACAAACTTTGACAGAGTACACTTCACGCCCACATCCAAGTCACTGATGAAGATTTTGAAGAGTATAGGTCCAAGGACCGAACCCTGTGGGAATGTCAGCGTCGACATTTGGTGGGCTGGTGTCCCTCTGATGCCCATCTAAAAGGCCATTAGGAGACTTATCTTGAGCCCTGTTTGGGAACACTGAGGTAAAAAAACTCATTGAATAGCTCAGCCTTGTCTCCCCTGTCTGTCACTAATTGCTCCTTCTTGTTCAGTAGGGGTCCTATGCTGCTCTGCACCTTCCTTTTACTTCCTACATACCTAAAAAAAAGACTTTTTGTTGTCTTTAATTTGTGTTGCCAGCCTCAGCTCTGTAATTGCTTTGACTTTTCTAACTGCATCCCTGCAAGTGCGTGCCAAGTAGGTATACTCCTCCTTGGTAGCTTCCCCCCGCTTCCACTGCCTATATGCCTTCTTTTTTGCCCTTAGGCTCCCCTGGATTTCCCTGTTTAGCTAAGGAAGTTTTTTGGCTTCTTTCCCCCTTTTCCCTCGTATTGGGATAATCTCCCTCTGTTCCCGAAGGATCACTTCCTTTACAAACGTTTGCCCTTCCTGGACTCCCATCTCACCAATACTCTTGTCCTGCAGTGCATCATTGACTAGACTCCTAAGCACACTGAAGTTAACCTTCCTAAAGTCAGGCACCTCCACCCTACTACTTATCTTACCCACCGTATGCCATATGGTTAATTTGATTGATTGGTGATCATTGTCCCCAAGGTGACCACGAATCTGTAGCTCCCCTACCAGGTCCTCCCCCGTAGCCAACACCAAGTCCAGTAAGGCATTCCCCCTAGTGGGACCATACACCTCCTGCATTAGGTGAAGGTATACTGTTTCATGTATTTAAGTCTTCTTTCTGCCTGCTGATTACTTAGTTGAATAGAATTTGCTTTACTCTTTACATTTCTGGAAGTTAATAGGCATTATGGGTATTCAGTGAGTATCAGGGGATGAACCCCTTAGTCCATCACTCTTTCCCCTTTCTCCCTTTTAGGTATTTATAATAGAGCATTAATCATGGTAGAATCTGAGGTGATAGAAGTTATAATTTAGAGATGGTCCTTTAATCTCCTATTAGGAACCAACTCCCAATTCCCAACTTCCTCAGGTAGTAGACGTTACAAAGACAAAAAAGTCTGTTGCTTACTGCTCCACAATTAAAGTTTACTGTTTAGCTCTTCTCATTCATGCATGTCTATATTTATTGAACCTGGTGCTCACTACAGTATCTAGGAGCAAACTGTCACCTGACGAATGATCTGCTTCTTCCAGAACAATCAGGACAATTAAGGTCATACTTCTAGATTACAGTTTATAAAATAAGTTAGAGTTTATAAAGTAAGTATGGCCAGTTGTTCACAATGATGTCTTCTATTCACCCAAAGCACAAATATAGGTGAATTGCAGAAGTAGCTCCTAAACACTACTACTAATAATGGAAAGAACATCCATTTAGCCATATTTTCTTAAGAGAGTGAATAGCAATGAGATTTCCACTGCTTTTATTATTTAGAAAACTAGAAGTCAGAGCCAGTATACTCAGGGGATAAAGGGTGTGTGGATGAAGAGCATTTGGATGTATAGCATTGTGCATTCCCCTCCTGCTGAGCAACAGTGCATCAAGGCCACCTAAATGGCTTGGAACAGCTTGATGCCCTTAGAACACAATCTCAATTGTTCAATAATGTAAAAGAGAAAATCCTTCTAGCAAGCTTATCTAAATGCTGTCTTTCAATGAGTAACCTTCCCCCCTACCAGCTCCCCCCAGACTACCTAGCCAGTTATTTGGCATTCAATCCCTTTGTCTGCTTGCTGAAGTCTACTGCTATAATTGGTGATAAAATAATTCCCAATTTATCCGTTAAATTAAGGAAAATTGTTTATTTGTATCATCTCAGAGAAAATAAAATAGTAGTACAGTATTAGTTCTGGTAAGTCTCCACTGTGGAAACATTTTTGCTTTTATTTCTTCATAGCAGGATTCCATCAACTCCTCTAAAATTAGCCTGGAGCCCCTAGTTGAGACGTAAAAATAGTTTGAGCAGTGTTTATTTTAAAACATAAAATTAGATATGAGAATAGGTGTAAAGTACCAAAATGCAGTAACTACAACCCGATCAAGGGCATACATATACATGGCCAATCAGTAGTCTCCATCACATTAAAAACCAATCATAAATTCATCAGGTGTGAGTCTCACTATACAATCAGAAAAGTAGCACTGGAAGGGACTTGAAAAGGTTGTCCAGTTTAACCCCTTGCTCAAGGTAGGACCATTCATATCCACACCACTGTATGCAAATACCCATTCAACCGATTCCCAAAACTACACAAACAACCATTTTGCACAATTCAAAGCATATTGGCCCACCAAAACATCCAACCCACCTCAGGTAAAGGAGGAAGACAAGGGCACTGTCCATGTCCAAGTGTTGTTAAAAGACACTGGAGGGTCCAAGGAAGAGGGCTATGCCCAACACTTCAGAAGAGGGCAAAACCCCCACAGTCCATGCCAGTCTGACTCAGGGTAAAATTCCTTCCTGATCCCACATTTGGTGATTGGTCTGACCCTAATTGGAGAGGCAAGATCCTCTCACCAGGAATCTCTGGGTTTTAGTGCCGGCAGGAACATTAGCATACCCTAGTCAAAATCCCCAGGCTTGGCTGCAGCCAGGACCCAGTACTCATGAGGAAGGCAATGAACAAAACAAAACAAACCATTATACCTGTAGCAACATGAAAAGAAAAATTCCTTCCCAGCCCCATGTGACAACCAGCAAAACCCAGAAGCATGGGAACTACCTAACACCCTTCACTCTGATCTGCAGCCTGGGGACAACACGCATAACTATACATGACCCCCACTAGCTGGAGAGACAGAACTCCCCTTTCTGTAATCTTATCCCTCAATAAACTTAGCTCAACTCCTTTAATCTTCTTTCATAACTAAGCTGGTTGTAGAGCTTTGGAGCTGTGTTATAAGATGTTGTAATCTCATCAAATCTGTTTATGTATATTTATCTAGGTGACCATCCATCCACCTTGTATAAAAGGAGCACAAGGATGTATGTACATATGGCCAGTTGTGCAATTCTTTAAGATGCTTTAATACCTGAATTTCATTTTGAACTTTACAGGCAATCATCCCAATTATGAAGTTTGCTTTATGATGATGCTGTCTATATAGAGCACCTACCTTATCAGGCAGTGGTGACTTGAAGCATGCTGGGCTGCTCCAGTGAAAGCAGTGCAGTCTTCCGTGTTGTACTTGGAGCAGCTAATTAGCACTTTTAAAGGATAGTGCTAGATAGGCTGCCCTCCAGCTAATTAACCTACCTTTAAAGACATGGCAACAATGGTCCTGATTTAGGAGGCAGTCTACCTGGAGTACTATAACATGCTGGAAGGCACCATCATGGGGGATGGCAAATTTATCATGGAGATATAGCCTATATATTCTTCTTACTGCCTTTTTAGGTTGTAGTTCTACAAGCTGCAATATGTCTTCATATATCACGTGCCCTCCAAATAAGACATGCACCTTGTTCTAGGAAGGCAGAATGAAGAATAAAAAAGAGTTTTCCAGTCATGAATCAGCTCAGTCTTGACTAAAGAGGCAGAATATAAACTACAGCAGGGTTTGGTAACTATGGCCCACAGACCAGATCCAGCCTGCAAAGCCATTTTATCCAGTCCACAGACATGGGACTTCAGTGGCAATCAATGGCAGGGGGCTTCAGCAGAAGTTGCTTTCCCCTGCTTTCATGGGTAAAGCATCAGCTG
The DNA here is from genome assembly GCF_030867095.1 of Alligator mississippiensis. Classification (NCBI taxonomy): domain Eukaryota; kingdom Metazoa; phylum Chordata; order Crocodylia; family Alligatoridae; genus Alligator; species Alligator mississippiensis. The sequence continues at coordinate 116,523,377 of NC_081825.1, forward strand.
TGAGCTCTCTCCCTGTGCCACCCATTGCTGGGAAAAGTGTCAGAACTGACTGGGTCCTAGCACCCATCTGCCCATATCTGACCCAAACTGGGTCAAGTCTAGCCAGCAGTTGTAAAAAGCAGCTGCCAAGTCAGCGGGTTGACACTAGCTTTGAACCAATACAATGAACTCTGCTTCTTTGTGTCCAGCCATCAGAAGAGAAGTACAGCTGCTATTACAAACTTCCACCCATGCTTCCTCCACTCTGGCACAGAAAAACAGTTTCCCCACACCTCCAGGTTTGAGGGGCTGATTCTGGGAGGAAAGGAGAGTGTGGTATGGAGTAGATATGGTAGGTTCACATTCGTGAAAGTATCTAATTCTTTTTGGTATCTTAACTAAACCTATTTGTTTTAGTTACCTTATATAACATCTAGTTTCAGTATTTAACTATATCCTGTAAGTAAAGTATTTCTTCTAATATTTTTTAAATGTATTCATTTCAATTATGAGCAGGCTGATAAGATCATTCTTTCTTGTTATAGTTAATATTTCCAGTTCTCTGTTTTTTTGCCAAGCTTGTTGCATCTGCATAAGGGTTTTTGGTTTCTTTTACCTTTTGATCCTATATTGTTCTTTTGCCAAGTTATCATGCTGGATGTTACAAAAAGAGAATCCCATGTTGTATTTTCCCATGTTGTAAGTAAATGCAATATAGTATCTCTGATAAGTTCCAGACTGAAGTTTCTGGACACTGTAATCTGTCCCCCCACAAAATACATAAAGTTTAAGCAAATGCTGTACAAATGTGCTGGAGGAACCATATCTCCAGATGAAAGGAAAATTTAATTTCCCTACTCAATTCCATTCAATAAAGACTTCATTAAATCATAGAGAAGTAGGGATGAAGGGACCTCCAGAGGTCATATAGTCCAACTGCTTCTTGAGGCAGGATCATTCCTCTCCAAACCATCCCATACAAACCATAATCTAAACTCTACATAAGCCTACCCTCAACCCTGACACAACACAAACCTAACACCCTAAAACTGCCACAGGTAAAGCAGGGGAACCATAGCAGGCAATGTCCTACTTCTATGAAATGCTATCAATATAAGGTCAAGAGATCCTGCATAGAGGGCTATCCCTCCTGCTACAGAAAAAGGCAAAACCCCCACAGTCCATACTGATCTGACCATGGGGAAAAATTCCTTCCTGACCCCAAATATAGGAATTGGTCTGATCCTGAGTGGAGGGTCAAGAGTCTCTAGCCAGGAACCTCTGGCTTTGGTCCCAGCAGGAGAACCAGCACACCCTAGTCAAAGTTCCCAGTCATAGCGGTAGCCAATACCCAATACCTCTGGGAAGACTTAAAAACATCCTGACATCTAGCAGAAGAGGAAGGGGGGTGGGGTGCAACCAGCAAAGCCATGAGTAATAGCTATAGTAGAACGTAGAGCTAGCTACACCTAGATCATTCCTGACCAGTGCCTGTCCAACCCCTTCTTCAACACCTCCAGTGATGGAGAGTCCACACCTGCCCTAGGTAGTCTGTTCCACTGTCTCGGTGTCCTAATAGTGAAGAAGTTTTTCTAGATATCCAGTCTAAATCTACTTTGCTGAAATGTCAAGGCATTGGTCCATGTCCTCTCAGGGCTGTCCTTTCGCACCTGCTCTACCACCTGGCTGCTGTGCCCTAAAACTGCCCTGAAAGTGGCTGCACTGCTTTCTACTAACAGGGCCAGAGTTCCCTGTTACAGTCTTCTATTGTATTTAATATTCCAATTTTTGCAGTCTACACTTGTGCAAATCACCATACTTTCTGTCTTAAATCACCTTTATTTTGAATGTGCAGGGAACAAGAGTGAATTTCATATACTTCTATGAACAATAGCAGAGGACGGAATGAGAGAGAAAAGTGTTCAGTTCAAATTTGTAAATATTGTACAAACAATTTAGATGTATATAAAATACATTCTTCATATACTTGTTCATAATCAACAGTACATAGACATGTGTCCTGTATAATAAAATACTAAGTTAAACTTTTCAGACTATGTTTTTTGGCCAAAAATGCAGCTGTGAAACTATTTGTGGATTTGTGCCTAAAAAAATTGAAAAAGGTGGAATATTTGATTTTCACATTTTCAAAACAAAGCATGTCAATTTTCTGTTTTGAAATGTCTCGTTTGTAAATTTCTATGAACTTATTACTAATGAAAAAGATTTAAAAAAGAAATATTGAAATAAATGTTTTGGTTGATTTGAAATTACTTCTTCCTCTTCTCCCCCACCCAGTTTTTCAGTTTGGCCAGCACACTGAAAAATCAGTTATTCACACAGCTCTTATCATAACTTCATATCCAAGTTCTCCACTGACTCATAGAAAAGTAGGACTGAATAAGACCTCCATAAGTCATGTAGTCCAGCCCCGTGTCTGAGGCAGGCTTTTCCCTATCCAAACCATCATAGACAAATCTATAATCTAACTTCTTAGTAAAACTAAGGCCTGACACAACACAAGACGTAACACCCTATCCTGCCACAGATAAAGCAGGGGGACCACTGTGGCCAATGTCCTGTTTCTGTAAAGGTTGTTTAATATATATACTCAAGAGATGTCAGGAAGATGACCATGCTTCTCCCAGGAAAGTAAACCCCCTCCACAACCTGTACCAATCTAACCATGGGGTAAAATTCCTTCTGGACCCAAAATATGGTGATCACTTTGACCCTGAGCAGAGGGGCACAACCCTTTAGCCAGGAAACTCAGTGTAAGTCCCAGGAAGAGCATTGGCACACCACAATCAAAATTCCCAGCCTTAGATATAGCCAACACCTAATGCCGCTGAGGAAGGCTTAAAAACCCCCCTAATGTAGCAGCAAGGATAAGGGTGGGAGGTAGCGGAGTTCCCTCCCAGCCCCATGTGGCAACCAGCAAAGCCCAGAAGCGTGGGAAATACCCATGCCAAAAAAATCATCCATTTTGTGCCCCTCACACCTCTCACAATATCAATATCTCTCTAACATACAGCCTTCAGAGCCAGGGAGCTCCAGGGGTGTTTCAGTGGCAGGCTGCTTTGCCTACATGGTGCTTTGGCACCAAGCAGTAAGGAGCTACAGTGGAGCTAGGTGGTGGGGAGCTGCACCTACACTGTTGTTGGGGAGCAGGGAAAAGTGGTGGTGGTGGCTGGGTCAAAACACCAGCCCACCTTGAACCCAAGCGAGGTTGTCCTGGCCCATGGCTCCAAAAGGCTCCTAGTTACTGCTCTACAGAGCACACAGACATGAAGTAGTTGTCCAGGAATCAAACCAGGGGCTCCAACAGAAATCTTTCTCCACTACTGCCATTCCTTGTGATCCTACAACACCACTCTTTTCCCCTGAGACCTTTGCTGGTAAACTAACTGAGAAGCAATGTATAATTGGGAGAGATATTAGACCAGTTTTTGGGTGCAAAATGCCCTTCTCAGGCATACCAGTTTCTATAGCCGGTGGCACAAGGGAGTGAGGCAACTATATGACCACTTGACTTTCTAGTCCAAATAACCAGGTACCCCTTTACAGATGGGATGAATTAGGGTTGGCTTTCATTGTAAGTCTGAAGTAAGGCCCAGACTCACACAATTGGTAGCAAGACACCTTAAGAACACAGCCACTTACATGACCAGGATATCCATATCCCCTCCTCCCCCCCAACTAGTTCACAAGTTGTCTTCTCTCTCTCTTTTTTTTGGGGGGGGGTGGTAATAAGAATTTTTCCTCTTATAATAAAAAAACTGGAATAAACCATAAAACCATCCCATAACACAGACATCTAAAAAAATAATTTTAAGGATAAAATACACAAATGAATTCATTTTCAGTATTATTTCAAACTTTTTCCAGCTGATCCTCTCTTTCCTTCCCTATTTAATTTCACAGTGAAGTCGTATTACTGAACTGGAGGGTTTGGGTTTGTTTTTGTTTAGTTTTTTTTGAAAGACCATACACTTTTTTTGATGGTTGGGATACACAATATTTTTTTGATGGTTGGGACATCACTCTGTGTTGCAGCCAACTCTGTATTAACACACACATACAGGTTCTCCACTCACAACATGAGTTTCCTAAGGAAGCTCCACCAACTTTCAACAGAGTGCTTACTAACAGGAAAAGACACAAAACTATTTGTTGATTTAACTGCTTACCAGTACCCTGTCTACCCCTAAAATACCAAACTAGTAAATCTTACAGTTAAAGATGAAAACGCATCTTCCTTCCTTCACTATTTGTTTATTTTCCTGCAGGCATAGTAGCAAGTCAACTATACTACTGCTTGTTGCATAGCCAGCAGAATAGGATTATGTCTTTTCCAAGACCAAGCTGTGTTGGGGAGGGGAGAGAAGGCAAGGAGAAGACATCCTGAATAGCAATATGAAAAGTGCTAGCTGAAGCAGCAACTAATAGGGCTTGCTGCTTTTAACATTCTACACCTATTACCTATACATTTTAGAAAGAGAAAAGATAATTGATTAATTGAATTCAGGCTTATTTCCTTGCCAAAAACTCCTTAACAGCTTGTTTGGTGGACTGCCCTAAACCAAAAATCTGCCTTCCATTCCATTTTAATTTTTGCTTTGAAATTTACCTTTAAAAATCATCTTTAAAAAAAAGGAACCTTAGAAACCTCCGCTTTCAAACCTTTGCATCTGTCTTCATGTTTGAGAGTAGATTTGGAAGGTATTTTGCAATATTTTATGAAACAGGTTAGTTTCACTAAGATACTTGCTAGTCCTTACGGACTAGTAAATTGACATCATAATCACGCTCAAGGCTGTTGGAATGGGATGTTTAATGTAAGCTACCTGCTGCAGCTGTGTTACGGAGATGAGTGGGAAAGCAGAAATTGTGTTAGAAAAGTCTGCTCAAGCTTGCAGCTGTAAATAGGCAGCATTAAAGAAAATGAAATGCTGTTTCTCTCTAGCTGAGGATTTTAAGTGCATTTTCATAGGGGTATCCAGCAGCCACAAAGTAGTTATAGACCTGTCAGCAATTCCAGCAGCAAACCTATTATTCAGGACTTGAGTAGCACTAAAGCCCATGAAATGTGCTTTGGTTTTAACTGATCAAATTTATGCCTGTAACTCTAAATCAGGAACTGTGCTTATCCAACTGATCTCAGACTTGCCAGAATCATTCTACCCCAGTCCCATCAATTATAAGACAGGTCTAACTTTTTTGTGTGAATACCCTAGAGGTTGAAATCAGCCTTCAAGCAGAAATTTAGCTATAAGCTTAACTATGGAAGAGCTACAAAGCAAACAGCCTATAAATACTTTTTACATAATTTTTCCCATTTACATTTACGGGACTGTTCTCTCAATATATAATCCAGTTTTAATAGCTTAACATTTTTCAGAGTTAGTCTGCGAACAAAAGTGTTTTATTTAAGGGTTCATGTTATTTGAGGGTCCCTTTAAACACTTCAGCTCATCTTCATTCTTTTGAAGCACTCACATTCTAGAATAAGGCAATAAAATAATTACTGAACACTCCAAAGTGAGGGAATTCACAAGTTAGGCCAATGCAAATTTGAACTGGAGGGGCAAACCTGTGAAATTAAAGTGAGTCCTGCAGAACTGGTTCAGGCAGATCTTAGATAAACTGGGTCTTTTTTCTTTCAGAAGATATTAACATTAACCAAATGAAACTGCAATAAATGTGTGCCTCTTTCTTAATAATGGTTTATTCAGATCCTCCTGAGAATTCTCCCCAAGCTCATGCTAACTTTAATGTTTGACTAAACTCCCTCTTCAAGAAAATACCATCATGAAGTTCCATGACTATAATGATTCATTGTCTTCCAGAAAATATATACTATATTGAGTAATAAAAAAGATGCTTTTGCCTAAGTATACTTATAAACTTTATCTCCTGCATGAAAGTTGTAAGTTGTTTTCTTCTCACGCATCACCGCCACAAGTCAAGAATCTGAATGTCTAGTATTTCCCACTTCATGTTTGTATACACCTTGCTTCAAATTTTTTTTATAGGCATTGCTGTTTGGGAATTCATCCTACAAACTGTTGGGTCATTCATAGACATTCACAGTAATTACAGTTATAATTTTCAAACAAAATTTCTTCTCTTGTTTAACTAATGTGTTTTCTACTTGGTACCATATAAAAAGCTTTGCTGATCTCCAGATATTGCAATTCCACTTCTGGGAAAATGTTTCAGTTCATTCTTAACAAAGACAAATATTAAATTTGTCTTGTTTTACCCTTCCTTTTAATGTAAACTGAATCAATACATGTTCACTCAATCCATTAATAACTAGCTCTCATATAATGTCCTTACTTCTTACAAAGAACAACTTTAAAATAATATCACCTCTTGTTGGTTCAGTGACTCTTAAGTAACCTGTTGTTTGTTGCATGCAGGAATAACTTGGCACTAGCATTACTAATAGAATTTATTCTCCTCTCTAGTTAAAATCTCCTATAATGATACAATCCCCTGTAGCATTTCTCTCTAACAACAATACAGGCTTCTCTTTTCATATCCATATCTCACTTTGGAGTTTACAATAGATCCTTAGCCCTATGAATGTAGACCCCTTTTTAATTCTTCCCAGGAATGTCCTTGATCCAAGTTGAAAATGCTTTAAAAATGTTCTCCCTTTCCTCATAGTCTATCCCATCATTAACATGCAAAATTACTCTCCTCCAACATCTGTTTGTCCTGTACATTGCATACCCTTTAACACTTGTGTTACTCACGATTGTTCTGTTATATATGTACTCTCCTGTTTCACATCCTGTACCACTAGTTCTAGCTCCTCCATTTTGTTGCCTGAACTTCTTGCATTAGTCTACATATATTCCAGTTGCTTTTCACTGACCTCATCCAGTTTCCTTAGCCAGATTAGGTAATTTTTTCCTGAACTTCAGAGCCTCCTTGACTACTACTTTCATAAATATTATTTTCTTTCTTTTCCCGCCTTTGTAAGGTGTTGTATATGCATGTACTAGGGATACAATCTCTATCTCCAAGGTGCTTAAAGTCTTAATAAATAATTCTGTTGATGACAAGGAAGAAGGTGATGAACTCTGATTCTTTTCTGGGCTGGATGTACAGTTCTACCAGGAGCAAAAAGTGAGAAAAACTCTGTCTTATTCCTAAAGTAAGCTTATGTGGCTGTTAACACACACAGAGGGTCTGTGTTGTGCTGAGTAAGAGTAGTGCCAGAGTGTACCCACATTTTAAATACTTATTCCAGTCCCATATTGTCTCTAAATTTACTTGTGTGATCCTATTTTAATGGGATTATTTTGCATGTCAGTGTCTGAGTTAGAAAGTTGGCCCATACATTCCAGGAGGGGGGTGGGGTGGCTGGGAACGAGGTCCCTATGTGAGTTTTATATATTTTCCCATGCTTGAGCTTTGGCAATCTAAACTGAGAGACAAAAAAGTACAGTACATCTGGATAGGTTATTTTAGTGTAATTTTGCTTTGACTCCCTTCAGAATACAATATGTATTAAATTCAGTGCAAGGTTACCAAAGTCTTTTATGCTGCAGAAGACTCCACCTCTCTTTCTCATGTCAGTAATTAGGGTTTAAGGAACAGAGCACAGTGGCGATATCTAATCAGTCCTCACGGACTGGTGAAGGGGTTGCTGGGGGGTTGTATTTGAGGTAGGGGTGAGGTTATGGTGATGAGGTACAGATGCAATTTACAGTAAGTGCACTTTCCACTTGTAATTATATTTGTGCTTTTCATTTACAAGGAAACATTTAGAATACATTATTTCCACGAAGGGTCTCTTATGGTTTTACTGCACAACTTGAGATTTTCTGTATTTCAAAATCCATCTGTTGAACATATGTGGATAACTTACCCTGAGGCTGTTAAAATGAACTGTGTATACTTCGAGGCAGAATAACGACACTTAGACATGTTTTCAGCTGGTCCTATAAATTTGTATATGCATGCATTTGTCCAGGTGAAAACACTACATTCTCTGGGAAAAGTGAGCTGCCTCATTGTGGCATTAATTCTTGCAAATTCAAGTACTACTTGATATAAAGAACTGAAGATACAATATGCTGTCAGTATTTATGTCAGTAAGGCCAAATACAGATGTTCAAAAAGCCCCAGTGGAAGTGCTTTATCTATCACACTTTACTTAAAATGCTATAAGTTAGAATAGGAATAAACCAAACGACATTTCCCTTTCGGTGGGAATGGGCTAAGTGCCTGCCTCCACCGGCCAAGGCCAGCAGGTAGGGGGTGCTCCTGCACACCTCCAAAGAGGCTTCTGGAGCAGCCATACCTCTCCCCCCCAGCAGCTGGTGACTGTCAGAGGCAGCTGTGGGGAAGGGGAGACCATTACTATGAGCCTCCCCCCACCCCCAGCTTGCTTACTGAGGTCTTGGGGGCAGTGGTCTGGATCCAAATGGCAGGAGGGCTCCCTTTCCCCCTGCCCCAGCCTCTTGACAGCTGCAGCCAGGAGTTGCAGCAAAGGGATTGCCTAGTCCAGCTGTGCCTTGCAGACATGGCTTGGCTCCCCTGACAAACCCCAGCTAGCAAGCAGGCCCCTCATGGCAAGGGGGGTGGTCTCCTTTCCCTTCCCCCAACCCCAGTTCCTGGCACAGCAAAAAGCCAAGCCAGGCTTTTGGCTGCATCTGTCCTCAGGCTGGGGAGGGCAAGGGAAGAGAGACCACCTGCCGTACAACCCCAGTTAGTGAGCTCTGGGGGGATTCTTCCGAGGGGGAGGGCGGGCTCCCTTCCCTCACCCAAGCCTCCTGACAATGCCAGGCAGAAGCTGTAGCACAGGGCTGCCCAGCGCAGCTTTTTGCCACATCAGAAACTGGGGCCAGGGGATGGAAATGGAGACCATCTTTCCCACATGGACCTGGCTTGGCCCCCACCAAGCCCTGAGCCCCCAAGTTTGCATGGGGGATCCACATGGCAGAGAGGCTCCATTCCCACCCCCCACCCACTTTTTCCCCTGGTGTATTTGGCATGTGAAGCAGCAGCATTTTTTTAAGTGAAATTTGTTGCATATGTAGACATAAGGAATTTCTTTAAAAAAATAGCCCAATATGAACTAGAATAAAACAGTCACCATCCAGATTTTTCTTCCTCATAATAGTATAAAACAACATATTTTTAGATCAAAGGATACAGCCCAGGACTATTTTCCTTCAATAGTTTGGAATATTTTATTTGGCTGGGCTGTTTTTAAATGTTTAGGTAGATATACTCTGCAGATAAGGAATCCTCATTCTGACTTCATTTACTAAATAGAGAAATAAATAATCCTGTTCTTAGAAAGGTGGCTAAATAATATGTTGGATTAACATGAGATTAAACAAAGGTAAAGATCAGGAAGTTTATGGTTTTAACATGTAGGTAGGTCAGGGTAAGCCCTGAGATTCCCCATTGATCTAGAGGGAAGAAGAGGTCTTGATGAGAACATAAATGTAAATGAAATCTCATTGTACATGAGAATCAAATTTTCAATGCTTCACTCAGTTTGCTGGACTGTCATGGTGATTTTCAGATTTCCAGCAAATCCTTGAAATCCCAAAAGGCTGTTGGAAAATATCATGTGAGGTCCTTGCTTTGGAGAAAATTGCCTCCCTATTTTGTAGATGAAAGCCCTCAGATTTTGTTTGCATTAGCATACCTACTTTCTTAGCTAAACTGAATTTCCAAACCATTTAAGTTTGGGGCAGAATTCATTACATTTTAAGGGCGGTAATATAATATTTATATATAAACATTATACATGTTAATATAATAGCTGTAATATATTGTTTTTATATATAACACTATATTTCTAGTGGGCAGGACTTAATATAATGGTCACTGCTTGAGCTGCTTGAGCTGGTCAGGAAAACTATAACAAAAATTAAGAAAAATAGGGGCGTATTTAATTTTGTTTCAAACAAAAACATTCCTTACATTTTTAAAAGATTCCTTTAGAAGCAAATACACATTTTCAGGTTTAAAAAATGTTCATGTTTCAGTTACCAATTTAAAGCCAAGAGTGAAAGTTGATTAGGTGTTTTTAAGCTTCTGTTTTTGCAGAAAGCCTCCCAATTGTCAAAAATAATGAAAAAATCCTTTTTTGTTGAAAATGTATTTGTGGGAAAAAAGTGACCCAACTCTATTCATCATTGGACCAGCTTTTGCCAACAATTGCCAGAGAGTGATATATAATAGTATTTATTAATACATTTTTTCTACACTTAGAATATTAAATGGATAATACTGAATACAGACAATTACTGAATATCTTTTCAATGGTCTTACATTGCAGTTTGAGTGGGCTTCCATATAATCCCTTTCTGTATAGAGAGAGGTAGGGAGAAAACCCAGTTTCCATAACGGAGATAGCATCTGTGCTGTGTTAGTGTTACCAGCAGAGGAACTCAGAAAGTTTAGAGGACTTTCTGAACTTCAGGCTGCTTGAGTGCTCTTTTAGGAAGAATAATTTGTAGGGACCTACTAACTTAATGGAAACTTAAAGCCAACAATAATAGGAATTTAGCACGGTAACATTGCAACTAAGCAGCTGGAAGCGGGGTATCTGAATGAATCCTCCTAGTCCAGGGGCAGGCAATTATTTCGGGTGGAGGGCTGCTTACTGAGTTTTGGCAAGCCATCGAGGGCCGCATGACAGGCAGCTGGGGCAGATAACTATTAATTTTCTAAATTTTTTAAGGGCTCCATGGACTGGATAGAATGCCCTGGCAGGCCAAATCTGCCCCCTGGGCCACATTTTGCCCACCCCATCCTACTCCAAGATGAAAGACAACTGTTCCAACCAAACAAAATCTGTGAAGTAATTCCTTCATGTAGCCTTACCTTTCACTTATAAAATCCTGGGAATGACAGAAAAAAAGATGAAGAATTAGGGGCTAAATAGGGAGTTGAGGGAAGAGAATATGTGGAAGGCAACATGAACTTCTATCACCTAAATCCAGATGCTCAGTACATACAATAAGGCACACAATGAAAGCCTGCCCTCAACAATGGACTGTCTGCTGTAACCCCTGGTAGAAAGGCACCCAAAAATCCTTCTGTATTCAATTCCCAATGTCTGTACTTGTGCTTGAAGAGTAGCGGTTGAGGCTCTGGCAGACAGATTATGTAGCACATTGCCCTCATTAATTAGCCAATTTGTTTTCTTTCACATTCTGTCAATGGGTTACAGTGTTTTATGGCTGTAGTGGATAAAAACCAATTAAGAGTGAATGAACTAGCAAAAATTCGTTTAATTTGGATTCCTTATTTACGTATCATAGTAGATTTAATATCATATATACAATAGCTTATGCTAGTAGTGTTGAATCTTTGTCCCTTTTGAGAAATGAGACAAGTAGGCTTTTTGTACCGTGTATACTAATACCACTCCTCTACAATGAAAAACAGAATTCAAATTTTTTATATGCCACCTTCTATAGCTGAAGCAACAAAATGTTTTAAAATAATCAGCATGACAAGAACACAAAAGTCACTGTTGTTCATATAGCGAAATCTTCCAATTTGTTGCGAGTATCATCAATAATAGGCCTCTTTGTTTACACATCAAGCCCTAAGAGTATCGTAGTCAAATATATGGGTCATTATGTTCAGTAGTACAATCCAAAATCTTAAATCAACACATGTTCACATTGAATTAATTAGCACTAAGGGCTAATTAGTCATTTAAGACTTGATCTGGTAAGGTGATAGGAACAAAAGATACTGCAGGGCTCAGCACCTTGGATGTTCTTAGAAGGTTATACTTTAAGGCAAAGGCTGACAGAAAGTGTAAATGCATAGCTATTTATTTACTCAAATTAGCATTTTTCAGCTGTGATAGACAGTATTAGTCATTTTGTATTTTCATACATTGTTTATATTCTAGTAGACTTTAACTTCTCCTGTTTTAATAACATTTGAGACTAGTTAAAAATAATCACGGGCCACATAATCCAATTAAAAACTAAAAACACTGTGATGTACTGTATCGGTTCATGTCCACGTGTGACTTCATTGGGAAACTCACATGCTTAAAAATTAGGCTCACAGTCAATGCCTAGCAGTCTAAAGCTATGTACTGCTTTACCATCAGAGCTAAAGTAAATTTATCAGGCTGAGAGATCAAGGGCTTGTGAATTTTTTGCTTAGGAGTCCTGAGTTTCATAATTGGTGATGATTACCATGAAGTCCATGTGTATGATATTATCAACGGCTGTACTTTTGAAAGATTATGGCATTTGTTAAAATACAATGAATGATTTATTCCTGCTAGTAATATGATTATGTTATTGCAGAATGAAAATGCAAAGTGTCATCTTATAATGTGACCCTATTTCCTCCAGTTGTTCTTTAAAATTGTCACTATCACTCAGCCATGTTATATAGTCCCTGCCATATGTGCATATATGGCTGTGTTCAGAGATGTTTCCATTATGAGTACAGCTGAAGAATATTTTTAGTTCCCAATTCACACAAAGTCCTTCATGCTAACGCTCCAGCCTTGAGCCAGACAAGACATGCAGCTAAACAGCCTGTCAGCTTTCTTTATGCATCCATTGAAAATGAATAAATCAACCTGTTTAATTTAAATTGCTTCTAATTTGCTCAGTTTATGCCAGACTTACTATTTTCCTTAATTTCTCTGATATTTAAAGACAATCAGAAGAATTTCAACAAAACAATGTAATCAGAATTTGCCAGTCCATCATGTTTCAGAGATGTTTTGATTTTGGTGAACTTTTTTGGCTGCACCTATACCAGTTTCCTTTTCAGTCAAGAATTCATGGCTCTCAACAACCCATCTGGTGACTTAATATTTCCACAGACAGAGAAAGGGCACTCCTATACTAATGCTAAACTGAGTAAAGGATAGGAGAGTACTGGCATTTCTCTACCTGAGGTTGATGCAACATTAGTTTCCTAGAACCTGACCCTGACAGCTAAGGGACTTCGCAACAATGCAACAAATCGTGGTTTCACCTGGGGATAGCATAGATTTCTCAACTTATATTTTTCCTTAAAATGTGAAATTTGTACCTGTGGCTGTCATCCACTGCTCACAAAAGTCAGCTTTGGATTAGGTAATACAGGATAGAATTATTTCAGTTTCTGAGCCTAATTTGAGAAAACAGGAACAGCAAAATAATTTTGAATGGTAAAACATTTTATGGGGGAAGAGAGGCAAATTTTGGGCCAAGAAAGGGGAGAACGAGTGCAAGAGACACTCTGAAAATTCCCACATTTTTGCATGAAAGAAATATCAGGCATTCGACCCTCTATTTATCTCTCTGTTCCTGCAGCCTCTTCAGTGCCCATTTGCAAGCTACCTAGTTTTGAGCATTGACTCATGTCAATGTGGAAAAACAATCAAATAGAAAAATAAGATTAACCTTCAAGGAAGCAGTACCATCGGGGGGGGGGGGAAATTGGGGCAACTGCCCCGGGCCCCGCATTTTGGGGGGGCCTCGCAGATCCAGGTGGAGAGGCTACAGCTGCTGTGTTTGAAGTTTAGCCCACCTTTCTGCCCGGTGGGTTGGATGTCTCTTTGCCTGTTCCAGCCAGAAGTTCCAGCTACCACCCCTCCCACCAGGTCTGGTGTGCCAGGGCTTTCACTCCCCAGCCTAAGTGTGCTGTGGGATGGGGAGTGGGGCCCTGCATAGGCTGCTTTGTCCTGGGCCCCGCACCCTGATGGGACTGTCTCTGCAAAGCAGGATTTTTCATGAGGCTGCCAGATGCAAATGCTGGCAGCTAACATCTTATTGCTTCTTTATAATTTACTTTTTTTTTTTTTTTAAAGTGACACAAGGCTGTAAGGGTAATCGGTCCAATTGATGTTCCAAGTGTGAGGTGCCTGGATCTAGCACAACAGGGAGCCTTTCATCATTTCATCTGTGTGCCATGTGTGCTTTGACTAATTAGTAAAATGAGTGAAAAGGCTTTGGATTCAATTTTAATCCACCTTTACCCAATGGTAATAACATTCCAATTCATTAAACATCAAATGCACATTAGTGAAACACAGTGATAACCTGATTCAGCTGGGTAGAATATTCCCCTAGGGAGAACTAAAACAGGCAATCCCATCATTTCCCTATAGTTGATTAACTTCAGTCCTTTCCAAAACATAAATTTGTACCTACCCTGGGAAACCATTAAGTCTTTTAAAGCTCCTTCCATTTGTGTTTTCAAATGATTTCCATGCCTTTGAGCAGACTGAAATTTTATGAGTAGTGGAGATTTTTGAAAGAGACAGCAATGTCCATCTATGCCACAGTATCAGCAAAGAAACTGTGAGACAAAATCAAAACAACATTATGATTATCTTTACGTAATTCGAAATCTTTTTATACACACATATATTATAATTACATACATTACAATATATATATGTTCCTCAAGATTGCGGTGCTCCCTGAACAACTGCTCCTTATTTTTTTAAATTCAAACACTGCTTAGTTACTGTTAACCAAAAGTCATGATATATTCTGCTTTCTTGATATATGGGAAAACATACAATGACAATTTTCTGTGGAGTTTGGAAATGAAAGCTGTGTACTGATATTTCATTTCCTTGCAAAATCTCTCTCAAAGCAGTAGTTTTGCAAGTGGGAAAGTGGCCAATTCTCCTTTCCTTTTAATTTTCCCTAAAGGTTTAATTGAATGTCTTTAGTTCAGATTAAATATCTAGCAAGAAAACATTCATGTGTTCTGGTTCATGTTTTTTTGGTAAAATGTCTAAGAAGTTGGCATGTATAAGGGTTTAGGGGGGGGAGTTCATTTTATCCTCTGTTCAGCTTGGTTTGAATCCTTTTGTCTTGCTTTAAAGTCTCAGTTGTAGTCCCACAACAGTTATATTCTGTGATTGCAGAAATTACATATTCAGTTTCCCAGGGTTTCATGTTGCTCTCCCTCACTCCCAAATTCTCAAAGATACTAGTGAAGTGTTGTCATTTGGGGGTAAGACTAAGGAACTGGAATCAACGACTGCTAGGATCTGTTCTTGACTATGCAGCTGACTCACTACATGTTTCTGTGAAAGGCAACCCATTTTCTTTGTCTTTGAAAAGGCCATGTGAGATTGAGAACAGATAGCCTCCACTCACCCTGAGGTGGAAGGATTCAACTCAGGTAGAAATAGTGTTGTATGGAAATTTACTTCCATCCAACAAATTTCTTTAGGAGATGAATCTATGGCTGAACCATAAACTGGTATATAGTATAATGAAGCCTGACATCAGAGGAAGCAATGCTTCCCTTGTGTATGGATTGAAGAGAAGGAAAGATGTGAGTGGGGCCCAACAGCCTAACCAATCACAGGTTGGTTGGACTGAGTAGGTCAACAGGTTACAAGACTTCAGAAAATTTCAAGAATTGTTTGAAAATTGAAGAGGTCCAATTTTGGCAAATTGGCAAAAGGTCTGTTTGGCAAACTGGAAAAAAGGCATAGTTTCATATGCCATCTGCTAAAACATACTGGCATTATTACCCCACTGGTAAGGGAGAAGGAGTGATAGGTGACATTGATCTAGAATCCAGGAAGAATTGCACAGGGAGCTCATATGGCTGAGTTCTATAGTCTTCCTCTATTTCAGGCCCAAACTGCTCTATGTTACTATTCTGCAAATGAAGAGAGTGATCCTTCTATCACTGCCACTCACACGTGTGGCTAACTGTTGTCTGAATCAGGTAGCTAAGTTTGCAGCCAGCTTCAAGCCCCACTTTACTTAGTGCCACAAAGCCTGGACTATATTAGGGATTAGCCTCAATTTTAACATTCGGTGACTATCTACCCTGTATGCCTACACTGATGAAAATCTTGACTTCCCATGTTTATCATAACAATAGTGCAGCTACACTGGTTGGTGGCCACTAATTGTAATATTAAAGATGAATCCCCACTACAGGCATGACCACAGATTTGAGCCTCAATATTAATAAAGTATTTTAGAAATACAAACAATTTTCTCACCCTTTTTGGAGGTAACAGATAGGGCACAAGATTTGGAGCCAGGTGGCTGGCCCTGCCTCTACTGCTGTAAAAAACACTTTAAAGGCACAAACAGAAGTGTAACTCCCAGGTCTAACTCACGGTGCTTCACAGAAAGCACCATGAGTTACACCAATCCTCCCAACCCAACAGATGCTAGCTGTTGGGCAGGAGGGTGGGAGATGGAGCTTCAATTTGGAGCAGATCCAGGGAGAGAGGCTGCATCCTCATGGGCAACATGGCCTGGTAGGGATCATGGAGACCTGGTGGGACTCCTTGCAAGAATGGAGCATAGCCATAGAGGGCTACACCCTGCACAGAAGGGACTGAGCAGGAAGAAAATATGGAGGGGTATCTCTCTATGTGAGGGAAGAATACATCTCTCTGGAGGCTGACATTGGCTCCAAAGATAAGCAGCTTAAAAACCTCTGGGTCAAGCTTTGCAGGGGGAGGGGGTGGCAAGGTGAGAGAGACCTAACTGTGGGTATTTACTATAGGCCACTGAACCAAGGGGAGGAGCTTGATTTGGAGTTCTCTCAAGAACTGACAGAGACTGCATGTGCAAGGGACTTGGTCATCATGGGCGACTTCAATTACAGGTTTGGAAGAACACCTAGTTAGGTCGGATTGGTTGTGTAGCTTTTTAACTGTAATTGAGGAACTCTTTCTGACCTAGGAAGTGCAAGGACCAACCAGAGGTACCACTCTCCTAGACTTGGTTTTGGCCAAAGTAGATGATCTGGTGTGTGGCTTGAACATTGAGGGTAGCCTGGGTGAAAGCGACCATGAGCTCATCTAGTTCACAGTCTGCTGAAGGGTTGACAAATCAACTAGCAGGATTGAAGTCCTGGACTTCAAAAATGCTGACTTCAACAGGCTCAGGGCATTAGTAGAGGAGGTGATGCAGGACCAGGGATGGAAGGTGAATGAGGTGCATGAAGGGTGGTCGTTCCTCAAGGACATGATCCTTGAAAAACAAAAGAAAACCATTCCAATGAAGAGAAAAGGTAACAGAAGGGCTGGCAAGCCTTCCCAGCTCAATAGGGACACTTCAGTCCTCTTGAAAAAGAAAAAAGAGGCATACACACAATGGAAGTTAGGGACAGTCTTCAAGGAGAACTATACAACAGTGGTCCGCACTTGTAGGGAAATGACTAGGAAAGCTAAGGTGGTGACTGAGTTTAAGTTAGCCAAGGGAGTTAAGGGCAATTAGAAGCCCTTATTTAGGTGTGTAGGGAGCAGAAGGAAAACAAATGGAAGCGTGGGGCCCCTGCTTAACATCTCAAGAGAGCTGGTAACAGACACTCAGGAAAAAAAACTGAACTCCTGAATGCCCACTTTGCTTTGGTATTTCACCAGACCAAGGGGAAAGACAAGCAAGATAAGGATCATAGGGGGCATGGTGGGAATGATAGCCTTCCCACTGTGGATGCTGAGCTAGTGCAATACCAACTAGAAAAGCTTGATATTTGTAAGTCAGCAGGACCAGATGGAATTCACCTGAGAGTGCTGATGGAGCTGGCTGAGGTCATCACAAAATCCCTGGCAAAGCTCTTTTAGAAATCATGGCACACAGGGGAGATCCCTGAGGACTGGAAGAGGGCCAACGTTGTGCCCATCTTCAAGAACAGGAAGAGGGAAGACCCGGGCAACTATAGGCCAATCAGCCTAGCCTCCATCCCAGGGAAAATTCTGGAAAAACTCATTAAAGAATCTATGTATGATACGCTCATTGAGGTTAAGATTCTGAATGATAGCCAGCATGGCTTCATCATGGATAGGTCTTGTCTTACCAATCTCATCTCCTTCTACAAACAGGTCTCTTGCCACCTGGACACGAGAGCACAGGTTGACATTATATAGCTAGACTTCCAAGAGGCTTTTGATCTAGTATCCCATGATATCCTAGTGGAAAAATTGGAAGATTGTGGGCTTAATTGCTTAACAGTTTCATGGGTGGAAAATTGGCTGCATGGTAGGACCTAGGGAGTTCTCATGAACGGATCTGTGTCGCCCTGGCAAGAAGTGGCCAGTGGTGTCCCTCAGGGGTCTGTGTTTGGACCAGTGCTTTTCAACATCTTTATCAATGATTTGGATGTGGGTGGGTGAAAAGCTCGCTGGTCAAGTTTATGGATGACACGAAGCTATGGGGGAACATGGTCACGCTAGAAGATAGGTTGCAGATACAGGGTGACCTGGACAGGCTGGAGAGCTGAGCGGACCAGGACCAGATGAAGTTCAACACTCCAAAGTGTAAGGTGCTCCATCTGGGGGCAAACAATCCCCAGCATACCTACAGGCTTGGTGGTGAAAATTTGACTTGCACCACGGCCAAAACGGACCTAGGGGTAGTGATCGACCATCGCATGAACATGAGTCAACAGTGTGATGTTGTGGCCAGCAGGGCAAACAACACGCTGGCATGCATTAACCATTGCAACTCATGGAAAACTAAGAAAGTGATACTCCCACTGTACTCTGCACTGGTGAGGCCACAGCTGGAGTACTGCATCCAGTTCTGGGTGCCACACTTCAACAAGGACATGGAAAAACTTGAGAGGGTCCAGAGAAGAGCCATCCATATGATCAGGGACTTGCAAGACAAGCCATATGAGGAGAGGCTGGGGACTTAGGCCTCTTCAGCCTACAGAAGAGAAGGCAGAGAGGGGACTTGGTAGCGACTTACTGCTAGATCAGGGGAGTACATCAAGAACTCGGTGAACAGCTGTTCACCAGGGCACCCCTGGGGAAGACTGGGACCAACTGATACAAATTCCTGGAAGGCCATGTCAGGCTCAATTCCAGGAAAAACTCCTTCACAGTCATGGTGTCCAGACTGTGGAGTAAACTCCCTCAAGTGGTGGTGCAGTCACCTACCCTGGAAATCTTCAAAAGGAGACTGGACAGTCACCTCACAGTTGTCTTTTCCTGACTAGTGCAGGGGAACTGGACCCAGTGATCTACAAGGTCCCTTCCAGCTCCTAACAATCTATGAATCTATGAATCCCTGCAGACTCTTCCCCTACCTTCACACCCCATCTCCCACCTCTCATTCTGTCCCAGGATGGGAGGGGGAGAAGGCAGGGAAGGGAGGTTCATTCTGGGGAGGCTGCACTGGAGTGGGGCGGGGGGGGGGGATGGATTGCAGCCTCCCCACCTCAGGGGAGGAGGAGTTCCCATCCATCTGCCCCACCCTCCAGTGCTGGCTGAGCAACCCTCAGAACAAGCTCCCTTCTCTCCCTTCACCCTCTCCCATTCTGAAAACAGTGCTGGGAGCAGAGCTGGGCTGCTTCATCCAAGACCTGGTCCTAGCATGCACAGATACAAATCAATGAAGTCACTCCACTTTGAAGCACCTTCATTTGAACCCTCATGTAATGAGGGTTCAGGTTGTTATGGGACAGGCCCTTTTAAAGTGCTCTGCAGCCCTGCACTTGTGTTTGGTCACAGTTGTAGAGTGCTTTCAGGGGCCGGACCAGGTAGAACTTGTCACTTCTGTCTGTGCTTTAAGAACTTTGAACTAAAAGAGTTTCATAAGAGCTTATTGTCATTATGATCATTGTCATTTACTTTTCATACTGGGCAGCTTTGTATCTACAAGTATAGGTCTGTCTGGCTATCCTGTCTAAATATCACTCTTTAGGTACCAGATCTGCTATATCAGCCTTGCATAGCAAGAAAATTCAGCTATAAATCCCAGGATACCAAATTTGGCCATGACTAAAAGCTAGTGACTAAAGGCCGTGACTAAAGCCTATATTTGTAGCTCAACGTGATAAATGTTTCTTTTGATAAAATCCATAAAACCAACTTGCTGTTAATTTTTGACCCATCAGCATATTGCTGCCATTCACAAGTCTCCATAATTCTCCTCTAACCTGTCAAGCAATAAATAGATGGTCAGCAAATTCCAGATGCTCCAATAAGCCAGACAGTGAAGGCGCTGATACTGTGTGACTTTGGGCTTGATAGGCGAAGGGTCTTCAAAGGGTTAAATCTTCTGCACAAGGTACTGAATAGTTGCTCAGTGACTAACCCCCTTGCTTCCTACACCATCCCTACTGTGACAGCAGGGGCTTTTAAATGGTAATTTCTCCCCTTTTCACATTGCATACACAAGAAAAAGCCTTGAATTCAGTGTAACAGTTGTGTCAGTAGCAAAGTGGAGTGTTTGTAAACATGTGACAAGGAAAGAAGATTTAGGGGGTGACAATAAGCCTGTGGACTGCAGAAATTCTCTTTTGTCACTGCCATTACGCAGAAGCTGCCATTGGCAACTAATGGGTAAAATAAACTAAACTCATGAGCCATTAGGCCCCTTGAGATCCAGGCGGGGATTGTGTATGCGGTGGTGGGAGAGCACTGATAAACCCTCCTTCTCTTTCTTAAGAGCCCTGCTGATTGAAGCAGGGAAACTAACCTATTTTTTCCACTAGCACAGGTTGATGCCTCATTTCTTTCCCCCAAGGTCATCATAGCTCCCAATTCTCCTTCTTCAGCTCACAGGACAAATAATAGAAATTACAAGGGGGGGCTTAGCAGGGTTCCCTCGCACCATGAATAGGAAACGAGTTCACCAAGACAAAGAAGAAGGCAGCAGGCAAACTGATTAATTGGGGGATTGTAAGATCTACACACACTCATCTTGCAAGAATCAGAGAAGAATGTGAGTTGATGAAGGCTAAACAATGGCCTCTCAGTGCCCAGCATTCAGTTCATGTCGGAAAAGAAAATGGTCCTTTTTGCTAAGAAACTCGTGTAACATCTTTGAGTTTCTATTATTAGGAAGCGCTGTTTAGTTTTCTGAAGCATCTTTCAGCCAGAAGTATCACAAAAACACTCCCCCAGCTGTTAGATTATATAGATAATTATAGTCTAAAAATGCTAATATAAGGAACGGATGTCAGTTACGATATATCATGCTAATGGATGAAAGGTTCATTAAATCTTCAAAGCAGCAAGTTACCTCTATTTGCCCCTTTGGTTTATAACATACAAAATGCACATTGCCAGCTCATTCATAATTTTTGATTGGATTCATTTTTTAAGTGAAAAATACTAGTTATACTTGAGCCTTTTGCACTTCATGACATACTGTATTTGGCCTCTCACATCAATGGACAAGGGAAAATAGATCACGTAGGCCAATTGGATTGAGGGCTCTCAGTGAACATCAATTGCCCTTGCTACCTTGTTCTCAGAAAGAGAAAAGATTTACTGGCTCACTCCACCTTGGACAGAGAAGTTACGTCAAAGAAGGCTCTGTACTGCACCCTGTTGAAGGGGAATATCACAGGTATGCTGGTCAGGAGTTCCTTTGGGACAATGTGGTTTCTGACTTCTTCTGTGGGATTTTTTTTTGCAATTTTCAGCCCTGGCCTAAACCTCCCACACAAGTCAAAGTGAATTTACTGAATATTTTAATAAAGCCCACACTGAGACCCCTTTAAAACCTTATTTCCCCATGCATGTTACAAACAACAAGAATAATTGTGCCCTATGACTGCAGGCTTGAACCTAATTCAGCTTTAGGAAGTTTGTATATGGATTGCATCGCTGTAAACTGCTAGAAATTGCCAAGCAGAAAATTATTAAGTGTGATTTCAGACCTGTGAGGTTTGACCCCTGGAAGCAGCATCATTGCATGTCAAGAGAAAAGCATGGTATGTTCAGCTGAAAAAAGCTTCTCTAGCAGTAAGTGGGGGGAAAGCAGGAAGCCACGCCTGTTAGAAGTGTTATTTTAAAACAAACACTATCAATTTTATATTTGTATATTAGATACAATTGCTTAAAACACCTGTTTGAGGTGTGATTCATAATTCTGCCTTTGCAATGTAGTGACTTGATCTCTTTTATATCATCAGAAATTTTTGATGGAACTATAGCTCCATAATTCACTCTAGCCCATTATTTCTTTCTTCCCCCAGTATCTGTGAAGCGCTTTTAAAAGTCATAGAGGTGATCACTCTATTGGGTTCGTGTTGCATGATTAAAGGTGACTCTGTATGAAATCTAACAGGAAAGAAACATTAAAAATACAATTTAAGGAAAAGCCCAGAATCCATAAACCCATAGATATATTTCTTCTGGTGCTAAGGTTTGAAGCAATCATGATTCAAGGTTGACTAAATGCAGCAATATGCTGTCTATTAATTCATAGATTCATAGATGTTAGGGTCGGAAGGGACCTCAATAGATCATCGAGTCCGACCCCCTGCATAAGCAGGAAAGAGTGCTGGGTCTAGATGACCCCAGCTAGATACTCATCTAACCTCCTCTTGAAGACCCCCAGGGTAGGGGAGAGCACCACCTCCCTTGGGAGCCCGTTCCAGACCTTGGCCACTCGAACTGTGAAGAAGTTCTTCCTAATGTCCAATCTAAATCTGCTCTCCGCTAGCTTGTGGCCATTGTTTCTTGTAACCCCCGGGGGCACCTTGGTGAATAAATACTCACCAATTCCCTTCTGTGCCCCTGTGATGAACTTAAAGGCAGCCACAAGGTTGCCTCTCAGCCTTCTCTTGTGGATGCTGAAAAGGCCCAGTTTCTCTAGTCCCTCCTCGTAGGGCTTGGTCTGCAGGCCCTTGACCATATGAGTTGCCCTTCTCTGGACCCTCTCCAGGTTATCCGCATCCTTCTTGAAGTGTGGCGCCCAGAATTGCACGCAGTACTCCAACTGCGGTCTGACCAGCGCCCGATAGAGGGGAAGTATCACCTCCTTGGACCTATTCGTCATGCATCTGCTGATGCACGATAAAGTATTTTGTGTTCGCTGAACTTAAAAGCCATTTGGACTGCAGGTAGCAGGGGGTGGGGAGGCACTCTTGAGGCATTTGTTTAATCTCCTGCATTACGGCAGGATTGAGTTTTAATTCAGCAGGGCAGCAAGTAGAACTGTATTATTTCCAGTTGCATGAGCTATATTGTCTCCAGTTATTATATTATATTATATTATTAATAATATAATTAATAATATAACAATATTATCTCCAGTTATTATTATATAAATATATTAAATATATTATTTCCAGTTACATGAACTATATTATCTCCTGTAGTCACGAGCTACTGCACAGTCAGCATCACAAAAAAACCATTCTTCAGTGTGACTGAGCAGTTACCTGTTACTTGTTTATACAAGTACTAAATGACTACACAGTAATGACTGTGCAGTCAGTGTCTCATGCAGATGCAGCCACAATGTAGTAGAATAGTCCTTCTTAGAATCATAGAAAAATGAGGGCTGAAAGGGACCTTAGGGGGTCACCTAGTCCAACCCCATGCTCATAACAGGACCCTCCCCAACTATATCATCCCAGCTAAAGTTTTGTCTAACCAAGCCTTAAAAACCTCCAATAATAGAGATTCCACAACCTCTCTGGGTAACCTGTTTTCGTGCTTTACTACCCTCTTAAGTGGAAAAATTTTTCCTAATATCTAACCTAACCTTCCCTTGCTACAACTTGAGACCATTGCTCCCTGTTCCGTCATCTGCCACCACTGAGAACAGTCTAGCTCCATCCTCTTTGTAACCACACTTCAGGTAGCTGAGGGCTGTTATTAAATCCCCCCCACCCCACCCCACCCCAATCTTCTCTTCTCTAGACTAAATAAGCTGAGTAGTGCAAAGAGATAACTAGTCAATGACCATTACTGGATCTAGCAGCCTAGTCCTTAACCAAGTTATCAGGCTCAGTAAAGTCAAAAGACTGCTTAAAGCCAACAAGGTAAATGCAAAGCCAATATTCAGTTCTGTAGCTGCCTTTAATACCCCAGCCTGTGCAATAAAACACCCATTTAATGAGCATTGCTGGAGCCAACAAACTAGCCCACCCATACCTCACCTGGTATCCTGGAGGTGCACCGACAAGCCAAAAACAGTCCTGGTTTTTCGGATATTTGTTGGGGTAGTTTGGAGAAGTAATGACCCCATATGCATTTGTAAAAGTACCTCCACATTTCAAAACTCTATAAGCATCATGTTACCATCATTTTTCTTGACTTTCATGCTTTTCCTGAAATTTCTAGAAGATCTCTGCTTAGTAAAAAGAGGTGGAAGAGAATCTTATCTGGCTGAAGTAACTCATGGAGTCTATATGAGAAAAACAAAAGTCTGATAATCATAATGTGATTGTATAGTATGATTATACTATAGTAGTGGAAAGGAAAGACAATTTCATACAAGACTTTCTGCTTCTTCCTCCCAGTTCTCTTTAGTCTGGACAAGGATTTTAAACATTCAGATAGCTTACAATTCTCTGAATAATTTCATTATATATTTTTCTAAAATACTTTTTCATAACCCAAAAGTTTTAACAACTTTTAATAATAGCACAGAGTGTGAAGAACATTGTGTGCAGTACAGTATATTTTAAACCCCAACATTAACTGTTATGGCACCAAGACCATATGCATGCCCAAGAACAGGACTGTTTTGGTTTTTTTCTGCTTTGTTTTTGAATATTTGGGGGACAGTCTGGTCTTATTTTCAAATATTTCTGCTAGTGCTAGAAACATACTTCCTTTTTTGGAATGGAAACTGAGATTATCATATATCCAGGTGACTTCAGGATCCAGGTCTTTAAAACACATGCCATGAGAATGATAAATACATACATACATATATACATATATATATATACACACACATACATATATATATATGTGTGTATATTTATATTTATATTTCCATATATATAACACGAGAAAATATACATTAGATAAATTAGATACAATATCAATGTATCCTGAAAAATAATCCCTTAACAATTGCAGCCAACCACGAAGAGATTTACACAACAATCCAAAACAGGTCACAAATGCTTCAAGAGCCTCATTTGAACAGTTATTAAAAATATCATCCTGCTCAAGATAACAGAGTCAACTGCTAAGCAAAGTAGGTATAATTTAAAGCAAAGGATGAAGCTGACTTTGAACACAAATTTATGGTAGCTGGGAGTGGCACTTTTTGATTACTGCAGTCACTGAGGTCCAGAACCACAGTGTTGCTTTGCCTAAGCCAGCAGCAGGAATGAATTAAAAAAACCCTGAATTATGTGCTTAAGTTCCATATATAGTGAATGGGGGAGTTAGGTACCTAGGAAAGCTGGATTTCTTTGAGGCCCCTGACAGACATTAAAATAAAGGAGTGATGGGATCTGATGTGGGATTACAAATAATCACACTTCCTGCTGTGCCACATGTTCATGGCAGGAGGCAAGCTTGTAGGATCCTGCACCAGACCCCATTGTGCCATATTGCTGGTGCAGAGGGAGCCTGTGATTGGGCTGCCCCTGCACCAGCAAGAAGGAATTTGGCTCCCAGCTAGGGGAACATATAGCATAGCCATGCCCAGCTCCAGTCCCATGAGCAAGCTGGTGCAGCCCCAGGGAGCAGGACAGGTGCCAGACAGCTCTTTCTTCCTCCTCTCCCCCAGCAGCATCAGCCATGGTGTTGCCCTGGCTCTGTGACAGCCTGGAGGCAGGGCTGGCTAGGTGCTTGGCTGGAGTGGCCAAGTGTGGGCTGAGTTCTAGTATACCTCCCTGAGAGGGAGGGTTAGCGTGGGCCACAAAGCAGGATGGGATGTCAGAGGACAGCGATTGAACTTGAGTCAGGAAGGGAACTAGTACAGAAATATGATAGACCAGTCTAACCTAAATCACTTAAGTCTGATACCACATTGCTCCAGATCTACCTTAGACTTGGTTCCATCATTTTTAAACCAGTCTATGTGCACTGAACTTCTGTCTGGTTATGGGTGTAGATGGGTTTCTGATCACTTATACCAATAAAAATGTAACATCTTTACCTGAACTAGATTATATATAGTAGTCTAATCATTGGCCTGTTAAATAAAATGACATCACCACCTTTCCTTTGGCCATGGTATTGTGTGGAAGTAACCATGACTGATGCACTTTGTCAGTGTCATAACTAGGGGGCAACAATAGAGGCAACCATCCTGAGCACCAACTTGAGGAGCTAAAAAAAAACAGCGTCTGCTGACAGCCACATGTTCGCGTTCACGATTGTAGCAGCAGATGGAAGTCACCACTTCTGCTTTGCCCCAGGCATTCAGCCACGTCCCTATACTTCTGCACTTTGTATTGACTTCTTGGTTGTTAAACAGAGGTGCTTCTGGGAATACACTATAGTAGAACTTTAGGACTGTAAGTAAATTGACTGCAAAAAATTAAGGGACTGCTTAGTCCTTGGCTCTTAAACAAATAGGTGGGGTTTTGTGGATTGCTCTCTTGGATTTAGGATTCACTTTCAGTGCCTAAATATTTTTTTGAAAAACAGGGCCAGCTCCAAAAACCACAGACATTTCAATTTGCAAGCAGTGGATTCTCTGCATCATTTATCTAGATTTGTGTATAGCACCCATCCCCAAATATCTGAGCAACTCAAGATATGTGTTTACTAGAAATCTACCGTGTGTTTCAGTGTTCGTGTGACACAAAGAATGTTAGCTGAAACCTGACTTGCTACAAATCTCATAGTACTATAAATAGGTCATTATTTTCAAAATCTTTTCTTTTAGAAGAGAGAATGCGAGGAGTCAGGGTGCAGCTGAAATAATATTGGACATTTCAACCTGTCCTTGTTAATGTGAGATTCTGAGCTCTTGAACTGCATTCTGCTCTCCTTTATGAATGTAGTTCTTGTAAAGGTCTAAATTTAGATCCAAATAACATCAGCAAGAGGAATGTGTATTTCCCAGATGCAAGGCTGTCCTTGTAAATAAAAAGAATGCAGTACTGACTCTTAGATGAAGGCTATGTGATACAGAATACGTGTCTACCAAAATAGAAGATACATAATACCGCTCACAGAAGTTTGGTTCCACAAATAAAATTCCTTTTGAAGACTGATGCTGAACTACTTTTTCTCTTTGAAACCTTATTGTTGGAAATAGCAGCCACTCTGATAGATATAATTCCCTTAGATGTGTACTCATTTCTGCCCATTCTCCTCTCACCCCATTGCTTTCAAGTATATTTAATGGCATCCTCTCCTTTCTTGTCCTCAGTGCAAATGGTCTCCATTAGCTGTCTGCTCTGTCAGAGTACCCTGAAAGATCCAGAAGGCAATTTTTCATTTAAATTACATATCTCCAAATTTATATCAATGCCAAGGAAATAGAATAGTAAAGGGTGGCTTTTTTCTCATGGGAAGAAAGAGAAAAGTTGTGTCTTGTACTGGCTCCCCAGTGCTGCTGGAGCACATATCTCTAGTGTACTTAAGAGGAATGGGTGGGCAGGGAGTGTTGTAAAGCAGCACCCCTGGGTATGCCAGGGAAGTAGTATAAATGTCTAAAAAGGAAAAAGACTAATGAAACTGCAACTGCTACAACATATCAGGGGGGCAGGGAAGAACTTTAGTCTCTCATTTTTCTTTCCTTAATGCAAATACCAAGATCGCTGCCATGAATTATTCCCTGACTTCCATCCTTCAGATTGCAAAAATGCATTTTTACAAGAGCTGCATCTCAGAACTTGTGATGCTCAACACACTTGAAAATGTTTCTGCTTTTTTAAACTGTGTATTTTCAAAGAAACATGGCTGTAGAGACTCAGCATCATGTGTTTCACACCTCATCACCGCATGGCTGATAGCAATAATGTCAGATGTATTTAAAACTGAAGGGCCTGTTTATCTCACAAGCCTATGTGAAACAAACTTTGGAGATCTCTCAGGCACAGGAGACTTAAATTAGCTGATGAATACCCAGGGTAACACATTTCAGCTCAGGCTTTCAGTTACTGTCAATTGCCATAACTCAGTTGAATCCAGCAGAGACCTGACAATTTATATCAGCAGGACCCTCAAGTGGAGGAGAATGTCAGAATCAGATTCCAGATCCAAATATGCTGCTGACATCTATCATCATAACAGACCAAACCAAAACTGGGTCAGAATATTTTAATACAGGAAGTAAAGATGATAGGATAGCACAGAAATCAGGCTACATATCCTCATCTTCCAGTTTGGGGTCTAAATCTAATCCAAACCTGAATTTTGAGGATCCTTATATTTGTAGTGTGTCTTACACATATAAAATCAAACATTTCCAAATATGTAATCTGTTATTTAAATTGTTTCTTGTGGGTTCATAACCAAACGTACGCAAATGACTTCCCTGTTCAATCGCTCAGTCTTTTCAAAGCTATTTGTTTGGATGCACATATTTCATATGCTGCATGTCTGCTTCATTTGTGTGCAAATGTTTGTATCCAATTTTTTAACGGTCAGGACAGCTCATAAGGATATCATTCATTCTTGAAAGTGCTGTTTCTCTGTTAATATTCTCTTTCTTTCCTCATGTTCAGCTGAAACATAACTAAAACGACATGTCAAAGAGCTAAACTACATAACTCATCAGGCAGCAGAAGAGAGACATCATTATTTGTCACTGTGTGCGTGTATGGGCCCTTTCATTCAACTGTCCCCAAATAAACATATCTTCCCTACTTTCTTAAAGTGACATTTCTTGAAAGATCACTTGTCTTATACTCTGTAACAAATAACACTTATACCAAGGAGGTTCTCTTTGAAAATGTGATCAACTGGAGAATGCACTCCATTATTTGGGAAATACCTATGCACTGAAAGCCATACAAGCACTGGAATGAAGCTCTGTAAATTTGATGGAATACATTTTAGCAAATGATAAGGTAAACGGCATGGGAAAATATCTACTGGGCAGGAGAGGGCAAATATATGCTCTATCTAGAAAGTTACTGAAGCGGGATATCAACACATTTAGGTCTGGATCCAAGGATCAACGCATCTATTTAGCTTTGTGCACTGTGAGCAGTCCCATTGAAGTCTGTGGGACTACTCATTGTTTATAAAGCTAAGTATGTGCATAAATTTTGTTTTGTTTTTGCAGGCTTGGGGACTTAAGGGATGAAATGTCCTTAGTTTCACCTCCTGAATAGATCAGTAACATAAATGCAGTAATGTGCAGGCACTGTTATTACTGTCAGTGATTAATCTGCTTAAGGAGAATTCTTACTTTGTCTGACTGTTCCTACCATTTCTACTTTGGGATTTGACTGACAGTTCACATTGCCTGTAACACTATAAACACTAATTTGCCAGAGGATAGATTGTTCACAAAATGTTTAATACAGTCTAAGCACTTTTTCTTTCCCTAGTGCCAATTCATCTAGATGTCTAGAGATTCAGCCTCATAATATTATCAGCAGCTGCATTCATTACCCACATGCATAAACTCTGTGTAAGCGAAGAGGTTTGAACTAACACATTTCTTAGACTAAGGACATTTGAAATGTCATGGAGAGTTAGTCAAATTGCTAAACTGCAAGCATTAACAAGTAACAATGACATAAGCTCCTAGGTTGTAAACCAACCCTGCCTCAGGCAATTTGTTTGAATTCCTTTCTTTGTCCCTTGCTTTCCTAATTGTCTTTAAGTGGTGGTGTTTATATAAACAGCATACATTTCTTTACCTACCTATACTGTACTGTAAACACTAACAAAAGGCTGCTACTTTCACAGTTTTCAAAGGAAACCTATATATCAGAAATTTATCTTTTTTCTATTGTATTGCACTGATGTCTTCAGCAGAGTTTGATTTTTTTATCAGTAAGGAGCAGTGATATAGTTTCCTCTTTAATTGGCCACTCTTCAGATCTGGGGGTGGAGGGGAATATCTGTACAGTAGAATCCATTGAGTCAAGTGTTTTATGAATGTTTGGCCTAGTTTCCTAAATAATGCCTCCCATGAGCTCAAATGAATAAAGCAAGACGCTGTGGGTGTTTGTTTATATGTGCATACATTTCCTATTCACTGTATTACTACATCTTGAGTGTTTTTGTCCTTGCTTTATGGTTTTTATGGGATAAGTTCCCCTTTTTAGGTGCATAAAAGTCTGCACTAACATTTTGTTAACAGGCTCCTAAAAGACTAAAAAGGAAGAGCTTTTCTATAAGATCAAATGAAGTTGCAAACTACCCAGTTTTTTCATGGAGCAATGTACTACAATCTTCTGTAACTGAACACTCTGTTCTTACTTTAAATCCAGTTAAAACTTATTTTAAATCCAGTGAAGGGTTTGAACTTGAACATGATCAAAAGGTTTGCAGAAGTTTTGGATGAGGAGAGGGGAAGTGGAGGCAAAAGAAGAATGTAGTAGTGGAAATAAAAATGGACCATCACTAGTTCTCTTCAAGGTTTCCTGGAGCTTTTCTTTATTTTGGCTTTGAGGGGTGAACAGAGAGCAGATGATAGGTCCAGAAGCTATGATATGCCATTTCTTGTCTTACTCCCAAGATAGGTATCTTTCTATAAATCATAAACCTTTCCAAAAGCAAAATCAGGGTATGAACCACAGCTAACTGAAGCCAATGGGAAAGTTTCCAATGATTTCAGTAAACTGTAAATCAGGAATAAAGACCTAGAACAGGCCATTTGGCAAAAAGCCGCTCCTGTCTCAATTCCACTGATGCATATAAAAACTCAGAGCTTTTTCATTTAATTAGGTTATTAGAAAACAATGCTTTATTATTTATTTGAAATTATTATTTTCCTCTCAGTTACCTGCACCAAAGAACCCAGCAAAATCCCTTCATTTTTCTTTATATAATAAGTAAATCTAAACATGGCCAAAGAGTTCTTTGTTTATTTCTCATGTCATGTAGTGTCACTGTTAATCATGTTAATTGTTTCAAATCTGTCATGTTCTCTTCTGAAGTGACAAAATGTAATGTAAAATGGTTCTGTGAAATAGGTTGGGACACAACATAAACCTCATCAATTAACTCAAGGCCTTTCATTTGCATCAGAAAGCCACAAGCTGTTTGAATCGTGATAAATTGGTAGGACCCACAGTGAATTTACTGTAAAGAAGGGAAGCAGAATGAAATGGAAAGAAACGTCCCAGTCAGTTTGCCATAAATAGGTTGTAAATCAGGGGCTTTATATTTCAGAGGTATGTATCAAGGCAAAAAAGACTGCAGAGTCCAAGGCAAAAAAATTGCTTCCTTCCCTGCCTCTGCAGGAAAAAGATGGCTTACAAAGGGAAAAGACAGATGGCTTACAAAGGGAAAAGACAGGGTTTGAGAAAAGCCAGAGGGAAACTTCACAAGATGAAGAAGAGAGAAGCCAAACTCAACAACGACATATATTTTCTAAGCCTATGCAAGAAACACAACATCAGTCCTATAGGACTGATCATCTACAGGCCTCTGACTACTACACACAACTCCAAATATGCTTCACGACTATGCAGAACAACTTCAGAAAAACTTAGAAATAACCTCCTTCAAATTACTTACTCCAAAAGAGATCAACTCAAGAAGGAGATCAACACATTCTACAACAACGTCAAAGAGATAAATCCAGGTATTTTTCCAAACACTACACAATGTATACAAAAAGACTACAAAAGAGTTTTTACAACCTCCATCCAACATAGAAGAAATGGAACCAATTACTACAAGAACAACTTTCCCAGCCACTAAACAACCATCAGAGAAACACCACCAATACTGTACAACATCCCAACATCATGCCTGATGAAACTGAAGGAACCTGTCAACTTTCAAATATTATCAATCTCTTCACACACTTACCAAAGCTGAAAAATGTGTCCTCTCTAAAGTCCTTAATTTCTGTCCAGAAAAATACCCTAATAAGATACTACAAAGTGGAAACTAAAATAATTTTTCCGATGCTTTCATCTCAAGGAATATTTCCACAATCAAAATGAATCCACTTTCAACAACACTCCATCCTGTGATAACATCAACAAAAGGATTAACACCAAAAAATCAAAAAAACTCATCAGACTGGACACCTCACAGTGGATGAAATTCAAAGCTCAACCACTATATTGACTGCTTCAGGGAAAGAACGAACAATGAAATAATCAACAACAAACACCACCATAACAACGTCTCCATCTCAGAGAGAAATGTCATAGAATCTCTGAGATCCAGCCATGAAATAGTAATAAAACCAGCAGATAAAGGAGGAGCTATAGTTATCCTTAACTGTGAAGACTAAATAAAAGAGGCCAACAGATAACTCTCTGACACCACCTACTATGAAAAACTAGAGGAAGATCCAACTACCATTTTCACCTTGAAACTCAAAACCACCATTCACATCATTTCCATCTAAACTACAAGAAAAAATACAAATTCGATCCCCCCACCACCCAATCCAGGGACTTTTTACATGCTCCCTAAAATCCACAAACAAGGAAACCCAGGCAGACCTACAGTATCCAACCATGGAACCCTAACTGAGGAAGTATCAGGTTTCATTGAATCCACCCTAAAACCTCTTGTCACCCAAAGACAGAGTTTTGTCCAAGACACAACAGGCTTTCTACGAAAACTTAAAAAACATAGACCACATTCCCAGCTGTACCCTCCTTGCCACCATTGATGTTACCATCTTATATACCAACATCTCACATCAGGATGGCATCCAAGCCTGCCTTACATATCTGCAAGAGCAAGATTACAATTCAGAGTACAGACCTTAAGATATTACTGAACTTATACACTTCATCCTCACACAACAACCTCAGTTTCAATAACCAACACTTCCTCCAGACCATGGGCACAGGTATGGGCACCAAAATGGCCCTACAATATGCCAACCTTTTTATGGATCACCTGGAAGAAAGATTCTTTAAGAACTGCACCATCAAATCCATGCTATACCTAAGATATATAGGTGACATCTTTGCCATTTGGACTGAAAATCTGCAATTTCTGATTGATTTCCATCACAAATTCAATAACCAACACCCTCCATCAGATTATCTCTTGAATACTCCAGCACCAATATTTCCTTTTTAGACATTATGATCAATATCCATAATGGTAAAATACAAACCTTTATATACTTAAACCCACAGACCAACATACATATCTACACAGAACCAGTAATCACCCTATATATACCAAGAAAGTTGTAAAATACAGCCACGCCCTCCAATACCACCACATTTGCATTGAGGAGAATAGTCACGATCTTCACCTTGCAAATCTCAAAAGGGCTTTCACCCAACAACAACATTTCTCCAGAGAGATAGATCATACTTTTGAAAGAGCCACCCAGATACTAAGTGAAGAAATGCTGCGGTAAAAAAAGAAAATCCCCACAAATTACATACCATTAATTATGACATTCCATCCTTCACTTGAACCTATATGGAAAATCCTCAAACAATTACAACCCATACTAGAAGAAGACCCAACTCTTTAAGAGATCTTTCCAAAACCACCCATCCTAGCCTTTAAACAAGTACTAAACCTTGCCAACCTCATCACCAGAAGCAAACTTCCTATGGCCCAAAGCACACTAAATGGATTCAGACAATGCTGGGACAAAAAATATAAAATCTGCCAAAATATCTCCACCAGTCCCATGATAACTACACCCCACAACAGAACCATCACCATGCCTGGATCTTACACCTGTACCTGCAATGGACTAAATGCCCTGATGGAAAATATGTAGGAGAAACCAAACAATTACCGTGTACCAGAATGAATGCGCACCAAAAGTAAGCAAAGAAAAAAATACCCAATTACCTGTAGGTATACACTTCTCACAAGATAACCACTCTCTCTCCAATCTCTCAGTTCTAATGCTCAAATGGAATTTACAGAACACCTTTCATAGATGAGTCTACGAACTTTACTTCATAAAGTAAAGTTTTTTGTACTGCTGGGTACAAAAAATTACAGACTGAATATAGACATTGGATTTATGGCACATTATAACCTACCTGCCATCTGATAACCCCAAGAAACCTGTCTACATTTTACCAACTATATTTTATCACCTTTTCCCCCCACCCTCACAACTACCTTTTCACACCTATTGTTGACCATTCCTGTTGAACCTTACTGCCACAGGTTTGCATTTTCACAGACCTGCATTTTGCATTTTGTCTTCTATTCTACTCAGGAAAGAACACAAACACCAACAGACTGTCCCTATGCCTAAGAAGGGTATTTGTGCTCAAAAGTTTTGCAAAGAATAATTTTTCTAACTATTTGGTTGGTCTAATGAAAGATATCATATCTACCCAAAGCACCTTGTCTGCCAG
This sequence comes from Alligator mississippiensis, assembly GCF_030867095.1. Lineage (NCBI taxonomy): Eukaryota > Metazoa > Chordata > Crocodylia > Alligatoridae > Alligator > Alligator mississippiensis. The sequence continues at coordinate 116,557,463 of NC_081825.1, forward strand.
AGGGAGATTCAACAATCTACTGTCAATGACATTGCAAGGATTGAGAATGGAAACAGGAGTGACAGAAAACAGGTTCCAAAGAGAGAGAGATAGAGTAGTTCAGGGGTATACTGAAAGCAAAAGAGAGTAGCAAAATTCAGCACTGCAGCAATAGGATCTACACTGTCAATTTGACTGCAAGTATGTTAAATCCTCTGTGAGATTTGTGTTATCTCATGTTCATGATACTAAGGGACTTGATACAATCAGCAAAAAGTAGGGAAAATATATCGCCTGGCAAATTAAATATTTATGCTCAGCAGTATTTGTTCCTACTGAACAGGGTAGTTCCATGGGTGGATTATAATTGGCTGTAGCAGAGGAGTGTGGTTAAAGCAACAGATCAGGGCTCAGGACACTTGGCTTTAGTTTCTGATCCTGCTGCAGACTCTCTGGGTGATCCTGGACAAAGCATTTAGGGCATTACCTTGCCACCCGTATTCTGTTATCTGTCTTCCAGAGAAATCAGTAGGAAAGTTGACAGGGTTGACCAACCTGACGGTGGGTGGTTGGACCCAGAAAAGTATTACACGAATAGGCCGGGGATGAAAGGGTTACAGGGCCTTGTTTCTCCTTCTCTTATCTCTCCCTCCATCGACAGAAAACACCAAGGAGGCGGTATAACAAATAAATGCTTTACTCACACTTTCGTATAGGTGGTTTCCTTTACAGCAGTTTCAAGAATAAACTCGCTGTTAACTCAAGAGCTCTAATTCGGTCGTGATGGGGGCGTCCGGGGGGAAGGGATTTTGTGGACGCAGGACCTCCAGTGAGGGTGATCAGGCCTCTCCGATATGGCATGGGTCCCAGCTTTTTGGCGCGCGCGCTTTTCCTTTTAAACGGGCTGCATCCGCCCACCCCCTGCCAATCAGCACAGGCCGGGACCACCGATCTCGCGGCTATCAGGCCGCGCCCACTACTTCCCCCACGCCACGAGCACAACTTGCTCTCATGCTTGGCGTTTGGTCATTTATATTTTCTCTTTTCTTTATCACATCCCCCCTTGACCAAATGCCAAGCTCAAACATAGCGAGTAAGTGGGTATATACAAAATTAGAACATACAAAATACAACAACCCAAACATATAACAATGACTATTGGTAAACACAAGGCAACAATAGGAGTTAACAAGTGTATCAACCAGGATGACGTGTCCCATCCTATCCAACTAAAAATGTCGGCTAACCATCCTTTTCCGATTCCAGCAATTTTATTGGTGTCTGCAGCAACCTGCTTCATGCGGTCGAGTTGCTCCTCCAACGGAATAGCAACGTTACGTATGCTAATACAACAGCATTCCTTAGGTTAAGAAACTGACAAATGCTTTACCTATCCCTATTCCCCATGCAAAATAACCTTCAAGCGCCCACGCCAATGTTGGCTGAATCGCTCGCCCCGTGTACTGCACACCTGAACATGTCGCTTATGGCGACGGAGTATGGCCGGGCTATTCGGGTGAGCTGTATTAACACTTAAAGGAGGGCAGAGCATTACTGTACTCAAAAAACATTGGACACCTGTTAGGGTAGCTGGGAGGTTAGTATAAAGCTGTCCGTCCAAGCAGGCCCATAGCATCCCAATGGGGGCTGGCGTATTGATCAGTGCACAGCTTTGGTCTTTCCATCTGATTAAAGCTACCTCACGAGGGAGATCGGCTGTGTTTGCGGGCGTGTCATAACCATGGCACCATTGACTAAGTCGGGCCACAATTAAGATGGGGTAAAAGTATGAGCGCCAGTCTTGGGCATCCGATATGTTGATGGCCAACGACTCACTCCAAGAAACCAGAGATCGGGTCCGCCAAAGGACGGATGGAACCGGGCCAGACTCATCTCGTGCCCTAGTTTTGTTCGGGCCTGGTGGAAAAGCTAAGTATCATGTTGACATGATGGCTGTGGGGTTCCAGGTTAATGAATTATCATCCCTGGACCACTTTATTCCTTTTGGGTTAATCCCCCACAGTATTTCTGAACACGCAATGTTATAGAAGAGCCGAACGGGGGCAGGTGGAAACATAGCCTCCGATCTGCAGACAGAGCGGTTCATCAAGTTACATGGCCAGGAATACCGGTAATAGACTGTGTGTTGGCGCTGGGAATATATAAAAGAATGTTGAGCTATCGTAATGTTGTGGTTCAGATCGGTGATCCAGCCTTTAAACCACTTACTAACATTAAGAGGGTATACATACAGGTTTAACACTGGGTCGTCAACAAAAAAAGGCAGGCGTAAACATGCGATGAGTCCTGACTTTCCACTATCTCCCGTGATGTTCACCCACAGTGATAAAAGGGACAAAACTGAGTTAGAGGTTGCGAAGTCAGGTCCATTCACCGAAGAATCCGTCAGGAACAGCAGGAATAGGGTGACTACCCTGCTCGCAACATACAAGTGGGCGGCCATTGCTGCGTTGACTTGGATGTGCTGTGGTTTGGTGCTCGGTGGATCTCGTGATCGAGCAGCTGTAGATTGCCGCTTCGTCTCTGCCAGGCCTGCAAGGAAACAAAACAAACGAACAGACAAACAAACAAAGAAAAAGGGTGCCATGATCGCACAGAGTGGGTGCCAGGAAACTGCTCGGGTTCGCAGATGACTTCCTTGTGCACTCGCGGATGTGGTTGATGAGGGTGTGGAGCGGTGACTCAGACTAATTCATCTAGGGGTGAGCTTCGGCTTCCATGGTTGGGGCTTTTGAAGCACTGGTTCATTCCAGGGGAGCTTGTCTTTATATGAGGCGTTGTGTTGGTAACAGCGTTGACTTGGGTACACCGTAGGATGTGGTTCCATCCCACCGGAGACTTTTATCATGGAATCCATCAGGGCCTGTAACCGTGGCATCTGGCTTAGCAAGTTTTCAGCCGGCTGACTGGCCAGTGGCCCGAGAAGCCCGAAAGTCATGGCCTCTCTTCCCCCGTAAACCTCTACACATGCCTCAATACTGTCCAGGGTGGTTGGAACATCCCCGAGGCAACCGAGATGACGATGGGGCCATGGCGCGTTGCACTGCGCCTGTGTCAGTCCCAACGGGTGTACCCTCAGGTTCCAGGACGCGTAGGATACTCCGATGATGGTCAGCAGCAGCTGCTCTGCGGACAGGTTCGACAGTCGTCCATTATGCCACGCATGAGATTTGTGGCACACTTGACCTGCAACGAGAGCTGGGAGCGGGATGGGCCAGTAGGCGTTGCCCGTTACCACACTTAAGTCGGTGGTGTGCCCCCCACTCCATGAGGCTTGATGAGTTAGGAAGCTAGCCTCTTCCAAGTCTAGCAGGTCTGACCCAAAGTCTACTACTAGGTGCCCTAGCCACATAGCTAAGGTTTCACCAGGTTTCACTTTTGATCCTCTGCACAACTCCTGTATTTCTTCCTTGGTGCGGGTGCAGTATGTGGTGGTGGCACGAGTTGCGCCCTGTGCATCAGTAACTTGCTTGACCAGTGCTATCGGGTGAACCGCTGCTGGGAAAGGGTTAAACATGTCGGGCGGGAGCACTGGATACATCTTTCCTCCCTCATGGGGGGGAGGTTTTTCTTTCTCCATCACTGGGAAGGGCGGGCTGTCTTTTGGCGTGACTCCAGGGGGCGGGGCCGTGGGCGGTGACGCGGCCGGCCTGCCTCCCGGGGGAATTTTCGCGCCCTTTTCACTTTCCTTGGTGCCATTTTCTGGCAGCGGCGCCATGCGGCCAGCGCCATTTTCGAGCGTTGGCTCGGAGCCCCCTGCTGCCAGCTCCAGGGACTCCATGCTCACCGTTTGCAATTGTGTTTCTAGGTTGGGGTTTTCTCTCAATAACCCCGCTACTGTTACCTCCATGGCCGTATCGGGTGGTCGGTATATGACCATGGGACTAGTGAGGAGACACCCCAAGGTTGCCGGGGTGAGGCCGGCCACAACCCACTCTTTGAGTGGACCCCCGTTGTTTTCGGTTGGGCGGATAGAGACATGGCCCCCAATCCTCCCATCTTGCTGGGCCTGATGGTACACCACATGGGCCCATAAATCATCGGCGTTTGTGGTCGGAGGTCTATAGTGGTTCCACCACGGGCAATGCCGGACTAATTGGTCAAGGTACTCCTGGTCTTCCCTTTGCCCCTGAGATCCTGTTCATGACGCCATGACCAACCTGACGGTGGGTGGATGGACCCAGAAAAGTATTACATGAACAGGCCAGGGCCTTGTTTCTCCTTCTCTTATCTCTCCCTCCATCGACAGAAAACACCAAGGAGGCGGTATAACAAATAAATGCTTTACTCACACTTCCGTATAGGTGGTTTCCTTTACAGCAGTTTCAAGAATAAACTCGCTGTTAACTCGAGAGCTCTAATTCGGTCGTGATGGGGGCATCTGGGGGGAAGGGATTTCGTGGACGCAGGACCTCCGGTGAAGGTGATCAGGCCTTTCCGATATGGCGTGGGTCCCAGCTTTTTGGCACGCGTGCTTTTCCTTTTAAACGGGCTGCATCCGCCCGCCCCTTGCCAATCAGCTCGGGACCGCCAATCTCGCAGCTATCAGGCCACGCCCACTACTTCCCCCACCCCACGAGCACAACTTGCTCTCATGCTTGGCGTTTGGTCATTTATATTTTCTCTTTTCTTTATCACAAGGGTGAGGTACAACTCCGTGTGAATGAGAGCAGCAGAGAATGACACTGTATTATTTGCCTTGCTTATTCATCAGCAAGATGAGGATAATAACTTTTCCCTTTCTGTCATGGGTGCCATGGGGGTCACAGAATCTGCAGTAGAAAGGTGGATAGGAAAACTACTATAAGATGGATAGAAAACTTGAGCATCAAGCTCAGAGGGTAATAATCAATGGCTCAATGTCTAGTTGGCATCCAGCATCAAGTTGAGTCCCCTTTGTGTTAGTCCTGTGGCTGGTTTTGTTCAATGTCTTCATCAGTGACCTGGAAGATGACATAGAGTGCAAACTCAGCAAGTTTGCAGATGACACCAAGCTGGGGGGAGTAGTAGATATGTGGGAGGATAGGGCTAGGATTCAGAGTGACATAGACAAATTGGAGGACTGGGGCAAAAGAAATGTCATGGGGCACATCTAGATGTGTGTGGATGTTTGTTTCCCCAGGCACCTTGCATCACAGCTACTTGTCCTTGGGGAATGCCCATGCCACAAGTGCTTTAGTGCATGGCAAGTTACCCCAGGGGCAGTAGAGGAGGCTGGAGACAGTATAGCAGAGCACTAAGATGTGCCTGCTCCTTTAAGGCTGAAGCAGCCTTGCCCACAGAGCTCCACAGCTGCAGGTTGTAGGGGTAATACCTGCAGGAGTCACATGACTGGAAGGAGGCAGGGCTTTGAGATATATAAGCTCAGGACTGGAGATAGCAGGACACTCTGTCTCTGGCAACTGCCAGAGGAGGAGCTTTTGCAGGTGAAGGCTGAGCCCTAGAGCCAAGGGGCACAGATTTGAGGGTGCAGAGAGTAGAGCCAGCAAGGTGGAGCCACAAGGGTGTAGAGCCCAACATCAGAGGGACACAGAAGTGATAGAAAGTAGTAACACCTGAAAGGCTTGAGACATGATAAGGGAAGATTGGAGTCATGTGTAAACCCTAGACAATGGGATATTAAATGGGCAGCCTCTCTCCTAGAAATAACCTATTCAGTACATCAGAGGCATGGCAGATGAGATAGGTAGCAGGTGAGCGGGCCGTTGTGATGACCAGACTTGAGATATATGCCTGTTATAGCTAGCATTGTGCTGGCCCCAGCAGCCTTATCCAGGGTCCTGTGGACCTCCCAGGGCTGCAGCTGCAGCTGCAGTGATCCTGTTGGGTAGAGCCTGGTCGGCAACTGCAGATGGCACTGGGCAGCCGAGCTCCACTTTTTAGCCACTTCATTTCTGTCCCCTCCCCCTGTTTTTTTTTGGGGGGGGGGAGGGGGTTGACCACTGGATATCCAGGGGTCAAAAAAATCTGTGGAAAAAATAACTGGAGCAGTGCATGCAATGGGCAGTCCATCCTTGCAGCATGGAGAATACCGGACTGTGTGGTATGTGGTGCTGCAAACATGTTTGCTGTGCCACATACCACATGATTTCACTTGTCTGGATGCACCCATGAGGTTCAATAAAGACAAGTGCAAAGTCGTAACAATCCCATGCACCAGTACAGGCTGGGGGCTGACTGGCTGGGCAGCAGCTCTGCAGAAAAGGACCTGGGGGTTACAGTGGACCTTAAGCTGAATTTTAGCCAACTATATGCCCTTGTTGCCAAGAAGGCTAACAGCATACTGGGCTCCATTGGGAGGTATTTGCCAGTAGGTCAAGGGAAGCAATTATTCCCTCTATACAGGACTGGTGAGGCCATATCTGGAGTACTGTGTTCAGTTTTGGGGACCCCACTATAAAAAGGATGTGGACAAATTGGAGAGGGTCCAGTGGATAGCAACAAAAATGGTGAGGGGGCTGGGGGACATGACTGATGAGGAAAGAATGAGGGAACTGGGTTTATTTAGTCTAGAGAAGAGTGGACTGAGAGGGATTTAATAGGAGCCTTCAACTACATGAAGCAGGGTTCAAAAGAGCATGGAGCTAGACTGTTCTCAGTGGTGGCAGCTAAAAGAACAAGGAGCAATGGTCTCATGTTGCAGCCAGGGAAGTTTAGGTTAGCCATTAGGAAGAATTTGTTACTAGGAGGTAGTAAAACACTGGAACAGGTTACCCAGAGAGGGTGGAATCTCCATCCTTAGAAGTTTTAAGACCCAGGTAGACAAAGCTTTGATTTATTTGAGGATGATCCTACCTCGAGCAGGGGGTTGGATTGGATGACCTCCTGAGGCCCCTTCCAACCTTAATTTTCTATGATTTTATTATTATATAAAAGAGCCATCTAAATATGTTCATAGAGAAAGAGAGATTAGATACAAAGGGATAGAAGTGCACAGACCAATCCCTCCTATTGGTTTTGGTGCCAAAAAGTCTGCCTTAAGTACCATTATCCTCAACCCAGCCTTGAACATTGGTAAAGCCCAATGTTCTTTTAGTGCTTGTCTGGCTCCATCTTCCCCTAACTATTTAAAGCCCTTTGAGATTACAACCAGAAGTACTGATGTACACCATGCCAAAAATGTATCACATTTGTGGTTGTATATGTTAAACGGAATGAAAGGTGGATCTCTTGTGGGACCCTTTTGGAAACAATACTTTAGTTCTCACGGCCCTAGATGAGTGAGAAAAAGTTCAGCTCTATGGAATGGGATTGGAGTTTTCATAGACATTAGGGCTGGAAGGGACCTCATACAATAATTGGGTCCAGCCCCCTGCCCAAAGGGCAGGAAGTCAGCTAGGGTCCAAGGATCCCAGCAACATAAGCATCCAAATGTTTCTTAAAAGTGTCTAGTGTATGTGCTTGTACCACCTCTGGAGGGAGTCTATTCCAGGCCTTGGGGGCTCGGACAGTAAAGAAGTTTTTCCTTATGTTCTTGCATAATGGTCTTGCAGGAGTTTGTGACTGTTGGACCTTGTCATCCCTTGGGGTGCTCTGGTGAACAGGCATTCCCCCAGATCCTGATGTACACCCCCTATGTACTTATAGGTTGCCACACCAAGTCACCCCTGAGCCTGCACTTCTACAAGATGAAGAGTCTCATGGCTCTCAGCCTCTCTTCGTAAGGCCAGTTCTCTTGCCCTCTGATCATGCGTGTGGCTCTCCTCTGGACTCTTTCAAGCTTCTCCACATCCTTCCTGAATTGTGGAGCCCAGAACTGGACGCAGTACTTCAGCTGTGGCCTCACCAAAGCTGAGTACAGTGGGAGGATGACATCCTGGGTCTTGCTTGAGATACATTGGTAGATGCAAGCCAGAGGTTTGTTCGCTTTGCCAGCTCTGGTATCATATTGGTGGCTCATGTTCATCTTCTGGTCAATTATGACCCCCCAAGTCTCTTTTGGTCATAGTGCTAGCGAGTGTAGTATTGACGAGTCTATAAGTGTGATGTGGGTTCTCCCCCCTGCTCCCCCGAGGTGGAGTACCTTGCATTTCTCTGTATTGAATGCTATCAGGTTTTCATCCGCCCACCTTGCAAGCCTATAGAGATTAGCCTGGATCACTAACCTATCCTCAAGTATGGATACTCTTCCCCAAAGTTTGCTGTCGTCAGTGAACTTAGCCAGTCCACTTCTGACACCAGAGTCCCGATTGTTTATAAAGACATTCAGGAGTACAGGTCTAAGAACAGAGCCTTGGGGGACACCACTTGACACTGAGTGCCATGTTGATTCAGTTCCGTCAACTACCACTCTCTGGGTCTGACCTCAGAGTGAGTTCCCCAGCCATCAGACTGTAATGTAGTTAAGGCTGCAGTTGCCTAATTTTTCCATGAGGACATCATAGACATCATGTTCCACCTGGACACCAGATCAAAGGCTTTTGAAAAGTCCAAATATATGTGGTGAAGTGGGACTCCCTGACTAACCACAGTGCTAGTTTTCCCCCCTTGCCTTTGGGCACGCCCCTCCATCTGACTCACCTACCATGCCTTGTTGTTAATTAATTAAGTTGTTAATTAATTAAGGTGGGAGGCTGACCATTCTTGCCTCAATGCTGGGGGGTGCTATCTGCAGCTCCGTTCCTCCCCTACACTGCAGCCCAAGCCTTGCAGATGGCACCCAGATGACACAGCTCTCCTAACTTACTGTTGGACCAAGCTTAGGCCTCGTTGTCAGGCCTCAGACACACTTACATTCATAACACCCTCCTCTCACAAGGGCCTCTCACACTCCACCCCCTCTCACAGGGTCTCTTTCACACATCGACAACTTTTGCTACCTTGCTCCCTCTTGGAGTGGGCCCCTTAGGTCATAGGCTTAGCTAGTTTGTACCTTGGGTGGCAGATGTACCGTCTTTTGGGCTTCTCACATGACCCTCACTGGGGTAGTGGCCAGCCAGTTACCTGACCGGGTCTAAGCTTGCTCTGGCCCCTTCTGGGGGCAACTCTCTATATAAACATACTGGGCTCTCAGCCCTCTGGTTTCCACCCCTCCTTCACTGGGGCTCCTCATCTCCACCCCCTCACTGGGGCTACCTCCTCACTGGCGCTCTACATCTCCCACTGCCCCCCTTCACCAGGGCTCTACAACTCTGCCCCCTCGCTGGGGCCATCCCCTCACTGGGGTCCTCATTTCTGCCCCCTCACTGGGGTTCCACACTGCCCCCTCACTGGGGTGACCCCCTCACTGGAGCTACTCATCTCTGCCTCCCTCACTTGGGGCTCCACACTACCCCCTCACTTGGGGTCACGGGGCTTCCCTCCCTGGTGGGCTCAGGTGGCTGTAGCTATGCCTGGCCCCCAATACCTCCAATGTTACCAGACCCACCCAAAGGTGAGGGATAAGATTAAGGTGCCCCTACCCTCCTTTCACTGGGGTGATAACTGGCTTGGCATTTCCTGGGGGCTCCCGCATCACTGAGAGCCCCACCAGGCCACCCACTCCCAGCAGAGTGCAGTTTTAGGTCATGCCCAGGACCAGAAGCCTCCAAACCATCCCCTACAGCTCCTGCCCTTACCTCCAGGATGATACATGAAGCCTTGCAACCAGGCATTGTTGCTGCCTGCCTGCCAGCAGTGAACTGCCCTGTTTATATGGATGGCCAGAGATCTAAAATGGCCACCACAATCAAGCACCTGCTGGCTGCTTGGCTCTGCTCTTGAAGTGGCAGGCACCAACAGTGCCCTGCCACACACCTTCCCCCTTAAAACAGTTCCTGGGGGAAGTTTCCCCTGCTGCTCCTCCAAAGCAGGCTCTCCTTGGAGCATGTGAGAGCCCTCAAAAGTGGTGAGCACCCCCAAAGGTGCTCTGCCACATATGTCTCCCCTTTGAATGACATTCAGGGGACTTTGCTTGGCTGCCTTCCCCTACTGCAGCCCCTGCACATGGCGAGCACCCCAAAAGGTGCTCTGCCACAATATGATATCAACCCTTTTGTCTAGGTGATACATCACCTGGTCATAGAAGGAAATGAGATTGGTCAGGTAAGACCTACCCGCAACAAACCCATGCTGGCTATCCCTTTGAATGTTACCTTCTGTTAGCCTGTCAAAAATGGTTTCTTTGATAATTTTTTCCAATATCTCTCCAGGGATTGAAGCCAAACTGATTGGCCTGTAGTTTCCCAGATCTTCTTTCCTCCCTTTCTTGAAGATAGGCACCACATTGGTCCTCTTCCAATCTTCAGGTACTTCACCTGAGTACCACGAGTTCTTGAATATCCTTGCCAGTGGCTGTGCTATAATGTCTGTCAGTTCCTTTAGCGCTTTTGGGTGCAATCTATCTGTACCAGTTCATTTGTGTGTGTCCAGCCTCTCAAGGTGCTCCCTCAAAAGATCTACACCAATGGTGGGCATTTATTCACCCTCACCCAGGTCATCCCGTATCATGTTAAGCAGGGTGGTCCCTTTGAGCTGGTGCAAAACCGATGCAAAGTAATCATTAAACAGTTTGGCTTTTTCCTGGTTGTCAGTTGTGAGCTGCCCCAATTCATTTAATAGAGGTCCAATGTTGCCTTTGTTTTTCTTCTGACTCTCCACATATCTGAAGAAGGACTTTTTTATTGTTCTTGATTCGTGTAGCCAGTTTGAGTTCGGTTGCAGTCTTGACTTTCCTAGTTTGCTCCCTACAGGTGCAGACCAGTGCAGAATACTCCTCCATAGTGGTACTTCCTGTCTTCCATCCTTTATAAGTCTCTCTTTTTAGACATAGGAGGTCCATGAGTTCTCTGTTGAGCAAAGAGGGTTGCTGAGCCCTTTTACTGCCTTTCCTACGGGTTGGGACGGACTTCCCTCGTGCTTCTAGGATCACTTCCTTAAGGAGCAACCACCTGTCATGAACTCCCCTCCCTATCAAATCATGGCCTCTCAAGGCCTTGAGAAAAGCCTTCTGAGCTTATGAAAGTCAGCTTTCCTAAAGTCAAGGACTACTGCATTGCTGGCTGAGTTGCCAGTTTTGTGATGGATAGTGAAAGTGATCAGCTCATGGTCACTGTCACCCAGATTCCCTTCAATTCTTAGGTCACTGATTAGATCATCCCTTTTGGCCAGTACGAGTTCCAGTAGCACCTTACCTCTTGCTGGGCCATAAACTTCTTGAGACAGGTAGAGCTCATCCAAACTTGTGAGGAAGCTTTGAGACTGATCAGACTGGGCTGAGTGCTCTTCCCATGAGATATCCGGGTAGTTGAAGTCTCCCATGACAACCATGCACTGAGAGTGTGTAGCCTCAGCCGGTTCCCTAGCAAATTTGTGATCAAGCTCTTGTTCCTGATTTATTCATTCATGACCCAGTTGGGATTGCTCTGAGCCATGTCATTTGTGCCCCCATGGATAAGGAGCATGGGGTAGTGGTCAGAGGACCAGATAAGTTTTGGGATCCTCTCAGCTACATCCCAGATATGGGCCCCTGGGAGGCAGCAGACTAAGGGGTCAGAGTGATGGATTGCTCCCTTTGTCCCCCTCAGGAGGGAGTCTCCAACAATGATTACCCTGTGTTTTGTCTTAGGGATGGTAGACGGTTGCATTTCATCTTTACTAGCAGGGGCTGGCAGCTCTGCAGGCTCTACTGGTGGTGTGAGGGGTTCATACTTATTGCAGTGATCCAGGGGGTTGGTGACCCTGCTGCAGGGAGTTTTGGGGCCGGTGAAAACCTTTGTCCAACCCCCTGGCTGGACAGTATGGGCGTTCCTTTTGGCCTCCCTTGTCATGGCAGGCAACCTAGCTCTTCCCTCTTCTTTCTTTGGGTGAAGGGACTGAGAGTAGGAGTCAATCTCCTGTTCACCATCCCTGATGGCACACAGCCTCTGCACTACAGTCTGGAGCTAACTATCTGGCATTCCAGAGACTCCAATATGGAGCAAACCTAACAAGAAGAGGTGGCAGTGCTCCTGATCCCACATGCCATTTTATTATGCTATTTTTTCTTTCCTCTGCATCAGATTTACAACACGTCAGTTGGACTCAATTTTATTTATGTAGCATCAATAAGCTACAGCTCAAATTCTTATGGCAAGTATAGGCTCAATATATTGCTTATTAGATTCTCACTAAAATCAGTGTAGCTCTAAGCAAGTGCAGGGGTGTTTGTAGGTAAATATAAATGGAAGATTTTTATCTTATATTTTTAATACACTGTGGATGGTCAGTCTCAGCCTTTGCTATCTTTGCAGTGCTGTAAATTTCAGTCTTTCCAAGCATAATGTAAACTGTGGACAATCATGGTGTGATAATAAAGTTCTGTTAACAAATATTGTATTATGTGTCCTATTAAACAACCTATAATACAGCTGTGTTCTTCCCTTAGATTGTATTGCAGATACTGGCTTTGTCTACTAATCAAGTAGCAATAGGAGAGAAAGTAATCATCCCATTCAATTCACTCTCTACCATTTTTATTCTGGTCTTTAAGAAGTTCAGGATTCCAGAGCCACTGAGCTTGCATGTTAGGACTGACAGAACATTCTCAAAAGGGGACTCTCTGACTCAAAATGTCCACAGTGCAAAAGAGGCAAAAAGGCAGTGGTGCATTAAGATTTATTGGAGACCTGAGCAAACAGAAAATTGGAGGACCCTCAGCAGGTGAGGGCAGGTTCCCTCTGTACGTGCCAGGGAGCTGCAGCTGGGCCTGGTCAGCCTCCTTGGCATATCTGGGGCAAACCAGGGGGCATGAGCACTGCTGAGGTGAAGGTGGCCCCAGTCCAGCCTGGCCCCTCCACCTGGTGGGTGTCATGCAGCCAGAGCAGGGGTCCCCCAGTGCTGCAGGATGGGCTAGGACTAGGTTTGGCTTGGGGGGCATAAACTCCACCCCCAGTTGCCTGTCTGCCCCTTTGCCAGCCTGGGGAGGGTGGGATGGGGCTGTTCCATCCTGTCCCAGTGGTGCTGGTGGCCACCTGCAAATGACAGGGAGCAGGAGCAGAAGCAGGGCTGCCTATGGGGCCTCCTAGCAGCAGATAGCCCCAGAAAGCCACCCCTGGCCCTGGCCCAGCCAGAGGGGAGGAGGCATGCACTGCCCACCCCAGATGCCTGAGACCAGGATGCCCACCTGGGCCATGCTTCCCCTGGCACCACAGGGCATCCCTGATTGGCAGGAGCCTCTGGGCTTGGGCCCTGAAGGCCTGTGCATTAATCTACCCCTGCAAACACGTGTTTTATTTATGCCTTCCACCATCCCAGTGAAGTTAAAAGAGTTGCATAGGGTATATCTGGAAGCAGAATTTCTCCCCAAAGCACTTCATAAATTTGTATAAATCAGAAACAGGAAGATCTAGGACTTTAAAATTCATATTTATCATAATATCTGAGGAAAATATTTCAATGTTAACTTTGACAGTATTAACTTTGACAGACTAAATCATGCTGCTAGGGCCTCTGCCCAGGGGGACAAGGCTACCCGGGGCAGGTCTGAGGCCTCCACCCAGACCGAGCCCATGGGGGAGCCGGTGTCCCCCTACCTCCTGGCCTGTGGGGGATCCCCAGCAGGGCCGGGGGGGGGCAGAGATTGGGGGCCCTCACACCTGTCCAGCAGGTGCCCGTCTTAGGGCCCTGGAGGCGCAGGTGAGGGAGCTCCGGGAGGAGGTTAGCAGGCTGAGGGGGATCAGGGAGGCGGAGGATGAAATTGATAGTTATTTCCTTTCCCTGCAGGCCCAGGCACCAAAGGAAGAAGCACCCCGGGGAATACCCTCCACAGCAGAGTGGCAGACGGTCACAGCCAGGACCGGAGCGGCACGCAGAGAATCGGTACCAGCTTCTCCAGTCCGACTGGTGAACAGGTACGAGGCCCTGGCGACCCTGCAGGAGATGGAAGGGGAGGAGGACACCCTTGGGCAAGAAGAAACACCACGTTCTTCACACCCCAAACAGATCAAGAGATCTACGATGACCCAGAGGAAGAGGCGACGTGTGCTCGTCATAGGAGACTCCATCCTGAGAGGTACGGAAGGACCCATCTGTCGCCAGGACCCCTCGGCACGAGAGGTATGCTGCCTCCCTGGAGCAAAGATTCGGGATGTGACGGAGGTAATCCAGGCCAGGATCAAGCCCACCGATTATTACCCCATGGTCCTAGTCCATGTGGGTACTAATGATGCGGCCAGGAGAACCCCCGATCACTTGATGGCGGACTACTGTGCTCTGGGCGGCATGCTGAAGGAGTTCGGTGCCCAGGTGGTTTTCTCTTCCATCCTACCAGTGACCGGACGAGGAAGACGGCAGGAGAACTGCATCCGAGAGACCAACTGGCGACTTCGGCAGTGGTGTCTCGAGGCAGGCTTCGGCTTCCTGGACCATGACCCGCACATCACGACGAGGGACATGCTCAGCTGGGATGGGCTTCACCTGTCCCCCAAAGGTAAGCGTGTGTTTTCTTCTAGGTTGGCGGATCTCCTCCGGCGGGCTTTAAACTAGGCTCGTCGGGGGGAGGGGAGTACGAGGGCAGGGGAAGCTGTGGACCACCAAACCATGTGGCACCCACAAGGACAGCCCAGCCTGAAGAAGGAGAACATTGGGAACCTGAAAGCCATGGGGAGGCCAGCAAAACAGAACAGGTAAGGAACAAGAAGGTAAGAAACAATGGGCCCCATGGGACTGGGAGCGGGGGGGGCAGCAAAGGCACCAGCAAAGGCACCAGTCGCAGGGCTCAAGTGCCTATATACTAATGCTAGGAGCAGGGGGAACAAGCAGGATGAACTAGCGCTCCTGCTTGCACTAAACACCTATGACTTAGTGGGGCTAACAGAGACCTGGTGGGATTCATCCCATGACTGGGCGGTACATATTGAGGGCTATAGATTGTACAGAAAGGACAGGTCGGGGAAGAAAGGGGGGGGGTTGCACTTTATGTCAGTGAGCAATATACATCAACCCTCATCAAGACAGAATCCGAGGCTGAGGAAGTAGAAGGATTGTGGGTTAGGCTACATGGGGGGCAAGGAGAAAGGGATTTGGTGGTAGGGGTCTGTTACAGACCCCCACACCAAGGGGAAGAAATAGATGCGGGGCTCCTGAGGCAACTCTCGGAGACCATAAAAGCTAAAGAGGCGGTAGTCATGGGGAACCTAAACTACCCGGACATCTGCTGGGAGACGCAGACAGCAAGGTCCCATCGCTCACGCAGGTTTCTAACTTGTGTACAGGACCTCCACCTGACACAGGAGGTGTATGGTCCCACTAGGGGGAATGCCATACTGGATCTGGTATTGGCAACGGGAGATGACATGATAGGGGACCTCCAAATCGGTAGCTATCTGGGAGACAGTGATCACCTTATGATAGAATTCAACATAAGACGGCGAGTGGGTAAGGTAACTAGTAGGGTGAAAGTGCTAGACTTTAGGAAAGCTGATCTCATTGCACTCAGGCGATTAGTCAAGGAAGCACTGCAGAGTAGGAGTTTTGATGGGATGGGTGCCCAAGAAGGGTGGCTGTGCCTAAAGGAAACGATCCTTTGGGCACAAAGCAAGACGATCCCCGAGAGAGGCAAAAGAGGGAAAAGGGCCAGGAGGCTTCCATGGCTGACCAGAGAAATCCAGGGCAGCCTAAGGGCCAAAAGGGGAGCACATAAAAAGTGGAAAAAGGGTGAGATCACTAAAGATGAATATACCTCCTCTGCTCGTGCTTGTAGGGAGGCAGTTAGGCGGGCCAAAGCTACCATGGAGCTGAGGATGGCAACCCAAGTAAAGGACAACAAGAAATTGTTTTTTAGATATATTGGGAGTAAAAGGAAGGCCCAGGGAGGAATAGGACCCCTGCTAAATGGGCAGCAGCAATTGGTGACAGATAGAGGGGACAAGGCTGAACTCCTCAACGAGTTCTTTGCCTCAGTGTTCCTAAGCGAGGGGCATGACAAGTCTCTCACTGGGGTTGTAGAGAGGCAGCAGCAAGGCGCCAGACTTCCATGCGTAGATCCTGAGGTGGTGCAGAGTCATTTGGAAGAACTGGATGCCTTTAAGTCGGCAGGCCCGGATGGGCTCCATCCGAGGGTGCTGAAGGCACTGGCCGACGTCATTGCAGAGCCACTGGCAGGAATATTCGAATGCTCGTGGCGCACGGGCCAAGTCCCGGAGGACTGGAAAAGGGCTAACGTGGTCCCCATTTTCAAAAAGGGGAGGAAGGAGGACCCGGGCAACTATAGGCCGGTCAGTCTCACCTCCATCCTTGGTAAAGTATTTGAAAAAATTATCAAGGCTCACATTTGTGAGAGCCCGGCACGGCAAATTATGCTGAGGGGAAACCAGCATGGGTTTGTGGCGGGCAGATCGTGCCTGACCAACCTAGTCTCTTTCTATGACCAGGTTACGAAACGCCTGGACACAGGAGGAGGGGTGGATGTCGTATACCTGGACTTCAGGAAGGCCTTCGATACGGTATCCCACCCCATACTGGTGAACAAATTAAGAGGCTGTGATGTGGATGACTGCACAGTTCGGTGGGTGGCGAATTGGCTAGAGGGTCGCACCCAAAGAGTCGTGGTAGATGGGTCGGTCTCGACCTGGAAGGGTGTGGGTAGTGGGGTCCCGCAGGGTTCGGTCCTTGGACCAATACTCTTTAATGTCTTCATCAGCGACTTGGACGTGGGAGTGAAATGTACTCTGTCCAAGTTTGCAGATGACACAAAGCTATGGGGAGAAGTGGACACGCCGGAGGGCAGGGAACAGCTGCAAGCAGACCTGGATAGGCTGGACAAGTGGGCAGAAAACAACAGGATGCAGTTCAACAAGGAGAAATGCAAAGTGCTGCACCTAGGGAGGAAAAATGTCCAGCACACCTACAGCCTAGGGAATGACCTGCTGGGTGGCACAGAGGTGGAAAGGGATCTTGGAGTCCTAGTGGACTCCAAGTTGAACATGAGCCGGCAGTGTGACGAAGCCATCAGAAAAGCCAATGGCACTTTATCGTGCATCAGCAGATGCATGACAAATAGGTCCAGGGAGGTGATACTTCCCCTCTATAGGGCGTTGGTCAGACCGCAGTTGGAGTACTGCGTGCAATTCTGGGCGCCGCACTTCAAGAAGGATGCGGATAACCTGGAGAGGGTACAGCGAAGGGCAACTCGTATGGTCAAGGGCCTGCAGACCAAGCCCTACGAGGAGAGACTAGAGAAACTGGACCTTTTCAGCCTCCGCAAGAGAAGGTTGAGAGGCGACCTTGTGGCTGCCTATAAGTTCATCACGGGGGCACAGAAGGGAATTGGTGAGGATTTATTCACCAAGGCGCCCCCGGGGGTTACAAGAAACAATGGCCACAAGCTAGCAGAGAGCAGATTTAGACTGGACATTAGGAAGAACTTCTTCACAGTTCGAGTGGCCAAGGTCTGGAACGGGCTCCCAAGGGAGGTGGTGCTCTCCCCTACCCTGGGGGCCTTCAAGAGGAGGTTAGACGAGTATCTAGCTGGGGTCATTTAGACCCAGCACTCTTTCCTGCTTATGCAGGGGGTCGGACTTGATGATCTATTGAGGTCCCTTCCGACCCTAACATCTATGAATCTATGCTCAACAGCTTCCTCATGCATAGACATTGGGAGCTTTTTTGTTTAGGTGACTATAAACTTCCAAATAAGTCAGTCATATACAAACTCTAGTATTCCAGAAGTTATATGGGTTTATTGTAGTCTTTGGGGCAAGTTGAAGTTTAACTAATGATTATAACTTAAATATAGAATCTTGAAATTATTCTCACTCTCCAATATTGTTTCACATAGTTTTTCACTGTTTAAATATGCATGAAATATTTTATTATTTCAGACATTAGATTTCCTTAAAACTCTTGGTCTTCTTAATAAAACAGGTTGGCTGTCATGGAACTGCACACAGAACATCAAGTTAAGCGTGTATATAAATCTTTGCAAGGTTTGGGTATTAATTAGATAATCATATATTATTTCCTGTACACTGCAAAAGTGGCATAGGCTCTGCAGGAATTGTATTATCTGTCACTGCAAGCATTTTAAGTGCTACAGTGATGTATGCTCAGAGGTGTCATATAGGTATATCATGATATCACCATGTACGGATGAAGACCTCTGCATCCCATTGACATTCATCTGCTGGTCTTATGCTTGACAGACACCAGTCAGTTGACTAAGTCGGTGCTCCTCTCAGTTCTTGTCTGCCATGACTTTGATGAATTAATTGAACTGGGGAGGGGTGATGACTTCTCAACCTGGCTCTGACTCCCGCCTGTCAGAATGCAAGGACAGGCAAAAGAACCCCCCCCCCCCCCCCCCCAAGGAAAAGGAAAGGGAAAAAAAATATAAAGACCAACATCTCCATTGATCCACCTTTTCCCCCGGTGCCAGGGTTTATAGTGACTGCTATCCCTCCTCCTCTCCTTCAGTCCATAAGTTCCCAATTGCTGAAGCTGCAATCAGACTTTTTTCCCCAATAATTGGCATCTCACTGTCTCAATTAACCACCCGCTGCAGCCAATTAACGTGGAAATGCTTTTTCCAAGCTCCTCTGAGCTCTATAGACCCCGTGGGTCTGCTGCCCCATTCCCGGGGACTTCAGTCCATAACGGCAGCCAAGCAATTGCCCTGTCTGCTGGCTCATACTTCTCCCCTTCTTCTCCCCTCATCTTGCCTGCGTATAGTGCCAGAAATAGCTCCTGGAGCCTTGATTGAACCAATCTGGCTCACCTGATGAGCTGATAAGGCTGAGTCTGGGTGGATTGGAAGCTCCCTCTGGAGCATGGCCACATGCTGGACATGTCCCTCTGGCCAGGGAGTTCCTCTGGACAAGTATCCTCAATCTTCTCACATAACTTCCCCTTTAACTTGCTGTTAGGCAGATCCTTGCTGTGATATGACTGGGCTGACCCTGCCTCTGAGTGGCCTTGTTTCGCCAGCGCTTCCTTTTCATAGCATCTTGAAAAAAAAAATCAGCAACTGTATTAGTCTTCCCTGGTTTATACTCAATATTAAAGTGGAAAGGTTGCAGAGTCAATGCCTACTGGGTAATATGCACATTGTCTGTCTGTTTAGCCTTAAGACATCTTAGCAAGGCATGTTTAGTTATCAGGGTGAACTCACACCCCAGCAGGTAGTACCGAAAGTAGTTAACACCCCATTTAATTGCTAAGCATTGATGTTCTACTGTAGCATACCATCTTTCCTGTGGGCATAATTTCCGGCTGGCATAGGCTATGGGTTGTGAGATTCTATCAATTTCTTGCGAAAGGACAGTGCCTAATGCTCTGTCTGAGGTATCCATCTGAAAATAAAAGGTGATTCAAAGTCTGGGGTTTCCAACACCTTGTTCTGACATAGAGCATTCTTCGTCTTCTTGAATGCATGCTGGCTTACAAAATACCACTTAAGGGGCCCTTACCTTTCCCTTGCAACAAATCAGTTAGTGGAACTGTCATTTCTGCAAACCAGGGTATAAATGGTCGGTAATACCCGGCAAGACCTATGAACGCTTGAAGCTCTTTACAGGTCTGGGGTGGGATGTAGTGTTGCAAGGCCTCCACCTTTTCAGCCAATGGACAAATATGCCCTTGGCCTACCTTAAACCCCAAGTACTTTGTTTCAGCCTTACCCAAGATGCATTTCTTTGGGTTGGCTGTAAGCCCGGCTTGCCGTAATTCCTGTAGTACCACCCTTACCACTTCTAAGTGTTCCTCCCAACCTTGTGTATATATAATAATATCATCTATGTAGGTGGCTGCATATTGCTGATGTGGCACCAGTACCCATTCAATCAGCCTTTGAAATGTAACTGCCACCCCATGTAACCCAAAAGGAATCCGCCTAAATTCTTACAAACCCCATGGAGTACTGAACGCAGTCTTAGCCATATCTTCCCTCCTCAATGGTACCTGCCAATACCCTTTTGCTAAGTCCAGGGTTGAGATAAATCTAGCCTGTCCCACTTTCTCCAACAACATGCTAATTTGGGGTATAGGAAAGGCATCAAAGCGAGATATAGCATTTACTTTCCTGAAGTCCACACACAGTCACAGCAACCCATCGGGCTTAGTCACTACCATGATGGGACTATGCCAAGGACTCTGGGGCTCCTGAATGATGACTTGTTCCAGCATTTTAGTAATTTCCTCATGAATTGCCTGATATCTATAATATGGGATCCTTCTCCATTTTTCTCTCATGATCTGCCCAACAGGGGTTATAATCTGATGAGTTATCCTTTTGGCACACCCCAGGATTTCACTAAAAACATCTTGATATTCCCTTGCCAAGTTCCCCAACTGACCCTGTTGTCGAGAACTAGGTTGGGTCCTGACTGGGACTGTTGTGACCACTACATTTTGTCCCAGGTCTGCACCTAAGTCCTGACTGAGCTCCTCATCTGGTGGGGAGGGATCGACCAACAAACCCTCCTGTTCCTTCCATTCTTTGAGTAAATCAACATGGTATATCTGCTTTTCTTTTTAATGGCCTGGCCTTAAGACCTCAAAATCAAACAGGGCCAACCTGCCGGATTACTTTGAAGGGGCCTTAACAACAACTTAGGAATTTACTTTCTGCATCTGGGAGTAACACCAGTACCTTCTGGACTACTCAAATATCCCTCTCTTGAGTCCTTTTATCATAGTTGGTCTTTTGAGCCCTCTGCACTAGCCTCAGGTGCTCCCATGATAGCTCTCTCACCCTCTGCAGGCATTGCCTCAACTCTCTCACATACTCTACATTTTTTTGATGCCCTTTGGTGGCATTTCCTCCCAACATTCTCTCACCAGATCTATCAAGCCCCTCAGGTGATGTCCATAAACCAGATCAAATGGGGTGCACACCAACGACAACTGAGGGGCTTCTCGCACTGTGAACAACAAAGGTGGGATCATAAGGTCCGACTTATGGGGCTCCACCTGAACACAGCAGTGCAGCATATTCTTCAATGTTCTGTTAAACCTTTCCACTAGGCCCTTGGTTTGAGGACAGTATACAGCCATACACAACTGCTTAATTTGCAATACCTTACACAGACTCCAAAGGACCCCCTACATAAAATTAGATCCTTGATCCATAACAGTCTCTTTGGGGATGCCTACCCTGGTAATCCATTTAAGGAGTTCTTCCGCCGCACAGGAACCGGTGGCAGCTCACAAGGGGACCACCTCTGGGAACCGGATTACCAACAAATTTGATACCCCACCAAACTCTTGGGGAGGGGTCCCACCACATCAAGAGCAATATGAGAGAATGGTATGTCTACTATGGGCATAGGTTGCAACAGCACATGGGCTGGCTTAGTCCAACTTACTCTTTGACATGCTGGGCAGGCCCAGCAGAAACTCTCCACCTGGTTATACATCTTTGGCCAAAACCACCATTTTGTTAGTCGAGCCTCAGTTTTGCTGCAACCTGTATGCCCACCCAGTGATTTTCATATAACTTTAGTAGAGGAGCCCTAAACTGATTCACTATTAACAGCTGGGGAATCTCCTCCCCCTCTTGTACCCCTCTCTTTATCCAATAAAGCAACCCTCTCCTAACCTCGAATCTCAGTATGTTCACATAGCATCCTGGGTCCACCACATCCTCTTTCTTCTTAGCCAGTTCAGTCTCTATTATGGCCTGGAATTCACGCTCTTCAGCTTGGGCCCTCCAGAGCACCTTCCTGCTAGATAAACCTTCTACATCGAAACTCTCAATGGCTGGAACATCTTTCTCACTTCCCAACTGTCCAGATTCTCCCATCCTGTCTTCTCTTACAATGTTTAATACTTCATAAATTTCCCTCCAGTCTCAGCCTAAAATCATCAGGTACAGTAAGACACAAGTCACCCCGACCAGCATTTCTCTAGTGGTCTTCATCATGGTGACCTGGTAGACCCTCCAAGGGTAATGTGTGTCATGCCCATGCATGCACATCATTCTAACAGGGGTGGCTTTCTGTACATACTCACCAGGTGCCAACACGTTTTGTATAAACATATGAGCACATCCAGTGTCAATAATTGCTTCAAACCTCTTGTCTCCCACCCATGCCTCCACAACAGGTTGGGGCAGCAGGCTACCTTTGATCTCCCCTGCTATACTACAGTCCGTGGATTCCACCCCTTCGGGTTCTCCAAGACCTGGTATTATTCCCATGTTTTCAAAGGGAGAGTGCGGTACCCGAGGTGTTGACCGCATCAAGTTAGTACAGTCCTGGGACATCTGTCCCAGCATCCCACACCGAAAACAAATTGCCAGGTTGTTGTTGGGCCTTACCGCTTCTTTTTAGCTGTGATCATCTGCTGGTAGGTTCTGGGTTAATATCTAGGTGATATAAAATTTCCCTTTTTATCTTGTCATAGTCCATAGCCTCATCCAGTGTCATAGACCCATAGGCAGCTTGGGCTTTTCCTATTAGCAACACTCCCAGCTGTCCAGCCCTGTGGGATTTTTCCAGTCTGGCTGTCAATGCTGCCCACTCAAAGCTTTCCAAAACCACCTCAGGACCATTATGAATAGACATTTTGGACAGCTTTAATTTTATGGTGTTTCTCTGATGCCATGCCTGTTGCTGTATCCTTCTTTCTTCCAGGGTGAGCTGAGGGGCAGGCTGTTGTTGCTGTTGTTTCAAGACCTGCCCCATGAAATGTAATGTCTATGGATTCTGGTCTGCCCCAGCTGTGGCCACCACCACTGAGACCTCCATGTTTTCATATTCTACTTGGCCATCATTGGAATTCCCGGCCAATGCACAAGTTTGTTGTGACATCACCGTGTTCAGATGTGGACCTCTGCATCCTGTTGACATTCACCTGCCAGTCTTGTGCTGGACAGATGCCAGTCAGTTGACTAGGTCAGTGCTCCTCTCAGTTCTCACCTGCCATGAATTTGATGAATGAATTGAATTGGGGAGGGGTGATAACTCCCCGACCTCGTGCTGACTGCCGCCTGTCAGAATGCAAGGACAGGCAAAAGAAAAAAAACAAACAAAAAACCCCCCTCAAGGAAAAGGAAAGGGAAAAAAAAAAAAAAAAGACCGCGTGTCCGTTGATCTACCTTTCCCTGCCTCCCCCCCGCCACCCAGTGCTGGGGTTTATAGTGACTGCTATCCCTCCTCCTCTCATTCAGTCCACAGGTTCCCGATTGCTGAAGCTGCGATCAGACTTTTCCCCCCAATAATTGGCATGTTGCCAGCTCAATTAACTGCCCACTGCAGCCAATTAATGCGGAAATGCTCCTCCAAGCTCTATATACCCTGAGGGTCTGCTGCCCCATTCCTAGAAACTTCAGTTTAGACTGGCAGCTAAGCAATTTCCCTGTCTGCCAGTTTCTACTTTTCCTCTTCATCTCCTCTCATCCTGCTGGCATATAGCACCGGAAATAGCTTCCAGAGCCTTGATTGAACCCATCCAACTCACCTGACAAGCTGATAAGGCTGGGTCTGGGTGGATCAAAAGCTCCCTCTGGAGCATGGCCACACTGCTACTGCTGGACATGCCCCTCTGGCTGGGGAGTTACTTTGGACAGGTATCCTCAATCTTCTCACAAGGTACATCTAAAAACCAGGTCCAAATCTTTTTGAAAAATGCAATTTTTCTCAGGAGAAATTTTAGGAAAATTTCTAATGTTTAAAGGAGGTCCCTGTTTTCCCCTGAGAAAATCCTAAACCAAATTCCCTTCATACTGAATTTTTAAAACAAATCCTCCCACCCCCTCTGGAAAAAGAGGGACAGTAAGAAAGTTTGGAGGAAGCCTGCTTCCTCCTTTTTAAAAAAAAAATATGTGGTGTTGTTTGTCTACTCTCTCCTTATATATTATTTTTTAAAAACCTAAAATACATAGTTAACTTTATGGAAAATGTACATGTATTTTCCATATGTTGCTCAACATTTCTGTTATATTAGTATGACACAAAATCAAGGGCAACTATCATCTTCAAGCCTATACTGTTTTGTCTCTCTCTTATCTTCCTCTGTTGTTTCTGAAAAGAGCTAATGAAAAAGAACTTTGTATTTTGCAGATAAGGGAAACAAGCTGTGTTGTTGGTAACTTTTAACAATTATAAATTGTTTCATTCTGTGATTAGTCTATTACTCCCACATCCTTCCATTTTGAAGTGCAGTACTATGGGCTTCCTTTGAAAATTTATGGAGATTTATGATGTCAGTTAGAAGCACTAATATTTATAATTTATGCATCAGCACTAGACAAGCCCAAGAAAACATTTGCATTCCCTAATGTAACATGGAGAGCAAATAATTAAAACCAGCCACAACACTCACACAGCAATTGAAAAACATGTTAAGAAAGAAAAGTAGACTGGGGACAAATTAAGTAAATAAACCATGCAGGAGATATGTTAAATGTCTAAAAATATGTATGCCATACGCAGGCTCACAACAGATTCCCAAGGGAATGACTAAATGTTTCTAAAAATATAGGAGATTACTTCCACTTTATGTTCTATAATATATGGTTGTTTCTATTGTATGAGTGATTTTATATGCCCATCACACTTGCCGCCTTTGAGGGTTTTTTGTTCAGACTGCTTGAAATGGAAAATAAATAAAAATAGCTTTACAGATGAGGTCAGAAGACCATTTTACAAAAGAGCTAAGAGAAAAGTTGCAGAACAACCAGTATACCACAGCTTCAAATAAAATGTTTACACATAATAGATCATACATTGGAGCTGGACCACCTTGTACAGTGACAATAGTTTAAAGAGTGCTATGCTGAGATTTGGGTAAAAATCTGTTGAACTGGGGGTCATAGTAGACAGTCCTCACTCAGGATAAATATAAAAAAGTAATTGATCTCCTTTAAGGAACTTCCCAAAATATAGGCCACATATAAGGCTAGAATCAAAGTTGAGCCATAAACTCTCAGAATTTTTCCTTGGTGTCTGACACTAAGTTCAGGTGTTCAAAAAGCCGGTGGCAGAAGTGCTCTATTGAACTTGGCTTAAAGTTAATCTCTTATATTTTAAAACATGTAACCATTCCCTTGGGAATCTGTTGTGAGCCTGTGGGTCTGGAGTGAAGAGCAGGGACTTCTCCAAGTAGGAGCTAGACAGGTGTGTGATCCCATACTCACTGTCCATTTGAGAGAGCTGTGGGGTGGGAGGTGGCTGCTGAGCCAGGTGAAAGAGGTTGCAGGCTGGGAGGCATGGCCACAGCATACTTCATGGGACCCTTGGGCCCTCAGCCTCTGCCTGCAAGACCCAGTATCATCCTTCGAGGGCCCCAGACCCATGGCCCTCACCCATGCCTGGGGCTTATGTCATGTAGTCAGCCTGAACCAGGGGCAGTCTGTTCCCACCAAGGATGTACTCCTCCCCTGCAAAAGGACCTGATCCAGGAGGTGGGCCACGGGAAGCTGAAGAGCTCTCCCTCAGGCAGCATGGCAGGTGGGTGGCCAAGCCAGGTCTGGCAGGTCCTGATGCCAGACACTGTCCCAGTGACAGCCTGGCCAAATGGGTTGGTAGGCTATACTCTTCTCCTCATTCTGAGTGCTCCTTTGCCCCTTGGGGACTGGCCTTGAACTGCTTGGGGGGTCTGTACTTGTGGACCAACTACATGTGGTATGAGGTTGTGTCCCTGATGGCCCAACCCTCAGGTTTGGGTAGCCTAGTCCTACTCCCCTCACCCACTGCTGCTTCCTGGAGTGAGCCCCACCAGATGCCTTTCTGCCTCCTTGGAGCATGGGTCAGCAGCTCCCACACATCATATCTGTTCTCTGAGAATACCCTTGCCTCCCAGAATCTCCCTGTCAAAGCATGGTATGAAGCAGTCCCTCTCAGTTGGCACCATGGGACCCCCATTCCTGTCACTCCCAGGAAGAGTTCCTGGAGTGGGGCTCACCATGATATGGGGATCTGGGCAGAAGCCTTTCCCAGGGGTTCTCCATGGGAGGCAGAACTGACACCTGTGAGGGGTGTCATAGGTGGACTCCACGTGGTCCAGGACCCTATCCATAGACACCCTATCCTGGCAATGAAGTATCTTCTCCCTTGTGCAGGTGATAGGTCACCTGGTCATAAAAGGAAATGAGATTGGTCAAGCAAGACCTACCCACAACAAACCTGTGCTGGGTATCCCTCAGGATATTGCTGTCAGCTAGTCTGTTAAGGATGGCCTCTTTGATAATCTTTTCCAAGACCTTCCCCAGGATAGAGGTCAGGCTGATGGGCCTGTAGTTTGCCAGATCTACTTTCCTCCCTTTCTTGAAGATAGGAACCACATTGGCCTTCTTCCAATCTTTGGGCACTTCACTAGAGCATCAGGAGTTCTCAAAGATCAGTGCCAGGGGCTGAGCTATGATGCTTGCCAGATCCTTGAGTACCCTTGGGTGTAAACCGTCAAGGCCGGCTGACTTGAAGGTATCCAGCCTCTCAAGGTGTTCCTTCACGAGGTCAGCTTCGATGGAGGGTAAGGAATCTCTCTCACCCAGGCCTCCCTGACCCACAGTGGGCAAGGGCATCCCATGGGACTGGTGAAAAACTGACGCAAAGTACCCATTAAGCAAGTTTGCTTTTTCGTGGGCATCGGTTGTCAGTTGTCCCAGCTGGTTTAGCAGGGATCCAATGTTGCCCTTGCTTTTCCTCCAGCTCCCCACATATCTAAAAAAGGACTTTTTATTGTCCTTTATATTTGTAGCTAGCTGGAGTTTCATCGCAGCCTTGGCTTTCCTGGTTTGCTCTCTGCAGGTCCAGACCAGAGCAGAGTATTCCTCCTTGGTTGTGGTTCCAGTCCTCCATCCTTTGTAGGTCTTCCTTTTAAGATGCAGGAGGTCCGCTAGTTCCCTCATAAAAGGGCAGGGTCTACATCTGGCCTCCAGGCCTCTTGCTGGTGTAAGCATGTAGTGATACTAACTTCTCATCACTTTGACAAATCCTTCTTGTGGCTCTGTGCCTGTATCTTTTAGGTGATGTATTTGAAAACATCCCTGTTGCAGCACCCTTTCTGAAGCTAGCACTGGATATCTTCATTGCCCCAGAGGGCAATGAGATCCCTCATCTCCCCATACTCCTGGTTGCATACCCAGGTTTGGCTCATGGACAAAGATGGGGCGGGGTCATCCATAGTCCATGGCAGTGCCTGTGGGGTTTTGGCATCCATTGGTAGGTGATGGTATGGCTTCAAGGGAGTTGACAGAAGCCAGTAAGAGTGACAGGAAGTCTGGAAGGTTGAATGGCTGAACAAAGCAGAAGGCACACAAAGGTGCCAACCAACATGTGCCTCTCCCTCTCACTTCAGCTGGGTTTGGTCCCTGTTCCAGAGTGACTGGGGCTCCACTGGTCAGGCCACTCCCACAGCCTCAAACTTTCCAGGGGCTTAGAACAGACACCATGTGATTCTGACAATGCCCTTCTGCCCAGGCTGGAAATGTCCACTGTCCTCTACCTGTTACACAGAGGGAATTGGCTACACCAAGCCTGGTCCTAGAGTTTTCAGAGGCATTCATCTGTGTGCCCCAGCTCAATCGCTCAGTGCCCTCACACCCTAGTACTCTGGGACCCTGTAGCTATGACCCAAAAAAAGGCTTGCAGCATGCCAGGTGCCCATGGGCTAGGCACCTGCCAGCAGTGCCCAAGCTGCAGTGACTGTGTTCTGCCCCCAGTCATCCTGACCCAGCAGACACAAGCTCCTGCTTGAGTTGGGGCCATGCTGGCTCTAGGTGGCAGAGTGACTGGCCCTGAGTCTGCCTGGGAGGGTGTGTGGGTGCCATGACCAGGCTCCTGAAGGGCTGTGCCTGTACACACATGGGGCACTGTGGCTGCCTGGGATGTGTGCTGGTGCCAGGGCCAGGCTCCCATGGGGCTGTACCTGCACATGGTGGAGTTATGCCCTGGCTCTGCATCAGGTATGTGGGGCAATGGGGTAGGGGGCATGGCCCAGGGACACAGGTGCCCTGGTGCTGGGGTTGATGGAGGGAACAGACTCCTTTCTCTCCCCCAGCCTGGCTTCAGCTGACAGTTGGCTGGAAAGAGGATGCAGGGCTGAGGACAGAACTTTGTTGACGCTTGTCAGTGACAGCCTGGGGCTGGGGTCAGCCCAGTGCTCAAGCAGAGTAGATGAACTCTGGCCAAGGCTAGAGTGCTTCCCTGTGAAGGGAAAGGTGAACAGGGTGCTGCACAGCTCCATGGGATGCCAGTGGAATGCAACTCAAATTGACTCATGATGGGATTTGGTACAAATGTTTAATAAACATTCTCACCTAAAGTGCTTTAATCTGATACTACATCCATTCAGGTTTAACTTAGGGAAGGATGTGCCATTTTTAAAGCATTCTATGTGCTGTGAACATCTCTCTGTGCCAAGTAGAGCACTTCCACTTGATAAGTGGTTTCACAATAAGTGTAACATCTGTACCTAGCCTGATTGCAACTTCAAGAGGGCTGGGTATTTTGCTTGATGTAGCTGTGTGTGAGAGAAGGGTCAGAAACACTAAGGAAAGTGATGGAAAACTCAGAAAAGGAAGCACCTGTAGAATGACCCAGAGAAAAAAAAGCTAAAAGAGAGTAAGGTGTAGAGCAGAGTTCTGGCTATAAAGATGCTAATGACTGTGAGCAAAGAAACAGTTTCCCACTGTTCGATTCCCACCATATTCAGGGAAACAGGACTCTGTGTACACTCCTTGTAAATAAACAGGATTGCATTAAAAAATAACCAGTAGTGTCAAAAATTCTTTCCCTAGTGGAAATAACTTTCATGACTGATTATTGGCTGTTTGTGTCAAAAGGGGTGAATAATTATGAATAGACATGCAGAAACATTATCCCTAAAACATTTGTGAATCTCTCCTGAATGTTCTTTCATTTGTGTTCAGGCCATTTTTTATCTGCTTTCTAACATCATTTATTAAACTGATTTTCATTGGCATGAATATTTGCTTTAAGGTCTGATCCAAACTCACTGAAACTAAGGGAAAATTATACTAGGCTTCAGTGGCCTTTGGCTCAAGGTCCTGCACATAGTTGGATGTGCAAATATCAACAGACACCACATTTTAGATTTGCACTTTGCAAACATTCACACCAGTAGTGCTGGATTGGTTGACTAACTAAAACAATATTATGTTACTGATTTGTTTTACCAACTGTTAAGCATGGTAACTTGAATATCAACTAGCATAGGCATTCCAAGTGAAATAACTCTAAAGAAAGCCCAAAAGCATCTAATCATTTCAAGCAGAGTGAAAGTTGTCCCTGTGCAGAGAACCAGCATTAACAATAGATACCATGTTAATCACATTTGAGCCCTATTTGGAGTATGTAAAAAAAGACAACAGCAGTGCATAGGCTTTATGTTAAGTCTTTCCACAAGGCAGAATTTCATCCATATTGGCCGCTTGTACATGTGACGGGAGTTTAGTTCTCCCTAAATTGAAATGGTGGTTTTTTAATTGGTGGGTTTTTAATTGTGATGATTAAAAACCCACCATTTCAATTTAGGGGCTCTGTCACTGTTATGGTGAGGGGCCCAATCCTTTTTTTGGCAGAGCCAGCTCACAGCCAGGGGCAAGTTGCCAGCAGGCCCTGAGCTGCTTGGAGCCAGTACCTGGCCCGTTAGCATCCCACCATGTGGCCCTGAGGAGGTACCGCTGCCACAGAGGGAAGGACTGGGGCCCCCTGCAGCTCAGACACTGTCAGCAGCTTGCCCCCTGGCCATGGGCAGGCTCCACTGGAAAAAAAAGAAAAGAATTGGGCCCCTCACAGTTTGTTGGTTTTTTCCCCACCAGGGCTTCCAGCACCCATGTACTGTCCCCACTACCTTTCTGCTGCCTGTGACCACCCAGGAACGGACTGGCTTGCACTTGGGGCAGTGCAGCAAGGTGGGTGGTTAGGTGTGCTGGTGGCCAGAGAAGGTGACGGGGATGGTGCATGAGGTGTTGGAAGCCCAGGCAGGACCAGGGAAACTTGGGCTTCACAAGCTTCAAGCACTCCATGCACCACCCGTGCCGCTTTCTCTGGCTCCAGCACACCCAGCCATCCTCCAGCCCATGTCCTGGCAGTACCAGGCAGCAGGAAGGTCGCGGGGTCAGTCCACAGGTGCCTGGTCAGTCCATGCCAAGCCTCTCATCACTTTTTTTCCCCCCACAGAGCCTGCCTGCAGCTGGGAAGTGAGCTGCTGGCAGGCTAGGCAATGGGAGGCCCCGGGGATGGATGTATTTCTGCAATTTGTTATGTAGCAAGCTAAAATAGATCAGAATGTGTTTTAGTTTCCTACATAACTAAGTCATTTAATTCACAATACACTGCCACAAGTATACAGTGTGATGAAATTAAAGCGCAATACACTGCCGCACATGTAAAGTGTGATGTGATGAAACCACTAAAAAAGGGCATTTAAACCACTAAAAAGGGCAATTTTGTCATGTGTACAAGTGCCGTATAAAAAGGCATGAAAAAGTTACAATTTGATTGCAGATATTCTGCCAACAGAAAACAAAGCTTAATTCATCAATGTTTGAAATGTTCACTCTACTCTAGTGAATAAACATCATCACCTCCCATGTTATTTTATAAGGTTAAAGCAACATATTGTAAGGAAAGATTGATATATTCACCTCTGAAATGAGCAAATCTAACCTATATAATTATGAAAAGTTATGGAGAAAACGTACAGAAGCATAGCTTGCTCACTCAGTTCTGATCTGAACTAAGGAACTTGTGAGCTCTACAGTCTCTCCTCAGGATGTGCCACAGCCATTGCTTTCTATTCTGCTTTTGACTTCTTTAATTTTAGTCTCAATAACTATAATTATATATCTTTTTAAGTACAGGCTTACAGTGATATACTCCAAAAGGAACTTTCTCAATATTAAAAATAAAGTTTTTCAATACAACCTTTAGAATAAGACCTTATCATTGGAATAGATCCCAAAATACTGTCCTGAGATCTATTTGAACCATCTATTTAAAATCTTGGATTTTCAGAAATAACTCTGGTGATACACCATGCTTGAAACTAAAAGTCCAGCCCTATCTGTAAAGAAAGAAAATCCCAGACAAACTAACTAAATGCTTTGAAAGACAAAATAGTGTAGATATAGCTTTTAAATAACAAAATACAGCCAACAGATTTATCAGATTAGAAACAGATGCAGAAACTTAGCTACCTAAATTTAAACCTGATGAAACCCAATGGTGAATACACTGACAGGCAAAAGAGAAGAGCGGTATATATATCAAATCAGGGCTAAATAGGAAAACAATCTTAGCAATTAATTTCTAATCACTAAACTATAGGATTTGAAAAACTTCAGTCTGGAAATGAATTTCTTATCAAGTTGCAGAAAGGGGGTTGAGTGGGAGAATTATATAAAGAAGCCAGAAAGTAACGGAAGGGAACTAATCAAGCTCTGATGTACACACAAGGAAATGAGCAACATCCTGTTATAAAGAAAATTACCTAGAAATATTAATATCCAAGAAAAACACTAAAATGAGAAGACAAATAAATGTAATCCTGTGACTGAAGTACAAGATATCAGATAGCTGCATATGCAGCTGGTGGAGATTATCTATAGTATGTAACCTGAATCTGCTGCCATTGCCTTTGATGAAACTAGTTCTCCCTTTACTATGCAGTTACATACAAATGAGGTGGTGACCAGTTACCATCAATCTCCTGAAAATCATAAATTAAGAATAATAGATTTTTATCAGATGATGTAAAAGTACGGATGGAGCATGATCAGCCACTCTATTGCTACAGTTTGAACATTTGATTTAAATTGAGCTGACCTGGACATGACAGGGAATGAGCACACACACAGGAATGCATTTAAGCAGCAGGACAGGTCTTTATCAACATAATGTACCAGTTACTTTAATTGGGTCCAGTGCAGGTGTTAAATGACCATAGGATCCATCACGTCTCTGCCAAGTGCATCCCAGGAAAGAAAATATTCTTCACAATAAACGACCAATTCCTGAAAATCCCTGACAATAGAACTTTCTAAAAATGTATCTTATAAAGTAGTTACAGGAATAAAGATGTTGGATTTTTAAAATATTGCCTATACAAGAAATTAAGCCCTTTAAAGTGTTGATATAATTGTTCATCTATGCCTTGTTGACATCACAAAGACCTCCTAATGGATTAGTATTGATGACCCTTATTACCAATGGTATCACCATCATCATGTAGTGTTAATTCATAGAAGTTAGGGTCGGAAGGGACCTCAATAGATCATCGAGTCCAACCCCCTGCATAAGCAGGAAAGAGTGCTGGGTCTAGATGACCCCAGCTAGATACTCATCTAACCTCCTCTTGAAGACCCCCAGGGTAGGGGAGAGCACCACCTCCCTTGGGAGCCCGTTCCAGACCTTGGCCACTCGAACTGTGAAGAAGTTCTTCCTAATGTCCAATCTAAATCTGCTCTCTGCTAGCTTGCGGCCATTGTTTCTTGTAACCCCCGGGGGTGCCTTGGTGAATAAATACTCACCAATTCCCTTCTGTGCCCCCGTGATGAACTTATAGGCAGCCACAAGGTCGCCTCTCAACCTTCTCTTGCGGAGGCTGAAAAGGTCCAGTTTCTCTAGTCTCTCCTCGTAGGGCTTGGTCTGCAGGCCCTTGACCATACGAGTTGCCCTTCTCTGGACCCTCTCCTGGTTATCCGCATCCTTCTTGAAGTGTGGCGCCCAGAATTGCATGCAGTACTCCAACTGCGGTCTGACCAGCGCCCCATAGAGGGGAAGTATCACCTCCCTGGACCTATTCATAGATTCATAGACGTTAGGGCCGGAAGGAACCTCAATAGATCATCGAGTCCGACCCCCTGCATAAGCAGGAAAGAGTGCTGGGTCTAGATGACCCCAGCTAGATACTCATCTAACCTCCTCTTGAAGACCCCCAAGATTCGTCATGCATCTGCTGATGCACGATAAAGTGCCATTGGCTTTTCTGATGGCTTCGTCACATTGCCGGCTCATGTTCATCTTGGAGTCCACTAGGACTCCAAGATCCCTTTCCACCTCTGTGCCACCCAGCAGGTCATTCCCTAGGCTGTAGGTGTGCTGGACATTTTTCCTCCCTAGGTGCAGCGCTTTGCATTTCTCCTTGTTGAACTGCATCCTGTTGTTTTCTTCCCACTTGTCCAACCTGTCCAGGTCTGCCTGCAGCTGTTCCCTGCCCTCCGGTGTGTCCACTTCTCCCCATAGCTTTGTGTCATCTGCAAACTTGGACAGAGTACATTTGACTCCCTCGTCCAAGTCGCTGATGAAGACATTAAAGAGTATCGGTCCAAGGACCAAGCCCTGCGGGACCCCACTGCCCACACCCTTCCAGGTCGAGACCGACCCATCTACCACGACTCTTTGGGTGCGACCCTCTAGCCAATTCGCCACCCACCGGACTGTGCAGTCATCCACATCACGGCCTCTTAACTTGTTCACCAGTATGGGGTGGGATACCGTATCGAAGGCCTTCCTGAAGTCTAAGTATACGACATCCACCCCTCCTCCTGTGTCCAGGCGTTTCGTAACCTGGTCATAGAAAGAGACTAGATTGGTCAGGCATGATCTGCCCGCCACAAACCCATGCTGGTTTCCCCTCAGCATAATTTGCCCTGCCGGGCTCTCACAAATGTGAGCCTTGATAATTTTTTCAAAGACTTTGCCGAGGATGGAGGTGAGACTGACTGGCCTATAGTTGCCCGGGTCCTCCTTCCTCCCCTTTTTGAAAATGGGGACCACGTTAGCCCTTTTCCAGTCCTCTTGGACTTGGCCCGTGCGCCATGAGCGTTCGAATATTCCTGCCAGTGGCTCTGCAATGATGTCGGCCAGTGCCTTCAGCACCCTCGGATGGAGCCCATCCGGGCCTGTCGATTTAAAGGCATCCAGTTCTTCCAAATGACTCTGCACCACCTCAGGATCTACGTATGGAAGTCTGGCACCTTGCTGCTGCCTCTCTACAACCCCAGTGAGAGACTTGTTGTGCCCCTCACTTAGGAACACTGAGGCAAAGAACTCGTTGAGGAGTTCAGCCTTGTCCCCCCTATCTGTCACCAATTGTTTCTGCCCATTTAGCAGTGGTCCTATTCCTCCCTGGGCCTTCCTTTTACTCCCAATATATCTAGATGGCAAGGCCCAGATCCCATTGAAATAAATGAAAGTAAATGTCTATCTACCTATGTGGAGTGGATCTAAGTGATATTATAGCTCTTAAAACTGCTGTACCTTTGGTCTGGGCAAGGACTCATGGGTTAAGGGCATGAAAGAAATCATCTATCTCCTGTAAAATAGGCCAGAAGGACTTTGGGACATTGTGTGAACATATATATGCTTATATGTAAAGGACCAGATCTTTATTCACGTATTAGCTGCTTACATGTGGCCAAATGTGTTCCTATTCCATAATGTTCACATCCCTGAAAAAAAAGTGAATGCACATACTTTTGCAACACACCATCATCTCACCAAAGACTAAGTAACAAAAAAGGAGTAGAAGGCCCCATCCATTTTAGCATTAACTGTGGTGCCTGATACAGGGAACAGACTCAAAGTATCTTTAGCAGCAGTACCTATCCAGCAGGACACCTAGTTCATGACTATTTGCACAAACCTAACTTGCCTTGGATAATTCTCAAAATATGCTGTGAGTGTTTTGCCCTGCACCCATGAATATTATTAAATAATCATATACTTGTTTTAAGACATATATTAAGAAACTATTAGTTACCTTCATATATAAATATTTTCTAAACATTATATCACTATTTTACTCTATCAGGATTAATTAAAAAGTTCCCCATAGTCATATTCTGCTGCTAGTAATTAATTAGGCAAACACAATAAGCAGAGAATTCATTTTTCCAGTAAACACTGGATCTTATATATCAGACAAGGTACACGATGGCTAGCTGAACATCTTGATGGGCTCAACAAGGATTAGGCCAAAGGGTAACCCCAGGTGGTGAACTGAAGATAAAAGCAGAAAGAAATCAGCCCTCTTCATTGTTCCCTATGTAAAATAAATATTTAATGACTTTTAGGCAGCCAGGAACACAATCTGCTATTAAACCCTCCTTTGCGTTTTTGGGCCATTGCCAGTTCCACCTCAGGAGTTCCAGATAACAAGGAAACAGTAATGAAAGCAAAGCTTGAGTTGCTATTATCCATTGAATATTAATCCTCACCCTTCAGTGAAAGGACCACAATAGGGAGACAACAGGCTACCTCTTCATGGTGTATGCATTGTTCACAAGGCTAAGCAGTATCAGTTGGCAATCCCCCTTCCAGAGAAGAACATTTTTGTACTTGGAAACCTTAATCTATTCATACATTTTATTTTCAAAAGATAAGTGTGGTTAGCTGACCTTCTCCCTAGTAAAAAGGAAAATCTCTCCCTGGATCAAGTTTGCCTGCTTATTCACTGAGAGTACTCCTTTGCTCTTCCAGGACTTCCCTTGAAATCAGTGAGGTTGATTGTTTGAGTTACAGCAGTAGCATAACTTGGGGTGGGCAAGTGGGGAACTAGACATACGCCAACATAGTGGGGGTCCCAGAATAGTGTGCCCTGGGAAATCCACACTTTTTTTAGGCTCTGGAGCAATGAAACTTCCTCCAGGTAAGACTCTGCCCCTCTCCCAGCTCTTGGTATCTGGTCCCCTCCAGCACTCAGAAGTACCATCCTTTTTGCACTCCAGCTGGGTTTACCTCATGCACAAACCTTGCTAGTTATGCCTCTGTGTTCTGGCTTTTCATAGGATGCCTACAAAATTCAGGTCCCCGCTCTAACTTATGGTGTTTTACATCTAAAAGACGTTCACCTGTTGGGTCAGAGGAAGGGGGTGGGGTGGCTGGATCCTGCCTGCACAGGCCCTACCTTGCAGGTGGGCGTGCTCCAGTAGCCTCCAAGGGGGCTGTCAAACTACCTCGTTCCCCATCCCTGTCTCCCCGCCCAGTTCTGGGGCTGTCACCAAGGGAGGAAGGGGCTGCCAGCTGCTCCCTCTCCTTCTCTCTCCCTCCCTCACCGGCAGTCCCTGCACAAAAAATTAACCCTGGGGGGGAATGCAAATTCCCTAAGATGCTCTGCTTTAAAGCATCTTCATCTAATACTTCATTTTACCAGGGTTCATTTTTCATTTGATCAGCCAACTTAAAACCACTCTGCAGCCATCCACGTATGTTAAGTTATGGCTGTGGAGCACTTCCAGATCATGTGAAAAATGTCACTTGTGGAAGCACACAACATCTGGCTCCATATACATACACAATTCTTAATGATAAAACCACCTGGAGATGTATCCGTCAGTTTTTGTGCATTTCCCAAATTCTACAAAACTGCTTACACATCATGATAAAAATCTTGAATACCTGTTGATCTGAGAATTTTGTGTCTCATTCAGTGTCACTGCATCCAAAAATAGACAATGAACGCTGCCTACTTGCAGATGTTAAAAAGAAAAAAAAAAAAGCACTTTAGCAGAGGAAGCAATGCATTACTTACTTCAACCTGGCTCTGCAGCTTCTGTAAAGATCAGGCACTTCAACAGGGCTTTTTGGCACTTTTAGCTAACACTGATTCAATCAGCTATTAGATAAAAGCACCAAAAAAAGGCCTGCTAAAGTACCTCATCTGTACAGACATTGGGTGAGCTGGGTCCAGCTAAGGTGCTGCCTCTTGTGGGCATGTGCTGGGCTTGGCTGAGTTTAAAGCACTGGGTTTGGTTTTTTTTAAACATCTGGAAGCATATTAAAAGCCCTAAATGAAAGTTGTGTAAGTCAAGCATCTATTGCTCTCGTTATAAAAACAGGTCACTTTCTTTAGGTGTGTAGCTCTGGACTCTGAAGTTTAAAAATCTTTACTTATATGACTAAAAGAAAAGCTTAGCTTTTTAAACTAGCCAATCAAAATTCTTCCTAGAACCTGCACTGTCAACAAAGTAAGAATCTGAAACAACTTAGTGCAATGTTAGACGATTCTTGATGTATAGTTTATACTGGGCTTTTTATTTTTCACTTTTACAACAAATTGTGAGTCATTATATCATGATGCCTTTAAAAATTCATGTTGCTTAATAGATTCAGTTATGATTCCTTTTATAATATATGGTAATTCTTTTCTGAAACATTAATCTTCTGAATTTCAGTTCTCCATTCTGCCTGGCATCAGATGTGTGCTACCTTGACTTCTTGTACCCATTCCTGAATCCCTAACAAAAAAAATCCTTGTTTGATTATAAACTAAAGCTTACATAATTTTGATTCAAGGATGAGGAAGGTTAATAACGGAGGGAGAGGAAGGAATAGTATTGGATTTGACAGAGGAAATTACTTTATTGAGGTCAAATTCAATCCATGAGTTATGTTGCTTAAGTGAGAGGTGGCAAATGAGACTGGCTGGTGAAAGTTGGTAAGATGGGAAAAAGAAGAAAGATTAATTAAGAGTGTGTGAGAAAGGCAAGGAACACAGCATGGGGATGGCAGAGTCAGAGGAGAAAGTTTACTTGAAGATACATTAGAAAAAACAGAATTAAACAAATAAATGTGGGCAGGAAAAAAAAATCTAATTTTTCCCTTGTAAAGTGTGATTTCAGACTCCTCCTTTTGCTTGGTGAAAGGGAAGTAGCAGCTTAGTAGTTAAAATTAGAAACATTCTGTACATGGCTGCAGAAAACTGCTATGACCTATCTAGCACATTCCAGCTGACTTGCAGCCATCATACAATGTTCTTTTCCGGTGTCATCTGTTATCTCTATTAATTTTTCTTTAACAGAGACTTATTCATTTTCAAGGTGGGGAAGGGGTAGGAAGAAAACAAAAGGAGGAAACTAAAATTATGTGGACAAAAATAAACTATGTTTTGCATTTCAATGAAAAGAGAGAGGCAAGGATTTTTGTGGATGATATCTTTTATTTGACTAACTGTACTGACACAGAAATGTTTTAATTGATCAGAAAAAATATGCTCTAAGGTTAGGGTTTTCTATGAAAATGGGCACCTAGACTCCTATGAAACTCCCAGCCTAAAACCAGGAGTTAAAGCACTGACATTTGTGGGAGATTTCACTGGAAGTGTAAAGATGTGAAAAATGCCTGATGTAAAATTTTGTGGTTTTGCCAGGAAATTTTTTCAAAGAGACTTTTCCACAGTTCTTCAGATGTAGTGAATCTGACATCATTTCCACCTGGCTTATGAAACGTTTTGCCAAGAGGTAAAAGTTACAAGCCTCAAAAAACAAAACCACTTAAACAAAACTGCCTTTTACTTCTAGCAAATCACTCAATTTGGGGTGATCTCCTTCCACCTTTGGAGAGGGTTGGGGGCAATGTGGATTTTTCTCAGAAGTTGTGAATAAGTCCAAAATACATTACATGTACCAAGAGAAACTTCAGGTGTGATCTCCTCTTATGAGTCAGTTGCAAAATTCCCACTGATTTTTTAGTGTCTAAAGTGCCACTCTGCCCTACATTCTGCCTGACTTCAAACTAGCAAAGCTAACAAACTCTCCACTGATTTGAATGAAGCAAGAATAATCGTTACTGTGATTCATGTTAATATTAAGCTAATCCTTCCTGTTCAGCTCTAGCATGGTGCATGTTAGAATATTAATAGAAAGCAACTAATGAAGGGTCGGGCTAAGAATACTGTTTACTTTTCAGTGGGCCCATCTACACATGTATTTGATCTGGGATCAACTTACTTGTGAGTAAACTCCTTGTGAGTAAATGCTCCCACGCAGGCATCTACACATGCAGGGAAGCAGGAGCAGATTTGCTGCTTATGGCAGGAAACTACTCCTGCTTCCTGGGGTCCTGCATTGGGTCCCCACCACCACAAGGGGGAGCTCTAGGCTCCCCCTGGGTGCTAGTCAAGGGGCTAGCAGGAGGCACTGGGCTGGGACATTACACCCTACCCCCAGGGACTGCCTGCTGCCAGGGCAGGGACAATGTCGATCTACATATGTGCCAAATGTGCACATATGCGTCTGCATTTGCACATGCTTACTATACAGTAAACCTCGCTAATTACAAGTAAATTTGCTACCTCCAAATGCAAGTAGCAAATTTTCTTGTGATTAGTAATGGTGCAGTAGCACTCATGTAGATGCCTGACTGGGAGCAAATCTACTTCTGGTCAGCTGGCCATTGGGGGCAGGACATTGCTCCCTGCCCCCAGAAGCTGCCTACTGCTGAAGCAGGCTCTGTCAAAGGAGCTTGGGTGGGGACAATGTCCCCCTGCCCCAGCAGCTGGTCCTGGTTTCATAATCAGGGGCAGGGGACATGGAAAGAGCTGCAGGAGAGGGGCAGGTTCCAGCCCCCTGCCCCAGTCTGCCAGTAGGACAGCTAGCTGCAAAGGATCTCCCAGTACCAGCCCCATAACAATGGAGCTGGCACTGAGAGATAAGGGTCTCCTAGCACCAACCCCATGACCAGGGAGCTGAGACTGGGAGATAAGCATCTCCCAGCTGCCCCACTCCCCGATTGTGATGGTGAAGCAGGGGCTGGGAGATAAGGATCTCTTAGTCCTTGCTCCCTGTGACAGGGGGCCGTCTTCAGCTGCATTTTTTTTTTTTTTTTTTAATATGCCGGTAAGTGTGCCCCCGTCAAGTGTTGCTGGATTTTTTTTCTCTGGGGATCAGCTTCCCCCTCCTTTACACACCTGCCATGATTTGATGTTACTTGGTTCTAAAGAAAGAAGGAGGCTGACCCACAGGTTCCCAGACAGGCTCCAGGCTCACCACCCATAGGATAATAAAGTGTTGCCTTAAGGGCAAAAATGCACACTCCTACCTCCCCTTTGACATGCCCCATGCCTCACAGGTGGTTTTATAAATTTCTGTTTATGTTGGGGTCTCAGCCACTGTGGGCTTACCCCCTCTCTCTAGCTAGGCCTATCAGTCAAAACCCACTAATCGGGACTTGACTCCAAGGCTCTAGCTCTCTAATGCACTCAGGTTCAAGGCCATAGTGCAGCAGGGCTTCTTGAGCCCTCTATCATGGCACCCTTGGTGCTAATGAGACCTCCTCCACCCCTATAGCCTCAGCCACAAACCATCAGCATTTTTTACATCAAACATAAACCATAGGCTCCTATGGCCATATAATGACAATAATAATAAAGAAATAAGAGAGGCAAAGTGCCCACTTACTTTATGTGATCATGCTTCTGTCTCACAGCATGGTGTATTCTTCCCAAAGAGACCACCACAGTTACACCATAGCCATCAGGAATCCCCCTCTCTGCTACCTCTCTAGCTTTCTTCACTTGCAGTTTATATGGTTCTGGCCTTCCTCTTCCTGTCACCTGACCAGCTGGCAGGGCTCAATCCTTAACCCCTGCTCTACCAGCCAGCCATGCCCAGAAGGTTCTGGGTTCTGGTGGCCAGCTGATGAGAAGCAGGTAAGTCTGTGGGGAAGGAAGGAGGTGCAGATCGAGGCAGATGGAGAAAAAATTATTTGAGGGAATGCCTCCACAGGAGGTAAGTCCCATTTGGTCAGGGCCCCACTCAGCTTACCCCTGCTTTTGCCTCTGCAGCACTATCCCTCACCATGGGGGCTTCAATCTAGCCCCCACCCCTTCCCTCCCCTCCCCATTGACTGATCTGCTGGGCTGGGGCACATGCATGCATGCACATGAGCACTCAGCCCCCCACCCCAGCCTTGGATCAACTCCAAGAGGCTCCGGGATCTACCACAAGGGGCTTCAAGATCTAGTGGTAGATTGAGATGTACTGGTTGCTGACTACTGTCCTAAAGCATATCAGGTATATGAGCCTGTAATGACTTTCTTGGGATTTGACTGGGACCCATACTACAGACTTCACAAAGGAAAACAATTCTTCTTCATTAAATAATCAGCTATTTGGATAAATTCTTGAACCTGGACAGGCAGCTGGCCTTTTTGAAGCTCACTGGAACATTTACAGGGAGCAAATATCAGCCCTGTCTGATATGTTCTGAAAAGGGCTTTCCTTGAAGGACAGAGTGTCTACCATCAGAGACCAGAGGACAATTTGACAGTGCTAAAGAAATATTGAAATTCACGCTAGGTTAATTTCAGTATACCAGCTAACCCACGAGTATGACTTAAATGTATTTCTGGCATCCTGTCAGTGCTGATTAAAGTAGTGCAACTGTAGGCATCTAGATTGCTTGTAGTAACAGGAATAATTCCAGAGAGTAAATTGGAGAGACAAGAACCTCTGGCATGTGAAGGACTTGGTATGAACAAGCCTAAAAACATGAGACCATAGCAGGATGGAGAAAATAAACAAGAGGGGGAAGGCCAGATTGGAAAAGGACACTTAAGTGCTGTTCATTAAATGCTGTTTCCAATAGCTTGATCCCAAACAATAAGCACTTGTTTTTTAAGGGGCATATATAGTTGCAAAATTAACTTGTACATTCATTTTAAATGGTGACTAAAAATAAGCTGACCATTTTTTCCCATTGAACAAGTATATATAATTTTGTAGGACTACTTATAGTCTTCTTAATAAATGAGTTACTGTGATGTACAGGGGTGGGTATGACTCTGGAACAGCACATGGGAAGTTGTTTCTCAGATCTGCTGTTGCAGATCAATTGGTTTGGGTTTTAGTTCACATACAGGTAATTTACTGAAGGCCGTTAATCACCATTAAGGAATATTATCAGTAGTATCAATGGCCTTTTTATGACCTAGGAATAAAAAAGTATTGGTACAGTGTACATTTAAATGTAAACTGCTTTTCTGGAAACTTGCTCCAAAAGTGTGTCTAACATGTGTCTCAACTATGCAGTTTGCCCACTAAAAGATGTGTCCAACCTCCCCCCTGCTTGCTTATCACATATTTCCTGGACAATCATGACTATAACAACATCCCAACTCTCGTATAGCAGTTAGCCTTAATATTTTGAGTACAAAAATAGGCTTATTCTTCAACTTGTCTCCATCTGAAATTCCACATTTATGAAATAGGGATTTTAATACTTACCTGATGGGTAGCCTAAAGATTAATTAAATGCCTGTTTGTACTCTGCTTGGAAAATGTCAATTATTCATGGAGGTTTCTTTGATTTGAACTTGTAGCAAAACATCAAAGAGCAAATACTGTGGTAAATTCGTTTTCCGATGTTTGCTTTTACTGTGCTTGCATGGTTACATTTATTTGCCAATTAATATTTTACTAAATGTGTTTACTAGCAGGAATACTTGCAGAAGCCACAAATTAAATGACTAATACAGAATATTTACAAAAAGCACATTTTGAACTCACAAATGTCAGGGCACTAGAAAGCTGATGAACCAATTCATCCAATCAGGAAACAGAATGATACCAATGTGACCTGTATATGTATTTCAAACTAGCTTTCCCCTCTAGAATATTAAAAGGCTCTTCAAAGATTTTTAACTCCCTTCTCTGTCAAATCCCTGTTTCCAAACAAGCTATAGACCAGAATTATTATTTGAATCTATTCAGTGAATTTTTGAATTATGGATATGTTTAAGAAAACAATGAACAGAAGAAAGCAAACCTTTCCAAATAAATGATTTGCCATAAATTATTGACTCACCTCTAATGAAGAGTACAAAGCCTGAAGGAGATAAGAGAAAAAACATCTCAGAACAGTAATTATTTTGTCATATTAATGAAAGAAGCCCTTTGTGACACGTGTACAAAATACGTTTCCTGGAAATCCTTTTCCATTCCCTGCAGTCTCCCTTTTGGAGACAAATACTTTAGATATTAATTTCTGCAACAGTTGGTTTTTGATCCCAAATCATCCAGCTGCTTCGGAGCGGGAAGAGTGAGAGCAATGTAACAAGAGAGGCAACTATCTCATTCATTCTTCCTTCCCATCAGTATAATTTAATTCACATAGAAGTGCCCATGTTCTTTCATTCTTTCTGCCTGGACTTTTGGGCTGTCAGGATTCCTTACACTATGTAGGTGCAAGAGATAAATGTACTCTGCTAAAAGGGGAAAATCAGAAGATAACATTGGATTTTCAATATACAGAAGCTATATAACCACCATCCTGATGATATGGAATCTAGGTACATGGAATTAAACTGCATTTAATTTTTTTTTTTTTTGCTAGGGTACATGGAAGCATTATATTTCAACTGGTAGAAACACAGTTCTGCTAACTGAAAGGTTATTTTATTCAGCTACATCACATAGTCAAATCTGATGCAACTTCCAGCTCCTGGGTGAGTGCCTTAACCCATCAAATAAGAGACTATCTCCTGCTGCAGCATGTTTTGTTAATTTAGCCCTGAACAATCTTTGTCAGCTGAAACCTATTCAACAAATTTGACCTGGATGACTGGAACCACATTTTCCAACATATTTGCTATTTGCTTTAGTTATGAACAATTGGCTACCTAGGAAGAGCCATGGGACAGTTCTGAAGGCTTCCCCTTTTACCACCGAGCACATCCTGTAAAGAAAGGAAGGAGGGAAGGAAGTGTCTGCCCACTTTCTGAAATGTCCTTCTGATTTTCCTAGGAAGGAAACTGACAAAACAAGTTTCACTAGCAGTTCAAAAGTCTCACTTAACAATAGCATGATCTGTTGGGAAAACAGGGCAACTTCCTTATTTTGTTTTATTTTGCTAGAGCATTCCAGGTCCGCTTCAGCAACATACTTGACAATGTGCCAAAATCCCTCACTATGAGCGTATCATTGAATCAGGACTGTAATTATATGAACACAAGGAGTATCCAAAGAATCTGAGTTAATTTTCTTTTGAAATTTAGAAACAAAAGGGGGAGGAAAATCAGTCAGAACTAATTTAGAAGCAGCATTTAGGAAGCCTAGAACTGAAGACAAGTAATCCTCAGCGATAGGTATCACTGTCAAAACTTGGGTGCTGGAGGTCAAATTATCATGATTAAAAAAGAAAATATTGTGTAAAGTATACTAAAATGTGGGAGGTGTACAAAACTGTCTAAGTGGGGAGGTTTCTTTCAAATGGAATCACAAAAACTTTCTGTGGGAGAGAGGTGAGCAGGGAGAGTGTTGGGGAAAAGGAGAGGCCCTGAAAAAATTAGTATTTTAACTATCTAGTTAGTGAAGGGTAATAGTATATACCTCACCTTTCAAAACCAATGAATAGCACAGTTCTCCCTGCATCCCTGTCACCACATTTGGGAATGTATTCTTTTTCCCTGTCTTATCTTAAATGCCATCAGACATAAATGGGTTTATTGAGGTAGCACTGAATCAATGAATCATTTGCAAGCAAAATGTAGAATAAGCATGTTCTGAAAAATGCAGTCCTAAGTTCTATATGAATCATAACCAGAGGTAACACACAGGTCAAAACGATTGCAAGGCATGGCAATACAGAAAGTGGAAAGCCAGTAGCCCTATCAAGCTAAGCTTCTAAAGCACCCTAGACCTAGCATGTTGCTTGCCTGAAACTTAGACACCTTCCAAAGGAGACCTAATCTTATTACGACTGTAAAGTGCTTAAATTTTGTACCGTGTCAATGGGAATTCCCCAGAATCCAACCCTCTG
Organism: Alligator mississippiensis; assembly: GCF_030867095.1. Taxonomy (NCBI): domain Eukaryota; kingdom Metazoa; phylum Chordata; order Crocodylia; family Alligatoridae; genus Alligator; species Alligator mississippiensis. The sequence goes on from NC_081825.1 coordinate 116,601,862, forward strand.
CTGCACCCTGCAAAGAGGTCTAAGTCTCCCATTTAGGTTCAGAAAGGAGGCAGCCTGGATGCCTCCAGCGGCAATTCTGTTCTTCATGCTGGTCTTTTTCTGGCCAGGGCAGCACATGCCTCCATCCTCTTGCATACTCTGCAAAAACACATTAAGTGAAATCCAGAAAGTAAGCAAAAGGGAATTGCCTAGTAGGCAAGGCCTACGTTGGGAAAGGGGGGAATCCTGTGTCTGGTCACTGCTCCACATTCTAGATGTCAACTTTATCCAATGACCATATAACACAAAACCTGACAGCACTTACTACTTTATAGGCCTAATAGGATTTGGGCCATAAAAAGATGAGTATAAACCTTCCCACATTATCAGGATAGTAATCACTAGTGCGACAACAATAGAAAAGGGCCTGATACATTCACAGCAGCACTAAAAGGATCAGTCTGACTGAAGGGGAATTTTCACAGTGTCTCAGTGCCACTGTGAGGTGCATTAGTTACTAGGTATGAATGATTCGCAGCAGTTGTCAAGAAAGCAGAAGACAGGGAGCATGAACTAGACAACAACATGGATATTGCAGATAATATGGTATAGGTATAACTAAGGGCTTGTCTACAGGTGACACTCAGGAAAATTAAGATGACTTAACTAAAGGTATGAAATCAACATACCTAAGAAAAAATTAATTAAACCCCTGCCTGGCTGATCTTATTAAAGAAGAATGGGGCTTTAATCTCCTGTAGCTTAAGGTATGCACACAAGTTGATTTTTTTGCCATTTAAAATTATTTATTGCTGTGACTTAATAGAAGTGCATGGCTTTACAGCACTTTAAAAATGGGTACAGTACTTTAAATTAACCCTTGTTAAATGAGGTATTATATCTAAAGCAATATATTTTATAGTGCATTAGGAACCCATAGTGCTTTATATAACTTCTGTATGCTGGTCAAATTTCTGACCAGTGGAGGAGCCTCAGGAAGCTGCAGAACACCCCCCTAGCTTGGAAAGTGCAGGGAGGCTCAGGGGCCTCCTTCCCCCACCAACCACTGCACTTCCATCACGTTTAAGAGTGCTGTAACTTTATAGTGTTATAAAAAGTGCTTGAAATTACAGTGCTGTAAAATGTGCACAGAGCACTTCTGTACACACCTTTAATCCTCAGCCAGTTTACCTCTGAATGATGGAGCATGGATAGAGCGCTAGGGAACTCTAACAAGCAGAGAAGCCCATGGTTAGTTTGACTTTAAAATGACAAGTTTAGCTGCAAACAAAAAAACCCCCAAACACTTACCAATCTCTGCACTCAACTCAGACATAAAGAGAGAGGAAGTCATCCAACCAATACCTGCTTAAACCAAAGAGCTTCTTTTAGACATACATACAGAAGAAGGAAGTTGCCATCCAGAGGTCAAGGTGGCAAAAGAGATGTCCTGAGAATGACTCTCTAACACTGTAGCTATATTGACCAATAACTGCCTGAAGGGAAACTTCCATTGCCAGTAATAACTTGACCACTCCAAAAGAAACAATTATCAGTACTCAGCCAGATACCACATCCTCATTCCACTTCCAGAGCCCTTCAAACTCCAACCTCAGAAATGCCCTGATCATACCGAGTGCATCTACATGAGAAGCTTTACTGCACAGTAGCATAGTTTATTGCACAGTAAGCATGTGTGTCTACATATGCACATGCTTACTGGGCAGTAAAGCTCACTAATCGTGAGTAAATTTGCTACCTGAAAATGCAATTAGCAAATTTACTCCTGGTTAGTAATGGCACACTAGTGCTCATGTAGATGCCTGACAGGAGCAAATATGCTCCTGGCTGGCCACCAGGGGGCAGGAGATTGCTCCCTCTCCAGCTGCCCTCCAGTAAGCTGGCTGCTAGCTGGCCCACCAATGCACCAGGACAGGGCACTGGGACCTGCCCATCCCCTGCAGTTCTTTCCAAGTCCCTTGCCCCTGCTCAGGGAGCCAGATCCAGGAGCTCCCTGTTGGTGGGGCAGGGGGACATTGTTCCTGCCCCAGCAGCAAGCAGCCCCTGCAGCAGGGTGTAATATCCCAGCCCTGTCAGGAGACAGCTGTCTCCTGGCATGGTGCTCCTTGCCAGCTCCTTGGCTAGCACCCAGGGGGAGCCTAGAGTTCCTGCTGGTGGCAGCAGGTACCCATTGCAGAGCACCAGGAAATGGGAGCGGTTTGCTGCCATTACCAGCAAACCTGATCCCACTTCCCTGCATGTGTAGATGCCTGCCTGGGAGCATTTATTCTGAGTTGCTTATTTGCAAGTAAACTGATCCTGGATCAAATGCATGTGTAGATGCACCCACTCTGAAGATGTAAGTGAGTTTATAGCCTCACTTTGGTGTGTAAATTCCATCAAATTCATCTTAACATACTACCTGGAAACTACAGCAAGTAACATCCTAAATAACGTGCAACTTAGTGACTTTCACTTTCCTAAAGTGTATAGAGTTAGGAACCTGTATGCTGTCTTATCAGCCCAATTTCCATTATAAACAATTATTTGAATAACTTGAAATGCTGAAATCTTTGGAGAAATCATTATATTTTATATGGTTTGGATATTTATTTTATATGGTTTGGATGCATATATTTTTATGTGTATTGTTAAAATCAATTTAAATAAATAACTACAAAAGACAGACACTACCTGTGAATTAATTTCTACAGGGATTTAACGAAGTTCTCATTTTGGTGGATACAGTGGAAACTCCTTTATGGAGGAAAAATTAAAGACTGCATGTATGTTTATACACACAAACGTGCACACCAAAATAAGACTGTATTGTGAGGGGGGTTTTCTTCAATAAAGAAAAGGTAGATGAAGAAGGATTTGTAAATTTTAGGCATGCATTTTTACAGTGTATAAAATGTATTTCCCCAGTCTGCATTTAGTGTTCACCATTTTAAAATACAAGTTCTTCCTTTCTGTGGTTTCTCTCACCCCTTAGCTTGACTGCTGTCTTATCAAACTACCACTCCTTTTTTTAATGCTTTTTCTACTCAGTGGCTGGCCCTAATAGGTTATGGGGAATAGCTGCATGTGTAGTACATCACTTAACCTTCTCCTGACTGCTCCTACATCCTTGCAGAGCTAGGGTAGGATCAAATGACTGTATTAGGCCTGCTCAGGTAGATCCTAGTCAGAGTTGCTAAGGTGCCCTCCAGAATAATGAATCTCATCACATATCTATGCTGATTATACAGTAGGTAGACAGGTAGAGCTAAAGGAAATGAAAGGAGAAACTATATATTTGTCAGTTTACCTGAACATTAATTTTATGTGACCGTGGAAGGAATACATCCACCATTAACAGTGTGAAACAGACTCTTGTGTCATATCTTTATAAGAACCAAAAATGATTGTATAATCACTCCCACATCCCACCATATATCTAAATAGTAATTTTGCCTGATCCATCAACTGAAAAGATGCTGGAATTTCACAGAATACAGATTTCAGGTGGAGGGTTAATGTTTATTATAAAGCCACTCACATTTCATTTTAGTAATCCTGTCTGCTTCCAAGCCGATTTCAGAAAAGTATCAGTGTTCTGCTGGATAGCTTTAATGGGATTACCTTTAAGGCTGCTCTAATAAGTGGTGTTATTAAGTTGTCTGGCTCATGATAAGTCTTAGGCATCACTACTAGAGCTCCCCCTTTTTCTCCTGGTTTTGTTACAAATTGGAATTAGTGTCTATCTAGTATAGGGTTTCATGTTTTAAAGAGGATTGGGTTAGAGAAAAATCTTTGAATTAAAGCTCCTTTTTTTATTTTGCCTATGTTAAAAAATCCCATTCTCCTAGCCTATAGAATGAGTCCTAAACAGGATTAGAGGCACTGTTTAGTACAAATCTGCCAAGAATTCTAACTCAAGGCTCCTACATGAGACAGCAACAAATATGATACTGCTGAGGTGAGATTTTACAGGGGTAAAAATCCACCTCAGCTTTTGGAAAAGTATTCAAAGTCCAGAGGTCTGAAAAAGAACTCACTGGGTTTTGCAATGGAGAGTTTTCATTTCTTCAACTTGCCAAAGCGAGTCCTTTTAAAAATGTTTACATTAATTGCTCCTTATGTGTTGTGAGCTGCACTTGCACCAAGGATGTTGATCATTATTTTTGAACCCACTGGAAAAACTAGAGAAGTAAACAAAAAAGACTCCCATTGACTTCAGTAGGACTTGGATCAAGCCACTAGAAATCTTTAAGGTTAAGGTACCATAACACAAAGATGAAAAACAAATATTAATGAGCTGAAAAACCTTTTCCTTATGAAGATGTTCCATGAGCATGACATCAAAAAGACAGAAACAATTAAACGTATTTAAGGATTATGGAAACAGGAAGAGAGAAATCAGGGAAGCACATGCCACTTAAGAAGAGGAAAGTCCCCAGAGAGCTACATCTAGGATACCTATGCTGTGTTGGCATACTGTACTGTCTTGATGGTCGTCCCCAACAGAGTAACACCAGTATCACTTAGAGTACCCTCATTACCAATCCGGTATGGTTTAACCTTAAGGTGGGGTGGCAGGGCCTGTGCTCATCAATTACATCTATCAGGAAAAGACTTGTATAAAGTGTTTTAAAGTTTGACGCTCTTCCCATTTATATCAATGTTAAAACTTTCTCTGTATTCAACAGGAGCAGCATTTGGGCCATCAGGTATTTAACTGTGGGATTTTTATGGGTGTTCTTGTGTTAGTTGACAGGGAAGATTTTTCTTCTTTCTCTTACTCAGGTTTCCAGGTTCACAGTAAATGACTATTTGTCATTCTATGTTATGGAATCAGTAGGCCATTGGGCATAGATGCCTTAATAATTGGAATGATTTTTTATTAATAGCAGAATTTTTTTTTTCCTGGTGCATGACATAAAGGAACTCATGCACCTCTGGGAACTTGTAAGATCTGTCCTGAAGAGGCCTCTGGGAGGAGGCCAAGCTGGCAGCCCGAGGGGGGGGTCAGCTTTGCGGAACCCGGAGGCCACAAGACAATGACCTAATGCATCTGCTGATCAGCCGAAAATACGAGAAAAAGGGAAATGCTTTGAGCAACTAACAATTCTGGAAAGTACCAGAAATAATGGCCATGGAAAGGGGGACTGTGGCAAGGCCCAAGATGACCCTGCTTTGCAGTATACGATGAAGCTTGCTCTAACCCATAAACGGTGATAAGGCTAGAAGCTTTGTGTAATTGGAGGATCTCATGGGGATGGAAAGCAGAAAGGTATAAAGGTCATAAGAACAAAGTCTTGGGCGGAACTACTTCGGGGAGGACAAGACTGAGGACCCGATAAAGGAGGTAGTGGGGTTCCTGAGACCCATCAGGTAATAACAAGGGAAAAGGGTGTGGAGTGCTTTTCCTCTAGCTCGACATGCTTGCAATTCTTAAGCTTGTCATAAGATTATCTAAATGTGTTGGTGATTTCTCTGTTCTTGCAATAAAAAGTAATTATTGGATTTTACCTGGCATGTGACTTGTGGGTTACTCACCTACCTGCTTCGGACATGGAGGGAACCCCTTACAAGTGGTGGAGAATGCGGGCATGAACAACTCCTCCTCACGAGCAGTCTGGCCATCTGTGACTGAGGAGTGGGAAACGTGTTCATACGCCAGGAAAAAACCACAAGCCTTTCTGAGCTCAGTAAAAGAGTGCATCCATGGTCATCCTCTGGGGTAAGGGACCTCAAGTAGAGAGGGTTTTCACCCAATGACAGATGGGCAAGAAACCCAGGAAAATTAGATTATTGGAAGGTGCCTTTTCTTTATTGTGGGAGATGGTGGGGACTTTGTTGCCCTCAGAGGATCTGAAATCAGAGGAAGGGCAAGAAGTGGCAGCAACCGATCTGGTCAAGGACCAGGGTGACCAGCCTGACCCCTCCTCTTTAGGGACAGAGGTGGAGACAACTCTGACAGGAAAACCGGAGGTAAGTGCAGTAATGAGATCCAAAGTCCATCAAAGACCTGACGGCATTCAAACCAGACAAGAGTAGAAAGTGGTTCCCTAGAAACCAGCTGACCTCCAGACTGAACTAGCCAGCTGGGTAAAAGATGCAAAAGAAAGCTGGGGCCAGTGGGCTATCTGAGTAGAGTCCCAAGGGTTAGATAAATTTTTCACTCCTCAAGAGTCACAAGCAGTGCTAGCTAAGATTTTCACAGGGAATTATTAAATTTTACCTAGCATGTAACTTACAAGTTACTCGCCTACCCTCTTCAAATAAAAAAAACAAACCCCTTACAGAACCGCAAGTGAAAAAAACATGAATAGAATACAAGCAACTGAAGCAACTTACATGTAATTTCTTCTTAAATGGGAAACTTACATTCTAATTTTAAATCTATAACAAAATCATTGAATAATGTATATGAATTGTAGTCATTAACCCCAGATTTAATCGTCCCTATGATCAACTTTGAAACTCTGATTGTTATATTTGTGAATCACACCTGTGCTGACAAGTAAAATAGAATATCAGAAATTTCAGACTGATCTCTGGAATTGTTTCCTGGTGTACATCTGGAATTCCTGTTCTGTTCTGTTTTGTTTTGTTTTGTTGAGGGGTGGGGATACATTGAATGTTTGCAGTGTTTTATTTTTCCATAACAAACACACACATCAAGTTCCTGATATAGATTTAGGGTATTGAAATCTAACCTACCTGTTCTAAATAACTGTTACTAGAAAGCTTATAAAACACTATGGGTCAGATTCTGATGGCCTTACCCATACTGCTTAGTACCTCAGTTTGTGTCTAATCTCACTTTTAGTGGGATTCCTCCTGGAAGGAAGGTATTTTCCAACATAGGTAAGATCTTCAAAATTGGTTCTATGTACACTTATTACATTGTATTGCATTGTGTGTATGTATTGGCTGCTTGCAGATGTTAAAAAACAAACAAACAAATGGTGCTTTACTTTATAATCAGGGCATTCCCATGCTGAGCCCCATGACCATAGGAGACAACACCTTAGTTGGACCCAGCTTGCCCAACATCTATATAGATCAGGTGCTTTAGTGGGGCTTTTTTGGCACTTTTATCTAATAGCTGATTGGATCAGCTTTAGCTAAACTTCCCAAAAAGCCTCACAGAAGTGCCCAATTTCTGCAGATGCTGCAGAGTCAGGCCAAAGTAACATGCATCTTCTTCCAGTAAAGCTTGTTTTGTTTTTTTTTTTTTAATGCCTGCAAGCAACCCACAGTTTCAGCTAGTGAAAGTAGATAACACAGCTAAATGTTTTCTTCAACTGTATATTGCTTTCATATTTCAGAATGAATTTAAGCAATTGATTGGCATGAGGTGAAATCATTCCTTTCTAATTATATGGGAAAAGCTATACAATCGCAGATTTTCTGTGCTTTCCTGGTTACTCCCAAGGGAAACTAGTAAATATACCTTACCATTAAGTATGTTGCTTCCATTAAAACTACAAACAAAGATTTGGTTGGAGGATCATATATAGCAGTATAAGAGGGCTACTTATATTTTTAAGTATAAGAGGACTACTTATATATAAGAGGAAGTGGCAGGAGCGTGGGGCCCAGGCTGGCAGGCTGGTGTGGGGCTCTATGAAGCCAGGCTGCACTGCTCAAGCAGGGAAAGGAGGGAGCCAGCTTAGCTCCATAGAGCCCCTGGCAGTCTGGGAACCACACTCATGCTGCCCCTCTCTGGGCCCTGCTGACACTGGCCCTGGGGCACTGGCATGGGTCCTGTGCTTCCACCCAGCTGTCGCTACACTCCATGCACCCACTTGCTGCCCCTTCTCCCTGGCTGTCACTGCCATTTCCCTGCTCCCTCCACCCTCCCCTGCCCATGGCATTCTGGCATCATGTGGTTCCCAGCTGTAGTGCTGGGACCATAGGAGAGCTGGGGTGCAGTGCCAGAGTAGCTGGGAGGTTAGAGGAGGGGTGGGAATGGGGAAGTGGCAGGAGAAGGGAAGCAGTGGCAGATAAGGGGCAACTGGTAGCGAGTGGGAGCACAGGGCCAGCACTGGTGTCCCAGAGCCAAGAGAAGCAGGCGCGCAGACCCCTGCCCCCACAAAACCTATACCCACCCACACCCCCCACACCTATCTACACCCCCACAAATCTTGCCCCACACGCACAACCTCCCCCACACCCCACATTCCCACAAACCTATTCCCTCCCTCCCACCCCCCCACAATACACAAGAGCAAAACTTCATTTTAAACTATTATACTGTCACCTGTATGTACACTACACAAACACATGTAAATCAGGATAAAAATATTTTTTGAAATGAAATTAATGAATGTTGTAGTATGTTTGATAATTTGCTATTAGTTTTCTGGTTCAGAGATGGCAAAACCCCTTGATAATAGGAGTACTTTTGGGGGCAAGGGGAGGGACTTCTGATGGCAAAGGTCAGGGGTTAGGGGGCTGGACTTCCTGTCCCAAGATGGTGAACAGGAGGTGGGGCACTTGTCAAGGGGTGGGGCTACCCATGCAGCTCTCAATGGCTTGCCAAAGCTCGGTAAGCAGCCCTCAACCTGAAATAATTGCCTGCCCCTGATCTAGTCCAGCGCCCTGCTCAAAGCAGGACCAGCCCTGGGACCCACTAGATCATCCCAGCCAAAGCTTTGTTAAGCCAGGTTTTGAAAACCCCCAATGAGGGAGCTTCCACCACCTCTCTGGGTAACCTGTTCCAGTGTTCACCCTCCTAGTGAGAAAATTCTTCCTAAGATGAAACCTAAACTTCCCTTGCTGCAACTTGAAACTGTTGCTCCTTGTTCTGTCATCTGCCACCACTGAGAATAGCCTAGCTCCATCCTATTTTGAACCCCAGTTCAGATAGTTGAAGGCTGCTATTAAGTCTTCTCTCAGTCTCCTCTCTCTAGACTAAATAAGCCCAGTTTCCTCAGTCTTTCCTAACAAGTCATGTCCCCTAGCCCCCTCACCATTTTTGTCACCCTCTGCTGGACTCTCCAATTTGTCCACATCTTTTTTTGTAGTGGGGGACCCAAAACTGAACACAGTACTCCAGATGTGGCCTCACCAGTGCTGAATGGTGGGAAATAAATACTTCCCTTCAACCTACTAGCTACATACCTACCAATGCAGTCCAGTATGCCATTAGCCTTCTTGGCAACTAGGGCACACTGCTGACGCATATTCAGTTTACTGTCCACCCACTGTAATCCCCAGGTCCTTTTTTGCAGAGCTGCAGCCAGTCAGCTCCCAGCCTGTACTGGTGCACGGGATTGGTCCCTTCTTAGTGGAGGACTTTGCACTTGTCCTTATTGAACCTCATGAGATTTCTTTTGGCCCAATGTTCCAATTTGTCTAGGTCATTCTGAATCCTAGCCCTACCCTCCAGCGTATCTAACCAACACCTGGGGTACTTTCTGAGCCTGATGCTCAAGCCAGTTTTCTATCCACCTTACAGTCTAACTTACAGTCCGTTCATCCAACCCATATTTTCTTAGCTTACCTGCGAGAATGTTGTGGGAGACCATATCAAAGACCCTGCTAAAATAAAGGTATACCACATCCACCGAGCCAATCACCTCATCATAGAAGGCAATCAGGTTGGCCAGGTATGACTTGCCCTTGGTGAATCCATGCTTGTTCCTAATCACCTTTTTCTCCTCCAAGTGCTTAGAAATGGATTACTTCAGGATCTGCCCCATGATTTTTCCAGGGACTGAGGTGAGGCTGACTGATCTGTAGTTCCCTAGATTCTCCTTTTTCCCTTTCTTAAATATGTGCACTATGTTTGCCCTTTTCCAATCATCTGGGACCTCTCCTGGTTGCCATGAGTCTTCAAAGATGATGGCCAATGGCTCTGCAATCACATCAGCCAACCAGTGTAACTAAATAATTTCCTTCCCTTCTTTCCAGCCAGTAGATACAATTTTGAAGTTCAGGACACTGAATACATGCGATGCTGAGGCTGCTAGAGCATGCTAATTAGCAGGCTCCAGCAGACTGAATTAATTGCATCTGCTCTGGCATATTGTAAATACAACACACTGGAGCAGGTGTCCTGCATGTCTATAGGCACCTTATAGAGTTATAGTTATTACAGGGCAATCCTCCCTGAACTTCAGTCCTTGGGCTGTAAGGGACAGAGTCTGGGGACACTCAGTGAGCAACAAGGTGCCTGGCTACTCTCTCAACATGTGAGGAGCACTGAGTGGTGGGAGGGGTAAAGGGTGGGAAAAAAGTCATATATGGCCTAGGAGGCAAGAGGGGGCAGGCAAGCAGTACTGGAGCACAGTCATTGCCACTGCCACTGCCACCACGGCCAGGTGGAACTGCTTCACACACCTCCTACAGAGCCAGATCAAGAAGCAGCTGTGGAAGGAGCGTGTGCATCTATCATTGCCTAACCCAGTCTGACCCTGTACCATGTCTCCCAGAAACAGAGAATGGAAACAGACACCGTCTACGTGCTGCCATAAACATGCTATGACAGCAGAAAGGCTAAACAGATACCCAAGTCCCTGGTCACAGCACAAATGCCCCAAATTTGTGGTTATGACATTGGTGCTGTGAATATATGCAACTATTTTGTGGTGGATGTCTGCATATTCATGTGTAGATGCACCCACTGAGAAGCAATTGCAGCAGAAAGGCACCTGTAATGCAATGAAAGCAGACATGCCATTTCTGATGCAGCTCTTCCCAGTTTGGCGCTTATGTGCATCCTAAAAAAGAGGTATACTGAGTAGTTTCACCCTGCGGCAGCAGCATTTGTATCATGGCACCCCTGGCAAGGGGTAACAGCACCCCAGTTGAGAACCATTAGCCTAACAATTTCTTGAAGAGGTTTTGCCTTTTTATTCATTTGTTTAGGTCCTTATATGTAGAGCCTGGTTTAAATTGTGACTTCACATTTTTCATAAAAATCACATAATTAAGTGATTTTCATGAAAAAAATGTGATTTGGGCATGCTCTGAGCAGTGGGAGGGAGAGAATCTGGTGCCACAAAGCAGTGTGGGGCAGTACCATGGCAGGGACCTGCGGGATAGGCAGCATCTTCAGCACACTGTGGAGGGAGAGGGGCAGCGAGAGATGCTGGCACTGTGGCTTCTGAATTGCAGAGGGGTGCTGGGCACGGTCCCTAGGTGGATGGGACGGTTCTCACCAGTGGGTCTGCTCTCTGGCCAGGACATTACTGGGGCTGCCTCTCTCCATGTGTCTGCACTGGACAGAGCTGGGGGATCTTCACTCTGCTGTGGGAGCCATTAGCTGGCACATTCTGTAGCTGGCACCTTCTGCAGGTTTGCCTCTTGAGCAAACGGGAGCCCCTGATGAGGTTTTGCCACTTCCTCCCTCGCTTCTCCCATCCCTCACACTGCACCAGGGCCCAATGGAGAGGTTCATGCTTGATCCCTGAATTTAAAAGCCCAAGTGGCAGTTGGTGGGGCTGTGGCTGCTTGGGTTTCTACAGAACTCTCCCCGCTTACTTTCCCTCCCCTTGCAGCTCAAAGACCGCAAAAATGAAACTGATAGAGTTATTGATTTTCTGAAGTAAGATTTTCTGTTCAATATTCAGTTCTGCTCCTTTTCTAGGTAATGGAGTAATATCTACTGGCTGGAAAGAAGGGAAGGAAGTTATTTAGTTACATTGGTCATCTGAATCTGTTCCTATCAATGACGGTATAGAGATGCAGAACTGATGGATTTGTGTTCAATAGTGACTTCTTATAATTCTGTGACTCAAGGCTGACATCTGATCTGATTGAAAAGATTCTGATAACCTTCCTCTCTATGCAAAGGATGGAAAGCTGTATGTGCGGGCAGCAAGACTGTCTTTTACCCAAATCTACATTCCCAGCTTCATAGCACTTTAATAAGTATGGACAATTCCAGTTGAACTTCTAGCTGGCTCCTTTTTTTAGACATAGTAAAAATTTCCCTCTCTGTTCCCCATAACTAGTTTACATTCCTAATCTTCATGTGGTGCCTATTAACAGAGCATAAATATGGAATGTTAAATCTCTGTATATCCTAAGCTATCTACAGCCCTCAAGGAACAGGGTAAAATTAAACAAGAGAGCAGGCTGCCTTCCAGAAATAACACAGCTTTAACAAACACATGAAATATTTATAGAACATATAAAGAACAAAGAAAATGCATCCCTTCTATACGTACAATTCCCTTCAATGTTTCAGAGACCCTGATCTGCTGCCATATTGCTTCACTGGACATCAGAATCACAGGTGATCTGTCCTATGGATAATACTGGATTCACTTGATTTTGTCAAGATTTCCCTTACTATATTTCTTAAAAGAACTCACCTGCCATTGACACAAGTATTGTATTGTCACCTTAGGTTTTTAAAGAGAACAGAAATATTTAGGTAGTTTGTTAGGGTTGGGGGAAAGGGTTATTTTTATAACAATATTAGCATTTTTAGCAGTCATTTAAAAAAATGTTCCATATGGCATCAGTAGGCATCAGTAAAGTGATACTTCAGTTTGTCCAGCATCCAAAAATCTCCACAAAAAACAAGTGCATCCGATGGTTCAAGATTTCTTTGATATAGGTAGGGGCTAGAGAATACTAAAGGAATTTTTAAAATATTGTTATGTAAATCAATGCCAGGTCATCTTTAGAATATATATGGCATGCTGTACTGCTTACACTGGCTCAAAAACAGTCGTACAGAATTTGATGCAGAAATGTTGGGGTGTTATCTTGAAATTGGGCATTCTGGGTTCAGTCCTCCATTCCACTAGAGATCTACAGAGAATGGGGGCACATCTACATGAGATGCCTAACTGTGTCTAGTTTACTGCACAGTAAGCACATGCATCTACATATGCACACACTTACTGCACACTAAAAATCTTTAATCACAAGTAAATTTGCTACCTGCAGATGCAGGTAGCAAATTTACATGGGATTTGTTACTATGCAGTTACACACATGTAGACACAACCTGGGAGCAAGTTTGCTCCCAGGTTAGCCCTATTATTAGGGGGCCAACCTGAGGCTAGCCCCCGGGGCTACAGGCTGAGAGCCTCTCCTGCCCCAGGGCTGGGCTGCCTTTATAGCTCAGGCACTTTGAGCCCTGAGGCACTCCAGCAGGGAGCCTGAGGGCACTTCAGTTTCTGTCTCTCATCGGGAAGTCTGCAGGCTAGTTGTGCCAGCCTGCTCGCACCCCAGCACTGCTGCCTGGCACCATACTACCACATGGCTGCCAGGACTGCACTGTTGAGGCCTGCAGGCTGCTGCAGCCTCTAGCCAGGCCTGTCAGCCCCCAGGCCCAGCTGCAGGCAGCTTCTGGCAAGCAGGGACAGCTCCACTTGCCCACAGCACACCCCCAGCTGCCTGCCCTGAGCCTGCAGGTACTGCGGAGCACTGCCTCTGGTATGCAGTTGCCAATCCCATGCCATGCCCCTGGGCAGGGTGCTGCAGGCAGCTGTTCAAGCCTGGCAGCACGGGGACACCTGTGTGGGGGCCCAGAGAGCTGGTGCAGGAGTCTTAATGGCAGCCCCCTTGTCCAGGCCCAGGCCCTTGCTTGTGTCCTCCATTTGGAGCCCCAACTGGTCCAAGGAGAAGACTGGTGACCTCATGGTTATGTGTGGTGAGGCAGAGGTGCAACACCAGTATGAGCAGGACAGGCTCTCCAACACCCACATCTATGAGGCACTGTCAGGTTGGATGCAGGAGAGTGGCCACAACTAGTCAGTGTGACAGTGCCACATAAAGGTCAAGGCTGTGCAGGCACAGTGGGTCAGCATGACCAACTACAATCATTGGTCTGTCAGTGCCTGTAAGTTCATGCCCTTTATGCAGCAACTGGATGCCATGCTTGCACCCCAGGACCCAGGCTGTAGCTGTGATGTATACAGCAGTACAGGTGGCCTGCCTGAGCCTCCACCCCAGCCTGTCACGGGAGGAGAGCCCCTTCAGTGTGCAGCAAGCTATCCCACTGAGCTCCCTGCCTGCAGTCTCCACCAACAGCTTGTGGAGGCCAGGCCAGCATCTGCCTCACCATCTTAGGAGCCCCAGGGCTAGCCATGAGGCATGGCCAGCCATGACACCATTGGCTGCCAGCAGCAGCAGCTCCTTTCTGGGGGAGGTGGTGGGGAAGCAGGGCATTGGGTGCCTAAACACCGTGCCCCGCCATACAACATATACAGAGCCACAAGCCATCACCACCAGCCATGACTGAGTAGAACCACCAGCCACACCAGCCCTAGCCATGTGGTAAGGTCCATGCTGGGGGAAGGGCCCTGCCTGCCCCTGCCTCCCCTCCCTGTTCAGCTTGGTCACACACTTCTGGCCCCAGATTTCCCCTGATAGCACACAAGGAGGCAGGAGACACTGCCAAACATTATTGAGCAGGCTGTGCCCCCACAGCTAGGCAGGCACAGGCCTCTCACTCACCAAGGAACATGTTGATGCCTGTGGTGATGTTGTCCTTAGCTGCGGGGGGCAGGGACATGTAGTGCAGCCACAGGTAGCCCTCAAGGCAATGGCTGAGGTCATGAGGCAGCCTGAGCTTGCCTCCCATACCATCATAGTTCAGGGTCCCATACCAGGTATACAGGTTCCCCCAGGGCACCATGGCCATCAGCAGCAGCAGGGCGTACCGGGTTGGGTATCCCTCAGTTGACCCAGTTGACCTCATGCAGTGCCTGTGACATGCACAGCTGGGGAACACTTGGGGTGTAGCACTGGTGTGCTGTGGAGGGGGGGGAGGATGACCTTGGGTCACCTCCCCAGAGAGGCCTCCTGTGGGGAGGGCAGGGGCATGGACTGCACCTCATCCCAGTCAACCAGGAGTCCCGCGTCCCCTGATCCTTTACACTGTGGGCTGGGTGACAGTGCAGCAGAGAGGCTGACCTGCAGGAGGGGGCAGGCGGGGAGTGGGGTCTGGAGCCATGGCAGCAGACACTGCCAGAAATCTGACCTGTCCTGACCTGAGAATGGGGTGGGGAAGGCAGACTGCCTGTGGTCAGCACCGAGTGACCCACCAGCCCCAGGGAAGCAAGTGGGGATGGGGGGCTTGGCTGGTGACCACCTGGGCCTGTCTGCCCAACTTACTATGGCCCCTGGGCACTTACAGATGCCTGATCCCCAGTCTGAGGCTGGGTAGCACATGGTCCCTGGTACAGAGTATCTTATCTCAGAAATGTTGCAAACTCTCACAAACAGTTTTTTTGTCATGGTTTTGCAGGTCCTGCAGCTGTATATGGTGGAGAGGCCACCCTTGGAAGCTTGTATGTGGCCTCTGGTCACTGCTGCCCTCATCCAGGGCCCTGTGGATGGGTTGGCTCTGCCAGAGGCAGACACAGGACAACACCATCCTCCTGCAGTGGTTGGTGATGGCATTGGAGGACAGCCTGGTGGATTGATGGGCCTGGTGGGTGGAGGATGTCACCTGCGAGGACACGTGGGATTAGGCAGACTAGGACTTCTAGGCACAGCTCTTGGCTCTGGAGCATGAGAGGCTGAACCTACTTCAGGAGCAGAATGCCATCTTGACCTGAGCAGTGCAGGCCATGGATGATGATCACCAGGTGCTAGATAGCATTCTGGACCTTTGTGCCACCCACTGCCTGGCTCCCAACCCTACCCCCACCTGCTGTCCAGCAGCAGATACCCACCTGGGCCTGGGATGAGTACCTCTGCCACCTCCAGCAGCCAAGAACCTCTGCCCTGGGTCCGGCACCATCTGCCCCCCTGCACCTGGGTCCAGGTTTGCCACTTACCTTGGCTCCACGCAGGCACGGAGCTGGAGCTGCCTACAGTGAGGCCAGGCCTGCATGCTGGCCCTGGCCACCACCTGCTGGAGGGGGAGCGGCCTGTGCCAGGGGACCAGTGGCTGCTGTAGCCCCTGGGAAAGCCCCCCACTTGCTGTACTTACCACGGCATCTGTACCCACAGGGGAACAGCCAGAGGCTGGGGTGCTGGTCATCTGCCCCCAGCCTCTGCCCCTAGGTGCCCCCACCCCATGGACCCCGACCACTGGATGACCTACAAAGGACATTGTAAATAGTTTTCATGAGAAAAAAGGTTTTTTATTGTTGCTGGGCGTGGATGGGTGGTGGAGGGGCTCTGTTTGCTGACAGGGGAGGGGAGCTCCAGTTTATGTGATGGAAATAAAAACTTGTTCTGGTGAGATGTGTGTGCAGTGGGCGTGGTGCTGGAGATTGGCAGGGAGGTGCGGGGTGCAGGTGAGCTAGAGCAGGGAGTGCTGAAGAAGGTAGCTGGCTAAGGGCCTCCCACACCCAGTTCCCTGGTCACTGCTGGTGGGTGCATGGCTCTCCTGGGGCCTCAGCGGAGGGGCCCTCTGCTGCTGCCACTGCCACCACAGGTGGTGTTCCCACTGTCAGGTGTTCTCCATGTTCCATGCCTCCTTTTCCCAGGCCTCACAGATGTTATGCAGCACACAGGCTGCAATGATCACCTGGGGGAAGTGGTCCTTGGCTATCTTGAGGCAGGCAGTGAGGGAGTGCCAGTGGCCCTTGAGGTAGCCAAAGTGCACTCCACCAGGGCATGGATCCGGGCCAGGTGGCAGTTGAAGTGCGCCTGGTGGGGATCCAGGTGGTCAGTGTAGGGCCACATGAGCCAGAGCAGGAACTGGCAGGTGGGGTCCCTGATGAGGAGGGGTTGGACTGCATTGGTACTCTAATTTAGGTCTGGCACCCCTGGCATGAAGCAGCTGCTTTCCACCAAACCCAAGTTTAGGAAGATGCAGGCATCCTGGGTACTGCCCACCCAGCCAGAGCTCATGGGCATGAAGGCCCCACAGTGGTCCACAATGACTTCGAGCACCATGGCCCAGGAAGGTGATGGCAGCCCCAGCAGTGGCATCCAAAAGCCCCTCTGGCTGTAATGGGGGCAGTCTCCATGGGGTAGCCAGATGACAGGGATGTCAGTCCCATCCAAGACCCCAATGCACTGGGGAAGCTCAGGGCATGGAACCCTGTCACTACTGCCATCTGTTCATGCATGTGGAGTACAGTGTCCAATGTACTGCAGACTGGCAGGTGTGGTGAGCCTGAGCAGGGCGAGGGCCAGCTGGGTGTCCATGGGGAGGGGCAGCTTCATGCCAGTGTCCTGCCACTCCAGGTATGGCCAGAGCTGCTTCATGAGGTCCTGGAAGGTGGCCAGTGTTATGCGGAAGGCTTCTAGACACTGCTCATCATCCCAGCTGCACTGAATAATGTGCTGCTACCAGTTCTGGCTGTCTGGGTGGGCCCAGAGGTGGCAGGGCTGGAGGCCCAGGAAGGTGATGGCAGCCTCAGCAGTGGCATCCAAAAGCCCCTCATCAGCATCTTTTCTGGCAGCAGCTTGGCGGTGGTGGTGGTCCTGCAACAGCATGCTAAAGCCAGGCAGCTGGTTGCTGCATAGGTGGTAACAGGATGAGGTGAGATGGCCATAAGCCAGGTGGTGGTTGGCACAGCAGGCCAGCAGGGGCAGCACAGCGGCCAGTAGGAGTCCAGGGCACTGGTCATCACTGTCAGGGACAGAGGCTGGAACAGCCATCGCATAGGAAGGCAGAGTGGGCAAAGAGAGAGCTGCCATGTTCTGCCCCTGTGCTGCGCATGCTGCTCCTGGGCAGGGGAGTGGCTGGCCAAGGAGCAGAGAGTAGGGCTGGCTTTTGAAGAGGGCTGTCAGCTGCTGGCAGCATAGATAGAGCCTGGAGTTCCTCCGGTGGCAGCAGGGGCCCATTGCAGGGCTGCAGAAAGTTTGGTGCTAAGAGCAGCAAATTTGTTGCCTAGTCCCTACATGTACGGATGCCTGCCTGGGAGCACTTAATCTGCATAAGTTTACTCCCAAGTAAACTGAGCCTGGATCAAATGCGTGTGTAGATGCATGTTGGATAAACTAAACATTTTTTATTTTATTAACAAGACTTTCCATACATACTCCCATGTCCTTAAAAAAGGAAGAAATGAAAGAATATGAGAGTTTAGAGGCATGGTTCAGGCACTTTCAAATGTTTTGGTTTCTTTTGAGTTTAACTGCCATTCTAAATACTTAAGAGATTTCCAGCTACAAAATTCTTGAAGGATTTTTCATGTAGGTTAGTTTTATGTGCTCTGAACCTTAACAACACCTTTCATCTGGGACAGCAGAAATACTTGGCCAATGTTAATTTAGATGGCATTAAAGTTCTTGTTATAATACAGTCAAGTATAAGGTGAGTTTTAAGAACTAGAGATGTTTATAACTTGAAGGGCAAATTCAAATCCTGTTTTATTTCCCCCTCATTGTTCATAAACCAATCACCTGAATAGGGCTAGTGGAACATTGTGCAGACATAGCAAATCTCACACTTTTATTACCACATCAGAACAAGACATTCCTATTTTTTGGTTTCAATACCATTTTTTGGGACAGAGAGAAACATTTATTCATAGCAGAAAATAAAACTCCAAATCATCCAAACGGCTCAGGCATAGGAACATAAAGCTCTTACTCTTTCAGTTTCACAGCCAATTTGTTTTAGCATTTCTTAGCACTGAATACTGTAAGTGTTTGCTCATCATATTTTCCTACTGATTGGAAAGGCAATATAGCCAAGTGGTGACTACCAGAACCGAGAAAGATCCCAAGGGACAGAGCACAGTGGTTAATAGCTTCGTGTCCAGGAACTTACTACAAGTATGCCATCATCTTCAGACAAATTCAGAGAGTTCCAGCTCTGTATTTGAATGATTTATGGATATAAAAGGGATCCTAATTCACTAAATACATTGTTCACTGTGAGCTCTTCTCTAATCCTGAACAGCATAAAAACATAAGAAAAGGAAGATTTAGAATTGCCAAGAGAACAGCCTCAGGTCTATGCACTCCTAGAGGGGTATTCTGGTTAATGGCATTTATGTAACTTAACAATTAAGAGCCAATAGGAAGATATAATTTTTCTTTTTCTTGTGGTAGATTCCAAAATGATGACTACAACTTTTATATATTGTTAAAAATGGAGTAGCAGAATATATTATCTGTATCAACTTACATTATATATTGTCTGTTTCTGCCACCATAGAGAGCAGAAATATGACTGCAGCTGCAGCTATGGCCCCAGCCCTGGGTAGGGACTGGAGCCTAGGGCATAGCATGTAAAATGAGGGAAAACCTCATCTTAGAATCAAGAAAACTATAGTCATTTGCTACCACACAGCAGAAGATTTTTGGTAACTGCTAATGTCTGCTACACTGCAGAAGTTTGAAACAGAGCTGATGCAGATATAGAAACTGCTTTTTTATCAAAGGTAGAATAGGAGGTGACTTCACAGCACAACATAAACTCAAGAAGATCCTGTGAATGAAATAATGCAGACAAAGTATGGAACAGAGTTATGTAGGAAAACGATATCCAAAATGGCATGCTTGGTGCCAAGATGTGATCTCAAGTACCCCTGTGTGTATGCTGAGTAACTTCCCCTCCTCCTTAGATCTGGGTCTTCAAGTATTACATTTATAGGGTTCATAAAGTACCTCCTTGTTTGTTCAGCATCTTGCTTTGGTGGTTTAAACAGTCAACCTTGCACTTTTTTGAGAGATCCATCAGAATCTGGGCATCGTGGCTTAGGCAAGAAGGTTCACATGTAAATCACTTCTTTTTCCCTGAAGCACTGTCAAGTCATGAGCTCAGTGATGGGTCTGGCTATATCATGCCTGTTAATACAAAATAAAAAAAAATACTCTTAAAATAATAATTCAGGTTCAGCTTCAAGTCCATTTTACAATCATAAAATTGTCTAAATTGAGTAACAGAGAGGATCATTTGTTACACAAAATTTTGAACAAAATACTTAGTTTATATAGGCTAGATTAAGAACAGATTTTTAACTTTTGTGGATTTATATACAATCTTAGCACATTGTTCCCTAATAAAGCAAATGTGAAAAAAATACAAGACACAATATGCTTTGCCACTCTCCTGTTTTCTCCTTGTACTATGATTAAACATAACTAGGTGAGAATAACACCTTTGGTAATCAATCCTGAATTATTTCTTCCGGCTGAGCCATATGTTCATGATGTCACATCTTGTTGCTTTGGAAAAGTTTATGAATTCACACCATAAGTATTGCAATTTCACTATGGAAAATAGAAGAGTTACTTTATCATTAAACAAACACCCTTGAATATTAGCAAATATATCAGAATAATTATGAATAACATTTGAAGGAAAATTGAATTATTCTTCAAGAGGATTTATTTCAAGTTTGTTTAAACAGAAATGATCCCTTTATAAATTGATTTAAAAGTAACTTTTTGCATTCAGTTACCATTTTGTAACATAAATACAACTCTTTCTTGGAATGATTTTAAAGGTAATTTCAATACTTTCTATTTACCTCCTCTTGCTCCTGAAAGTGTCAGTCCCTGAAATATCCAGAAGTTTGTAGGGCTGCATATCTAACATTCTGGGAAAATTTTGCCCCATTTTATGTTCAGGTATTGTAACCACGGGAATAACTTGCTGGTGAGAAAAAGAAGCAGCCTCTGAAGTGATGTTTACCAAATAGGACTGCCTTTTGGCTCTTATATGTATGGTAGCTCCCAATGTGTAGGCAAATGTTCAGGATGTTGCAAACGTTGCAAATGTTCAGGATGGATAGTGTCTTCTGAAAGAGAATTGTAGGAAACGGCATTATGGAAGAGTTAGTATAAATCAAACTACAATTATTTTATTGCAAAGTTCTGCCAGCCTTCTAAACCTAGGGGACATGCTGTTAAACATTGTGCCTGAAGTGTTTAGCCACTCCAAGGGGAAGTCCAAAGGAGGCATATTACAGAAGCACAGAACCATAGGTATATGGTCTTCCTCTCCACATCATTTTAGAACAAATGCTAAAGTAACATACACTTCTTTCTACTAAATTACATATGCAATTTTATTCTCAAAGACTATCACCTATAAGTACATTATCATAGATTCATAGATGCTAGGGTCAGAAGGGACCTCAACAGACCATCAAGTCCAACTCCTTGCCTAGGCAGAAGAGTGCTGGGGTCAGATGACCCCAGCCAGATGCCTATCCAGCCTTCTCTTACAGACCCCCAAGGTAGGGGAGATCTCCACCTCCCTTGGAAGCCCATTCCAAGTTTTGGCCACCCTTACCATGAAGAAGTTTTTCCTGATATCTGGCCTAAATCTGCTCTCTGTTAGTTTGTGACCATTGTTCCTTGTTACCCCAAGAGGCACCCTGGTGATCCAAGCATTTCCGATCCCCTGCTGCATCCCCCTAATTAATTTGTAGGAGGCCACAAGATTACCTGTCAGCCTTTTCTGATACGCTACAAATAAATTGATATACATGACTTAGAAGTATCCATTCAATAAAGTCAAGTTAAAAAAAAATGCATAAATAAACCACCAACTACATAACAGAAGAGCCATCCTGGGTCAGACCAATGGCCTATCTAGCCCTGTGTCCCTTCTTTGATAGTGTCAGGAGAGAATGTTTTACAGCAGGATCAACAACCAATGGCCTGTGGGCCACATCTGGCTCAAGGAACCACTGGATCTGGTCTCCATGCATGGAGCTTCAGCTGCATTCAGCAGCAAGGGGCTTCAGCTACAGGGACAATTAGCAGAAGTGGCCAGGTTCTAATTGCCCACCTCCCCTCCCCATACTCACCATTAATCTGGGGTGGGTCGTTCTAGTCTACAGCTGGAAAAGGTTGCCTACCCCTACTTTAAAGGGAGTGCTTGTGAACAGGATACATTTAGAGTCATAACCTCAGTGGCAAACGCCACCAACCACCAGAGGATACGTCCCCTGACTGTTCTGTTTAATAGGTAGTTTAACAGATTACTTTTTGTTTACTGTACTGTGATGAAATCTGTACTTCTTTCTGTGTAATCAGATGTAGATGTTGATATATTGTATAGATCATACACAGTTTAGCTTGTCCACACTTACTCATTTCTTTGCTTTTAACTGCTTGCTTTTTGTAAAGAATGAAATACAGTAGAAACAAGATACTTCATAGGATTAGATTCTTAGCCACCTGTGAAGATGAGAGGTTGTAAACCAACTGGGTATATCATCCAGTAGCA
This sequence comes from Alligator mississippiensis, assembly GCF_030867095.1. Classification (NCBI taxonomy): domain Eukaryota; kingdom Metazoa; phylum Chordata; order Crocodylia; family Alligatoridae; genus Alligator; species Alligator mississippiensis. Next base: position 116,623,898 of record NC_081825.1, read on the forward strand.
TCCAGTATGTACAATAGCAATAAATAGCTGTACTGATAATGAATCTTCAAGCAAATCTCTGTGAATTAAAACTGTTGTGAATAATCCCAATCTGAATAATCTGGATTCTATTGTATATAAGTATATTGGCTGAAATTATGGCCCCACTGAAGATAATTTTGCTGGTAGGATTACTGGATCCAAGATTTGATCCCTTTTTCCTTTTACATTATTTTTAAACGTCATATAATGTGTTTACCCTGTATATGTAGTACATCTATTTTACTAAATAGAGTGTGGGTGTGAAAAACATGAATGAGCTATTAATAAGAAACCTATGGTGAAGGCTTCCCCTTTCAACAGCTATTCTGTTGGTATAATTTACAAGTACAACACAGATACTGAAGTATTTGTATGGATGCTGTTGCAAACTCAACATTTTCCAATGTCATAAAAATATTTATTAAAATTTGAAACTCCTCTCTCCAAAGACCCATTAGCTGAAGAAACTATTATGTATGAGAGACATTCTCTCCAGGCTTCCTTGCTAAAGCCATTGTATATCACAGAAGCACTCAGTGGCCTTTCTGGGCACATAAACAAATTAGTTTTATGTAGGAAATTGTAGGGCAACAGATAACAAAAACAATAGAAAAGAGAAACTGGTGCGTAACAACAATAAATTATGAGGATTAGGTCTTTTTTCCAAATATTTAAATTTCAATGAGGGCTGTTAAATAGCTATTTCAAGAGCCTACAGGCTAACATCTAGCTGTGAACACTTTATTTTAAGAAATGATTAGGAGGTATAATCAGAACAGAGTTTGCAGAATTGTTAATGTCTTGAAATGAGCTGTATCAGGGCAAGTGGAAGTAGCGCTGTAGTAATGGTTTATACTGAACTTGTCTTTATGATCTTCACATAACATATTGGAAGCAGCTGTGACAGTTTTGGAAACTAGGGAGATGTGATGGCCCTGTTTATTAAAGTGGGTTAATAGCCCCAGGGGGGTCTGAAGATTTAAAGTCCAGGAAATAACATAGACAAATGAGAAAACAAGATGGTCTAAACCAGACCACATCACTGAAATGGATTTTGATCATAAGATATGTTTATGTAACTTGTATTCTAGAAGGTAGGTATGTCACATCAGAGTAAGGCATTATAAGGGTGCACTTATATTCTGTTATAGCTGAGAATTTTACTGGCCTCTGTAATCGATACAGCATGCTTTCAAAAATATTTCAGCTCTTTATATCTTGAAGCTGTATCACACTGGGTTTTTGCGTGTTGGTACAACTAAAAGGAAATTCCTGTGTTTTAAAACCAACATTTGTTTTCAAATCAAATTTATCCCTATTTATTGGATTTGGTGGTGAGTATTATTGAAAACAGAGGTTTTAAAAACTATTTTAGTTCACATATATCAGAATGGCATCTTTATATTCCCATACACTACTCTGTTAGCTTACAGGAATTCCCATACAAATATAGTTTAATACTGTCACTGTAATTACTTCCCATTTACATCAAAATGATCAATGACAGCATCTGGCTATTTATACATGTATCGAGGGAATTGTTCTGTAAGATACTAGTATTCCTATAGAGAAACTGTGGACCAGCATATAAATATTACCTACAGTGTGCTGAGCTTTGGACCAGAAAGAAAGATGTCAGAACCATTTTAGCCATCAGAGTAAAAATGAAGCAAGTATCTTTTACTTTAGTTTGGAGAGTGAGTTATAAAGGGGCATAACTATCAACTGAATTTTAAGCAAATCATTCTCCATTAAAATCAATGGATATTTCTGCATGGATAGCAACACTAAAGATAACATTCTGGATATACTGACATCAGTGGGAAAACTGCCACCCATGTGAATGGAGCCAGGATTTCACCACAAATATTTTAAGTGCTGACTCATTCATAAGGATGCCACACAAATCTCAGTCTATAAATTGCCTCACATGAATATCTGTCTGATACACTGTTTGATTGCAAACAGAAGTAATGCAGAAAATGCTGAAATTTTCAATTTATTGAAGGGGCACTCAACTCCCAGCCTGTGATCCAGATATGGCCCATGGAGCCATGTAATCTGGCCTGTGGGGCTACCTCCAGATTAAAAAAATTAGCAGCAGGGGAGCAGTGGCAGTGTTAATTGCTTCTCCCAAGCTGCCAAATTTCTGTTCCCCTGGGGAGCCTAGCACCCCAGAGAGCAAGGCCCTGTGCACTAGATTGGGTGGGCAGGACAGCCTGGGGCTGATCCAGGCCTGCAAGGTGGTACAGAGCCTGATCCTGGTATGTGAGGCCAGGCAAAGGTGGCAGAGGACCTGATTAGGGGGATGCAGAGCCAGGTGAAGGTGGTGGAGCTCAATCTGGGTGGCGGAGGTGCATGTTGGCTCCAGGCATGCTGGACTGGATGGGGGTGGAGTGAGCCTGACCTGGGCATATGGGGTCAGGCTGAGGTAGTCAGATGTATTCCACAGACTGGGCCCGTGCCACACATCTGCACACAGGGTCAAAAGATTGAGCACCACTGATCTATGGCATAATGATAACCTGCTGTCATTCCTGCTGTACTCCCTGATTATAGTGCTTATAATCTACTGTACTGCTTATGTCCAACAGCTCACTCATTCCTTTATTTTCCACCTACTCTTTCTGCAAAATACAAATAAATGGCTTGTAAATAACAAAAAAGAAAAATAAACAGAAGATAAATAATTACAAACTATAATATGTATTGGAACTCTTCAAAATTCAGAACTGCCATTCCTTGGGGAATTTCAAAATTTTGCAAAACTATTCCAAATTGGAGCAAAACCAATGACTTTCATGATTTCCTGCAGAAGGGAAATTCTGAAGATTGTTCAGCTCAGAGGCAGTAAGGCTGCGTGAAGCTTTGGTCCCTGATTCAATTCAGCAGAGATCTGGCCTGATTTGGTGGCCAAATCTCCAAATCCGAATTGAATCAGGAAACCCTTTAATCTCTCCAAATTGAATCGGAACCTCTGAATTGATTTGGACAGATTCAGAAAGATTCAGTGCTTCAGACATAGAGACAGCTTTCAATGTTTTTTCTACATACCTCAAGGTACCAGGCAGCTCATGAATGCTGTGATGCTGGGTCAGTTGGAGCATCCCACAGGTGCATGGGGGGCTCCCCAGTGTGCTTGGCAGCAGACCTGGAAGTGGACCAGAAGCACTTCTGGTCCACTTCTGGGTCTGCCAGGGAGGACCCCCATGCCCCCCAGCTCAGTGACTGGTGTCTCCTGGGTGTGGGGGGGCACCCAGGATTCCCCCATGGCTGATTGCCAAGCTGGAGGGGTTGCAGGCCCCCCCCCCCCCCCGTGTGCTCCCCAGCAGACCCAGAAGTTCTTTCAGCCCACTTCCGGGTTCACCGCCGAGCACACGCCCCCCCCCCCCCCACACACACACTCCTGTAGGATGCTTCATCTGCCCCAGCATCACAGTGTTCATGAGCCACACCTAGTACCTTGAGGTATGTAGAAAAAACATTTAAACCTGTGTCTATGGCCAAATTGCTGATTCTCTGAATCAGCATCAAATCTTCAGATTCAGATTTGGCCGAATCGAATAGGGGACAGTGTGATCTGAATCAATGAATCAAATTACTGTCCCCAATTTGGGCCAAATCTGAATCAAATATGGCCCGGTTTGCACACCCCTACTGAGCAGTTCTGCACAACACTTTAACTGTGGAGGTGGGGGGAGGGGGGAAGGCAGATCATGGCAGCAGCCCCAGGTGCTGCCTTGTGAGTGGGTGGGGGGAGGGGACACACACAAAAAGAGATGCTGCCATATCTAAAAGATGGTCATACCACTGCCGCTAGGAGCACAACAGCTGAAACTGCCTTGGTATAGAACTACTCTGTTACATCTCTGCTTTTGTGACCTGGTCAGCAATGCTTCATGGAGCAACCACAGTGATGACAGATGCTGTTTTGGCATTCCCCATCCAAAGTCAGCTCCAGAAGCTGTTGTCTTGGTCATCTCCCTCTTCACTATGTTACTGGTTGAATCCCTTTATCGGGATAAAGCTGCCCTGGATCTGAAGTCCCTGGAAGCCTTGGGCAAGGCTTCTCTGCAGAAATAGATCATGGAAGCTTTCATTCCAGAGCAACACATTAAGTGAAGCTGGTAAGAAATCAGACAGGTTTCTAACAGAAATCTGGGTTTTGAATTCTGCCTTCGTTTTGAACAAAATGGAAAATATGAGTTTTCTATACTGTATTTCAGTTTCAATGAATCATCAGACTACCTCATTGAGTGGCAGGGGTGGGGTGGGGGAGGGGTGGCCTCAGGGTCAGGCTACCTCATCAGTTAGTCTAATTTAGCTTGGATCTGGCAAGACCAATCTAACTGAACTTCTGTACAGTTCCCAGTGCAGTCCCAGGGCTGAGAAAGCCCAGCCTTGAGGCTGTACTTTTCCTACCCCCTTCCTGGCACCACCCCTCAGCCCCATTCCCATCCGGCCAAACCTCCTAATCCCACAAGCCACTCTCCATACCAGTTTTACTGGCATTCACCAATGTCAGGAGCTGAGCAAGTAACCCTCCTGCCCATCTCTCCCCAGTCGCAATTTACTAGCTCGGCTCCCAACATTGGGGAATGCTGGTAAAACTGGCACTGAGAGTGGCCTGTGGGATTGGGAAGTTTGGCAGGATGGCAGTGGGGCTGGATGGTCTGTTTGGGAGGTGCCCATCTGAGAGGTGTAGTGGGAGGGAATGAGGGGTTAAAAATAGCCTGGTACCAGGGAGAGGATAAGAAAAGTGCAGCCCTGGGGCTGGGGCCAGCAGCTGGGCTTTCCCAGCCCTGGGGCTGCACTGGAAACTGTACAGAAGTTCAGTTAGATTGGTGTTGACAGACCCAAGCTAAGTTAGGCTACCTCAGAGTTGCACTTAACTTAGATTAGGTTAGCCATTTTCAGACCGACCTAAATGTCCTGAACTTCTGTACAGTTTACACATAGATCCACCTAATTAGTGTAAGACCTGCACCTGGGTGAACTAAGTTAGATCAGGTGGCCGCTTTTAACGCAATCTAACTTCCCCCTAACCTCCCTGAATGTCTGTATGCAGCCTCAGTGAACACAAATCGTTACTATTTCCCTATTCACTTATTACATTCAGAGTATTAAATATTATTAGAAAATGGACATATTAATACAAAATGGAAATTTGTGATTGGTAATTTAATAGCTAGAAGCCTATCACATTTAAAGGAGTATAGCGACCAATTTATGTAAATGAAGAATTTACTGTGCAGTGATTTTCTGAAAATTACAGTTACACGTATCTGACCAGGAAGTTCAGTACATTTACTCTCCCACCCTTGTGTATGAGTAAGATACCTATGCCTCCTCCATGTACTTTGGCTGACAATTCCACTCTTGGATAATTTATATTTGTTTTTATTTAGCTGATTAAAAAGTCTTTAAATAAAGCCATACTGGTTAGAATCCTTGTCCTTATGTGAAATAACGTGCAATTAACCCACCAGCACAAAAAAGTGTATTTGTAGAGATGAAAGAATGCTTTTATTAATTTCTCCTTCCTTTCTTAACCTAACTCTTATTACATTGTCATAATACCTTAGTTTGCTACGTTCTGTACATACACGTAATAGATAGACAGTGCTTATAAAAGAGAATTTATAATCTAAGTAGGAGAGAGAAATGACAAAAAAGGGAAGCATGCCTTTTACAGATGGGAACTTTTTCACAGAGAGGGTGTTAGGGAAATCTGTGAACTAAATACACTGAATCTGGCTCTCCAGAATACTAGTCCACTCAGAATTTAGGCTGGGATTAAAGGTGTTTACAGATATGGAAAGAAAAGCCCCAGAAGCAGCTCCCAAAATTGCATGGAATGTGCCCAAATTGCACTGAAAAAGCAGTGAAATTAGAGAGCTGAAATATTTTAATCTATCTTGAAAATACCAACCTTAATGTTAAAATGAATTGGATGAGTCAAATGCTGGCCATGATGTTAAAAAAAAACATTTCTACATTCTCCAACTACTTTGGATAACTTCTGTGAATAAGAGGAGTGAAATTATTTTCCATGTGTACCTTGTTCTTGGTCCCTTATGGTATTGGCCAGTGTTGGCCAATAGTGCAGTGACAATTTACACTGTGGTTTTCAGTTTAAAAAGCTATCTGATGGTATTGACTTTTTATCCACTTTTTTTTCACTTTTTCCACTGTCTGATGGTATTGACTTTTTATCTGGGCTATGTTTCAGCTAGTAATTGACTTGTAAAGATATCTAAGTTTCATTTTTAGAGCTCTGAGTTAGGTGTGTACCTAAATTGCTATAATAAAAACAATTTTGGGTTTCTATGGGATCCAAAGTAGAGATGGATACACAGGGTTTAAGAGTCAGATTTATCTTTCTGTGTTCAAAGGCTTCTGAATTAGCACCTCCTATCATTTTAATGTGTTCCCCAAGATTCAAAAATCATTGAAGCATTTTGCCACTTCATAGTTAAAAAAATAAAATAAAAGTGTGCGTGGAGGAAAGGAGAAATAGTTTAGTTTATCCCCTAAGGAACAATGGGTGGGCAAGTAGGGAACTTAGAAAGGGACTCCCAGGGAACCCCATGCACTGCTACTGGGAAAGATGTTATTCTTTGAGACCGCCTGTTCCTCAACCCAAAACAAGGAGCCATCTTTTCAGCTATCTGACCCTTTCCTTTTTTGTGTCCTTGTGACAAGGTGGGTGCATCTACAGAAGATGCAATGTCACTGTAGTGACAAGCAACAGTGACATAGCTTGTTGCTAGGGTGATGTAGTGTCAATGGGCACAAATTGTGACACCGATGCTACTGTGCAGTAGGGTCAGAAACGATCCAAGTGCCTCCAGAACTGTGCAGTAACAGTGGTTACTGTGCAGTCATTTAGTACTTTCTAAAGTGCTAAAGCAAGTACTAAATGACTGTGCAGTAACAGCTGTGTAGTCAGGGGCATGTGTTGATGCGCCCGGTATTTAGCACAATTTGCAGATTCTTTAGAATCCAATATGGTTGCAACATGAGTCCTGCTATGGCCTCAAAATTGCGACCTCTGGGCTGGCCACTGTGCACCTTAGCACCTGTAACACCTCAGCCCCGCAACTATCTAACTACCTTAGGATGGTCAACCCCACTGATCCTACCTGGGCATGTTAGAGGGTCAAAGAAGCATTAATATGTCTTAAATCATATAGCAGAAATTGATCTGCATTCCCTTGAAGACCTGCATGGGGTTTGTAGAACGAGAAAGTGAGAACCTTCACTCTGCCATGGGAACTGGAGAACAACAACAAGCAGCACCAAGTGCTTAGAGGAAGGACATCTTTTCTTAGTTCCTGACACAGGGAACAACCGTGGGAATGAAGAAGAGAATTTTCACTTCCTAAGAGACCTTTCATGGGATCTGGGGAGGAATAAGAGGAGGTCAGTGAAGAAGCTCCACTTGTTCTCACTTTATGTTTATTGTATCTCATGCAAGAGGTCCCAGAGAGTGAATTAAATCTCCCCATACCACACTTGTCCCCAGGACTCTATACACTTAATAAACCATCTATATATTCTCCTTGAGCAAAATGAAGCTTTCATCAGTATAAAAGGCTTGAAAGATGGAGAAAAACTGGTGTGACCTTTTTTTAACTGTCAATATGTCCAAGAGCAGTGGCTTTCAAACTGTTTTGGCCAGGTATGCAAAATATTGTTGCTTTTACCCCCTGAACTTGCTGTGTCTCTACATGTTCACTGACATCAATATGTGGCAAAGTCACTACTAACTGTGCACTGACCAATTAAAAGTTCCACTGACTTTATTAAAATTTAGGCGAGAACACCTTGGCAAAATGCTGTGCATCCCCAGGGGTATACGTACCCCAGTTTGTAAATCACTGTCCTAGAGCATTTTTAAGAATGTGGTATTTAGAACAAAGGCCCAATTTAGAAAGATGGTAAGTGTTCTAAACTCCCATACAAGTCAGTTGGCATGAAAGATGCTAAGCATCTTCCAAAATCACTTCCAAAGACCTGTGCTGACTGTAAAGCATACAAGTATATTACATTTTCTGACAAGTCCTTGTTAGAAAAATTTCAAAAACCTCCATAATGGTGGAAATAAGAAATGAGTCATAATGCACTTAATTCACAATGCCAATATCCCCATGTGTTATAACTTTATACTTTTGTGACATAAGAAAAAAATAACTCTAAGTTTTTCTGAGGATAAGACTAAATCCACTACATTTTCACTGAAGCACATTCAGTGCTTTTCAGAATAATAATACCATGATCTTAACATAGGTAGCACTTTATATATACACAGGACAAAGTACAAAGTGAGGACTTGATCCCTTTATCTACTTCAGGTATGTGAGTGCAGGATCAGAATTGCCTGCAGTATCAGGGATGAAATGAATATATTTTAGAAAGGTCAGTTAAGACTGTTAGGGCTAATTCTAAATTAAGAATAAATATTTCCAAAGAAATTAGTAACAAGATGACATGTGGATGGTTCAGTGAAATTATGCTGATTAAAAACAATGTTTCCATTCTGGACATCATTTGTTTGGAATATGCACCACTGTCAATTTACAAGGATAGCAGCTGGATGCTGCCACTTCGACATTTTCATGATTTTTGAGCCAGTAAAAATCCACTTGCATAAAATGTTTTCATGTGTTGTTGGGAGTGTAAGCCATGGCTTCAGTTTCTAGGACAACCCAACCAAAAATACCACGTAACAGTTGGAGAGGAAAAAGAGAACCATTCTGATTTGTCTAACATAACTGGCCTTCAAGGACTATACATTTAAAAGATTAAAACAATAGTAACTCATGATTCCAATAAGCCCAACTTCAAAATTAGAATCTTTTGGAGAGAAGTGGACATTTCTCTCCCATGGCAATTGTTATGACCTTGTAACCCGTATGATTCCAGAATGCACTTAAATAAAGTAAACTATGTGCCATTTGTCTTAGTGAACTCAGATGGCATAGTCTCTTGAACTTTGAATGTTATAACACATAAGAAATTATGCTGAAACTTTCTGATTAAGCATTTAGCCTTTAAAGAGTTTAGCCATTAAAAGATATCACCATTAAAGAGTAAAACTCCCTGAGGTTTTCTACATTTCTACAAAATAACAAACCTGTAAAATTTAGACTCTCATAGAATAAATACACAGACAAGCAAACCTGCTGGTTAAAACTCTGTGAAAGTTTTATACTGACTTTAATGATCCTTGGATCTAGCCCTATGTTCATTCCCCATTTTATTTATATATGTATATTTTTGTATCATTCATCAAACTCACAGTACATAAAATTGCATTATGATAAATACACACACTAGGGCTGCAGGACATAAAAAATACTGTAGCTTTAGTCTAGTTATGTTATCAGTATTTGTCAAGGATACATACTGCTTTATGGCTCTTGATTACAAAAACAGTGTATTGTCCCTCCTTCTGTAGTCTTATAATTTACGATGAAGTTACAATAGTCAGTAATCTGATGTCTTCACATGCAATTTAGCACCTGACAAAACAACTCCAAGAGCTGCTTTGGATCTTAATCCAATATAAACATTTGAGACTTCCATTTAATGCTTAGACACATTCACACCATAAACATTACAATAGAATCCCCTTTCACTCTACCTCAGACATTGATTAAAAGTACATGCTGATTTTGATGTTTATGAAAGTTAGTTTCTACTAGACAGGTAAGAATGAAATGCAATTTAAGCTAACCATTCAAGTGAACAGCTTTAAATTTAATTATGTTTTTCTTCTTTTAGTTTTTATGATAACAATCTCACCTAGCCAGATTTCACTGAAATATTAGATTTTTCCATTTTTCATTCCTTCAATAGTGTTTCATGAATTTTCTCTCCCTTTAAAGTTTATGAACTAGCTACAAAGTTACTGATTTTCTCTAATACTTCCTTTATTTTAAATTATCCACTGATAATTTCTAGACATAAAAATTGATCCAAAGTTCCTCAGTGAGGTGATTGTTGAGGGTACTCAAATCTTAGAGACTAAATTGTTTTATTTGGACATACACATCTTATTGTGTGTTTCTATTCCCTAATTGGTTACACACATTTACAAAATGTTTTTTTTCTGATAGGAATTCATAATTTGATTTCCATAAATATTCTGTAATCTTAGTTCAAAATTTCAACAATTTCATATAGCAGAGTGTTTATGGAAACACTACATTATTTTATAGCTAAAGCTAAAACTGGTTAATTTAAAAGTCAACAAAGATTTTTTTTAGAGTGCCACCCAGCTCTGACATACATTTTTCTATAACAATGTCTTTTCTTTTTAAGCAATTTGATACACTGATTGATCTAAAGTGTTTACTCTGTCAGTTCAACTGCAAAATGAGATTCATGTAAAGAACAGAATGAGTTAAAGTAGTTCAACCAGCAGAAAGCAAATAATAACTAGTTAAAGCTGTAGATTTTATTTCTATAAACATAGATTAGTGCCAGCTGGTGACTTCATGTCTATGGAACAGTTTAAATATTCTTGACTAAATTAAGCCTTGGAGATTTTACAGATGGATGGTGATTTCTAAAATACCTAGTAAGGCAATGGTAGCTCTGGGTAGCATAATAAGATCACAAACAAAAGGAAAGGCAACACAAGCAGTCATACAGTCATCTAGCAGTCATCTAGAAATGATTTGGTAAGTCAGGTTTATGGCTGAAAACTATCATCTTCTAGAATGGTTTCATCAATACAATGCAAAGCCTGTCAGAGAGCCAAAGAGGCCAGGTGTAAAAATACCCAACTTGCACAGGTAAAGAATGTCAATCAGACTATATTCTGGAGTTACCGCTGAAGACTAGGATATGAGAAGTGGCCAAAGTTCTGGGTCTCTAAGTATACAGCAATACATCTTGGAACTAAGAACATTAAGCCAACAAGGAGAAGAAAGTCAAGCTCTGTAAATCCCCCATGTAGACAGAGCTTAGCCTACAGGGTGCAAAGGTGGCTGAGCTGGGTAGCTCAGTAAGCAGGGGAGGGATAGGCAAAGGTGAGGGATGATGTGGCACTGCACAGGTTGTGCCTACCACTCTAAGAGGTTTTAGGCAGGCTCTGAGTAGCCAGCAGGTGAAGTTTGGCCCAATTAGATGGTCACATGACTGAAGCGAGGCCACTGGACTGAAGAAGGGATGGGTAGCCTCAGTATAAGCCCAGGCCCTAGGAGCAGAGCTGGCAGTTACATCTAGGGAGCCAGAGGAGCAACATCACTCAGCCTGAAGCTCCCAGAATACCTGGAGATTAGGGTAGGAAGTATGGGATGGAGGAGGTTCCTGGTTCTGGGTATGACCTGAAACTACCCTGCTGGGGTTGGATGGTGTGGTGGGGCTGCCTGTGGCAGGGGCAGTCTCCAGGAAATGCCACACCCATGCCTCCCCAATGAAAGGTGAGGATGGGGTGCTGTAAAGCCTCAGCCCCCACAACCTGGTAAGTTACCCCATAGAGGGGACAGGCTTCGGGCCCAGGCATGTTGACAGACACCTGATGTCTGAGCAGGCCATCAGTTGAGTTATGGGCTCTGGGATGCCAACAGACACCTGAATCATGAGTGGGCAGTAGGATGAATTTGATACACCCAAGGCCAGAGAGAGCCAGAATCAGCACAATATGTGGGGTGATAGGCCTGATGTCCCATCGTAGATTAGGGGAATTGGGTAGCCTGAAGGTCTGCGAGGGGTCAGGACCAACTGTGAAAGAGATGAAGTCTGAAAGGCTGAATAGAATAGGGAGCCTGGGTGGTCCTGAAGGGCTATACAGAGTAGGGCAGTGCTGAAGCCCAGAGATGGGTAGGTGACTGAGATCCAAGGAAGGGGCAGACTGAGTGTGGCCCTGCTAGGGGTAGTAGGAGAGAGGCTCAGCACGGGACTGAGTTTGGCCCAGTAAGGGGCCAAGAGAATTGTCACCAGTATGTGATATCATGTGAGGCATGGGACACAGTAAAGGGGAGGTTGAAGCCATGTATTATGCCCTTGGCATTGGGCAATAAATGGGCAGCCTCCCACCTATGAACAGCTATTCAGCTATTCCAACAAAGGTGTTGCAGGCGAGTCAGGTGGGCAGACTGCCCTAGACAGGTGAGTGGGCCAATGATTGAACCGGCCCTGGGAAGGCCCCCTGTCACAAATACACAAATGAAAGCAAGCTGTGGAAACCTCTAGGAATTTGTGATTTATATTTCTTGGCCATATTCCAATTCTCTGCTTTTTCTCATATTGTTAACCAGTGTCTCCATTATTAATCCTGTGGCATGGAAGTAAAAAGGAACCTATTTTTTTTGTGCATGTAAATTTTAGATTGCTTTATTTTTGTAATTAGCAACTTATTCAACCTACAGTATCCTAGTGCCTTTTCAAGTGATGTTTCTGAGTAACTCAGGGAATCCCTGAGAGAAGAAAATAAGTGCACTCAAAAGAGCAACTAATACAAGGAGAAACTGATTTTTTTTTCTTTCAAAGCCAACTGCAGGGTGGCAGCCACTCCTGCACCTGGTGCATGGATACTATGGAAAAAGAGAGATGCAGATAGACAAAGAAAATTCAAGAGTAAAAAGTTAAATCCTTTCAAAAGAAAATTGCCTTTTAACAATTGCATCCACAGAGACTTTCAGCTCCACCTCTCACTCCCTTACAACCTCCATTCAAATCCCTTGAAATCACCTAGCACATTACAACTCAGAGGACACACTGACACAAGTAATTAAGGTGACTCAAATTTAAGGTGACTCAGCTGCTTTCAGGCATAGCATCTACATGTGTGTCAGGGACAGCAGCAGTTAGAGCCAGGGTGGAACAGCCCCAAGCTGGCAGCAGGCTCAGGGGGATCAGCCCCATGTTCCAGTAGTGGCATCAGGCAGGCTGGCTGTGGCACAAGGGTGCTAAAGTGCAGGGCCTGCCTGCTGCACAAGGGTGCTACTGCATGGCTGCCATGCAGCAGGCAGCCCATGCACTTTAGTACCCTTGTGCCACAGCCAACCCCAGTCACCATCTACATGTGCATTTCATCACAATTACTCCACTGTAAGATATACTGTCCCCAACAGTACTATCTTCTAGTGCAGTTAATTAACTTACTGTGCCCTAATTCCAGCACATGTGTAGACAGTCACACTTTACTGCATAACTAATTAGTCAACGCCACAGTAAAGCACATGTGTAGATGCACCCAGAATGCCCTACCTTTTAAATCAAGCATATTAAACTGAATTTCTATTTGTCTGTTCACATACCAATTGGAACTGGCCAGAAAATTCTGACAACATAACAAGCCATAGTGAGACACTTTAACTGCTCTGCCAATATACGCAAACTCCTCTAGTAGTGTAAGAGAAGATAAATTCCTTAAGCAACATTTCTCTATGAGTTATTCACTCCGACTTATTCACTGATTCTCTTTGCATTAGCAATGACCTTCTACATCATTCACAACTTAAAGTGACAGGACTCAGTTTATTTTCATAAAACTTTGAAATTGTGCTGGCAAGGTAAGAAGAAAATTGCGTCCGATTTGTTACGCCCAGTGTAACTGATCTAAAAATCCTTTAAGAGAAAACACAGAATACACACAAGCACAGAAAATGGACTTTTGTCTAAGAAGAATGCCTGATGCACCTGTAGAAGAAATCTGGTAGAAAAGAAAAGAATTAAATGCAGCCACAATATGGAATTCCCTTGGGAGCTGGACTTATGGATGCTAAGGATGGAATTTTGCTTACCAGAAAAGAAAAAAAATACAATTGTGTTTATGACAGTATGTGGTAAAGCCAAACACAAAACTTACTTTGTTTTCTTAAGTGTGTACTTAGTAGCCGTGTTGGTCTGAGATGAGAAGACATACAAAAAACTAGAACTCTTGGTTCCAAAATGATACCTTTTGTTAGACCAACTGGCAAATCACAAGAAAATTGTCCTTTTCTGCAAGCTTTTGGGATCAAAGTCCCTTCATCAGGCTCTGGGAAACGGCAAAAATGAAGTTTATTTCCTACCTATGGGGACTTTTTACCATCTTGTACCATCTATACTTTTCCCACAGCCCAACGAAGGGACTTTGATCCCAAAAGCTTGCAGAAAAAGGACAAGTTTCTTGTGATTTCCCAGTTGGTCTAATAAAAGGTATAATTTTGGAACCAGGAGTTCTAGTTTTTTTGTTTTGTTTGTTTTCTTAACTTTTCTATGGTAATTTCTTTTGTGTCACACCCAAAAAAATCAACCCCTTTCCCCACCTAAGTGAATCAAAACTATTAGTCATATAATCTGGGAAGGAAGGAAGCAAGAGAGAAGAGATTGCTTTTCTTTTAGAAAATGCAAAGCAAATCACCTTGGGGGTATTCTGAGATACCATAGTAACAGTGGTGTACTTTAAGTACTTAATAACAAATGTTAGACAGATACCACACATGCATCTATTCTGACTGCAGCCATCTTATGCGTATACTTTGAGAGCAGAAAAACTGTGAAACCTTAGCTGTTATTCTTTACTGTCAGAATAACCTGAGGGGACCTTTTTGTACTTACCTGCTTTGAGCATTTCTGACTTGCTGGTCAGCAGTAGTAGAACTTAACTGGGACATGAGCTATGGGCACTGATTGGGGGAGGAAGAGGGAGGGCACGCAGAAAGAGCAGATCCTGCACTGCTGGCCAACCTGCCACTGTCACCACTGGCAACCCAACCACATGTGCCATCCCAAGCACCCATCCCAGGATGCAGAACTGCCTGGGTATGCCTCTGTTGTGATCAGTAGCATATCTCCACATAAGCCATCTAAGCCAAAAATGTAGAGTGAAACTACACCTCATAAATGCTAGATACTACTGCAGTCCTTGTCAAAGCTGCATTTAAAAAGGTTATTGATTTTGGCAACATTTGCTGCAGAAAGTGAAGAGTTTTAATCTCCCTGGTTGCTTTAATCCAAACAGTACAGCCTCATATATAGCAGAGATGGGCCCAAACCAATATCCCATATGTATTTTGGGGAAAGGGAATGCCTGGAATCTGTATCCAGACTTGGGACTAATTTTGTGTTTGGCCACTATGACCATAAAGGGTTAAACCACATCTCCTTATTGAAACACCTCTGAGCTTTAGAAGATTCAGAATTTGGATCAGGACTTAATAGTAGCCTTTTGGCCCATAGGTATAACCTAGGTCTCTTTAGCGAAGTATTAGAGCTCTGCTTGCCAGCCAAATGTCCCTTTTGCCCCTTTAATCTTTTCCTTTGAGATGTCATATTTTATAAGATTTAAACTGCAATGGGCATGACAGAAATTACCTTCTCAATGCATCCTATGTATCCTTCTACAGCAAGGATTCTAAAATAGATTGCCCTTGATAGCTTACATGTCTTTATGTTGTCAGTACAACCAGAAGGAAAAACTGTAAAGAAGTCTAAAAAGCAGCTGGTCCAGTGGTTTAATGGGCCCAGCAGTGTAATGGGACTCTTTTGGATTCAAAAAACACTGCCTTAAAATGATCAGTCTTTACCTTTGCAATCGATCCTTAACATCTCATCCAAGCCTATAGTAAATGAAAATATGACCTGCTTAATAAATGTATCATATGAGAGACAGTGGCTGGCTTATATTTTTAGAACATGTTTATTCTGTAATCTAACTGTAATTAAAGGCACATAAAAAGGTCACCACAGAAATTGAAGCAGCTGGATGTGCTTATACTTTCTGGTACAGTACAAACACATTTTTTATGTCTTATACAAATACTGACAGGCTCAGTGGGCAATAACATAAAATATTGCCTTGTTGAACAAATATTTCCTAAATATTAACATGATTTTTTCTCACCCCCAGCATTGGAGGGCTCTATGGCATGGCTAGTATTCAGGGGGTAGGATAAGTGCCTAATGCAGTTACTGAATCTCAAATGGACATGCCCAGGCTAGCTCTAAACCATCTAGAGAAAGGTAGTTATCTGCATTGGTTTGAAGTCAGGCAGAAGGCAGGGTGTAGATGCATCTTACAGACTGACTCAGACTGCATAAGCTTTTGTAAGCAACAGTTCACTTTGTCAGATGTTATGAAAGGACATGCAGTAAGCAGGCTACCAAATACAGTGATCTGAATACAAAAGACAGGGAAGGAGGATGGAAGTGGGTGGGGGAAGGGGGAGGACATCACAGTGCTGGAATAAGCAAACAGGGCAATACACCCATAGGGACACAGGGGTCATAAAAGCTAATCTAAGTAAAGGGAGAGGAATTTGTAGTCCCTGTTTTGACTAAACTTAACACAACTCTTTCTAAGACTGATATCTTGACCCACAATTTTGCATCAATTCATTGTTAAAGGACTCTCTGCACGTCCTTTCATAGCATCTGGCAAAATGATCTGTTATTTATGAAAGCTTATGCATCTCTAATACAGTTAGTCTATAAGGTGCATCTTTACCCTGCCTTCTGCCTTAGCTTGGCTAGAGAAGCAGCAATAGCATGAAGCTCAGTATGGGCAGATTTGGCAGTCCACATTGAACTCCTTGCTGCTTTGGCTATCCTATTAAGAGTGCAATCACAATCATACTGTGGGAACTCCCCTTCCACTCAAAGCCATTTCCCTAATCTACACTTTTGCCTGCCCTGTGCCCCCACTCTCCCTCTTCCCCTAATTGCATGAGCATCTTTGTGGGAATCTTTGTGAGCATCTTTGCACGAGCATTTTTGTGGCAAGCCAAAGTGTTCCAACACTTTCAAAGAGGGGCTGTAGGGAATAGTGGGCACAGATGTGTTGTGCTTTATTTCTCCTCATACATGGAGTACCTATCAGAATGCTGTTCTTCTGTTTTCTTAGTTTACATCAACAGAAACAATCCATTTCTGGGGTCAGAGCTAGTGCCCTCGCAAAAAATGTGACTACATGCAACAATATCACTATTGTAAATTATTAGTTTTGGATCATTACTGAAAAATACTGTGTCTCCATTTGACGGGACCTTTTTTATGGACATGTCCACAGTGTATAATGCAGTGCTATGTGGAGATGTTGAAGAAAGCTATGAATAAGCTAGCCCAGCCAGTCCAGAAGCAGTATAACCATATCACTGTAGTGCTGTACCCAGGACAATTTGCCCTGCTGAGGAGAACTAGATACTTTGCTTATTCAGAGCTAGGTCAACTATCTCCACAAGCCACTAAATTGTGCCATGTAGACATACCCCATATGTAACATAGATCACAGAATCACAGACAATTAGGGTTGGAAGGGACCTCAGGAGGTTATCTAGTTCAACCCCCTGCTCAAGATAGGATTATTCCCAACTACGAGACAAAGCTTTGTCTAGCCAGGTCTTAAAAACCACCAACGATGGAGGGTCCACAACCTCTCTGGGTGACCTGTTCCAGCGTGAGAAAATTCTTCCTCATATCTAACCTAAACTTCCCTGGCTGCAACTTGAGACTGTTGCTCCTTGTTCTGTCATCTGCCACCACTGAGACCAATCCAGCTCCATCCTCTTTCAAACCCCCTTTCTGATAGTTGAAGGCTGCTATTAAATGCCCTCTCAGTGTTCCCTTCTCTAAATAAGCCCAGTCCCCTCAGCCACTCCTCATAAGATATTTGCCCCAGGCCTCTCATCATTTTTGTTGTTCAGATCTGGACTCTCTTCAATTTGCTCACATCCTTTATGTAGTGGGGTGCCCAAAACTAAACACAGTACTTCAGGGCTGGCCCCACCACAAAAAGAGGAATAATCACTGAATAAAGAGGAATAATCACTTGCCTTGACATACTGGCAACACTCCTACCATACTGCAGACCAGCATGCCATTAGCCTTCTTTGCAACAAGGGCACACTGTTGGCTGATATCAGCTTATTGTCCACTGTAACCCCCAGGTCCTTTTCTGCACAGCTGCTGCCCAGACAGTCAGCCCCCAGCCTGTACCAGTGCAAGGGATAGTTCCATCCTAAGTGCAGGACTTTGCACTTGTCCTTGTTGAACCTCATGAGATTCCTTTTGGCCCAGTCCTCCAATTTGTCTAGGTCTCTCTGAATCCTAGCCCTACCCTCCAGCATATCTACTACTCCCCCCAGCTTGGTGTCATTTGCAAACTCACTGAGGGTGTACTTCATGCCATCTTCAGCTTGTTGATGAAGACATTGAACAAAACTGGCCACAGGACTGACCCCTGGGGCACTCCACTTGATACTTGCTGCCAACCAGACATCAAGCCATTGATTACTACTCTCTGAGCCCAATGCTCCAGTGGGTTTTCTATCCACCTTACAGTCTATTCATCCAGTTGTAAATAGTCCCTAACCTGCCCTTTTGCCACTTTTGGCTGCTCAGCTCCTCCCTAAACTGTGCTGCCCGGTGTAGTAGTCTGGGAGCTGACCTTGCCTGTGAAGACTGAGGCGAAGAAGGCATTGAGCCCTTCAGCCTTTTCTGCATCCTCTGTCACAAGGCTCCCTCCCCCATTCAGTAAGGGACACACATTTTCCCTGATCCTCCTCTTGCTGCCAACACACTTATAGAAACCCTTCTCCTTACCCCTCACATCCTTTGCCAGCTACAACCCTAGTTGTGCTTTGGCCTTCCTGATAGGAAGATTGTGATAGCAAGGGAATGCCTGTTGTTCAGCTTCATATATTTAGCTGGTCATTTCAGCTACAGAATAAAGTCTGAAGCATAAATAGCTAGGATGATCACTGGTACACATAGAAAAACCCACTCTTCTCAGGAATTATCTGTATTAGACTAATTTATATACCCTCAAAAATACCAGTGTGACGCTAATATGCTTTTTGCTAGATTTTTTAATATTCTTCCTAGACTAATCCTTCACTGCTTCCTCCAGCAGCCAAAAAAAAAAAAAAAAGGCTTGGGTTCCTTCTGAAAGCTAAGTAAAAAGCAGCAGCTTGAACTGAAACCTCCCGCTGTCCTTAGTAGGCAGTTCTTTCCACATACAAACACACTGTAAGGCCAAACAAAAATTTACTGGGGAAGGGGAACACACAAATCCCAGCAATAACCATTACAGTTTTTCCTGTTTTCTGGACAAAGCAGCTCTCACTGCAGATTTTTTTAGCTATACTTTGCTTTTTGCAAAGTATAAAAAAATGCTTTTTTATACTTTTTAATATACTTTTAAATACGTTTTTGTTAGCTATACTTCAGGCAGCTCTAGGGAAAGCCATTTCTGCACTGTCTGTTGCCTCAAGCCTTCTGCAGCACTCTACAAAGCTGCCCCTGCATTAGTGTAGACTGAGGCATCAGAGAGTTTTCACAAAGGGTTCAGTGGTCCTGTGCTGAGCCTTCCCCACCTGCAGCATTACCATCCATTGGGCCAGACAGAACATTTGGACAGGGCGACCCCTCACTTCAGACACATTTGGAGCTATCTTGCCCTTTCATTACCAAACACATATAATAAGGATGTTTTATTACTTCCAAACTGAACACTTAATTGAGTTTTGAGCTCAAGTGCACACATTGTCACATAGCTCAAGTGCCACATTGTCACATAGCCAAAACTTAAATGAGGCCTGGCACATTTACTCATTCCCTTTAGTTCACCCAGAGATGCTGGCAGAGACCTCTCTGCCCATGAGGCCTCTATCCACTCAGGACTACTTTTTTCTCTGTATGCCAGCAGGTCAATAGCAAATTCCTTATTGTCTTAGGAATTGTCTCACAGTTTGCAAATAAAACATGCATTTGGCACTCTGCAATATGCATATGCCTCCACAGCTAGTGAAGAGCAGTATTTTCTTCCATAATCTGGAACTGGAGCAGAGGCCAACTGCAGCTCTGCCTCCAAGTTTTTGACTCAGACAGATATGATCTCTTTTTCAAACTTTTAAAAATGTAATGTTAGGGTTTGCTCCCAAGTGTGCATCTCTTCCCCTTCTCTCCCCTCCAGTCACCAAGTTGTCTTATTCTTAAGTAAACTTATATTTACAAAAATCTTCCCCTTCAGATCACAATATGTTTTCTCTGACTCTCTGATATAAGGCACAGAGTGTAGAGCCCTTAGAGGTATTATCACAATGTTGTTTGTACAGGCTGCAGTAGACCAGACAATAACTCCTCAAGCTTCAGTAAGAACTTTTGCTTTTAATTACTTAATTATTTGCAAGCCTGTGACTTTCTTCTCTGAACATCCTGGAGGAAACAGTGCTACGCATACTGATCTCTGCTACTCATTTTCATTTGGCTGCCCTATGTCCGAATGGATCTGGCATTTGCCACTTTTCTGCCAGCTGTTGCCAACCCAGCAGTTTGCCTTCCAGCATTTTACTGGATTTAGCCTGAGACTGTTAGTGGCCACAAAGCTGGGCGTGGTGTTCCACCCAACTGGACAGCCAGCCAACTGGTTTCTAAGCATGTTCCTATGTTTGATTGTGCATTTAAAATAAGAGAGACAGTGCCAGCCAGGCACCAAGGTTTAGATATTATTCATAAGAGAGGACAGCACTGGAGTAGCAGCTGATTCTAAAAGTTGAACTGTACTGGAGAGGGAGAAGATCTTAAATTTAACTGTAAAAAGAGGGAGAACAGAGACAGCTATATCAGGGGCAACAGCACATAGCTTAAAGGGAGCAGTGAGGTCAGGAGATTAATAGAGCATCATCATGGAGGGGGAGATCAACTGTACCCTCAATGGAGGAGGTGTCCACTGGAGGAGGCAGTGAAGCATTCATCCAGGAAGAATATGAAAAGTCAAGCAAAAAGCATATTAAATAGGTTGCAGGGGTTTGGGTTGTAGCCGTGTTGGTCTAAGGACATAGGCAGACAAGGTTCCTTGGGTGAATTTGATATCTTCAAATTCACCCAAGGAACCTTGTCTGCCTTTTAAATAGGTTCACACTGATATTGTTTGGGTGTATATAAATTAGTACAATACATAGAACTCCTGAGAAGAGTGGGGGTTTCTACGTGTACCAGTGATCATCCTGCCTAGTTCTGTTTCACATTTCATTCTGTAGCTTAAATGGCCAACTAAATGTATGAAGCTGAGCAGCAGGAATTCCCTTTCTATCATAACAGGGGGAACAACAAACTGAATTCATGGGCCAGCTCAGTGTACTGTAGTTGGTCCAGTGTTTCTGCTGCCACGCCAACTGATCCTTAATCCTTCTCATTTACACTGATGGGCAAATCCTACTCCAACTATTAGATACCTACACAGACATAGGTGCCTACGTGAGTTAGGCTTAAGCCTCCAAAAAACAGTTAATACAGTTTTTATAGCTGCATTTGTAATATGCCATCATCTCAACCTTAAGACAAAGTCACAAAAAGCAGCGAGGAAGAGCAGAACCCACCTACCTTTTGTGTTAACAGCTTCCCATGGACTCAAGAAGGGTGGAGAAGGATCACATTTAGGCACAAAGTAGGTAAAATAGGATTGGTCCTTCATTTTCCCCTTGGTATGGTTCAATAGGTTTTTTTCTTTCTAATTTTTATGCTACCACACTGCTACCTTCTTGTATGTACTCATGCATTGTATTTGAGCTCATCTTTAGTACAACACCTTAAAAATGCCTCTGATATTTTTGTATACTATACTGCAATACTCTGTTTTGTCAGTGTTGTCTTTAGCTAATTCCCATTATTATATAATTTTTATCATGAAGAAAAGGCAACTTTCCTGGTTGTGAGAAAAAAATCATCCATATATTAATATGAGGAAAAAGACTTCTTATTCCTCAGGCCATAAATTATAGACATTTTTCACATAGTAGTTTAAGTTTTGTCCTTATTTATTTTGCATAGGATGACAGCTCGGTGGCTGCATTTGAAGCAAATTGCAGAGCTGAACAGGCAGGAACGTTATACATAAAAATTAGGAAACACTATCAATAAATATAGGAATTGAATGAACTGCATAGTTAACCTGCTGCTGCCACAAGCCATAGAAGTTTCACCTGATACTAAACAAAACCCCTCAGGAATTAGGTGGCACTGGGGTTATTTCTGTAGTCCTTCACACCTGAAGATACTTGGTATTTATCATAATGAAGTATAATGATTTTTGAGGTCTTGAGGTATGTGCTCCCATCAGGAAGCTAGAATATGTTTTAGTATTCTTTGCTATGAATGAGCAATTTGCTACAAGTCATCTAAACAGCAGGAGTGCTAAGGCATCTGGGATTGGAAGCTTGTTTTTCAAAGATTGACATTTACTGTTTGAAAGAATTTAGCATTACACGTATTTCTCAAACACATTATTTGGCCATCTTCCCTACTTCTAAAGCAAGGGGCCCCAGTTATTTTCAGAACTGCTCTCTCTAAGAGATCATTATCATTAGCATAGCACCTGCAAGCCTGGTCATAAACCAGATTCCCATTGCTATAATCATTGTATAAGCCAAGAACTAGAAAAGAGAGTACATATGCTGAACTGAGACCTTGCATAAAAAAGAGGATTTGCCTATGCCTAATAAACAAATTGTATGCCTCATTTCCTATAGAATATAGTGGTGTGAATAATGGATATACCAAAATACAGTCCCAGAAATCTTTGGCCAGTATTTTAAAAACTAAATGCCTAAGCTTGAAATGGGATATATCATGTGAGCAGACTTTTCTGAAAAACAGGAATGTAGGAACACAAGTCAGATTGATAATCAATGGACACATCTACATGTCACTGTATGGCAACATTGCTATGGCACTGTGCTTTAGTTCTTTCTTTTGGAAGTACTAAAGAACGATACTGTATGGGCAGGTAATGTGCCATGCACGTGGTGCACAGGTAAATTTTGCAGCTACATCCTTGAAGCAGTGTACTATACTGGGGGAGCACGCCACTATGGTGATGTAGCTGGCAATTACATATTGACATGCAGGGTGAAGTGTTGACGCACCCAGTGGGACCTAGAGTTCTAACTTATTTACTCACTTCAGTAAACCCACTGCTGGAGTCTAACTCTACTTTTGACTACCTACTTTTGAAGGTTTTAATCCACATATATTCAGAAGTTCTTTTTTGAAATATAATTAGTACCAACCTGCTGCATCAAAGCACATAACAGGATAGATGCCAATGGAGATGTACCCGCCTCCGCTCTAGTAGGTGTTCCCGTGCCGCCTTCACCAGAGCCCTAGATCTTATGGGCCCCGGGCTTACGGGTGGACCCTGGAGGCTACCCCTGGTGAAGTCAGGAGGACCCCTGAACTCGCCTGCCACGACTTTGAAGGTAACTTCAGTGGGGGGGTCCTTCCTTGGGGTAGCTCCTAGAGTTGGCGCGCTCCCCTGCGGGTAGTCTTGGGGCTCCATCCTCCCCTACACCCCGGCCACTCGCCACCTATAGCTCTGCCTCTTCTTGGCTTCCATGGTGTCCTAGGCCTGCCGCTGTCTTACCCCCAACCTGCCGGGCGTCTGTAAAGGTCCTCGGCTCAATGGGCTGTCTGCCGGGGTCGCCAGCCCAGACCTTCTGCCTCGGCTCTTCCTTCTTTAATCCAGCTGCTGGTTTCTTCACAGGCTCTGCTGCTTACGAAACGGCCAGTTCCTTCACCAGCTCTGCTGCCTGAAATGCAGCCAGCTCCCTCACTGGCCCTTCTGCCCACAGCGCAGCTGGCTCCTCCACTGGCTCTGCTGCTCAGGATGCCACCGGTTCTCTCTCCGGCTCTGCTGCCTCCAATGCAGCCAGTTCCCTCCCTGGCTCTGCTGCTCCAGACGCTGCCGGTTCCTCCACCGGCTCTGCTGCCTGCAGCGTAGTCAATTTCTTCCCTGGCTCCGCTGCTCCCAATGCTGCCGGTTCCTCCACCGGCTCTGCTGCTTGCAGCGTAGTCAATTTCACCCCCGGCTCTGCTGCTCCCGATGCCGCCGGCTCCTCCACCGGCTCTGTCGCCTATAACGCAGCTGGCTCCTTCACCAGTTCTGCCAACAGCGTCGGAGCCGATTCCACTGCCAGCACAGCTGCCGGTTGTGCTGCCGGCTTTCTCGGAGCCCGCTCTGGCTCCGCCCCTTGCACTCGCTGCAGCTGGGTGCAGCAGCTGATCTGCTCCCCTCAGGAGCTCACTCCCCTCATCTCTCCTCATCAGCTGCCCCGCTGCCCCGGTGGGGCTGCTTTTTGTTTCTTCCAGGAGGCGTCCTCCGCCCCCGCTGCTCTGCTGCAGCTGGATAAATGCCCGGCTGATCACCTGCGCCAGCGTCCTCGGCGTACGCGCCTCCCCCGACTCTTCCGGCTCTGAAGGAGGTAAGTATGACTCCTTGCTGCCCCGGGGTTCCTTCGGTGTCCCAGCTCCCATGGGACAGGAGAATATAAAATGTTCGCTTATTTTTACTAAATGCTGGTATTTATGACATAGTTATAATATTTTCTTGCATACAACATTTTCCTGAATATAATATACACTTTGTTTTTGAAAGGCAGTGTGGCAGAGCACAGGGTGTGTCTGCCACTTTAAGGGCCTGGAGCTGGCAGCCTCCAGGTGCCTGATTAGGGCAGCCATTTTAAGGCATGGGCTGCCTATATAAACAGGGCAGTTTGGCTGCAGGGGGGCAGGCAGCAACATCGCCTGGCCGGGGGGCTCCTGAGAACAACCCAGAGGTAAGGGGGAGCTGCAAGGGGATGGTTAGGAGGCTCCTGGTCCTGGGCATGACCTGAAACTGCACCCTGCCAGGAGTGGGTGGTCTGGTGGGGCTCTCAGTGGCGCGGGAGCCCCCAGGAAATGCCAGGCCAGTTACTACCCCGGTGAAAGGCGGGTCGGGGCACCTTAACCCCTAGCTCCCACCACCACCGGGTGAGTTACCCTTGTGTTTGTTGGGGGGCCCAGAGAGGGTGGACCCCGAGAGCGTGATGGAGTACAGGGCGTGGTGCTGTGGTTGCCCCTAGGAGAAAGGGAGTAGTGGCACAGTGAGGCCCGAGGATGCGAGTGAGGGGCTAGAGAGACCCAGCCCGAAGAGAGAGTACCCTCGACTGGCTCAAGCTGGGGCCAGGACTATGGTAGTCAAAAGGGCCAGGGGCCCACCATGAGGGACGCCCAGGAGCCGGGGGCCTGGGGTCCCGACTGGCCTTGAGGTGGGCCAGGGCAAGAGGCTGAAGGTTCCGGGGGAACCACACCCGAGAGGGGAAAGTAGCTTCAGGGGGGCTAGGTAGCCTGGATGACAGCGGAGAGGCCACCTGATCGGAAGGGATCATAGAGGGGTCCTGTATGGATGATTCTGGGGCCCAGTATGGGGCCGGTGATTAGGTGAACACCATGATGCCATCTGCGAGGCTTGGGCTGCGGTATTAGGGGAGGTCAGAACCACAGAGCGCCCCCTGGCATTGGGGCATTACAATGGGTAGCCTCCTGCTTAATTGACATCTGTGACTGGATCAATTATCATCAAAGGCGTGGCGGGCGAGATAGGTGGGCGGTTGCCCAGAGACAGGCAGGCGGGCCACGAAGAGCTCGGCCCTGAGTAGGCCCCCTGTCACGGTGACAGGCGGGCAGGCCACCGAGTTCGGCCCCAGGAGGCCCCCTTGTCACAGGCAGAATGAAGGAAATTTTTTTTCAGAGTTATGGCTGCATGGAGCAGAGATGGAGCATAATCTTCAGCTGACACAGCCTCCTTTATCTGATTAACTAAAGCATAAACCCTAGCTGCTGCTGAAGACTTATCTCCATGGGTAGAGCTATGATTTTGAAAAGAACTAAGTCCCCAGGGTTGTGAACAGGAAGAGAAACCAGGAGCACCTAGTGGACAGCCAAATTGCCTTAAGAACGGTTAATTGGATTAGTGGAACATCACGACTGTTAAAAAAGAGAGACTATCATTAATACCTCTGGAGTGAGAACAGTGACCCTGGGCATGGCTATTTTAATGCACATTAAAGCATCACTTAGGGCACCTTTACATGTGCTCTGGGTGCGGGGGGGGGGGGGGGAGGGGCGGAGAGAGTGCTCTAATTAAAGCACCACCACATCTAATTAAAATGCCACTCTAATTAAAGCACCACCACGTCTCCTGTATCAGCATCCCCATGCTTAAAAAAGGCAGCAGGGGCACTTGAACTAAAACTTGCTTGACTAGCTTTAGTTCAAGGACCCCCTCTCCCTCCACACTATTTTTAAACATGGGGATGCTTATACATGAGATGCAGGAGGCTGATGGAGCCTGGCAATTGATTAATTGAGTCTGCTCCAACATGCTGAAATCTCAGCATGTTGGAGCAGCCTCAGCTTTTGTGTATAGACACCCTTAAAAATGTACTGTTTAATTACTGCACATTAAAATAGGCTAATGCACATTACACATTACTTAAAACCATACTATTTAGTTAATGCACATTAAGACAGATTAATGTGCATTTTCCTAGTACCTCACAATGGAGGGTGACTATACATGAGCAGGGAGGCTGCTTTGATGCACTATAATTCCAGCACATCAAGCAGATTGATTAATCAAGTCTGCTGGAGTGTGGCAATTACTGTGCTCCAGCACCTCCCCATGTCTCGTGTACCAGTATCCCCGCACTTCAAAATGGCAGTGGGGGCACTTTATCTAAAGCTTATTCAACAAGCTTTAGATAAAGCACTCCCACCACCATTTTGAAGTGTGGGGACACTGATACACGAGATGCTCTGGGTGCTTTAATTAAAGCAGCTTTCAGAGCTGCTCTAATTAAAGCAACACCTCCCTTCCACCCCTCCTGAAGCACATATATAAATGCCCAGAGGTAATAGATATAATATGTATTAACTTAACCTCATTAATGCATATGTAGGGTATTTTTACACATCAGGGGTGGCAATAGCCAAGCTCCAGCAGATTCAATTAATCGAGTCTATTCCATTGTGCAGGAATTCCAGTGCATTGGAGCAGCCTCAGTGCTCATATATAGGCACCCTAGATGCACCCACTGAGTTAAATGAATCCCGCAGCTGCCTACATAGTAATGCAACAACTGCTGCACTACACAACTGGAATCAAAGCAGGGTACTGCTTTTCCAACAGAAAATCAGCTCCCTCACTTAATACATACAACCCAGTTTTGGGGGACTGAATCTTTGCAAAGCTGCAGGTTTTTTGTGAAAAAAATATGGTAATAAAAGAAATACAATTAACCAGGAAAGAATTAGAAGTCACTGCATTTTTTGTTTTCCTAAGATATCTGATGTCATCTTTTGAAATGGAGGGATGAGATAACAACAATCAAACATAGAAAGTTCAGTTTTATATAAGTTGGAACAATATCATGCAATTTATTCTTTCTCTCCCACTGTCTTATAAAGAATGCTGGGGTTGGTAAGTTATTTGTTTTTACTGATAGCTTAAGTAAACTACTAAAGCATCAGAGATTTTAATTTATACTAAACCAGTTTGCTCATCCAAAATATTTGTTTTATACCTATTGCCTTGTCACAAAGAAGATAAACTATAGCAGAAGCTAAAAGTTGCCAAGTGAATCATGGAAGAATTCATGTTTCATAAGGAAAACCTGCAGAATCATGGGCCATATCCTATTATACCTATGGGCTGCTGCACTAATCAATACTCAATAATTTATTCGATTCTGCTGAATTCCCTAGAAAACCACTACCACTAAAGCTGGGTGGTGCTAGCTACACTTTGCTGCTGTTTGTGACAGTCTAAGGCCACATAGTGATTTTAAGTATCCACCAGGAACATTGCCATTCTCTTGGTAGAAACCAAAAAGCGTACAAATAACCAAGCTCTTTCTCCCACACCAAAAATGTGGTTCTGGGAGAAAAAGAAGCCAATTCCAACAGAGTAGAGTCCAGGGACAGTTTTCCCAAGGAAATGAATGCTTGTATACTTTCCCCCAGCATAACTCCTCCTCAGGACCCAGAGGAGTGGAGCTATGGAAAAAGGCTCTTGTGCCCTCCTGAGACTGGGGCCACCCCAGTCTGGAGTGAGAGCAGGGAGAAGCTGCCCCTCACATAGACCAAGAGAGAGAAGGAGTTGCCACCAGCTGCTCCCTGCTGTGTTCTTACACACCAGTCTGTGACTGAACAAGCAGGCAGGGGACTTTGTCCTGCTGCTCCATCCACATGGAGCCAAGTGGAGGTAGCAGCATTGCAAGATCTCTTCCCACGGCAGAGTTCCTAGAGTGAGCAGCAGTCCCTGGTTAGGAGAAAAGGACAGAGGCCTTGCCAGCTCCATCTGCCTCCCAATTGGGCAGCAGGGACCATGATTTAAAAGCTGGTGGGGCCAAAATCATGTATCGAACTTCCTGGCCCTGCTTGCTTCTTCTTGCTACTTGTGTCATTTGTCTGGGTGGTGGAGGCAGCAATTTAAAAGCCAGCAGGGCTGGGCTTAGGCTTGGGGAATGCCTCCCTGAGCCCAGTTCCCAGCCCTGCCGGCTTTCCCACAGTGCCCGCACCAGAGTCCCAGGTTTGTGGAGCGGATGGGGGCTTTGCTGCAGGGCTCGGTCTACTCCCCAGTGCCTGGAAACTGAGTGGAGGGAGCAGCACTGTTGACATTCCTATTTCTTGTAGTCCCTGGCATGAGAAGTAGGCAGGGGGCTTTGCCCTGCTGCTCTAGTACTCCTGGGAATGGGAGTATTGGAGTGGCTCACATTTTCCTGAGCTGTACTGCTCCCTCTCCCAGAATCATTTTTAGCAGTGGAAATTTTCCACCACTAGAAATGAACATTTGTATATGGCCTAGGGTGGCACATTATGAAAGTAGATGTCAGTGTTTTTTACAAACTTGCAGAGGGTGGAACAGGATTGGCCCCAATACATCTTGTGCCATTACTAATGAGATAAGAAAGCCTTAAGATGCCTGGAATCCTGGCTAAGGGATGTCTCAGGGGTTCACTGTAAAACACTATTACTTCCCCACCCTTGACTAACCTTTTTGTGGGTATCATATTTTTTTATTAAACGAATGAGTGCATTATGCAACGTTCACAATGCAGCATAGTTGCCAACTATTGTTTAGTAACAGCAAGAATGACATCCAGATTATTCTGTAATTTTAAAATTCTTTTTATGTCTGCTGAAAAAGAAAATCCCCTAAATTAAATGCTCAGCATGAACTGGTTCAAATTCCTCATGGTTGTTCAACTGCTGAAATTAATTGAGATACACAAGGGATAAATATGATGAGAAATGAAGTTATTTGTTTAAAAGTTCTAGAAAAAGCAAAGTTCATGCTGTTTCAAAGTACTGTATAAATTAGCCAGATTCATAAAGATATGGTAAAATATATGGTGCACATCTTTAATTTTTTCTATATTCCACACCCTCCAAATGTAGTAACACTCAATCTTAAGGGGCTTACAATAAGCTTTATAGAAATGAGGATACCCATAAATTTGCCAATACTTTTAGCTAAATAATGAAGAAAATTAAAAATAAAAAGATCAGCTTTCACAACTTTTTGCAGCTAGATTCAATTATCAATAACAGAGCAGATTCACTATGAAGCTTTTATAACTTAATGTAATCCAAGTTTAAGGCACCCACATCTGGAACTGGGCCCCTGAAAGATTTTTCACCATCTTAATTTCTCTGTTTCAAAGGGGACAGGAAGAACTGCATCATCCTAATACCTCAGTAGTTGATATGTCACAAATACCTTTTGTGTTTGTGAATTAACCATATGAAGTCTAAGCCAACGTTTACTGATGTTTATGACAGTCTTTGTGTTGACTTCGATGGGCTTTGTACCAGGACCAGACCTACCTGAGCTATTTGGGCTACCTCATTAATATGTCTAGAATGGTAAAATTCTCATTGACTTCAGTGGTGTCAAAATTTTACTTCATGAAATATTTAATTACTATAGGGGACCTAAACATGGCATAAGCAAACGAGGTCTGGATTCTAATAGTAGCAAAGTTTAATCCTTTGGGGACTGAAAAAAAATCACTCAGTGATTTCTAACTGGTCAAACCCTACATATGCACAGGCAACTTCCTGACCACTTCAAAGAACACCATAGTGTACTGGACATAACATGCTAAATATAAGCAATGCTTGTACAGTGGTTAGATAACTACTTCATAATGTTCAATAGATTTTCCAGAATTTATGTATATAGTAAAGAATAGAGCTAACTGATGTATTCATTGTATATAATGCCTAGATAACCACTCCTCAGCATTTGCAGGGATTTGTGCCTATAGTATTCAATTTAGTCACTGTAACTTCTCTGAAAAAATTAGCTTGTTTCTTTTTCCTCTTCACAAAGCAATTACAAACTCTTAGAGTAAATCTATTTACTATCCAGAAGCATTTGCTGAATAGTGTGGAAAAACAGACTGTTCACAGATTGTTTGCTTTGATTATTTAGTCTTGGCTGTGTTTGGTCACTCAAGACGCATGGGAATTTTTGTGTTCATTGATTGGATGACAAACTTTTAAAACAGCAAAACAACCAATGAGGAATAACACACACCATATAGTAAACAGTAATTAATTGCAACTACCTTTCCTTGCACAGGAATACCCAAATTTGCATGCAATTGCATGTACTTGGCTGAAGATCCTTCACCAAATCTCTTAAGAAAAATCGTATTCATTTAAAAGTTCCAAAATAAAGAGTAGGGGTATGAACTAGACAGAACTGAATAATTATCTATGTGCATATGAAAATATGTTATTTTAGGAGCCAACTGACTCCTGTCAGCCACATTGACAACCAGAAAGTAACACTACAGGCTCTGCTAGGACCTCTGGCCCATTTCACTTGCCATTCTGCAACTACTCTAATTTGGACTGATTTTAAGTCAGCTCTTTCCGGTACAGACTCTTAATTCCATTCAAGATTGAATATCAGAGTAGCAGGATTCTCCTTATTTGATCAAGAGACACAGAAGTTCCTTCTTTTACCTACTTCAGCACAAGTGTTCAGAGAAGAGCTGCTTGATGCTAGCCTTAAAAGATTTTTTGTGACTGCTTGAGTCAGAACACAAAATGAGAAAATGAACAAAAACGGTTTGGACAAATAATAGCAGTCTTACTGCCTTCCTGATAAATGTTATCATACAACCATACAAAATTAGTGTTGGAAGGGACCTCAGGAAGTCATCTAGTCCAACCCCCCTGCTCAGAGCAGAACTGTCCCCAACTAGATCATCCCAATCAAAATTTAAGCAATTATATTGCTCCTGTCACTGAAGCATGGAATTGCTTGTTGGTTTAATTGTTGGTTTAAAAACAGCTGTGCTGCTTTGCACGTAAAGCTATAGCTAAAGCTACAGCTGTTCTGTAGCTTTGCAATAAAGCTACAGAAGGACAGAATTCAGAAAATATATGAAGACAGGAGTAAAGGGGGCAAGTTAAAGTTCACAGAACAAATTCAGTGTAGGTTTCAGTGGATACTGGAGGGCTATGAACTTTTGGCAATATTTTAAGACTGGAAGCGCTCCTGTGCTCGCTCTCTCTCTTTCCCCAAATACATATTATGCATTTTTCTTTAGTCTGAATCTTTTATGGTCACAGATGGATTTATAAACATACCGTATTAAAAACCATTTTGTAGACCCATTGATTTCAGGGCATTTTCCGGACATTTAATATCTGACCTTGTCAGAAATCTGGAGCCACAAATGCTCTAAATAAAAACGCAGTAGTAGCAGCAAATGCTGGCTGGTGCTCTCCCCCTTCACAGAGAACATAGCACATACACAAGTATCTGAGACATGCACCATCTTTCGGAATCATAGAAATTAGAGTGTTGTTAGACTGTCTGTCTAGAGTAAAGCTGGCAGGACTTTAATTTCTTATGAAAGGATACAACCACAAAAAGAAGGAATCAAAGGGAACTGGCAGAGTTGAACATATTTGATATGTTAACATTTTCAGTTAGAGTGATGTTGCTCTAGTTAAGTGATTGCCTTGATTAGATCTTAGTGAATATTATCAAGTGCAGCAAAGCTGAGAGTGTTCTTCATGGTACTGGGAATGGGAAGGCTGTCATAGAACTCATATGTTTTTATATATACAAACATTAGGATGACAGATGTCATTGCTGGAAAATGGATAGAACTCCTGGCCTTAAAGAGAGAATTAGAGAAGAGTGAGGTGGTGTTGGGCAACTAAGTATAACAGGTAAGAAGCCTATGTGCTTCAAGGCATTCTTTCATATGGTGGTGGGATTCAAGCATCAAGATAACTGAGTATAACATTTAGGAGCTGATATTTAATTTTCTTTAGAAGTTTGGGATATCTTTTGTGAAGCTGTGTGTGGACCATTTGGAGCGAAGACATAATTATATGCTTTCCTGTGATGTAATGAGCTGCTCTAAAAATTAGAAGCAGAACTGTACTAGCAGTAGTGAATGGCCTCATTGGCATCCCCATGAGGTCAGATGGGTGCATTGACCCATTGGGTGAAGCTTTTTACTATTATGTCTCAGCTGCAAAATGGGAGCAGGGGTTCCAATAATGCTAATTTCCTTTATAAGAGTGCCAGGGCAGGGTAGCACCTTGTAGTCTAATTTATTCATCTTTCATAGTCTACAGCCTATTTTGCCAGATGCTATGAATGGACTTGGGTACAAAAAAAAATGAAATATGATTGTTTAATTACCAAGGACAGAAAAAGAGGGAGGAAAGGAGGAGGGTAGTACTGAGAAAAGTGAAGGTGAGCTGAAGAGATAAAAGGCAAGTTGAAGAAATCAAAGATAAACAAAATTAGTTAACCCACTGAAGGAAATAGGAGTTATAAAATTTAGTCCAAGTAATGGGATAATAATCCAGTATCTCTTAGACCATACTTAACAGAATCCAGTCTGGGGTTGATTTATTGTTCAAATTGGTTTTAAAACTTTTGTTGTTGATGAACAGCTACTCTGAGGTCAGTGATGAAATGTCCAGGGAGATTAAAATGTTCTACCACAGGCTTTTGGGTCTTTCTGGAATTTACGTCAGATTGGTGCCTATTCATTGTTTCACATAGCAATTACCCCATCTGTCCAATTTAGACAGCAGAGGGACACTGTAAGCAGGTGATGAAATATCTTCTTCAGCAATCCCTTGCAGTTGAGGATGATTGTCTTCAATGACTGTCTTACCTGCATGTCCGAAGATGGTTGATGGGGCCTAGCCAGGTTTGACAGACTCTACTACAGCACAGACGTGTTTCTGTGTGGGGTAGGTGGCAATGGACCGATTTGGTTTGCAACACACTGTTTCTGCCACTCCCACTTTTTTCATTTCCTCTTGTTGTCCTGAGGTTTCAAAGTAGTGAGTTCACTGCACATTCTTCCTCCAGTTGGAGTGTTCCTGGGTGATAGTCTCCTGTGAATGAGCACCAACTACAGTATCATCAGCATACTGGAGCTCAATGATTGGAGCTCACTCCAGCTGGAAGCTAGTTGGTGGTCAGATGTAGCATCATGGCAAGGAATATTGAGAAGTGTTGGAGAGATGATGCAGCCTTGCTTAACTCCCATTTTAACTTCAAAGAGATCTGTGATAGATCCATTACTGAGAACCACTGCTTGCATACGGTCATGGAACAGGCAGAGAATAGTGACAAATTTTGATGAGCATCCATACTTCAGAAGGTTCCTCCACAACACTTCTCAGCTGACAGAGTCTAAAGCTTTTGTGAGGTCAAAGAAGGCCATGTAGAGAGGCTTATGTTGTTCCCAGAATTTCTCTTGTAGTTGGTAAGCTGTGAAGATCATGTCAGTTGTGCCTCTTGATGCCCTAAAGCCACATTGAGATTCTGGGAGGAACTCTTCAGCAAGTGAAAGGAGATGGTTCAGGAGGGTTCTCGCAATGATCTTTCCTGTAGTGGATAACAAGGTGATCCCCTCTAGTTTCCACAGTTGGACTTGTCGCCTTTCTTGAAGATTGTCACAATCATGGCATCCCTGAAGTCATCTGGGATTTCCTCATCATTCCAGATCCTTAAAATGAGGGCATGAAGTTGTGATTACAAAGGATAAGATGAAGAGAGAGGAAAGGATGAGGGTTGAATATTTCTGTGGGGATTCCATCTGCTTCAGATGCCTTGCCATTCTTCATCTGCTTGATGAATTTCCTCACCTCATCAAAGATTGGAGAGATTATGAGATCATCTCTGACTGGGTGTTGTGGGTTGGAGTTCAGAAAACTCATCAACAACAGCATCTCAGTTGAGAGAGTCTTCAAAATGCTCCTTCCAATTCTAATGGGCATTAATGGATCCCCTTTCCTTGATCAGGTATCCTCCATCCTTAGGTCTCAAGGGGATTGGTCCCCAAGTACTAGGATCATAGATGGCTTTTGTGGTACTGAAGAAACCACACATATCGTGGATGCCAGTGAAATGGTGAATCTCTTTAGCCTCGTCTTTCCACCATTTGTTCTTCATATCATGGGTCCTCCTTTTTGGCTTGCTGGAGATTCAATTACTTTTGCTTGGAGTTGGTATCATTTTGCCAATTGCAAAAGGCTTTGCACTTGCAATCAATCAACTCTTGGATCTAGCAGTCATTCTCATCAAACAAGCCTTGATGTTTCCTGGTGTCCAAGTGTCTCTTCACAGGTGCTGATGACAGTGGCCTTGAGGGCACCCCACATGCTGCTGGCATTCTCCTACTGTTGTTGATTTGAATTCACCAGTTTTTCACTGAGGCACTGGTGGAAGAGGTCTTACTTGCTTGCATCCTTGAGTCCTTCACTGCTGGTTTTCTGATGGCATGGCATTTGCTGCAGCCATCATTTGAGAGCCAGTTTGAGTGACAGAGCAGATGAGTTGGTGATCAGTCCAGCAATCGTCAGCTCTTAGCATAGCTTGGGTGATGCAGACATCTTTGCAATCCCAGGCATGGACAACAACAGAGTCAATCAGGTGCCAATGCTAAGATCATGGGTACTACCATGATGTCTTGTGCCTGAATTTCTGGTGGAACAGGGTGTTGGTGATGGTGAGTCCATGTTCCATGCATTTAGTCAAGAGAAGTATGCCATTGGAGTTGACCTTTCCTACTCCTTCCTTGCTGATGCTTCTGTTCCAGAGGTTAGAGTCCCTTCTAATTCTGGTGTTGAAATAGCTGAGAAGAACAAGTCCGTCTCCCTCCAGAATGCCAGAAAGGACTTGGAAAAGTATGGTGCAGAACTCCTCCTTGTTTTCATTGGCAGTGTCAAGAGTTGGAGCATACACACTGATGACATTGGCATATTGCCACAATTACAGTGTAGTGGTCCGGGCATTTGCTATTAAGGTTGTCTATGAGGGTACTGCTGTTCCAGGTCTCAAAAATGGTGGTGTGTCTTCACTAGTATTTTCAACCACAGTAAACCACTGGACATGGTTACTCAGTCAGGAAGAAATAAAGAATACTGTATTAGAAAGGCTATGTTTAGGGTACCTTTTATATCCCTATCCCCCTATGGGGTGAACAGAGTGGATCCTGAAGAGGGCTGCTCAGTCACAGATACAGCTACCAAATCATAGTCTTGTCTTGTTCAAGTACTAGACGACTTTTTGTAGCTGTTGCTTTTGTGCCAGTTCATGATGGCATATATGACATTGATAGAGGATCAGGTGAATGAATCCCATGCTATAATTCATGTTGTTTTGTATATGTTGATGAAGGGGCACAACTGGCATCATCAGAACTTAAGAATTGCCATTTACTGGGTCAGACCATAGGTCCCATCTTGCCCAGTATCCTGTGTCACACAGGATCAGAGAGTGGACATTGAAAGGGAGAGTGAACTGGGTATGACCAAGGTTTTTTCCACTGTTCCTCTCTTACTTGCAGCCTCCAGCATTTTAGGTCTTGGAAGTTTGAATTCAGAGCCTGTATCTCTAACTCCCATGCTCAATAGCTACCGATGCCCCTTTGTTCAAATAATTTGTCCAAACCCTTTTTGAATCTGGCTAAACTGTCATCTTTTGCATCTGGTGGCAATGAGTTCCACACTTTAATTACACGCTGTAGGAAAAATAACTTTCTTTTGTTAGTTTTAAACTTACTACCTACTAGTTTCCTTTTATGACCTCTAGTTCTTGTACTGTGAGAGAGAGTAAATAATAAATCCCTATTAACTTTTTCTTTACCATGTAGTATTTTGTAAACACTTATCATGTCTTTTAAGTGTCTCTCTTAAACTGAACAGGACTAGCCTCTTTAGTTTCTCCTCATATGGAAGCCCCTTCATATCACTAATCATTCTTGTTGCCCTTCTCTATACCTTCTCTTCTTTTTTTACACCGTTTTAAAGGTGTGGAGACCAAACTGGGCATGGTATTCAAGGTGTGGGTGCACCATAGATTTATAAAGGGTTATGATACTTCTGGTTTTGTTTACAATTCCCTTCCTTAATAATCCCTAACATTTTGTTTGCCTTTTTGATGGCTGCTGAGCTAATGTTTTTAGTCAACTGTCCATAATGACTCCCAGATCTCTTCCCTGTGTGGTAACAGCTAATATAGAGCCCGTCATAGTGTAGGTATAGTTTGGGTTATTTTTGCCCAGGTGCATCACTTTGCACTTATATACATTGAATTTCATCTGCCATTTGGTTTGTTGCCCTTTTGCTCAATTGTGCCAGATCCTTCTGTAGTCCTTCACAGTCTGCCTTGGTTTTGACCACTTTAAATAATTTTGTGTCATCCAAAAATTTGGGCACCTTGCTACTCACCTCCTTTTCCAGATAATTTATGAATATGTTAAATAGCAATCGTCCCAACACAGATCGCTGGGGGACCTCACTGTTTCCATTCTGAAAACTGACCATTTATACTCAGTCTTTACTTTCTATCTTTAAGCCAATTTCTAATCCATAAGTGGATATTTCTTGTAATCTTGTGACTACCTAATTTAGTTAAGAGACTTTGATGTGGGAGCCTGTCAAATGCTATTTGTAAATCCAAATATACTATGTCAACTTGATCACCCCAATGGATCCACCCGCTTATTGACATCCTAGGTTGGCATGGCATGATTTCCCTTTGACAAAGTCATGTTCATCCATGTTCTGAACAATTCTATTTTTTAGAGAATTGTTCAGAACATGGATGCGTCCTGAGTGCCTGCTGCATCTCCCACTGCTATGCCAAGCTTATGCTGTCTGATATGATCCACTGGTCCCGTGACATCTACATAGAGCACATCATGGGCCACTGCCAATACACCAACCCCACCAGACCAACTGCTGCTGGACCAGACCCAGAGAGGACTGCCTCAACCCCCCTCTGCACCTGATGGACTCAGAGAGGAACCTTCAACAACAGACCACCACACCCCACCTGAAGAGGACCCCCACAATGAGACTCTACATATTCTGAGAAACATCCCCCAACTCCACCATTCCAGACCATTGTATGGGTTTGTGTGCATTTATCTTCTTTCTCTTTCAGGGTCGCGACCCCCCTCCTTCCCTTTCCCCCACCCCTGGGCTTAGTTGGCTAACATTGTATTTTCTTAACCTAGTTGTGTTCCTCTCCTCACCCCCATCCCTCTTATATTAGTCCCTTACTCAGGTGCTTTGTATTTCCCTACTGGCTTTGTTATCTTTTTGGTTCATGACTCTTAACATCTACTAATAAAATTCAATTTGTTTCTACCAATTTTCCATAACAGAAGTTAGGCTTACTGGCCTGTATTTCCCTGCACCCACTCTAAGTGCCTTTTTTAAATATTGGAGTCACATTGACCACCCTCCGGTCCTCTGGTACTGAGGCTATTTTTAGTGATAAGTTGCATAGTACAGTTAAGAGCTCAGCAATTTCCAATCTGAGCTCCTTCAGGACCTTCAGATGAACGCCATCAGGTCCTGGGTATTTGCTACTGTTTAGTTTATCAATTGCCTCATGACCTCATCCATTGAAACTTCAGTTTGGGTCAGCTCAACTGATTCAACCCTAGAGAAGGTTCTTGTGAGGAAATATCCATTACCTCTTCTACAGTGAAGACCAATGCAAATAATGCATTTAGTTTCTCAGCAATGGCCCTGTCATCCTTTAGTTTTCCCTTTTATACCCTGATCATTCAAAGGCCCAAATGACTCCCTGGCAAGTCTTTGCCTTCTATTGTACTTAAATACATTTTTATTGTTACCTTTTGTGTCTCTAGCAAGTATCTCCATAAATTCTTTTGTAGCTTGTCTTACAGTTTTACATTTTGATTTGCCAGAGTTTATGCTCTTTTTATTTTCCTCATTAGGATTTGACTTCCATTTTCTGAAAAAAAAAAGCCTTGTTTTGCTTATTGTCTCTGCAGCTCTTCCATTAAACTATGCACTTTCTTTTGGACTGCTTTCCACTTTTTTTATTTGTGGTATGCATTTGCTCTGTGCCTCCAATGTAGTGTTCTTAAGCAGTTACCATGTTGTTTGCACATTCTTCACCTCCTTAGGGGTCCCTTTTAATCTTTGTCTAACTAGCTTCCTCATTTTGGTGTAGTCTCCCTTTTTAAAGACTATTGTAATAGATTTTCGTCTCACCTTGCTTCCTACATGAGTGTCAAACCTATGGTCACTACTGTAGAGCAGCTCAGTTAACACTTCCTCTTTGCACCAAATTCTGTGCACTACTTAAGACTAGGTCAAGAACGGTCTTTCCTCTTGTAAGTTCAAGGACCAACTGCTCGAGGAACCAGTCTTTTATAGCCTCAAGAAATTTGGTCTCTGCATTCTGGTCTGAAGTTAGATTGACTCAGTCTATTTGTGGATAGTTGAAGCCACCCATTATTACTGTGCTTTCTGCCATCATAGCCTTGCTCATCTCTCTTAGCATTTTTAGCTCGCTACTGCCATCCTGGTTTGGGGGTTTCATAGATTCATAGATGTTAGGGTTGGAAGGGACCTCAATAGATCATCGAGTCCGACCCCCTGCATAGGCAGGAAAGAGTGCTGGGTCTAGATGACCCCAGCTAGATGCTTATCTAACCTCCTCTTGAAGACCCCCAGGGTAGGGGAGAGCACCACCTCCCTTGGGAGCCCGTTCCAGACCTTGGCCACTTGAACTGTGAAGAAGTTCTTCCTAATGTCCAGTCTAAATCTGCTCTCTGCTAGCTTGTGGCCATTATTTCTTGTAACCCCCGGGGGCGCCTTGGTGAATAAATACTCACCAATTCCCTTCTGTGCCCCCGTGATGAACTTATAGGCAGCCACAAGGTCGCCTCTCAGCCTTCTCTTGTGGAGGCTGAAAAGGTCCAGTTTCTCTAGTCTCTCCTCGTAGGGCTTGGTCTGCAGGCCTTTAACCATACGAGTGGCCCTTCTCTGGACCCTCTCCAGGTTATCCACATCCCTCTTGAAGTGCGGCGCCCAGAATTGCACACAGTACTCCAACTGCGGTCTGACCAGTGCCCGATAGAGGGGAAGTATCACCTCCTTGGATCTATTCGTCATGCATCTGCTGATGCACGATAAAGTGCCATTGGCTTTTCTGATGGCTTCGTCACACTGCCGACTCGTGTTCATCTTGGAGTCCACTAGGACTCCAAGATCCCTTTCCACTTCCGTGCCACCCAGCAGGTCATTCACTAGGCTGTAGGTGTGCTGGACATTTTTCCTCCCTAGGTGCAGCACTTTGCATTTCTCCTTGTTGAATTGCATTCTGTTGTTTTCTGCCCACTTGTCCAACCTGTCCAGGTCTGCTTGCAGCTGTTCCCTGCCCTCCGGCGTGTTCACATCTCCCCATAGCTTTGTGTCATCTGCAAACTTGGACAGAGTACATTTCACTCCCTCATCCAAGTCGCTGATGAAGATATTAAAGAGTATCGGTCCAAGGACCGAGCCCTGCGGGACCCCACTGCCCACACCCTTCCAGGTCGAAACTGACCCATCTACCACGACTCTCTGGGTGCGACCCTCCAGCCAATTCACCACCTACCGGACTGTGCAGTCATCCAAGTCACAGCCTCTTAACTTGTTCACCAGTATGGGGTGGGATACCGTATCGAAGGCCTTCCTGAAGTCTAAGTATATGACATCCACCCCTCCTCCTGTGTCCAGGCATTTCATAACCTGGTCATAAAAAGAGACTAGATTAGTCAGGCGTGATCTGC
This sequence comes from Alligator mississippiensis, assembly GCF_030867095.1. Classification (NCBI taxonomy): domain Eukaryota; kingdom Metazoa; phylum Chordata; order Crocodylia; family Alligatoridae; genus Alligator; species Alligator mississippiensis. The sequence goes on from NC_081825.1 coordinate 116,663,833, forward strand.
CTGCTATGAACCTGTGCTGGTTTCCCCTCAGCATAATTTGTCCTGCCGGGCTCTCGCAAATGTGAGCCTTGATAATTTTTTCAAAGATTTTGCCAAGGATGGAGGTGAGACTGACTGGCCTATAGTTGCCCGGGTCCTCCTTCCTCCCCTTCTTGAAAATGGGGACCACGTTGGCCCTTTTCCAGTCCTCCGGGACTTGGCCCGTGCGCCACAAGTGTTCAAATATTCCCACCAGTGGCTCTGCAATGATGTTGGCCAGTGCCTTCAGCACCGTCGGATGGAGCTCATCCGGGCCTGCCGACTTAAAGGCATCCAGTTCTTCCAAGTGACTCTGCACCACCTCAGGATCTATGTATGGAAGTCTGGCGCCTTGCTGTCTACAACCCCAGTGAGAGACTTGCCGTGCCCCTCGCTTAGGAACACTGAGGCAAAGAACTCGTTGAGGAGTTCAGCCTTGTCCCCCCTGTCCGTCACCAATTGTTTCTGCCCATTTAGCAGGAGTCCTATTCCTCCTTGGGCCTTCCTTTTACTCCCTATATATCTAAAAAACAATTTCTTGTTGTCCTTTACTTGGGATGCCATCCTCAGCTCCATGGTAGCTTTGGCCTGTCTGACTGCCTCCCTACAAGCGCGAGCAGAGGAGGTATATTCATCTTTGGTGATCTCTCCCTGTTTCCACTTTTTATGTGCTCCCCTTTTGGCCCGTAGGCCGCCCTGGATTTCTTTGGTCAGCCAAGGAAGCCTCCTGGCCCCTTTCCCTCTTTTTCCTCGCATCGGGATCGTCTTGCTTTTTGCCCGAAGGATCGTTTCCTTAAGGCACAGCCACCCTGTTCTACAACATATCCCCAGATGTACTTTTTTTTCTATCCACAGAGGTTCTATAGTACCTCTCCTCAATTGAACAATCTACCCTATTTAATTTGATTGAGTCTTTGATGTAGAGTGCCACTCCCTAACCCAATAAGTACAACTTATTCTATAATTTCTGTATAATTTGTATCCTGCTATTACAGCATCCCATTGATTTTCCTTATTCCACCATGTTTTAGAGAAACCTAATATATGAATGTTATTATTGCTAAGCATTCAAGTTCCTCCCACCTTTGATCTTAGGTTTTTAGCATTAGTATAAAAACATGTATACTTTTTATTGGCTGGCCGCTTCTGTGCGATTTTTTTGATCATTAAAGGGTTGTGCTTGTGCTTGTCGTATCCCCATTTTTCATGGTTTCAGTTCTATTGGCTGGGTCAATCTGAATTGTGTGCTGTTCCACACCAATCTGTTCCCACCCCCCCATTTTTAGTTTAAAAGCTGCTCTATCACCTTTTTAATATTATGTGTCAGCAGCTTGGTACCATGTTGGCTCAGAGGGACACCATCCCCCCTTTCTAGGCTCCCCCTGTTTCAAAAGGTTCCTCAGTTCCTAATAAGCCTAAACCCTTCTTCTCTATACCACTGTATCCACCACATATTGAGACTCTGGAGCTCTACCAGCTGGCCCTGAGCTTTGTATTAAAAGCATTTCAGAGAATGCTACCATGGAGGTCCTGGACTTCAGCCTCCTACCTAGCAACCTAAATTTAGCTTCCAGGACCTATCTGCTACCCTTAACAATGTCATTTGTACCCACGTGGATTATGCCCTCCCTATCAGCATACCTTCACATCTTGTGAGGTTCATTACCTTTGCACCTGGCAAGCAAGTCACCATGTAATCCTCTCTGTTTCTGGGATACCACCTCAAACTGCTGACAAGCAAAACACGTGTCATCTATGTCGTGTGTGTGTGTGTGTGTGTGTGTGTGTGTGTGTGTGTGTGTGTGTGTGTGTGTGTGTGTTAAGGCACAGGGGTGTGAAAACTGCAGGGATGGTAGCCCCTGCTGGGGCCATGAAGCCTGCAAGCTTTCTAGGGGAGAGGTGCAGGGGTTTCTGGGAAACTGCACCTCTGCACTTTTACCTGTGCTGCTACCTCTCCTGCCACCCTCACCTTCTGATGCCTCCATTTCCATTTTCACTAACTGCCTTTCTTGCCCGCATTGCATGCCAGGCCAGCCTCTGGCTTCTTTACTATTCCTTCCATCCAGAACCAGGAGACACACCAACTGCAGGTACTTCCTCAGTCTGACACAGGGTTTTTCAACCGGAAAGCTTCCTAAGATATATTTTTTAACAATTTTGTTTTTTTCATAATAAATATATAAACATAAAAACACAAGATAAGCCATCAAGCACCATAAGTAACATATATCCAACACAACATCTTTACCTCTTGCTGTCAATTCCTTTTTAAAAAGAAAGGCTCTGTGACAATTCCATCTGGGTACCTTTGATGCTGCTGGTGCTATTGGTGTTGAGCCAGCTAAGTTATTTTGACCTGCTATTGTTTACAGTGGTGGACCAGCCCAAGGCTATAGGGGAGGAGGCCTCAAGGGGGCACACTGCCATGTTGTGCAGAGGCCCCAGCACCAGGAAGGGTACACCTGAACAAACACACAGTCCCACAAGCACCCATGTCACGAATTTTGCCTGCCTGTGGCCAGAGATACAGGGCCCCAGAACCCAGACTCCCCCCTTCACTCATCTCCTTGACAGCTGACAGGCTTTGTGGCCACAGCAAGTCTTAGCAGGCCTGTAGTTTTCACCCCCCTGTGCCTTAAGACACACACAGTGTCACCTATGTCCTGAGTTTTGCTTGTCAGCAGCTTGAGATGCAGTTTCCCAGAACCCCCGCACCGATCTCCTTGAAACTTGGCAGGCTTTGTGGCCTCAGTAAGAGCTACCATCCCTGTAGTTTTCACCCCACTGTGGCTTAACACACACTTGACATGAGTTTTGCTTTCAGGACTTTGAGGTGCAGTTTCTCAGAAACCCCTGCACCTATTACCTTGAAACTTGGCACACTTCATGCTCTCAGTAGAGGCTACCAACTCTTCATGTTTCATCCAAAGCAGCCAAAAGACAACAAAGTTATAGATATTTCATTGATTTCCCCCGTATACCCTATGGCCGAATCTCAGAATCGGCTCTGAATCTTACGAAGCAATTCGGCCGAATCGAATCAGAAAAAAGATTTGGATCTCCAAATGATTTAGTCTAGGGCATCTGGATTGGATGAATCCAAATCAAATAGTTCTCTATTTGCACAGGCCTATTACCTAGCCTAATTACAGACAGTCAAAAAACCCAAGGCTGAATTGATCGAAGCTTCACAGGTCTAAACTGCACAGATTGAACTGAAAAGCAAGTGAACAGACAATCACTTTTGATTCTGGAAATGCAGCCACATGTCTGCAGTGGCTCAAGCCAGAAGCTAGGGAGTGCTAGAGCATGCCTCCTTGCTGGGCTGGAGCAGACAGCTTGGACCAAGGCTATCCCACTCATGCTGTGAGGGGTGGAAAGGGGTTATGGTGGAGATGCAAAGCATCCTAGGATGCTGGAGGACTGAAAGTTAACTTGAATGTGGAGAGGGGATCTAGGGCAGAAGTTCAATAAACCAGTTTAACTTAAATCAGTTAAGTCTGATGCTACATCCATCCAGGTTTGTCTTAAACCTGTTTCAACCATTTTGAAAGCATTTTATGTACACTGAACTTCTGTTCTATTACAGATATAAACCAGTTTCCAACCAGTTGCACATAAATCAGTGTAACTTCTGTCCCTAGCCCTAGTGGGTATATCCTGCAGTACTTCGTGTAGTGCAGCCTCAATACATTTTAAGTGTATATAACCAATTTTTAAATGCTCCCAAAATACTATACATGGGAATTAGTGTTATATCATGTCCAGGTGTTTGCTTTTAATGGACAGACTGAATTGAATTCAGTGATAAAATGATCAGACTTGGTGCTGAATTAAAAACAGATGATTTCACACTGTAAATGTGATTTTTATTTCTACTCAGCTCTTTCAGTGTATGATGTTTTATTTAGAATTTAATTGTACAAAAGATGACCAAGTTTCTGTTTTGGGATTTGTTGGTGCAGGTATTGTATTGCTGTTAATTTTACCAATACCTCATAACTCCTGATAAGTACACAGTAAACATAATTTCACACATCACAGTGCATACAGTCAATGATTAAATAGCCTGCTTAGATTTTTCCAACATGTATTGCCAAAAGTTCTTTCTTATATTTTGGAACCAAAAAAAACTGTTCAGGTTTTCTAATTTACTGGTTTAATCACTAGTTTATCAGATCTAAAAAAAAATGTGAACTCATATCCTTTAATAAATAGATGAGTTTCTCACCTGCTAAAGTTTCTCACCTTGTACCCTCTGAAGGAATTTCAATTTCTAAGTCATAACAGAATTTTTCCAAAATGTAACATAACTTTTGCTAACTTTCTTGCTTTCAATATTTCTTGGCTAATATAGATTAGGGAACAACGGAGTCAAACTATTTTTTATGGGCTTAGTTATCTGACCTTTTTCCTACGTATTTTGGCTAACAATTTATGAGAGAACTGTCCATATATTTTTTTACGACCTATAATAGAATTCCACTCTGTCACCCCCCGCCCCATTCCCAAGATGTACAAATTGACAGAACAGAAGCAATTCATTGCATTTCCCCCCAAATATAAACAAATACCTATAAACACACTAATCAACTAAAGCACTGATGTTCTTATTCTATTGCTGCAAAGTCACTCCTTGCTTTACTGAAATGAGAGGAGAGCTGTCATTTTTGGAGAGGAATATCACACTCCCAGTTTTATCTGATCATTTGCAATTTTCCCATACGAGAGTGCCTCTACGCTTGTTACTTTCTTTATTTGTTCATCCAATGCTTTTGTTCTATATCATTACATTACCTGGGAATGAAAAGGCCAAATCTCTTATGAAGTATTTTTGAAGCTGGGGCCAAGTGATAGGTACATAATGAGAGTGAAAGTTATCATTTTCCATCTGAGGCTAGTTCTAGAGGAGTTGTTTTGTGTTGTTTTGTTCTTAATTGAATACAGTGGACTATCCATGGAGATGACATTATAAGGCCAGCAAAACCTAGAAGAGCTGATTGTTGTGGTTTGCTTTGCAATGCTTCTTAAATGCCAGCCAAATGACTTGTGTCTCAATGACTCTGGGGATAGTACTTCAGCTTCAATGTTAAACAGATCTCCCCACACCCCCAGTCCTCCTTTCTAGATGTTAATAGTACTGACAAACTCTCAGCAAAATAGTGGGTTTTACATGACTCTAAACAATGAGAAGATTGTTTGAATCTCAGTGGCTTAAGGCTCCTATTTATTTTCATTGCCCACATCTATAGGTCAAATTGATTATTCAAAAGGGACTGAAATTGATACAGGCTACTTCATAGTTCTGACATTTCTGCTTCCCCAATGTGTTGCAGTAAAGGTTATTGACCTATTTAAGGTTGAGTAAGTCCACAGAGAATGTGCTATGGGACATTTGGGCACTAAAAGCCAATATGAGATTTTCACTTTTGTAATATTTATTACATAATTCCAATTACTGGCTACATTTACAGTGTCATATTTACAGACTGGAAAGGGATTAAGTTTATAGTGTGATTCCCAGCATGCTTAACATATGTGTCTCCTTTTTTCATTATTTATCATTATTCTTTAGCCCTCAAACCCCACACTGTTGTGCTTGGGAATATTTGGTCCATTTCAGTTTGACAGCCTCACTCCATACATTTTAGCTATACTGACTTTGTTTTAGCTACACGGACTTTGTCCAAATGTCACAGGACAGCTGAGAATACTTTCTGAACCATGAAGAATCAATGTTTAAACCACAGCTTGGTGTGATGATGCATTTATTAAATAAAGCTAAACTAGATCACATCAGAAAATATTAGGTTCTTTTTTTTCCAAATACTGTAGGAATTGTGCAGCATGAATCCTCTCCATATTTATATTGGGAGGGACAGGATATTTTTGCTTTTTATTATCAGCAAACAGTACTGAGGTTTAGGAAAGTTTGCTGCCTACAGTAGAGTGGAGGACAATATGCCATCTAAAAAGATTATAGCTTTCAGGATAGCATCATAAAATAAACAGGCTTGGAATGAATATATTTTTTAGCCATTTCAAGAGACTATTACTGATGCTTATTTCCAAGTAATTTTCTAAAGAGCAGATTTTACAGAAATGTATACCCCAGTTAGCAATTCAAACCAAATGGGTTACATTATTATTACTGAAAAAGAAACTGTAATGACCCAAGGATAGTCCTGCCAGTTTCCTAACTAATGAAGACATTGTTCCTGTTAATTCTTCCTATGACATTTGGGAATTTAGTGACACAGGGCTGCCCATATCCAGTAAACTTTATGGTTATGTAATGTGCAACCATGTCTTAGCAACATGATTTAAAGCATACTTCAAAATTTTCTGTTGTGTTTCTGTTTATTTTCATAAGATGACAAATAAGCAACCCCTGATATTAGTAATTAAAATATCATCCATCTGAACCTCCAAAAATGTATAGCGATCATACATTTAATGTCAAAGCTCATGTCTGCCTTTGGCTAAGTACAGATACTAAAAAAAAACAGAGGCTGAATCAATTCAGTCTTTGCAAGTTAGTCTAAGCTGTATAGCTTGAACTGAGAAGCAAGTGAACATTCATTTTCAATTCCAGAAATGCAGCCACATGCCTGCAGTGGCTCAGGCTAGAAGCTGGGAGATGCTACAGCACATCTCCCAGCCTGCCAACCACTGCCAAAGGGAAGGGAGGAAGCTCTAAGTCTTCTCCCCCATCCCTGCTCAAGTGGAGGACACATGACCAGGCCCCAGCCTGTGGCCAGCATACTGAGGCCATGGGGAGGGAGGCTTAACTACCCTGCCCCTCCACGTGGCCCACATGAGACCCCAGGCCAGGCTTATCCCACCCACCACTCCCAGCCTGGGCCACCATGCTGCAGGGGGAGACAGGAGTTTAAACCCTAACCTTGGCATGCAGGGGAGCCCAGCCAGGGCCTGTATGGTGGGGGCAGAGTGGTGGAGCAGTACCTGCCAGCCTTTCCCCTCCCCACCTTGAGAGGAGACTGGGGGCATGGCCACACCCCAGCCCCAGCCCCAGGCCAGCAGGCTGAGGGGGGGAGGAAGGTTTAAATACCTGTCATGGCCATGTGGGACCCCAGTCCAGGTCTCCTGGGGGGCAGAAGCAGCCCCTGCCAGGCTTCTGTCCCTTCCTCTCTGCTCAACAGGGGGAGAGGCAGCTCCTGTCAGCACTTTGTTTCTCCTGCTCAACTGGAGAGAGGGTCCGTGGCCATGCCCCACCCAGGACCAGCAGGCTGGGGGAGGGGAAGGGAGGGAGGGGAACTTAAGTCCCCACTCCCTGGCCATATGGGATCCCGGACTGGGTCTGAGGGGGGTGCCCCTGCCAGCCCCCTGCCCGCCCTGCTTGAGTGGAGAATAGGGGACATGGCCATGCCCCGGCCCAGTTTTTGCACACTGAGGTGGAGAGGGAGGGAGTTTAAAACCCTTTTCTGGCCCATGCGGGACCCCAGCTGGGATCTTAGGGGGGGACAGCCTCTGCTAGGCTTTTTCCCCAACCCCATTCTAGTGAGTTGGTGAGCAGCTCCTGCCAGGCTTTTGCCCCTTTCTGGCTCAAATGGAGAGCTGGGGCAGATGGAGACCCCTACGGTGAGGGAGGGAGTGAGGCAGGGACACTCCACTCTGCTACCTTTTCCTCAGGTGCCCCGTGCAGAGTGACCTGAGCAGGGGTGGCGGGAGCTATATACCACTAAATTCCCCATACCCCCCCCCCCCCAGCATCACCACCACTACTTGCCCTTGTACAGCTGAGTCAACCGCAAGCCCAGCTTCCCTGCTTGGAAGAGGCTGGTACAGCTCCTGGCCCCAAGCCTGCAGTAAGGAACCCGCGCTTGCCACATGCAAAAATTGCGGGGGGGGGGCACATGCCCTCCATGCCTACCCCGGTGGTACATGCAGCAGCAGGGAGCTGCCCCCCTCTCCCCACCCCTCTGCCACCCACAGCTCCATCCCACGCCCCGTACTGGGGTCCCATTCAACCCTTGCCTCTGCTCCACCCCTTCCCTCACTGTGGGGGGCCTCGATCTGACCCCACCACACACCCTTTCCCCCATTAGACTTACCTGAGGGATCTGGCTGCCTGGCTGTGCTTCTGGCCACGTGTACGGCAGCACCTTTAATTCTGCAGGTTCCTCCCCCACCACCTACACCACTGATTGGTGGAGGGGCCCCACTTGTGGCTCGCTTCTAGGCAGGGAAGTGAAAGACGCGGTTTTAAACTTGGTTCCGTTTTTGTCTTCCCACCGCTGATTTGCTGAGAGACCCTGGCACCCCTGCTGCTTGCTGCCCACCAGCAGGGAGACAAAAATGGTGTCAGGTTTAAAACCACAGTTTTTGCTTCCCTGCTGATAAGGACTGCACTACAAGTGGGGACTTTGATTGGCAGGGTCCCTGGGACCAGACCCCACTGGCCCATGCATTAATTTGCCTATGCTTACTGCACTTGCTTTATTATGGGATTCTTAACAGGTAGTCTCTAACAACAAAGAAACTACTGAACATCAAATAGGAGCACAAATTGTTGTGAAAGCCTCAGGGTACAGGTACAATTGAATTTACTACATAATTAACTGTGTCATTGGGAACCCTAATAGTTGTTGCATTTGCACATGTGATTAAATATGATTACTTCCAACTCATTTACCCTCTTTTGGTAATGAGCTCATTTCCCATAATTGAATTGTAGAGGGGTGTATTGCATTTTGGAATCCTGACAATGAATTGTTAAGGCTTCCATTTCATTACATTTTTACAAAGTTAAAATGAAACCTTTTAAGAAACACACACGGTTGGTGAACTAGTTTGAAAGAAAGAAAAAAAAAACAAACCCAAATCTCTCTAAAACTTTTATCCAAATCTGAGCCAAAAATTAATAATAAAGATTTTTAAAAGCCCAGCTATTATTTTGACATTATTTTTCATTTTCACTCTCCTTAGCATTTCCCAGTTTCATTTGAGTCAAGAAGCAGGGCCGTCAAAACACCATAAAGAGAAGACTGTTCATGAAATTATCAGCTAAGTCAGAAATAGCATACATAACCCAGAAAAAGCTCATCCTGGTGATATATTCTATAAGAGGACTGTATTTTGCAATTGGATATATGAACATAGGCACCCACACAATGCAGTTTCATACATTTGGTAATAATTTCTAGTACACCTACTGCAACATCAGAGCCCATATTTTTTCAAGATTAGATGCTTGAGGTGTATTTCAGTATTTAAAGAAGCATTTTATTTTTCCAAGACTATTCTAAATTACTGATTTTTTTTTTTTTACATCCACCTCTTACCTTTGGGAGAATGAAATGGGGGGGGGGGGAGAGGGAGAGGGATTGAAGACTGTCATCCAGTCAAGTGACACCCATTTTACACTAAGTGCAGGACCTCCACCTAACCCAGGTGGTGTCCAGTCCCACCAGAGGTAGCACCTTGCTAGACCTGGTCTTAGCAATAGGGGGTGATCTCGTGGGGCACCTGCGAATACACAGTAACCTGAGAGATAGTGACCATCACTTGGTAGAGTTCACTATCCAGTGAAGGGCGAGAAAAATATCCAGTGATGCTAAGCTGTTAGACTTCAGAACAGCCAACTTTAGTAAACTTAGAAATCTAGTTAGTGAGGTGGTGGAACTCAAGAGCAACGAGCTAGTGGGGGGTCCAAGAGGGTTGGAAGTTTCTCAAGGGAGTGATCCTTGGGGCACAAAAGGAGTCTATCCCCTTACACAGGAAAGGGGCTAAGGGTTTTAAAAAAGCCCCCTTGACCGAACAGGGAGCTCCAGGAAAGACTAGGGGCAAAGAAAGAGATTTATAGGCAGTGGAAGTAGGAGGCAGCCACCAAGGAGGCATCCACCACCCTGATGCACTATTGCAGGGAGTCAGTTAGGCAGGCCAAGGCAGAACTGGAGCTTAAGACAGCTTCAACAATTAAGGACAATAAAAAGTCCTTCTACAGATACATACTGAGCAAAAGGAAAGTACAGAGTAACATAGGGTCCCTGCAGGACAAATCAGGTCAGTTGGTGGTTGACGCAGAGAAAAAGGTAGAGCTCTTCAATGAGTTATTTGCTTCAGTATTCTTAAATACTGACCAAGACAATTCCCCCACCTTGAGCATAGACAGATGTTCAAAAGGCACCAGACTGCCAAAGGTTAGTGCTGACTTAGTTAAAGAGCACTTGGAAGGGCTGGATGGGTACAAGTTAGCTGGCTCGGATGGTGATCTTCATCCACAGGTGCTGAAGGAATTGGCCAGTGTCATAGTTGAGCTGCTGGCATGGCTGTTTGAGCACTCATGGTGCTCCAGCCAGGTCCTTGGGGACTGGAAAAGGGTCAACGTAGTGCCCATTTTTAAGAAGGGGAGGACGGATTGTCCCAGGGGAAGGAGCCCTGAAAAGAAGAAACACTTATCTCCTGCAGGGAAGAGCAAGCCGCACCAAGGAGAACCATTGGTGTGGTTCATCAGCCACTTTTATTGCCAGCTGGTGGTGGCACCAGCAGATGATGTCATAAAAAACTGCTGCCTGGTGGATTTAAAAGCCGGAGGCGGCAGAGATGACTGGGACGCTGAGGGACGAAGGTGCTCCCCAGCCAACATTCTAGGGAAGCCAACAGCCCCGGCAGGGGCAAAATGGAAATCTCTTAAAAGGGGCTCGCCCTGCACTGGTGAGGCCCACCACACTGACCAGCAGGACAGTCAAGAAAGAGAGGGACGACATTGGGGGACCAGAGATGGTCTAAGCTGGTGGACCCATGAGTGGGGTGGGCAGAACCCTACACCCAGACCCTTTCATTATTTTTCTTCTCTTTTTGTTTTTGTTCTTGACCTATCCTAGCTTGGAGGGCACATGGAGGGTGCCCACCCTGCCCCAGAAAGACCCTTCACAGGTCCTGGGCCATGGAGAAAGATCAAGGCAAATTTGGGCAAGAGCCTCAGAGGAGGGGCGAGAGCAAAAGCAGAGATAATTGTACGCCCCATGGTTGTCAGGAGTAGCAGAGCTGAGAAGTGGGCCGAAGACCTATCACCCAGCAGCCCAGAAGGTTGGCGCTTGGTTGGGTGTAGGGAAGGTGGATCCCTAAGAATGTCTCCGGTGAGGGATAGCAGGAGTAGTGAGGAACCCCAGGAGGAAGCCCGCTCCAGGAACATATAGAGTCGACCCGCAGCAGGTGACAGTCAGGGCTCCCCTCAGGGTGGAGCATTACCCGATGCCCAATTATGGGGACACACTGCTCAGATGGGGCCAGGAGAATGTTTGAAGGCTGCCCGTGACCACCTATTCGAAGTCCGACGGGGGCAAAGTGGCGTAGCTGACAGGATGTTGCAGGGGAACCTGTGGGAGACCAACTACTCCGCAATGCAGCTGGCAGCGATGACCCCCTCTGATCTTCTGGGCCAGAATCTGCAGGCTCTTACCCAAATAATAGATGCCCAGCAACAAATGATAGATAGACACCAGGATTGGCTACAACATAGTGTAACCACCTTCAAAATGCGCAAGATGTCCTAGGACGATGACCCGTATGCATATATTGAAGCATTTGAGCATCATGCTCTGATGACAGGGCTGGAGAAGGAGTACTGGCTAGCAAGCTAGGGGCCCTCATAGTCGGCAAAGCACAGGCGACATATAGGGCTCTGGCACGGGATGAAGCGAGGGACTACGAGCAAGTGAAGAACGCCATTCTGTACCAACTAGATATCAACCTGGAGTATTACAGAAAACAGTTCCGGGTCAAGAAAGCCCCTAATGAGAGGTGACCCTGGGTGCTGATGCAATTACTACAAGATCTCCTAAATAAATGGGTGAGCCCGGCCAAGTACAATCAGGACACGCTGGCCGATCAAATACTTTTGGAACAGTTTCAAAATTACTTGGACGAGCGTACTCAGAGGTGGGTCCAGCAGCACACATCAGCTAGTTGCGATGAGGTATTTCATAGATTTCATAGATATTAGGGCTGGAAGGGACCTCGGAAGATCATCGAGTCCAGCCCCCTGCCCAAAGGGCAGGAAGTCAGCTGGGGTCATAGGATCCCAGGAAGATAAGCATCCAGTTTCGTCTTGAAGGTGCTCAATGAAGGTGCTTGAACCACCTCCGGTGGCAGGCTGTTCCAGACCTTGGGGGCTCGGACAGTAAAGAAATTCTTCCTTATGTCTAGCCTGAAACGATCTTGTAGTAGTTTGTGACCATTCGACCTTGTCATCCCTTGGGGCGCTCTGGTGAACAAACGTTCCCCCAGATACTGGTGGTCACCCCTGATAAACTTGTAGGTGGCCATCAGATCAGTATTAAGGTTGGCCAAAGCCTTTGCGGCATCTGAAATAGTATTTGGGCAGGAGAGACCGATGCAGAACCTGGGGAATGCTCAGCCCCGCAAAACCAAAAGGAAACAGGCCCTTTTTAGGGGCAGACCAAGAGAAGTGGTCTGTTTCCCATGCAGAAAAATGGAACATCTGTCACAAGAATGCCCAAATGGCCCTGTAGAATGATGGAGACCCGATAATGCTCCAAAGGGAAGTGTGGAGAGATGGAGAAAAGCAAACAGTGGTCAACCTATGGACTGCAGTTATGCCACTAGGGGAGATGGTGCCGTGTGGAGTTGCCCTGTTGTGAGGGCATGGATGGGAAACCGGTCCATTCAAGCCACTTTAGACTTGGGGTGTGCACAGTTCGGGCTGACCTCGTTCCCACCTGATGGGGCAACCGGGCAACACCGGTGAGGATGGCTTGCCTCCGCGGCAAGACTGAAAGAATTGAGTGTCGTTGGATTCACCTCCGAGTTATGGAACATCAAGGCAAGCTATTAGTGGGGATTGCCTCATGTCTGGCATGCGAGATGCTACTGGGACATGACTGGCCTCCAATTTATGACATCCTGGACACAGTACGAGATGCCGAGGTCAGGAGATGGCAACTTAAGGAATGCGAGGGGTGGCTCAGGGAGCTCGAAGCTGGAACAGAGCCAGAAGGAAACACAGCCAAGTCAGACTTGCACGAAATGATTAGTGGGCCCCAGTTCAGGCAAGCTCAGGAGGAGGACGAAGAACTCCAGGCTATCAAGGGGCTGCTCTTTGAAACTGAAGTTGATCAACCAGAGGCGAGCCTCAGAATACCGCGGTATGTAAGAGGACAGCTACTGTACTGGGTCCAGAGGGGGAGGCCGGGGGTTCAGGAAGAGGTCCAGTTGGTAGTGCCCACCCGACTTCATCAGGTGGTATGGCAATTGGCACATGCAAACCCCATGGGGGCGCACCTAGGCCGAGACAAAACTACAGCCAGGGTGGACCAGTGGTTTTTTTTGCCAGGACTGGGAGCAGATATTGCTTGCCGGTGTGCAGCCTGCCCAGAATGTCAGCGGGCATGTGAAGATTGCCCCGCTTGAGCCCCACTCCAACCATTACCCATGATCGATGTACCTTTCTCTTGGGTAGCAATGGATGTGATGGGACCCCTACCCTGGAGTAGTGTGGGGCACCAATACATGCTAGTATTTATTGACTATGCTACCCGATACCCAGAGGCGATTCCACTCAGGGCAGCAACAGCCCCGCAAATTGCTGAAGAAATGATAAAGTGGATTGTGCAAGTAGGCATACCCAAAGAAATCTTGACCGACTAGAGACAAAATTTTATGTCAGGAGTACTGCAAGTCGTGTGTCGAACACTGTGAATGAAGCACATACGAATCTCAGTATATCATCTGCAAACCAATGGCCTTGTCAAGCATCTTAATGGCACAGTGAAGAGAATGTTACAATGGTTCATCCAAAATGACCCCTGAAGGTGTTTGCAATCCGAGATACTCCACAAGACTTCCTGAAGTACTCGCCATTTGAGCTCATCCTGGGGCACTGACCTTGCGGTCTGTTGGAAACTTTGTGGGAAGACTGGGAGCATGACACAGGGGCAGCAAGAACTCTGGCTAGTTACCAACAGGAGTTCCAATGATGCATCCAGATAGCACAAGGCTTGGTCAGAGACAACCTCAGAGAAGCGCAGCAGCGACATAAAACCAGATATGATGGCCCGGCAAGGGAGAGGGAATTCAGGGCAGGACAGAGAGTCCTAGTACTCCTCCCCACATCTACTAGTAAGCTATTGATGCAGTGGTAAGGCCCTTTTGAAATAATTCGTAGGGTTGGGCCAATAGATTATGAGGTCCATAGGCCAGGGCATAGGTGGGAAAGACAGATCTACCATGTCAACATGCTGAGAGAGTGGCACAAACCTAAGGAATGGGCTACCTTCTCTGAGAATGAGATGGTGGATTTAGGACCACAAGGAGGGACAAAAGAAGGACCTGCAGCCTGCCCAGAGGACCAAGTTCAAATTAGCGAAGAAATCCCAGCCCCTCAGAGAGTCGAGAAGAGGACACTGGTGTGAAGCTTTAGAGATGTCTTCCAGAAAGACCCAGGGTGGGCCCAAGGTGTGTATCATAGGATACACAAACCACAGGGGAAGATAGTATGTGAAAAATGGTGGCCCATGCCGCATCACTTCCTTAGGGAAGTCCGGGAAGAGATCACATGAATGTTAGAACAAGGGATGATAAGACCATCATGAAGCCTTTGGCGGAGCCCCCTGTTCCCTTTCCCAAAACCGGACAGGTCCCTCCGCTTATGCGTGGATTACCATCACCTCAATGAGAGAGCCATCTTTGACACCTTCCCAATGCCCCACATAGCCAAATTAGTGCAGTGCATTCGGAATGCAAATTACATAACAGTGCTTGATTTGGCCAAGGGATATTGGCAGATACACGTGACCGGATGTTCAAGGCCAGGTGGGCACAAAGACATTTAGATTGACATATGTAGGATTAGGTTGATGTAAATGTTGATCTGCACAGACATTCAGGGGTTTAAATTGGGGTATAAGTGGCAGGCTTGATTTAAGTTAGTTCATCTGAATTAACTTAGGTCAGGAATGGGTTAACCTGACCCAGGAAATGTCTGCATATGTTTGGAGCTCAGCTCTGGGTGTTAGTGAAGCCCAGGGAGAGTAAGAGACAAGGATGACAATGAGAAAAGTGGTCCAAGAGAATACAGATGAAGTATAGCTACTGAGATCTGGCTAAAAAAGTACACTCAGGGATGTTGGTGAGAGCAGTTTCAGCAGAAAGGCACATTATAGGAGTCACAGGAAAGACATTTCAGAGACCAGTGATTAACAGCACAGTCACTGAGATTAAGGGGGATGGAAAAGAGTTTAAGCATGATATTTGGACAGAACTGTGGCCCCAAGGGACATTTTTATGTGGGACATAAAGAAACCAGAGGACAAAGAGACAAAGCATGAATATGGAGGTCAGGTGGCTTAATCAAGTAAAAATACAGAAAAATAGCCGGTCACACATTCACAACCACACTGTGGGCACAATGATCCTATTGGCCCTGATCCCATCCACAATAATGTATAAAGAGTTAAAAGATTAGTTTGAGGTTATGAGCTCCATTAGGTGGCCAGAGTATACAATAGTTAGAAGTTGCAATGATAAACCTATGTAACTCTTTTTTAAAATCTAGATCAAAAGGAATGAGCATGTGAGTTTAATATTAAACTTAACATTGACTTAAGGAGAGTCTGACTTGTACAAAGTTTTTTTATCAGATACAACTCAGTAACCACAATGTTATGCAAATTACTTCACAGTTTTTTTTCACCCTAATACTGTAAGGATTACAGTGATTCCTGAACTCCTAATGTGCTTGAAAGGAATCAAGGCAATATTTCTGTAGCAAGCGTAGTTCTGTTGTAAGAATCGTTGTCCTGAATTTATAATGCTGATTTTTAAAAATAATTATGACATTCTTATAATGTTTTTACCCTCAAAATATTGCTATGTATTCTTAACTCCAATTTGACATAATTTTATCTGGAAACATTGTATTAACAGGAGCAAAACAAATCTATGTATTTTATCAATTTGATGGCATTTTTTTCAATTCATATCCCCTCCCCCCCCAAAAAAACCCCAAAACCCAAAATAAAACTGATTCTTAAATTATTCTGTGACTGCTAAATGTTGCACAGTTCTCATATAAGTAGTCATATTTATGAAACATTTTGTTTCCAGATCATGGTTTGGAGATTTCATAGCTGGAATTTAAATGATGTGCCAGTGTGCATTCAGTTGTTATTAACTTATAACTGCAAACTAGGTCTAATCTAATTGTTATTTTGGTGCATGTACAAATGATGTTAAATATTTTTCTTTTGCAAATGTATGGTAATATTATGATTGTAGACTTTGTTTTAGTCTATAAAACAAAACAACTTATCACTGAGGTTCTCACATAGATTTATACAAGCATGTTTAAATCATAATCTCATATCGATATTTTTACTATATCTTGAAAGATAACTAATCTCGCAAAGCTGTGTTTTCCTACACAAATAGCATGAGTTGTTTATCTTTCCACAAAGTGATTCTCCTTCTGTCTTGATTTCTGCATTTTGTTTAAACCCCCACCAAAAGGCATAGCAGAGTTACTGAGACATTAGTTCTCACTGCCTAGTGCCAAAAGCACTCTGACACTGAAGCATCCATTCCTTCAAGAGCCCTGACAGATCTCTGTCATTCTCAAATGGCCTATTTAGATGCTATAGTAGGAAAGACATGAAAAAATAGCAGTGATGCAGAAAAGCCAGAACTGATGACACAGATACATTTAACCCAAGGAGTACCCAATGGTCTACCCCTCTTCTGTGACAAAACCAAGATATCCTATTTCTCCTTAGCAGTCCAGGCCACAAAATAAAACCCTGTTGAACAATTTTGAACTCTGAATCACTTTGTCAACCTGGAATGTCTCCAAACTGACCCAATAACCTAGATCCTCTTACTGCCAGAGATTATTCATCTACTTCTTTGAGACGATCTGCATCAAACCAGGAACCACTTGCTGAATTTTGGCTACACACCAAATTATCCTGCTTCATGATGGCTCTTTATAAATGAGGAAATCCTAGCAGGATGGCAACAAATGTGAGATTCTTGACCCCACCCACAGATTAGTGCTTCCTCTGGCTGAAAAGGCATGAACCTTTTAGAATGGAGATTGTTCACGCTTCCTTTTTGGGTTGGTATCTACTACCCACTATGCAGAATATAATAGCTCAGCTGATACTTAAAAACAAAAAGGAACAAATTTGCAAACTACCGTTAGTCTAGAAGTCCAGCTTCATACTTCTAAGCAAAGTAATAAGCAGTTAGCCATGTCATTTAGAAAACAGCCATCTCCAGCTCCTTCTGTTCATTGCCAATATCCTAGTCAGGTTTAAAGCAAGGACAGAGTAGATCAAAGCTTAGAATATTATTTCTACTCATTGCCCAGACTATATTAAGTACAGCTGGGGCACGTGAAGTGAGAATCTATAAATTTGACAGAAGACTGGGTTCTCATCCCGTTCAAATTTGGTGGAAAGATCTGAAGTAATTCATAGTTGAACTGAAGTGGTTCCCAATAATTATACACTGCTTACAAACAGTGAGGACACTGTTCTCTCCAAACTGTGAAGCAGCTTCATCAGTAGTGTCAATCTTCTTTTATGGAACAAGATGAGACCCTGCATTAAACTCTGCTACAAGGAAAACTATCCAAGAACTAACCGCTAAGTGATGCAGCCTTTACAATCTACCACACTAGTGGTTAACATCTGGAATACCAAATTCCCTGTTTCATTTTCTCCCCTTATTATAATAGAAGTCTCTTCAAGAAAACCCCAGAATGATAGTTTAATCAATGGTAAATATATTTGGATAGCTCATGTTCAATTAATTCTATTTTTGGTACTCTAATTAACAGACACTGGTCATCAGCAAGAAACAGAAAATTTTTATAATCAGATGACTTTATGGTTTGCTACAGTTTTTACTTTACAAGCCATACATTTCTATTTTAAAATCTTCTTCCTAAAATATTCTCTCTTTGAATCCAATGGATATTTTCTGAAGATGATATCTGAGAAACACTATGTGGTTTTGATAGTCAAGT
The DNA here is from genome assembly GCF_030867095.1 of Alligator mississippiensis. NCBI lineage: Eukaryota > Metazoa > Chordata > Crocodylia > Alligatoridae > Alligator > Alligator mississippiensis. Next base: position 116,681,861 of record NC_081825.1, read on the forward strand.
TAAGACACTAGATATGATAGAAGTAAAAGGATATGGGTGTTAGAAGACCTGGGAAATAAAGACAGACAAATTTCAGGAGGAACATCAATGGTCCACATTTTCTACATATAAGAGTGCAGTCCCCATAAATCGTGTTGCCCTCAGGACAACTGTTGTGCAAAATACAAATGATTTATTTACCAATGGGGGGAAAAAAAGATTTTTTCAACTAGTTAGTTCTTGAATGACACTAACATCAACAATCATTGTTTCATTTTTTCCTATTAATCTGGGAGCAGAACTGAATGTACAGGTACCATTTTCATGCACTATTAACTGTTTAATCCTGAGTTAAATATTCATGTTAACTTTAGACAGCAAGCAGAGGTTGCTCTTTACTATTTACAGTTGGTGTTTGTCAACCTCTTACATTACAAGAATTTGGATGTCATTATTTGGTGTTTTGGGTTTTTTAATTTTTTTTGCATTTATAATTTTTGTATAGGTAGGGCAGAAATACAAAGTTAAAGAATTTTACTTCCCCTTGAACAGCAATTTCCAGGATACAATGTGGTACTATGAAGAACAGAGTCCTAACTCAATTTTAATTGATAGCAAATGCCATTTAGCAGTTAAGCAGTTTATCCAAAGAAGGAGAAAGCAAATAATTATTTCCTAAACAATTTTTCAATTAATTTTTAAATCATGCCCTAAAGAACAGTAGAGATGTAATAGTTTGAAATGCTCCTATAGCATCTAGCAAATGTATGTGTACTTAGCAGAACCAAAATAAATTATACAGTAACTTACAAGATCTTTTTATCTGATACATATACACAAATACATATATTCATCTACTTCTTTGTAGATGAATATATTCATATATATATATATATATATATATATATACACACACACACACACACACACACACACACACACACACACACACAAATACAAATACAAATTTATATATATAAAAATTAAAGAATATCACATGTTAAACACCAATATTCTCAAAACACTTAAAATTGCAGATAATTTAGCTCCAAATCCATTTTTGGCAAAGACAGGCAGAATGGTGATAATAAGAAAAAGGGTGACCTCCTTTATTACATTCTGGTGCTTTTGCATTCATCTGTAACTCAAAAAAATCCTGAAAAATGGAATGTATTAGCCACTGTCTGCCACAATTGGTATACACAACTCCTATGCTCCTTTTTATCTTTTGGATCTTGTATACAGCATACATCGAGCATGTCATGTTATGGTGAGCGTGATTCCTCGAGGACCAGTGTCATCTGGAATGGACCAGTGCAGATCTAATCTCAGAATTGATAAATTATAACACATTTCCTGAAAGCCCCTGATCCTCTTTCTGTGCTAAGAAGAAACACGCTGGCCCTAAGTGTTTGCACAGACTCTGATTTTAAGTTTAGCAGAAACATGCAAACTCAAATGACCAGTTGTGCCATTTATCCCCATAGGGTCTGGATTTGTTTACAATTACTGACATGTACACACAAATTAGTATACAATTGCACGCTTGGTTTTGAAAACTACATCTGGTATATCTACCTCAATTTCACACTAACAAGATCTCTAATTTTACTTGCTACCAAGATTTGAGTGTAAATCATGGGTGCCACAACCTTTTAGGGGTGGCAATGAAAAGTAATGCAGCTTGGTTAGAAGGCAGTTGTGCCTTGGTTGGTTGCCTTGTGATTTGGCTCCCGTTGAATTGTCGCCACTGCCAAACTGCCACTGATTTCCTCTGCTAATGAACTGCTGCCAACATCCTGGCTTCGTGGGCCAGATAAAACAGCCCATCAGTCTAGATCCAACCCACAAGCCAAAGGTGGCCAACCCCTGATCTAGAGCAAAGAATTCAACTCTGTGCTTCATTTAAATGTACAACAAGTCTCCAGGTACTGCAAGAAAAATCAGTGTTTTGGACTGCACGAGGAATACAGGACAATGCTTTTCATATGCCTTTGACTTCTTTATAGTAAACTAATTGCAATTCAAGAAATTGTTAATTGAAAGTCTACTCAGATCTGATTTCAAAGTATGTATGTATTTAGAGAGCTATTTTAATAGATAATAAGCATAGAGGGGCATGCTTTTTTCAAATTTAATTTCATCCAGCTCTCACGCTTTGAAAAAGACTTTTGTTTTTGATCACTGAGTTTATAAAACCAGTCATAAGTTGATCATAATTATTTTTTGATACCAAAAGAATAAACCTAAGAGAAAGGAAAAATTATTACTTCCTCCTCTCCTGCTACATTTTTAAACTTAATGATACCATGGGTGAAATTGCACATTATCATACTGTGAACGAACTCAGAAAAGCACCATGAATTTTTAAAATGCTGTTATAAAATAAGATAATATTCTTGGATAGAAAATATTAGACACATAGAAGAAAACTTATTAATGCCCAGCAATGCATTAAAGAATGCAATTATACCCTATATACAGGATTCAGTTACTCATGGTTTGTCAGGTGTGAAGAAGGTACATGGAATGAAATATTTTCAAGGCTGCCATAAAAAAACACCTATTGTTTAATATAGTAACATTTACTATACAATCTTGTGACAGATATATGGAGTAAAAAACACAAGGACCTAATAAAGGATAGGAGGTTGCTGTGTTAATGCAAAAAGTTCAGTAATGGGAGGTTAATGCAATTTTACCTACTCTTGCCCCTTCTCTGTCATAATGCTAGGACTAGATGACCATTTTAAATGAGCTGTTCAATGAACATTAATCTGAGATCTACTTATTAAAATCCTTTAGCCAGTTTTAGTAACTTACATTTGTACAGTTGATTGCAAGTTCTTAGCAAGGCAGTACTGATGCAGAACCATTTTAAAAAAGTCAGTTGTAGCCATTTACTAAAAAAAAATAAAAATCACAATAAATATGAAAACCAAGCAAAAATCCCCAAATTACTATTAGATATGCACATAGACCACAAACCATGTGCAAATGCCAAGCTGAGTCAAATGTTCAGAGAAAAGATTATTTGTGGAAACAATGCCTGATGTACATATACATCAAAGAAAAATTAAAACCAGGCATGGAAACTCATTACTGGAAAAAAAGCTTTGCCTAAAACCAAAAATGTTTTAGGTCTCATTTCTGCCTTGAGATTTATACTTAGCACTTTAGTGCACAAAACTCCAGAGCTGTGAATGCAAACATAGATTGTATATGCAAATCAGGCAGTTAGCTGATTTGAGCATGCAAATGTGGGATTATTGCAAAATAACAGGTGCAAATGTAATGGTCTTTCAATCATCATCACCACCACATACACACACACACCATAAAAGAACAACTTTTGCTGCATTTGATTTTTTCTATATTAATTTTATTTTGCATAGTGCCTTCAACTTGATATATTATTTATAGTCAAATGTTTACTGCTACAAAGGTAGCTTTTAGTTATAAGACTTACCCATAATATATACCTCATTTACTCAGTTAGCAGACAATTATTTTTTTACACCATTTAACATGGGGGAAAAAGGCCCCTCGCCTTGCAATCCAGCACAAAGCAGTAGGGGGAGAGGGTCAGGCAGCAGCAGGGTTGGGGATGGAGTTGGAGCCAGAGCCATAGCTACCACTGTCTTCTCTGCTACCTCTGAATGCCCTGCCACTCCTCCCTTGGCAGGAGACAGAAGACTGGAGACTGGCAGTCCCTAGTCTCTTGCCCCACCAGCCATGTCTTGCTCTTGGCTACTCCTCTGCAACACTCTTTTGCTTTATACTGGCAGGTTCATCCCTTCTGCAGCCTGGGGCACAGAGCATTTATCTAAGACTTTCAAGTTAGAAGAATTAATACTTGTTTAATGGCTCATATTTTCAATGTTTATGGCTAGTGTTTAAATCTCATGCTTTTGCTTTGGGGCAGGTAACAAAATGACAGGTGATGAACTATAAATTCATTTAGTCTCTTTCTTGCTTGGAAAAAACAAAATAAAGAAACAAATCTGAATTCTCAACACAAATGGCTTCCCATATTCATACCCATCAGTTTCTACAATATTTTTCCTGAATAATTTTCTAATGGAATCAATGATGTGTTTGTTCCATTATTAGAAAACAGGATGTTGGAAAACTGCAAATCTCGTGAGGATGGAAATGATTAAAAAACAACATATTTTCTATTGCTAATCAAAGGCAGAGTAGTTATTTTAGAAAAGCTGTTTATGTTAGTGCTGCAACTGTTGCCTTCCTTCAGAGCTTCACTTAGCAAAAATACATCTCTTGGGTTGTGTTGCAAAGGCTGAGCTGTGTACCAGGCCTAATAAGGAGAAAATCCAATACAAATGAAACAAGGGAAGAAAACTGTATTATAAAATAAGGTTCCTTAAAAGGATAAAACATCAGCATTTTTATATGTAATATTGGACACAGACTGTGCTAGTTCAGACATTAACTATGTATCGTGTTAATTTCTGAATGTAAGAAAACACAGATTTTAACTATATTTTGTTTAAAGAGATTAAAAAAAAGAAAGCAAGCCTTTTCCTTTATTCTGATATGAGACACTGATAAAAGTTGAGGTTTATATACACAAAGGTTTTTATTACACCATTTGAAAAACCTTCTCAGCTGATAAAACCTTTTCTAACATTTTGCTTATATTAGGAGTTGGCTAATTAAAAGTAAAAGTGGATCAATGATAGGTGTGATAACTTATGAAGAATGATTAGTATCCTTGGGAATTCTTCTCTTAGAAAGACATTAAAACTCATGACATTTGATGAAATGAAAGAATTGAAAATCTTTTTTTCCTGTATTTTCACTTGACATACATGTAAGTTTTCCCCAGGGAACTCTAGGATGGCTTGTGTGAACTAGTATAGGACTTAATTAAAGGCAGTGGGAAAAAGTGGACCAGACTGTGAAAAAGCCTTTTTCCCCAGATAAACCATGTCACAAATAATTTAGCACAGGAAACCAGTCAGTACTATTGGGAATTCTTAATCATTAACATAGCATGCTGTAAAAGCAAACGAGTAACCAAAGGTCTCTTCAGACATATGCAGCTTTCACTGCTCTGAAATTCACAAGATATTTACAGGTCTAGAGCTTTAAACCTGTCCAATAACAGACCAGAAATTCCTCTAGAGCTTATTAGTGTATGCTCTACTGACCTATTTTGTGCATACTCATAGTTGTGGACGACATTTTAGATAAATATAAATAAAAATATAACCCCCAAATGAGGATGAGCATGTGTTTGAGAAAACATGTGGCATGAACTCTCTTTATTCCTTCCACAAATATTGTCTTTAGAATAACAAGTAAAAGTTGTCTGAAACTGGCCAACAGTTCAGATTATATCAGAAAACCAGGACTGTATAGCTGTTTCTTCCCTAAGATCTTACATTTTTTCTGTTTCAACTCAAGCATTTTTTTTGAAAAGAAAACTACATTTATTTGATTTAAAATATTATGAGTGAGTCAGAAGTTCCAATAACTATTGAAAAACACATACCCTCAAACAAAACAAAAAGCAGAAGGTACATTTACCACTGGGCACAATGGCAGCATTACCAACTCTTGCATCTTTAGCATGAGTCTTACAATAACTTAACTCTCCCCCCAACTCCTCCATTCCTGGGATCATGCAATTTAAGTCAACTTTCACATAAAAACACTCTTTGCAAGCCAAAACTCCCAACCACCAACACTTAGATCTGGCTTTTAAGCATAAACTAAAAATATACAATATTAAAAGCAAAACAGAAATTATAAAGCTACATTCCAGAGTCTGTGCAGTCAAGCCTGGGGGTGATAAGTACAGTTTTATGGCCAAGAGAAAAAAATTCTCATTAACACTTGTGCTTGTCACTAACTAGAAGGAGACAGATTTCCTCCAAGGTTCTTTAATTACCCACAGTATTTTGTCCAATAAAATAAGAAAACAAACTCACATGCATATGACCTGTCAAGTCTTGTGTAGGAAAGGAAGGGGCCTGTAATTATCTTGTAAAATTCAGTAAAGGCAAAGGAAAGCATGTAAACACCTAAAAAAACCATAATACATTATTATAATTATTTTAATAACTATTGTTACATCAATAGTGAGGTGCATCCCCTTCAGAAAGCCTCAAGCATTGCTAGTCAACTGATCATATCAGTATCTGAAGAAAACCAGGATTTTTGCAGCTTTTCTACAGGCAGCTGGGAGAATGGATGTGGTCTCACTCCTTATGATTTTCATGACAGGAAGGAGACTCTGGATGTATCATCATCCCTTCTGGAGCCTGACTCAAAGCTGAGGGAGTGAATGGGCAGAGGCTCCTCTTTTTACATAAACTCTATTAATGCAGGTCATGCCACTGTCACTCACTCCATCAGGTCTTCTGCTTGGGTGTTTGAGGACTTAGGAACACATATCTAAGGGAAGTGGAACCTCAAATCATTCTAAATGTCTTCCAAGCTATCAGCTCTTTTGCAGGATGCCTGTCACCCTTCTCTCTAAGCAGGAGCACAACCAAGGAGTGGAATGGGGCTCTTTCACCACTGTCCAAGTAATAGGTCTGGGGTCATTCATTTGTGAATTCAATGCTGATGATGTTCCTTCTTTCATTTGTATATCAACTGAATCCCACAGTTTCAGAGTACTTTGCAGACTACAGATCAGGGCCTAGATCTAATAAAAGACACAGATACCTAAAAGTTATATGCCGCAATTGTATAGGTACCTGATCCCAGAAAATGAATCCAGAATTAAAGTTGAGCTGAGGCTTCCTAGAGAGTGCATACACAGAGTTATGTCTCCAAAACAGGATCCAAAACAGCCAGCATGCTAAGCAGAGAGCTACCTAAATCCAGCATGCAACTGTCTAGAGCTCGCTAGTAGGAAATATTGAGGATTAGGGTGGTTCTCCAATTCTAGACCTCTCTTGGGCTTAACTGCCTTAATTCAGGCTTGCAAAGACATACTTCTGCTCACTTGGCATCCAGTGTTGAAACATCTCTTGAAGGTAGATAGATCTACATATACCTCCAAGAAAGAACCAACTGTTTTCTTTTAATATGTGGCTGGATAAACAGATGACAATATTTACCATTTTAATGAAACATTCAGTGGTTAGAGCACCCCTCCAGGATGAGAGAGAACCAAATTCAATTCTTTCTGCAGCCTGAGTGGATTCAAACTTACGACTCCAACCTCCAAGGCAACAGTTTTAACCCCAAATTTCCCGCTTACTGAGGAGCAGTCTGGATATCCCAGGGAGGCATCTTAGTAAGAGGGAAAAGCTGATCAGGAATGCCCAAGGCTTGAGGTCCTCACAACCATACAGGACTCCCCAGGGTGCTCAGGACTTGTCCCTTCAGCCTTGGAAGAACATATCACCTGTTGTCCCACAGCATTAACAGACAGAACAATGGCTGACATTTCCTTCAGTGAAGTGGATCAACTGTGCCTAAACATATCCTGGCACAGCTGATCTGTTTCATGTGGCAACGTTTGTTTCTATCCAGAGATACTAAGGAATTGGTAACACTTCTTGGTTGCTCAGCCAAAAGCTATTGTTAATTCTTTAGCAGCTATAACGTAACAAAACCCCCAGTTTTTCTTTTTTTTCTTTTAAAATGCATTCCCTCCCCTTCCCCAACCATTTCTGACTTTGTCTCTCCCTCTCTATTCCCTAGATAAGTATAAGTAAGCTAAGATGTAGGATAAGCTTTAAGATTTTATTTTAGGTAGTAAGCTTTATTTCTCTCTCCTCTGCAAATAAGTGCCCTGCTGTTTTGATATAGATATCCACTGTTTTATAAGTGATAATTATTATGTTTGTGTTGATTTTTTTTAACTGATTTTATATTGTGTGATTACTGTTTTAGGCCTATATATGTCAGTTAGCATAAGTCATGTCAAGTTTCCATCTTGTAACGTCAATGCTCCATCTTATCCCCACGCCCGGTTGTGTAACCTATGACTCATACTACCCCTCCTATGTAACTTGGTTCCTGAATGAATGGGGATGAATGAGGGTGCTTGAGAGACAATAGCAGTAGGTCTAAAAATAGCTCCCTCTGAATGACCTAACCATCAACACCAATACCTGGACCAACGACCCAGCCCTTGGAACCACCTTCAGCATTCAAGAAACAAAAGATAAGGCAACCCACCATTGTGCCAAGGCTGCACATGCTCAGTAAGAACACCTAGAGCCCTCTGGAACAGGACTGACCTCGCCTGGACAGGCCCTCCCCATAGGAGATCAGAGGTAGTCTGCCCCATAAAAGGGGTAGTGAAGACTGACTCCTTGGGACAACCTCTCCATCTGGACCAGCACCATGCCATACCACCTATCCACCCAGAGGCCTTGCTGGCGACCCCCCTCTGGACAACACCTGCTGGATAAGGACCCCTTTCCAGCCTGGATAGGTAGCTATCACCCCACACCCTCTGTTCAACCAAGGACTTGGACTCTGCTTCTCTTTCCTACCTGGACTCTAGCCCTTCTACTGAGTCTCTTTGTCCTGCTGTCATTGTGAGTGCTTGTGTGTGTGCGTGCATGCATGTGTGCGTGTGTGAGGACCAATAACTTCATGTGGCTGTGTAGTGTGTTGTCTGTTTAATAAACCTTTTATTTTGAAACCCAAGTTGGGTTTTTGTCTGTTTCCTGAAAGTTTCCTCCTTGCCACCACTTATCTGCCCCCCACAATCTCTAAACTGTCAGCCTATTTCCAGCCCCAAGCTCCCAGGTTTCTGCCTCTCTCTCTTTCCTGGCTGTGTCCTCCTTGCCACCACTTATCTGTGCCCCACCCCTCCTTCCCCCCAAATATCTCAGCTGTCTGCCTCAGTTTCCAGCCCCAATCTACCTTAAGTAATCCCAAGCCTCAGTTCTTCAAGTTTCTCTCTAGTCTACCGGTTCTAATCCCAGTTCTGGCAACTTTCACTCCCTACACTTTAACTCTCTCTCTCACCTTAACCTTCCCCCAAGTATCCCAGGTACCCCAAGCACACACACAAACACTGTACCATCCAAGTTAGGAACTTACCGGTGTGTATGTGTAGGTAGGTTATATGTGTGTGAACTGGTGAGAGAGAGAGAGTGTGTGTGTGTGTATATATACATATATATATATATGTCATTGTGTGTATGATATATTAATTAGTGATCTGTGTATGTGTACTGAATGTGTGGGTATGAATAATTGCTTTTTGTCTAACTTTTGGGGTGTATAGTGTATGTGCTTGAATTGGTGATAGGTATGCATGTGCCTAGGCTGGTTTGGATGTGTATGTGCCTGAGTTGGTAGTGTGCGTGTATGCACCTAATTGATTTGTCTACTTGTATATGTGCAATAGTGTCACACCCTCCTGCCTAACAGCACAATATTGAGATCCTGAGAGTTGGCCTGACCCCACATGGCAACGAGAGGGTTAACACTGGGCTCAACCCCTTCTACGGGTGACTGGTGCTGCCTTAGTCAGAGAGGGCACATGCCCCCCAGTGACCAGTCAGTGACCTCAGGAGGGGAGGGGTCCCCGTGGCCAGTCACACTGATGGGGGGTGGGGGGGGGGAGAGGGGTCCAGCCATGGCAACACTTACCAACCAGTGAGCTGCCATGCTGCTCCCGAAAGTGTCCGCAGAGCTCCTGGAAGTGGCTGTGCTGCTTCCGGAAGTGACCACGGCGTACACCTGGCACTCACACTCCCCAGCAGCACTCGCAGAGGGGGCACCAGCTCTCCTGCCTGGCCCCCCTGCTCATCACTTAAGCAGGGAGTGCAGCCTGACAGGGGCACCACCGACGCATCGCCACTGACCCCTTCTGCTGCCTGGGCCAGAAAGATGAAGAAATGGGAACCATTTTGGCAACCATTAGACGATAGTGTCTCTATGCTTCTATTCCTCCATGCTTATATTACAGTGAAGGAAAGTGAGCTCCCTTGCTTAAGAAATTAGAATATATTTCAGAGGGCTGATCTGGGGGAACAGGTGCATGTGATATACAAATAAATATGGTATATTGCCTTTTGCAGTGGACTTCCAATTCTTATAACTTATGAGTATAAGAACAGGGTTTTCATAGGGGAACAAAGACATGACTTTTCATGGAGTTTACCTTTAAATATAAAGTAAACAGAGTTTAAAATAATAATGTAGTACTCTCCTGTAAACAGCACTTACCTTTCCCTTTTTATTGATTTTGGATAAGATTTGCATAGAACATTTTAATTTTCCAGTAAGGACATTGTAATAAAGTATGAATGCATAGCTTATTTATTTTCAGGCAAGCAGGGCAATTAAAAGCATGTACTTAATTGTATAAGATAGTGACTCTCATTTACATACCTTTCTAGATATGTGTGTAAAATTAAATGGATAAGGGAAAATGATTCTGTCCACAATTATAATGGTGTACATCTAGAGTATCCCTGTTTTTTCTCAGTTAAGATATTATGCAGAATGTAAATGAGAGTAAAATTTAGTTCAATCTTTCTTTCAAATAAATTGAATTACCTGTTGTTGAAGCTGAAATTATTTTAAACCTAATAGAGGATAAAATTAAATAATATTTTTCATGTTGGGGGGAAATGCACCAATATTTTCAGCACTGTCCCTTTTACTATACTACCATGTCTAAGCATCTCTTTTCAATAAAGGTCATTGAGGTGTGTTCCTATATACTATTGGAAGAATTGTGGTTATATCATAGGCTTACCGTAACCAGCAATCTAAAGGGCTGAGAAACACCTCTCGTTTCTGCTTTCTTTCCTGGAATACTGGAGGACATTTGCAATTTGTAATAGTGAGAACTGTTAAACAGATCCACAAATCTGATTCTCAAATCACTTATCTGTTTATACATCCATGCAACTTCATTAACTTTGGTGGTTAATCCACACATAGAGTGGTGTGAGATCAGGTTATATCTGTGGAGTTTACTCACAGTGACATTTTTGTTGATCAAAGATGTTTCTTCCTAAAGGCCTTTGCCCTTGGATGAGGCATCAGTTCTCTTAATATGTGCCTCAGGAGTGTTCTGGGTGGTCAGGCTTCCACACTTTTATTGCCAAAACTTATTCATTCTGATCTCATTTGACTACGAAGGAGATGATAGTAGCAATGCTTTATATGTAGGAACTAGATTCCCTGGGGAATTTGGAGTGCCTTCATTTTTTTATAGTGTCATCAAGCTCTGACACTTAATACATATGTGAGCAAATGAGACCACTGTGCTCACTTGAAAGTCTTTCTCTCAAGTTTACGGAATGGATAAGTTTAGAAAAGTTGGAGAAAGCAGAGATTCCCTTTTCACTCCTTGGATCCATCCAATTGGCTTCTGAAGGCTCAACACCGCTTCTCAACAGTGAAATATTGTTTCTGTGACTTTATCTTCAATTGCTACTGAAATAGACAATGGTCACAGGCAAATTGGGCAGCGGCGTTATCAGAGACTTGAGTATCCTTGCTAATGCTGTCATGTGATGCAAGGATTTCAGGCAGATATATGCAGTAGCAACCGGAGCAGACCAGGTTAGAAATGTGCAAATATAACAGCCGTTGCTGCTGCCGGCCAGCCATGTAAACTGAACTCAAAGCCACCACATGTAAGAATTTCATAAGCAGCCTGAAGGATCACAGGGTTAAATCAGTACCTGGGTCTGTGGAGAATCCAGATTGAGGACTGAGGCTCCTCAAAGGGGTCAGGACCAGGAAGTCCAAGTTATGTTCCTAGTCTCTGGGGATATCCAAATCTACAGTTGAGGCCAGGCCAGAGGTTAGGAGCTGAGGAGTCTAGAACACATGATGGTGCAAAGTACTGGAGTCCAAGGTAGGGGCAATGTAGGAGGAAAGCGCAAGGGTCAAAGACTGGGAGCAAGGTTGGAGCAAAGTTGGGACCTGTTGCAGGGTGTCATGCTTTGAGCAGCCAGGGCTCAATTGAAGAGCTTGGGCCTACATACTTAGCCCAGCCAGTACTGCAGCCAATCAGCTTAGTGTTGCTCTGGATCTGGTGGCTCTGTTGAGATGGCAAACTGCCTTCTAGCAGTACAATCCTGCTGTCCAAGGCACAGAGTATATTTTTCCTAAGTTTTGGAAGCTCCAATGCTTCTAGCAACAAAATGTATCTGGAATGCATTGCTAAAGCCTTTCTGATTCTGCTATGAAAAAGGTATAATTTGGGCAACAAAGGTACCATATTAAACAAAAAACAGTTCTTTGAGCTGTTGCATTACTATGACATAGCTTCATTACTCTCTGTTGGTCCAGAACACTTCTCCAGTTCAACTTGAGATTTATAGTTTGGATGGACACACAAAATGAAGAAAGGTTTGCAGATCTGTTGTGAGAATTTGCACTTTGTAAGCACTGGGACAAACGTGAACAAAAACATTAAATGACGTGATGATGAACATAACTAGCAGTCAATGTAGATCAGGATCTATCCACAATTAGCTGACATACTGCTGAACAAGAGTTGGCCTGGTCTACACCTGATCATTTAGCTGTACTCGGCATTGTGTCAGTTAATGTGCTTATTCACAACAATTTACAGCCACTGCCAACTACTGTAATCCAGACAAACTCAAATACAGCCAAAATCAAAGGACTTGAGGTCCATGAAAATTGAATGTTTTTAACTTGACCTGGAGCCTAGGGGAGGATCTATACTACATCCCCAGCACTCTTAGGGCAGAATGTTCCCATACAAACTGTATATATTTTCTCTTATTCAGAGGCACCAAACCCAGAGATCTGGCACTGAAGCCAATCCAGGAGTCACTTTTGAGGCCTCTGCCTCCAGCAGGCCTGAGAGCATCTGCAAGGGTATCCCTGGAGTTTTGTTGCTGCACTTCTGGTCTTGCCACGCATGAGTGGGGTGTATCATTCCCTAACAGCATTGGAAACAGTCTAGACTTACCCTGGGTAAAAGCAGTAACAATTTTCTAGAGTAGGCTGTTATTTCATGCGGTTAAGTGAGCTTGCACAGAGGGTGGAACCAGTGGGGAATACCAGTGTGAATACCAGTGGAGCAAGGACTGTAAGGTTTTACTCTATAATTATGTTACAAGATTGAAATATAATGCAAATTTAGCACTGTGGCACAGCAGAGACTAACTAATGATTATAGCAGGATCCATATTTAATCTTCAATGTACAACCGTCCTTTCTTTATTTTAAGCCTGGTTAGAATGTGTGATGGGTGACATGAAGTGGAGAGATAAAAGGCCTCTCATCTGTCATTTAGGCTGAGAAAAGAAAAAATGAATCATTTACTTTTAAAACAGAGAATGTAAAATTTAACAGCGTTTATACAAAGCCCAGGATTGTCCAAACTATACAGATGATGCAGTAAAAGATATCCCCAAAACACTGCTTGCTTAATGCCGGATTGTCCCAGACTGGGAAGTGTTACACATCTAGAAACAATTTGATTAATAAAATGTTGGTAAATTAGTTCTTATCATTTGTGCACTCCGTGAACAAATATGAATTCACTAGTACAAAGTAATTAAAATGATTCCTTTTTTGGGGACTAACTCTAATATAATAAAAGCCGTCGTCTGTCTGTCTATCTGTACATAATGCTTTATTCGTGCTCTGATTGGTTGTCTCAGCAGCCAATCAAAACGCTGACTGAAACAACCAATCAGAGTGCCCCACAAGCATTCTGGACAGGTTGCAGCAGCACGTTTGAGCATTGCCATGATGGCAGGAATGGAGGGGATGATTCCCCCCTGGTCCTGCTCCCTGGAGGCGGTGGCAGCACAGGGTGCTAGCTGAGGGGCACAGAGAGAATGGCAGGGCAAGCTTTCCCCCCCTTCCCCTGCTCCTGGGAGGTGGTGGCAGTGCAGGGTGGTGGGTGGCAGCGCTCTGTTCCTGCCCCCCCGTCAGTCCTGATGGGCAATTGGCTAGTACTTTATAAATCACTACTGCTGCGACAATAAAAACGAGGATGGAAAAAGGTCAAGTGTTGACTTTAGTTGTTTACAAACTACACTGCATTGTCTGCGGTGAACACAGTATCTATTTGAAAGAAAGGAGTTTGTATTGATTTGGACATTTTTGCAGTATGAAATAGACTTCATTTTTAGTCAGCCTATTCTACATTTTAAAGATTTTTTCACCCTTTGCCAACCAACGATGAGTTTATTTAGCAACAGTTATCTAAGCGGTATTCAATCATTCTACATTTGGTTTGTTTTAAAGTAAACTAATCTCGGCCTTTACAGTAAACATGACTTTGAACAGATATTTCAGGATTAAAGTGGCATATAAAATCAGTAGATATATTGTTCTGGTTTCTTTTAAACAACATAATCACAGAGTAGAATTTCTGCCAAAAAGTTGATAACTAGCTACCTCAAAATGAAAGCGGAGACAGGCACCATGCTAATCACAGTACACACCTCTTGCTGGAAACTAATCTTTTTTGTGAGCCACAAAAACATGGATCAGACCAAGACAAACTAAAAAGCTAGTTCAAAGTCCACATAGAACACATTCAACAGTCCTTTGTAAAGTACATTAGGCTACTTTGTTTCAAGTCAACCACAACAGTGGCACAAAACATAGTATTAACATACAAAGTCTAATTCATGGCTCAGTTCTGCCCCTTTGTGCTATTCTGCTAGTATAAAAGGGTCATAAATTCACTGTCTCTCACACCTGTGATATCTCTGACTTAGGGGGGTTCCTCTGATATTACAGAGTGGCTAGTCAGTTTTTACTATTCCAGATGTTATATAATACATATAATTTAAATCATCAAGGTCCTATACCAATCATCATAAAATAAGCAATGTGATTTCCAGAAGTTCAACTACATGGCTTACAATCAGTGAGAACTGCATAACTAAAATCTCGTGGAGTCCTTTAGAAAAGTATGAATGACTATATGTGCTTTAAGTACCCTTTGCTTTCAGTGCTTTGGGCAACAGATTTTGCTCTCAGTTATGGGGTGGTTCTTCACTTAATACCCAGAGTTGAGGTTCCCCTCTCTCACCATCATCTCTTTTAGAATCACCCATCAGCCCCTGCCATCATTCAGTATTTCATGACATCTAGTCCATCACTATTGATGCCTTCATGTCTGCTCGTAGCTGTTTTCTCCCTGCCTCCTCTTCCACTGATATGTTGTTGATCCTGCTCATGCTTCATTCAAATTCTGTCCTATTAGCTTTTATCTCAGGTTCACCCTCAGCACCTGCTTTCTCCATTTCTACTTTTGGACTGCAAAACATTTCTGTCTGTAATCCTATAACTAGGCTGACTTCTTTCATTACAAATTTGTTCTCCCATTGTTCTATTCTGCCAGTAGCAAAACAACTCTATTTTACCTTAATGCGGGAGTGTCAAACTCACCTGGAGTCCGGGCTGGATCCAGACTGAAGGAGCTCTTCGTGGGCGGGATCTGGCCTGGGGTATGGAGTGGGGCAGCCACAATGACATCAGTGAGGCAAGTATCAAGCAGCTGCTCACCATGGCAGATGCATGGAGCATGGTAAAGAGGCTCCCTCTGGGCATACCCCCAAATCTGTTAGTCCATTGATAGCCCAGCAGGCCAGGAGTGGCTCCCCAGGCTGGATCTGGCCCCCAGGCTAGACTGTTTGAAACCCCTGTCTTAATGGAATATCAAGGCCACAATCCCAGCTGTCATTACTCCTCAAACTCTCTTCTCCTCCTGACTGCAGTTTGCTTTGCATAGATGTTGACCAGTTCTTTTATCAGCAGAAGGACAAAAGGCAACATAAGTTTCCCCCTTTTCTCTCATGATCTTCTTTATAGTCTTCTTTTCTCCCTTACTCCTGGCCTTAGTCTGTCACTGTCCTCTAGCTTTTACCTTTCAAAATACATGCATTCTTTACTTACTACCGTCTTAAAAAAAAAGACAGCCATACAAACACCCCTGAGTTTACCAGCTTCTCTAACTACTGCCACCACTGCTTTACATGTCTAAGTTCACTGAATGTCCTGTTCACAATCATTGGCTTTCTTTTTCCCCAGTTCTATTTGAGGGGTTTTCCAAGTCAACTTCCATCCCTTGCAATCCATTGAAACTGCTCTTGTAAAAGTTTTCAATGACTCCTTCCACAGACAAAATTCAGAGCTAGTAACTCTATTCTTATCTTTCTTGCCCTTGCCCTTCAGAACTGTCTATCATGGTCTTCTTGAAATCTTGTCCTCCCTTCGGTTCCATAACTTTTTCTCCTGGTTTTCCTCCCACCTCTCTAGTCACTTCAGACAATTCCTCTTCTCTCTTCTTCCAATCTTTAGGGATCTCACAGGCTTGGTCCTTGTTCCCTCTGGGAAAGCTCATGCATGAAACCAAATTCAAATTCTGACAATTCAAAGATGTATTTCTTTGTCCCTAACCTGCTTTCCCTCTGTTCAAACTTCCCTCTGTTCAGCTATAACATGGCCTCCCCATCAGTCTCAGCTCAGCACTGCCAAAGAAGAATTCTTAATTTGCCAAAACTCTTCCTCCCCTTTTTCAGTCACAGTGGAGACAGCTACATCTTCTGCTCATTCAGTTCCACAACCTATCCTCAATTCAGACATCTTTTGGGAACCTCACTTTCAGGCTCTAAATCTTGCAAATTATTATGGCATAACACCTCCATGACACTGGTTTCCTTATCCATCTACAGAGAAGAACTCTAAGCACCTTATGCCTCGATTATTGCAATGTTTTTTTCTTTGGTGTTGATAAATGCAATCTGGCTCACTTGTGTTCATTCAGAATGCTATTGCAAAGATCTTTTTTATGGCCTGTCATTTTCACCAGAGCAACCCTCTTTATGAATCTTTCCTTTGGATCCCACTTCCACTGTATCAAACATAACCAGATCGTCTTCATTCTCAAGGCCTTTTGTGGCTCATCTTCAACCTTTATGCTATCTCTCATGCACTACTGAAATGTTGATTTCCATCTCTGACTGACCCTTGATGACAGCTTCAATCATCCACTAGATGTTAGATTTTTAAACAACCCTATCTGTGGTTTTTTTTCTATGTTGCTCTTCACATTTGGGACTAGCTCTCCAAAAATAGCCATAAAGCTACATTGTTTCCCTTCAAATCCCTTCTTAAAACTCTTAAAACATGATGTCTACCAGAACTTGGTAATATTTATGTAGTTGAGGCACTGATATTATGCCAATTTTGTTGACTAGTACTCATTATTTCTTTATATCACACCATACTGCCTGCTTGTCTCTGGTCCATATGTATCCTATGGCAAGGATCACCTTCCAGTTCTGTATTTGTACAGCAGTTCCCACAAAGGAGGTTTGATTCAGTACTTAAAGTTATAAATAAATGGTGTAAAAATGAAAGGAACTTGGCCATAGATTCATAGATTCATAGATGTTAGGGTCGGAAGGGACCTCAATAGATCATCAAGTCCGACCCCCTGCATAAGCAGGAAAGAGTGCTGGGTCTAAATGACCCCAGCTAGATACTCGTCTAACCTCCTCTTGAAGACCCCCAGGGTAGGGGAGAGCACCACCTCCCTTGGGAGCCCGTTCCAGACCTTGGCCACTCGAACTGTGAAGAAGTTCTTCCTAATGTCCAGTCTAAATCTGCTCTCTGCTAGCTTGTGGCCATTGTTTCTTGTAACCCCCGGGGGCGCCTTGGTGAATAAATCCTCACCAATTCCCTTCTGTGCCCCCGTGATGAACTTATAGGCAGCCACAAGGTCGCCTCTCAACCTTCTCTTGCGGAGGCTGAAAAGGTCCAGTTTCTCTAGTCTCTCCTCGTAGGGCTTGGTCTGCAGGCCCTTGACCATACGAGTTGCCCTTCGCTGTACCCTCTCCAGGTTATCCGCATCCTTCTTGAAGTGTGGCGCCCAGAATTGCACGCAGTACTCCAACTGCGGTCTGACCAACGCCCTATAGAGGGGAAGTATCACCTCCCTGGACCTATTCGTCATGCATCTGCTGATGCACGATAAAGTGCCATTGGCTTTTCTGATGGCTTCCTCACACTGCCAGCTCATGTTCAACTTGGAGTCCACTAGGACTCCAAGATCCCTTTCCACCTCCGTGCCACCCAGCAGGTCATTCCCTAGGCTGTAGGTGTGCTGGACATTTTTCCTCCCTAGGTGCAGCACTTTGCATTTCTCCTTGTTGAACTGCATCCTGTTGTTTTCTGCCCACTTGTCCAGCCTATCCAGGTCTGCCTGCAGCTGTTCCCTGCCCTCCGGCGTGTCCACTTCTCCCCATAGCTTTGTGTCATCTGCAAACTTGGACAGAGTACATTTCACTCCCACGTCCAAGTCGCTGATGAAGACATTAAAGAGTATCGGTCCAAGGACCGAACCCTGCGGGACCCCACTGCCCACACCCTTCCAGGTCGAGACCGACCCATCTACCACGACTCTTTGGGTGCGACCCTCTAGCCAATTCGCCACCCACCGGACTGTGCAGTCATCCACATCACAGCCTCTTAATTTGTTCACCAGTATGGGGTGGGATACCGTATCGAAGGCCTTCCTGAAGTCCAGGTATATGACATCCATGTGAGGTGCATTTCTCAGAAGACAATAATTCTGCTACAGTTTGAAGGCTGGAGCAGATGAGGAATAGTTTGAACTTGGCAATATTTCAAAACTGGGGACAATGTTTTATTTCTGAAGAAGTAAATTTAGTTTTGAGAATATTACGGTTAAATCAGTTTGGGCATTTACAGATGTGCTCTGGGAGGCGGGATGCCTTAATTAGCACAGTTCTGAAAGCCATGCTAATTAAAGTGCCTAGAGCGTCATGTGTACCAGTGTCCCTGTGCTTAAAAATTGAGGCGGGGAAAATTGTTGAACAAGCTTTAAAGTGCCCCATCGCCATTTTTCAGAGTAGGGACGCTGATTCCTGTTATGTTGGAGTCTGCTGGAACACATCCGAGCAGCCTCCCTGCATGCATATAGGAGCCCTTTGAAACTACCTGGCAGCTTATCATAGAATCATACAAGGTTGAAAGGGACCTCAGGAGGTCATCTAGTCCAACCCCCCGCTCAAAGCAGGACCATCCCCAACTAGATCATCCCAGCTAAGGCTTTGTCTAGCTGGGTCTTAAAAACCTCCAAACTTCTAGTCATCATGTGTCATCTATAAAAATCAAGCAGCTTAAGAATAAAATTAAAACATATAGAAAAATATTAATGGTCATTACTAACATGCAGTGAAAACTAACTTTGGAGAATATGGTTTGGCAAACTGAGAGCACAGGAAATGCAGAAGAGAACAAATCTGTCAGATACCTTAATTTCAATCAAAATAGAATGGCACTGCTATATTTGTATCTGTGATCCACTTTCTATTGTGGTATCTGAAACAAAGAACAATGTAATATTTCATATTGTTCCTAGTTTTCAGTTAACTGCTGAGTAGAAAGCGAATCAAGCTGAACTGGCAGCTGTCTCTGCTTCTTCATTGTATTGCCATGTTTGTTTTCATGTAAATACTGTGACACTGTGAGAAAGACAGATAACTCAGCTTCTGTGGTCTGTATTTCACTCCATCCCTTTTACTCTGTGCAGAAGCAGGGTCCCCACAGTCTCAAAGGATCTCATGGTAAGTGCTTTTTAAAACACATGCTATTTATCCCAGACAATGGATGGCAGCCAAGGTTTAATTTCAAGCATATTGTTCAAACCCATGGATATCTATAAAATACACAGAAACTTGTCTTAACTGAACTAATAAAACCTAGTAGCTTAATAAAGGTGGCCCGCTAATAAAACTAAAGCAGACAAAAGGGCATATGGGATATAAGTATGTGCCTGTTTAGTGTGGTGGTAGTGGTGAGCCCCCGGCATACCCTACCCACACAATCCTGACTGCATATCCAAACCTGGGAAGATGCTGGTGAAAAGTTCAAGGGCATCCCTCTCTAGCCACTCTTGAGATCTTGGTTTCCAGCATAGATCAGAAGAGCTACTGGGGATGATTCTGCCAGCATATTTCCTGGGCTGGGGCAGGCAAGTAGATATGGGTAGGTGGGCTTGTCCTGACAGAGTAGACATACCGTGTGTGTAAAAAAACATTTTACATAAACTCAGTAACAGAACAATAGATGATTTGGGTATGACAATGACAATTAAATAAAACTCTTAGAGGAATTCTTTTTAGCTTCTCTTAATCATGGCTTGAGATCAAATGCATTCCTTTCATATTGGCCTGGATGCAGTTTGGCAGAGTTCTTGCTGTTGCTAAGGCTGCTAAGGGTTTGGCTTAGATTTATAAGTATATCAGGAATACTGAATTACAGGCAATTTTGTAACTTAAATGGGCTTCGGGCCTATTTCTAGGCTGGATACTGCCATCTGCATTTTTTGCTACCAGGCATACCTTAAAATGAATCCATGATTTCTTATGTCATAATTATTTTATATATACACGTGCAGTCATATTTTTCTCTGGAAACATCCACCTTAGGCTGAATAGGCATCAATATGCTATCATTTGTCTCTTGTGTTTGTGCTGACCAACAACTAAAAATTTAGAGGACAATTTTCAAATTAGTGTTCTGTTAATTGTCCTCCACTGGTTCTGTGTCTTGGGTTGTCAGGCTCTAATGTTAAATTATTGTCTTTTTTATCTGACAAGTCAAGCTACATTCATTATGTATTTCTTACTCTTGGGAGCGTCTTTTGTCGCAATGATAAAAAGCTCAATGTTCTTAACTTTCTGGGCACAAATAAGACTCTCTGGCAATGATGCATATCTTTTCTTGTTAGTTGAAAAAGGTTTTTTTTTTCCTAAATGTGCAGAAGGTAGTTTCTTTTTTATATTGTACAATATTAATATAAATTACCCTGAAGTTATTCCATGTCAAACATGTTTGGTTAAGCGCATGCAATCTAGGAAGAAACTTGTTCAGCCAGCGATTATAGTTTCAACAACTAAGTGGTCTTAATATTTAAATACTAGTGAACAACAACAGAAATCCTTTTACATCCGTATTACTTGTTTTAAGCCAAAAGCAGTCACCAGCCCCTGGCAAATGTTAGGCAACCTGTATGCAGTGAGTAGGCAGTCACAAGCCAGTTTCAGGGGATGACAAAGAAAACTAAACATCACCATTATCATAGGGCTTAACTGAACAGTCATCACTCAGGGTAATATCCTTTCACCCTTACTCACAGTGATTAGAATTTCCTACTAAAAATCAGTGCGACTATTTGGGGAGTCTAACTTAGTAATTTATTTAATGAATTTCATACAGTTTGAAAGTAACTAGAGAATCATTTTAATCTATTTCAACCTGTTTTCATTAGCCCTCCTTTAGGGGAATTGTCAACAAAAGGAGCTGAAATACTTTCTTATCAATCCAGAACAGGACAAAATGGGGAAGTTGGCACTGTCAGTTCACTGTATTCCACATTATTTATGGAAAAAGTGATATTTCTATTTGTTATTATACACCTATTAGTAAAACTCAAGTTCATTTTTATAAGAAATACTTCAAAAATGGTGGCAGGTGAATAGAATTAAAAAAAAAAAAAGATTCTTTTTGAGATGAACCCTTCTGGCTGCTTCCCAATAATCCTGCCTATTCTTTATTGGTTCACTACATTGTTTTCTTTTTTTTACTTTTATCAGGCAAAAGCTGTTTAGACGACAAACAAACCTCCTTGAATATAATCTTGTTTGGTCAAACTTTATTGTCTGGAAGTAAGTGCCTATATAAATGTTGTTTCCAAAACCATTATTCCTCATAATGGATAGAATAAAAAAATGCAGATTATTAAAGCTACCTACCTAGCAAGGGCAATATTAAAAAAAAATCAGGACAGGAAATGACAAATTATTTTGTTTTCTATTGTATTTAGTAGCACTATATAAGAAAAACTGGTATAGAAGAAACAAATGCTGAATGACTGTGGGCAAGTCACTTCATGTCTTTTGCCTCAATTTTCCTGTCATATTGGGATAAATAATTGCATTCTGTGAAGTCCACTGAGATCTACTGATGAAATGGTTGAGAAACATGTTTGATGTTGCCTCCCATTGCTTGGAAAAACCCAGACTTTCTTGAGGCTGATTACTGGTTACATTACAAAACTCCTTGATATACTTGTGGCAGTGTAAGCATGCATTTAAATTAATGTGAAGGGCTCCTTGTATAACCAAAAATCAGGGCCTTTCATACATAATACTGGCTATTTAAGGACCAGATTTTCAGAACCTGTTTGCAATTGCAAAACAGGTACTTTCATATCTAATTGTTCTAACCTGCACCAGCAAAAATTGTAATGTAAAGAAAAACATGTTTACATTAAGCTGGAAAACAGGCACTTGGTGACTTACTGAGATTTAGGCCCCCTCTATACCTGCAGGGAAAGGTGTGATTGAATCCAATGCATGGTCCACATAATTGTGCCTATTGCCATGCCATACACGCATGGCAGGAGGCACAATTGTGAAATCACAAATTAGATCCAACTGCACCTTATTGCCGGTGTAGTGGGAGACTGATCCTATGCTCCCTCCTGCATCAGCAAGAAACAGGTTCCCAGAGCTGGGAGCCCCCTTTGCTGAGGTGGCTCCCAGCTGCGGGGGCCATGCACAGCTGGTACCAAGAGTCCTGCACCTGATGGGGCTCTTGGCCCTGGCTGTGCCGCACATGTCCTCTCAGTGCTGGCTGCATGTGTGGGTCAAGAGGTTTCACGCACACCCAAACCTTGGAAATCATGGCTGCCATGACCCTTGGGCTCAAGGATTTCATGCACCCCTGAGCCTTGGGGATCATGGCTGCTGTGATCCCCTGTGCCAGGGATTTTACACTGGGCATGGTACACACCTGTGGATGGGACGACCCTGTAATATGTACAAATTAAAGCTTGATAGCAACCAGCTATAAAGTTAGTACACATTTTATAGCTAGTTGGAGTTTTTATTGTGTGTAGTAGTCTTAAGACAATTACACAAGTAACCAATTGTGAGATACCTCAATTGCACAATTAACCAATTAATTGTGAGATACCTGCAATGTGTAGAGGGGCCTTAGTGCATAGCTCTTCATTAGGGACTTTCAGGTTCCTGATGCTGGCATTAGCCTATTGAATGATCATTGGCAAGTTGCTTCATTTCTTTTTGCCTCAATTTTCCTGTTTAAAATGGGGATAACAATACCTGCCTTCTTTGTAAAAGACCTTTGTGAAACGCTCATAAAAAGCATGCAAGGTACCTATTCAACAATATTATTATTACAGCCATCCGAAGCATAGTGGTATTTTATTCGATACAATACTGTACTACAGAGCAAAAAAGGATTGCTTTATAGAGCTGTGTGAAACAGCACTATTTCATTTGACTTGCGTTTCGACAGAACAGCGCTTTGTTTTGAAACTGCTGTTCTGTTTCATTTTGTTGAAACAGTTTTGCTGTTTCGCTGCTGTTTTGACGTGTCGCCTACAGGCTACAATGGGGAAGTTCGAAACATCCTATAATTTTGTCATTTCTGGCCTGATTTGGATGAAACTTGCAGGAATGGTAGCCCCTTCTGAAGGCATAAAGCCTGCCATGTTTCAGGGAGATAGGTGCAGGGGTTTCGGGGAAACTACACCTCAAAGTCTTGAAAGCATGTCACGTGAATGTGTTAAGCCACAGCAGGGTCAAAACTGCAGGCATGCCAGTCCCTGCTGAGGCAACGAAGCTTGCCGAGTTTCAAGATGGGTGCAGCAGTTTGGGGGAACTGCACGTCAAGCAAAACTCGTGACATGGGTGACACTGTGTGTGTGTTAAGGCGCAGCAGGCTGAAAACTGCAGGCATGATAACCCCTACTGAGGCAACAAAGCCTGCCAGCTTTCAAGATGGGTTCAGGGGGAGTCTGTGTTCAGGGGCCCTGCACCTCTAGCTGCTGACAGGCAAAATTCGTGACATGGGTGGGTGACACCATGCGTGTGTTAAGGTGCACCCTCACTTAACTGAGACCAAGGCAGAAAGCAGGGTAGTTCAAACAATGCTGCCTTTTATGCAGTTTTTCCATCCCTCCCCCAGAGCACTGGGATTGGAAGGGACCTCAAGAAAGGATGAGTCACTGGCCAGCTACACAGTCAATAATAACAGCATTCCTTCCCCCTCCCTCTCCTTACTTTAGTTTCTGTTTCCCTGCAGGCAAACCCAGCTTGAGCTTTGAAACTCAAAACATTTTTGAAAATTTTGAAACGTTTCGACTTGCCTCATTTTGTTTCAAGGCTGTTTTGAAGCTCTTTGTTTCATTTTGATTTTGCTGTTTTGAGCTTGAAATGAGTCAAAACGAAACTGCTGGCGAAATTTTGCACAGCCCTATTGCTTTATATTTGTGAAAATATAATAGCCAGCTGAATAGCCTATTTTATACCAGAGGTCGGACTACACAATCATAATAGTCCATTCTGTTCCTAATATCTATGAAGAAAAGTGAGAACACTGAGTCAGCTTCTGAGTGCATTGGCAAGATATAGAAAGTACAGGAAACCTCCATTATTCGCGGGTTTGGCATTCACAGTTTCAAATATTCGCGAATGCCGAACCCACATTTTAAATTCACTTTAAACTTACTGGAAGCATGAACAGAATCAACAACATATCAATGGAAGAGGAGGCAAGGAGGAAACAGCTACGAGCAGACATGAAGGCATCAATAGTGATGGACTAGATGTCATGAAATACTGAATGATGGCAGGGGCTGATGGGTGATTCTAAAAGAGATGATGGTGAGAGAGGGGGACCTCAACTCTGGGTATTAAGTGAAGAACCATCCCATAACTGAAAGTGAAATCTGTTGCCCAAAGCACTGAAAGCAAAGGGTACTTAAAGCACATATAGTCATTCATACTTTTCTAAAGGACTCCACGAGATTTTAGTTGTGCAGTTCTCACTGATTGTAAGCCATGTAGTTGAACTTCTGGAAATCACATTGCTTATTTTATGATGATTGGTATAGGACCTTGATGATTTAAATTATATGTATTATATAACATCTGGAATAGTAAAAACTGACAGCCAGATTGACTTGGAAGAGATGGATTGAAGGGAGAGTCCCATCGCACCATTCAGGGCACTGCTCCCAAGTAGTCATTTAACATGTGACTGCTCTTCCATTTTGCCACCTTCTAACTCAGTGTATATAATGGTTCTATTTGGTGGTTGATTTTGAGAGATGCCCCAAGGTTTCTTGGTATGTTGATAACACGTAGTTTCATGCATCCCTCGTTTGACCCACAGTGTTGGTAAGATTGTGGCATGAACAACCTGGTAGTGGACTGGTAGCAGATTAAAGTGGATGCTTTAATACAGAATATGACTGCACCATTTATTCAGAGTTACAATACAAAGAGTCTGTATACAACAGGCATCTTCAAATTTTTAAATCATGGAATGAAAAAACGGTATTACTACTTGATACACTGTTTTGTGTTAACTTCTCTACACCAGTCATAGACATGAGGATTATTCTGAACTGCTGCTGAAGATTTTGCTAATCACGTCTTGATATTTTTGGGGTGGCAACTTCATCAAGAGTTCATCAAACCTAATGTCATCCAGGACACAAAAGATCTTCAGTTTATAGGTATCTGATACAGAGGACCCAATCATAAAACGTGCTTTAGAAACCACTTGTCTTTGTGGCTGCTCCTGAGCACTGAATATGTTTATAAATACATTTTAATGCCCTTATTATGTACAAAGAATAAAAACAGATTTTGCTTTGAGAACTGGGCAAAATGAAAATAGATATGATTATCTATTCTGTTTGTGCACTTATGCTACATTTCTCACTCTCGTATCTGACTACCTGCTCTCTCCAAAATGCTCCATTCACCCTTAAAACAACTAGATTAATTGTATTGCTTTTGATATTAGCGGGTTCTCTTAGTCTGAAAGTGCATATTTTGATTTTTCCCTGTTCCAGGAAGAACATAGTTAGTAATACAATGTTTATTTTTAAGTTAAATAATAATGCAAACTTCAACGAAGCAGCAATAAGCACTCAGAATATTAGTTTCATTTGTAAACTATATCATGCCAGGATAGCAGCCTTTTATTTTACCTTGTTTTGATTCTCCAAAGGCATTTTCTGAGTCAGAGTTTTCGTTCTAATGCATTTACATAATCCAGCTAAATCTTGTTGTACAAAACAGACTTCTTGTCTTAAAAATCTATGAATTGCAATAATTTAAGAATATAGGAATAGTGTAACATGCATAGGCAATGGTCCATCTAATCTGGCCTACTTGGCAGTTGTCACAGGAACTTCTAAGAGCTGAAACTCAAGCAGTAAGATACCTTTTGCAGGAAATCTACTCAAGCACATTAGTAGACCTTGCATCACAATCTTTTTTAGCAAAAACATTTTTAATGTTTTTTTTTTTCATGAACCAGATATTCTGGAAAGTGTTTGTTTTGAAAATGCTGAAAAATGCTGTTTCAGAAGTAAATACAGGTCCTGAGCACGGATCAGTCAAGCAGCTGATTCAAAGTTACCTATCCATCAGTTTCATTGCTGTTACTGGCAAGGACTGGAGTTCTTAGGGTTTTTTGGCTCCAAGACAGTTCTATTGTGTGGAGTACTTTGGAGCTAGAGATGCCAGGATTCCAGATTCCTAGGCCAGCTGGCTTCTCACACCAGCTCCTCAGGAGTCTGAACCTCTACTGTGATACAATGAAAGTTCACGAAAAATTTCAGGTCCTAAAAATTGGCATTTTCTTTTTTGCTGGAAAACTTCTGATTAGTGCTATTGAGCACAGCAAGCTTTTACACTGTCCTGGCATGGCAGACTGTTTTAGGGGTACAAAAGGTGGAATGGCTAGTGAACACTGCATTCTGGCAGTCCCCACATTGGGATATTAGAACAAACTCCATCCAGGAAAAGGCAGACAGAGCGCTTGCTTGGAAATCAGAGATAACTGCACCCACATATTGGGTATAGAAGAGAGAGAAGTAACAACCATCAGCACCGATAAGAAGCAAATCTCTTATGATCCAGTCTCTACTCTCTCAATCTGTGGAATACATTTACAGGACATAAAGCTTAATTAAGTTACAGAAATATAATGCAGGGATCTTTTTAATGTTTATTTTTGATAGTTGGAATTGTATCTATAGCTGTCCTTTCATGATTCCACTTGTTCAATGTTAACTTACAGTAAAAAAAAAAAAAAAAAAAGTGAAAACACCACATCTTTTTGTGACCCAGATACGCTAAATCTTCATAAGAATAAAGGTCAATCATTACTGAGGGAAAGCCACAGAAATATTATACAGGAAATATATAAAGAATGACTTACCAGTAATTATATGTGCTCTCTTCTCCTTTCTTCTAATCCTGCAAACCAATAAAGCCTTTGAAAGCAGAGACTAAAGAAAACACCTACCAGAAAACGAGGAGGCAAACCTGAATCATAAGTCAAAGAAGGTACATAAATAGTTTAACTCTTTTTTATGCAGAAGTTTTTTACAATAAAATCAAAACTACATAATAATCTAACAAGTGAGATGTGATTAGATTGGGAAGAGAAAAGACTATGACAATTGCTGGAAATTTTTGGGAGCAGGAAGAACAATTGCTGACAGAAGTTACCTAGGCCTATATTAAGCAAAAGCCTCAAGAACTGATTTCATGTGGGCCTCAGTAGAGGAAGTATGTCTGCTTTTCAGTGGGATTCAAGGATATGTCCATGCATCAGGATGCTTAGCTCTCTAGAGGAAATGGCTTTTATTTAATCATAAAGACTAATAACTGTGAAGCAATCTTGCATCTGGTAGTAAATTTAAAATAAACACATGTTTAAAGAGTAAAAGAGTAATAATAAGTGGAATGTTAATTTTGCCAATTCTCCTAGCAGGCATAATGGTATAAAGACCATCTTGAGTGAAGGAAGGTGGATCTACATGTTCCACTAATGTGCAGTAATAAATTGTGGAGCATATTGCTCCTGGGAAGCTCCTGGGCATGTGGTTTAAAATGTGCACCCGGACCACAGCACAGAGCCAGGTTTCAGCCTGCCAGTCCAGGGCTGCTCCAACTGAGGCTGCATGTGCCGCAGAGGTGTTGGTTGGGGCATGAGGATGCTTCAGCATGAAGCTAGCTGGCAGGCAGCCCCTGAACTGAAGCACCCTTGCAACACCCCTTGTAACCCAAAGCAGCCAAATCAGCAGCTACATGGGCACTGCTGCGCACAAAAAACCTCTGCAATAGGGTAGTACTTGTATTAGCAAGTACTACCCTGCCTGGAGTTTATTAGCTTGTGTACACTAGTAGGGACACACGTAAATGTGGAGACATTTACTGAGCAGTTAATTAGTCAACTGGCAGTAAACGTCTTGTGTAGATGTGCCCAGAAAGTGCAGTGGATTTTCTTCTGCTGCTTCTCAGGGTTGTCTTGTAAGAAGATGGAGAGCTAAAACTGAACACACTAGGATGTACTGAGCACTTAGTGCTTTTGGAAAAAAACAAAAACAAGGATCAACACACTTATGTAGGTGTCTGAATATGAATTTGGGAGTTAACAACAGGCACCCAGTTTTGAAAATGATTATTTGGCATGCCTACCATTTTTATAATGTTCTAGTTTCTGTTAAGCTTTTTTACATGCTCCTCATATACTAGTCAAGTTTCTCTTATTTTTAATATACTTTTTCTGAAATACCCCAAAAAAGAGGTAGCAAAATTAAAACAGTTAGATGTCTGCTGAAAAGCAAATATATTTATTATGCACTTTTCATATACATAGGGATTTTTGCTTAATATAATACAAGGAATAAAATAAAAATTTTACAATGTGAAATTCATTCAATGTACATTATAGGCTATTTACAACCCAAACCAGGAAAAACAGTCTATCTTCAAACCAAGTTAATTGAAGAGTTTGGATGGAGGATAGTAAGCATAAGACATTTGCATAGCAGAGTAACTGATGAAAGAAAACATCATTTTATTTTTAAATAAATGGTAATACTTTTAATACTGATCACAAAGAGGACAAAAGACATAATTTGCCTCCTTATCTTTCAATATGTTTTTCTTTTGAAGACTTTCTCCACATGTATACAGTACTGATGTTAATATTCACAAGGCAGTCCTTTTCCTAACTTGTCCATTATGACTTTGCAATCTTATTTGGATGGTTTAAGGGAATCAATTAAATGGGCCAAGGGAAAGAGGACTAATGGCACAGTAATTTATATTGTAGTCAGAGCTGAATGAGAGAAAGACTTTGACTAGCAAAACTCTGCTGAGTCACAACCACCCAACCCTACTGATTTCTAGATGACTGTATGGATGTAAAAGAGCAGAAAGTTATCCAATATTTAAAAATTCCAAATGAAATTGCTAATATTTGGGGGATATTCATTTTGGGTTTTTTGCATGGGAGAAAACAAACTATGATAATAAAATCATACACAAAAAGCAATATGGAATATCTCACACCCTTGTCAAACTGGATGTTTTAATAGAGCTGTTCATGCTCTACTCCAAAACAATACTTAATCTGCACGAACTCGGTTTTTTATTATTATTATTCTAAAAGTAACTTTTCAACAGGTCTTTCAATTGATTTGCTAATTAATATGTTGGGTTTCCCCACCAACTGTTTCAATTGTAAATATTATCCATACAAAAATGTAAAGCTGTCTGGAAATTGTAGCCCCTTGTGAAACTGGCCATATCTGTGCATTCTGGCCACAAGGTGCATTTTGTAATAAAACAATAAGATTAAATAAATATAGTCCCAATGACAATCAAGGTCAGTAGAAAAAGTAAGCCTTCAGGAATCTCTTTCTACAGAAACAAAACATACACCTAATAAGAAAGAAATGCTTTATTCTTGCACAGTATTGCAAATGCACTGTACTTGAGGTTCAGAACAAGTTTGCTGAAACATTCTGGCACTCTCTCCTTATTAAGCCATTAACATTCTTAAGGCTATTTTGCAAGAGTTCCATCATGTTTATTTTATAAACGTCCCACAGGGACAGAAGTTCAATACTTGAAACATTCACCTCAGAATTATTAAATATTGCTGTGTGTCAACTTTTAACATTACATTTTCCTACACACTGAATGCCTGACTATAAACGATTTTCTTTTTACATTTAATAACATAAGTAAAGAATGAGGTGCATTGCTTAAAAAAAACAAAACAATCAAAATTTATGTCTATTCTAATGACTGTTCATTTTGACAATAACATGTTCGGACTTTAGCCCCCCAGAATGTGTAAGTATAGCATTAAATGGCAATTTATCTAAATTTATGAATAGATGACATAATCCAATTCAACATTTATGAAAAATCATCATGACAACTTTGTATCTTACTATTCTGGCAATGACCTGAATTGTAGCAAGAAAAAAAATTAATCTCAGGCCTTTAAAGGAAATACTCATGTAGAAAATGATTTTCATTTTCTAAAGGGCAAAGACATATAAAAGTGAACAGTATAACATAACTTGCATTTTCAGGAACAAACAACTGTTGTATGACCCATGAGTGATGAAGTTAAACCATTAGTGAGCTTTGTATGTTCCTCCTTCAGGAATGAAAAGGGATTCATACTGTCATGTGTCAAGCTAAGTGGGTCTAATTTTGCTTTCTCATGCAAGTTTCACACAAGTAAAAGTTTATGTGTTTTTATCCAGAGTTATACCTGATTTATGAAAGTGTAACCAAACACAGAATCAGGCCTTATATTCTAGCTCATAATACAAAAACGCATAAAGCAAAATTTCATTAACTTAAATGTTTATCATACAGTAATTTGGGCTATTCAGTATGGACTACATTTTGCCCCTGGATATACAAACATGGTTCCTATCATCTTCAGTGGTAGCCAGTCTATAACACCCAGATTTGGTGTTCTATAGATTAGATTTTACAATAAAAAAATCCCAGAGGTATGTGTGTGATTATAAACTTGCTCCTTTTTACCTCTGAACAGAGTTGTTTTACAGACAGAACACACAAGTACTGGAGTTTATCAAATACTGTAACAAGACTTATTTTTTCTTGAGAGAACTTTTGAAATACACAGGAAACTGACCATACATTACAGCAATGCAAATGTGATTTAAACTGTATGCTTAGTTTCTTTTGCCACGGGATAATAAATACAAAAAGCACTGCCTTTCCATACACAGTCCACTGTGGCACATGCACATTTATCAAGCATTCTGTAATAGGAAATCAAAAAGTCCTTGCTTTTACAACTTTCAGCTGTTGTCAGGGGAAACAGCATGTATCTTTCTGTAATTAAAAAAAAAGTGCTTATTCTGTGTGGTAAGTACAAAGTACACAAAATAAATTTATGAAGCACAGAGGGTTACACACTGAGAAGGCAGCCTTAAAATTTAGGCACATTACAGTAATTAAGGTAACTGTACTGCAATAATCACATTCTTAGTTTTATAGTTGGACTAACAAGCATTATATGCTTTCATCCCAGCCAGCTGATTAATCATTCCCAGCAGAAGCACTTCTATTCATAGCATCTTGAATTGGCCTAAAATACAAAATAAAAATTTATTTTAGAATTTTCCATATACATACAGTACCTGCAGAAATACCAATACATATCTATTTTCTATTAAAAGATATGTATAAAAATGTCTACAGGTCTTGAAATAAGTATTTCTTGACACACACAAACACAGAACTGCATACCCATGCAGACATTTAGAGGGGTTCCAAAACAATTAAAACTTTTGAAGGTAATACAAAAATAAGGAACAAATAATAAGATCTGGTGCTTGCAGTGAAGTCCTTGGAGTACTACTGGCATTGGTAAAATATTATTTGCCAACATGATATTCCACAGGCAGGTCATTCATAATAACCTAGATCAATTTGTGAAGCAAGGCTCAGAAAACACACTAGTTTACAGGTCAGTGAAAGAATATTTTTTCTGGCAAAGGAAAAGATAACTTTAAAGCACTGGTTTTTAACCTGTGGTCTACAGACCCTGGGGGTTTGCAGGCTATGCCTAAGGGAGCCACCAAAGAATTACGATGTTCAATCAAAAGCATGTGAATACCCACACTTAAATTCAAAGGGGTCTGCACCTCCATTCAGAATTTCCAAAGGGGTCTGGCACCTGCAGTCAAAAGTTTTTAGGGGTCCAGAAATTAAAAAAGGTTGAAAACCACTGCTTTAGAGCAATAGCCCGAACCTGCATATTGGGGAGGTTGCCTGACACTGGTCATAGCTATAGGACAGTTTGCTTTCCACAGGCATATGTTTCTTCAGGCTCACATGAGGAGCAAAGTAGGATGTTGCTTGTTACGCATTACTTGCTCAGTATTGTTGCACATGGGCCAGCAAGAGTTGAGGACCATGATTTTAGAAGCTATGCCATGGTGACAACTATCAACACAATCATTTTACTTTTAAAACCACATTGTGTGAAATGATGAAAGAATATTAAAAGCCACAGTTGTCATATGTCATTGTATGCACCATATGCTGGGACAAATATTAAATGGAAAAAAGGAGGTTTCTACCCTAAATACAGTAAGGCTTTTGTCAACCTAGAGTTTCTAACTGTATGCGGGTTCATATTTCAACATTCTTTCCTCATATTTTAAATACATCTAAAACAGAAAAATTCTAGTTTACCAGTTGAATGACTGCATCTATTCTCCTGCAACAGTAGTGTTGTTCTGATGACATGGCTGAGTGATTTCAACACACCTTATAATCAATGTTGCATTTGATTTCATTTAGCTATTGTTTACAGGATAGTATTTGGGTACCTGCACTACAGAGAGATTACACAGTGGGCATGTCCTCACAAGCGAGAGCATGCGTTTCCTCAGGGACAAATAGCAATGGCACAAATGTGTGCCACTTCCAGTTGTCCCTGGGGAACACCCCTGTATTGTGCGCTCTGGTGCATGGCAAATTGCCCTGGGTGGGGTAGGGGAGGCTGAGGCCAGCACCTGGGTTGGCCCCAGCAGTCTTACCTGTGGTCCTAGGGGCCTCTTGGGGCTGCAGTGGCAGTAATCTGGGCAGGCTCTGCCTGCCCAGAAGCTGGAGTGTGGCTCTAGCTGGCCAGGCTGTGGTTTGGTGGCGCACGTTGCAGCCACGTGAGCCATGCCACTTTTTTTTTGGTGTGTTTTTTTTGACACTGGGATTTCCCGCTGTCAAAAAAACCCTGCCACGCTGCAAATCAGCAGTGTAGCACATGCATGCACACAAAACACATGAAGTTTATGGTGCCGCAGGAGGGTTTCCGGCATCACAAACTGCACATGTGCACTTGTGGGGATGCACCCAATAAGCCACCGAATATTCAGGACTTTTACCTTTTAAAATATTGAAAGGGAACAGGGAAATTTTTCCAAAACATATTAGTTAATAAGGAGACAAAGTCCCATTTTTCAGAAGTGACGACACTTAAGGTGGAATCCTATTTCTCTTCACATGCCCAAATGATACTAACCCAGCAGTATAACTACCATTTTTGGCACTTATGGACAATTTGTGATCCAATTTCACATGCAGTGTAGACACATAAGTGTTCATCAGCTACAGGGTGCACTTTGGATGGACATGCACACAACTCTGTATGTGAATACCTGGATGCAATTATGTCGTAGCAAAAACAAGATGGAGGGGGGTACCACAACAGCCTAGTGATTAGGGCACCTGCCCAGGATTTGAGAGTACCAGCTTCTAAACCATACTCAGAGAGGGTCTGAACCAACATTTTTCTAACTTCCCAGCACAGTTATCCACCAAACCTCAGGTCAGGCATTATTCAGTGTCCTTTCCAGCCCTCCTCTTGATGCTGAACCACTACACCTTGCATTTAATATTAATTGGCCAAAATGGATAGATAGCACATATTGAAGAAAGGGTCCAGGCTAAAACTTGGGGCCACCCCCCACCTTTCCACAGCAGTTGCCATCTCACTGAAACACACATGCTTTGGCTTTTCCTTGTCCTCCTACCTCCTCATATCTCCCTCTTGGATGCCCAGGAAGCCAACAGCTCTCTATCCATTTTACCTAATGACTATGAAATGCAAAATGTAGAAACACCAAGTTGCCCCTGACCTGTTTCCCTTCTGGTTCAATATTTTTCCTTTTGGCTGTTCTACACTACCAACATCCAACCATTAGTTTTAGTTCTGTGACTAACATTTTGGGGATTTAAACAAGCTGCATACCTTCCAGGGTGGAATAAGATCCAGTAGAGTATAAAAGCCAGAACAGATCCTTTCTGAACATGTTAAGGAGAGGATACGTTGTGCAGGGAGAAGAAACTCTAAGACCCCCCCAAGAGACATTGATTTGAAGGTACAAAGGGATCTGATGCCCATCCCACAACCACGCCTCCTGCCATGCATGTGTAGCATGGCAAAGGGTGTAATTGTTGGGGCTGTGGATCATTTGCACCATCTTGCTTGCAGGAGGAGCCTGGGATCATGATTCAGCATCAGCTGGCAGGGGCCACCCTGAGGCTAAAACCGCTGGGCAGTCCCAATCTTTCCCAGGATCAGCTGACTGGGACTGCTCTGGGGCTCAAGTAATTGATTTCATTTAGCTATTGTTTTCATCAATCCGTTGATTTCATCAGCTGACTGCTGGCTAGGAGGGACCATCCCAGGGCTCAAATTCCTGGTGTGGTCTCTGCCAGCTGATGACAGATCTGGAACACCCTGGGGCTGGAACCTTGGGATGGTCCCAATCCTGCTGACAATCAGCTGATTGGACAGGCCCAGGGCAGTCCCAATTTGCCAAGAATGATTTGATCATTGGCTGGTTCTGGGCACCATAAAGGGGCTTGAACTATCCCCACGCGTTTCTGGAGCCAGTCGACAGGCTACTAATTGTCATTCATCTGGCTTTCAAGGTGCGATGGAAACTAGTCACAAAGTTATTCCACATATTTTGTGTAGTAACTCTGTGGCTGGTTTCCTGTTTCATTGCACCATTAATCCCCTGAACATTTGGCTGGTTTGCACTTTAAGATGTGATTAACTGGTTATGTGGCTTGAAATCTACATAAGTAGTCCTAAATGCCACTTACATCCTTAAAACGTAAGTTAATTTGGGCCATAAGAGTCTAAATCCTATTGACTTTTAATAAGATCGGGAATGTGCGTGCCTTTGAAAATTTTACCCAAACTAACCAACTGGAAATAAAATAGAGCTATATTTGCTGTATAATAGTAGACAGTTTAGAAAATCTAGGTTCAAAATGTCCCTTTTCTTAACTAGCCAATCTATCACAGACTTTTGGGAAACAGCTAATGTCCTGGGTCTCTCTTCTTTATAATATACCTCAAAAAATAAATTTGCAATGAAGAAATAACATAAGACTTATACATGTTAGTAAAAATGACTTCTATTATCCAGGACAGCTTGGGACAAATATGCTTGAGTTTTGCTAGCTCAAAGCAAGATTCAGGAATGTCTAACTCATCAGGTGACTTTGAAACAAAGCTCCATCTTTTACTGTTCACAAAAATTCTTTGTTGACTTGCTGCAAGACTGAGCCAACTAACAAGAACGCTTCTGTTCTAAGAAGAAGAGATCTGGCCTGTCAGAATGGTAATATTCATGTAAACAGTGAAAAGAAATATTATGAGGAAAAAAAGGCAATGCACATAGAGTAGCTTTCACATTTCAGAAAGATGCTGGAGTTCAAATGTTGTTATTAATATAATCCTGGAACCTTAAACAAGAAATAAACTTCAAACCTTATTAGGATTTGGGGAATAACAGAGATGGAGAAAACAACATTAACTCTTTACTGACTGTTTGTCCAAATAGGGTATTCAAACCCACTAAATTTTATATTTATGATGTATTATGTAGAAAGTGAAACACTTAATTTAGTTTTGATTCTTCAATTATACTCAGTAATGAATGCATGCAAAAGCATGTCCCATACACAAAAAAACTAGTCCCATAACACTGAAGCTCATTGTCCAATGAGCTCCAAGCAGGCAATTACTATGCACATGTGGAATACCAGGTACTTTAAAAGAAGGAACTTATATTGTACTTTTTGCAATTGTAAGATCAGGCAATCATATTTAATTTTCAACTTGTAAGAAAAACATATTCTACTAAGATTTGTGAGTTCACAAATATAATATACTTAACTATAAATGAGTAAGATGCTCCAATAGTTGTATGTGAAACCATGAATACACTTCAATCTAGATGGGCATTCAGATTTTATAAAATGTTAGCTTTGAAAATATAGCTAGGTATTTTAATATGGGTTCTTCTTTTCAGAAAAAAAGAAACCCCCAGACTAATGCGTACTGCTTACAGTCACTTGTCAAAAGCAGTAAGGTGACACCTTACCTTGTAACAATTCAAAAGAAAGAAATACTGACCATCTGACTGTTTTATTTAAAAAAAAAAAAAAAGCACAAGAAAAAAAGGACTTTCAGTTTACAATTTTCATTCAAAACATGGCTATGACTTATTAAAAGGTATTTAAAATGTACATATTATGCTTCCCTTCAATTGTTTTACCTTTTACAATGGTGTTTCCTTTTTGTAATTGAAGCTTGGGTCATTGCTCTCAATCTGAAGTTTTAAGGCTTGCTTAAGGCTTAATTCTGTCTCTGCAGGAGGATAGCCTTCCAAAACTTCCTGATGTCCTCTGTCCTGTACTGTTCGTGGGACAGAAACTCTCCCAAGAAAAACCTGATTGCTCTGAAGATGATAATTTGGGTTTGTCATTATTCCATTTCTCTTCTTCTGTTCCCCACTCTGTTGGTGAATTAAGAATTGTTGCTGAGATCGACCAACTTCCTGCTGAGCTGGAGGGACTAAAATTTTGCACTGAGGCTCTGCTGGCATTGATTTAAGTGGCACACTAGTCCCAGATTTGGCAATAGGTCCTCGTTTATCAAACTGAGTCATTTCATATTCTAAAACTTTTGGTTGAGAGGAGCTGCTCTGCTTAATCTTTTTCCCAGCAGAGCCAGATTTGCTAGAATTTTCTGTCTTCCCTCCTTTGTTTGCTTTAGTTGATTTCAAACTGGGTTTTACTTGGCTCCATTCAAATTCACTACTTGGTGAATTATGGTTCTGACTTAATGAATGAGTAGTGGAAGAAGGAGAAACAATTGACTGCCTGCTTCTGCTACGTGGCAGTGAATGTTGCTGTATTTGTTCCGTAAATGACATACTATGGAAACTATCAATGGGCACTGTTTGTGCGGTTGCCGTAGATGAGGTGGTACGTAGAGAAGAGTTTTTGGAACTTTTCAGGGAATTATTTGATAAGGATGATTTCTGACGGTCAACTGTAGAATCTGGCGATTCTGAAGGAGAACTGAAAGCATGAGCAGGCCCATTAGACAAACCACGCATAGTAGGCTGCAAATCACCTCCACCAGTGCTCCCTGAACTATTTGATTTTATTGTTAATGACTGCATTTTTGATGAGACTGACTGCAAGGGCTTTTGTTCCATTGTGTGGACTGGAGATGGAGTGCAGCCATTTAGACTAGATGCACCATATTTTTCCAGTAATTTAATAATTTGAGAATGTCCATTTTTGGCTGCAACACGCATAGCAGTGCGTCCAAACTGGTCTGCATGATTTGGATCAGCACCATGTTCCAGTAAAATCTGCACAACATCAATGTGTCCTTCTTGGGCTGCAATGCAGAGTGCAGTAGCACCTTGATTACATGTATGGTCAACTAAGGCTCCATGCTCAATCAAAAGCTGAACTACCTTCACATGACCTTGCCATGCAGCAGATTGCAAAGCAGACCTCTTCTCATTATCTGCAGCATTTACATCTGCATGGTATGTTATCAGTAACTGCACCATCTCCAAATGGCCCTGCCAGCAGGAAACATGAAGTGCGGTCCTTCCCTCAGCATCACTTGCTTCTACATTGGCACCATTTTCTAAAAAATACTCAGCCATGGTAAGCTGATTTTCTAAAGCCAAGATATAGAGCGTTGGCCGACCATCAGCATCTTTGTAGTTCACATCTGCTCCATGGCTAAGAAGCAGTTCAACTATATCTCTGTGACCTTCTAGGGCAGCAACACGGAGAGCATTTCTCCCATCATAGCCTCTCTGATCAAGGTTAGATTTATTTTCCAGTAATATCTGTACACAATCATAGTGACCTTCTTGTGCAGCCAGTATGAAAGGTATACGCCCATCATTATCAATTTCATTTGTTCTAGCACCTTGTTCTATAAGTGCTTCGCATATTAGTCTGTGGCCTTCAAAAGCTGCCATGTGCAAAGGTGTCCATCCAGCATCATCTCTATGATTTTCATCTAGCCCTCTGTCCAGCAGAGTACGCACTACTTCAACATTACCTTGTGCAGAGGCTATACTAAGGACTGTTCGCCCTTCGCTATCAATGCTATCTACAGCTGCACCCCAAAATAAAAGAGTATTCACAACTGAAGCATGGCCCATGGAGGCTGCTGCAAGAAGGGGTGTACGACCATTGTTGTCAGTATGATCCACATCAGCTCCACCTTCTAAAAGTAAGTCAACAACATCTACATGTCCTTCATACGCAGCTACCAGCAATGGAGTCATACCATCTTTGTCACAATGATCAACTTCAGCACCACGGTCAATTAAAAGGCTAACTACTGAAGCATGTCCCTTACTAGCAGGTACACAAAGTGCAGCAACAGACAGAGCAGTCCTTCCATCCACGTCCTCATGATTTACTTCTGCACCATGGTCCAGCAGGTGCTCCACAATCTCTTTGTGGCCCATATATGCTGCTGCAATCAAAGCTGTTCGACCTTCATTATCAGCTTTGTTGACTTCAGCACCATGCTGTAGCAAATTCAGAACTATATCTTCATGTCCTCCCCAGGCTGCTGCTCGTAAGGCTGTTCGACTGTCAGCATCTGCACAGTCCACTTTTACTCCAGCATAAAGAAGTGCAGAAACCACTTCAGTGTGACCCCCCCAAGCTGCAGACCGTAATGCTGTCCAACCATCATGATCAGTGTGATTCACATTAGCCCCACATCCAATCAAACAATTAACAACCTTGGTATGTCCTTGTCGAGCAGCTAAAGTAAGTGCTGTTTGCCCGTGAGTATCTTCTATTTCTAAATCTGCTCTCCTAGAAACAAGTAAATTAACTACATCAAGATTGCCACTATACGCAGCATTTGCCAAGAGTGTTCTCCCATTTGAATCACACTGGTTAACTGATGCTCCATTATCTAACAGAGTCCTAATGGAATCTTCTCTTTCCAGAGCCTGCCGTACAATGCAAGATGTTCGGTCATCTTCACTGTTGACATGAGCACCAGCTTTTACTAGTAGCTGCAGTACTTCCTGTTCTTTAGGGATTAAAGTGGATAAAGAGTCTTTGACAGGTGTGCCATTCCATATCATCCACAAAGCCAACTCAGAAGTCTCTAACTGCAAATTTGAGTTAATTAGATGCAATGCAAATTCTTGGGCTTCTAACGGTGTCAAATCCTTGGCTCGACAGGTATAACTCATTGCTAGCATTCTATGTCCTTCTGCGGCATTACACAAGTATTTCTGAGTACAGTGCTTTACATCCAGCAGCCATTCTGCAAAACTGTAGTGAAACAAAATTTTTGTATTTCCTAGCCCATCAACAAGAACTTTTGATAGAACATCTAATTTGCGTTGAAAATCTTCCATAGTCAATGTCATGTTTTTGGTCCACACTGCATGATACAATTCTGTTGTGGTCAGTGGCCTACAAGCTGCAAGAATCACATTCAGAATAGGCTGGACCTTTGCAAATTGTTTTCTCACAAAAAGTCTTTGACAGAGCCAGAGATATAGGCCATTTAACGTTCCAGGAATGTCACGGATCTCTCTTAGCATAATAAAATTTTCTACAACTCCATCTAGAACACGTTCTAGATACAAAAAGCAACCACTACTTTTGATGTGAAGCTGGTTCAACATTTCTGCAGTTTCTTTAGTAAGATGCTGTCTCAGCGCTTCTTCTTGATCTAGACGATGGAGAATATATTGTTGCACATCTTTCACAATATATGCCTTTCGGAGATCATCCAGACTTATTTTTCGAAAACCTATTAAAAAGACAAAAAAAAAAGGGATAAAGTTCAATAAATATTTTTTCAGGTTTAGCTTCAGAATGGTTTTGATCATTCGAGACTCTCAAAAAGGAAGACTTTTGGATAGGAAGTCTGGGGAGTATGAACAACAACAATGCATTTATCATACCACAGATGCTAAACCTAAAGAGGCTGAGAATTTTACTATGGTACTGTACCTCTAATACATATTGTATCATACTCTACGAACACAAAAAGTATACATAAAGAAACATTCTTAAATAGGATATTGAAGTCAGGTGTTTTCTGTCTTTAAGAAAATGTCAGGTACCTTAAAAGCACATGAATACATTATTACAACTATGAAATAATGACATGCAACCTTTAACAGCTACAACACTGTCTAATTCTGAAGTTTGAGCAATTTAGAAAAAGGAAAAGAAAGAACACCAAGGCTAATATTGAAGAAGATGACAGGCAACACCGACTAGGAAGAAATATTTTTTAAATCACCAGGCCTGTAAAATTTATGCTCAAGAATCCTAGAAGATTTGATTGAGATGACATCTGGTACAGTGATATTAATTTTAATGAAGTTTAAAACATGATGCAAATTCTGAAAGACTAGAAGAGTGCTATTACTGTGCCAATATTCAAAGAATGGCAAACAGGATGAGGTAACTATAATTTAGTTTCATCAGTTCCATTCCAAATTACACAAGTGCTGATACAGGATACAACTGATAAAATAATAAGGCTAGCAATATAATAATTCCGATTAATATGATTTTATGCAAAATAGGCCTTATCAAATAAACCTGATTTAACTGTTTGATGAAATTACAGGTATGGTTAATGAAAGTAACTGTAAAGACATAGTGTGCTCAGGTTTCTGAAAAGCATTTCCTTTTGTACTATATACCACCCAATTAAAAATAAGCACTATGCAACATCAATAAAACACACAATGGATGGATTCAGAACTGGCTGACAGGTCTCAAAAAATAGTAGTCAGCGTGAAACTGTCATCAAATGTGAATGATTCTGGTTGGGTTCCACAAGGACAGGAATTAGGTTTCACTCTATTCAACATTTTCCTGATAAATATTACATCACTGACCAAATTTGCAGAGGACACAAAGACTGATGGAGTGGTAAGTATAATGTGGATAAGGCAGTCATCCAAAGAAATCTAGAACTCTTGGTAACTTAAGTCCGTTGAAATGTGCGTTAACACAAACATAAATTAAGCAAGTAGGAGTAAGGAATACAGGCCATGTCTGTAAAATGGGGATTCATACCCTAGAAAGCAGTGACTCAAAAAAGGAAGAGCAATTCAATTCCTCTTTAATAGGGACCTACCTAAGTCACAGCGAGATAAAAGGTTTTTCATGGACCACAGAGCCAACTTCATAAGCATTTTACGGTGGCCCTGCCCCTCTGCTGATTGGCAGAGGGTGCCTTCACTCATTCTGCATCACTACTGCTTTTTCGGGGGTCAATTTTGTGGGAAATTGCAGCCAGTTCTGGATTTCCCAGCAACTGTGAACAACACTGTTTTATGCAGTTTCCACAAAATTCACAAAACCACAATTTAGGTAGGTTCCAAGTCATGAACTCCCAGTACAATTATGTGGCAAAAATGTGATACTCTGATGTATAAACAGGAAAACAATGAGTAAGTGCAGGGATGCGATTTCATATGATATTGTTCAGACCCATACTGATAATACACTAGAATTAAAGGCTGCATTCAGATATTTAAAAAAAACCAACCTGGCGTTTTACTTTAAACCCACGCATGCCCAGGAGAGGCAGCACCTTCGTTGGACCCAGCTTGCCTGACATCTGTATAGATCAAGTGCTTTAGTGGGGCTTTTTTGGTGCTCTTATTTAATAACTGACTGAATCAGCTTTTAGCTAAAAGCACCAAAAGCCCTGTTGAAGCGCCCAATCTATACAGATGCTGCAGAGCCAGGCTGAAATAATGTGCTGTTGCTTCGGTTAAGCCCTTTTTTTTGTTTGATTTTTTAACGTCTGCAAGCAGCCCTAGTATACAGGTTAAAAAGGATGATGAAAAATAAGAGGAAAAAAAGAAAACAACCACTGAAATAATTTCAAGGCTAGAGAAACTGCATTACAGCATGACACTTGAAGAGCTTAATTTGCTTCGTGTACCAAAAAAATTGACAGGTGACTTGATAGCTACACAAATCACTTTATGGGGAGAAGTAGCAGGTACAAGATATTTTTAATGTACTAGACAAAGAGATAATAAGAACCAATGGCTAGAAGGTGAAGCAAAGTATTTTTCTTAACAAGGGTGATTAAATAATAAAATAAACTATTTAGGAAATGTGTGATTATCCTATCGATACTTTCAATCAAGATTAGATATGCCTCTTGGAGACACTAGCCAAACAAGTTATTAGGTTTGATGCAAC
The DNA here is from genome assembly GCF_030867095.1 of Alligator mississippiensis. NCBI lineage: Eukaryota > Metazoa > Chordata > Crocodylia > Alligatoridae > Alligator > Alligator mississippiensis. The sequence goes on from NC_081825.1 coordinate 116,724,295, forward strand.
GGTTGCCGAGTGAAATTTAGCAGCCTTTAAAACACATAAGGTCAGACTAGATGATCTAATGTCCCTTCTGGCCTTAAGCTTTTTGAATCTGTAACAACTTTTGTGCTCAAGTCTTAGCAAGCCCGGGACTATTTAATAAAATCCAGTTTAAAACAGTAAAAAAAAAGGATCTAAATATTACCCAATGGAATAAAAATAGTTGTTTTTCCCCCTTATTTCCATGTAATACTGGTATCTGGTTTGTATGCTGTTTGCTCTTATGCAGATTTTTAATAAAGACCTAGATAAATATTTCAAGCCTTCCCCACAAGAATACCTAGAAACTTTGATCTGCTGGCTGATAGCTGCTTTTAGCAAATGTCAAACTTCTATACAAGTTTAAAGAAAATGTAGACAAATCTGAATGTTTAAATTGATGAATGGGATAAGGACAACTGCAATTAGCAGTGCTGCCTTCTGAAAAATAAAATTTTAGTATACATTAACGATCAGAACAAAATACAGTGCAAATTTCAGAAAGAATACAGTTTTACTATTTCATGAAATAGCTTCTTGAAAACAATTCAGACAACTCTGGTATTAGAAAAGACTGTTCATATTAGAAGAAATTATGCTTAATGAAGGCATAATAATATGGACCATTCTAAAGGTAAATATAAATACAATCCATAAATGATAGGTTGATCATCTTATTTTCCTTAAAAGTCCTTAAAATATTGAAAGGAAACACTGGAAATTGCACAGAATATGCTTCTGCAAATGAACGTGAGACATGTATATAAAAAGAACAAAAAAAAATCCCTCCCCCCCCCCCCCCCCCTTCTTAGATATGTGACCCATTATAATGGAACCAAGTTTCTCTCAGTTATCTTCCTGTTTATTCATGAAAGGAAGAATGGAAATTATTCTCTATACAAACATGCTATTCTTAAAAACAAATGAAAAATATTCTTGCAAATTTCAGTAGCCTCCATGCTCCCAAGAGTGTAACAGGCAGGTAGAAAGGAGACATGTGATTTATAATTACATGCATTACCAAGGTCTCTTATTGAAAACATGGTTTCAACAGTGCTAAGTTTTACATTTGCTATACATGCACCATTTTTTTTTTTAATAAAACATTTCATTGTTTGTGAGACACTATTCTGGAAACTACAGAAATCTGAGAAGCTACAGAAGTCAGAGAAACAGTAATTTACATTGCTCAGTTAAAAGATATATTTTAGGCCAGAACTGTACTTTGCCACTCCAGGAACAGAAAATAACCTAATCCCTCCAGTGTAGCAACTTGTACATATTTTCTTAGTCAGCGAATTTGCCCAAAAATCTTTTCCTTTTCAAACCAAAAACAGTTGTTAAAACCCAAATTATCTGGGGTACAAGCAATCATGTGGCATCCAATTCAGTCCAACTTTGGCCATACCTCCTAGGAGCAAATACTTTAAAATACTACTTAGAAAAATGGCCTTGTTTAGACTATGTTTATTATGTTAAAAATGAGTTTCGGAATAATCTGCTCAGATCATGGTTCTAACTGCAAATTCTGCTGAGGAGCTAAGAATGCAGTGCCCTCTTTCCTTCTTGAGCATCTTTACTAAAGGTTCTGGACCTTAAACTAGCCCCTTTGTTTTCTGCTCAGCCCTTTTGCTTTTATTTGCACAAATATTATTGACAAGAATTTTGTGCACAATTTTGTCAGCACTGGTCAAGGAAGAACACAGTTCACTTCTCTCCATTAACTATGCTAACTCCATAAGACTAACAGCAGTAACGTCAATGGAACAGTAACCTTTTTTAAACAATAAGTCTGTTGACACAAATCTGTTGAGTAATGAAGTCCTAATTTTATATAGCCACTTTTCATACCCAAACTACACAAATAATAGTGCTTTACCTTGCAGACTGAAAAAAAACGTGAAGAGCAGAGGAGAAAGAAAACGAAACAAAACATAATTGCCGTTTCAGGATCTTTTCCTAAATGAAAAGCAAATTTTTTGAAACCTTCAAAGACTATAAATTGTAAACACTATCTATATATGCCATAGTCCATCAAAAGTCTGCTTTAAATAATGTCTTAAGATGATCTGCTGAATGGGGTGATTCATTACTGATTTACAATCCTGGAGCTGCATTATATACTACATATTAAAATATTCTGTACCCAATGTTGCAAAACCTCATTTGCCCATGTCAAGCAACAAATTTCCTTGACTGAGTACAACCAATGTAATAAGTTTCTGCAGACTCTAGCCTTTCATTTTAAAAGAAAAGGAAGTTTCTACCATACACTAGGAAAACTTAAATATTGCATAAATCACACAGCGAGTATAGTCATGTCTGTCACACTGCCAGGTCTGTACAGGGAAGTGCTATTCCACTCAGCTGAGTGAATGCACGGGAAGATAAATCTGTTAGTCACTTCTCTCTAGTTCTTTATTATCTGGCTTTCTAAGGTAACCTTCTGCTCCTCTTGACCAGAGGCTGATGCCTCCTGACCAGCTGAAGCAGTTCCCTCCTGCAAGCTAGGAAACAAAAAGTACACAACCTTCTTAATCCCCACCATCAAAGGAAATAAGGATTCCAAAAGCTCCAGTGATTCTAAGGAAAGGAAATTGTTGGAGGCAGTATGGAGGCCCTCCCCATGGACTAGAAAGTCACACTGCAAGTCGAACAGCTAGAAACAGAAGAGAAGAAGATCTTATCTGGGAAGTGCTCCAAATCCACTTGGGAGAGAAGAGCTGAGGCAGACACTGAAGTTCTGAAATGATGCTGCTGAAAGATAACACCTACAATGGGGAAGATGACTGATAAATGGGGATGGGAAGAAAAGTGTTAAAATGAGAAGAGAATTAGTTGAGGGAAGTGAAACAGAACTGATTAAATTGCTAGAAGAGGAAAGAACTACACTCCCATTCAGTAATGAATGAATGTGTATCATCTCTTTTCACCCTCATGTATTAGAAGGATGAACAGCCCTGACAAGCCCATTTTTTCCTCCCCGCCTTTATTCTTCAAAGAGACCTAAAATCAAATTCTCATCTATGGTGAGTATTGGCAGTAAAGAGTCTCTGTGCCAATATAGTCACCACATATTTGGTTATCTGATGGAAAGGATGCAGTTTCCCTGCTTTTGGCAGGAAATGAGTTTAGGACTGACCCTAAAGTCACTGTTAGATGCAGCAGAAGATTGCTTCCAACAAGCAAGTGTGGTGCTAGAGTGAGAAAGATGTTTTAGCTAAAAATGGAGTAACATTATTATTCTTAGAATGGTGTCACTTATATTCACTTGTGACAGGTACAAATCACTGGAGTGTAGTGACCTATTAAAGTTAGTATGTATTTAGGAGATAAGGGCTTTGTTACACATTGCATTTTGAGCTGCTGTCCCCAACCTGCACAGCCATGACTTGCTATTAGAGGGCTAGAGAGCAGGAGCCTGACTAGAAGCTACAGCTTTGAGTTGCTACTACAGGGCTGGTAAGCCAGGACAGGCTTCTATCCCTGCTCTAGATGGAGGTGAGAGATGGGTTGAAGGAGGTGGCAGCATGAAGCTGGGAGGTGGAGAGTTAATGGCATGGGGGGTTGAAAATGAAATGAGAAGTGGAAAGGAAATGGGGGTGATGGAAGGTGGTGAAATGAAGGAAATCAGCCATTGAAGGAGAAAATAAAAAGAAGTAAAAAAAAAGAATTTAAAAAGAAAGAGGAAGTAAATTAAAGAAGGTTTTCATGTTTTATTAATTCGGATTTGAGAACTTAACATGAGCTAAATTGCTTGAATGTGCATCTGTTCGAGTTTTAACTGAATGTGTGACACAATAGAGGCCCTAATATCCTTCCTATCCATAGAAACTGGGAAGAATAAGCTTCCACCCCCCTTTTTATCACCATTCTTAAATATCATATAAAAATAGACTGCATCATGCTTAAAGTGCCCTGGATATAATGGGTAGAATAACGGGTAGGATTGACCCTGTCGGGTATTTAAGCCCAAAGAGATTTAGATACTTGAGAAGTTCAGGAAAGGCACAAAGTACTGCCATGCAATCTTAACTCTGGACTAACATTTTTTGTCATTTAAACTCTTCATTGTTTACGTAAAAAAAAATGTTTTATAGGAATTAGTGCTCATTTACATAGGTTTATTATCTTGTTTTGCAGCTGAGATTCTACTGTAGTTTGGTAAAGGTAAGGGATGACACAATTCCTAAGCATCTAGCCCTGTTTTGTGCATACTTCATTACAGTGGAATGGGGACTACAGTTGTGCACTGAATTTTTTGGAGCATACAAGTAGTAACAAGGTTGATGAGAGATATCAGACATGATCTCTGTCCCAAAATCCTGACAGATTTAAGCCCATAAAAGACTTGTGTCTCTCTTTCTCTCCCCCATCCCCTTCTTCCTTCCCATCCCTCTTGTCCAGAAGGACTCAGAGGATGCAGAGGACTCAGACCACAACAGGGGAGAAATGCCTCCCCAAATCCCAGCACCTGCACAGGAGGCAGAGGGACTCAGACACCTACATAGAATGGAAACCTCTCCCACCCCCTTAAAACTGGTTCCCACGTGGAAGCAGGGAGAAGGGCCCAGATTCCATCTAAAAGGATCTCTCTCTTCAGCAGATCTGAGTTCACCTAGGGGAGAAGTTAGAGAGGCTCATGGCATTTGGAAAGGCAGTGACCCCCAGTGCCAGTAAATTGTGTAAGGACAGAATAGGGACTTAGACCCCTATCCCCATTCTCCTCTACTCACAATGCCACCTACCTAATCCCCTAATCTTCACACCTTCCCTTGATCCGCAAGATTTCTCTCTTCCCCTACCATTCACATTCTTCTTCTCTCCTCTCCATAATCCTGTCTCCTAGTCATAACCTCAAACTCTCCCTCATTCTTCCTTCATTATTACATCTGTTAATTTCCTTCCTCTCCCACCATGTATGGCCAAGTAATTTAAGTTTTTTAAAATGCTTGTAACACTGTCTGAATTTTCTGTAGTACTTGGATTGTATTTATTAAAATAAAACAGGAGCGCTCAAACTCTGGCCAGCAGGACTCCCTATAGGTAGGCAATTTGGCAGGGGGGTGGAGAGTAGGAGGGGAGAGAGAGGGGAGCAGTGGCAATAGTGCCTCCATCCTCCACTTCCAAATTTTCAAGCTCCCTGTGGGAGGTTGAAGCAAGGACATACCCACTCCCCTCTGCACAGCCAGATTGGGCCAAACCATGCCCCTTCCTCCTGCCTCCCACAGAGCCAGGCCAGGGCTAGGCTAAGCCCCCTTTCCCTGCACAGTCAGATGGGGCTGGATCGTCCCCCTGCCTTCCCTCTGTGCAGCCAGATGGGCCCATGTGTCTGCCCTGGGTGCCTGACTGGGACCACAAACCAACCTGTAAATGGACCAGACACTGCTCAACTGGCCCACCAGGTGAAAAGGTTGGGCACCACTGAAATAAAATATTCCTTTCTGACAAAGGAAACAAAAGAACACAAATCAGTCTCCTCCCCCCTAGTCCTCCTTCTGATTTTTATCAAGAGTCCACTTTGCTCTGATACTGGTTGGCTACAGATCAGGTTCAATGGCTATTTCATAGTTCCTTGAGTCACTTAGCTCATACAAAAACTTTTAGCCTAGGAACCCTTTGGGGTTCATTCAGTCCAGGCATGTGCTATATAAGCTATCCAAGTCAACAGATATAGCAATATAAGCTACCTGGCTTGATTTACCTGTTCTCAAGCTCTCTTTGGAATACTGAATTCAATGTTGTGTTGTCAAAAAGATATTGGAAGCCGTGTGTGTGTAGGGGGGGGGGAGGGGGGAGCAAATCTGAGAGACTGAAACTATGTTGGGCACAAGCAGAACAGGAGTTTTAGTTAGAAAAAAGTGCAAGAATCTGCCAACCTTAAAAAAGAGCTATTTTTGGTTCTGTTTTTCAGGGAAGTATCTTAGAAATCTCTTGTTTGTTAGCCTAAATTTCTAACACTAATCTTATCCTATATCCCAGTTAAAGTACACCATATTCAAGGTAATCTGAGCAAGCAACTTAATTAAATTGTGCCGAATAAGTTAACCCCCAAACAAGTACTTTACAAAAATAAATCTCATTCAGTAAAACAATTTTAAAAAGCTTTATAGAGGGACAGGCAAAAGTAGAAGAATTAAATTAGATTCTAAAATATCTGTCACTACTTAAGACCCAAGTAAAACAAAACATTTTTGTCTAAACATTTATCTACAAAAAGGTATTTTACTTGTCTAAACAAAAATCCTACAAACTTGTTTTCCAACAGCATTAGACATAATAAGTCACTTCATTATTAGGCTTTCATGGATGAGAAGCATCAAAACATTATGAGAAAGCTCATTTTGTTCCAGATACATTCCCACGAATATCTTAAGCTCAGCAAAAACAGGAAAGTAGCAGACAACTTATAGTCCCACGACCCTGCTTTCACATTGCTCACATTTTTCTTAACACACATCATTTTCTACCCAATGGGAACTCCAATATACATTTCCCCAATTTATTCAATTTCTTGCTAGCTCTGTAAACCCATTCTAAATATAGTTTTTCTGGCATCCTACTGAGTTCTTGGGTCATTGAAATTTTTTTTCCAGCTATATACATATTTTAAGAATAAACCACCCCTTTCAGACCTTTATACAAGAAATATATGCTATTTATATAGACTACATTAAATACTTAATTTTTCCTAGCATGGATATTTTTATTTTAGTTCTACATGGACTTTTAAACTAATTTTTAAATATATATTGTTCACTTCACCAAATAGATCTTAAATATTTAATCTATATGATAAACAAATGCGGACATATTTTAGATATGAATTATTTAAGTGGCTGATCTAAGCAAGATCTCAATTAGGTATTTATACAAACACAATCTCATAAGGAAATATGCACGAAACAGAATAATGTCCACGTGAAAAATGAAATGCTGCATTAATTTTTGTATCTGCAAATTTACAGCATAATGTACCTTCTACACGCTAATCATATCCTACACAAATCTATTAACTACCTACCAATTGTTTACAGTTAAGAAGTGTAAGTTTCTTTTCTTTTAAAAGAAAACAGAACCTCATTTAAGTAAATATTTGCTATGTTAATCAGAGCAGGGAGGGAAGCAAAAAATCAAATAGCTAATTAAAAGTTACACCTGTGCACCAACTAGGAAAATTTTGCTGTGTTTGCCTCTTTGCATATGTGTGAATGTTTTTAAACTTTAGTATAACAGTAGATATATTTTACAAATATAAAGATATTTGGGAAAAATGGTATCTTATAATTGAATTGTACAGTTCACAGTTAAGCCTCCCACCTCTGAAGCTCTTCCAATAACATGAAACTACTTTAAAGTATTTTTTATTTTTTTTTACTCTTTGATAGAAACTGTAGGACATCTTTGGTTGTCTTTTCATGAAAGAACCTCTCTTAAAACCTAGTCTCAAGCTACTTTATATTGTGAAGTAGACAACCGAAAAGGGGGAAAATCTCATTTCTCAAACTGACAATTAGCAGTAGTTGAATGGTTGTGTTTTTTACTATATGTTACCAAAAAGTTTGAAATTCCCCAAATTTTAGTTAGTTGTATGCACCCTTAATATGTGGGTCTTCACTTTTTGGAGGTATAAAGAATAGGCTGGGAAGAACAAAAAGAAGTCCTGTCAAATCTCTTAATACTAAATTGAGCGCACAGGAGGAAATTTTTAATCTGGGAAAACAGATAAACAAGGCCCTTGTTAAATCTAGCCACTGAAAATAGTGGGGTGGGGAAGGGAATGTTGTGAGCCTGAATAAGAAAACATCCAGACATTGCTGCTAATTCACCCTCAAGGAGCTGATGGATAATCCTAATGGATTTAAGGATAGTAGGTAGTCTAAGATAATAAAATAGGTGTCTCTGAGTTAGACACAGCACTGAGCTGCTCAAATAGAAAACCTTTTCCATATTGTTTCTTAAGTACAGTGAAAGTTTTCTGCTATAAACCAAGGTTTTCCAGCTTTTGGCAGAACAGCTTTTTTGGTAGCTTTTAGCCTGCTAGACTCCAGACAGCCAGACTGGATTTTAGTTTTGCAAAACTCCAGACAGAACACATATATGTCATGGGAGGCTGAACTGAAAAGTTCATCAGACATGAGTAACAACAATGCAGGCTGTGGGCATCTCATTCATTGAGGTTAAATCTTGTCTGGAGTTTCCTCTGGGCTGCTCAGGTAGTTCACAAGATGCAAGAAGCTGGCACTGTGTTCTGCTCTTCAGTCAAAATAATTATTTTTAAGTAGCCTCATACTCATGAAAGATATTCTACAGAATCAAATGTTTGATAGTTTATTTGTCTGCTGAACTGATTCACTAAGGCATTTTGCAAGCTTGGACTACGTAGAGACATTGCTTAATTTAATAATAAATGCCTCAGTCCCAGAAAAATTAAATAATTTTGCTCCTCCTTGTTAACATAATATCTTGTTGCTTCTTCCATCATTTGGGCTGCACATTCCCATAGCAAGAACAGAAATGATACAAAGCTTACAGCCACATCTAGAACTCATAAATACAAAAGGCCACATACCTAAGCCTGAAACATGCTCTGAGGGATACCACTTGGTGAACCTGAACCTGTAAATACAAGCAGTCCTTGGATCTATGACACAATTGGTTCCTGAAAACCGCATCTTAAGTCGAAACATTGTAACTCGGAACCAATTTTCTCATGAGAAACACTGTTATAAATGGGGGATTGGTTTCTGAACCAAGGCCCGATACCCTATTTTCACCAAAAGTACCCCAGAATTTTGAACTCAATCAATTATAATGACTAATATAGCTACATTAATATATTTATATAGTAAATATAATCATATTGATTTGGAAGGACTTCTTTGAGGTGACTTTGCTGGACTCTTTGAAGGGCTCTTGGTTGGACTTTTTGAAGGGTTCTTGGCTGGAGTCTTCTCAGGAGTCTTGGCTACAGGTTTTTCTAGAGTCTTGTCTGATTTCTTAAAGAAAGTGTCCAAGGAAGTTTGGACACATTCTCCAGGGACATGAGTGATCCAGAGAACTTGTTCGCTGGCGTGGCATTGCATCAGATCAAGCGTTGTAAGTTGAAACTGGCATTGTAAAGTTGAAACAGGCTATCAATCTATAAATGTTGTAAGTGCAAAATGTAACTCAAAATGTTGTAAGTCGAGGACTGCCTGTAACATGATACAGTGTGATCTGGAATTTCTCTTTTTTGTAAATAAGATCTTGTTAAATCTGAGATCAGTATGGCCTCCATCCTTTGGATCAGTGACTAGCCGGACAAGAAGATTTTGGTCCGACTCCTGCTGGTGACTACTCTACAATGGCATGCAGGCAGAACTAAGGTACTGGCAGAATGGTAGGGTTAGGGCCAAGCTTGAAGGGGAAAAACCAGAAGAATCTGTGCCTACAGCAGCATATCACCTTTCCTAGCTTGGAATGGAAAGGAATCTCATCATTCCTTCGCTGTGATGAAATATCTGTAAAACTCACTGAAAGTATGTCTTTCATCCTGCATTAATTCCAGCTGACAAACTGTAACCAGCTCTTATTGCTATTAGTTACTCTAAGCATGCTCAACCTCTAGCCCAAAGGCCAAATGCAGCCAGGGGAGTCATCCCCCATGGGACTCTCCATGGGTCCAGAAATTTGGCAGTGGGGGAGCAGTGGCCAATAATATAGCCACCCTCCCCCTGTCAATCCCCAATCCCTGTGGCCAGTCAGAGCCAAGCTACACTCCCGGGCCATGCCCCTCCCCCCCCGGACTGGAATGGGCCATGCCCTCGTCATTCCCCACCTCCCCCTCACCCCACGGGGCTAATCAAGCTACTTCACCTTCCCCCACCACCACCCAATGGGGTCAGTTCAAGCTACTTTCCTCTGTAGCCATTATGTCCCCTGTTTGCACTGCAGCCATTATGTCCCCTGCCCCCATCCAAGAAGCCAGCTAGTGCCCACCCCAGGCCCCGGACTGGGATCACCAGCTGGACCTGGCCTGTGAATGGACTGGACACTGCTGATCTAGCCCACCAGGAAAAAGGTTGGGCACCACTGAGTTACTACATTAGCTCAAGTGGCAGAAATCTGAAAGTTACCACTGTGTTGATGAGCCAGGTGAGTGTCAATATATAATGCACTATGGAAAGTTGGGAGTATTTTAAATATAGGAAAGTACATATCAATATGCATTAAGATAAGGCTGCAGAGATAATCACACAAAAGTAAAAAATGGTAGTTACTAGAAGACAAACAAATTTATGTTCCTTAGAGAACATAATAAGGGATAGCTTGCTACTTCCCTCATTTATTCTGGGAATCAAATTTACATCACTAAATACGGATCTTCTATTTCAGGGGTGCTGCTATTATGCAACGTGTAATGGGGGTCTTACTCTCATTCCTATATAGAACAACACAGATGTGGCAGAGCATACGGCACCAACATAATTCGCAACCTCCCAGAATAGATTAACTACTTTCTTAAAATGTCAATTCTTAAAATGTAACATATTATAGTTGCAAGGAAAAGCCTGTATGCATTTCTACTATCATTCAGTTGTCCAGTTGTTGAGCATTCATAACTAAAATTATGTAGTTGGAGGACGTGGGTGGTGAAAAGGAGGATTATGGGAAGAGGGGGCACAAATGGGGCAAGAGAAAAAAGTGGTGTTACAAGGCATGAGAAGGGGAAGCAGTGATGTGGGGGTGTATATAGACCAGGGGTGGCTAAAACATAACCTGAGGGCCAGATCTGACCTGGCCCTCAATAGCTCACCAAACCTCCCAAACTGGCCCTCCAGCCCAAATAATTGCTCAACCCCAATATAGACAAAGAAGGCAGCAGCAGGCAAGCATCTTTTCTACTCAACAGATTAGTTTTGGATTACTATGGAAGGACATAATTGTTTCAAATATGCCTCTGCAGGCCTGCAGAGAATAGAATATAGACGCATATAACACTTAGCTTGGTTTAAATATGCCTTCAACCTGCCTGTTAAACCAATTTAAAGCTGCCTGGAATGGTTCAAAAATGGACCTGGAAAATTGAGTACTTTTTTTTTTTTTTTTAAACTGGCTCACAGTGCACTCATTTGGTGTTATACGTGGACACTAAGCATTCCATGACGTGGGCCTATTTGGTGCACCAAGCATCCCACGTAGTGTCACTCTTCACCCACTCCACTGCTATAACTGGTCGTTCGAGTACACAGCCAGAACTCTACTGCCCCCCCTTTTTGTCTCTGACTGGCACTTTTTAGTCAATGAGCTCCCTTTTACTGATTTTAGTAAAAGCTTTTACTCAGTAAAAGCTACCTTTCTAACAACCAGCTGTGCCCTCACTCCCTACCTGATTGTAGCCCCCTTATATTCCTCAAACCCATGGGAACTCAAAACCGTGGCTCGAAGCATCCCTTGAGTTTGACTCTCCCTTATCCTTTCCCTGATGACATATTGTTGTCCTTCTCAGAACTGCACTTCAGTCCATTTTCTCTACATTCATGTTTCTTGTCATAACTTTTGTCACTTTTTGCCAATACACCTCAAAGTTCCACTCGGAACACCCATATCTACATTCCAGTCACCACTTGACCACATATATTCTCCACTTTTTCATATCCCAAGTTGACTCCACATACCCAGCTCAAGCATCTTCTACTCAGAGGGTTTACACAAGAGTCTGTGCATGTCCAATCAAGACATAAGTACCATTGTTACTAAAAAAAAACAAACTATTTTAGCTAAGAAATGCAAGGTATAAGCCTAATGACATTCTTCATGATGCAATAAATTATGAGAAATTAAGAACTACGAGTTGATGCCATTGTTTTTTCTCATGCTGTTATCTGCCAACTCCTGCAATGTACACAAGCACACACATGTACGCACAATATTAACATCAAGCAGAAGACCTTCAATTAAACTTAAAAAATTGTGACGAATTACCTAAACATAGCTTCCCTGGAACACTGTGGACATAGCAAGAAGGCAAGACAAAGAAAGAAACAATATGAGCCGCACAATTTTAAAACAACACATTGGGTAAGAATTAGCATTAAGTGACTAGCCTGAGTATTTATCACATTAGCTAACAAAGTTTAACAGAAGAAAGGTAGAAAAAGGAAAAAGGTGTATTAATCTAATTTAAGGAAAAGGATATTATCTCTACAGACAAAATATTAATTACAGCTACAAAGGTAGGCAGAGGATTCTTCTATGTTAGAAGAATGGCTTTTAGAGTAGGGATGTTCAACCTCCTGCCAGCGGGCCAAATACGGCTCTCAGAATCATTGCATCTGGCCTGCAGGGCTCCCTATACAGTGAGGAATTTGGTGGTAGCCATTAATATAGCCACCCTCCCCCTACCAAATTCTCTAGCCCCAAGCCCTGCACTGTCAGTGACAGTGACAGCTGGGCCATGTCCCCATATCCGCATCTGGATCGGGGCCAGACCACAAGGCCATTCCACACCCTTTTTGAGACTGTGGAAAGAGCTCTTGCATCTCTGATCTGCTTGTTCTTTGAAGAGTTAAAAAGATTTTAGATCACCTAAATGTTGCTCTTCAGTAATCCTGCTAACAATAACAACAGTAGCCTTATTACTAAGAATCATTTCCATTTAATGTTATTTTCACTTCTGGAAGAGACTTCTAGCAGGATTCTGCATACCTCATGGCACAATGGGATCAAATTGTGACAAATGCTGAAATGTTGAAGAAATGTCTTTTTGTTCTATTTCCATTAAATACTCTTCATTCTTACACTTCCCACACTCGCACATGCATACAAACATTGTTCATAATTGAAAATACTCATTATTCAGCAAACAAAGCTGAAATTTGTGGTATCTATAGCTGCACAACCTTATAATCCAGGATACTCTGAGGGAGGCAACTAAAGCAGTTTGGAGAGCCAAGCCACTGTTTTAAAGTCTTTGCAGACCCAGACAGGCATCAGTTTACACTCAGTTCATATGTTTGAGGTTATCTTTGCAACCAGAAGAGCCAGGAACTTCATTTTTTACAAAGAAAACTGACCCCTGGAATGACGGGTAATTCTGAAAGCAACTTTTGCTATTTCATAATCTCTGAATACACAAGAGACCTAGCTATGAGTTGCAGATGTTGGTATTGAAAATATACATATTTTAGATATTATTTACATTTAAAGGTAAGGACCCCCTTGCCAAAGAGTAGCAGCAGCCTCTTACTTCCCCTATACTGGGCAGGTATATTTCCCTCAACCCTCACCACAGCGGGCACTGACAGATGCAAAAAAAACCCCAGTGCTTTACCACCACCAGCAGCATGTTAGCTTGACCCAACTCAACAGCATCTGTATAGACTGGTCACTTCAGCCAGGCTTTTTGGCACTTTTACTTAATAGCTGATTTAATCAGCTATTAAATAAAAGCACCAAAAAGCCCTGCTGAAGCACCAGGCTTTTTCTATAAAAATTCAGCACCCGGCTGAATCTACAGACGTTGGGCAAGCCAGATCCAAACATGATGCCTCTTCTGCGGGCATGCATTGCACACAGTGTGGGGGCATACCAAGCTTAAAGTGAGTTTTATTGGGTTTTTTCCCACGTCTGTAAGCACCAGCCAGACAACTTGATACAGAAAAGAGGAATCTTTCTTCCTTTCTCTTGTTAGCACAAGCTGGTGATGGGCATGCAGTAGTTTCACAGTTATCAGACACCAGCCAGTTAGAGGTTTGCAACTACAAATCCCACATAAGGACAGCACAAGTGGCCTTGCCAGCAGAGCTTTCCTGCTTTGGTCTTCTACATCTCACTCTGGCCAATAATTTTAGTTCTCCAGATGGTAGATGCCTAGTAAAATTTTCCATTAATTAATATTAATGCATAAGAACCATAAACTGAAACTTGCTGCAAACAAATTCCTATGGCCTGCAGTCTGGATACAGCCCACAGAGCCATGTTCTGTGGCCTGTGAGACTTCCATGAGTCCTGAAATCTGGTGGTGAGAGAACATGGCAGTGTTAACTGCTGAAGCTCCCTGCAAGCTCCCAGAACCATAGAAATTAATACTGCCACCACTCCGCTGATGCCAAATTTCTGCACCTGTGAGGAGCCCTGGTAGCCTAACTGAAGAGGAGTAACAGGGGCAGAAGTCCCAGGTGCCACTTTTGTTGTGGGGAGGGAGAAGACGACACAAAAATGTCCTCTGTGGCAATGGCTGACCATGCTGGTACCAATGGCAGTGACAGCCGGCACTACCCCATGTGTTGCAGCTGCCCCAGGCACAGAACTGCCCTCTCTGGGGATCCCCTCATGCCACCATCTGACCCACACCCCTAAGAAGATGCCGGTTCTTAGCTTTCCCTTGTTTTTTGACCATGGAAAAATAATAGAGCAATAGTTCCATTTCAAAGAACTCATAAGGACCACAACATATCAGAATGTTTCCTTTTGAAATGCCTCAGCTTATCTTATTGATCATGCCTACATACCAAACAGTGTTAATATTGAGCAGCACCCTTTGAAGAATATCATGACATCTCAGAATGCACACCACTCTGGTTACAAATCACTGTGTTAGACATTAAAATAACCCCAGGATGACAATGCACTTCTATGCAACCAGCGCTGGAACTAGTTTAACTTATCTTATTAAACTACAAGTCAAACCAACTTTTACTACAAAGAGAAAAAATACAAATCGCTGAAAAAGATGTTCCTTATTTATATGCCTGTATAATATATATATAATTATTTGTTAAGAAATTTGAAGTGCTAAGGTTTAAGTACCATTCTAAAACTGACAGTGTCCTTTTCATTCATTTGCAAATAGAATACAAATTAAATTCCCCACCACATCTTCAAAATAGGCTCAAACAAAACTCTACTCCTAAACTGACTTTAATTATATACTACTAAGCAAGCAAAGAAACCACATATAAGTTTAATAGAATCTGACTTTTGTCATGTTTCAGTCCATCTCCTTAGATAAACAGCAAACACTATTTCTCACGTAGCCCAGTGTACTGTCAAGATCTAGTCTATTTAGACTTTTATTTTTATTTTTTTACAAGTCCTTACAAATCAGAAGCATTTGTCCTGTGAAAAATGTTTAGCAGTATAAGTTTTAGACCAGGGGTAGGCAATGTTTTTTGGCCGGAGTGCAGAAAACCCCCAGAATGCCTACCTTGGAAGGTGCCAGAGCACCAGCATGCCAGAAAAACAAAATGAGGGCAGGGGGTACATGGCAGGATGCCCTGCCTGTGCCCCTTGCTCTGGCAATGCTCCCCGCTGTGCTGCCCTCACCACTTCTGCAAAGCAGCATTAGAACCTGGCATGGCAGGGCACAGTGGGGGGCGCAGAAAGCTGCTTGCTCTGAGCTCCCCACTGCCCTGCCACACTTGTCCTGTGTGCACGGAAGCAGCACGGGCAGCAGTGAAGGGTTGTGCCCCTTGCTGCTGCCCCTGCCTGCAGGGCAAGTGTGACAGGGCAGCGGGGAGCAGGCAGCTTTCTGCGCCCCCCGCTGTGCCCTGCCATGCCGGGTTCCAACACTGCTTTGCAGGTGGCGAGGGCAGCACAGCGGGGAACACTGCCGGTATGTGCTGCCTCCCTAGAGCCCAGACCAGGGTGTGGGAGGCAGCTGGGGCCAGGGCCTGGGGCGGAAAGGAAGCAGATGTTTGCAGCTGGTCCAGGTTCTGGGTAGCTGCTGATAGCCACGGAGCCTGGGCTACTTGCAGCAGGGCTTCCATGGGAGCAGCCCAGGCTCCATGGCTATCAGCAGCTACCCAGAGCTGGGGCCAGCTGCAGCTGAGAGGCTACAAGCAGCTGCTGCCCTCCCGCACCGGCCCGAGCTATCTCCTGGCCCTGGGCTCCAGGAAGGCAGCAGGTGTCAGCACTGTGTCCGTTGGGGCAGGGCCAGGGGCAGGGAGGCAGCAGCTGTTTGTAGCCTCCCAGCTGGAGCTGGCCCCAGCTCTGGGTAGTTGCTGATAGCCACGGAGCCCGGGCTGCTCCCAGCAGGGATTGACGCATCCCAGCTGCCTGCTGGACACAGACCAGGCTCCCGGCTGGCAGCAGCTACCCAGACCTAGGGCTGGCTGTAGCCAGGAGCCTGCAAACAGCTGCTGCCTCTCCGGCCCCAACGCGTGCCGAGGAAAATGGCCTTGCATGCCATGCTCGGCATACATGCTAGGGGTTGCCAACCCCTGTTTTAGACAATAGTAGAACCTCATCTCTTTCTGAAACATAAGTTGGGTTTTACACCAGGGTCTAAAGTAACCATTTGGGTTTTACACCAAGACCTAAAGTAACATTATTTACACACCAAGCTCTACGGGTAAAATAGCAAAGATGCATACCCATAGCAGCAGCTCCTCTGCCCAGTGCACAAATCCACACTCCACAACAGGAAAAACCCCACAGCCATGGACTCTATTAATATTCCTTGCATACCTCCTCAAATCTCAGCACCCCTGGACACTATTTGGGTCAATGGTTCAGGTTTGCAATCACCACAAGCAGTGGGAAATTTCCCCTGAGAGGCATGAATTACTAGTTTTCACCTTTGAGGTTCAACAACACTGAAACTTTTTTGTCAGTGTCCTCTTTGATTTTATTGCTAAGAATGACTATGTATCCAGAGCTACTGGAAGCTTCAAGTAGCTCCAACCTCTTCACATCAAACCCTGCATGAATATTCAGGGCTGAGTGACAAGGATGAAGCTTCAACTACAAAATGGATGATTTATCAATGGTTGTAATATTATACTTTTCTTTATTATGGAAACAACCTTCTTGAAGAAGACCCTAAAATTTCATCTCAAGTTGTGTCCAATTACTTTGGCTTTCACAGTGTCTTTGGCTATACTTATTGCATAATGGAGAAGGAAAAGGAAGAAAAGATTGTAATGGTCCACACAGCATAACACCACCTCAAGCTACGTTTCTTCTTATGTTATTCATCAAACTACTTTCTGTGAAAATGAGGAGTTAACTGGTTCAAATGAAGTTTACTTCAGAAATTTACATATAAGCTCTCTTGTTTTTCATGTCAGACTTCACTAGAAGTTTGCAGACAACAAGAGCAGATTTTCAGCATTAGTCTACAACATAATGCGAGTCAACAGCAAGGAAACAAAACTGCTCTAAAGAAAGCTTTTGTCTGTTTTTTCGTAGCGGCAGACTGTCTTATCCAAATTTTGACAAAAATATTTCCCACACATCCAGAGAAACCCTATGAAGACACCCAAAGTTTCTCTTTAATTCTCAGATTCTCCCAAAAAACACTTTACATGTCTGCCACTGATTAATACTGTGCTTCAGTCCAAATCCGTATTGACCTCTGGCCACTGTGGAAAGCAGTAAACTTAATAAGGGGTTGGGTTTGTGCTGCAGAATCATATTTTTGTTTTATGCATTGTCTTAAAACACAAGATTCATACACAACCCTGGAATCCAGTTTAGATTCCTTCACTGAACTTTAGGAAACTTCACAAACAACAGCAATGAACCCAGTAATGAACTGATCTCATACTACAGCAAAGACTAGAGGAACAAGTTGCGGGACATTTTCTGTTGTATACCTTTTGCCATAAAGTAAACTCTCAGGACCTAAAACTACACTGTTACATCCATGCATAGAGCTTGCAAAGTTTATCTGCTGTTCTGAAAATGAGATGACAGATCTTAATGTGAGATGGAAAAAGCTCTGAGAGCGTTGAAATATATGGGGGAGGAGGGGGAAGGGGGAAGGAGAAGGTTATATAATGAATAGATCACCTACATCAGGGTGTGGCAACCTGCGACTTGTAAAATCATCAGTTCTGGCCTGCATTTGTGGAGCTTCAACAGCATTCGGTGGCAGGGATAAGCACTGCCCACAGGTATTCGTTCTGTGCCACAATTGGGATGACTGTCATCAGCAGCAAGTCGGGTCCTAGTCCCCAACCATTTGCCTCTGATCTGAGCTGGGTCATTCTGGCCTGCAGATGGAAAAGGTTTCCTATTCCTGATTTACATGGTTTCAAAGCCTTATACAGATTCTTAAGACTAGGAAAGGGGAAAAAAAAGTGAAAATTTAGTATTGCTAGCAAAGTATCCATGCAGATCTAATTTACCTCTAAAATACTTTGACATCTTATTATAATGAAGAGCACCATAGAAAACCCAAAGATAATATAGACATACTTTTATGATAATTGCAGGTTTTTACCCTTTGGCAGAAATTTAAGAGCCATTAAGATTTAAATTACCACTTTCAACTATCAGTAAGATTCTTGTAAAAATGATGGATGCTTGTTACGGTGCATAGTAAATAACAATTCATATGGTTTGTACTCACCTGTAAACATTTTTGTAACAGCTTTACTCTGCTTGCGGGCAGAACAGAGGAGAAGCAACCATGGAGGGAAGAATTCATAGTGACCAGCTAAAAGTTCTGCTACAGTTCCAGATAAGCCTGCAGAATTCTGTTCACCTTCAGCAATGTTACAGCCTTCATCCACTGAATCTACAAGCAGAAAGAGGCTCTGCTGGGGAGGCTTTAACCCCAAAAGAGGGAGCAGAATGCACCTGTAAGAAACATTAAACAAACAATTATTATTCTAAACATATGTGGCAAAACACCTTGGTGCAACAGTTATTAACATCAGAGCTACAGCTGGTTTAAAGATACAGAACAATTTTTAAACAGTCAGAGGAAACATTTTTAGACACATACCACAGCACATACTGAAGTAGACATTTCCATTTAATAAAGATATTCTGAATAAGTAACGTACAATTGTACAGACTAAGCTTCTTTTTGTTTTTAAACATATTGCATAACTCTAATATATAAAAATGTCTTTACCAAGTCATATATTCTCTTCAAGGGATGTTACGAGAATGTTAGAACTGAAATCAATTTTTTTCTCTATGTGGAAGGAGACAGTGATGGACATCCTCTCAGGAACAGAGGGAAGCCTGAAGCTGACCCTTCACTTCCACTTACCTTAGGTGGAAAAGGGAACGCTGCAGAGGACCGGAGCACCATGCTGCACTTCCGGACCCAGTGCTTGGTCCGGATTGGCGGCAGTGGAGCCGGGAGATGTAGTCCCGGCCCTGAAGAGGGGGAGCTGGGGAGAGACTGCGCTATTGCAGCAGAGGAGATGCCAAAGGACTCTTCCACTTATGTCGGTCTGTGACAAGCGGCAAACGAGGAACGCAAGCAGTGGGCACAGGCTGTCGGAGGATCGCCAGCCAATTCAGGTACCGGTGGACAGGAAGCCAGAGCTACCGACCTGACTGCAGTGGGGAGCTCGGGCTGAAGAGGAACCAGGCCAGAGGCAGCCTGGGAGTCCAAACCCATGGTGAGCTGGGAGCCTGGGGGAGGTACTGCCATGGTGTGGAACCCACCAGGAGGTGGTTGGTTCTTTGTCAAAAGACTCAAAGTAAAGTGATAAGGGAAGCAACCTAGAGTACGTTGATGGACTTTGCAGCCAACCTTGGCTTACAGGCAGGGGATGCATTGATGAAAGTGTTTGACTTTTTTTGGGACTATTACTAATTTAGGCCAGAGTTGACGTTTGAGTTTGGCACTCTGTGGGACTATTAAAAAGAGCAACTGGTTGGGGGCATTAACCCTAAAGACAATGCATGCCCTGTTTAATTAATTTTGGTTTGTTCTGGGACTATTAAAAGGAACTGATATGAGTTCATGTGGGCACCCTGTCAGTGGACCCATGACAGAGGAGGGACCTTGGCTGAACCACTGGTCAAAAATCTGAGGCACTCCATGGACAGTTTTTATTACACCCCACAGTAGGGCCTGACAGATTCCTGGCAATCCAGATAGGTCCGTTATACATGGCCCAAGATGGGGTTGTACCCAGGATAAATGTGTCATATAATACCAAGGAAGTGGTAAGGGTGGGGTGTAGGGGAGGCAGAGCCCCACAAACAGGACCCAAGGTATCACCCGGCAGAACAAGCTCCCTAGCAGAAGATCAAAGCTGTGGCAGGAAAGAGAATAACATCAGAGGATGACTGGGGGATACTGTGGCCCCTTCCACATCCTGTCGCCATTCGCCAGAAAAACACCAGGCTGGAGGGGACCTAGGACTGTAGCACCTACCTCCAACATTCTATTTAAAGTTTACAAATACTAAACACTCACTATGAGCACTACAGGCACTGTTTATCACAAGCAGCAGTGAATGATGGCCTTAAACAAGATATCCCAAGGTGTAAAAAAAATGCATACGAAATTTCTAAGGTGAAAGTGCTTATACTATACGCAAATTAGATTTCTTATCTTTTTGTTTTATCCCAAGAACTATGTTTGTCATGCTGTCGGGAGTGAAAGTTAATTTACCCCAACTCAGATTTTCAGGTAGTCCTTTTGGTGGTGAATCTCTTTAGGAATACGTTATATTGTTTTTTTTTTTTTAATTCCTATTGATCTCTGAAGAGAGTTCATATAATCCTGAACATGCCGTGATCCACATTTTCCACTTTCCCTGAGAATGCTGCCTCATCCTGTCAGTTATACACACTTCCCTAGCGAGTCTTCTCAGTCAGCTCTTTACTGTTCAAAAATAATTTTCTTTTCATGCAGTCCTCTCTATGTGAAGTTAAATTATACATCTCAAAAGTAAGGTCCTATACTTGAAATTGACAGCAAGGCTTACAATTTTTTAAGGAAAAAGCCTATTTATTTTCTAGGTATGTAAAGGCAATGAAAAAAGATAAAAATTCAAGCAACTGCATCAAATACAATATAAAATATGCAGGTTTGTCAAGTGGTTCCTATTGTAATGTTTACCTTTGTTTTTAAACCAAGCAGGATTATAAAGTTTCATGTTAGGAGTAGGGAAGAGAGGCTTCACTTATTTTGACTCAAAATGTTATCTTTCTGAATCTTAACCCAGTTGTAACTGCTTCAGAAAAACATGATAAATTACACTAAAAAATATTAAAATCAGCATTCTAAGGTTAAATAATGCATCATAGTAGAGAAAGGCATGCTGTAAAGGAGTCATTTAATAAGCTCCTTTAAAGTGGGCTAACAAAGCACTTGCTAAATTCCTGTTGTCTCTGGTGATCTCAAACTTATGCTATAAACTCCTAAAACAACTGCTTATGCAGTATTATTCTTTCCTGAAAAAAGTTCCGTTTTCAAAAATCTATTCTGCTTCTATGAAGAACATATTGTGACTTTTCATGCCATCTGTTTCAAGCCAATGAAGAAGCCTATTTAGAATAAGCATATTAACTGCATGAAGGTGGCCTGAAGATTCACATTCAGTTTAGCAATGAACTGAATGTGAACTCTATATATAATGTATTTAAAACATATAAGTGCTTCAGAATGAAATTACAGACAGCTGAGATGATCAGGCAGTGTATATAGATGCAATGCTTAAATTTCAGGAGCTCTTTATTTTTATCTCTATAATTCATAGATTGTTAGGGGCTGGAAGGGACCTTGTAGATCATCAGGTCTAGTCCGCCTGCACTAGGCAGGAACAGACAACGGGGGTCAAGTGACCCCAGCAAGGTGACACTTCAGTCTCCTTTTGAAGATTTCCAGGGTAGGTGACTGCATCACCGCTAGAGGGAGTTTATTCCACAGTCTGGACACCCTGACTGTGAAGGAGTTTTTCCTGGAATTGAGCCTGAAATAATCTCCCAGGAGTTTGTATCCATTGTTCCTGGACTTTCCTAGGGGTGCTGTGGTGAATAGCTGTTCACTGTGTTCTTGATGTTCTCCCCTGATGTAGCGGTAAGCCACTACCAGGTCCCCTTGCAGCCTTCTCTTCCGTAGGCTGAAGAACCCCAAGTCCCTCAGCCTCTACTCATATGGCTTGTCTTGCAAGTCCCTGTCTTGTCACATAGAAGTTTTGTGCAAACTGTACTCAATGTGAATTAACCTTGCTTCTTAAATTCTAATACATAATACGTTTAATTATATTTAATTATTCATAAAGAGAGATGACCCTTTGTAAATTCAATGTTTCTATTTTTTGTTAACGAACGGATCAGTTTGTTTACTATGTCACCTGACAGATTAAGGTCGATTTTCATTATTCATTAGGGCAGAAACAAAAATGTATATTACTAGAACTCTATTACTCAGGATATCTCTAGAGGGCATTATCACTGCATCTGACAACTTCCCTTAAAATAGTAAACTTTCTCAACAGAAATCGGCAGAAATCCTAATTAAAAAAGAAAGGAAAACACACTAAGCCACTTAACAGAAGTGTAAAAGTTCTGCAGAAGCAAGATTACTGAACGTTACAGAGGGTGGTAGAGATAAAATGAGTAGTGCTTCTACTGCCCAGACAGGAGCTTCTAGCTGATCACTGACAATCCTGCCTTCTGCCCTGCTACTGGGGAAGGGGGCAGGGTATCAGTGACTGGGCTCCCTTGGGGGCTAGGAAATCCACAAAGTACCCCCTATTGCTGGCTGCAGAGCTCACCTTTGAGGAAACTGTGTAGCTCTAAACAAAAAGAGAGATCATTTATGTGCCCTCGTAATGCTATATTTTTGTAGTTCTACAAAGTGCTGAGGCACCCAATTTCTATTTAGGCAGCAATTATTTTGTTGCACTAATAAAATTCTATTCCTATACCTCTTACTGCCAAAAAAAGTATTAAGGGAATATATTTTTATTCATGTAGAGATGCACCAAAGTTCTGGATGTGCCAAAGTTCTGGCTAGTCCAATTCAGTCAGGATACACCGCACACATCTTTATATTATACCCCTTTTCTAGGCAATAACAACAAAAAGCAAAACAATACTTCAAAAAAAACTGGGAACAAAAATACTAAGCACAATGTTTTAAACTGTTGCATGACAGAGTAACTTGATTTAATATGTAACAGAGATGGAGACAGAAGTTTATTTTAGCAAAAACCATATGGTAAGTTTCTTTATTTGCTATTACTACTCATCGCTATCTTAGTCGTCTGTAAGGTCTGCAGGCCAAATTTGCTGGAGTTCCTAACTCCTGTATGGGACTGCAATTTTGCCTAAATTGCTCAAGACAGTTTTGCGGGGCTTGGAGGGAATTTATTAATACAATGCTCTCTTGTTTACTGGTTCATTTGATGTTAAACACTAAAAAATTCTGACCACTGTTCACAAGCTCCCAATGTGTGCTAAGGTACTAGTATTTACTTACATTGAACCATAAAGTGGTAGATGGGTAAATGCATTTTTATTTAGCTAAGCTTCTATCACTGAAATAATATGGTCAGGTATCGCACAGTACAAACATTTTGGTTGATTTCTGAAATAAATTAGCAGGCTATAGGTAGCTGCCAGTAATTTTTCAAGCCTAAAAAATTATCTTCAAGATACTGTGATAAGTTTTCAGCCCAAATAAAAATCCCTATTGAAATGTCTATCATGTTTCTCAATATTACCTGCCATACAGGGTCATAAGATACCAACAGTACAGATTCTAGTCACCTTTAACTGGAGTGCCTCTAATCTGGCATGTAAACTAACTTTATTGAAGGCAAACAAGTCTTAATTATCCTACTACTGCCTATAATCTATTTGAAAATGAAATGGAATATAAATTCTCTACAAGAAAAAGAGTAAGACAAATAATACCAAAAATCTCAAACTGCCACATGCCCACAGTCTCAGATGTACAAATCTCAACATATATATGACCCTCCAATGTGTATTACAATTAGTTACCAAAATTGGAAGAGAATTCAGAGTTAGTTGCATAATATTAGCATTTTTAAATGGCAAGCAGTGATGAAATAACCCTTTTTCTGCTGGGATTTTGGTCTCACTTTTAAAGGGAAATACACTAATCAAAGTTTTCGTATTCTCCTAACATTAACTTTCTTTGGTGGTTTTTGTTCTCTCAGTTCTAGTGGGCCATTATTCCTTTCCAGCCAAAAAAATATCAAAAACTGTGAAAAAAAATTTAGCTACATGTGAAGTAGCTACACTGCAGTCTGGCACAACATGGGAAAAGTGTACAGCAATTTCCTATTAGTACACAACATAAACAGGTGTAGACAAGAATTGTAGGAGCAAATGCTTTAAGGCCCAGCACAAACCAACAGTCACCAAAAAGTAAGTACTAATCAGCTGCAAAAGGGACATGCAGCCTCTCCTACAAGGTAATCCAAAATAAATTGGATTGGGGAGGCAAACGTACATCTCTGACATGTTCACCAGAGTGGGCCTACAGGTACGACTACACAGCACCTTACAGAGCTAGGAAGCTCCATGAAACTGCCAACAAGCTGATGTTGCCACACCACATAGTACTCACAACAGAGAATGGTGCCAAAAAGTCCAGATGCAGACCAGACCAGACCAGAAGAAGCAATGAAGTCAGGAAAAGGATGAGAATGTAAATGTCTTAATGTTTTTCACCATGTACCATGGATGCAAGTGTTAGATTCTGAATAGAAAAAGCAAAATATCAATTTCAAGTAACAAAAGGGCATAACAAAATTACCCTTCCTGATCCCAGCTGTCTCATTAACACTTACACATATGCCCACTTGCATTCTTTCTTAATACTCCTCTTCAATATAACTTACTGTTGTAGTTGCCAAAATAATGGCAAACAGTTGAATCCATGATATTAATCAAGTGATTAATTCCCAAGCTGCAATCTGTGAAGAACGTGCCTGAATGTCAATAAAAGGACCCTCATAAGCACTTCTAAGAAGGAAAGTGACAAGAAAATGGGAGCTGTTCCCTTATATATGGTGTCAATTTATATATGGCTAAAACCAAATGGCTCGACTGTACATTTAAGAAATCAATGTCATAGAAGCATATTTAAGAAATCAAGAGAACTGGAAACAAAATAGACATGAGGAAGCAGTGTTTTGCTTGTTTTTTTTAATTTAGCTAACAATGAAAAAACCCCAAAACAAATACTGGGGAGAAAGTGGTTAAAAACAGTTTTATTAATGATATTCTTACTTGTATGCAACCTTTTCTCCAATTTGTATCATTAGACTTGAAATATTTGGTGTTTTACTGAAAGGCCCTAGTCCTAGACTCATACAAATGTCTGAAAATATGAGTTTGGTGTCCTTTTCTTTTCCCATAAAATAATTTAGGTTTGGAGAGAATATGAAATTTCAAAAAACCACACTCCCCCTGCAAAATTAAAAAAAACAAAACCCCGAAGTTAAAAAAAAAATGGTAGTTATTATTTTGAAAAATATCATAATCAATTCCATTAGCCAAAATAGCCCGTTTTGATCCTATGATCTCACTAGCAGACACGCCCACATCCAAATGTAATCATATTATCCAGCGCTTTTCCCCCAAAATTTCAGTCCATGAAATCCGCTTGATTTGGGATGTTGTATGAGCTTCTGTGGGAGGTTGATCAAATTGCTTAGAACTACATCTGTAATGCATGTAGGCATCTAATTCTCATTGAAATCAAGGAGCTGTCAGGATAAATTTTACAGCAAAATGTTCAACGCACTGCTGTGCTGAGGGCCATATAATGCCAAATGCTCAGGTTTTTTTCAAAACAGATAGAGAGTCACAGTCTCTCAGATATGAAAATAAAACCAAACAAAAAAACCCCAGTAAGACAAATTGTAACAACAGATTCTTCGGGTGCCAAAATATTAACTTCCTTGTTTCTTTTGTAGAGAGGTCTCCACTAATTAGTCTTGCAGAAGAAGAAATAAAACCTAGCAAAATACTATTACTAGTGTTACTGTATTAATTTTGTTTGTTATCTCAGTACTTAGAAAACAGAGTAGAGCTGAGACAGAGGTAGAGCTGAGAGACAGAGAGAGAGAGAGAGAGAGAGAGAGAAAAGGTACAAACTGAAAGACAAGATAGCTACTAGGACAAGCACATGATTGGCAAAAAGACAATAACCAAGAATGTTTTCTATGCAAATAAGTAGGGTGGATACCATAGTAGATAGACCAGGAGTGGGCATAATGCAGCCCGTGGTCCAGATGCAGCCCACCAGACCATTCTATCCGGCCCGCTGGGCCCCTAAAAAATGTAGAAAATTAATATTCATCTACCCCTGGCAGCCTGTAATGCGGCCCTCGATGGCTTGCCAAAACTCAGTAAGTGGCCTTCCTCCCAAAATAATTGCTCGCCCCTGAGATAGACCCTGAATGATGCAGCAGCCAGCCAGCCTAAGCAGCAGCTAGCTTGGTTGTCATAGTTTGGACTAGTTGTTCAGGAAACACAACTACTTTGGCTACAATAAGCCACCACCAAATTGACCAAGTCTCCGAATCAAACAGGCCCCATCCTGTTACCAGCTCCTGCAAGGCAGGACGGGTGATCCCCGCTGGCCCCCATTGTCCCATGCTACACTGAGAAGGGGCCTCTGCCACGAGTCTCAATTCCCCTCCCGATCTCCCAACCCAATCAATGGCTGCCCCACTGGGCCCCAGCACTTTTTTTTTTTTAAACCCCACACTTACTGGGTGCTGCCAGGTATGGGGGGCAATCCCCACTGCCCTGAGCTGCATGGGAGGCTCTGCCACAAGCCCCCAGAAGCCCCGACAGCCATTGCAGCATCTGGTGAGTGCAGGGCATTTTTTTTTAAGTGTTGGGACACTGGGGCTGGGCAGGGCAGCTATTAACAGGGCTAGGAGAGCAGACAGGGTATGGGGGCTCATGGCAGAGCCCCCACATAGCGCGGGGCAGTTGGGATCAGCTCCCCACCTGGCAGGAACCAGTGAGTGAGGGACTTTTTTTTTTTTTTTTTTTTTTAAAGAACTGGGACGCTGGTGCCAGACAGGGCAGCCATTGACGGGGCTGGGAGAGCGGGCGGAGGTCGGGGGACACTCAGGGTGGCAGGGAAGCAGACAAGGGATGCGGCCTGGCAGGGGTCCTCTCATGGTCCCCTGCCTCCTCCACCAACCCCCCCAATCCTCTACTTACTGGCTCGGAGTTCGGGTTCAGCTCCCTGCGGCAGCAAGCAGGGACTGCTCGAGTCTCTCAATCTCTCCAAAGCTTTTCTGAATTGATTCGGAGAGCTTCGAATAGATTCAGATCTTTTTACTGGTCTCCCAATTCAATTCAGAGATTCAGCCACCGATGAGGGGCCAAATCTCCTCCGAATTGAATCAGCACCCGAAGCTTCACATAGCCCTACTAAACACGTTAATTAAGGGATACACTTAGCAGGTATGTTAATAGTGGGCTTACAAGAGTAAAACAATACAACTTTGACAACTCTACTCATAATGCTTACAATACTGAACATCTAACTGAGTATGGGGAAATGTGTTCATGTGTCAGCTTCATGATCTCCTCCACAATAAGTGTGTTTGCGGCTGTGGCTACTTCACTAGGGGAAAGGTTCTACAGTTTTCAAAACAGTTATGCGTATTTGTACCTCATTATGAATCTTATGTAGTTATTGGCACCAAAGAGGATATCTTTACACAGACTGATTATAGTGATAACTTAGGTTATTGATTAGGTTAGTAGTTAGGTTACTGATTACAACAAAAGCTTCAGTGGTTAGATATAAGGAACCAGAAAAGTTCTAGCACTACATAAAACCATTTTCTCAAAGCAGTGGAAAGCATTGACAATACAAGTAATTAGCAACTGTACTAAGGAAGTTCCAAGAACCTGGGAGGCAGGGTCTGATTCAGCCATCATTCAGATATCTTTCTGCTCTGTTCCACATCAAGAACACATGAATATTATTCCAATGCCTTATTTTGGCACACTATACAACACTGAAGTTCCATCTTTCTTAAAAACTACAAAGATAACTTCATAAAAAGAGCAAAACTCCAACTCCAACCTAACAGATCTGACTACTTTAGCTGGAGCCACTTGCAGTGTCATCCACAACCCATTTGAAATGTACAACCTCAGTGGCCATGTTCTTAGATAGCTCCCGAGCAACCTATGTAAGTGTACAAATTATTTCTAATGATATATTCTCATTAGTAGTGAATTTATAGAAATACTAATGGGAAATCCATTTTCCAAGGGCTCCAGTGAATGACATGGAAAGCATGTTGTGGTGTAGTAGCTGAGGGGAATATTTCACAAATGATATTATCTATTAGGAAGGAGACAAGCAAAAAGAAGATGAAGATATAACCATAAAGTCAAAAAGATGATGATGAAAACATGACTCAAAGCTAAACTGTAGCTAATACTCTTCACACTTGTTAGAGGACTGGAGGTTGCCTGTCTTCATAGATTTATACGCAAGAAGTCTGTTTTGTGTAGTGCGATGTATACTGCACTATAACTAATCTATTACTTTGGTTTCCAATTCTTTCCTAGAAAAGTCCAATAACATTGATTATGTGCCACAAACAATTATCCTTCTTGCAGTTAATACAACAGCAATTTATACTCAAGCTAATAATGGGTTAGAGTACAGTGGGGGGCAAACTTTTTACCAGGCATGCCATTATCCCTCAGTGTTACTTTGAGGCCCTTCTTCTGCCCAACCTACTATTATGTTTTCCTACATCCTGCCCTGTGCTCCCTGCCCAGTCTGCTGCTCTGCTTTCTGCCCTATCTGCCTCTGTGCTTCCTTTCCTCTCCCCAATCTGTCATATGCCACACACAGAGGCTGGCCTATGCCACGCAGGCTGCAGGTTGGCCACCCCTGGTTTAGTCTTTTTTTTTCCACTAATTTTTTACTACATTTTTTTAAGAGCAGTCCTAGGAGATGTTCAAGAAAGAAAAGCATAGCATGAAGGCATCAAAAGCAGCAAATATTTTCCAAAAGATTATACGATTAAAACCAGAATTTCAACTCTTATGTCAATAAGCAATTACATTTCCTGCACTGCCCATTTCTGTTTCTATTAAACTAGGGTAATAACCTTCTTTGCAAAGTTCTTTGAAATATATGCATGAAAGACAGCATACAGGCAAGGTATTATTAACACAGTAATAAAAGTTGACAAATCAGGTTTCATTTTTACATATAAATGAAAGTGTAAAATTGAAAGTTAGTTTTACATTATTTAAGTAACCAAATGTGCTACAAAATTTTATTCCCCCTTTTATTCTCCTTTGTTAATTAGCCGGTCACTTTCAACATGTGCAATCAATCTTCATTCATAGTCAAGTAGAGCTTTCTTCTGTGAAGAACGTTAGTTGAACACACATTAACCTGAATCCATGTTTCTCTAGGTTTAAACTTTTTAGGTTATTGGTTTATTCTACTGCTTTGAATACTGTCTGTTGGGAATCATTAGTATTTTCTTCTCGGGTCAAATACTGACCACAGCAAACAGAATAACAGGTCAGTAGGACAGTGGGCTGCTAGATAAGAACACTCTTGACAGAAAATGAGTAAGACATATGACTAATGGGTTGGCAATCTCAAACTACTTTATTAGCCTTGTTGATGCATTTGATTTTGGGAGGGGGAAAAAAAACCTGATAGAGAACACAGAGAGGAAGAAGTGGTAGTAACTCCGAAGGTATTTCTTCATGGCAGGGAAGATGACAGGACTTTTGTCCTTATGTAGAACACTGAAATAAAACTTTTCGCATGTGTGGATCTGGATTTCCCAAGCTGAAGATGAGAGGAAATCTGTTAAAAATTTACCTCATCATCAGTTGTATACTTAAGATACGGCAATGCAAGTAAAGAGGAAAAGGCACGTGCATGCGTGTGTGTGCGCGTAAAACCTTGTTTCTCCAAGCCAAAGTGAATGACTATAAAGATTAAAACAGCAGCCTCTTACTCTTAAGTCTTTACATTCCATTTCTTCTCTTCTTTTTTTTTTTTATGGTCCAGTGATTATTTTTTCTCTTCACTGCTCTTTTTTCCACCAGGTATACTTCATAAGAAGGTTTTGTTAACTTCCCACACATCCTTTTACAAAAGTTATTTTAAAAACCAAACAAAAACCCCACTACATACACATTGTGTAAGACCATCGCCATGTGCGCTAGCTACTGCTATCTTGCAGCAAGCACATGTTTCGCTTTGGTATCCATTTGTAGCTTTATATTTAGTAAGATCCGTTTTTTGCATCAGCTGTGATAGAGCACAAAGTACCTTGTATTATGTTATTTCTAGTGCAATCTACAGGAAGAATGGTTTGTGGATGTGGGTCTGACAGGAATAAGAAGGGGAGGTGTATTTCTCAATAAAAAAATCAATTAGAAGAGAAAATAAATACAAAAAAAAAAAACAAAAAACCCCAAAATAGATCTGAAAGTAACAACAGACCTTGAACTTAGATCAGTGTTACAGAGCAAGTGGCAGCACAGTTAAATGTTGCTGCTAACGCAACTAAAGTCAAACTGTTGCATACTACTGCATAAATTATCCAAACACTTTTATCCTATTACATGCCCAACAGTGTCCTTGTACTAGTCAAGGCTAGTACAAAAACATACCTGTTATCACCAGCACCACCACTCCTCACCCCCAGGCAACACCCTTTGTAATTTTAAGGCAATTTACTGGGAAAGTTTCTTACTTCCCATGGACTTTATCAGCTCCTGCTATTGCAGGGTTTTTTGTTTTTGTTTTTAGCAACTGTAAGTTACAATAGTGGAGATAAAAAAAAAAGAAAGAAAAAAGTAACTTCAGTGGCACAATTTAATACAAAGTTCCACTTACTACATGACATCCATTTTACTAAAAACTACATAACTACATAAAAACTCTTTCCTGATTATCTCCTAGGACAGAGGTTCCCAACCCCCAGGACTGGAAGTCCGAAAGTGGCTGCTGGTCCGCAGTATGCTGAACTGGAAGTCTAGAAGTGACCAGCATACTGCGGACTGGCAGCCAACCCTTTTTTATACTCAGTTGGCTGCCGGTCTGCAGTATGCCAGTCGCTTCCAGTCTGTAGTATGCTAGTCTGCATTTTGTCAGTCCGCGGTCACTTCTAGTCCTCAGTTTACTGGTACGCAGTCTAAAAAGGTTGGGAACCACTATCCTAAGACACTTTTTTGTATGGCCGCATAAAAAAAATGTGTTGTCAATATATTTATGCTCTCATCCCTGTTGGACAAGTTATAATATGGCTGGATTTAACCATCTATTACAAAAAGAAAAAGCTTCAGGACAGAAGTCCAGTCTCTAATCCCCTTCCCATCAGTTTAAGTTATACTTGCTGCCTAGCATCACTTTTATGACACCTATCTACCTACCTCAAATGTTTTCTATTCCTAAATGTCCAACCAGTTCAAGTTAAACCTAAGTAAAACTCTCTTCTCCTGCACCTTCTCCTCTAGCACTGAAACAGCCACTATCCTCTCCATCACCACAACTCACAAGCATGGAATATAACCAATTTCTATTCTATGCATCTCTCTCAGCAAAGCCTGATGTTGTACAGAGGAAAGGATACAAAAAACATGAGTAGCGCTTCCTTGTTCCCCCTTTTGTTCTATTCTCCAATCCATTCACAATCCAGAAACTGAAATCAATCCAAAATGCTTCCTGCTCAAGCCACACAATTTCACCTCCTTTATTACAGCCTCCAGAAACCTTCAGTCATTTATCAGTGTGAACCGAAATAGTTAGTCGTTTCCAATGCTGCATGTCTACACACCTGCACACTGTCCCGAGCCTATACATTGTTTTAGACTTGCCCCTTTGACTCCACTGATAAGGTAAATTACATTCCTTTCTTTGTTACTGCTGCTTTTCAGGCTTTCCTCCATGGTCTTCACCCTGTATGCTCTTATTGCAGTGTGCCAGGAACCCACTCTCTGAACCAACTTCCTTTAAAATACTTCAAAAGGTCCATCCTCTCTACCCATAAAAAACAAATTACAGTGGTGGTTGGGTTTTCATAAATTTCCTCCTTATCCCTTCACATTTGTTTTATAGCAGTAATGATTCTGACAGAAAGTGTCTTGGTAAATTAAAAACAATTAACAGCTACTCTTAGGTACAGCATGGCATGTTTCTTATTATATGGTCATTACACACATTAGGACCTGTGCAGGGTCCACTTTCATTTGCAGCTGATGTTGAAACGCTAGCTTTTCCCAGCATGCTATGCATTTGTTGACATAGTCACATCATAGAAGTCTGCTCCTGATATAAATAAGATTTTTAAACAGTCACTGGTCTCAGTTTATTTTATTAAAAGAACAGTGAGCTTAAATGTTAGCACATGCTAGAAATATGTCGAGAGGAAGTGGAAATTTTAAATCAGAACCACTAAAATCACTTCCATCGTATGATTTTCACTTGCATGATTAGGCACCTGAAGAGCAAGCCATACGAGGAAAGGCTTACAGATACAGGACTGTTCAGCCTAGAAAAAAAAGAAAGACTTTGGCAGGATTTGGTGGCAGCTTACAGATATATCAGGGGTGAGCATCAGGGGCTAGGCAAACAACTGTTCACCAAAGCACCCCAAGGGAAAACCAGGAGCAACGTCATGAACTCCTAGAAGAAAGTTTCAGACTGGATAAAAGGAAAAACTTATTCACGGTTCGTGTGACCAGACTGGAATAGACTCCCAGTGGGGGTGGTGCAGACACCTACCCTGGAGATCTTCAGGAGGAGACTGGATGCCCACCTTGCTGAGGTTATTTGACCCCACCCCAACAGTCTTTCCTGCCCAGAGCAGGGGACCTGGACCTGATGATCTCACGAGGTCCTTTCCAGCCCTAAACTTTTGTGAATTTATGAATCTTAAAGCTAAGTGACATATCAAGAATGCTAATTTGTTTTTTCCCATGTTTCTAATCACTGACAAATAAATGGATCATAAGTAAGGTATCAAAAAACACCAACATATATGCTGGTCTAGTTTGTAAAAACTGTTGAACTTCTATGAAATATGTCACAGGACAACCTGGAAGGTTTTATTGCAGAAAAAGGATGAGACACAAAAATATTAAGCGTCTACAAAAAGATATGAAAAAAGCCTACAACTTGTCATTAAAATTCCCTAAGGTAGTGATTCTCAACCACGGTGTCACAGCACGCTGGAGTTCCAACCAGATACTTTGAAGGGTGGGGTGGAGATATGCAGATAAGCACAGACTTAGGTTTGTCCCCAAGGAGATTAGCACTGCAATGTATAAACTGGTTTTTGAAATTGGGTGACAATTCACTGAAGTTATGCAGAGTGCCCCAAGTTCAAAAAGACTTAGAACTGCAGCCCTAAGGGAAACTCTGAGAGCAACTGAAACTGAACAGACGAAAACTTTATAGGGCATTATGGTCACCGCATGTACAATGCTTCAATAGCTTACATAAAAAGAAGCATGTGATTGGCTCCCCTAAAAACTCACTGCTGTTACATGACCCAGGCATTTTACAGGTTCTCTGAGAAAAGCTTCAAAGAAAAAAAAAAATACCACTAAGTTCTTATACGTTTTTACAATAGTTATTTCCTTCTAGTCTAGAATACTGATTTGGAGCATGGAAATACAGTAGTCTTTAAACAAAAAACTCACCAGTTTTTGTGGAAAATAAAACCCTAACATATGGTACATGACTGTGACATTTGTCAGGCTGCGAGTGAATACAAACTAAATTTCATTAGAGTAGAGCAGGGGTCGCCAACATTTCAGCAGTGTCAAAAACACCTGCAACATCGACTTGTAAAATGCTGGCATGCCAGGAGGTGGATGCATGCACGCTTCAAGGCAGACAGCAGGGAAGGGGAACAGGGCTTCATTGCCACAACAAGGATCAGGCCCCTTGTGGCTCCCCTGCCATTAACCTTGAGGCACACGTGTCAAGCAAAATGCTTCTGCCGACTTAGGTTCACCAGAAAACCCTGATACAGGCAGAGAAGCACATGACATCTTCCTGGTAGAGAAGCTCTATAGTAAGCCAAGGCAGCACCAACAGTGGTTCTCAACCAGCGGTGCTGCCAAATTAAAAGTTGGAGGGATGCCTTGCCTACAAATGGCTGAAAGCCACTGCATTAGAGAGAGAGAAAGAACAATAATAAGAACTAAAATATGAGCTGCATATGGAACATGCAGTTTGGCCTGACTCAGAAATATGATTAATTGTTTGTGCTGGTTCTTAGCAGTGTAAAGACTGTCTACCCTCTCACTTGTGTTGGCATTATTTTCAGCCTGAATTCTAGTCTTGTATTATTTGGGGGGTTTTAATAAAGGATGTTTACCTGAGAACAGCAATACTCACCTAAAGACTAGGGATCAAATACTGAGCTACTTACTGCAAGCCTCAGGAAGCTTTTTATTACTTCATGTAAATAACTAATACAGTCAATTCTGTTAAAGCACACACAAAACCTTTAAGTATGATAATCTACTTGAACTCCTGCAATATGTTAAAAACTGGAAGCAGCTAGGCATTTAAAACACTGAACGGCATTTAAGTATTATTAAATGCCCCACCATGAGCTTTCTCCCCAGTGCACAAGCAACCCTGGCCCAGGATAGGCAGCAGCTTATCTCCAGCTCTGGCCCCAGGCTAAGCTGCCAGCTGTCCCAGGTCAGTACTCAAATCTAAAATGTGGCTTCCCCTGAACCCTTCATGTTGTTTGGAGGGAGGAAGGCGGGGAAAAAGGATAAAATCTTATTTTGCTTGTTAGCAAATAGTTACGTTAGTTCAAAGAAAAATGCCGCCAGCAGCACCTTAAAACCCTACCCCTTTTGATGACTTAGAACAGGGGTCTGAAATACAGTCTGCAGGCCACATGCTGCCCACAGAGCCAGGAGGGCTTCTGCTGCATTTTAGGGGGGAAGAGAGGTGGCAGTGGCTGTTGCTCCACAGGTATGCTTGGAAACAGCCTGTGCTCAGAGCTAAGCTCCGCTAAAGCAGCCCCCAATGCAAAATGTTGCAGATCCGTGACTTAGAAACTAAATTCTGGGTCACAGGGAGTTACCTGGACTGAATTTAATAGCCTCAAACCTCTGGGTGTGAAGTACCTAAACTCATTCCTCTTGATACAGAGGCAAGGTATTGGCAGTGCAAGGGGCTGATTTTGGGGTGTGAGCTTTATCCTTACCAGCTGTGGAAGTTTCATCATTTTTATCCCTAGCACAACATGGACCAGAAATCTAAACCCAGTTTGCCTCCACCCCTAGTCCTCATGACTGGGTTCAAGTTATGCTCCTTCTATTTAGCTAAAGGATCTTGAATTTTTTTTTTGCACAATGACACAATGTTAGGGGGTGGAGGGCAGAGAGTATCTAACCAGAGAACCTCTACAGCCCTACTCACCTAGCTAGAGAGACTCTCTTAGCAAAAAAAGTACATTTGAGTTCGAATCTGTCTGGCTTGTGTATAAAACCCAAGTTTTCCCCTCTTGGGCAAGTGCTGGAGCCACTGAGTTACGTATACACAGGGCTTTCAGATTATGACTATTTCCTTTTAAAGCCCCATTTTTAAGCGGGCGAGACTGTCATGCTTTGCTTTAACAAGGATCTCAGTCTTCTCTGTGATAGGTATACTCCAAATACATCTTACCACAGCAGACCCCTTAGGGGACTGAGGAAAGAAAGTTGCTAGATCCTGAATCGGCTTACGTACGAGATAAGCAACAAGCTGCTCAGCCCTGCCAACAAGGAAGCAGTTCCAAGCATGTGCCGAAGCAGAACTTACAGGTATTGAAGTTTCTATTGGTAATGTTCCCTGGGGACTTGGGGTTTTTCAGGACTGTATTCTTGGGTGGGACTTAAATACAAGTTCTATTTTAAGCAACACTAACATAATTGCCTATGTGTATGTACAGCCGTATTTATGGACTCCTCTACTTGAATTTGAAAGGCTGTTTTAAATAGCACTTGTGTGTTCAGAACTTTCATAAAAAGTAGGAAAGTCAAATTAATCTTGCTCAATCTGTTTCACTGCTGCTATTTAGAAGCTGGGAGGCTCAGCAAATCTGACAAGAACCATATCAATATCACACTTTTTCTGTTTGGAGAGTTATAGTCATGCACTAGGGCTATTCACTGAGGAAGAACCAAAAGAATTAAACACCTGAAAGCAAGGGAAATTTTATAAAAAGCACTTTCCAGTACTTAGGAGATAACAGTCATCATGAGACTTGGATAAGAAGAGAAAGGATGAAAAAAATTCAGGTTGAATGAGTGAGAGTACAGGTTTCCCTTGCTTTATGATGTACATGCATTCCTGGAAAACAGTGCATAACTCAAATTTGCATAAAGGGAACTCACTTTACAATGTAACGAATGTTCGAAGACCTTGACTGTACTCACCCCCAGGCCCATTTCTACCACTTTTACAAGACAATTTTGGTACTCACCAACTGCAGATAGTACACACAAGCACAGGGCACTATTATAATGGGGATGGCAACAACAGAAACATGTCGCAGACAATGAGCGAGGAGCACAGATCCACACAGGAGACTATTTTGGTGCATGACACTCCCACAATGCACTGCACAAAGCAGCTGACTGCGGGCTTCTACCACTCCAATCACATAAGAGTGAATTTAGCTTCTTTATAATTAATTCTTGGTATAAAAAGGGTCATTCCCATAAGAGCGAATTTGCACACAGAAAACCCGCATAAAGTGAGGGAAACTTGTAACTTAAGAGATTAATATGGAAGATAACTAAGTACAATACAAAGAAAACACTGCTGGAGAACCCAGCATCATCTCCATTCCCAAAAGTCTTGGTTAAGCTGCATCCATCACATCTTCTATATATAAGCTACTATTAACTCCCTCATCTCCCACTAATTTCCAAGAGGGAAAGTCCTCCATTCAATCTGGTTCTCCAAAATAAATAAATAAATAAATCCTGACTCCCATGTACCACCCTTACCCCCATAAGTAATTAATAATGGGTATTTCCACAGCTGTCAAAGAACTCAGACATCAATAAAACTGTCAAGAATCACATGTTTCATGCTTGTGTCAGCTGTGACCAGCAGCAGAAGCACATGCAGAACCCAGGATATGAAGAAAGATAAAATACCAAACATTCACTTCACTACTTTAACAGCACCTAAAATAAATCAAAGGAAAGATTCTTCCCTCAGCAGCTAGTGACAGAGCTTCAGACACGTACTAGCCAAAGACTAATGTGAAAGTTCAGGAAGCAAGAACTAGAAATTGGACTCATGAGAGGAAAATCAATTACTGCCTCAATGGCACAGATGTACTACAATCACTAGTTCAGAAATAAAATATCTAGTTTATGTTTTTGCACACTACTAGCAAGGTGCTTCCAGAAAGGGAAAATATTAAACCACTGCAAAGAAAGCTAAGCTAATTAACTGCTTGATAATTTGCACAATCTATGAAAATTCTAATAAGTACTATATGCTTCAAAGTGTGTGCCAGGACCTCTAAAAAGAGCATCTTTGTCATAGTTCTCATTTGAAGAGCTGTACATTAAAGAGTTCATATATATAAAACCCTTTCCTTCATTTATTTTTAATGTGTGCTTTTGCCAGACAAATAGTAGTAAGAAACAAAAGGATTCCAAATTTATTTTCTCTCAGTGACTTCCTCATCACATTCTCTCAATAAGGTAGGTGTTTTTCCACAAGGACAGACCTGCAAAGTCAACTGGAAACTAAGTCAGAGCTTATTCTCACCACTGAAAGAAAGTATAAGTTATATAATAAACATTCTCAAATTGCAACTGGGCTAAGGATACACCACCTGGAGGGGTTGAAGGAGCAGGAAAACAGGTTCTCGCTCTCCAGCTGTGTAGAGACCCAACACATCAGGAGAAAAGCAGAAAGATATCTGCTCCCCTCTCCCCCCAAAAAACTTTGTTGTCAGTATAAATAATCAGCTATGACTGAAATGCACACAAGGCAAAGATTTCTGATTCACCAGAAGATCCCCACACTCTGCAAATGTTTATGGAAGTTGTTCCACTCAATACAGTTACCTTTGTGGGGAAACTTACTTTTATCTTGCTGCATACTTGCAGGCACAAGTTTTTGGATGGCAACATGAGCACAGAGGGTACTGTCCTTTCCTGCTACACAAAGCAATGATACCCCAATACTCCAAAAGGTGTTCATTCCCTAATATTCAAGATAAATGCACTTTACACCTGAAGCCAACACAAAACCTAAAGTGATTTACTATGCCTTCATGTCAAAAAACTAGTGTACTTGTCACTCCATCTATACATTTGAAGTTACTCTGCTTTGCCACTGACATTTTTCCATTTAAAGTGTAAAGATGATGTACAGTGTATGCTTTTCAAGACTGTAAAAAGGCTATGCACCCCAATACATACGACTACTATAGTGCAATACATAAGACTGTTAGTGATGATGTTTTAGCAGCCCCAAACTAATTCAGCATTTTGGGGCAAGTCTCAGACCAGGGGTGTCAAGCATATGGCTACTGGAGCCCTGTTATCTGGCCCCAAGTGCTGCCCCTGAGTCTGAATTGACCTGGGCTGCCCCCATGGGCAGGGGCCAAGACACGTCATATGTAGCATCCATTCTGGCTGCTCCGAGAACTACGCCATATATGGCACCCACCCGAGGGTCTCCAAGATGTGCACTGCACGTGACACCTGCTCCAGCTGGTCCAGGACCAGCACTGCACATGGCACCCAGAGGCATGGGTTCTGGATGGGTTCTTGGATCGGCCAGAGTAGATGCTGTGGACACTGTATCTGGCATGGTGGGGAGACAGAGGAGAATCTAGGATCATGGGCCTAATCTGGCCCATGGACTGGACTTGGGTCACCCATCTAACCCACAGGGCCAGATAGGTTTGATGCCCTTGCCTTAGATGCCCTGAAAATGATGGGAGCTAATCAGTTTTAGGGATGCTAATACCACAGCACTAAAACTGCCTTGTATTTAAAGAGTACTGCTTACAGTGCTGTAGTAGTGGCTCAAAAGGGACTGGCTCTACTCATTTTCAAGATTTTAACAGCAGCCCTGACAGCTGCTTCTCCTTCATTGTTACTGGTACAATTAAACAAAGATGACAATTTAGTTACAACTTGTATGCATTTAACACAACTACAATTTGATTGCATGCAGGGTAGGCACTGGGACTGGAAAATACTATATACTTAGGAGGTTTATGCACTTCATGAATGCCTCCCAGGTGACTTGAACAAAGCACTCACAGTTCCCATCTTCAAGAATGGGAAGAAGGAGGATCCAGGGAACTACAGACCAATCAGTCTGACCTCTACACCTGGAAAGATCATGGAACAAGTCTTCAATAAATCCAATGTGAAGCACCTGGAGAAGTAGGTGACTAGGAACTGCCAGTATGGATTCATCAAGAGCAAGTCATGCCTGACCAATCTGATTTCCTTCTATGATAAGACGACAGGCTCAGCATAGTGAATACAGTACATTTTGACTTTAGCAAGGCTTTTGACACGGTCTCCCGTGACATTCTCTTTAACAAAGTAAAGAAAGACTAGACTAAAGTACATAACTGGTGGCATCAATATAGTGAGTAGTCCTCAACGGCTCAATGTCTACTTGGGAGAAGGCATCAACTGGAGTTCCACCAAAGGTCTGTCCAGGGTCCAGTATTGTTCAGCATCTGCATTAATGACTTCGATGATGGGATTGAGTGCATGCTTAACAAATCTGTAGATAACACCAAATTGGGCAGAACTGCATACATTCCAGAAGGTAGGGTTATTATCCAGTATGACCTTGGATAGACTGGAGAAATGCTCCACAATCAACCAGATGAAATTCAGCAAGGACAAGTGTAAAGTTCTGCACTTGGGACGAAATAACGGCATGCACAAATGCAGACTGGGAAATGACTGGCTTGGTTGCAATACTGCAGAGAACGACCTGGGGGTTACAGTGGCCTGTAAGCTGAATATTAACAAACAGCATGCTTGTTCCAAAAAGCCAACAGCATCATGGGTTGTATTAACAGGAGTATCATTTGCAAATCAAGGGAAGCTATTATTCTGCTCTATTTAGCACTGGGGAGGCCCCACCTGGAGTACTGTGTCCAGCTTTGGGCCCCAAACTTCAAGGACGTGGAGAGTTTGGAAAGTATCCCACGCAAGACAAAGATGATCATGGGCCAGGGAAACAGATTGACAAGGACAGGCTGAAAGAACTAGAATTATTTAGCCTGGAAAAGAGAAGACTGAGGGGGAGTTGGTAATAGGCTTCATGTAACTAATTGAAGGGTGATTATATAAAGGATGGAGATAGCACTATTCTTTGTGGCTGTAGGGGACAGGACTAAGAGCAAGAGCCTCAAGATGAAGAAGGGGAAATTTAGGCTATAGATTAGGAGAAACTTTCTAACTATGAAGGTGATCAGGTAGACAGGCTACCTAGAGGAATTGTGGAATCTCCATCCTTGAAAACTTTCAAAAACAGTTAGACACTTTGCTGGGATGGTTTAGTAAGGGAAGATCCTGCTGCCTCAAGCAGAGGACTGGACCAGATTGACCTTCTGAGGTTCCTTCCAGCCCTACTTTTCTCTGACCCTATGCAGATAATCAAAGCTTGTTATAATGTAAATAGGAATACTGGGGCTGAAACTGTGTTATACATAATCCCCTTAATGGCCAGTATGTGTAGTGTAAATAGAGTACACTAGAGTTATTATGTGCTGCCTTTGTGTATCTGGAGACAAATGATAGCTTTATGAAATACTATTTTGTGTCATCAACAGCAGGAAAAAAAGAGTTCTAATGTTTTCCCCCACAACCTATTCCACGCTCTAAAAAGTTTTGGAGTAGGTAGGTTTCTCTCTTCTGCAAACTAGCTATTACCTTTAAAAAAAAAAAAAAGCAAAACCACCCCCTATTTTTCAAGTTTCCTTGAGTCAGGGAGAAGAGAAGCTGCATCTGTCACAGAATCAGAAGTTATGTTCTATAAACCACCTCAACTAGACTGACCCAGTTAACGACAAAAAAACTAATCCTTTTCATTAAACTGTACTTCCATTAGATGCTTTCATTGAACAGTCACTTCAGACAAATAAACCAACAGCAGCCCTACACATTCAGCAAAGATGACAACACATCAGCCAAAGGAATTTCCACATAGCTTGGGACACCATAGACTCAGTGTCCAGCACCACTTCTCTTGCTGGCTTCTAGATTCAGATTTATAGAATAGAAATTTAAACTAAACTTAATTTAAAAGAAGCCAGGATTCCTAGTCTCTTCTTTCAAGCTTAGGAACTTTCTCTTTGGCTACACAACAGTAGGCTCTAAGACATGGCTGCAGAAGAGTTAATAGTTTGCCACAGTTCCAAAGGTCTTAATTCAAGTCCTGCTAGACACGCTGAAGACTGCTCCAGTCAACCTACTGTTAAGGGGTGCCTGATCATTCAGGCTAGATACTCAAAACAGAGGATGTGCTAGCAACCTCTCTACATTTTGTACAGCCAGATAAAGCAAGGGTGTCAAAAACAAAGCCTGTGCGCTGGATCCGGCCCACTGGTGGGGTGGGGGAGGTAGGGGGTCCATGGCTTCCCTGGACCCCAAGAGACATGGCCACCTGTGGAAGGCCCCTGGACCTCTGCAAATTGCCCACCCCTGGCAGTTGCCATTACCTCCACAGATCTAATCCAGGAAGAGCCCCTGCAGTCTAGATCTGGCTCACAGACCAAGAAGCTGTTAGGCTGAGGCAGACTTCTGCTTTGATTTGTCCGAATAACTGACACACATCTACTCTGTACATTCCACCTCAAAGGAAAATTCAGCATGATCCCTGATTTGGTACAAATATTTTCTGTTCTGGCTGAAATCAGAAGTCCACATTCAAACACTTCTTTCTTACACAAAACTGTTGTTGGAATCAATAGGGGTGAACTAAGGGCATGTGTAGACAAAACGGGGGCCCTGAATTGAAGTGGTGGGTTTTAAAAAACACTGCTTCAATCTACAGCTGTTTAAACCCGCTTGTCGTGCACACACCCCACTGACTTACCTGCTTCTCCGGTGAGGAGGGGAGGGCAAGCTGCCAGCAGGCAGAGTGGTCCCTGGGCTGTGGGAAGGTAGCTGGTGCTTCCCTCCGTTCCAGCTGTGCCCCCCACCCCGGCAGCATCTGCCTGCAGCCACCCGGCTCGGGTGGTTCCAGGGGGCACCGCAGTTGTGGAGGGAAGCACTAGGCCGGGGGGAGAAAAAAAAAAAGATCAGGCTCACTGCTTCTCTTGGGAGGAGCTGCTTTCCCAGGCTGCTGTCAGGCCGCCTGCAGGGCTTCCTGCAGAGCCATAGAGTGTTTTAGTTTGCCGTGCCTCAAGTCATTTAAGGTGCATTACACCACTGAGTTTCCTACCGTGGCTGGAATTAATGCACAATATGCCGCTGAGGCGTACACACGCTGACACCATTAAAGCGGTGCAAAAGCATTTAGCCTGCTTTAAAGTGTCGTGCATACACTCCTCCCGTTTTGTCTACATACGGGCAAAGAGAACAGAAAGACAGAGCCACAAGAGTTTGATATTTTTTTAAAAGAAGTATGAAGTAAAATGAGATAAATTCAACAGGGGGTGGCAGGGACCAAAACTTTTTACCTCGTTTCTGTATGACTTTGTATCAATACTACTTAAAGCTTATATTCTGTTTTGGCTTTTGCAGTTGCAGGATTTTTTACAGGACAACCTCCTTCAAAAACTGAACTCTGCAACACAACCTTAAATTTATACAGAGGTAGTAGCTACACCAGAGTATTTAAGGAATATTTATCTCAAATTTAACTTCAGTTCTCCAATTTAAGTTAAAAGTATTGTCTGCCACCTATGTACTACCTAAAATACCTAAAAGCATCTGCTATTTTCCCCAGCACTAAACAGAAATGAAGTCTAATCCTGTACTTACAGCACTTGTGTAGCATAGCCACTGCCAGTGGAAAACGTGCCCAACACAGTCACCCATCCATGCTACAGTGTCTTACTATTTGACCTATAGAGCCCATATTGAAGCCCAGGTCATGTCCTTAAGTGTTCAAAACAAAAATAAAAAGTCAAGTAAGGAAACTAATTCATGACAGCTAAAGAAGTCTATAAAATGCAGACCTGCGAGTCTACCAATACTATTGCCACCCAGGTCATGACAGCCATTCTAACAATTGTCACAGGAGGAAATGAACTCACCTATTTAAAATATGATCTACAGGATAATAAATCTGCATCAGAGACTAGAAAAAAAAAAAATCAAGGTAAACTTGCTTTCTCTGGCCACTATGCATTTCTTACCAGATTTACTTTATTTATTTATTTATTTTTAAGGTTCCCTCTTGTTCCTTTCGGTTTCCAAGATTTCCAGTAAATGTATTATTAATTCTTTACTCACTTTCCACTTTAAATGTGATCTGCACCTTTAGTCACTTTCTACTTTAATTCTAATCTGCACCATTAATTTCAAAGAATAAGTTTTTTTTACCTTCTTCTAGAAA
The DNA here is from genome assembly GCF_030867095.1 of Alligator mississippiensis. NCBI lineage: Eukaryota > Metazoa > Chordata > Crocodylia > Alligatoridae > Alligator > Alligator mississippiensis. The sequence goes on from NC_081825.1 coordinate 116,767,586, forward strand.
CAAGGAAATCCCATGTAAGATTACATCTCCACCTAGGTACTTCCTGTTTGAAATACTTTGAGCTTTCACTTCTACTTTGCTGACATAATTTTGTCAGTGTCATATTGCTCTTGTTGGCACCAGCAGAAGAACACAAGATGGGAGGTGTTTTGTGACAGGGAGACAGCCAGAAGTTAAATAGGAGAGTCTGGGAACTCCAGCATAAGTAGATAGGCCAGCTGTCCTGGAAGTCTAGTTGCAGGGCAAGAAACTCAAGTACTCAGAACAAGAACTTCAACTGCCATCATATTCATTACATAAAAGCAGTGTCGTTTGTAACAAAGCACAGTGGCTTAAAAGTACCCTAAAATCATTGCTTTAGGAACCAATATTATTTCAGAGATTAACATTTTGTGGAATGGGTTGTTTTTTTTGGTTGGTTGGTTGGTTGGGGGGGGGGGGGAAAGAGGGGAAGGTGGAAGGAGATTCTTATAAACATTAAACTGAAGAATTAGCTTGATTTCATTGGCGGAGTAGGGGCTGTATATATACCTGAAGTGACATTAGTAAACTCAGGCTGAATTATGACACTTGAAAGATTTCTTTTTTTCCTTTTTGGCAAATAGAAAGCTGTTTATAAACTGGCCTTTCACTACAGAGAGAACTTTCTCCTCCTTCACTCTGCCAATAGATAAAAACAAGGGCAGATAAAGGTATCAGTATAAAGCTTGTTCTGATTTATAAATAGAAGATTTTTGCTTTAAAATACAGAACTTTTGACCGTTTTGCATATGAATATCCACCCCACCCCAGTCTGCCTACTGCAACATATTGATGGTTTCGGTGGTTATTGTCCACTTTCTGGCAGATACAAACAGAAATGCAACAGTATTAGGAGTGATAAGGATTATTCATTTGACATTACCACATACCAGGATACATGCATACATAAACTAGACAGATACAGCTACAGCACGATCAGTAACATGAGCACTTCAGAACGATGAAAAATATTTAACATAAACATAATTTAGCATTCTTGTTAAACATGTATTCCACGTTTTGGTGTCTTTAATTAAATCCATCTATTAATCTATACATGAAATGTACTCTACAACACTTTCACAGACTCGCAAGATCTGGGTACACAATGAAAATAGCAGCTGTTTCTCTTCCGTTAGGTCTATTTTTTCACTAAAGGCCAGTAGCCTCTGATAGGACACTAAAAGCTTACAGAAATAACTAATTATTAGAATGGCTGCTTAAAGTAAGTCAAAGCCAATGTTAATGAGAGCCAGTACCACTCCAGATTGTGACTTACTACACTTTTCATATTTTGCTGTTGAATTTACCTTGGGTCCTTTCTCCTAGAGTCCTCAATTTTTGCAGAAATACTGTCATATTTCAAGCAGCAAACCAGTTCAGGTTTCTAAGAAATCAATGGAGAACACAAACATTTTCTAACTGTATTCTTCCACCTGACTTGAGACAACCTGGCTGCATAAAGTTCAGTTTCCAAATCCATCAGTTGTACAGTTTACAAGTATTTAATTAATTCCTCCAAATTTTTAATCATTGCAAAAACAGGTTCTGCACATTTTTAAATTAGTCTGATTGCTGAAAACTGTCACCGCTTTCATCTGCAAACAGTAAAACTAGCATATATTCTCATGTTTTTCTACTTTCAGCTTTCTCATGGGGTGGGGACCATCAAGTTGGTACTTGTGAAAGGTGTTGGTTTTAAACAATGGGAAGACTCACATCCTATTTATTCACCAGGCAAGAACAAGACAGTTACTGCCACTGAAAGCTTCCTTCACTTCAACTTGCCAATGTGTGATCTGATCAGGTACTGCGGCACAGTTGCAGTCCATTTAACCAGCCCCCCTTCCAGAGTAGAAACAGCAAGGAATGGGGGGAAATGGATATTTTTGTAACCCACAAAAACTACAGAAAGAGACTTGCTCAGGGCACTGAAGAGAAATAACTTAGCTATTATTGTCCTGTGAAAGTGTCATAACAATGACCTCAGTGTAAAAATCCCAGAATTAAAGAGTGGTATTGAGTCAACCTTGCCTTTATTGTGATATCCTTCGTTTTCACTGGTTAAATCAGCCACACCAGGAAAAAAAAATCCAGCATTCACTGCTGTGGTTAAGAATGCATATGTAATTTCTTTTAAGGATCCTTGTTTATAGAACATTTACGTTCACATATATTAGTATTCCTAGCACTGATTTAAAAAAAAAAAAAAAAGAAAAAAAAAAAAAAGGTTTTCAAGAGTAATTTAAAAAGCTTTAAGATAACAGTTGGGAGCAGTTTAGTGCATTTAGGAGCACCGATAACAGAAGTTAACAGAGCACAACTAAAGTGGGTTTCTACTTGCACAGTTCACCAATTCATTTCTTATGACATTGTTAAGGAAAAATGCAGGCATTAAGTTATTTATTCCTTCAAAGTATAGAGTCTCTCTATTTTTTTTTCCCTGAGCAAAACCTGAAGGGGGGAAAAACAGCTATTCCCAATTAAGTTACTGTACCACCTGATCTCTAAAATATATCAGTTACACAAATTACACATTTGCAGGTTGTGCTAGGAGTACTGAGCATTAGAAGAAGGTGTTAACTTTAAAAATAGCATTTTCCTACCTGGGTCTTTTGAATACCCGATAGAAATTTCATATCAAATCCAAATACCCTTTATTTTCTAGCCAAAAATCCTGTCTTCAGAGGAAGTGCAGGACTCATGCAGTAAGCAGGTCATTATGTAAAGGCCACAAGAGCCAACAGTTTGACTGTTTTAAACTCTGAAAGCAACTTTCTTTGATATATTTAAAAGCAGTCATTAATTACAATTCAGGATAAGCATGGATAGTGAATTAGGTTTAATTTTGTCTAGAAGTAGCTATTTATTATGCCAACCATAACAAAAACTTAGGTTTTTCATAATACTTTTGAAAGTCATGACAATAAGCCATGAAGATCAGCAAACCATGATACTAAAAGAAAATTGTATTTTACCAGTCTGTAAAGTGCTGTGGCCTCTTTGGATGCAAGGCTATCATATAAACAAAAGCTGGTTTTTATTTTTTACCTTTTAAATGCTTCAGCAGGGTTCCTCTCACATTCCCCAGGCTGCAAGAGACTTTGAATTGCAGGATCTCTTAGTTTGTCCTCATATCCCTGAATGAGTCCACTCCGGCAGATCTGTTTAACTAAGCCTCTAATAAACCCACCAACACACAGCGTGTCAGAGTCTTGGGCCCTGCAGAAGTGGAAGGCTAGAGCCTGGCGATGTAAGCCTCTTTGTAAGCTTGCAGGTGAACTTGGCCACAATAACTCAGTGCAGAGGGCTGTCTTTCCACTACCAGGCCCTCCTACCAACAGCACACCCCAGGCAACTCCTTTCCCAGAGCCAACGCCAACATTATTCCCAGAATTTGCCACAAGAGATAGTTTGTTGGCAGCACTGTTGCTGCAGTTAGCTTTCTCCTGGAGGCAGTGCTGAAGCTTGTGGAAAACCCACTCCCTACAGTAAAACTGCTTTCCCTGCAGCAAACTGGTTTGAGCCATTTTCTAGACAGTCTTCCTGGTACCCGTCATAAACAGCAATATACCTTCAGCATCTTCAGTGACAGATGTAACAATTCATCTTATATACAAATACATCTGTTGTGTGGAACTGGTCATAGAGCAAGATGTTCAGTTAACCTTTCTTGCAGGTTAGCATCTACGCAGGGTGATAGGTATCATTCCATGCAAATGAATGTTTGTGATGACCATGCAACATATGACAGTTCAACTGGTTGTATTGTGAAGTAATGCCTGGTACCCAGGCTCTGTAACACTTCTCATATAGCTCAAAAGGTTATACAACTCCACGATTATATCTGCAGTTTACATAGTTGTGTGTGTTCCCGGTATACAGAGGAGACAATACATCTGGGAAAATTGAGAGAAAGCCAATTTTTCTGTGTACACTAAGTGTCTCTCAAATCCAGGCATTAATCTTTCTGGATTTACATCCAGACAAAGCTGTCCACAGGAAAACTGTACCTTCTGGGAATTTGGTACAGAAGCATTCTTCTTCCGAGTCTCCAATTTATGTTGCAAACATGTGGCTCTGTTTTGCTTGCTGAGAAACGGTTCAGTTTCAACGGTAAGCCTTGCAGCCTTCATACATCTGGGCAACTGCCAACTAAGTGCTTCACATGACGATTTCTTAGGCAGAGGAGAAGCTGGGAAAACATTAACACTTTCTCCCTGGGAGTCACCGGTCCAGTGCTTCCTTCAGGATCCTGGAGAACCGGCTCCCAGGCATTGTGATCAGGAGCTGTCAAGCAGCCGACAACCTCTTCTCCTACAGCTCCGAATAAAGAAAAAAAGAGGGGTAATGACTTAAACCCCGTGCACCAGATGTTTGCATTTCACAAAGGCAGCACTTGCGAATAAAAAGCCCAGACAGCAAAAAGGGGAAAAAAAAAGAGAGAGAGAATCAAATGGAACGCTACAGATCTGTGTACGTATAGATGTAGACACACGCCTATATACACATGCATTTACATCTGCAAACCCATGTGGACATGTATACACACACGTGTGTGTGTGTGTGTGTGTGTGTGTGTACTTCCCACTCTAGGCCAATTCTGAAAGGGTGTGTGTGCACCTGTGTGTGTGTGTCACTGCATTTCCCCCTCCTTTAGGCCAATTGTGAAAGGGGTGTGCCTGTGCGTCTGTGCATTTCCCCGTCCGGACAGATTCTGAGCAGTTTCCAAGGCTCTTTGGGCAGCCCTGATCTCTTTGATCAGACCAACTCAATAGTTGGAAAAAATGTTCTCTGCAAGCTTTCCGGCACACGAACCCTTTCCCCAGGCATAGGGAGTCTGGCTACACGGCTACAACCAACGTCCCAAAAGGTTTCTTCCCAAATCTTCCCAAATTGCGGGCCCCGGGCTGGAGCCAGCCTTCGCCCCGTCCCCACGCCACAGCCCTTCCAGTCAGCGCGTCCCCGCATCCGAGCCACCTCCGCCCCATGGGAGGGGCCGGGGCCGGGGCGGACACCAGACTGCGGCCCCGCGCCCTACCTGCGGGCCGGCTGGCACTGCAGGGCACGCTTCTTTGTTCCCGGGACACGCGGCAGGCCCGGGACTTCCCCCGCGCCGCCCCCCGGGCAGTGCTGCCGTGCGGCCGCGTTTGCCGCCGCCGTCCCCGGCGGGCTTTCCTGCCCCCACGTCCCGCCGCCGACACCCCGCCAGCTCCCCGCCACCGGGCCCACCCGGCCGGCCGGCCGGCTGGCTCCCCCAGCTCGGTAGGCGCAGCCCCACGCGCCCCACCCCAGCGGCCCGGTTACCTTCTCCCGCAGCCGCTGCCCCGCGTCTGCCCCGGGCGCCGCCGCTGCCGGTCCCTGCGCCCGCGCCCGGCTCCGCTCCGCCCCCCTCCCCTCCTCAGCGCCCGCCCCGCCCCGCCCCCCGGGGGCCGCTGTGTCACCGCCGCGGGTGGGGGAGGGGGGGACAATGGGCGCGGGGCGATGCCGCCTGACTAGCAGGGCAGGGGATAGGTCGGAGCGGAGGGACATGGGCGCTGCGGCCCCGCCCTGGATCCCTCCACGACCCTCTCACCCGCGCTAGCTCGTTCGGGGCTTTGTCCCAGCCCGCGGGGGGGGCGGAGGAGTCCCACCCCCCGACACACCCCCCCACACCCCCGACCCCTTCTCACTACTCAGAGGGAGCACAGATCTATGCATCTACACCCCCCCCCCCCAGCTCCTTGTCAGTACTACCAAGATTCAGTGAGATCACAGTTCCTACACACCCCCGCCCCCCTCACTGCTCAATGAGATCACAGGTCTTGTACATCTACACACACATGCACACACACATCTCAGCCCCGTCTCACTACTAGCACAAGTCAGTGAGATCACAGCTCCCACACACACACACACACACACACACACACACACAGAGTGTAGCAGCCAGCAGGGGCAGTGCACTCCCCCTCTCCCATGCACACACAAAAGGGTGTAGGAAGCCCCACCCACCCAGTGGTATTTGTGGAAGGGAAATCCTTCCCCCTCCCCACTTCATCCTCTCAGTGGCTTTGCTTTATGAGGAGATCCCTCTGGGTATTTCTTGGCCCTCCCATACTTTCTGAGAGGTACCCCTGAAATTGCAAGGGGGAGAATCCTATTAGCTTCTTCCCAACCCCTCTTATGGTTCCCTGCCCACCAGGGAGAGGGAGTGAGGGTAATCCCCAATTGCTGAAAATGTGCATTAACAACAAACCTGTCACTGAAGTGAGAGAGCAGCGTGTGAGCTGACAGAGTGACTAACCCTCAACTCCGCTCCCCGGGCACCGTATATTGCTCACAGGACTAGCCACATCCCACATTTTGAGTCAGTCGCATGGTGCAGTCCACTTTTGGGACTGAAATGCAGCTTGCGCCCCCTCCGCCTGTATTAAGCTGTAAAGGTGTATTGTCACTCTCACCTGGGATAGGTGCATCTAGGTAAAGAGGTTCCTTTACCTCCCTGCCTTTGCCCAAAACAACTCTGATCCACCAAGGAAAGGCCTTCAAATGGGGCCTAGAACAGGACACTTTGTGCCATATTTATAAGGGTCTGCAAACAACAGCCAAAGACATGACCTAAGTAAAAACAAAAGGATTCAGAACTCGTGGTAGAGGTGATATCTTTTATTAGATGAACTAGATTTTTGCATTAAAATTTCTTTAATTGCACCCTTCTTCAGGCATAGGAGAAAAGAGTGTAAAAGTTGTTTTAGGTAGCAAGGGTGCTTGTGCCCGAAAGCTTGCAGTTAAAGAAATCGTTTTGCAAAAATCTAGTTCTTCTAATAAAAGATATCACCTCTACCACGAGTTCTGATTGTTTTTGCCTCTAGAACAATATGCCTACAACCTGGATACCTAAGTAAAAACATATATTCCATAATAAAGTAAAAAGGGGAACAAGAAAAATGGGAGCTCTATGCGATGAATGAACAGTGCATTTGGGTTGGCTGTGTCCCTTCAATTCTTTTAAGGCTTGTGTCTTTTTTCCCTTTTTCCTTACCCAAATGCACACCTGATAAGCTCTCCTCCTCTTCTGCACTTCACTGCCTTTTTTCATTTTACACTGAGTTGGCCCATTCCAGAGGCAGTTTCATTTTACTGACTGAGAAATTGCAGTCCTGGCAGCTTGCACAAAATACTTGCAGTAATGTAATTTTCAAGTTTTTCCTTGTTGGTAGTGATTCACACAGGCCAAAATCATTGCTTTTCCAAATCTGATGCTAGGATAGGGACTTCATGCCGTCCCTCAACAAAGTCAAACTGCTTACGACTCATGAGAGGTAGGAAACTAGCACCTGCTCACAAGAACCTTCTGCACTATACCAGGAGCAAGAGATGGGAGTCAAGGCAAGAGAGAAAACAACACTTCCAGGCTCCACTACAGGAACACAAAATGGCACATCCCTTCTGACAGAAGATAAGCAGTGTCACACACTTGGAAAGAAAGTATTTTTGCCCATCAGTCTGAAAATACCACAAAGGATGTTATGTTAGGAGAGCAGGAACCTAGTCACTACTTGGATTTGGCTTTACACCTCTCCTAGAAGGGAAAAAAAAAAGAAAAAAAAATTAAAAGCAATTCTGCCTACAAAAGCAATTCTGTCACTTGTGGGATCAATGGCACAAGAATAATAAAGCTTTGAAAATATAGTCTAAGCCATACAGAGCAGACTTGTCTGGCAATCAGAAAATTGTCTGAGCTGCACGGTAGATAATTAATTCTTCTAGCCCAAGGATGTCAAATGTATGGCCCACAAAACCATGTCCCTGAAGGACTCATAGAGGGCTGGGAATTTTGAGGCAAAGTTAGCAGGGATGGGGGTCACTGCCAAATTCCGGTGTACAGAGCCCCATTGAGGATGTATGTCTTTGGTAGGGAGCAAGCAACTATTATGTCAACCTCTGTCACCGTCACTCACCTTGCTGCTGCTGTGTCAGGATCTGGCCAGAAAGGAGACCATCATGGTCCATATCTAGCATAAGGATCTGGGGGAGCCTGACACCCATGTTCTAGTCCATTTAAATTACTCTCAGTGCTTTGCTGTAAGTGTCACTGAGCACATCAACACATTCATAAATGTGCTTTAGGTAATGCACATCACATCTATTGTGAAGCACTAGAAAAAAAACATATTAAGCCTCTTTTAATGCACTTTGGTGACAGATCATGTTTTTGTGATGTTTTAATGCATATTAAAATAGGCTAAAGCTCATTAAACTGCACATGCAGACATGCCCACTGAAACTAACTAGTCCATCAATATCAAAGTTGCTATCAGTAATAAGAGGCTCTGAGCATAACCTGCCTTAATAAGATGCAAACAGCTAAGCTGGGGCTGAACACACTTGGAGAAGAGAGGTAATAAGCCTCAATGAGGTGCAAATAACTGACAGCAGGCTGTTTCCACATTACATAGCAGTAGGATTAAACGAACTAGAGCAGTGACTACCTGTAATATGGAAATTAATGCTTTTGGCAAAGAGCTAATGATGTTTTCAGGATTTAAATGGCTACCTACTGTATAACAGGAGTTTTAATTTATTTCCTAGATTTATATCCTGCCTTCTGGTCTATAGCATAAAGAATTACAAATATGAGAAGCAAGTAAGAGTGAGACAGCAAAAATAAGACTGATTTGGAGAAGATGATTTCAGGCTTTTGTGTTTGACTGTTGTTTAAAAAAACAAAACAAACAGAAAATAACCACATCCACATTAGCCCAACACACATCTTTATTTTCCACAGCTGATTGTTCATTGACTCATTATATCCAAGTTCAGTCTGGGGAATCTATGCAAGTTTGATTAGATTTTGTATTCTAGGTTTTTGTCTTTCATACCAAATGAACAGTGATAGTCAACATATTTGCAATGATGGAATTACAGGGCTAGTCAGCTGAGTCAGCCAGAGAGAAAATAGAGCCAGAGGTTGTGAAAGAAGTTATAACAAAGCAAGAAATAATAGCAGAATCAGCAGCTCAACAGCCAGGTCTTTTCTACAAGTATTATTAGTCTATTGGGTGTTCCAGGAAAAAATAAAGGAAAAAGAGGAAAATATAAAAATTATCTTGTGCTTAAGGCCAAGAATCAAGTAAAAACCCATCCAGAATTGCTATTTAATGTCACAAAAAAACAATGTGTGTGATCCTTACAAAGGGCATATCTACATCTGAAATTAATGCAACTGAATAAACTCCAGCACAGTTCATACTGGAGTTTGTTGCTCCTGAGCAGTGTTTACACATGTGAAAGAAGTTATAACAAACCTGGGACTGCAACATATAATGCTGGGGCAGAGCAGCTCTGGCTAGCAGGAGGGCCAAGGAATCAGCCTGCCACCCTGGGGCTGCTCTGATCCAGGTCAACATGCTGAGGGGCTGGCTCAGTCACAAGGGTGCTCCAGTTTAAGGCTAGCCAGCAGGCAGCCCTGCACTGAAGCACCCTCGTGCCCCAGCCAGCTCCATTCAGCATCTACATGTTCATTCCAGAGGAGTAAATAACTCTGCTGTAGGATAGTACTTGTATTGAGCAGTAATAACTTACTGCAGAGTTAATTAGTTTACTCTAGACTAATAGTTCTGCATATGTAGACAGAGACACTTTACTGCAGAACTAATTAGGCAACTCCACAGTAAGCGTCTTGTGTAGATGCACCCAAATAGTAGAAGTTACCACATGGACCCAAATGGGGGAAAGTTAAATATATTGTATGATGGCAGAGCTGAGGGGGCACAGGTTCCCTTGTTCCCCAGCCTGTTCTCCACCCAGCTCTGTGATCGTGAAGTGGAGTGGGGAACAGGCTCCCCTGCCCCATGTCTTGATCAGGTGATTGGGGCATAGGGCTTGGAAAGAGATGCAGGGGTAGGGTAGGTCCCAGCTGCCTGCCCTGATCTCCTAGTAGGGCTGCTAGCAGCAAGCTAGCTGCTAGCTGCCCCACCAGCAGATTGGGGCTGGGACCTGCCTCTCCCTTGTAGCTCTTTCCAAGTCCCCCACCCCTGATAGGGGTGCAATGCCCCAGCCCTAACAGCTGTCTCCTGGTCCCCTACTCCCTGCCAGCCCCTGGGTTAGCACCCAGCTCCTGGTGGTGGCAGGGCCCCAGGAAGGAGAAGCAGTTTGCTGCCATTAGCAGCAAATCTGTTCCTGCTTCGCAAGTAGTTTACTCACAGGTAAATTGCCTCCACATCAAATGCATGTGTAGACGCATTGACTGTGTATCATGTAAATAGTATGTTTTACATTCTAACACGTATATAATCAATTACTGGTTATAGGGACATCCTGGTAGAGTGGTAAAATTGTCTCCCTAATGATCCAAAGCTGTAAATTCAAGTCTACCAACAACATGCCCAGTCATACACAGGTGCCTTCTTATTCAGACTGGGGAATCAAAGATGACTGGAAGCGATGCTAGTGGCATCACTCTTTTGTGTACCATTAGCTACAAAAACGTATCAGTCTTGATCATGAAAGCCTAATGGGATATGTAAGCTTTGTTGAACCTCTTCCCTTTATTTCTGAATTATGATTACACAGCCCTTTTACACACCAATCCCATTAAATTCAATGTAGGTTTTACATAGAGAGGGACTGCAGGTTCAAGCCCTTAGTACTCCTACAAAGAAGGTCACGAATCTCATTGATACATACTTTAATGCTTTCAGAAGGTGGTGATTAATATAGATAATGATATGCTTACTAAACATCACAAGGGTGGGTCTGGAGTTTGGTCATCTATTTAAGCATGTAGTTAGTTACTTTTCAATTTTAGTCATTTTAATTATTTTTCCCAGGTTAACTGATTGGGTTGAATAGATATTTATAGCTTAGTTTAAAGTGTTCCAAAATTTTATTTCTCTTACGGATTAAGTTTCTGAAAATGATGATGAATTGTATGGTGCAGAACAAGGAGGTATAACTGAGTATATTTGGATGAAATTAAGGAAAAGTAAATGCAATCTGAATATCAGGAGAAGATTAACAGAAACATATTTTAGTCTCTCAAAGAAGGTAGTGCAGGTTAAATCATTTGAAGCATATATTGTGGGAACTGTATGAATATAAGAATGAACTGCATAATTGCATTCGTAACACTTTTCAGTTTCTACCTTTTGTGACGCAAATCTAGGCTGAAGTTCAACAAGATATTTAAACTGATTCCTATCTTAAATAGTTTCACTAATTTCAATGGGTTTATTCAGATGCTTAGAATTAAGCATACACTTATGTACTTTACTTAATCAGGGTCATAAAGAACAAGGGGCAATCATTTATCAAGTTGAATTATTTCTCAAAGATCAGATCTTATTTTATGTGTGAAGCTGAGAAGGTTTTTAGAGCTCCTCAGTTATACAAGTAGTTATGAAAAGAGCAATTCTATGTGGAGTAAAGCTATTCACTTTAGATTAGGGGCTTCTGCCAGCACACCTGTTTTAGTGAGAATTCACACTTCATATTATTAACTGACATAGCTATGCCACAGAAGTCTGCAGGGTAGACCTAGGCTTACTTATCTTTTCCATTTCCTCTCCAGTCTCCCCTTATTTATGGTGTAAAGATTCAGCCTTCCCTTTTCTGTAGCTCTCTCCATATTCTCCTAGGTGTCTCGAACAGATATCTGTAATCCTTCCTAAAAAAAACAGGTGGTTAACTGTCATCAAGGTAGGGGCTATACTCTTAATCACATACGGTCTCTCACTTGAAGAAAGAAAGAAAAAGAAAAATCTAAAAACCTGTTCGAATGCATCCTTTGTTCTGTATGCAAATACATACTTGCATTCATAGTTACTACAGATGTGTCAGATTATGCTGTTCTAATCCTTAAATCAAGATGTTGTCTCAAATGTCATGCTTCAGGTCTATAACATTATTCCTTTCAAGGTGAAAAATAGTCCATGCCCACTAATCTTCAGGATCTCCCACAAAATCCATCTTCTTGCCCTAGCTTTATGAAAACGGAAGGGCACTTGGGATGAGCATCTGTGGGGATATAATATCATTTTGTAATTTATCCCTGACAAAAGAGACCAAACAAAATATGATTTAAAAGGTGAAGCACTGAGATTATCAGAAATTCAGTTGAACAGAGAGATGTAAAGCTCTGTTATCTGTCCAGTTGATGTCCTTCTGCCCTTAAACACTGATGTGTACCTAAGGACATGTATGCATTTCAACCACCCTTCTTGACACAGAGCAATATGATATCTAATATTTGTATGATATGAATTACAGTATAACATTACCATTCCATTTAATAATAGCTGGTGACACATGAGGCAAGCCAAAATTAACAATAAAATGTAATATTCTGGAAAACAGGTGTTACTATTGATAACTAGCTCTTTTAGATGAAAATGCATGAGGAATTGCAGAGAATGTAAATGCCATTAAATGATGGTATGAAAATGCACATGGAGTGGAAAGAAAAATCAGTCAGCAATAAGCCATAAGAGAAAGCTAAATCAAGAAAGTGACCTTTTGTGTGAGTTGGACCAGAAATATATTCAATGTGATTCACAGACTGTGATGAAAAGGATAAATCAGATGCTTAAGAATAAGGAATAATACTTATATGAATGATAAAAATGACCACAGTATGGGAGAAAAATTATGCTAATCTCTTATATAAACTTAGTGAAATCTAATTTAAATAGTGCTTGGTATTAGTGCAAAATAAGCAATGAATAAAGTAAAGTGCATGCCTCAGGATGAATTGTGTCTAAATTAGCATGCATTATATTTCCCTTTAATATCTCATTGCTTTTACCAATTTCTGAACTCTCATGCTTTTAGTACAATACTTGAATACCTGCGTGCTAGTTGTAAACTTTGTCATTGACATGTCATTTGTTCTTGGTTATGTCATGTAACCTCTCTGTGCCAGTTCTCCTATCTGCAAAATGGGAATAACAGTCCTTCCTTTTTCCCATCTAATGCCTTCTATATTTGTCTACATTAGCAAGTAAGGTAAGATTTACTGATATGTTCCAACTGCTTTGCACCCTTCCAGTAGCACAAAATACCTGTAACTTTGCTCCAACTGACCGCGTCCAGACGAGTGCAGATGTACAGTATGTGATGCTGCAGACCTGTCTGCGTTGCTACACACTACACATGCAGGAGTTCCCCACGTTGCTACCTTTCAGTGCTGGTGGGGGAGGGTTGACCCCAGGAGATCCCAGAGTAAAAAAACCCCATGCTTCCCAAAAAGTGGGGCAGCGGACATGGTGGTAGCATGCTCTGCCTGAAACCAGACCTTGGCAGCCAGCCAGGCTCCCAACTGCAGGAGCTCCATGGCTGCAGCTCTCCAGTGCCCCCAAGACCCCAGGTAAGGCTGCTGGGGCCAGCACGGTTGCTTGCCTCAGCCTCCCCTACCCCACTCAGAGTAACCTGTTGTTTACCAGAGTGCGCATGGTACAAGTATTCCTGGGTATCCCGGGGGTGATCAAATGAAAGAGCTCCGAGTCGCACCCTGGGGGCTCCAAGAGCAGGGGCCATGTACGAAAGAAAAAAAAAACCACAAGAAAACTACTTACCTGTAACAGGGACCACGGTGCTGCAAAAATGAAGCAGGGAACCTGTGTGGGTTATTAGCCGTGCCTTTATACAGCTGAGGCCAGATGGTGATGTCATCAGCAAACACCGGCCGGCGGGAATAAAAGGGATTGCCGCGGGAGGCACCGGGAAAGAGGGAGAGTCAGCAGAGGTTCTCTGCACTGATGATGGCTACTGTGCCCGGGAGAAAGGAGAGCCAGCAGAGGCTCTTTGCACCGGCGACAGCTGGTGTGCCAGGGAGGAAGGAGAGCTGGTGGAGGCTGTCTACACCTGTGGAGCCTGGTATGTGGGGGAGAGAAGGATAGCCCAGAGGAGGGGCCGTGACAGACGTGGCAGTGGCTCACAGCATGGGCAGCAGCAGACCCAAACCTAAAGGACCATGAGGCACTGAAGGCAGAACGCTACAGACGATGCGGAGGGAAAGCAGCATTGCAAGCCGCATTCGGCGGTATGAGGGAAGCAACGGTCCAGGAAGAGGAGCCTTAGCCACACCAGGCCAGATGATGAGTCATTGCCCTGAACGTTCCTAGGTACTGGGTACAGAAGACTGACCGGCAGGGATGGTGGTGAAGAAATCCCAGGGGGAGTGATGAGGAGACCCCATTGTGTCCTAACTGTAGTGCCAGGAACGGAACCGAACAGACCTTCCCCAATACATAATTTTATTTCGTTCTCTTTTTCTTTCCCCCCTTTTAGAGGGGTTGTGGTGGTGGGAAAAATAACGCACGTGAACTAAGTCTTCTAACGGAGGAGAAGTCTCGGCTAAGGGGAATAGAGTGCAGTTTAGGGACACCGTCAGCGCAGCTTCTTTCCGTTCCTTTTTTTTTTTATTGGCTTCTTCCAGTTTGAAGTAGCTCTGGGGAGGAAGAGGCCAGGCTTAGGCTAGCTAGTAGGTCAGTGGACCACCGTAGGAGAAAAACGCTTGGGATTCAAGACCCAAGAGAGCATCAGGGTCAAGGGCACAGCTGCATCAGAGGAATGGCTGACTTAAGACCTAGTGACCCGCCGAAGGGTGGCGTGAGGCTGGGGTATAGGGGAGGTGGAGCCCCATGGATGGCCGTCTAGTGGACTACTTACCACTGAGGAACCCCTGGTGGTCCCCCCCCCCCCACACTGAAGTTACATCCAAAGTCGTGGCAGAAGAGTTTGGGGGTGGCCACCTAGGTGATAGATACCTACCTCAGGGTCTACAGGAAACACCGGTACACCTGTTACTGACCGCCTGGGCCAAGGAAGCACGTGAATGGCTGCTCAAGGCCAGGCGGGCACAGTGGGGACAAGTAGCAGTGGCACAAGGCACAAGCAGGATAGTACTTATGGCCATTAAGGGTGCTTGTACACATGATGGTGGTTTAGTCCTCAGGGTTTTATTCTATGCCCCCTAAATTGAAATGGTGGGTTTTTAACTGAAACCCACCATTTCACTGGGTACTGCCCCAACTCAGTGGAAGCACCCCTCTAACTCTTCCCCAAGCCCACCTGGGGAGCAGTGCCCAGTGAACTTCTAATGGGTTGAGTCAGGAAAGAGTTAGATCAGGCTGAGTGAAGCCTCTGAGCTAGGGCAGCACCTGGACGGCTAGCAGCTGGCCCAGCTGGCCCCGGGGGGTGCCAGCACTGTGGAGGGAAGGACCAGGATCCCCCGCAGCTTAGGGGATTCTTGAACCACTGCCAGCTCTCCCTCCAGCCACAGGAGAGGCAGGAAAGATCTGATGGAAAAAAACTGGATTGGGCCCCTTGTCTCTTCTGCCTTCAGTAGGCTCCTGCAGCTTGTAGGACAGCTGGGGCCACACAGGAATTAGCTAGCTTGCCCCATAGAAGGCAGGAAGGCGGAAGAAGGATGAGCGGGTTTGCTGGCATCTGGAGAATGTGGCAGAAATAGTGCACAGGGTGCTGGAAGCCTGGGTGAGCTTGGGGAAGTGTTGAATGAGGCACCTCTAAGCTTAGGCAGCATCTGGCCAGCTAGAAGCCCACCCAGGCTTGCAGTGCCCCATGCACTATCCTAACTGTCTTCTCCCACCACCAGCAAACCCAGCAGCTTCTGCCTCCTTTTTGTGCTGCCGCAGGGGCAAGCCAGCCCATTCCTGGGTGGCGCTAGGCATCCTGCCAGCTGCAGGAGCCTGCTGAAGGCAGAAGCAGTGAGGGGCCCAATCCTTGTTTTCTGTGTAGCCTGCCCACCTCTCCCGTGGCCCGGGGCGGGGGAGAAGTTGACAGGTGCATCGTTGCAATTTGCAACATTGCAATCTAAATCAAATTGGGATGTAGTTTAGTTTGCAATAATGCAAACCCAATTAAAACCCCCAAAACTCTTGCACATATTCAGCATGATGCCATTAAGTCACACAAAGTGACATTTTCATTACATGTGCATAGTTATGGTGTCACATGTACAAGTACCCTTATAGAAGTTACATTTTTCTGTGTTTAATCCAGACTACAGCCGTCACTATATACACATGAATGTCTGCAGTCCACATTAACATTGGCTCCAGTCTGAACTAACTAATCCTTATTGAATAAGGATTAAAGTTAATGCAGACTAGAGAGGTCTGAACAAAGCAATTTAAGCTATATTAATTACTGCATATATATGACATTGCTTTTATGAAAAATAGTCCTTAGGACCTCAGATAAGCAGTCCTTAGGAACAGAGATAAGCACTGCAAATATCAATCCCTGCAAGAGAAACTCAGTTGGGTTTTTGTAACACAACAAGGGCTATTGGGCACAAAGTAGCACAAAGTCAAATGTGCCAACAGCATCTCACTATGATTAAGTATCAGTACCCTGACTAAACCCCCAGCCTTGCTCAAGCACACAGGCTACTGTGAAGAAGAGGACAAGCCCTCCTATTCATTTGTTAACCCTTTATTCAAATTGAAATTTGATTCAAACTGTGTATTATGAATCAGTTAACACAGTTTAGAAAACAGTGAGCACATCTACAGATTAATTGTATTTATAAGTACTATCCTGCTGCAAAGTAAATTAGTGTACTCCAGCCTAATGGGGTGCATATATAGATGTGTGACATTTACTGTGCAGCTAATTAGTCTACTGTGCAGTAAACATCTTGTATAGATGCACCCAAGCAGTGTGAAACAACATAACATATCAGTAAATCTGGCCCTCAATTTTAAATTTACAGAAAATATGACAGAAATATTGCAAGTCTCTTTAAACACTACTTGATCTTTCAAACCATGGCCATAATCCTACTCCTACCCATGCACATTCACATGGGAAGCCCCAATGATCTACTAATTCATTATGCTTCATGTTCATTTTGTGATTTTGTATATTTTGGGTCCAGATCCTGACACTGATCACCTACTAAGTACTTGCCTTTTTGTCATGGTCTCAAGAACTGTAGGTGCTCCACAGATTAGCACTATCATTTGAGATTTCATCCATTTACATAAATTAGCATCTTTCCAGAGCTAGAATAGAAGACAAACAAAACAGCTGTAAGATGTGATATTTCATTTGGACATATAGGGCAGGTCCCCCCGAGTGGGAGCGTGCATTTCCCCAGGGACAAGTAGCAGAGACACATAATTGTGCCCTGGCTAGTTGACCCCAGGCACACCTCTGCCCATGTGCTCTGGCGCATGGCTAATTACCCAGGTTGGGTAGGGGAGGCTTGGACCAGCACCTGCACTGGTCCCAGAAGCCTTACCTGGAGTCCTGGGGGCCTCCTGGGGCTGCAGCAGCAGCAATCTGAGGGAACAGAGCCTTGCCAGCAGCCAGAGCATGGATCTGGTGAGCCACACTCTGGTTTCAGGTGGTGCACGCTGCAGACATGTACACTATGCAACTATTTTTTGATGTGGTGTTTTTGACACCAGAATCTCCTAATGTAAAAAAAAAACACCATGCACATGTAACACGTGCAGTTTGTGGTGCTGAAGATGAGTTTGTGGAACCACAAACTGCATGTGAGAGCTTGTGGGGACGTGCTCATAGGGACCAGTCTGGTTCTTTTGAAGTTAGTGGACATTTTACTCATTACAAGATAAATTGAATCTTCATTTCAGAGATCAAATAAAGTTAAAATGCCAACATCATTTTTAATGATACTGGGTGAGATTCTGCACTAAATAAACTCACTATTACGCATTTTATGAATGTGAAAGGGACAAAGGTACCCTAAAGTAGCAGGCAGATATCCTCTTATATAGAAGAAACACCCAATGTCATGAAGCCAGTTTAGCTGGCTCTAAAAGTACTTTTCATGTGCCTTGACCCTGAGTGCACCAGGAGGAAAAGGTGTGTGAGTGTCCTATGTTCTGGCAATTCATAGTGGTAACATCCCTTGGGAGTGCATTACAAGGCTGCTTTAGCTTTTGGCTGCCTTAAGGAGAACAGGCCTTTGCATCCCACTATGCATCTTGAATTGCACCCTGAAATCAAGCCCATTGCTTATATTATTTTAGAGCCAAAATGAATGCATACAGATATAAACTGAGATAATTTTAAAAATGTATACTATTAGCTAGGTATTTCACATACCCGCTCAACAACTCAGAAGAGCTGGTTACCAGCACCCAGGAGAAAGCTGAACTCCTGAATGACTACTTCACCTCAATCTTTCACTGGACCAACAGGAAAACGATGCCAGGTAGAGTACATGATGAGCACAGTAAGAATAATCACCTTCCTAATATTGCCATAGAATTGGTGTATGACCAATTAATAAAATTAGATGTATACAAGTCAGCAGGACTGGATGATCATCATCTGAGAGTGCTGAATGAGCTGGCCAATGTCATTGAGGAATCCCTGGCAAAACTCTTCCACAACTCACTGTGTTCTGGAGAAGTCCCTGAGGACTGGAAGAGGGCCAGTGTTGTGCCCATTTACAAGAAGGGCAGGAGGGAGGACCCGGGTAACTATAGGCCAGTCAACCTAAGTTCCATCCTAGGGAAAATCCTAGAAAAGTTCATCAAGGAATCTGTCTGTGATAAGCTTGCAGAAGGTAAGATGTGAATGAAAACCAGCATGGCTTAATCACGGGCAGGTCTTGCCTTACCAATTTCATCTCCTTCTATGATCAGGTAACTCTCCACCTGGACAGGAGAGAACAGGTTGACATTGTATACCTAGACTTCCAAAAGGCCTTTGATCTAGTATCCCACAATGTCCTCATGAGAAAATTGGAGGATTGTGGGCTTAACTCCGAGACAGTCAGGTGGGTGAGAAACTGACAGCAGGATAGGACCCAGAGAGTCATAGTGAATGATGCTGCATCATCCTGGTGAGAAGTGGGCTTGGTCCAGTACTTTTCCATCTTTATTAACAATTTGGATGTGGGGGTGAAGAGCTCATTGGCCAAGTTCGTGGATGACACCAAGTTATGTGGAAGCATGGTCATGCTTGAAGATAGGCTACAGTTACAGGTGAACCTAGACAGACTAACAAATTGAGCAGATTGGAACCTGATGAAGTTTAACACTGAGAAATGTAAAGTGCTCCACCTCAGGATAAGCAACCTCCAGCACACCTACAGGCCTGGCAGCACCAAACTGACTAGCACCACGACTGAAAGGGACCTGGGAGTAATAATAGACCAAGTATGAATATGAGACAGCACTGTGATGCTGTAGCCAGTAGGACATATAATACTCTGGCATGCATCAATCGATGCATATCCATGACAGCCAAGGAGGTGATTCTTCTGCTCTACTCAGCACTGGTGAGACCGCAGCTGGAGTACTGCATCCAGTTCTGGGCACCACACTTTAACAAGGATGTGGGCAAGCTTGAGAGAGTCCAAAGAAGAGCCACTCATATGATTAGAGTCTTAAAAGGCAAGCCATATGATGAAAGGCTGAGAGATCTGGGACTTTTCAGCCTGAGGAAAAGAAGTTTGAGAGGGCTACCACTACACTAGGGGAGTACATCAAGGGCTCGGGAAGCAACTATTCACTGGGGCACCTGAGGGGAAAACCAGGAGTAATGGCCACAAACTCCTGGAAGATCAATTCAGGCTCAACATTAGGAAAACTTCTTCAAAGTCAGGGTGCCCAGACTGTGGCATAAGCTCCCTCCAGAGTTGGTGCAATCACCTACTCTGGAAATCTTCAAGAGGAGACTAGACAGTCACCTTGCTGGGGACACCTAACCCCAGTTGTCTTTCCTGCCTGGTGCAGGGGGCTGGACCTGATGATCTTCCAAGGTCCCTTCCAGCCTTACAATCTATAAAACTATGTAATCCTGAATATAGTTAATACTGCCCTGTAACTAGTGCTATTTACACTTAACAGAATTAATTAGCATTAACAAAATATTGATAATTGACAGTTCACTTAACCTTCATGTAATTTTGATGTACCACAGGTAGCTGAAATTATTCATGACAAAACATGCTAAACAGACAATGAAAATAAGGACATTTTCGATCTTGTATTTATCAAGTTACTCCCTCATTTCTTTTTAAATGCAAACAGAGAAAAATATATATAAAATGGTGAGTTTTTATTCTTCAAATAGTGAGCCTGCTTAAAAGTTAGCTTTTAGTCTTCCGAGCCTTTAATAGACAGCAATGATGGATTCATAAAGTGAATGACCCACTTTAGAAATGTGATATTACACATTAGAAGTAAATTAGCAAGCACATAAATTAATGGTATTAAAGAAAAAATGGGAATTTTGAAGTGGTAGGTCTAGAAAAATATAGTGCTCATCCCATTTAACAAATTTGTTTATTAGAAATTAAGTAGCATTTTCCATCCCAGATGAAGAATGCTAGTTGAGTCATTAAGTAGCAACTGAGTGTAAGCCTCAAGTTGATAACATACTTACTTATGACTATCAATATGTTAGTATATGCACAGAAGCTAAAATTTCACTCATATCACATAGGTCCATGCATAAATACAAATGTGAATGGGCGTCTGATTTAGACCAAGAAAAAAAAGGTTTCAAAATTCCTACTCTGAATTCCATTGTGATCTGAAAAAAAAGAAACTGATTGAAACAATGATAGGCATCTTCCAAGGACCAAATTCTACTTTTTCAGTATAGCACTCAGTGAAATTAATCAGACTTACTTATGCACATACTCAGGAAAAGAAATCATACCAAAGCACCTAACTTCTCCATTTTTCTTTTAATCTGACTACCAGTTTCGAAGAATAACACTGAGCTGTCCTTGTAATAATAGCAGAATTAGTTTCTCTATGCTAAGCTACAAAAGAACACACACTGATTTAACTGATAAGATATTATTTTTCCTAATTTAAACCACTACACAAATCTGGATGTAAACAAGGCTCCTGATAACAGATTAAAGTGAGCATGGATTGATTTCGTAGTCAATAGTTTAGAAATATGTGTGACATATTTTATATGCATTTTTCATGGAGGTTCACAGGAAGGTATTTTACTAAGGGAACTATCTGCAAAAATGTAAATGATGCTGATAATGATGGTAATGAGCAGAGAGCTGCAAATGAACACAGCACTGTATAAAAGAGCAGAACAGGTTTCCTGTTCTAAAAATTAGTGCAGGGCAGGGACAGCATCTTCCTTTATTTGTAAATTGTTAATATTGAGCACAAGCTAAATCATAAACAAGAATTTCAGCAAATGGCTTTTACTATCTTTACATAGTCTAGAAGCTATCATCCACTCCTGAGGGGCAAAGACGTGGTCAAGCTGATCCAGACATATTTTGGTCCATTTTTTTTATCATTGTAGCGCACTAAACCAAGCGAAATGTAATGGCTTTGATGGTACCAAGTGTGGCAATGTAGCCACTACACATTCTATTTCCCTACAGCTTCTTAGAGCATACTAACTCTGCAGAGACAACCAGTTCCTGCTTTCAAAGCTGCAAAGATTGACCCTGAGATATTGCCATGACTGTTCCCTTACCATGATCGAGGAATAGCATGGCCAGGGCTTTCATTAGAAATGATGGGAATGTTTATACGTCTGAAACTCAAGGACAGAGGTGAAGATTTTGTGGCAGCTGGCTTCCAGCTAGGGGACACACTGCAAGAGTTTAAAGTAATAATCTGATCAGGATGTAGCATAACATCTGTCCCCTCATTCTACACTTCCCAGAAAAACAATTGTTTCATTTGGAAGAAAAGTTAGGAGAAGGAAGTAGAAGAATAAAGTAAAGGAAAGTAAGCTATTAAGGGTAGGACAAGAAAAAAATTACCTACTGCATAGCACCATTTCCCCTGAAATAATGGGTATTAGCCTCTATTAGAGAAGGGATACTAACAAGGTAGACCACCGCCCTGATTCTAGCTTAATTCCCATATTTCTGAACCAACAGATAATGTTAGAGGAAAAGTGCCCAAAAGATCTCTTGACATGTTGTCCTCAGAAATCTTTAGTAAAAAGTAAAAGACCTATACGACTTGAAGAGAAACTGGAGTTTTCAGGGAGACCAAGGAAAATAAAAAAGAAATTGTTTTATTTCAGTTGCTTTATTCAATGTTTGTAAAATATTCCATTGCCAGTGATGAATAAAAAATAGATTAAATTGAAGGGGAGGACTTAGCAGCTTTAATATGCTAGAATGAAAGGAGTGAAGGGATTCAAGGAGGTTTACTGGGCAATAGAACTGGAGTGGTAAGAGAGGAAGCTAAGTTTAGTTTTGGTGTTTTAGTAAAGTAGAATGAAGTTCAGAAATGAAACTGCATCCCCTTCAGTTTCCAAGCACCTCAGTTATCAAGGCAATAGGTACCTAGGGATTTTACAATGGTTCTGAAGATAGGAATAGTAAGGAAGAGAAACAGCCCGGTTGCATTGGCCTGGTTGCATTGCCCTATAAGGGCAGCTGGGGCAGTCTAAGTGAAGGAAATGAGAGAACTGCAGCAACATTTAGGCAGAGTTCTCTTTTGACATAGGGAGGAAGTGACATAGGTAACCATTGTATAGACAATCTCATTGAAAAAACAAGGATGGAAGCTAAGTTATAGAGAACTGGGGAAATTGCCTAGGCAGAAAGTTTAGAAACTGTTGCAGTAAATCAACTTTGTGCAATACATGGGAATCTACCTAAATTGCACCAAGATGAAAGAAAAATCAACACCATTTTCACAGTCTTTTTGTGGTGCCCCCCCCATCATTGATCATTGATTGGCTGAGGGGCCCTGGAGACCCCACCTCTTGCCACTGATTGACCAAGAGGGCTGACAATCATGCAGCCCTACCCTACTGCTCATTATTGAAGACAGGTGGAGCCAGATGACAGGCAGTGCTCTTGGCCAATCAGCAGCAAGGAGCAGTGGGGACGGCCACCATCTTTGCTGCTCTCCTTCATGCAGGTGGCTTCCTGACCCCCGCAGGCTGCAAGACTGGGCCACAGCAGCTCTGTGGATCACTGGCTCCCACTGGAGAGCCAGCATTTTATTTTTAATAAGTTTTATTTTTCTTGGCAATTTCATGGCAAAATCATGGGTATCATCATTTTTGCAGGGTTTGCAGAAATCCCCTCCTCCTTTTTTTTTTTTTTTTTGCAGTTTCTGCCCAAAACACAAAATTGCAAATAGGGTTGTTGCCCTGTGGGGTCAGGCCAGCTCTCAGGATCTCAATATTGTGCTGTTAGACAGGAGGGTGTAACAGAATTGCACATATACAAACACACAAATCAATTAGGTGCATACACACGCACACTACCACCTCAGGCACATACACATTCAAACCAGCCTAGGCACATGCATACCTATCACCACTTCAAGCACATACACTATACACCCCAAAAATTAGACACAGATCACTAATTCGTATGTCATGCACACAATGCCATATATATATATATATATATATATATATATATACACACGCATATATATGTGTATACACAAATATATGTGTGTATATATATATATATATACACATGCCATATATATATATATATATGAGTTGCTAATGTGAGTGTCTCTGTGTATGTATGTATGTATATATATACATACATACATACACACACACACACATAGACACTCACACTAGCAACTCAGATACACACACATTCAAAATAACTAGTCTAGGTTCATGCATACTTATCACCAGTTTAAGCCCATACACGCTACACACACCAAAATTTAGACAGAATCAGTCACCAGTTACCAACACCTGCATATCCAATACACATACATGGATTACTAGTTCATATACCACACACACACACACAATTATATCTATATATGTGTATTTAATAATTTACACACATACCACCCACCTACACATACACACAGGTGAGTTCCTAAGTTGGGTGTTGTGATGTGTATATATGTATGTGTTTGGTGTACTTGGGATACCTGGGGAAAGGTTAAGGTAAGAAAGTAGAAGTGTAGGGAGTTAAAGGTACCAGGACCAGGATTAGAACCAGTAGACTACAGGGGCCTGGGCTGAAGAACTGAGGCTTGGGGGTAACTTTAGGTTAATTGGTCTTAATTGATTAAAAGACAACACCCAAAGCCTGCAGAACAGGGAAGCAATGCTGGCACAGAGGCTGGGACTGGAGCCAGAGCTGCAGAGGAGCTGAAAAGGTAGGTGGGGAGAGGGAAAGTGGGACTAAGGGAAAGTGTGGGTGTTAAAGAGGGACTCTGGATGTGGGGAGCCAGAGGATGGCTCCAGGGCAGCTAGAGAAGTTGCAGGGAGCGGCAGTAGTTGCTGGGAGCTGGACAAAGGCTCCAGCTGCTGGAGAAAACTGCAGGAAAGCCACGAGAAGCTGGGAAGTTGCGGGGGGCAGGGAGGACTACAGAAGGTGCAGGGGAAGCCTGAAAACAGAGACGGACAGCAGAAAATCATAGGAAAAGCAGCAGGAGAGACTGAAAGGTGGCAGGGGCAGCAGGAAAGCAGAGAAAGGCAGCAGAAAGTCACAGGTAGGAATTGAGAGGAGATCGGGAAACTAGTGGAGATGGGTGGGGGTTGGAACTGAGAAAGAGAGAGAGAGAGAGAGATAATGAGACTGGAATTTAAGATAAGGAAGGGACTGGGTTTCAGTAAAACATTACCCAACTCGGGGTTGCAAATGACAGTGGTTTTATTGAACAGGGGAGATGGTGACACAATGTCAAATTGGTTCCCTTGCACCCACCCACACCCACCCACCCACCCACCCACCCACACACACAATGGCAGCAGGGGTTAGAGAGGCTTGGTGCAGGGACTGAAGTCCACTGAAGTCCAGGAGGAGAGAAAGAGAGACAGAGAGAGAGAGAGTCCAAATTGTAGGAGGAGGTGTGCAGGTAATATCTACCTATCCAGGCTGGAAAGGGGTCCTTGTCCAGTAGGTGTTGTCCAGAGGGGGGTCGCCGGCAGGGCCTCTGGGTGGATAGGTGGTGTGGCATGGTGCTGGTCCAGATGGAGAGGGCATCTCCACTGGGTCTGTCTTCACTGCCCCTTTCTATACGGGCAGAACTTGTGTGACCCTAGTCACAGGAGGCATGCCTAGGCAAGGGTCAGCTCCTGGCATAGTGAGCATGTGTGCTCCATGCAAGGATGTGCAGTTTTGGGTATCTGTAATGGTGGGGTACAATGATCCAGTTGCTGGTTCTGCAGGGTCTTTTGTCTTTCAAATGCTGGGTTCTTGTCTCTGTTCCTGGGTGAGGTCCGTGGTTCCTGGGTGAATCAATACGAGTTGATGGCCCAGTCATTACAGGTCATTCAGTAGAGGCCTGCTACCATTGTATTTCAATCATTCCCAGTCACACTCATTCATCTGGGAAACAATTTACATGGGAGGGATACGTGACTCATACAGTTGCAACACGGAATGCCCAGGCAG
The DNA here is from genome assembly GCF_030867095.1 of Alligator mississippiensis. Lineage (NCBI taxonomy): Eukaryota > Metazoa > Chordata > Crocodylia > Alligatoridae > Alligator > Alligator mississippiensis. The sequence continues at coordinate 116,792,931 of NC_081825.1, forward strand.
AGGAGGCTTGACATATAAAATGGAAACTTGACATGACTTTGGTTCACTTACAAACACAGGCCTAAACCATACAATATCCATTTGAAACAATAAAATTCAATACAAAAATGTTAATAATACAATATACAACAGTAAAAATCAATACAAACCTAATAATTATACAATATAAAACAGTGGATATCCAAAACCAAAAACTTGCTACCAAAATAAAAATGTTAAAGCTATCCTAAGTCTGAGTTCACTTATACTTATTTATAGGAAATAGAGAGGGAGAGAAAAAGTCAGAAATGGTTGGGGAAGGGGAGGGAATGCATTTTAAAATAAATTAAAAAAAAAGAAAAACTGGGGGTTTTGCTACAGGGTAGGTCCCTACATATATATATTTTAATGTCTATAGTTTATAAACTGCATTGCATAAGCCTTGTTTTAGAAAGTTTTTGCAGTATATGGTTAAATATTAAGCAGCAGCAATTAAATTACTTTTGGATGCCAATCTGTTATACAATTTATTCTAAAGCTTTTAAAAGCCATTATTTTTTTTCTCTCCAATTGAACTACTCATCAAGGCATCACTGCCCTTAAACTTTACATGAACTTTAGTTGGTTCAAGGCATGTTTATGGCAAGTGATGTCAGCTATTTGTCATGAAAATGGTAAACAAAAGGGTCTCAAAGTCCTTCTGATATAAAATGAAGAATCATATTCCAGGTTTAAAGCTACTGCTGCCATACTCATTATAAAGTAATGATTTATTTTTCTAACATTAAGCCAATATGTCCAAGTTCAGGAGCAATACTGAAGGAGAGAGAAAAAAGCATTGCTAATGAAAGTTTAATTAAATGATAATTTAAAAGACAATCAGGATTCGTAGTAAAGATGATATCTTTTATTGGACCAACAAGATTTTTGCAAAAAAACCTCTTCAATTGCAAGCTTTTGGGCACAAACACTCTTCATCAGGCATTGGGGAAAAGATTGTATATTTCTCCAATGCCTGATGAAGGGTGTTTGTGCCTGAAAGCTTGCAATTAGACATTTTTTTTGCAAAAATCTTGTTGTTGTAATAAAAGATGTCATCTCTATTACAAGTCCTGATTGCCTTTTCCTCTAGACCAATACAGTTACAACCTGGATTCCTGATAATAATTTAAAGATTTTTTTCTGGGTTTACAAACTAAGAACTATATTCAGAATAAAATAAACTCAAGAGTGGAGTTAGACCCAAGAGTGCCTGCAACAGGACTATGGCCTCCATTCAGCGATCACCTAACCTTGGGAGAAACCTACATTCAGCAAGTCTTTGTTTAACATTAAAGTCCCGTAAACACCTGCAATTCTGCTTCTGTAATGCCCAGAACTTCTCAAATCTGTACCTTATCCTCATCTGAACTGAATCAGGATTCAGGAACTAAAAAAATCTGCACTTAAGACCAAATCCTATTTCACTCGATGCACCCTAATGACACTTATCTGGCTTTGTAACTACATTTTTGAGCAGTTTTTGATTCTGATCCATGTGCAGTATAGATCTTTCTGTTTAAATGGTTACCAAGCATGCTCAGTAGCTTGTGTTCTAGTTAGATAGATGCATAGCTCTGTGTGTTCAAAATTGGAGCCTGACAAAAACCTACAACCAGCAAGTGTTAGAAAGGATGATAAAGATGGTTCTCCCATATTTTAGCACAAAAAGAGAATGGTTAGGGTGCTCACCCAGGAAGTTGGAGACCTAGGTTTTGGGCCCCACTAGTGGTGTTTTGAAGCTACTGCTGTCTAGCACAGTGCTCTAATCGCCACGCTGTAGATCAGGCATTATCCAGTCCCCTTTCCATGTCTCTTCTTATAGCTGGTTCCTCTTTTGAGACACCAAAAGAGGAAGATGCATGGGTCCAGAAGGAAGTAAACAAGCTAGACGGTGTGTGGCTTGGTGAGACATTGCTACCTTAGACTGGGGAGGTTCTAGCCTGTACTTCTTTTCCTAGCAGGGCAGAAACTTCCCCACTGCTCTCCATGCTGAATCTGTTGAATATCAATGCCAGGTGCAAGCCCACACTGGACATAGAATAAAATCAGAAACTGTGTGCAAATGCCAAAAACAGCAGTTATGTATCTGGTGAATGCCACTGAGTGTGTAAAGTGTGGGCAACACCACCATCACCTTTGACTGCATTGTAAAAGAAGAGAGTGAGTCAGCCATATCTAAAGGATTTACTTTGGCACGTAAATCCAGGAAGTGGTTTTAATTTGTGAACTTCAATCTCAGATCCAGTAGACACTTAACGCAGAGGTGCGGGGAGGTAGGATCATTACTGCAGATGGGGACAAGTCATTCCTTTGGTGGTCAGTCATTGGGTGATGTGCTGGCAGAAAGCTGATCCCTGTCTGAACACAGATTTAAAGCCAGCAAGGATAAACAGCAGTGCACTGTTTGCACATGTCAGTTTTAGAGTGTGCTGGTCTTTGTACTTTGCCTTCACTCCAGTTTCTTATCTTTTTCTTTGTTCCTCCACCCCAATTATCCATGTCCAGCTTCTGCTCTTTGGTTTGCTCTTGACTATGACTCTCCCCCGCAACCTCAGGTTTGTGGCCATGGATTCTCTCTCAGATCCTGACCCTGGTGTGATCAGTAAAGTATTTCCTAGATCTGGCTCTTAGATCTTGATTCATTCTTGACCACCACACTCTAGCTTCCTGACTGGGAGCTGTCCCTTACCATCATTGCTGACATTCAGACTCAGACTGTGACTTGCCCTAACTTAGGCATGATTGTTCAACTTCTGATCTGACTCTAGGCACCAGCAGAGAGAGATTTTCAGGCACATGCACATTACTGTAACAGATACCATAGTTTCAGCATCATGACATGCCTGGGGCCATGTGTATATTACCTTATTACTCATATCAAAGTTCTAATTACATATTAAACTGCCCAAACACATGCTGCTGCTTCTAGGAGCATAAGATATTGGACCATGCTAGTCCCCAATAAAAGGGTACATAATGGCTGTCATGATGCTAGTTAGCAAGCAAGGCACACTGTCACCTTTATGAAAATCTACCTCATTAAAATACCATCAACACAATACATTCAGTTCATACAAATGACTGCATAATTATTAATTATAGTAGCTACAGAAACAAAAGCACTGTGAAGCTGGAATCTCAGACCGTACAATTTTTCATAGTTGCCAGGTACCCTCTAATTTATCTATACAGAAAAAATATAATATTAACCATTATTTTTGAGAAATAGAGATTCAGAAATATAGCCAATGGTAATTCAGTCACTTTTATAGCACACAAACTGTAAGGAACATTATTGTTTATATATGGTGCCACGGTTCTATTTACTTCACATCATGCTTAAAAACTATTTATACTTGTTCATATAAAGTAAATAGAGAGAGGTAGTTAGCCATGTTATATACATTAACGACAGTTTAAAAGTCAAAAGTGTCACAATTGAAAAAAAATGACCATATTCTCCAGGATTTATTATGTTACCAATAGCACTTTGTACTATTAAAACAAATAATAAATTTTAAAATCATCAATATTGTTTTTACACTTCTAACATTTTTTTCAAATTGGGCAATAAAATTAAACTGATCAGTTTCTGTTTTGCTTTCTTGTGAGTATCTAATTACTTTCAGATTATTGCTCTTTGCACCAGGCTGGTTAGAAAAATCTGCTTCATTTGTAAATAAAAAACATTTTTATCTGGAGATAATATTGAATTTTCACAATTGTTACAGAATTAGTTTTCAAAATAGTAGAGCACTTAAAATATATATATAAGTATAAGGAAATATATATGTAAGTATAAGAAAAGAGAGAGAGAGAGAGAGAGTCTTACCCTTGGTATTTCATTTTGATGCTGTTTTCTTTTTATTCCTTCCCCTCCGGCTCTCCCCCCTCCAAAAGGCTTTATAGACCTTTTGGTAGACAGACATTTTAGAGTAGTTGAAGTGGCAGGAATGGTGCAACTATAAGGGTTCTCCCCATCCCCTTTTGAAGTAATGGACTAGATAAAGAAGGCACAAAGACAAGAGTGAATGAAGAATGGATTAAGCTACACTGATTTTGCTCATTTCAGTGTTCCAAAAATGTATAAAGAAGCAATGTAATGTAATTTTATATAAAGGTTTTGCATTAAAACTGGCATTTTAAAGCCTCTTCATGAAGTCTTTTAATTCTAAAGAAAGGCAATTCCAGCTTCAACTAACCTTCAGACAACTTTCAAATTTATACTTGGATTTAAGACAGACCTGTGGAGCCAAAATTTTTAAGAAGTCTCTAAAGCATCAATTCTGCAAACATGCATACACACAATTTTATGCATGATGTCACACCAAGTCCTACATGATTATTCATGTGCTTGAAGTTAAATAAGTACATAAGTGTTTAGAGCCTTAATATATACCCACAAAAACTGAAAGCACTCTTTTTACAAGAGTACTGTGAACATATGGACATCTAAGTACAAAATTCGTTAATATGAACATATAAACAGACAACTGAATGTGCATTTGTCTACAACAATGAATTATTTTTGCATATGCAAATTCAGGTTTTTCACATCTAGACAGTTACACATACGTTATGGAATCATATTGTAGAAGCCTATTATAAATTTGGTCTTTAGAAGTAGTGCTGTTTTTTCTTATATATAATAAAAATGACTACTTTCTGTTGAGATCCTCAAAATTTCCTGTTTTACAGCAGCTATATTCTCTTTGCCACGAGCTGCTTGCAATACAAATGGAGAACCACTACAAACAGTCTGGTAAAGGGAAGAAAGGGTATTAAACAGTAACTGTGTTTGAGAATGTTACTTCCGCTTATTCATTCCTGTATAATACCACTAACCCATCCAATGTACATATTAACATAGCTGAATGCTGCAAAACTTCTAGAAGCCCCACTCAGTGGGACATACAAACACATTTTTTTACACAGGAATGGAGTACTGCTCTTACAAACAAGTTTAACTCCAGCAAAATAATTATAAGAATGTAGAGAACAAAATAGACCAGAAATCTTAATAAGGGCCTTTATTGAATATTTGGCAGTACAGTCTCAAGGTGGAGCACATAATGGAAAGGAGACATGTGAATGAAGACCATATGGGCTCTATGGGCACATCTACACGTGCAAATACTCCTGGGTGGATTTACCACCCTAGGCAGGTGTCTATACATGCAGGGATGCGGGAGTAGATTTGCTGCTCCTGGCAGCAGTCTGTTCTTGCCCCTTGCAGTGGCCCCCGATGCAAACATGGGGAGCTGGAGGCTCTGGCCACAGCTTTCTGAGGCTGGCAGCCATGTTTAAAAGGCAGCCCCACACACTGCTCTGGGTCACCTGCTTTCTTGACCTGGAGCAGCATGCAGAGTGGGGTGGCAGCACACTGCAGCTCTGTCGCCACAGCACCTGCCTGTCATACCATGGCTGCTTTAGTCCTAGGCCCCTGAAGTGATATCCACTGCTCTGGGCTCCTTGCTGTGACTGGGCCTGTTGCAGTGACTGTTGCCTGGCCCAGAGCAGTCTCAGCTCTGGTGGCTCCACTGTGCTGTGATGCTGCCTGACCTGGCTCCTTGTACTGTCCCAGGGATCCTGCCACCACTGCCCAAACCCTGTGCTGGTGCCGCGACCCTGGCAGGGATGCCACCGGTGAGCTCCTGAATGTCACCACTAGGACCTTCCAATCTGGAAGGGGTCTGCTAGGGAGGAAGTGGGGATGGGCATAAATGACCCTTGATCTGAGTGCACAGCCCCCCTGGTACACAGCATCTTATCTCAGAAATGTTGCACACTATCACAAGAATCTCATAAACGACGCCTTTCTCCTGGCTCCGTAGGCCCTGCAGCTGCCTACAGGGTAGAGGTACCAGTTGACAACTGGAATGCACCATCAGAGTCACTGACAACCTCAGTTGGGGTTGTATGAATTTGCAGCTCCAGCACCACAGAATGCAGGGACCTGAGGGAGCAAGGATAGACCAGGCAGGGAGTGGGGCAGGGGCAAGGGCAGAAGCAGGGGCTGGGACAAGGTCAGGGAGGCTCTCCCCCCAGTGTGGGGCTTACCATTTGGACATGGCAGGCATGCCCAGTGTCCCAAGTTGGTGCCCATGGGGGCAGTGAGGATGCGCAGCTCCTGGCAGTATCCCAGGGTGCAGTAGCATGATGTCTGGCTTCCCAGGCAGGGACCTGCTCTGGGGAAGAGCTAGAGCAGTGCCTGGCAGTGTCATGGTGAGCCTGACCTCCTTGGGGGCTGTTCCCCAGAGCTAGGGGGGCAGGCACTGGCCTGGGCTCCCAGAGCTGCTGCAGGAAGCCAGAGGTGGGCAGCTTGGCAGGACAGGCTCCTGGCAGGCCAAGGTGCCCTCCCTCAGTGATGCATTACTGTGGATGCCAGGCCACAGCAGAGGCTTGGGAAGGCCGTCTATTCTCAGTTAGACAACATGACTCAGGCCTGGGTCCCTGGACATGAGGATATCATCCAGCTGCCACATAAAGGGCATGGACCTGCAGGCAGCCTCTGACCGGCAGTTGTGGTCAGGGACGGTGACCCACTGTGCCTGCAGGGCCTTGAACTTTATGTGGCATTGGTGTACAGACTGGTTATGCTCATGCTCCTAGATGTGGCATGACAGGCCCTCATAGATGTGCATGTTGGAGCTCCTGCTCTGTGTAAACTTGGTGAGGACCTCAGCTTCACCCCACAGTACAATGAGGTCTGCAGTCTTCTTCTGGGACCAGTTGTGGCCCTGGGATGCAGCATGTGGCATTGAAGAGGATGGCAGCATGGCTCCCTCAATGACTTACTGGGTCTCTATGTAGCAGTCCCAGTGCTGGCAGGCCTGGGAAGCTGCCTACAGCACCCAGCACAGGGCCATAGTGACAGTGTGTCAGGCACCAGCAGCAGGATATGGCTAGGCTGCTGTGGGTGGCCTGGGGCCAGCTGGAACAGGGCCTGGTGGCTGACTGCAGGTGTCCCACGGTTCTGCTAGGCCTGGCAGGTACCTGCAGCATGCAGCACAGAGCAGTTGTGTGGGCCTGGCAGCCATGTGGCACCATAGATCAGTACAGGGACCTGGCAAGGCTGCTGTGCCTGGCCTGGGAACTCTGCGGGGACATACAGTGGCCTGCGGCTAGCTTCAGGTGGCCCTGGGCCCCAGCGTACTCACCGGCTTTTAAGGGGTGGGGGCTGGGGCAGACCTAGCCCCAGGGCTGGAGAATCTCCCAGCCACAGGGCCCTGAGGTTGGGCTGAGGGTGGCCCCCTAGTAGTGGGGCTGATTGGGAGCAAATTTGTTACTGGTCAGCATCTATGCATGTGTTACTATGCAGTAACTAATCGTGAGTAAATTTTCTACATGTATTTGCAGGTAGCAAATTTACTCCTGATTAGAGTAAATTACTGCTGGAAAGGACTTGGAAAGCTTGGATATTGGGGTAGGCATTAAACAATTCCTTTTAGTAATACAAATAAATTATATCCTGGAAGGGGAAACATTAATTATGAGAGCAGATAGCACAAAGGAATACTTCTGGGAGACAGAAGGATAGAGCAATACCATGTTGAGGAAGACAGACATTAGTGTTTAAATGAGAACTATGGAATTACCCTTACAAATGCAGCTTTGGGCTAGGGACAGATATTCAAAAAGCCTGAGTCTGAATTGATTTAATCTTTGCAGGTTAGTCTAACCTGCAGAGTGAATCAGTTTGCAAGTGGATAGATGTTCCATTTCTATTCAGGAAATGCAGGCACATACCTGCAGTGACTCAAGCCAGAAGCCCAGAGGTACTACAGCAGCCCTCCCTTCCACAGGGAAGCTGAGCTGAGGATGAAGGGCATGGCCAGGCCCCGGCAGACCCGCCCCAGCAACTCCCTGACAGTGGGAACAATCCTGGCACACAGGGCTGCCCGGCCTCAGAGGGGAACTCTTCCTCCATCTCTCTCTCCCCAACTGCCACAGGGCTGGGAAGGGGGCCCTGTTTGGTGCTGGAGGGGATCTTTCCCTCCTCCTCCCCACCTGCGGTGGGGTGGGGAGGGAGGCTCTGTGAGGCTGCCTGGCCCCAGGGTGGGGGCTCTTCCCCCTGCTTCTCCTCCATCATTCATTAGAGGAAGGTCCTGTCAGACCAACCTGGTGGCCTTCTATGACCAGGTCACAAAATTCTTAGACACAAGGGTAGCAGTGAACGTAGTCTTTCTGGACTTCAGGAAGGCTTTCGACACTGTCTCTCACCCCATTCTCATTAAAAAACTAGGGGACTGTGGCATCGACACCTACACAGTCAAATGGCTGGAGGGCCGCACCCAGAGAGTGGTGGTGGACAGGTCATTTTTGACCTGGAAGGATGTGGGCAGTGGGGTCCCCCAGGGCTCAGTCCTTGGACCTGCACTGTTCAACATCTCCATCAGTGACTTGGATGAGGGGGTAAAAAGCACCCTATTCAAATTTGCTGATGACACTAAGATGTGGGGGGATGTGGGCATGCTATAAGGGAGGAATAGGCTGCAATTGGACCTTGACAGGTTACAGGGGTGGGCAGATGAGAACAGGATGGGTTTCAACACTGACAAGTGCGAGGTGCTGCACCTGGGGAGGAAGAACCAGCAGCATACCTACAGGCTGGGGAATTCCCTTCTTGTAAGTGCAGAGGCAGAAAAGGAGCTTGGAATCATTATTGATGCCAAAATGAACATGGGCTGACAGTGTGGGGACACAGTCAGGAAGGCCAACGACACTTTGTCATGCATTCACAGATGCATCTCAAACAAGTCCAAGGAGGTGATCCTCCCCCTCTATGCGGCACTGGTCAGGCTGCAGTGGGAGTGCTGCACCCAGTTCTGGGCGCCGCACTTCAGGAGGGATGTGAACAGCATTGAGAGGGTCCAGAGAAGGGCCACCTACATGATCAGGGGGCAGCAGGGCAGGCCCTATGAGGAGAGGCTAAGGGACCTGAACCTGTTCAGCCTCCACAAGAAAAGGCTGAGGGGGATCTAGTGGCCTGTTACAAACTAGTCAGAGGGAACCAGCAGGCATTGGGGGAGTCCCTGTTCCCCCGAGCACTACCAGGAGTGACTAGAAATAACCGTCACAAGCTGACAGAGGGTAGATTTAGACTAGATATCAGGAGGCGCTACTTTACAGTCAGGATGGCTAGGATCTGGAACCACCTTCTAACAGAAGTGGTGCTGGCTCCTACCCTGGGGGTCTTTAAGAGGAGGCTAGATGAACACCTTTGCTGGGGTCGTTTGACCCCAGTGCTCTTTCCTGCCATGGCAGGGGGTTGGACTTGATGATCTTTCAAGGTCCCTTCCGACCCTACAAACTATGAAACTATGAAATGTGGGGTGGGGGGGGGGTCTATGGGATGCTGCCCAGAGGGATGGGGGAGTGGAGCCTGCCCCATCGCTGGGGCTCTGCTCCCTGTGCCTGCAGCTCTAGCACATGCAGCAGGGGAAGCCCTGCACTGGAGCCTGCTGCCCTCCCTGCTGCACAGGTCTCCACATTCTGCCAGGAGTGGAGGGAGCCCTGCCCCCTGCTTCCACGTGGAATTCAGTGTGGGGCTTCCCTGCTGCAAGTGCAGAGCTGCAGGCATGTGGCATGGAACCCCGTGGATAGAAGTAGCCAGGCAGGCTGTGCAGGGCTGCGCTCCTTGCCATCAGTTCAGTGCTGGCTGACTCTATCGAAAGGGTTCTGTGCTGCACACCTGCAGCTCCATACTGGCAGAGGGGAAGCCCCATACTGGATTCCACACAGAAGCAGGGGGTGGGGCTCCCTCCTCTCCTGATGTAGTGCAGGGACCTGAGCAGCAGGGAGTGGGGGAGGCCAGAAGCTCCAGTGCAGGACTTCCCCTGCTGTGCATGCTGGAACTGCAGACATTGGGAGTGGAGCCCCAGCGATGGGGCAGGCTCCGCTCCCTCTCCCCCATGCAGTGCTGGCTGGAGCTGTGCCTGTGCTGGGCAGGAGCACTTTAACTTTCCTGCCTGCTGCTGCTGCTGCCAGGTGTCAGGGAGAGGAGCTATATGCCATGGGGAGAATGTTTGGGGGTCCCTACATCCCCCACCCTCATGCCCACACCCTGACCAGCTGAGATCTGCACTCCTGCTGCCCCTCTGGGGGGAGAAGGAGGAGGGGGAAGAGTTCCCCCCAGCATGGAACAGAGCCTCCCCCTGCTGCCCACCCCTACTCTGGGGCCAGGAACCATCACATGGAGCTCACCCTGTCCCAGTCCTGTGGCAGTGGGGAGGAAGGGGTGGAGAAGTAAGAGTCCCCATCCAGTGCCTCACAGACTTCCTCTACTTACCCTGGGAGGAGGAGGAGGGGGAAGAGTCCCCCCCCCCCCGCAGCATGGAATGGAGCCACCCTCCCCACCCTGTGGGACAACCAACCCAGCATGGACCCGTTCAGGTGAAGGGGGCAGGGAGAATGATTAATTTCTCCCTCCATCCGTCCCTTTCCTGCGGCTGGGGCCTGCCAGCTCCAGGGGCCACCACTGAAGTCCCCTCCCCTCTGCTCCCTGGCAGACAGGCTGTGGTGGGGAAGAAGGAAAGGAGGGAATAATTAACCCCCTCTCTGCCCACAGACATAGACATTCCCCTTAATGGGGCCATGCTGGCCGATGTCTCCACTAGGGCTGGTCCCTGCTCAGGCAGAGGGCAGGGTCAGCCCTGCAGCTGGAGCAGAAAGCCCTATCCAACCCAGAGAGCATGCCAGGAGTCTGGTTTAACTTAAACCAGCAACGGGTCTGGAACAGACATTGCAATAACCAGTATGAGCCAAATCAGTTAAGTCTGATACTACATTCAACCAGGCTTATCTAAAACCAGTTTTGGCCATTTTGAAACTGGTTTATGTGCACTGAATGTCTGTTCTGTTACAGGTTTAAACCACTCAAACCAGTTTATATGTAATATCTGTCCCTACCCTTGGACTTAAAAGACAAGTCAAGAAAGCAGAGCGGTGTAAAGGTGTGAACAGAACTTTGGGTAACAGCCCTACAGACTTTTGTAGGGAAAAAACTTCAATAGGTGTTGAGTAGGAATGGCATTTCCCCTTACACTGATCCCAAAGGCAACAAGATGTTTAAATGCCTTAGTGCTATCCAAATAAAAATTTACAACTATCTTCACATCTTACGCTTGGAGTTTAAATTTTCCCTGGGTAAGAATGAGGTATTGGAAGGAAAGCTGAGAGGCCAATGGTATAATTTAGTTGGAATTCAGACATTACTTTTGCCAAATTTTAGACAACTTTCTTCCCATGCAAAGCCTATGATTCATTCAACCAGGTTACTGATTTAATTGCAATTAAAATGTTCTTTGAGATCCTGAGGTAGAAAAAAATGATGTAGCTTCATTAATTTCTTTGTAGATACACCTGACTTAAGTCAACTCAGGATCATAGGAAAGTAGGGCTGAAAGGGTCCTGGCAAGGTTCTCTAGTCCATCCTGCTACTCAAGGCAGGATCATCCCTTACTAAACCATCTTGGCTAAGTGGCTAACCTGCTCTTGAAAACTTCCAAAGATGGCGATTCCACAGTTTCTCTAGGTAGCCTGTTCCAATGCTTGACCACTCTCATAGTCAGAAATTTCCTCCTAATCTCCAACCTCAATTTCCCCAATGAAGCTTGATGCTATTTCTCCTACTCCTGTCCCCTATGACCACAGAGAAAAGCTCTCCTCCACCCCCTCAGTAATCTCCCTTCAGGTATTTGAAGATTGTTATTAAATCCCCCCTCAGTCTTCTCTTCTCCACACTAAATAATCCTTAGGGATCTAGCCCACTGCTGCCAGTAAATATAAAAAAGTGATAGAGGGATTAAAGGATATTCCATGAAACAGTCAAAAAGATAGTTGTTAGCTTTAAGTGAAAATCATATCTAGACTTATCTGGTTGTAAAGAATTTCACCAGCAGTTAAATGACTGAACCTGTCAGCTGGAGGATTGTGTGATGTGACAGGCTGGTACTCATTTGATGCTAGGAAACTTCAGGTATAATAAATTGTGTAAAATAGATGAAAGGGGCAAATCACAAATAGATTGCTATTTGCCACCCACAAAGATGTTTTTCGCCCTTCTAAAAGCAATGTTTTAGTGTGAACGATTTCATGAGTTTACAAAGATATATTTTGTTTTTGCAGAATGAACTGGAGGAAAAGTAGCACCTAGTGCTAAAACCAGAAGGTTAAATAACTCAGCTTGGATGCAGATGATTCCATTGTTCTGTAAAATAAACCTGGGGTAATGGGTAGACGATACTAAAGTTATTGTCGTATACACATATATTCTGAATCTATTAGTGTTGTATAGCTCATGTTAGAGCAATCAAACAGATCTTGGTCTTAACTAAACTGTTCCTCCTGAGTGTCAGTGGAAGTAACAGAATTTGTACAAAAGTATATAGAAGAGCCCTCCTCTGGCATCAGTCATTATGTTTCTGTCTGGGTCTGGTTCAGAATAAAACTTCACATACTGTATATTGCTGACTATGGCAAATATAGGCCAACCTTATGAACACTGGCTTCCAGACCCCCTTTCTCTTCCCTTCTCCAACCACCCCTCCCATTACCCCAACACCATGAGCTGCTCCTGAAAGCATGTGTATCAGTTTTGTGGTTTGTCCTTTACATGAGAAACTAGTATGAATGATGAAGCTTAAACCCATTTGCTAGTAGGCTCTCTTTGCCAGTAAGGGAGTGAGGGATAGGTTGTATCTGATGACTGAAATGACAGTCTCAGAAGGCCACTGACTCCTGACAGAGTGACTGGGAATGAGTATTACTGAAGTAGAATATAGTTGCTATGTTCTCTATGAGTACTTCAGGAGAGGCCAAAGTGATTTATGACCCGAAACTTCAGAGCATTTGTGAAATTTGGCCTCTTAACCTTATTTAGTAAAAACCACCTACATGCTAGTAGCTTAAAAACAAGAAAAGAATTAGCATCACAGGATATATTGCACATTAATTATAAAGAAACAATTTAGCATTGAATATAAAGAAACATTTGCAACAAATATGTGTTGCAAAAATAGACACAAGACACTTTTCCTGTTAATCTATAACAGGAGTGCTAAACCCGTGGCTCGAGGGCCAGATCCCATCTGTGCAGCTCCTCAAGGGTCCCAAAATTTGGTGGCAGAAGAGCAGTGGCACTTAACACTACCACCACTCTCCCACCTTCAGATTTCCAAGCCCCATGGGCTCAATTACATGACCTATGTGCAGGATTCTGATTCAGTGTGTGGGGAGCTGAGGCTGGGGTTGTAGATCCAATCTGGTGCACATGGGACTGAGGCAGCAGGTGCTAATCTAGCATGCTCAGTGCCAGGGTTGCAGGCTGGCAGGCCTGATTCAGTGTGTGTGGGGTTGGTGATGGGGCAGTGGGCCTGACTGGGCACCTGTGGGGGCAAGGTTTGGGCAGCAGGGCTGATCCAGTGTGCTTGGGGGAGGGGTTAGGGCCAAGGTTGCAATATAGTCTGTGGCACCAGCCCCAATTTGGTGTACACCAGATTGGGCTGACGGGTTGGATCTAGCCCAGGGGTGGGCAAAATGTGGCCCAGGGGCCAGATGCGGCCCACCAGGCCATTCTATCTGGCCCATGGGGGTCCCTAAAAAATTTAGAAAATAAATATTTATCTGCCCTGGGATGCCTGTCACGTGGCCCTTGATGGCTTGCCAAAACTCAGTAAGCAGCCCTCTGCCCAAAATAATTGCCCGCCCCTGATCTAGCCTGTAGACCCACCCCATGCCACTCATCTAGCCCATGGGCAATGATGGATTTGCCTTTGGGGGACCAAGGGAACTAGTGAAGTTGGCCTGCTAAAATGCCAGGTTTAAGCTTCAAGCTAGCTCTGATATAGACCATGTACAAATTTTCATTTTATACTGGGAGAATTGCTGTTCTGCTAGGGGAAACCAAAAAAGGCAGGCATTCAAGCTTTTCCTCCCAGAGGAAAAATGGTCACTCTGGGAGAAAAATAAGCCAGCTACAACAAAGTAAAAATTGTTCCCAGGAGAGTTTCTCCTGGGAGATTGTCTGCATTCGTGTCTCCGGTTTACTTCCTCCTGGGGCCCTGAAGCAGTGGGGCCAGGGGAAAGACATACCTTCCAGGGATGAAATTCTCAAATTTGTAGACAGCAAAGAGCTTCTCCTGCTCTTCCCATAAACCAGGAGGGGAGGGGAGGAGCAGCCACCCTGCTCCCTGCCTACTTCTCACTCAGGAATATGAGTGGAGCAGCCCACACCTTCCCCAGACCAGACTATCCCAGTTTGGGCAAGATGCAAGGAGAAGGGGAGAGGAGGTTGTTGCAGATGAATATCTGTACTGCTCCCTCTCCTGGAATCTGTTTCCAGCACTGGAAATTTACCACCTCTAGAATTGAACATTTGCATTCAGCTATAGCTGAGAGTGACATGATTTTGTCTGAGTAAGTTACAAGAACATACTCAGAGCTGGTAGGGTTGTAAATGCACATAACAATGGTTACAAGTACTTTTCTGTATGGCCATGAACTATTTCTAAGGTGTTAAATCACTTCCGTAGAATTCAGAAATCTTTAAGGAGGATGATATTTCTATTGTTCACTAACAGAATCTTGCCCTATTCATGGCTTGAAAAGGACTGTTGAAGAAAAAATATCACTTATCTTGCACAAGACAAAATTATCACCTCCCTGTCTATCTTAAGGGTTTATATAGCATCAGTTTCCAGGGCATCTAAGTACTGATAGCAGTGGTGTTCCTTTTCTCTCAATCACTATGTTATAGCTGCTATTAGAAAAGCTTATACTTCCAGATGGTTCATTTGTGTAACTTTCAGTGGTATATTAATGTATGTGTGCACCTCATTATAATGCTGACATTTGAGCTTAGCACTCAGAATAAGTAATGATTAGACAATGTTTTTATTATGTCACAAATCTCCCCTAATTTATTTACACTGATTTTTTTTCTGCTTATTGTTTCTAGTAATCCCTTCTGGTTTTTGGTAGGTCTACATTTCATGATTCTCACACAGCTGCCATCTGTCACTAACCACTCCAGTACCTGCATTCTCTGAGAAACTTTGTCATTCACAGTAGGTTCTAATGTAAAGGACTACAATTTAAACTGGTTTAAATTTAACTAGATCAAAATATATAATATACTTCATTCTTTTCCAGATTGTTGCAGAGTGGCAGCATTATAATAAGCATTATCAATATTAGAGATATTTCCTTAAAAAAACAAAAGGAAAACAAAAAAACCTAGTTGAAAACAGCTTATACTGAATCTAGTATGGGCTATTTTCCCACCACTCCATGTCCTGGGAAAGGGTCCCTGGGCTCCCTTGACATATCATCAGTGGAAAGGGGAAAAATAAAAAATTATTTATAGATATTTATATTTTGGGGATGGATTGAGGACAAAAACAAAAATTGATTGTCTTTAATTTCTCTTGGTAATTCATCTAGATGTAATTTTTTAGATTCTATTTAGCTTCTTTTATCTTGTTTTTAAAATATTTTTTTAAAGATACTATTATATAGGAAGTCTCCTCAAATGTCCTATTTTTTAACATTTTAAAAAAAATCCTGCCAATTGAATAAAGTGAACTTGTAAAATACTCTGATCTTAACCTTGTAATTCATTTTTAGCAACATTTTACATGGAGTCAGGAAATTGTCATCAGGGTGAAGAAAAAGGAACTAAATTGGGGTGGATCTGGCCAGTGGCCAGACTCCATTTCCCAGCAGCCCCTGCCTACATCACTGCAGCCAATTTCCATGGAAACCCTAGGAGCAGTGGGGTCATGACAGTGCAGGGCCAGGGTTTCCATGGAAACTGGCCCCAACAGCGCTGTCAGGGTGTTTGGCTTAGCAGGGAGCTGCTCCAAGGCTTGGGCTGGGATTTTGTGGTGGTGACAGAGTAGACCAGAGCTCGGGCAGAAGTGTGATCTGCTGCCTACGCTTTGCCTACCACTGAGCTAAATAAATATATAAAATACTTTCTCAAGGCCTTTCCAGCATATTCCTAAAGCATAATTTTCTCTGGATTTTTGCATAAGATTAAATAGTAAAAAAGAGGGAGGGAAGGAGAGAAACACTATAACAATAAAATCATATTTGTAACTTTTTGCAAAATATGTGTCAAGTTCTATTTACTGTGGTTCATGGCTCCATATCTGCTAGCATTAATAGTATTTTTTATTTATGAAATGTTCACAAATTTTGAAAATGTCCTCTAGTATACATTCTTTTTCTTCTGAAAATTTATTTGAAGCTATTCAGTATTCTCCCATTTAAAGGAAACAGAAATTGTGCTATCGTAGGGCCATGATACACCTTACATTTTATTGTGCTTTATCTGCTGCTTTAATGTGACACAAAGCCTGTGCCTGCACATTCAGGCTTTCTGCATGGGTGGATCTAGAATATTGAAAAGGAGGGTGCAGATGGTGAGGTGCATCATCACATATAAAAGAACACCATATATTTCTCTCAAGTTAAAAATAAACTAGAAGCTTTACTAATAAGTTAGGGACCTAGAGCTGCATTATTCAGTTTAAGATTGAAGCAAAAACAAATATAACTTCTTTGGAATGAATTAAAAACAAATCTGAAGGGCATCATTACCAGAAGCAGCTGACAGACAGTAGAACTGCAGAACAAAGGCTAGCTTGATTGGTGAGCATGCTGTGGGGGATCCGGGCAGCAGAGGATGAAATTCATCTGTATTTCCATTCTCTGCAGGGACAGGAACCCACCGGAGAGACCCCACGTGCACAGCGCCCAACTAATCGTTGGCAGCAGGTTCCTGTCAAGGCCAGGGCAGTTCATACAACTGCTGTGCCTGCTCCCTAGGCACCCCTCAGGAACAGGTATGCAGCTCTGGCCCCCCTGAAGAAGGAGGCAGAAGAACAGGTCGTCAGAGGAATTGAAGCCTCTTGACCTACATCACCAGCTCAGAAGAGGCATACCCCAAGAAGAAGGAGACACAAAGTTCTGGTCATCGGGGACTCCATCCTGAGGGGAACCGATGGTCCAATCTGTTGCCCGGAGCCCTGGTCACGGCAGGTCTGCTGCATGCCTGGAGTGAGGATTCACAACATCACAGGAACCATTCCTAAAATCATCAAGCCCTCTGACTACTACCCACTGGTTGTGGTCCATGCGGGTACAAATGATGCATCCAAGGGCAAGCCAGATAATGTCATGGAGGACTATAAGGCTTTGGGACAACTGAAGAAGACAGGAGCCCAGGTGGTATTTTCCTCCATTCTCCTGGTAAGTAGACAGGGTAGGCGTCATGAGGCCTGCACTGATGTGGTTAACCGGCGGCTTCAGAGCTGGTGCCATGAGGCAGGCTTTGGGTTTTTTGACAACAACCCATGTTTTTGTAAGGAGAGCATGCTGGGGTGAGATGGGCTTCATCTCTTCCCTAAGGGCAGACGTATCTTTTCCTCTAGGTTGGCTGATCTCATACGGTGGGCTTTAAACTAGCTTCGCTGGGGGAAGGGGCCACTTCGAGTGGAGAGGATGCTTCACCAGCATGCAGGGTGACAAGAGGAAGAGAAGCCCAGGTAAGCATCAACGTCTGGGAAGCAGGGGGCCACAACTGTCCTGGGAGTGGGAGGGAGGCACGTGCACCCTCAGGAGGCCTCAGGTGCCTCTACACTAATGCTCATAGTATGGGGTGTAAGCAGGAGGAACTGTGCCTCCTGACTGCGAGTAAGAACTCAGACTTAGTAGGGCTCACAGAAACCTGGTGGGACCCTACCTATGACTGGGCGGTGGGCATTCAGGAGTATACCCTATATAGAAGAGACAGGACAGAGAGGAAAAATGGGGGGTTGCGCTCTATGTCAAAGAGCGCCTCACATCATCAAGGATTAGCTTCGGGTTAGAGGAGGGTTGGGCAGAGACACTATGGGTCAAATTACAAGGGGGGCGTGGTGAAAGGGACCTTATGGTGGGTGTCTACTACAGACCGCCCAACCAGGGGGAAGAGCTAGACCAGGACTTCTCCAGTCAGCTCATGGAGGTGGTTGGGAGAAGGAATCCACAGCATACATACAGGCTGGGGAGTTCCCTTCTTGAAAGCACTGAGGCGGAAAGGGATCTTGGAGTCATTATTGACTCCAAGATGAACATGAGCCGCCAATGCCAGACCGCAGCCAGCAAGGCCAGCCATACCTTGTCATACATCCAAAGGTGCATCTCAAGCTGGTCCAGGGAAGTGATACTCCCTCTCTATGCGACTTTGGTCAGGCCACAGTTGGAGTACTGCGTCCAGTACTGGGCGCTGCACTTCAAAAGGGATGTGGCCAGCCTGGAGAGGGTTCA
Organism: Alligator mississippiensis; assembly: GCF_030867095.1. Taxonomy (NCBI): domain Eukaryota; kingdom Metazoa; phylum Chordata; order Crocodylia; family Alligatoridae; genus Alligator; species Alligator mississippiensis. Next base: position 116,811,267 of record NC_081825.1, read on the forward strand.
GAGGAGGGCCACCCGCTTGGTGAGAGGGCAGCAGGACAGGCCCTAGGAGGAGAGACTGAGGGACCTGAACCTGTTCAGCCTCAGCAAGAGGAGGCTGAGGGGGGACCTGGTGGCTGCCTACAAGCTCATCAGGGGAGATCAACAGCAAATAGGCAGAGCCCTTTTCTCCCCAGCACCACCTGGGGTGGCAAGGAACAATGGTAATAAGCTGATGGAGAATACGTTTAGGTTAGAGATCAGAAGGCAATATTTTACAGTTAGGGTGGACAAAATCTGGAACCAACTTCCCAGGGAAGTGGTCCTCACCCCTACCTTGGGCAAATTCAAGAGGAGGTTGGCTGATCACCTGTCTGGGGTCTTGTGAACGCAGCATTCATTCCTACCTGTGGCAGGGGGTCAGGCTACATGATCTGTTCAGGTCCCTCTGACCCTAGCTACTATGAAACTATTAAAAAGAAGAGAGGGCTGTTAACGCTTGTGCCATGAAAAATTTAGAAGGGAGCAGGTAAATTAGAATGGGCCATGAAATCAAGTGACTTCCTCAGGACTGCCTGACCCAAAATGCTGCTGCCACGACCAGACAGGTATTTTTACATTTTGGGTTAACCAGGAATCAAAGGGGGATGGAAATGCACCAGTGCACCCTCCCCACCATCCACCGCTGGTTTTTTGCTTTGCTGAAAAATGACTGATGTGGCCGAAAAATGGAAGATCTAGGGGGAAAAAATTGCTGTTTAGAACCGTAGCTTCTTTGTTATGGGCAGATTTTCTGTGACAAATTTAATGTGTGGACAGGTACTCAAGGCACTCAGTATCATACAGTACTATGTTGTCCCCCCATACTCATAATCCAAGGGGGAAGGAGGGCAGCTGCTCCCTGACAGCACATCCAGCAGATTTAAATAGAGTAGAAAATTTGGTAGTTTCTATGTGCCTCTATCCCCAAATCTTATAGACTCATAGATTAATAGATGCTAGGGTCAGAAGGGATCTCAACAGATCCCCTGCCTGGGCAGGAAAGAGTACTGGGGTCAGATGACCCCAGCCAGATGCCTATCCAGCCTTCTCTTACAGATCCCCAAAGTAGTGGAGAGCACCACCTTCCTTGTAAGCCAGTTCCAAATTTTGGCCACCCTTACTGTGAAGAAGTTTCTCCTGATGTCTAGCCTAAATCTGCTCTCTGTCAGTTTGTGACCATTGTTCCTTGTTACCCCAAGAGGCATCCTGGTGAACAGAGCATCTCTAATACCTTGCTGTACCCCCATAATGAATTTGTAGGCAGCTACAAGATCACCTCGCAGCCTTCTCTTGTGGAGGCTGAAGAGGTTCAGGTCCCTCAGTCTCTTCTCATAGGGCTTGGCCTGTAAGCCCTAACCATACGAGTAACCCTCCTCTGGACCCTCTTGAGGCTATCCACATCCTTCTTAAAGAACAGAGCCCAAAAATGGAGGCAGTACTCCAACTGTGGTCTGACCAATGCTGCATAGAGGGGAAGTATCAACTCCTTGGTTCTATTTGTCATGCATCTGCTGATGCATGGTAAAGTGCGGTTAGCTTTGCTGATGATTTTGTCACACTGATGACTCATGTTCATCTTGGAGTCCACTATGACTCTGAGATCCCTTTCTGCTTCTGTGCTGCTGAGAGGGTCATTTCCTAGCCAGTAGGTGTGCTGGATATTTTTACACCCTAGGTGCAGCACTCTGCATTTGTCCTTGTTGTACTGCATCCTATTGTGTTCTTCCCACTTTTCTAACCTGTCCAGGTCTGCCTGCAATCATTCTCTACCCTCCAGAGTGTTCACTTCACCCCACAATTTAGTATCATCCATAAACTTAGACAGAGTACACTTCATGCCTGCATCCAAGTCACTGATGAAGACGTTGAAGAGTACAGGTCCAAGAACTGAGCCCTGTGGGACTCCGCTACCCACATCTTTCCAGGTCGACACCGACCCATCTACTACCATTCTCTGGGTGCGACCCCCAAGCCAATTTGCCACCCACGGGACTGTGTAAACATCTAAGTCACAGCCACTTAATTTACTTATGAGAATGGGATGAGATACTATATCAAAAGCCTTCCTAAAGTTCAGGAAGATGACATCCACCTCTACTCCTACGTCTAAGTGTTTTGTGACCTGGTCATGAAATGAAATGAGATTAGTCAGGCATGATCTACCTGCTCCAAATCAAGGTTGGTTGCCTGCTGCATTATTTTTCCCACTGGACTCCCACAAATATGATCCTTAATAATCTTTTCAGACTTTCCCAAGACTTTTCCTTAATAATCTTTTCCAAGGATGGAAGTGAGACTGACTGGCCTATAATTACTCAGATCCTCCTTCCTCCCCTTCTTGAGAATAGGGACCACTAACTCTTAGCATAGTTAAAGCCAGAAGAAACTAGTGTATCCATATAAAACTGATATATACTATTCTTTGTTTTTGTATGCATCAGACAACTCCTTCAAGAGAGTCATTGAAGTGCTACTAAGCTAAGCAGGAGGAATAAGGATTTACCTCCTTAAAAAAAAAAAAAATAAAAAAATATATATATATAAAATAAACCCCCCTTATACTTTGTGAGTAGGAACACGTGTGTTGTTTGCAGGTATCACTGTTTCACATTAATTTGCATTTTAAATTCAAAATCCAAGCTCATTTGTATGACAGTATATTTAAACCTCTTTTCTTTTGTCTGTATTCTTCTAATATATTGAAATTGTTATATAAAATTGGCAAATAAATCCTGCAACTCTATTTAGAAAACTCCACTGACATTTTTCAGCTTAAGTAAAGATTGAATAATTTTTAAATAAACTTAGTCTTTGGGTGCATCTATACATGCATTTAGGCGTGCCTAAATGTAATGCTCATTAGCTTAATGCTCATGATGGCGATTTAGGCTTGCGTCTACATGCATATGTGCTAATGCAAATTATTGCCATGTGCACAGATTGATGTGGGACTAAAGTTAGTCCCAAGTCAGTCCATATACAGCATTAATGTGCCTTAATTCACCTACACACAAATCAATGCTATTTAGCTATTTGCAACTAAATTTGATATCTGCTTTTGCAAGTATCAAATTTAAGCACAAATAGCCTAAAATCACCATTTTAAAGGCACAGTAAGGTGTGCATGGGTAGACCCATGCCCTTAATGCACCTTAAATTGGGCTAAAGTGCCTTCAGTTGGCACGTGTAGACATGCCTTTTTATGACTAAAAGCACTACTACTAAAAGTAAAATCCTTCTATCTAACGTAAAATTTTCTATTGGACAGGACTTCATTTCACACCACAATAATATTATCATAATTAATATCTTTTTTTCTGGCTGCTTTAAAAGAGGCTTGTGACCTGAACAAGTAGAGAAAGGTATGTAAAAAGATAAAAAAGAACAAAACTTTAAGCCTTTCTAGAACCCAAGTGAAATGAATGGAGACGTGCATTTCCCATATGGTTCTCTTGTAGGAGTATGGCCTAAAGTTGCATTGAGAATATATATGTCTTGAAATGAATTATTCTCCTACATTTAGAAATGTCCTTCCCTTATTTGGCCAGGCTTGAAACAAGTGTGTGGGTTGTGGCGGGCCAGTAGGGAGCTCTCCTGTGCTGAGCCACCTACCTCATGGTGCCCAACCACCTACCAAACTCCAAGTGCCTCCCCAGGGGCACCTCACATCTGGCTGACCCCATTCCCAGAGCACACCTGCAATCCTGGGGGTACTGCCGTCACCACCCAGGGGATCTGGTCTGTCTTCAGCCCTGTGCCCGCTAGGGGACACAGGCCTTGTAGACCTTGAGGGTGCTTAACCTGCTGCAAAAACTTGGGGTGCTTCCTTTATCCTGAAGCACAAAAAGTAGCCTCCCTTAGTCAGTCAGACCAAGAGGGCATCAAGGCAGAACCCAGTCCCTTTCCCAGCCAGTCCAACACACTATGCACAGTGGCGAACTGTATTGGTTAAAGAGGGAATGCTTGGGGAATAGTACAGGTTAGAGAAGAATCAAAGAACAACCTTAGAGCAAATAGTGTGACTAAGTAGCCATTGAGCACACATCTATATCACAGTAAGCTATATATCTAGGTAGGTTTTGGGTAAGTTGCTCACAGGTATCATCCAGAGGCTGATTGAGTTTTCCTCTGGAGGCAGGCAGTTCATGGCATGTCAGTGAGTTTCCAGAGAGATCCCCATCTCTCTGCCTGGTAAGTTACTCACATATTCCCCAAAATGGCTCTCTCCCCTCCAGGAAGAAGGAGGCTCTTAAATAAACTTTTCTGACCACACCTTCCAGGTCCAATCAGGGCAGGTGTTGTTTAAAGCTAACCAACCAATTTAAAAAGCATCACCAGTCACCTCAGAGAGTGACAGCTCTCTAGCCCCTGCCCCTCTGCCATAAGGTCAGTGCTTAAACCAATGAAGAGAGGTAAGGCCTCCCCCCCGCAATCTCACCTGGTTCAGGTCATGTAGACAGAGCTGGTTGCTTAGGAACCGGAGTGATAGGCAGCTAAGAAGACAATGACAAAGGAAAAAAAAAAAACTAGTAAAAGAGACATGGGTGAGGCTGGGATAGAAATCCTTCACATGGGTAACCTGCATTTCTAATTTATATTGCATTTAGTCTCAACACTATACTTTATTAATACAAACCTCCTGAACAAAACTGTACTTAAAATAAAAAGGATATGAACAATTAATATTTTCTGTTATATACAGTTGCACCCATGATACAGGTACACAAGACCTGCAGGTCTCAATCCTTGCATATCCAGAAGACATGATTCCTATTGCCATTTTTGTCTCTCTAGCTAGCTATTTTGGACACCTGCTTTCTTTGTTTTGGGATGACATCTCTCCCTGATTCTCTGCTTTCATGTATATAACTGACAATCTATATGACACTAGGCATTTTTTTAAGTGCTACAATTCCACTTTTAAAGGCAAGGAAGATGAATCTTTTTAATATAGTGATCAGAATTTAGTTGGAATTAGTACATCATATAAGTATTACAGCATATGTGACAACAAAATGAAATTGATAAATCATTTAACATATATTATCTGTCCTGAGATTAAAATGGGCCTTTCTAATGTAGCTACATTAACCCAGAAATATAAAGGTATCTAAGCAAGAAAAAGGACTTCCATATTCACTCTATTACTATATATGATAGTGTATACATGTGACATATACTATTCTTAAAATTTGTATGCTATGTATCAGCAGGCTCTTCTAACAGAGCTGTATTTCTATTGACAGCATTAATATGGGGCTTATGGCCTGATTCAGCAGATATATAAAAACAGCCTGTAAACATTCCAATACAAGCAAAATATCCAAAACTCTGATTTTAAAACTATGTGGTCATATAAATTCATAAGGTTAACTTGTCAGCCATGGTCTTCAACATATAGCTATGTACAACATTTTCTTACTGGATAGAAGAAGCAGTCAAAAGTTCATACTGTTTCAAAACATTGACATTTTTCAATTTTCAGTAAAATTAAGATGCAAAATAATACTTTTGCTCTAAAATCAAATCTCATGTAATTTATCAGCAAGTCAAGACTTCCTAAAAACTTTAGATTTAGTAGATTTCAGGATCATATTTAATCTTTCAGTTACTTTTCCCCTGAAGCACTTAATCGATTTGCTATCCCATGTGATAGGCATGTGAATTAAGTCTCGCCTAAAATTACTGCAATCTCAATCTCAACACTTATCATTAGACGTGACAGCCTTTTTGACATAGTAACTGAAATTTAGCTCAGTTTAATACAGCATATAAGAAAGTTATGATGCATATGGTAACACAATGAAGTTGATAAATCATTTTAAATATGTTATCTGTCCTGAGATCAGAATGGATTTTGCTAATGTAGCTACATCTAGAATTATATAGATAACTGAGGAAGAAAAAGAACTTCCATATTAATTTCAATATTAAATCTTTAAGAAAAAGTCCTATAAAATTGGATAGGAATATGATTATCATCTACTTTGGTGGATGTATAAATCAGGCTATGAAGTCTTACCTAGCTGTTTTTATATCAAGGCCAATATTTTGTAATTGAACTAAAATATAAACTAAATTTATTCATATCTCAGTGTCCTTTTTCTGCATTGCCAAATGCACTGGTTTTATTAATAAGAATTGTAGGTGCATTGAACCTCTCAGCAGCACAGAAGCGGAAAGGGATCTTGGAGTCATAGTGGACAAGCCCTATGAGGAGAAACTGAGGGACCTGGACCTCTTCAGCCTCCACAAGAGAAGGCTGAGAGGTGATGTTATGGCTGCCTACAAATTATTAGGGGTACACAGCAAGGGATCGGAGATGCTCTGTTCACCAGGGCGTCTCTTTGGGTAATAAGGAACAATGGTCACAAACTGACAGAGCAGATTTAGGCCAGATATCAGGAAAAACTTCTTCATGGTAAGGGTGGCCAAAATTTGAAATGGGCTTCCAAGGGAGGTGATGCTCTCCATTACCTTGGGGGTCTGTAAGAGAAGGCTGGATAGGCATCTGGCTGGGGTCATCTGACCCCAGCACTCTTTCCTGCCTAGGCAGGGGGTTGGATTCGATGATCTATTGAGGTCCCTTCCGACCCTAGCATCTATGAATCTATGAGCAGTTCTCATGAAGTGATTCCCTAGATAATATAGCCTTAAGGACCATTCAAACATCATTACTTAGTCTGAGCAGAACAAGAGATGAGAGTTTTTTCTGTAGTACTTTTTACTGGACAAATTGCATAATTGGGTGAGAAGCTAGACACATTTTGGGGCACAAAGTGCCTTCTTTTAAATTTTTCTTGACTGCTTTAGAATAACTAACAACTTACTATGGGTAAGCATGGCCCAAAAGAAGCCAGGTAATCATTTTGTTTTCTAGTAAGAGTAGAAGTTAAATAAATTTGCATCATAGTTTATCAGAATCACAGGTGCACACATGAACACACACACACTGCTCCCCCCCCCCCCCCCCGCCCCAGGAATGGACTCAAACTAGTGATTATTTTTTACAAATCATGTGAAGAAAGTATCCTTAATAAGTCTATTGCTCTAATGCATACTTTGTCTGCTTAGTATGTTAAACAGGTGACTGTTGAAATAACCTTTGTTAAAAATCTAAAAAACCAAAAACAAACCAAAAAAATCACATTTCAAAAATCCTCTCATAGCACATACTGCTGGCTGTGAAGCTAACCTGGATCTACATATGAAATTTAAATGATCAAATTACAATAATTGTTTATCTTGCACAACAATGCAGGATGGTGACTGGGGCCATGCAAAATGAAGCAATTACAGTTGATCTCCCATGCTGGTTTGGGATACATTTATTATTTAACTATGCTTACTGCCCTACCTCAGGTGATTTTCTTATCCTTATTGATACACCCTTCCCTGATCAATTCATATTTCATGAAGCAGACAAAGAATGTCAGTTTGGGGTTTTGATTTATCTCCACTCAAGAATATTTTGGGTTCTGCCCCACTGTTAAAACAATTACCTAAGTAGTGCCCTGTAATGAATGTCCCAAGATGTTCAGTCAATCAAGCCCATCTTATTTGATTAAATCATAACCTCTGGGCTGATCAAGAGCTAGCAAAAGCAAGTTGCACAATGAGACAAACCAAACAGGATCCAAGCAGCTAACAGTTGTGACCTAATCAAAATATGATGAGCCCTCTCTATCTGCTTTGTTTGGACTTTAATCATCAAGCTATCAAGAAAGAATGCTTTGAAGGCTTACAACTGAAAAGTATAAGGAAGACAGGGAGCTGCTGGCAAATTCCGTCCAAGAGAGGGAGAGAAATCATGCATTGCAACATTGTAACCTACACTCAGCTGACCAACCTCCACTAGGGATCTATGCCTGGTGAAGGCTGTAGAAATTGAGACTGCTTCCTGCCTGTACTGGTGAGATACACTACTATAGGTAAAATGTACTGGACTTTGATAATAACTCATTTATTTGAATATTGAAGAGTCTTTCTGTCATTTTGTATAACGCTCGTTTGTGGTATAGTTAATAAAGCCTTTCTGGCATTAAGAGGATGAGGTGTTGTATCAATCCCTAAATGCACTAGGGTTAAGATCCCATTGTAAATGTAACACATACTGGAGTTTTGTCACCCTTAAAAAGCAAAGAGCTATAAGCTGCATCAATTCAATGCAGGTTATGAGCTATATTAAGTAGTTTGTGTCAATTTATATAGGAGGATATTATACATAGTAAATATTGTTTAGATATTTTAATGTATTTTTTTAAGTAGAATTACAAAAAATAGAAACTTCAAAAGAAAACTGAAATGCTTGTAGAAGGATCCAGGCAAGTTTAAATTCATACTTCCTACTGAGAAACTGCATGAAAAGTTGTTTCTCTTTCCATTTTCAAGCTCCTTCCTTCAAATAATCACTTGAAAGCTAATATATAGATAGACTAGACTATAACTAGTAAAATATACTATTATTCTATAGTATACTATTATTACTATTATCTTCCACCCATATACACAGATGTAAACATGATCCTGAGGACAAGCAGAGTGCCTGGATGAGGGTCCTTGGGACCTCGGGGTGCAGGCTGGCGCTCAGAGCAGGATCGGTGAGGTGTGTGCAGTGCCCAGCCAGTCATCTGAAGCAGCGGTTTAGAGCAGTGACCCCTGGGAGCTGCAGGGTGCTTTGCCAGTCATCTGAAGCAGGGGTTTAGAGCAACGACCCGTGGGAGCTGCCTGTGCTGCTGACCCTCTGCCACTGACTGCCCCAGAGGGGACTCAGTCCTGTCCCTTATTCTGTGACTGATTATCATCGGATGGAGTCCCTGAGCTTTGTGCTTGGCTCATGCTGTTCACTGCAGGATCCTACTCAGTTGCTTGTTGCTTGCCTTTTTGGTTGCCACAGAGGGTCACCCTTCAGCCTCTTTGCGGGGTTGGGGTTTGATACAATTTGATTGCTGCAGACCAGGAGAACTTAATCTGTTACAGTCTGTTGCTTATTGGGAGCCTGTTGGAGCTGCTGGGAGTGACCACCTTGCTTTCTTGTGGTAGCATCTCAGCAGTGGCTGAAAGCTGCCATTTACCCTACCTGTAGTTCTTGAGTTAAGGGTTGACTAATGCATTCTGGTTTCTTTTGTGGTTCTGGTTATGCCATTTAAGTTCACTTGTAAATAACCTTTTCTATTATTCTTGTTTTGTAAATAAAGTATAAATAGTTAAATCAGTTAAGTGTTAGACCTTCTTGGGACCACAGGCTGCATTGTGGGGAGTAGGGGCTGGCTGAAAAGTAAATTGGTGCTAGCCAGAAGCCCTGCCCCACTTTCACCACACCATCCCTGATATTGGGCAGGGGTGGCAACTATTGGGCTGCCACCCAGGTTACATGTAATTTCTGTCCCTAGCCCTGATGTTTTGTCAGTATTGTGCATGTTCTTTTTTATGCCAGTCAGAAAAAAAATGTTACAATGGCATCAGTGGAAACAGATATCTTTCTCATCTCTTCCTGCTTGGCCTGGCACTCTGGCCATGCAAAGGGGAGAGTTATCTATATTCCAAGAGCCACAAGATAGCAGACTATCTGTCCTTCCCTATTAGAAATTATCAGGTAAAGATAGAGGGGCTTGGCCATGGAGAGATGGCCTAGATAAGTCCTCTTGATTCAGATAAGCATTAACATAGGCTGCTGACAGAAGTTAAAAAAAAAAGAAAAAGAAAACAGTGCTTTAATTTAAATTCAGCATACTCCCACGCTGAGCCCAGCATATCCCATGCCAAATCCAACTGCATTAGTTGGACCCAGTTCACCTAACATCGGTATAGATTGAGCACTTTGTTGAGGCTTTTATCTAACAGCTAATTCAATCAGCTGTTAGATAAAAGCACCAAACCCCGCTGAAGCTTCCTATCTATACATAAGCTGAGGAGCTAGGTCGAAGTAACATGCTGCTTCTTCCAGTAAAGCACATTTGTTGGGGTTTTTTTTAACATCTGTAAGCAGCCTGCACTACAACCCAGTAAACAGTGATAGGAAGAGGCTGCTTTATAACCTTCTTTTATATGTACTTTGGGTTGTTTGAGGTTAATTTTATCTCAGGAAATAATTCAACTTTGCATACCTTTTTATTGATACCTTTCTAGCTGTAGGGTAAAAATATTTACAATTGGTTGCATTTTGATTACTATCTAGAATGCATATGAAGCTTATAATATCCCTATTTACTGCAGAGGGAAGAAAAGCTTCCAGAGAATAGAGAAACTGCTCCTACCAACTGCCTTTATTACTATGAGAACTCCATTCACCTGCAAGGTATTCATCTCAGGGTGCGCAGCACTGAATATACATGTCTTTGGATGGACAATCAGAGGTCTCAGTCAACCTGATCCTGGATCTTCAGAAAATATAGCTGGTACAGAATGCAGCAGTTCACCTCTTGTGAACTGCTGCATTTAGGAAACCTTGAATAAATCGAACCCATCTAGAATCACTGTACTGGGTGCCCATAAAGTATCACATGAATTTCCAAGTCATTGTCTTTATGTTCAAGATTCTTAATGCTCAAAGACTAATATATCTAAGAAGTCTTCTCATGCTCCAAAATTAAGACCGTAGTCATCAAATCAGTCTCTTTGAAATAACAGAATTAACTACTGCAGGAAGAAAGTTGTCTTTAGACTGAGTATTGTTGGGAAATGGTCCAAAGACTTATACAGGAATTTAAGGGCTTTTTCACACCTTAGTACTCTCCACTTCAACCATACAACACTTCAAGCAGCAAGCAAACAAATGAACAAAAAGCCTCACTGCTATCTTTTCCCTGGTAAGAGAAATGGAGGGGAAACCATTATAAATGCTTTAACACCTTACTGGAATACAATCAACCAGATACCACAGCAATGACCACAGCATAAAGATTTGAATGGAATAAACCTCAATTATCCAGTCAACCTCAAATTATGAGTGGACGACTATCCTGGGGTTTGTAATCTGCTGTGGAAAATTATAGTCACTTCTGGTGCTGTTGTAGTTGCTGATGTCTTTGCAAATAAGTTCATCTTTTACCCTGACTGGATTAAAAGACAGGGTCATTTGGAAGTAAAGGATACACAACTGTCCCTCTTCCTCCACCATCCCACTTCTCCATGCTACTCCTGGACTCAGAATCATCATCATCTTCCAGATGCTTCTGTCCACATTTGACTTAATGTGTGAATACATGTGTGTGAGTGTGTGTGTGTCTAAAATCCATACTTTGTTCTGTCTTTCACTGTCTTCTCACAAATCGAACCTGTCAAAGCCAAACATTCCAATAATACAATCATCTTTTAGTGACACTTTTTACAATACTGCAGAAAAATATATCTTCTAAGCATTTTTGGTTATAGATTCTGTTGATGTTACATAATTATGGGACCCTAGCAGTGCAGTTATATGAGTGATTCTGGACTTACTTAAAAGCACAGAATCTCAGCTGTTACAGCTATAGTTTTAATTATTCAATTATTTCCAAATCCATCAAAATATTTTGCTTAATTTCCAAGGCTAAGCACAGATGTTAAAAAAGTCCCTGGCAGAAGCTCTCTAACTGTCATGCTTTACTTAAAGCTCTACACATTAGACCACTTTTGAACCAAACAGATATTTACCGTTTGCTGGGGGGAGGGGGGGGCATCAAAGCCTGCCCACACTGGGTGAGGCCAGAAGCCAGGGGATGCTCCCGCATTCCTCCCAGGATACTGCTGAAGCATCCCCTCTCCCCAGCCCTGCCCCCCCCCTGCCCCCCAGCTAGAAGCTGGCAGCATTGGCAGCTGCCTGGGGTGAGGGGGGAAGAGACCCCCCCACTGTGAGGGCTCCCCCCACACCTTACTGCAGCAAGGGGGCTCCCGGCCTTATTTCCCAGCCTGGCAGAAAGCTGGACTGGGCAGCCCCAAGCTGCAGCTTCTGGCTATCACTATCAGGTTACTTGGAGAGGGGGTGGGGGAAAAGAAGCCTTCCCTTGCCATGGGGGACCTCCAACAGCTTGCTGACTGGGGTTTCAGTGGGGGCAGGGGGGCAAGGCTGGGTCCACATGGCAGAAGGATTGCCTTCCTGCCCCAGCCTTTTGACAGCCACAGATAGAAGCTGCAGCATGGGGCTGCCCAGCCTGGCTTTTTCCTGTCCTGGGAAGGGAGCCCCCTGCCATGCAGACCCAGCCCAGCTCCCCTGAAGACTTATGTGGCGGGGGGGCTCACAGTAGGAGCAACTCCATTCCCCAGATCCATTACCCAGCCTCACAGGGAGGAGACAGTCTTTTTTGTCTCCTCTCTGAAACAGTCCGGGAGCAGGGCTGAGCTGCTGCTTACCCAGAGCAGACAAGCACTGGCTAAGGCTAGCAAGCCACCCAGCAAAGGGTTCCAGGATGCTGGGGGAATGCAACCTACCTTAATGGAGGATGGGATGTGGTATAGACTTTGTTAAAGTGCTCTAACATAAGGCACTTTAGTCTAATTCCACATCCATCTAGGGTTAACTTTGAGTGGGATCTGCCATTCTGAAAGCACTTTAAGTGCCATGACCATCTGTTCTGTTATGGATGTAAAGCACTTTCTATGCATGTAAAGCACCTTCAGTGTAACGTCTTTACCTAGCCTAAGTCTGTATTACTCCTTTGCAGAAGTTGGTGTTGGTCAAGATCCACTGCTACTGCCTGATGTTAACAGCATCCCAATTTTCTTTGCTATTAATGTTCTTTGCCTACATATTTATGTCTCTGTATCAATAAACCATTTGTGTTCACAATCTAACTGTTTCTTTTATTGGGTCCTACAACTCTGCCACAGTTCCCAAGATTCATGTAATAGTCTCTAGGTAGCTTTTACTGAGCAAACTGACAACATTTGTCCTCCATGAGCTCTAATTCTTTAAAAAAATATTTAGTGAAGAATTATATCTAAACAAAATTATTCATGACACATAATGAGGTTTTTCAATCACATAATGAGGTTTTTCAATTTTAGTCATGACATCAGTATATCACCCTTTCTTAAGAGAATTTATGACAATGCAGGAATATTGTTCCATATTAGGGAACACAAGTCAGTGGAGACAAAACACCATATAAAAAGAAAATCTCAAAACTATTATTTCTGACATTTTTTCCAGACAGAAGATTGGAAGATATCCAGTAGAATCTTGATGTAATACAAGTCCTGAAGCCTGCACAACGTGGGTCAGTATTTTTCTTTCTTTCTTTTTTTTTTTTTTTTTTTGGTGTACTTTTTTTTAATAGTCTGACCTTGGAAGAGAGTCTAAAAAGCCCCCTTTTTCCCTGTTTGCAGTACAAATAAATGAAGCTTTTATATGTTATGATTATTTTGCTCATTAGTCACTCTGGTACTTAAATAAAATCAACAAAGCCATAACCTTTCCTCTGAAGCTTTAGAATGACAAACAGGCTGATATCAATAATAATTTGATTTTGTACTTGTCAGCATTTTTATATGGCTTGATTCTCCTGTCAGCACCAACTCTCAAAGATGAATTCCAGTCAGACCTATTTTTATGAGCTGCAGAATTCTAACAACTTATAGATTTCAGAAAGTCCTTCCTCATGTTGATAAATTCATAATCTTAAAAAATAAATAGGAAACAGCCATTCATACACTGTTCTGAAAGGTTCTCTTAGCTTTTCCACTGTAAAATCCTTTTTAGAGCTTTATAATTTATAAAACTTATCCATAGTTTGCTCTGGACTGAAACTTAGCCTACAAAGTCTTTGAAGAAACCATTACAATTTATCAGATTGGACATTAGGTCTTCACAAAAACTTCCACAAAACAGCTGTAATAGTATCCTTCAAGCAGTTGTAGTCTATCACATAAATAAAAAGGTATCAAAGCCATCTTAAAAGCTCTGATTTACACATTGGACCTTAACAGTTTTAGCAACTCAAGAAATTGTTTTTATTTGTATCTTCTAACACATCATCATCTGTGATCCTGTCACATCTCACAAATCACATTTAATCAAATTTAGATGAGACAACTTCAAGGAAAATTGGTGGTGCTGCAAAAAGGTTATTCTAATAGATTGCTGTCTTCTCCCTGAGTCTGTGACTGGGGGAGGGGGTGGGGGGGGGGGCGGGGCAGTGAGAACCCTTTCTGCAATGACATTTAATACCATGCAATGTCAAGGTTTCATTTTCTAGAAGACTTGCAGATCTCAGGTCCCATCCTAAAAATTTGTGCCCCCCACCTCCCATATAGGAGCTCTCTGCCCCTCCCAGGAAACTCATTCCATTGAAGTTGTACTGCCAAGACAGTTGTCAAAATCAGTCACTGGAACTTATTTCCAAATCTCTTTACTTACAACTGCCAAGAAAGTGCAAAAAAGGCAATGCAGCTACAGTTTCCCCATAAGGGATTTGGGAAGGAAATGGTATATGTACATTTACATTAAATCAATAGACCACATAGCTGCCAGAGATGAGAGAATCACCACCCCTACAAAACCAGAGATTCACACAACAAAAAACCCCTCAATGTGGAAGTTTTAGCCCAGAATCATTAACCCTCCCCCACCTTCCCTACAGGAGTAATTCTAATGTATTCTACCATTTTAAAAGTATCAGCAGCAATATCAACAAAGTGCCATATTTTGCTTCATTTTGTGCCTTAAGCAACTATATATGAATGCAGAAGCTACGTAGCAATATATAAGAAGTGGTTGCACTTCAGAGATCCTTTCAAACAAATCTATATTCCCCTCTCAAAAGGGGCGGGGGAAGGAAATATGGAAAAGTTAAATGTCCAGTGACTCAGTCTAACAGACTTTCCTCTGTAGTTAAGGCTGTATAGAACAAGAATATTTTGTCTTCTAACAATGCAACTTCTGAGCTTCCTTAGGAAAGGTTTAGTTTTATATGGTTCTTGTAAATCTCAGACCATATACACAAAATGACCTTGTGACCGTCTATAAACTCACTAGGGGGGACCAGAAAGGTTTGGGGGAGACCTTGTTTCCCCTAGTGCCCCCCGGGATAACAAGGAAGGACGGCCACAAGTTGTTGGAGAGTAGGTTCAGATTAGACATCCGTAGGAACTACTTCACAGTTAGGGCGGCTAGGATCTGGAACCAACTTCCAAGGGAAGTGGTGCTGGCTCCTATCCTGGGGGTCTTTAAGAAGTGGCTCAATGCCTACCTGGCTGGGGTCACTTGAGCCCAGTTTCCCTCCTGCCCAGGCAGGGGGTCGGACTTGAAGATCTACAAGGTCCCTTCTGACCCTACTTCTATGATTCTATGATGATTCTATGATTCTGTATGGTGCATACAGAAAAGAAGACCACATGACTGGGGAAAGCATGCTTCCCCTTAACAAAATGTTATAATTTCTGCAATGCTCCATTTCTGCCCTAGTCTCATCTTGGAAGCACACTCAAGCAGAAAACATTATTCCAATATATCTTAATATATCCAAGATGGAAAAAAAATCTATGAGGAGAAGAATTATTTTTTTAAGTGAACTTCTAATGAAAAATTTACAGGTTTGAAGAAACAAAATACAGAATGATTGTAGAATTTCTTCCGGTCTCAGTTCCAGCTTAGTGCAATTCCAGACTCACAAAAAGTTGAGGCTTCAGAGGTATAGGTTGTAGCTATGTTGGTCTAAGGGCATAGGCAGACCAGATTCTTTAGGGAAATCTGATATATTTTATTTGACCAACTCAAATAATTGGAAAAAAATCTTCTTAGCAAGCTTTCAGATATGAATACCCTTTGCCAGGCTGAGGAAGCATCTGCAGTTGGTGTGTGCTCTTCCTGAATGGCCTTTGAGAAGGTTCTGTGAATATAGTTCCCATTTTGAAGAAAGAGAAGAAGGAGGATCTGGGAAAATTACATAAAAGTCAGTCTGACTTTGATACTTCGAATGATCGTAGAGTAGGTTTGTGAGGAAAGAGAACAGCCCCAGAGAAGTAATATGGCCCCGCCTGTATTTCAAAGAACTCCACAGGGCTCCTTCTTCACCCGGTGTTTCAGGAGGGGAAGGGGAGTCAGCTGGAACTCCAGGATAAAAGGAGACACATGGCAGGAAAAAGGGGGACACATGAAACTGGAAGCGACTGACTCGAGCAGTGAGACAGCAGGGAGAGCCAGAGGCGCTGAGGAAGCAAGGGAGACTGGGTTTAAGGGAAGCAACTGTATGGAGGGAACTTCCAGGGGAGAGAACCCTGAAGGAAAGGCTTGGAGAGAAGGTAGAAGGTACCATGAAGACCCTAATAGCAGGGCTGAAGAAAAAAGGTACCACAAAGTTGGGAATATGAGGACAGAAGACGTGCCAGTTTGTTTTTGTTCTCCTTTTCATTAGGGTAAGAGGGTAGTCACCCCAGATAGTGTGTTTGCAACTATCAGGACAGTTGGTCAGGAAAAGGACTGGCTAGGATTAATGGCAGGTCTGTGCCAGGTTCCAGCTGGGTGAGGTACAACCAGGCCCATTGGTGATATTGATTGGCCACACCTAGAGACCCACAGAGCATTTTGTACTGCTCAAAGGTAGATTGTGGAGACGACTGAATTAACACCCGGTGGAACGGGAGAGGGTGTAGGGGTTGGTGGAACCCTCACTACACTAAGACAAATTGCAAGAGCCAAAGCATCAAAACGCACACGCCCTGGCATTCTATTTTCTCCTGTAACAACAAGTTGTGGCAGATGAGATCATGGACATGTGGGAGAGTCCAGCAAGACATCGCAGTGGACTTTGGCCCGTTAGCTGAGGTGCTAAAACTGTCTTGGTGCAGAAGATAGAGTAAGAAAGGAAAAAAACCAGCTCAGACAGGTGATGAGCTCCAGAGATTGATGACACATAGAATGATAGAGACAAGCCTCTACCACAGATAGGGGCAGGACTTTGGGTTGAAAGCCTGCCATTGGACAAGTTTCTCAAGGAATCCATTGTGAAACACCTAGAGGAGAACAAAGGTGATCAGGAACAGCCATCTTGGATGCATCAAGAGCAGATTATGACTGATCAATCTGATTACTTTCTAGGATAAGATGACAGGCTCTGTGGATGAGGGAAGAGAACAGTAGCTGTGATATACCTTGACTTTAACAAGGCTTTTGAAATTGCCCCATGTTATTCCTATTAACATGTTAAGGAAATACAGATTGATGAAAGTACTACATGGTCAGATGGCTTGCTAATTGGCTGAAGGGTCATACTCAGAGGGTGGTGGTGGATGGGTCATATTCAACCTGGGGGAAGTGGGCAGCGGAGTCCCCCAGGGCTCGGTCCTTGGGCCCACACTATTCAATTTCTTTATCAGCAATGTGGACAACGGGGTGAAAAGCAACCTGTTCAAATTTGCTGATGATACCAAAATTTGGGGTGAGGTGGGCATGTTAGTGGGGAGGGAAAGACTTCAGAAAGACCTGGATAGGTTGCAAGGGTGGGCTAACAAAAACAGGATGCGTTTCAATACGGTCAAGTGCAGGGTGCTGCACTTGGGCAGTAGTAACCGGCAACACACTTATAAGATGGGAAACTCCCTTCTTGAGAGCACAGAGGCAAAAAGGAATCTTGGAGTCATCATTGACTCCAAGATGAACATGGGCCGACAATGCAAGGTCACGGTCAGCAGGGCTAACCCGACCCTATCGTGCATCCACAGGTGCATCTCAAGTAGGGCCAAGGAGGTGATCCTCCCCCTCTACATGACACTGGTCAGGCCACAGCTGGAGTACTGTGTCCAGTTCTGGGCACCCCACTTCAAGAGGGATGTGGACAACATTGAGAGGGTCCAGAGGAGGGCCACCCGCATGATCCGGGGACAGCAGGGCAGACCCTACAATGAGAGGCTAGGGGACCTGAACCTGTTCAGCCTTCATAAGAGAAGGCTGAGGGAGGACCTGGTGACCATCTATAAACTCACTGGGGGGACCAGAAGGGTTTGGGGGAGACCTTGTTTCCCCTAGCGCCCCCCGGGATAACAAGGAATAACGGCCACAAGTTGTTGGAGAGTAGGTTCAGATTAGACATCTGTAAGAACTACTTCACAGTCAAGGCGGCTAGGATCTGGAACCAACTTCCAAGGGAAGTGGTGCTGGCTCCTACCCTGGGGGTCTTTAAGAAGCGGCTCGATGCCTACCTGGCTGGGGTCACTTGAGCCCAGTTTCCCTCCTGCCCAGGCAGGGGGTCGGACTTGAGATCTACAAGGTCCCTTCTGACCCTACTTCTATGATTCTATGATGATTCTATGATTCTGTATGGTGCATACAGAAAAGAAGACCTCATGACTGGGGAAAGCATGCTTCCCCTGGCCATGTAGTTTCAGGTTAATTGAGCCCTGGTGGCTCTGTGCTAAGCATGGAGCCTCCAGGCAGGGGGATCCATGTTATTGCAGGAAGCAAGCTTTCCCCCACTGCACCTTCCCACTACACCATCTGCCATGAATAGAAACCCCAGGAGGAGAGATTGTATGACTGCCACAGGGTTGCTCTGTAATTAAAGGCTGAGAGGGCTGTTCTCAGCATGGAAGGTGGGGAGACCACTAGTGATTTTGAGGGTGGAAAGGGCTGGGACCTGTTCTGGGACCTGTGCATAATTGGATGCTGGAGGAATAAAAGCAAGGTGCATTATTTCCCCCTAGAGCAACCTGGGCAAAGCAAATCAAAGAGAAGCCTCAGTTGGAGTAGCATATCTTTGAAACATTTAGACTGTACTGGTGGTGGTTTAATAGCCCTTAACTAGTGACTGCTCTCATTTTAAATGCCTGTATGCCATTTGTAAGGTAATTTGTGCAAAGGCCTTTAAATTGACAATAGCTAGTTGAATTACACAGTAGGGGTACTCCCATTTCGACAGTGATACAGTATTATGCTTAAATATTTTGAAAGTCCAAATAATGTAAGTAACTTACAATATAAATCCTGTGATCTAAACAATGGATTGAATGAAGGACAGAGCTTTCACCTTAACTCTGAATTTCTAGGTTCCTTTAAACCAAGTACTTGCTGTTTTTATCTTTTGTTTATCAATTTTCCTTTTTTGGTGACAGTTATACAAATTGACCCCATGGCCCTTTTGGCTCAGATAAAATATATTAACTTTCATCTGATCTGATCATTCTTCTGATTTGATTACTTTTGACATATTTTCTTTTTGAATCTCATGTTACTGTTGGAAGACAATTTTACTGTTTATAATGTACTACTTAGTGTTTTCTTCTATGGTGAAAACATCACAGTTAGAGGTCTACTAAGGTCAATTTTTTCCTGCTGAAACCTCTTCAGTTCAGGAGCTTCTCATTCCATCTATTAATATTCATCTTTCAAGGGAAACTAACTTAGGAAAAAGACACAGAGTTTCCAAAAACTAACTTATGACAACAGATTCCAACAAACCTTGAAGGGCAGAATAAGGAGAATTTGCAGCTTCATTTTGTTTGTGTTATTTAAACAAAATTAACAAGACAGCTGTAACATTTTTTCAGCTCCACATATTAATGGCCTTATTAATGACTGAGATTTGTATATGACACACTTCACTGGCCTCTCCTCTTATAATTTATGTATAGTAATAGGTTTAAAATAGGTATGCATTAGAATTTTATAGCACTATATTTATAGCTAGAAATATTCCCCAACATTATCTTTTCCCTACGACCAGCGTTTCTTGAATCTTTTTAGACTTAAGGCACCCCTGAAGAGACTTGCAGAACCCCTTGGAAAATATTAGCTATTAGTTTTCACTCATTTTTGCCTACAGAAAAATACAGGAACAAATTTTCTGTTGCAAAGAACTCCGGCAGCCCACAGCTATGGATTTCTATTTGAAATCTCTGGGTTTATGTTTGCAAACCTAACAGTACTAACATAGTGTGGCACCCCGTGGCACCCTTGAAAGGATCTCAGGGCACCCTAGGGTGTGATGGCAGCTTGGCTGAGAATCACTGCTTTAGATTTATCTCCTAATTCTTAGGAATGCAGTAATATAATAATGTAATATTGGAAGACACTTCCTGGGTCATCAAATCCATTCTCCAGCTCTCTCAGTGGCAACCACTGCATATCCTTTTACCTCTGTTGTGCTCATCCATTGGCTGCGAGAGCTTATCAATGACTAGCTTTTGCTTAAATTATCCATTTTGCAAGTTGCTCAGAACCCTCAAAAATCTTTGGTGGGACCTGAGGGAGCTCAGCTGATTACAAGACAGGTTGCCAACAATATACTAAGTGTTGACATTCAGAAACTTTGCTTTTGCAGAATGAGCTCATTGCATCTGCATTCTAATGTGACCTAAAAATATAGCACAGTCCTAAACAAGGGCATCCAAACAAGAATGCAACATGCTACCATAGCACCTTAGCAGTGTCTCTAGACCAGGAGCAGGCAACATATGGCCATGTGGGCAGGATCTGGCTCACCAAAGGATTCTGCCTGGCCCAAGGTAGGTCCCTTGGTCCCTCTGCCTGGCCCAGGCCTGGAGTGCAGCCCAGGTTATGATGAAATGCGGCCAGTCCTGCTGACCCCAGGTTTGGAGATGCCACATGCCCCACCCCATCTCTGCATGTGGCTCTCCAATCAGTAGGTCCGCAGGGCAGGGTCAGCATGGCAGCCAGACTCAGATACCTGGCAGTTTCCACTGCTGCTGCCTGAGAGCAGGTGCATGCCCCACTGCCATTGGACCTGGCCCTACTGCCTGGGCACCCCAGGTCTGTCTGCCCTGCACCCAATACCAGGGGCACTGGATGGAGTGGGTGAGTGTGGCAGTCTACATGGAGACTAGCCTGGGACCCCTGCAAGTAGGGTGCACTCAGCTGGGCAGATGGGATGGGACTGCAGGCAGGGAGTCCAGGGGCCAGGTCACAGGGCTGTAACAGCATGGGGTCAGGGCCTGAGCCTGGGGCAGGCCTGAGCCTGGGGCAGAGCCACAATCCTTTCCTCACATATCCCTGCAATGGGAGCTGGATCCAAGAGGCAGTGATAGTACAGGGCTGGGGCCCAGGGCAGAGCGTCAATCTGCTTTTTACATGTCCCTGCCCATGGAACCTGTGTCCACCTTAACCTGTGGAGAGTGAGCCATGGCTCTGCTTTGGGCCTTGGCTTCACCTGCCTGCTCACCTGTGGCCCTAGCCCATCCACATGACCAAGTGTGCCCTGCCCACACGGTCCTGGGCTGGTGTTCATGGAGACCCCACTCACTCCATCCAGTGCTCCCAATGTGAGGTTTGACCTAGAAACTACTATGCAAAGCCTAAGCAAAAGTGAATGTTATGTGACAAATGCCCATCTGCAATGATAAGGAAGAGAGTCTTAGATAAAGGGGGCTTGAAAACAAAAGCAGAATCAGAGTACTAGGCCAAAGAGCTCATTAAAATACTAAAAATCACACCCCTAGGTGGGCAAAAGATATGCTAATGAAACATGTATGTATGTTAATGAGATACATAGCTAAAACACAGGTATAGAGACATGCTCAGTAAAGAACTCCTTGCGTCACTCCTTTATAGCCAATTAGCAAACAAGGATGCTTATGAAGGTTTAAAAACTCCTGTATAAAAGGGCTTAGTTTTTTGAAATCTAGTGTGCTTGTTCTGTGAAATTATTCCGCTTGCACCTTTTATTGCTAGCAATAAATCTTCTTTATACTTTCACCCCTGGTATCTTTATTGGCCTTTGCATACTGGGCATGAACCCAGACTTGAGCTGGAGCCTAACAGTTTTTGGCACCCCAGATGGGACTGCCGTAGATAAGCTTTGCCCGGACTAGCTGACGACCAGCTGATTTGCTCTTCCTTATCAAATGTCAGGCGCGCCCCGGGATTACTTTTCCCGGTGAGACTTTTGCTTCAGGAGGAGCTGGATCGCTGAGGTGGCAGTAGCCTAACGGTGCAACGCCACAGAGTGAAAGTACCAGTAACAGGCACCTGGGTGAGAGGGTAGAAAAGGCATAAGGCCTACTGTCAGTACGTCTGCCTGGGATTATTTCTGTAAGTATTCTGTCTGGCCCGAGTCCAAGACCAGTGATTTTTCCCCTGTGAGGACAAGGACTAAGAACAGATCCCTGGATCCCAGGTAAGTCGGACGGTCAGAACCGGGAAGGCAGCCCTGAGATGGGTACTATTAACAGTAAGGTTAGGAAATGTACCCCCCTCTCTTGTGTATTGGGACATTGGGCAGAGTTTGGTGGGGATCCTATGACTAAGAAGAAAGCTAAATTCTTCTGTGAAACTGCGTGGCCACGCTATCAGCTAGATGATCAAGAATATTGGCCTCGGGAGGGAAGTGTTAATTATAATACCATCTTGCAATTGATTTTGTTCTGCCGGCAGAATGGTAAATGGGAGGAATTGATGTATGCGCAAGCGTTTATGTCTCTTTGTAGAGATAAGAGGATTTTGGAGGAATGTGGATTGGGGGAGGGGGTTGGGATCTGTGAGATGGCTGTAGCTCGACCAACTGCAAATCCTGTCCTGGACTGTCCAGAGCCGGAGGCTCCCCCCCCTCTGCTGCCTTTACCTTATTCTCTTCCTCTTCCCCCTCCTCCTCCTGATTCATTTGATTCCTCGTTGGCATCTGCTCTTCCTGCTTCTTCCCCCCCCCCCCCGAGGCAGAAGATGGGAATAGTCCCTGACCCAGGGATCTGGAACAGCGCCAACCATGGCCATCAGGTGCTTGGCAATCTCCAGAATCCCCAACTTCTCCTGATATAACCCCAGGAGGTGGGTGGAGAGTACAGTTAGGAGCAGACTCCGGGGTTAAGGGAAAACATCACAGGGAATCTGATCCTGGCCGTGGGAAGGGAAATGGGGTACTTCCCCTAAGAGAACAAGTGGTACCCGGGCCTCTCGAAGATGACGGTGAGCCAACCTACCGTCGAACCTTTGTGCACGTTCCTTTCACTACATCAGATTTGTATAATTGGAAGAACAATAACCCCAGCTTGAGAGTAAATCCTGAAAAGGTACAAAACCTGTTTAAAATGATTTTCAAAACCCATAACCCAACCTGGGCAGATGTTCAGTCTCTTTTAGATATCCTGTTGACACCAGAGGAAAGGAGAATGGTAGTGAACAACGCTCGTGAGTACGTGGAAAAGGAAATTACTGCAGGGAACCTGCAAGGAAATAGAGACAATCATGTCCCCATCGAGGAGCCAGATTGGAAACCAGACCAAGATATGACCTCCATCCGTGCCTATCGAGAATATATCCTCCAAGGATTGAGAGATGCTGTGAAAAAAACTCAAAATCTCAGTAAGGTGTATGAGGTTCGACAGGAGACTAATGAGACCCCGAGTGCTTTCTTGGAAAGAATTTACACTACTTTCAGGCAATACACTCATGGGGACCCGGAGGATGCATCGAACGCTCGCATGGTAAATATGATCTTTATAGGTCAGAGTGCACCAGACATTAGAAAGAAATTGCAGAAGACAGACAGAGCAACAGGTATGCCTATTTCCCAACTAGTAGACATTGCTTACCAAGTATTTACTAACCGAGAAAGTGTTCAGGAAAAGCAACAGGACAAGAAAGAAGAGAGAAAGATGAAAATGCAGGCAGCCCTAGTGGCAGCTGCAATCACGGGAAAACCTAGAGATGAGGGATCCTGGAGACAGCCTCAGAGACGGGGTCCATTTGAGAAAGATCAATGTGCCTTTTGCAAACGAAAAGGACATTGGAAGCGGGAATGCCCTCATCGGAAAGTTGGGGAAGGTGAAAAAAAAAAAGAGGAGAGCAGTGGATTGTTCGCTTTTGGAAGGGATTCAGATTGAAGGGGACCGGAGGCCCGGGAGGGAAAGATAACCCAGATCCCAGTGTCCCCTGACGAGCCTCTGGTTAAAATGCAACTAGGGGACAGAGATGAATTGGTAGATTTTCTCGTCGATACAGGTGCTGCCCATTCTGTCTTAACTCAAAAACTGAAACCTTTAAGTAAAAAGACTGTGCCAGCGGTAGGGGTTACAAGGAAGGCAGTAACACGACCCTTCCTACAGCCAATGACCTGTAATCTTGGGCAGGCCGAAGTTACCCATCAATTCTTGTACATGCCAGACTGCCCCGTTCCCCTTTTAGGGAGAGACCTCCTTTGTAAACTGCAAGCTACGTTGTCATTCCAGGATGGGCAAATGTTTTTAACAGTGCCTCCTGAAAAGGGGTGGCATCTGCAGGCTTGCCTTCTCGGCCTTCTCCGAGAGGAAAGTACACCAGATATTCCTCAAACCCTGCTTGATGCTGTTGTTCCATGGGTATGGGCAGGTCACCGACCCGGGAAGGCTAAAAATGCTGACCCTGTGAAGATTCAACTTTTGCCAGGGGCCCAGCCTCCATGTGTGAAACAATATCCAATGCGGATGGAAGCCAGGAAAGGACTGAAGCCGTTAGTTGAACGGTTCCTGGAGTATGGCCTTCTCTGTGAATGTACATCAGTTTTTAACACACCCATCTTGCCTGTGAAGAAGCCTAAGAGTAATGAATATCGTTTCGTCCAAGACTTGAGAGCTGTAAATAAAGTGGTTGTGAGTATATACCCGGTAGTGCCTAATCCATACACCTTGCTATCTGCTTTGAACCCAGATCATAACTGGTTTACGGTTATTGATTTAAAAGATGCTTTCTTCTGTATACCAGTAGAGAGGGGATCTCAGGAAATATTTGCATTTGAATGGGAAGACCCAGATACTAGCATTAAGACTCAGTTGTGCTGGACTGTTTTACCCCAAGGATTTAAAAACAGCCCAACCCTATTCGGCACTGCATTAAGCAAGGATTTACGCAGGCTAAAACTGCCACTGTCCTGTGCTCTTTTGCAATATGTGGATGACTTGCTTTTAACAGCCACCACTGAAGCAAGCTGCCTGGAAGGAACAATTTGCCTCCTTAATTTTCTGGGTCAAGAAGGATACCGAGTATCCAGAAGAAAAATGCAGCCCATGTCCCAGAAAGTAACATACTTGGGATTTGAATTACAGCCTGGTCAGAGAGCCCTGTTGCCTGAAAGAAAAGAAGCTATATGCCGGCTGGCACCCCCAATAACAAAGAAACAACTACGAGGATTCTTAGGTACAGTAGGTTTTTGCAGGATTTGGATTCCAAATTTTGGGGTTATTGCAAAACCTCTGTATGAAGCTACACAAGGTAATGAAAAGGTGCTCGAATGGACTGAAGAGTGTGAGCAAGTATTCTGCCGGTTGAAGCAGGCTCTCATTGAAGCACCTGCCTTAGGACTACCAGACATGAGTAAGCCTTTTTCCCTTTTTGTGCATGACCGAGGTGGGGTGGCCGTGGGAGTCTTAACACAGAAATTGGGTAGCTGGCAACAACCAGTGGCATATTTTTCAAAAAAATTAGACTTTGTGTCATGTGGATGGCCTGCTTGTCTCCAGGCTGTTGCTGCTACCTGTCTGCTAATACAAGAAGCTGAAAAGTTAACCCTAGGCCATGAAATGACTGTATATGTGCCTCACGCAGTACTTACAGTCCTGGAACAGAAAGGAGGGAACTGGTTAACTCCAGGATGAATGGCTCGATATCAGGCCATCCTCCTAGATAACCCTGAAATAAAATTGGCCATTTCTCGCACTGTAAATCCAGCAACACTGTTGCCATCTATGGCTGACACACCAGATCTTGTGCATGATTGTTTGCAAACATTGGAAACTGTTTATGCTTCAAGACCAAATTTGAGAGACAGACCTCTTGAAAAAGCTGACCTGGAGTTCTACACTGATGGCAGCTCGAGTATAGAGAATGGAATTCGAAAATCCAGATACGCTATCGTGACTACACAGAATGTGATAGAAGCAGGACCTTTAAACCCATCTGTTTCAGCTCAAAAGGCTGAACTCATTGCTGTGACTCGGGTTTTGCAATTGGCAGTCAACAAAACTGTCAATATTTATACTGACTCTAAATATGTTTTTCTTATTTTACATGCTCACGGAGCGCTATGGAAAGAGTGGTGTCTACTTGATTCTAAAGGAACAGGTATTAAGCATAGCAAGCAGATAAAAGCTCTCCTCAAGGCAGTCTGGGAACCAAAGGAGGTGGCGGTAATGCATTGTAAAGCACATCAAAAAGAAAATAATCCCTCCACAAAAGGTAATCGATTTGCTGATGCTACAGCAAAGAGAGCAGCTAAAAGACCTCAGACAGACTTGCTGCCCGAAGTAAGTAATCTGTTACCTCTCCTCCCAGACTTATACCAGCCTGTGACACCACAGTATGGGGAAAGAGACAAACAATTGATAAGAGAGTTTCAAGCAAAGAAGGGGGAGCATGGGTGGCTAGTAGCAAAGGATGGCCGCATTATCATCCCAGCTGCCTGGGTTCATGTGGTAGTAAAAAGAGCTCATCATGGCACCCACTATGGACCCAGGGCCCTGGTAAGGTGGATTAGTCACTATGTAACTGGAGTGGGATTAAGAGAGGCTGCCAAGAAGGTATCAGAGACATGTGAGGTCTACCAGAGAAATAACCCAAAAGGAGGGAGAAAAGAAACTTCAGGACATCAGAGAATAGGCAATGGGCCAGGAGAAGAATGGCAGGTGGATTTTACTGAATTACCCCAGCAACAGGGGATGAGATATCTCCTTGTCTTTGTGGACACTTTCTCTAATTGGGTTGAGTGCTTCCCATGTCGGACTGCCGAAGCCCGAGAGGTGGTCAAGGCACTCCTACGAGAAATCATACCTCGCTTTGGGCTTCCAAAAGGAATAGGGTCAGACAATGGCCCACATTTCATTGCACAAATTACTCAGAAGGTTTCTGAGTTCCTGGGAATCAGCTGGCATTTACACACCCCTTGGAGACCCCAGTCCAGTGGAAAGGTGGAACGTATGAATCAGACCTTAAAAAGACACCTTGCAAAGATTTGCCAAGAAGCTCGACTCAAATGGCCAGAGGCCCTACCCTTGGCCCTGTTACGAGTAAGGGTCGCACCACATTCTAAATTGGGATTAAGCCCATTTGAGATAATGTATGGTAAGCCTTACCCTCTGAGTCTGCCCATGGGTACTGAACAACAGTTACATGTTTTAGGGGAGGGAATGATTAGAGAATATGTATGGTCCTTGGTTTCTGTTTTGTCTTCCATCCATCAGCAGGTACGGGACGTGCTGCAGACACAGGACCAGTCTCCTGCCCCAGAAAATCGATTATTACCTGGGAGTTATGCCCTTGTAAAAGATTGGAACGAGGAACCACTTTGAGCCAGATGGAAGGGCCCATATAGGGTACTTTTAATGACCCCGGCAGCAGCAAAGCTCGAAGGAATCAAGACTTGGATACATTCCAGTTGCCTAAAGCCAGTGGCTGGACCGGAACAAGAAGAAACCCCTGCAAACTCTGGGACCGGAGGCAGAGAACAGTGGAGAAGGTGGAGCCAATAAGAGACTTAAAATTCCTATTCAAAAGAAAGGAACTTTTATAATTTGTCAATCTTTGATCAAGTTTTACAAGCCTTATTATGAAATTGTTCAAGGTTTTAGTGTGGGGCGCCCTGATCTGTCCACTCCTACTTATAGGAGGGGAAAATCTTTTACAACAAAAATTTGACCCTCAGGAAAATGTCTGGATTTATCTGGCCCGGGAAATATTAAATAGAACGGACTTCTGCTTACCGGGAGGGATCAATGCTCACTTGGTTTTTACCTCATGCTTAATTGCAGTACCTACCCCTTTGAAAATTTTACAAAATTATACTATGCTGAAAGATGTAGAGAAAAAAAATACATATCAGGATATATATAAGTGGGGGACTATTGTAAAAGAGAAAAGCAGAGACATGTTTTCTGTACGGGTTCAGGCAACAGCTAATGCTTCTGAATGTTTCCTAATAGTTAATTGTACCAATAATTGTTTTAGATTGAACCAAGGTAGAAAAATCTTCTGTAATAAGACCAGTCAAATATCCTATGTATACACACATACCATCCTTCCTCGAGGATGGTTTCTGGCCTGCGGGAGAATGATATATTCATATCTTCCAGCGAATGCTACTGGGGGACCATGCACCATTGCCCGGGTAACTGCAGCTCTTCCTGACATCTGACATAATGCACACTGAACAAACCCCTCTTGGTGGGAGGTTTAAACAAGCATACACTACTCTCACTGCTAAATGTGACGAGAATGATTCCCCTGGACTATTATCTAAGGCAGAATACATAGCATTAGCTGCATCTATGGTGGGGGTTCCAGGTCTTGCTGTAAGTAATAGCAGAAATCTTAATGCAGTGGCCTGTGTTTTAGCAAAAGGACTAAATACTACATCTCGAGCGCTCTCAGCCCTGAATGCTGAACAAAAACAATTAAGGGACGCTGTCTTAGAGAATAGAGCAGCTATTGATTATCTCTTGTTACGACACAATCTGGGGTGTGAAACCTTAAAAGGAATGTGTTGCTTCAACCTCACTGATAATTCTGTGCTAATTGAAGACAAAATTGGTGCCTTACAACAATTGACACAGACGTTGAAAGAATCATCTGGTTTAGACTTTTCCTGGTTAACTTCCTGGCTTCCCAGTTTTGGATGGTTGAAACAGTTATTTTGTATGGTTGTTCTATTTTGTTTTATAGGGATTATGGTTTGTTTCTGTATCCAATGTTTACCTGTTATTTTATCTATCTTCAGGCCTAAGTTAAATCAAATGATTCTGCAAACAAAGAAAGCTGAGGATACTAGATTTGTGTTAAGTCAAATTGAATGGAACAATTATAATAAAAATAATTAAAAATGTTCCAGAGGGGGGAATGTGAGGTTTGACCTAGAAACTACTATGCAAAGCCTAAGCAAAAGTGAATGTTATGTGACGAATACCCATCTGCAATGATAAGGAAGAGACAGTCTTAGATAAAGGGGGCTTGAAAACAAAAGCAGAATCAGAGCACTAGGCCAAAGAGCTCATTAAAATACTAAAAATCACACCCCTAGGTGGGCAAAAGATATGCTAATGAAACATGTATGTATGTTAATGAGATACATAGCTAAAACACAGGTATAGAGACATGCTCAGTAAAGAACTCCTTGCGTCACTCCTTTATAGCCAATTAGCAAACAAGGATGCTTATGAAGGTTTAAAAACTCCTGTATAAAAGGGCTTAGTTTTTTGAAATCTAGTGTGCTTGTTCTGTGAAATTATTCCGCTTGCACCTTTTATTGCTAGCAATAAATCTTCTTTATACTTTCACCCCTGGTATCTTTATTGGCCTTTGCATACCGGGCACGAACCCGGACTTGAGCTGGGGCCTAACACCAACAGCGTGTGTGGGGTGAACGGGCCATGGACAGATAGGATCCATTGCCCGCCCCCCGTTCCCTTTCCCCCTGCTGCGCTGGTCCAGGTCAGCACCACCACCCCCTGTGCCAGGCCAGAAACACCCCTCCCAGCCTGCAACAGCTCACCAAAACTTCTTAAGTGGCTCTCCAGCCCAAATAGTTGTCCACCCCTGCTCTAGACAGCTGTTTACCTTTAAAATACACAATACCAAAGATACAGCTGAAAAGAACTAATACAATATATAGTTTCAAAGAAAATACTAACGAACCAGTATTTTTTAATCTTAGTGCAAAGCACATAATCATAATATTCATTTATACTAATAATGTCAAATAGACAGTAGAGAATAGGGCTACCTGAACAATTTGAAAAAAAATGGTAAGTTCTGCCGTTGGTATTATTTCTCAAACAATGATCTGCAAACTGATTTATTTACTTTTACAAATGTATCTTTTATTTAAAATTGTTTTATAAAATAGTGCACACACATTTCAAATTTTGGGTTTTGTAAACAATTCATATCCAATAATACTTGTTATGATCGGCTACCTTAGTCACATATCTGTTCCTTGACATTGGTTAAACGATTTCAAGAGGACATTTCAATATACTACCAATGTGAGTAAGAGTCACAAGATTTTTGCTTTTTGTTTAATATTTCTCTCAGACAGAAACATTCATATGAATTTATGTGGAAAATGGAAATAGGTGATCAAAACAAAGGTAGTAACGTGTGTCTTGTATTTAGTCAAGTGTTCTTGAATAATTTTGCACTGTTCTCCTTAGCACTACGAAAATATTTTATACTCCTCAAGTGCTAGGAACTTAACCAGCCTAAAGCTTGAATGAAGACATCTGCCCTCATTATGGTCAAGTAATTAGTTTTTGAAGTTATGCATCTGTTTAGTTTTGGAAAGCACAATACATTCTAGGTTTTTTGTGGACATTATTGCCTCAGTAGAAAGAATTTCAATCTCCACGTAATACATCATCCTTCTGGTCTTGAAAAAATCCAGTACTAAACACATGGATGTGCCAGCTAAAATTATTATTGATTAGCTCAATATATTTATGGTAGCGAGCTCATGCTAATGTTACAGCATGAGGGGTTTTCAGACTAAATGAGAGACTTCAAATTTTAACCTCCTGCTGTCTTTCTTGATTATACCCTTTTTAAAAATAGGTGGTTTATAAAAGCAAACCCCAATTCTCTTTGATTCAAAATCCCAGCAGGCAACATTACATGAGAAGCTTTACTGCATGGTTGCCTAATTTACTGAGCGGTAACTGTATACGTCTACACATGCACACACACTGTACACAGTAAAAATCTCTAATCATGATTAAATTTGCTACCTGCAAATGCAGGTAGCATATTTAAGTGCAATTAGTAACTGTGCAGTAGTGCATATGTAGATGCAACCTAGCAGCAAATTTGCTGCTGGGTCTGCCCGGCCACTAGGGGGCTGGTTTGAGGCCAGCCCCAGGGCTGCAGCCTTGGACCTTCTCCTGCTCCAGGGTTGGGCTGCCTCTGTGGCAGCCCCTGTCTGCGGCTATAAAAGCCTGCAGCCAATTGGTGTCCTGGGGCACGTATCACAGGCAGCCTGAGGGCAGTGCAGGCCCTGTGCATTCCCCTGGGCAAGCCACAGCTGAGCTGTGCCTGCCTTTCTGGAGCCCTGTGCTGCTGCTTGCTCCTGCATAGTATTGTGCCTACCAGGGCACTGCTGTCAGGCCAGGTGGGTGCAGGACAGCTGCTACAGGATGCTGCAGCCTCTGACCAGCCTGTCAGCACCCCAGGGCTGCCTGCTAGCTGCTTCTGGCATCAGGGCCAGGGCCATCTGCCTGATGCAGACCCCCAGCATCCTGCCCTGTGCCTGCAGTTGCTGTGGGGCATAGCCTCTGCGCTGCAGCTGCCAGTCCTGTTCTGTGCCCTTGCTCTGGGCACTGCTAGCAGCTGACCAGGGCTGTCAACAGTGGGACAGCCATACAGAGTCCCGGAGAGCTAGCACAGGACCCAGGATGGCTTCCTCCTTCCAGTCCAAACCCAGAACCACCCATGTGCTCTCCATCAGGGGCCCCAACTGGATCCAGGAGGAGGTTGATGACCTCGCGGCACTCTGGGGTGACACAGAGGTACAGTGCCAATTTGAGTGGGGCAGGCACTCAAACATCCACATTTAGGAGGCCTTGTCCAGTGGGATGTGGGAGCAAGGGTGCTCCCAGTCAGCATGGCAGTGCTGCATAAAGGTCAAAGCCTTGCAGGCAGAGTGGGTGGCTGAGACTGACCACAATCATCAGTCCGGTCATGCCCACAAGACCATGCCCTTTGTGTGGCAGCTGACCCACATTTTGGTGCCCTGGGACCCAGACTGTAATCATGCAGTTTTTATCAGCACAGGTAGCCTGCTCAAGCCCTCGCCCCACTCTGTCCTGACCCGTCCAGTGTCTTATCACTGGAGGTGGGACCCTCAGGCATTCAGCATCCCATCCCACCCAGCTTCCCAGTTGCACAGTCTACCAGCAGCTCAGGGAGCCCTGGCCAGTGCCTGCCTTAGCAGCTGCATAGCCTCAGATCCTACTATGAGGAATGGCCAGTGTCAACGGTGCCAGTTCCTCCTTGGGGAGGGGCGGGGGACCTGGCCAGGTGCCTGCACACTGCATGCCATGGGACCAGGACAATGGTGACAGCTGGATGCCATCACTGACAGGGAGGACCATGCCCTGCTGTGGGTCTGATTCTGGCTCTGACCTAGGTTTGGGGCTGGAGTGGGAGCTGCAACAGCCACCTGCCTCCCTACCTGCCAAAGCTGAGGAAGGATTCTCCACCCCACCTCCTCTCCCCACTACACAGTGCACATGGGGGGGCTAGTCTTACATCCAAGGCACTGGGGTATGTGCTGCCTCATGGGGGATGAGGCCCCTCACAGCTGCACCTCTCTGAAATCCACATTCTGCCCACCTTGCCCCAGCACCAGTGCTCAAGCCCCTCTTGTGGTCAGGCAGCAAAAGTAAGGATGAGGGCTCTGAAGAAGAAGGGGGAAGGCAGTGGCTCCCAGACATGCCTCCCTTTCCCCCAGGTCACGCACATGCTGCTGCTTCATGGAGCTCAGGGGAGACCCCATCCCCCTCACCTGGCAGTGGTTGTCAGAAGCTGCCTCCTCCCCCCTCTTTCCCCCCGCAAGCACTCACTGTCCCGGGCAGCCATGGCTTTGCCTTGAGCAGGAGGAGAACAAGGAGCCTGGCCCAGAAACCACCCAGCCCTGGGCAGCCAGGTAGGTTAGGCAGCTGCCTCCCAGGCTGGGGTTGAAGGCCAGGAGCCGAAGGGCTCTGCACAGCCAGTTGCAGGCACTGCCAGGCTAGCCCTGCCTACTGCAACTGGCATGGGCAGTTTTACATGTGCTCCAGGAGTTCGGGGGGGCGCTTTAATTAGAACGGCTCCAGGAGCTGCTATAATAAAAATGCCGCTGTCTCCTGTATCAGTGTCCCTACACTTAGAAACGTTTCTAAATATACTAAATATCATTTATTGGATGTGTATTGGTGATATGGCTGGTTAATAATTGACTATCGGTATCGGCCAAGAAAATCTTAATCGGTGCACCCAGCTTAGCCACCAGCTGAGCCAGCCCTGCCATGTGATAAACTCCATTCTGGGAGGGAGGGCCTTCCCCACTGCCTGGCCCACCCACACTCTCATGGGCTCCCCCCCCATTCAGAGAGGCAGGATACAGTGCAAAAAATTATTAATCAGTCCATGCCCACATCCATGGGCCTCCCACCTCAAAGAAGGCATCAATACTGGGGCAATGCCCTTGTTGGCAGTAGAGGGTAGGGACATATAGTGCTGCCACAGGTAGCCCTCCAGAGAGAAGTGGAGGCTGTGGGGAAGCCCTGGCTTGCCCCCAAGCTGTTGTAGCTCACAGTCCCATACCAGATGTGCAGGTATGCCTGGGGCACTATGAGGATCAACAGTAGCAGGACATAGTGGGTCAGGCACCCCTCCACCTGCATAAACATCTCAGCATGAACCTCCTGGGTAACACACAACAGGGTCATGGTTGTGGCACAGGTGCAGTGTGGGGTGGGGGCTAGCCCCAGGGCACCTCCTTGGAGAGAACCCTATGATGGAAGGTGGAGGCACATCCAGCTCCTCACTCCAGTTGTCCAGGAGCCCCATACACCCATGGGCTGGGCATCAGCACAGCAGAGTGTTTAGCTTGCAGGGGGATGGGGGGGCAGTGGGGTCTGGAGCAATGGCAGCAGGTGCTGCTGGGAGCCTGGCCTTTCTCTCTCTGAGAATAGGCTGGGGGAGGCAGACTTCCTGTGGCCAGCACCCAGTGGGCCGGTGGCCCCAGAGGAGCAAGCAGGAATGGGGTCTCAGCCAGTGGCTACCTGCCCTCCCAACTTACCATGGCCCCTGGGTACCTGTGCATGACTGATTCCCAGTCTAAGGCCAGGCAGCTCATGGCCCCTGGTGCAGAGCATATCTGAAATGTTGCAAACTCTTACAAAAGGCTTCTGTCTCCTTGCTCTGCAGGCCCAGCACTTGGATGTGGGGGAGAGGCTGGAGTGGTCAGTGGGGATGCCGGGTTAGGGATATCGCCATCCACCACTAGGGCCTCCAGATGTTCAAGAGGAGGTTAGATAAGCATCTAGATGGGGTCATCTAGACTCAGCACTCTTTCCTGCTTATGCAGGGGGTCGGACTCAATGATCTATTGAGGTCCCTTCTGACCCTAACATCTATGAATCTATGAATCTATGTGCCAACTGCACCACAGGTGCATGCAAGACTGGACCCTCCTCCTCTAGGAGTTGGTGGTAGTGGCTGCGTAGCTGGAGGAGACTGGATGGGCCTGATGTGAGGAGGATGGGGCTCACCAGGACAGGTAGTGGGCAGAGGACTTGGTGTTCTGGGGTGAGTTCCTGGCCCTGGAGTGGGAGTGGATCCAAGTCCTGTGGGAGCAGACTATCATCCTGGGCTGGGATGCAGGCAATGGAGGATGACCATTGAACCCTGGGTGGAGGTCCTCTGCTGCTTCCTGCCTGCAGGAGACCCTGGCCTGGGTCTCCTGCCACCTGCCTGGGCCCAGGCCCACCGCTCACCCCAGATCCACATGGACATGGTGCCAGAGCCTGAAGAAGCACCAGGACTAGACATCAACCTTGCTGGGCCTGGGTTCTGCCAGCTGGAGGGGGAGTTGCTCACCTCTGATGAGCCCCAGGTGCCATCTTCCTTGAGCGAGCCCCCTCCCCATTTTAGCAGCCACAGCATGTGGACCCATGGGGGAATAGCCAGAGGCTGGGGTGCTCATCTCCTGGCCTCAGGCTCTACCCTCTAGGTGGCCGACCCCATAGCTCCCCATTCCATGACACCAAAACAAAGGCTTTGTAAATAGTTTCACACAGTCTAGAGGGATTTTTATTGTTGGTGCATAGGAATTGTGTTGGAGGGGCTCTGTTTGTTGAGGGGGAGGGGGAGGGGGAGGGATGGGGGTGTGTGCTGCGAGGGCAATAAAGACTTCTTATCTGGATATGTGCCTGCCATGAGAGTGGTGCTGGGTGTGGGCAGAGGGTAGGAGGTCTGTGAGTGGCAGGAAAGGCAGGCTAGAGTGGGGAGTGCTGCAGGAGGTGTTCTGCTAGAGCCTCTTGCACCTGGTGCTCTGGCCCCCATGGGCAGGTGCCCAGCTCTCTTGAAGCCTCTACAGGGGCACCCACTGCTGCTGCTGCCACCACAAGAGATGCTTCCACTGCCAGGCTGCTTTCACATGCTGTGCTTCCTCTACATGGGCCTTGCAGAACAGCTCTCCCTGGACTATGCAGATATTATGCAGGTTGCAATGATGACCCAAGGGAAGTTTTTCTTGGCAACCTTGAGGTGGGCAGCAAGGGAGTGCCAGCAGTCCTTGAGGTGATCGAATGTGCACTCGACGTGGGTTTGGCCCAGGGACCAGTTAAAGCGGACCTGGTGGAGGTCCAGGTGACTGGTGTAGGGCTTCATCAGCCAGGGCAGGGTTGGCAGGGTCCTTGATGAGCAGAGGCAGGATAACCATGGTGCCCAGCTGCAGGTCCAGCAGCTTCAGTGAAAAGCACCCACTCAACACCAGTTCCACCAGGCTGGAGTTGCAAAAGATACAGGCGTCATGCATGCTTCCCACCCAGCTGGTGCTCACTTGCATGAACACGTCCCAGTTTTCCACAATGGCTTGCAGGACTATGGAGTGGAATCCCCAGCTGCTATATTAGGGGTGGTCTCCATGGGATGGGAAGGTGACCAGTTATGTGAGTCCCATCCAGGCCCCAATACACTGGGGGAACTCCAGTGCATGAAACCTTGTCACCACTGCCTGGGGGTCATGGACACAGAGGAAGGTGTCTGCCATAATGTCCTGGAAGGCACCACACACCTCCAGGATGGCCTTGCTGGTCGTGGCCTCTCCCATGCTGAACAGGTGGCCTATGTACCGGAGGCTGGTGGGCATGGTGCAGTGCCAGGGCCAAGCAGGTGTCAGTGGGGAAGACCAGGTGCATGTCATGGTCCTGCTACTCCAGGTGGGGCCAGAGCTTGTGGAGCAGGTCCTAGAAGCTAGCCCAGGTCATCCAGAAGCCATCCACACAGGTGTGCTGGATGAGGTGCTATCACCAATGCTGGCTGGCATGGCAGGGTTGGAGGTCCAGGAGGGTGATATCAGTCCTAGTGGCGGCATCCTGGAGCTGCTCATCAGCATCCCTGGTGGTGGCAGCTGTGTGTCCCTGGGAGGGCATGCTGCAGGTGGACAGGTGGTTACTGGTCCTGGGGGAGCCAGGTGGGGCAAGATATCCATGGGGCCAGGTGATGGTCAGTGCAGCAGGCCAGCAGGGTGATCGTGGCAGCCAGCAAGATCCCAAGATGCTAGTGCAGGGGGCCACAGTGATAACAGACAAAACTGATGCACACTGCCTCTGTGCTTGCCACACTGCTCCTAAACAAAGAAAGAGGCTCCCCACAGAGTGGAGAATGAGGCTGGGTTTCAAAGGGGGCTCCCAGGCTGCTGGCAGCTACAGCCAGAGCCTGGAGCACCCCACGGTGGCAGCAGGGGTGCATTGTAGGGCTGCAGGGATCTGGGAGCAAATTTTCTCTCTAATCCCTGCATGTGTAGACACTTACCCAAAAGTGCAGCAGTTTACTGCACAGAAAATCTAAGCTGGAGTAAATGCATGTGTAGACACACCCAGTAAAATCAATTAATGACAAGATCCAATAAAAGGCATAAGTGCCTACAAGTCAGGTATCACCATATCTATGCTTTTGGTGCCTGTCCCTCACAGCGGAATTCAAAATCTCTACTATACTCCTTCAGTGTATGATGAGTGTTAAGCACCTAAGAAAAGACAATCCCAAACACCCACCCAGTGAGCAGTAAGTTGCCATATTTACCTCATAGGTGCAAAGGTACATCTGAAACCCTGCCCTTCCCCGAATATAGGGACCTACATCTCTTCTTTCAGAAAGTTGGGCAGTGTTCACTGTTAATTTTAAAGCAGCATTGGTAGCTGTGCCTAATTGTGTTATCATAGCCTAGTAATCAGAGTAATTGCCTAAGCAATGAGAAATCTGAATTCTGTGCCCTCTGCCTCTCCTTTCTGTCTCCCCAACAAAAGACTATAGGCTATTCTGGGTGGAAGCTCTCTGCTTTTTCTTGTTGAAACAGTGTTACTGTGCAGAAAGAAACACAAGGATCCATGATCCCAGAAAAAGACCGCAAGAGTAAGCATTTAAGTCTGTATTTTAGAGATTAGATTCATTATTCCAATGAATTTAACTTTTTACTATACAATGCAAAAACCCTCCTGGGATGAAAGACTGGAACCCAAAACTCCCCCCACCCAGCTGAATACCTTAACAGAGTTACGCTCTGTTTGCCACACTCTTATCTCTTGAACATTACAGTTCTCAAGTGATGGTAATTAAAGTAGATTGCCGACTAGAGGTTGCCGACCAAGCCCTCAAAAGGGCTTGGTTTCTGGGTCTAAGCTTTTTTTACATTGCTAAAATGACCATTAGGCAGGTGTGGGGGCCTACCCACTCAGTTCTGGGCATTCACACAAATAGCTGCAGGCAATCAGGGAACTTTCATGTCAAAGTAAGGGGGTGCCTTGCGAGTTAGACACTTCCAGAGGTTAAACATTTACTAAAAGGCAGTCCTTTGGGTCACAATTTTGGAATTGTGGACAGTATTTAAGTGGACTTTAAGTGGCTAAGACCCAGTCGTTTTGGGCCTAACCCTGGAAAATCTTCCAGTCCAATGAGCTTTGGATCAGTCTAAGAGCAAAATTTCTTTGGGACAGAGGTTATATCTTCATATAACACTGTGCCACACTGCTGTATAAATATCACATAAATATCAATCATAATTGTACATTTTCTTTGTCTGCATTAACTCTGTAGCTCCTAGTACATACACTGAACATCAATGGCTGTTTTGTATTCTTTAGGAATATTAAGAAGCATCTAATATATATTGCACAGTTCTATCATTGCAGTGGGAACTTAAGGGAGAGCTGTGTATCACAGCTACAACACAAAGCACACTCTTTTGTTAAAAGCCATATAAATTTTAAATTTAGCCAGAACTTTGAGCATGAAAACAAAAATTTAGATATTAAATAGATTTTCTAGTATGTACAGTTGGCACGGGGCTATTCATATGGAACCATGTACAGGGTTAGAACCTACATTTCCATGGGCCTCAGTGTGGTTAACCAACAACTGACTTTTTGATCTTCATTCCTTAGCATAATGCTACAATATCAGGTTTAGAAATACATCAGGGATAAAGTCCAAAAAGTCCTGCTTGAAACTATTGTTGTAGAATTTAAAGATTTAGAATGTAAGCATCTGAATTAATATTACTGGATTATGTCCTTTAAAAAAATTACGTATGTTCATTATAAGCAAAGAAACATAGTTTAATGAATTCTCTCTCTTCTCTTTCCTATTTGTCATTATCTGCTGCCTCTCATCCCAAATCGTTAAAACAAACTGCACACAGGAATAATGAAATGCAGCTACACTGGGTAGACTGACAGACAAGCACGCAAACAGTATATAGTATACGGCAATGTTTAGAAAAGGCAAATAATAGCTAGAAGCCACCAAGGAAAATGTTTACTGTTATAAAAGTTTTACTGGATTAATAATGTTGTGATCTACAGGCAGTGGAACAGGATACTACCTAAAATCGCAGATAATTTAATAGGCTAATAACTGACCTTACCAAAATTATTAAAAAGTTACCAGGAGACTTGTGAAGTGCTAGTCAATAATAGCCACATGATCAAGTTAACTAAACTAGCTTTTGATTTTTTATTCTATCTACCTATTGTCCCATTCTCAGCTTTTAATAGGTACTTTATAAAAAGACCAAATCACATGCAGTTTTAAACCGTTATAACTATCTAATTTAGAAAGAAAGCTTTTTTTACATTTGCTAAAATATAATATTTCATTTTAGTTGTTACAATGATTCATTCAAATTTAGTAATAGCCTTTAGTGTTCAGTTCAATAAAACACATAGTTATTATAAAATAAAACAATTTGCAAATGTCTTTACCCAAGAATTGTATTAAACTAGTCCTGGGAGTTCACCAACTTACACTCAGTGCACTGTTTCCGTGGAATTATATTTTATTTAACCTGCTCAGATTTCATTTTTTTAAAACCTCAATTCTTAACTCTGCTTGCTTCCTTTGCCTACCAGGCCTGCTGTCTCCCCAAGTTTACTTTTTTAAATTTTTCCTTAGATTTTTATCACATATTTGAGTGTCTGTTCAAGCAACCAAATTGTGAATGCTACACCAACTTCCACTTCAGCTTAGTGTACTGTGAGCTGAGAATTTCATACCATCTTAGCTGGGTTGTCTCTTCAGTTAGGCTGAAAAGTGACACCATTTTAAAGACTTAAAATAATGCTAAACAGGTGCCCTTCGTAGAGAAACTCTCACATCCTCTAGCTACAGTACTCATAAAGATGACCAGGTTACTAAAAAAATTGGATATTTATAGCCTTATTTCAATGTATTGAACACCTGCAACCCTCCATCATTTGCAACTGCATGTGAACTACAGGAGAGAAACAACTTTGAAAACTAAGTCAGCTGTTCCTTTATTATCGTATTTATTTTAGAATGGAATTTATGATAGTCACTAAACTTAGAAAGGAAAATACCACAACAAATAATAATAATTGCCCATTTTCTAGCAATGGCCACTGCACATTAACACATACGCACAAAACAGAATTAAAGTTGTGTGTGTGTGTGTGTGTGTGTGTGTGTGTGTGTGAGAGAGAGAGAGAGAGAGAGAGAGAGAAAGAGAGAGATCCAGTTCCATCTTCAAAAGTATTACATGCATCTGCACTGTGTATGTGGTCTTCTGTCTATTTAATAGTTATATTTGTTTTTGCTTCGATTTAAAATCTGAATAATATAGTATTAGCCCCCTTGCATTTTAGTAAAGCTTCTGGTTTCTCTTTAATTGGATAAAAATTTGTTATGTTATATGCACTCATGTGTCAGACCATCTACACCCTTTTTTAAATTTCTAGATCTGTCCATGATTATGGGCATGAAAGCATCATAGCCTCCTGGCTCAAGGCAAAGGCAAGTTCCCCAGCCAGTGGGCAATAGGAGGCTGCTCCTTGGGTTAGCCCCACTCCCAGGGAAGCTCAGTCTCTAACACCTGGCCCCTTCCCAGGGGTCCTTATAGTGGTGGCAGGAATTCTTGCTAATCCTAACCCTTTCCCTTGCTGGCCCATGCTACCAAACAGCTGATCATAGTAGCTGGGCTGTGACAGCGGTGACAGAGGTGTGGCCTGCTCTGCTGATCGGTGGACCCAGGCCTGAAGCTGGCTCTTGAAGCAGCTGCAGCACTAGCAGGTCCCAGCCAGGCTCCCTGACAGCTCACCATGGAGGGAGGAGAGGTAGAAGAGGACTGTGGGATGGTGGGTTTCTTCCAAGAGACTTAGCATTACAAAACATAGCCAGCCAGAACAAAAAAAAGAACAAAAGAAGTTGAAGGCAGATGGTCATTACTAGTTATAGAGATGTTCTGATGTGTCATCTGCAAACCAGCCTATTTAAGTCTCCCCTAACTACCAGGTACAACAGTTATAAAAAGCTGGATACTTATGACTCACAGTGCAGGCAAGTTTTTGGGAAAGCCAGGTAAGTCTGTACCTACTCCATCACTAGAGTGAATTAAAACAACCTAGAAACCTTTCTAACTTTTGCCAGCTTCTTATGGTTCTTAAGGAAGTCAACCAGTTTTGCCATAGTGAAATTGCGATCCTATTGATGGGGGAGTAGAAAACAAATGAAGGTTTGTAAAGCAAATCTAATGAAAGCTTTTAATGATGCAATGTCCCTCACATCTTCTAACAGTCATATGTGATATCATTTTACAACATAGGATCCATGGCCTGCTACCATCTATACTACATTTTTGATGGGTAAATCACAGTCTCCTTGTGATGACAACAAGCTATCGGGCAAGGCCACAACCATTGCTTGTTGCCAGAACATTTTTCTTACAATTTTAGAAAGATCAGGTGCACTGTGGGTAAATAAATCAAGCAACTTTTAGCTAACTAGCTTGAATATTTGGGGTAGATTCAATCAACTCCGGTATCATGTTTTGTGATTATTCGGGGTGAGGGGGAGGATTGAAATCATCAGTTTAAATAACAAAACGAACATTTTCACAATTGTCCAAATGCTGAAATCATTTGAATAATGTGATGACAACTTTCTGTATTTTATAAAATTGCTCCAGGTTCATCAGTTGGTGAAGATGATAAAAACATTTGATAAAAAAATTATTTTGCAACTTTCTACCACCTGTTTGCTGGTCACCCAATTTACTTCATGTAAAGCACCAGACACCTGTACCAATACTTTATGGATACTCACACTAGTGTGATCTATTGCTATAGTTATTCACATGACACAGGGAAATCTATCATCTTTCAGTTGACAGCACTGCATTGTCTTCAAAACTGTGTGAAATCTTAGGGAAATGGTCACATAAATTAATTAGAAATGCAATTGACACTGTCTGCGCAGATCACACTGGGTCTGTTTGACCTGGCAGCATGGCAGGGATCATGTCTTCACACAGGTAACCTGTTCTTGAACTGATTCCCCAACTTATTAAGTAAATACAGGATTTTTTTCCCCACTGTCAAGCATGCATGTTTGTTTTCCATACTTTTCTAATGTAGTAATTGGGACTGTTTTGCAAGAATATTCAAATTCCTATTAATGCTTATTTTCTATCACATTTTGGAATCAGTTGCTAAAAGGATAATGTCACACAATCTACTTTTCCATACCTTCTTTTTGCAAGGTTTTCTTCTATTGAGTCACATTTAAGAGCAATTTTTTTATGCATTAGTTCCAGTACTCATTGTCTATAATTTCTTTGTGAAACAGAAATGAACATTTTAGTTGAATAAGTTATGCTTTTTAAAGGAATATGCAGTAATTATATCAGAGCTAGATCTTAAATCAGATTTAGGTGATTTCTTGTGAATTAAAGTGGTCTAATTTCTTGGGCAGTACTTGTGATTCATTTATTTGTGAATCCTCAGGTAAGGCAGTTTTATAAGCAAGTATGTTTGTGTGAATCAAAAGAATTGTAAAGCATATGGTTAAACAGAAGCAATATTATGTGCACTACCATCTGGTGCCTTGCAAAAAATGGTGTAGGAGTTTTAAAGACAGTAGCATAGAAAAATTAGATCTGGAAGGGATCTCAGGAGATCATCCAAGTCAGGCTCAAGGCAGAAACATCCATGTCTAAACCATCTCATCCCAGTGTTTGTCTAACATGTTCTTGTAAAATTCCAATGATGTTGGAGTTATAAAACTCCAACACTTCTATAAGTAATCTGTTCAATTGCATAGCCTCACTCCTAATTAAAAAATGTTTCCTAATAACCAACATTAATCTTCTGTGTTGCAATGTAAAACTATTACTTCTTGTCCTGTGCCCTGCAGCCACAGAAGAAATAGCCTATTATAGCCTGGTTGCA
Organism: Alligator mississippiensis; assembly: GCF_030867095.1. NCBI lineage: Eukaryota > Metazoa > Chordata > Crocodylia > Alligatoridae > Alligator > Alligator mississippiensis. The sequence goes on from NC_081825.1 coordinate 116,853,609, forward strand.
ACAGATCTTCACACATTTGAAGACTATTATCAAACACCCTTCAGTCTTCTCTTCTCTGCACTGAATAATTCCAGTTCTTCCAAAACTTCCTTGTAAGCTATGATTCAAAAAGACATTGACTTATTTTTGTTACTTTGCTGGATTCTCCCATTTATCTACACCTTTATTGAATCAATGTGTTGCAAACTGGACACGATGCTCCAGGTGAGGTCTCAACAGTCTAAAACCAGATCCCAGACGTTAGATTGGTTCATTATATAGAATGTGTCTGCCATGAAATTTAGATCTATATCAGAATCCAGATTTCTACATTGTTCAAAACTGTTCGGATGAGAGATTTTGGCTCTGACTCATCTTTAATTAAAACAGGAGTTTTCTGCTACAAAGTGAATCCAATCTCCTGTGTCAGCTTCCTATTATATAAGTTTAGATGGGATATCAAAAAGTAAAGTGTAAATTAAGTTAATTAAAATTAAATTAGCTTTCGTCCAACAGTCTCTGCTCTACTTATTATGATGTACTGATCAAAGTTACTTACTGCTTTGAATTGTACTCATGAAATATGAGTTCACATCTGGAAAGTTTAGAATTAGCCAAAATGTGTATGGTTGCATGCACCTCTGCCTTTAGATCAAAGAAGAAAGGCAAGTAATTTTTTACATTAATTGCTCGACTCAGGCTACAAAAAAGTTTTGTAAAAGGATCTAGGCCTAAAAAAAAGCTCTTTTCCTGCAAGTAATGTCACTGAATGTAATGATATTTCTTGTGTAACCACTATGTAATGTAAGGGTTTCAGAACTGGACTCTTGAGTTTTGTTTCTTTCTTTATTTCTTGCATGACAATTCATTTGTCCCTAGCATTTCATCTAGCCACTGTATTTATGGATTTGATCCAAGGAGATCAGTAATCCAGCCAGTTAATTTAAATCATGATGAACTTCCCTCCTTATTAGCAGGGCTTTATAAAGCAGGGCTTTTTAAATATTAATAAACTATGAAGCCTGTAGTAGAAGCAGCTATTACCATAAGCAGTTATTCAGTCATCTTTATTGCTGCCATCCTTTTGAAAAATATTGCTGACTTATTTTCAACAAAATGAGTCAAACCTTAGATTATTTCTGAATAGGAAACATCAATCAATTCTATGTATTTTTCAGTTGTAACTACAATTTAAATACATCAGTTCCATTGTTAATTTAAGGCAGTTAGCTAGCCAACCAGCAGTTACTAACTGAGCTCTGTGACCTAATGGCACCTTGCTTAATTATATTCCTGATAGCAAGCTGAAGATACAATTATAAATGTAAGTGCAATATAAGGAGCTAGCAGGCTTCTTTCCCACCATCTTTTAAACTGGAAAATAATTAGATTCAAGATACTGTCAAACAGCATACCGTGCAACAGATTTAAAAAGTATTACATTATATATAACCAAGATTATCCTACTAGCTATGGAAAAATGTCTTCAATTTCTAACGTCTTAAAAAATCATTTTAGATGAGCAATTTTAGTAATAGCTTCAGGGAAGTGTCACTGGTTTGGGGAATGCTACTATCATTACTGAAAAAGAGATATATGTTTGAAATAGTGTCTCAGAACTGGTCAGGAAAGAAATATAAGAAGATGTGATAAACAAAGAAGTCTCATCATAAGCACTTGGGCTTCACAGCTTTTCTGTCTCCTGAGGGAAGATAGGCTGTAAGACGTTCATTCGAATTTGCACTAACAGGTGGACTGCCATGACAGATAATGTTTGAGGTGGCTTCTCTTTATTCCCTTTCAATCACAATAGGCTGGCTGTAGGTAATGGGCATTTAAGCAAACTGTAGGAAAACAAGTAGGTAATCATGCTTGGAGAAGGTCCAACAATGCACAAAGTAATGGAAAAGTTACAACCAAAAGGAAAGGAAAAAATGTATTGTCAAAGAGATCCTCAGCTAGTGTCAGTTAAGAAAAGGTCAAGACTCCACCTGAGCTTAGCAATCTATTGGGCTATATTAAGGCACGGCAGTATCTGTAGCCAGCTGCACATAAGGGAGCGATATGCCTACCACTGCATCCAGGTATAGCTAGGTTGACTGGAGACGGTACAAGGCTTGAATCCACACCTCTGAAATCTTTTCAAGACATGTTCAGCACTGTCCCCACACTCTTGGCTTAAATTGCCTCTGTGAAAACCATTATACTAAAATCATTAAATCAGTGAAACTATGCCAAATTACATCTGCTGAGTTACAGACTGTATCTGTTGAAATTTGCAGAAAAGAGGTTATCTGGTTATTGGCATCCAATAGCACTATTAAGTACAAGCATTTACATAGAAAAGACAGCATACACATGCTTAAGTAGCATCGTTACCCAGGCTTAGAAATATGCTAGGAAAGAATACATGCTAAACTTCCATAGTAATTTAGAGGCAAAGGATTTAAAGGAACAATTACGTATTACTAAGTCTCAGCCAAATGCTGTATATTATATCCAGAATTATGTGTGATCCTCCAGAGTGTGCATACAGTAGATAATGTATGTAGACTGAAAAGAAATCTCCCTTGTATCTTGTTTCCTGTTGCATGAGTCAAGAACAGACAGGCTACTGTAACCAAAGATTCTCTTAGGGAACTTAAGAGTGGGTTTTTTGGTGAAAAAGTACCATATGAGCTATCTGAGCTATTTTCTGAGCTATTATGAACCAAATTTAACTTTTTTTCTTGAGCCATTCCATTTTTGTCTACTGGATTGATAGGTAGGTTTCCCCTTACATAATTTGTTCAAACGCATCTTAAAATAAAAAGAAACTACCTTGAATCTGGTTGTCTCATAACAACTTATTTGCAGTATCAGTGAGGTTTTTTTTGTGGTAAATAATCTTTTGATAATTCATACTTTCTCCAATTGGCACAATACTTAAGTGAAGTGAAAATCAGAAAGCTATGTTAGTTATTTTACTTAGTCTTGAAGCTGAACACTCTTAATAAGGATTAGCACAATGCCTTCATAGGCATTGTCTAGACAAGGGAAAAAAAAAACTTGTGGGGAAAAAAATAAGCAGAGTGGTGAACAAGGGGGAGCCTGGCCAGCCAGAGCTGGTGCAGGCCTGGGAGGCCCCCAGCACCCCAGGTAAGGCTGTTGGGGCCAACCCAGTTTTGGCACCAGCCTTTCCTACTCCATCTGGCGTAACTTGCCACGCACCAAAGGATGCATGGCATAGGTGTTCCCTGGGGACAACTAGCAGTGGCACAATGTGCGCCGCTGCTAGTTGTCCCCAGGGAAACAAACATCCATGCACATGTTGAAACAGCCATAGGGGGCAGAATATCCCACACCTGGCCACTACAGAATTTCTTGCAGCTTTTTTTTACTTCCTGTGGTGGCCACTGTTCTGGAATGGACAATTCATAGATTCATAGATATTAGGGTCAGAAGGGACCTCAATAGATCATTGAGTCTGACCCCCTGCATAGGCAGGAAAGAGTGCTGGGTTCAGATGACCCCAGCCAGATGCCCATCTAACCTCCTTTTGAAGACCCCCGGTGTAGAGGAGAGCACCATCTCCCTTGGGAGCCCATTCCAGACCTTGGCCACTCTAACTGTGAAGAAGTTCGTCCTAATGTCCAGTCTAAATCTGCTCTCTGCTAGCTTATGGCCATTATTTCTTGTGCCCCCCTGGAGGACCTTGGTGAGTAGAGCCTCACCAATTCCCTTCTGCGCCCCCATGATGAATTTATAGGCAGCCACAAGGTCACCTCTCAACCTTCTCTTGCGGAGGCTGAAGAGGTCCAGGTACCCTAGTCTCTCCTCGTAGGGCTTGGCCTGCACGCCCTTAACCATACGAGTGGCCATTCTCTGGACCCTCTCCAGGTTATCCATATCCCTCTTGAAGTGTGACACCCAAAACTGCACACAGTATTCCAACTGCGGTCTGACCAGTGCCCGATAGAGGGGCAGTATCACCTCCTTGGTTCTATTTGTCATGCACCTGCTGATGCATGATAAAAGTGCAGTTAGCTTTGCTGATGACTTCATCACACTGACAACTCACGTTCATCTTGGAGTCCACTAGGACTCCAAGATCTCTTTCCACTTCTGTGTCACCAAGCAGGTCATTTCCTAGGCAGTAGATGTGCTGGACATTTTTCCTCCCTAGGTGCAGCACTTTGCATTTCTCCTTGTTGAATTGCATTCTGTTGTTTTCTGCCCATTTGTCCAATCTGTCCAGGTCTGCTTGTAGTTGTTCCCTGCCCTCCGGTGTGTCCACTTCTCCCCACAGTTTTGTATCGTCCACAAACTTGGACAGAGTACACTTAACTTCCTTGTCCAAGTCACTGATGAAGACATTGAAGAGTATCGGTCCAAGTACCGAGCCCTGTGAGACCCCACTGCCCACGTCCTTCCAAGTTGATATTGACCCATCCACCACCACTCTCTGGGTTCGACCCTCTAGCTAATTTGCCACCCACCGGACTGTGTAATTATCCAAGTCACAGCCTCTTAACTTGTTCACCAGTATGGGGTAGGATACCATATCGAAGGCCTTCCTGGAGTCTAAGTAGACGATGTCAACCCCTACTCCTGTGTCCAGGTGTTTTGTAACCTGGTCGTAAAAAGAGACTAGATTAGTCAGGCATGATCTACCTGCTACGAACCCGTGCTGGTTTCCCCTCAGCATAATTTTTCCTGCTGGGCTCTTGCATATATGAGCCTTAATAATCTTGTCAAAGACTTTACCAAGGATGGAGGTGATACTGACTGGCCTATAGTTGCCCAGATCCTCCTTCCTCCTATAATGGAGTATACAGATCTGATACAGGCCTAAGTATATAGGCCTGATAAAATATGCTGATTTGTACATTTTTAGAAATCCAGCTGTCAAAAGGCCTTACAGGCAGTTCTGTTTCTTCTGACTTCCTCCAGTACTCAGTAGATCAGAGCACATAGCTTCTTTTAAACTCATGAAATATATTTTTGTTTGACACAGGTGGGCCTGCTGGACCCCCTGCATTGTTGCTTCATTTTCTTTAAGTACAAGGAATCCCCTAATGGCCATTTAAGTTAGACTGTGGAAGTAGGGAGTTCTCTCTAAAGAGAAACCCAGGTCTAGAGGCCCCTGGAATTTCTCCCTCCCCCCTGGTGCCTGGGCAAAGCACAGAAGTACAGTGCTGGAGAGTTCTCCTGCATCCTTGCAGGGACAGGGGCAGCAAATGAATGGCAAGAAAAGTGTGAGCCCCAATTTGTAAGCTCCTGCTCTCTCCATATTGGAGAACATCTGGGAGCTGGCTGTATAACCAGATGTTCAGTGTGGGTGGAAGGAGGTGAAAGAGAGACAGGAAGATGGCATGTGGAGTTGAGCAGCTGCAAGCATTACACAGACGCCGATAAAGCTGATGAAGGGAGAGCCTCCATAGCCTGTGAGTTCAGAGGAACATTAGGCAGCAAGTACCTGAGATCATGGTGAAGTGGTGGGGAGAGAAAGCCCCGGGACATGTTCACCAAGCTGGGTAGGGAGAGGGAGGACTTATTGTTTCTGATCAAGGCACGATGAAACTAGCAGGTGATTAATGCACCAGGTTGGATGAATAGGGAGCGGCTGATTACCTAGAACAAACCCTGTTTTGTGATTTGCACTTTTTTGGGAAAGCGAGAACTTCCTTATGTGAGCAGACCTAGTCCTTAATGAATTGAGAGTACTTGGATTGTTCACGTAAATTATTTGGACTGATTGATTTCCTTAATGACCAATGAATTGCTGAATTTTCTTGGTTGCATTAATTATTGTTATTAGACTGCCTAATGAAATTAATGGGATGGACTGATTTCTTTACAGATCAATGTACTGGGGATATTTATTTTCTTTTGACCTCATTGTTTATTATTATTTAATTGACCAATGAAACTAATTGGTTGATTCTCTTACAGATTAATGAATGGTGGACATTTTTTTGCTGTGCTGATTGTCATTTATTTATGATCAACTGATTAGCTAGGAACTTAGGTAGATGAGACACTGACCTGAGTTAACATAATTCCCTCCAGATTCATACTGATAACGTCCCACTAGATAACATTGTGGTTGCACCACCTGGTGGAAAAGAAGTTGGATACCACCCTAATACTGGTTGGCATGTGTAAATCTGGGTGCAACACTACATGCGCCCTCAACTGAATAATGGGATCCTGGGGTACCTGGTAGCCAGTAGCACTGCCCAGCCCCCCTGGGAAGCTGCTGCAGTGCCCCTGAGCATAGAGCCTCCCCTTAGAATCAAGCACCCTTGCAGACAGTTCTCAAACTATTTACAACATTTCATTATTTACATCATAACAAATAATCATTAAATAAGCACATGGATATACTGTCTAATAAACCCTCAAGAACCTATTTACACAGTCTTTCACTTGCACACAGTGTACTGGGGATCCCGTGTGCACTGCCCCTGGTGGGGTATCTCAGGGAGCGGGACTGTCTGTGTCCCTGCCCGTGTTCTGTGGATGCTCCCTGGCACTGGTGTCCGTCTCCGTGCTTCTGGGGTCTCTGGGCAGCAAGCAGTGGCTCCTCTGCAGTTCCTGCAAGACAGCCTTCCCCTGCCTTTGCCCCCCTTCCCTGGTTCTGCTGTGAGCAGTGTCTGGGCTGCAGGCTGTAGCAACCCTCCTGCCCCACACAGCCTCACAGCCCCAGCAAATGCAGCCCCTCCCTGGGCTTTGCCTGCCCCTGGGGCCCCTCACCCCGCAGGGAAACTAAGTCAGACTCCGGCAGTCCCCACCCCAGCTCTGCTGTGCTCATCCAGCCACACCGGCTGCAGTCAGGTCTCTTCAGACTTGGGTTCTCCATACCAGCAGTCCCTGCCTGTTCCTGCCGCCGCAGCTTCTCCACTGCTGCTCCTGCAGGCCTCTCTCAGGGGCTCTCCGAGGGACCACTGCGCTGAGACTCTCAATCAGTCCAGCCTGTCCCTCAGCCCCCTCTCTCTCTCTTGTTCCCCCCCGCAGGAAAAACTGCTCTCCCTTTTATCCAAGCCTCTCAGCCAATCCCAGCTCAGGGCCCTTCCCAGGCTTTTGCTAACAGCTCTCTTTCAAAATTTGCTGGGGTTACATCACCCCTCCCACTTCCAACAGGGCTGCTCCCAAACTGCTTCACTTGCTCTCAGAGCCTACAGTGTCCCCTCTGGGACATACTCTGTCTCTCTGCCAGGCAGCTCTTCCCATTCTGTTCAGGTGGGTCCATTTTTTTAAGGCTGCTACATGTGGAAAGGTTGAGAGTGGAGGTAGAGCCCCATGTAGTGCCTTCACATGCAACCTGCACAAACTACAATTAACAACCAGGAAGCCTCCCAGCATTATCCAAGATCAAGGCATGGCAAGCAAAAAGAGGGTCAGTTTCAGAGAGTGGGACACTGAGAATCAAGCTCTCCAGTCCCAAGAGTCAGCATTTATGGGGCTTAAGCTCTCATTTATTGCAGCACTGGTCATACCGGCAACATCACTTACACAGGCTTAAGGCTAATTTGCATAATCAAATGATTCAAGACATTTTTTGTTCTGTCCAGAAACTGTAAAACTTTAACTCTCTAAATATAAGAGGAGTTTCTTAAGGAAGTAGTTAAAGGATAGTGTCCTGTCTTAAACTTCTTTTAGAGCAAGGAATGTTACATTTAACAGCATGTCACAAGTACAAAGATATAAATATTTTTTATTTAAAGGAAAGTGAGCCTTCCTTCTGTTCATGCAGAACTGTTTGCATGCACATCTGAACATCTGCTTCAAACATGTAGATCCTCAGCTAGCACAAGCTGTCATAGCTCCATTGACTTCAATGGAGCTAGAGAAATTTGCAGTGGTTGAGGATCTGCCAAAGTGCTCCCAAATCAAAATGCATGCATTAGCTCTTGCAGTGATATTTTCAGTATGCATGTTCTTGTTATTACTGTCCCCATAGGATGTGCTTCTTATTACTCGTTTCCAAAGATGCATTGAGCTAGTTAGCTTAAATACAATTTATGCTTTGCCTTCACACATGTAATTGTGTAAGAGCAATTTTGTTCTGAAATATGAATACAAATTCATTTTTGTGTTACTAGCTTCTGCAGAAATGCACAACCTTGTATTAAAGCAGCAAATGTTTCAGTACACAGAGCATGTAAGAACTCAAGTCATAAATAGTTAAATAAATTAAACAAGTGAAAATCAGATTTTTAAAAGACATGGACTCTGAGAATTGGTAGGTCTATATATCATATACTTTGTTTTCCTGATGTTTCTCACACTTCCTTGTTAACCCTTGAAAAACATGCACACACACACCCACTTGTGAACTTGCATATCAGAGGCATAAGTGAGCAGTTCTTCACCCGGGGTGGCAGCAGTGAACAGGGCAGGGGCAGCAGTCTGCAGAGAAGTAACAGGGCAAGCCACTGTTGTAGAAGTTAATGCATAAGTTCCTGCTGTCACCACGAAAACATGTGTCGAGCACTAGTTTAAAAACAAAAGTTTTGGAGCAAAAAATAGGAGGCAAGAGAGTTAACCTACACCTGCCCCACAATAGCCATTTCTCCTGGCAGTGAACTTCTGGCTGGTACCAGCCCCACAGCTAATATTCTGCTTTGCTCTCGTTGCACATATTGTGCCCAGCTCTGTCAGAACTACTGTACTGAAGGTACAAGGTAGAAATAAGGCAGACCCCTAGCTGCATTGAAGCGCCCCCACCCCGACCTTAGGCAGAGCCCAGGGCTCATGCCTGGCTTGCCCACTGCCCTTTCCATGGCTGCTGTGTACTCATATATCTCTTGCTGTGTATAGACCTTTTGTGATAGTGACACAAAATCCAATCAACAATTTAGAAGGAGAGCCTTAATAAAGGGATGACCCTAATAAAGCCAGTTATCTTTGCCAATCTTTCCATCAACAATGCCAGGCAGCAGCGAGGGGACACAACTTCACACCACTACCCCTGCTGCTGCCAGGCGAGCAGGGGGCACCTTGCCATGGTAGCACAGCCAGTGTGGGACTCCCAGAGGCAGCAGCACTGAGCCTTTTCAGCCTCCCACACTGGGTCCCACCCACTGTGCTGCGGAGGCCCTGGGGGGAGTGCAGCAGGGTGGAGAGCCCTATGCCCACAGTGGGCAGCCCACATCAGCCCCTGCCGCATGCATAAGTCTGGAGGGCATGCTCTTCCCCACCTCTCTTCCTGGGAGTGCATACAACATCAAGGAGCCAGCCCCCATACTGCTCCCTGGACAAGCCACATGTAGCTGTGTTCCACTCCCTGGCTAGGCCAGGTGACCACGCATTCCCACCCCAGACCCAGGGCCTCATGCACTACATTGGCTGGGCAGCACCCCCAGCCCCAGCTGTCAAACCTACCCCACTTCCTCCCTCACTGTAGGGGCCTCAATCAACCTGCCATGTCCCCTTCCTTCCTCATAGACTTACTTGCATGAAGCTGCTCTCCACACTGCCTGGCTATATACCTGGCCACACATGCATATGGCACCCCCTACATCCTGCTCCCCCCAGCTCCAAACAACCCTTTACAGGCTGGAATGCTGCCAGCTTGAAAAGGGAAACCCTTCATTTCCCACGGGGAATGGAAAACTTGGATCCCTACACAACACTGGAAATCTGGGACAAGTGCTGTCCCAGAGTCATGCAGTCTAGGACCGTGACTTGATGTTCCCATTCCAGGACTGTCCAGTCCAATTAGGGACAGGAGGTCACCCTACTCACTCTGGCCCTGGTGTCAACTTAGAGGCGGTACTGGAATCACCCCTCCCCTCCTCACTTTTTGCTGTTGCAGTAGCAGCCCTGTGTTGTAAGGTCACAGGATCCAGGCAGAAACAGCTTCTCACTACCCCACTCCAGGAGCTGGTTGTGGAAACCCCAAGGAGCAGAGAAGACTGCTCTTTCCCATTAGCCTCCTCACTTTCTGGTTCTTGATACGTCTCCTCCAGCGCACAGACTAATTTTGCTCAGAGTACAAAAATCATTAGTTATGCTTCTGGGCAAACCATCTGTGAGCAAACTTACCTAGTCCTGAGACCCAAGAGAAAGATATAAAACTTTAGATAAATACCATTTTTAGGCTTAGTTAAGCTTAGACTGAAGTTCTTAACCACTCCCACCAGCTACTGTCAGTAACCTTGCAATAGCACATTTTTCCCCAGTGCCCATGCTTCTGTTAGTGACAAATTGTCACTATGGCAGATTCTGATTCCTGACAAGTCATGAAAATCTGGAGTAACTCCACTGACATCTGTTTCATGTGGATTTATCTGTATTATATGGGGTTCACATACAGCCCTGTGATATGACTGTACCACTGTGATGCTGAGATAAAAAAAAGGGAAAAAAAGAAAGAGACAGATTTCAATTATAATAGGCTAAACTAGAATGGTGGAGTGTAATGAATAGAATTTTTGGGAAAATTTACCATTCTGCATTTGGCTTTCAGTGCACCTACAGAACTGCTAGCTAGTGCTTTGCAAAGACTATTATTTTAGTTCTAATTAGATTGTTTTGTTTCTGCAAATTAAAAACAGTAAAGAACAAGCTGGGTCAAGTTCTGGTTCTTTGTTAACTATAGATTATTTCAGTTTGTTGGAGTTTAAAAAGTAGATCAGTGTCTTTTAAAAAGCTTCTTGTAGTGTCCTTTTGTTCATGGCTGCAGCCTGGAGAGCATGACTAAAGTTAGGGGGTTGTCAGATAATTTACTAACCTTCATAACTAACAGAAGAAAATATTGTCCAAATTCCCTCATTGAACTCCCTTTGGTTGGTGGAATAAGCATAATGATTTAGAGGGGTCTGTTCTAATTCATACTGTTCTGCAGGTGGCCAGCACCAGTGCTCCTACTCCATATTTTTGCTAATTATTCCCTGTAAATAGTATCTTACTCTGCTGGTAGTCCTGTTTAAAATCAGTACAGTTTTATAATAAGCAAGGGGATAGGTTAGTGTTAGTAGACGAGGGTACATTTGGAGCAGCTTCTAAAGGTGGGCAGGGAGGGGGAAGAAATATTGCTTGCGGATGCGCAGCAGCTGTTACACACTTTTACATCGACATGATAATGTAGTGATACAAGTGAGCTAAACTGCCCTAACATCGAGTCTGGACAATGCAGGGTTACATTTGGAGATGTTTTCAGTGTTTGTCTCCCTACAGGCTCCTGCTAGTCTAACAGTTGCAGCATTAACAATTGTTACACACTCAGAAGAAGCATCTCCCCCTCCCCTTTTGAAGCAGCTACAAGCATGGTGCTTGTACACGTGTTGGTCATCACAATGTTCACATGATGAAAACGTAATTTGTGTGGCTTAAAGGCATCACACATTACACACGCGCCAGTTTTGGGGGTTTTAGATGAGTTTGCATCATTGCAAACTAAACTACATCTGGATGTAGTTGAGTTTGCAAGGATGTGTTGCAGCTGTCAGCTCATATCCTGGCTGTGGGAGGTGAAGGGATGGAGAGGCTCCACAGAAAAAAAGGATTGGGCCCCTTGCTGCTTTTGCTTTTAGCAGGTGCCTGTTGAAGGCAGAAGTGGTGAGAGGCCTGATTCCCCCCCCCCCCCCTTTTTGGGTGGGGAGAAGAGCTTGCCTGTCTCTCCTGTGGCTGGCGGGTGAGCTGCTGGTGGGCCAAGTGGCCCCTGAGCTGCAGGAGGCCCTGATTCTTCCCTGTCCCCTCCAGTGGTGGTGCCCCCAGGGACCGTCCACTGGCAGCTCATCCTCCAGCCATGGGCAGGCTCCAGATTTGTCAAAAAAAAAAAGAAAAGAAAAGGATCAGGCTCCTTGCCATAATGAGATGGAAAAATTGAAATGGTGGGTTTCAATTAAAAACCTGCCATTTCAATAGGGAGCATAGAATAAAACCCTGAGGATTAAACATCAATCATGTATACAAGTGCCCTGCTTGTCTTTACCCTAAGAGTGACAAAATTCAGCCTACCATGGTCAACCAGCAGTGGGCCATCATTTGATCTAGACAAGTAGGATTTTCCCCTTGCTTGGGCAGCTCCCTTTCCAACAAGCGATGTATCATTTTTTTCTGCTAAGCTGTGTGGTGTGAGACACACAAAAGAGCAAAAAACATGCACTTTGGAATTTTTGTTTCTTTCTTCTTCTAATTTTTTTACCTTCCCGTTCATGTTAGCCTTGTCTGCCTTATAGCAACATTAGAATTTAATTTATTTGCCATCCAGTAAACTTGTTAGGAAAACTTAAAATAAAAAGTTTGGAATTTGGCAAGAACTATGGCATCATAGAAACATTCCACTTCTTCCTTTATGCCAACTGCCGTATGTATCCAAGTAACTCAAACTTTATGCAGGTGTTTGTCAGCCTAATACCTAGAGCACCTAAGAGGTGCTTAACAAAATAGACAAGTTTAATTATTTGCGTTGTAGTATCACCTAAAATCTGCACCTGAAGTTGCAGTATTATAGGGTGCTTATACACGTGCTGTGGGAGAGGGAAGGGGGAGGGGAGGACACTTTAATTAGAATGGCTCTGAGAGCCATTCTAATTAAACCATCTGGAACATCGTGTATCGTATAAGCTGATGAAGAATAGGTTTAGGTTGGAGATCAGAAGGCAATATTTTACAGTTAGGGTGGCCAAAATCTGGAACCAACTTCCCAGGGAAGTGGTCCTCACCCCTACCTTGGGCATATTCAAGAGGAGGTTGGACGATCACCTGTCTGTGGTCTTGTGAACCCAGCATTCATTCCTGCCTGTGGCAGGGGGTCAGGCTAGATGATCTGTTCAGGTCCCTCCTGACCCTAGGTACTATGAAACTATCAGCATCCCCATGGTGAAAAATGACAGCAGGGGTGCTTTTACTAAAGCTTCAACAAGCTCAAACTAAAGCTTCAACAAGCTTTAGTAAAGCACCAACACCACCCTTTTTCAGTGCAGAGACACTGATACATAAGCCACTGGAGTCTGCTACAGCATGGCAGTTACCACACTCTAGCAGACTTGATTAATCGAGTCTACTCTGACATGCCGTAATTACAGCCTCACTGCTCATGTATAGGTGCTCATAGATCCTGCACTGGAAGTATGTACCATAGATCCAAGGTATGCAAAGTGTTCAACATTCTCCAGCTCTTGTCCATCAATGAGGATCTTTGCTGGCTGAGTTGACTGGCCCAGAACAGGCTGGTGAAGAACTGTTGTTTTTCTGATGGTAAAGGTCAGTCCCAGGCACTGGTGTGCTTGAGAGAAGCAGTTAAGGGTCATTTTATGGCCCTTCTCAGTATGTGTAACAACAGCACAATCAGCATACTGAAGTTCCATAATTGAGGCTGAAGTAACTTAGGTTTTGGCACAGAGGCGGGAGAGACTGAAAAGGCTCCTGTATATCCTGCACTCGCTGCCAATGCCATGTAACAGATGGTCATGGATAAGCATCTTGATGACCGCAAGAAGCCTGAAAAACAGAATTAGTGTTCTGTTAGCCCTGCTTGATGCCAGTTTGAATGGCAAAAGGCTTGGTAGTGGAGCCACTGTATAGGATGTAGGCAGTCATCTGGCCATGAAGGAGTCTTAGGATGGCAAGAATTTTCCCTGGACAGCCAAACTTTGTTAGATCTTCCATAGACTCTTACAGTTAGCAAAGTCAAAGGCTTTGGTCAAATCAATAAAGGGCACATACAGTTCCTGGTATTTCTCTCAACACTTTTCCTGGATCTGCCAAGCCACAAAGATCATGTCTGTGGTGCCTCTCAATGGTCTGAAGCCACACTGAGACTCAGGAAGGATTTCCTTAGTAAGAGAGAACAGTAGTTTCAGCAGAATTTGAGTAAGGATCTTCTCAGTGATGGAAAGGAGGGAGATACCACAATAGTTTCCAATCAGATTTACCTTCTTTTCTAAAAATGGTGCCAATATCGGCATTCCTTTGTTCAGTGGGAATTTCCTCAGTGTTCCAGATTTTGAGAAACTGTGTGGAGCTTGTTGGTCATAGTTTCCCCACCAACTTTGAAGACCTCAGCTGGTATGCCATCGGGGCCAGATGCTTCGTTCTTCATTTTCTTATTGCCTGGTGGACTTCTTCAGAGGCTGGTGGACTGGCAAGTGCTTCCCTTACTGGATGCTGTGGTAAAGGAATTGAGATTCAATGGTTTCATTATTCACCACTGAGGCTCAGTTCTCGTGCTCCTTCCAGAAGTTTTTGATGGACTCATTGTCTTTGAGGAGTCTACTACTGTCTTCAGATCTAAGTGGGCTGAGTCTGCAAGAGCCTGGTCTGTACACAGCCTTGATCGTACTGAAGAAGCTCTGCGTGTCATGATTGTCAACAAATTGTTGGATTTCTTTTGCCTGCTCTTCCCACCATTTGTTTTTGATTTCTTGAATCTTCCTCTGGGCTTCAGCGTTAAGTTCCCTGCTTCTGACTGGGCACAGAATGGTTTTGCCAGTCACAGAAAGCTTTTCTCCTCTGATAAAGAAGGGCTTTGATCTCAGAATTGTTTTACTCAAACCAGTCCTGATGGCATTGGGTGATAAATCCGGTTGATTTCACGTGAGCCTCATGGATGGTATCTTTAGAGCTTGCCAATCTTCAAGTGTTGTAATTTTCAGTCCTAATTTAGTGAATTTCTTGCTAAAATATATGTTTGGAGAGCTTCACAGTGTATAGGGGCCTGAAGGACTTCTGTTGTACTATCATTGGACTGATTTGGGTTGGTTTTGATGTTTCAGTGCAATCCTAATGGACATGATTTATCATCTCACTGAGCAATGATCGATCCATCAGTAATCAACTCCTCTTAGAACATATGTGATATGAGTGTCTTTTAGATCACATACTCTTATGATGATATAGTAAAGGAGGTGCCATTGTTTTAAGCAGGGTTGTTGCCATGTTGTTTTGCACCTCTCAAAGAAGGCCAACATCAATGAGGAGATCCAGTGTAAGATCCAATATGCCATTTTTGCCTTCAGAAGACTGTATCGTAGTGTGTTCAATGATCAGGACTCAAACAAGACTCCTACTATATAAGGCTGTGGTAATTCCAACTCTTCTCTACAGTTGTGAAGCTTGGGTGACCTACAAGGATCACCTGAAAAGCCTAGAATACCTTCACCAGTACCACCTCTGGAAGATCCTTGGCATGAAGTAGGAGGATCATCGCACAAATGTCAGTGTCCTCACTGATGCTAACACCACCACTATGAAAGCCCTGATTATTCAACATCAGCTGGGGTGAACAGGGCGCTGTGTGCACATGCCTGATGTACATTGATGAAAACAACTGCTATATTCCCAACTCAGCTAAAGAAAAGGACATGGAGAGGCCAGAGGAAATGCTTCAAGGACACCCTCAAGGAAAACATTAAGAAGTTGGGAATTTGCACCACAAGCTGGGAAAAACTTGTGTGGGATAGGGCTACATGGTGACACCTTGTGAGAGAAGGTACATCTTACATTGAGGAAAACTCTCACCCAGGAGGCAGAAAAACAACAGGGAACAACAAGGAACGGAATCAAGACCAAGACCCAATAAATATGTAGTCTGACCCTTACTTTAACCACCACCTGTAGCGTCTGCCAGAGAGTCTGTGGCCCTAGGATCAACTGCCTTAGCCATTAATGGACTCATTTACAACCCTTTTTTGGCTGGTGGGAGTGATTATCCGTGAGGGATTGCCACTTCCACCAACCATAGTTCCACATAATAAATAAGATTTTCAACTGAGATAAGACTGTGCTTCAAAAGTAAATGGACTGGATAAAAGCAGAAAATAGGATTACCTTTTCTATAGATAGGGAACTCAGGCCAAAAGACATTGGCTAAGATATTCAGATGTGAATAGAATTTAGAATCCACAAATATGGCCTGCCTAACTGGAGGTATTTTAAGAGGAACCTGATTTTGAGGAAGCTAGTGTTCGTTCAATGCTTTTTCAAAATCAGGCCCCTTTAAAGTGCATCAAGTTAGAACATCTAACATGGTTTGAAGTAACCAATATCACTCATAATTTTTGGCAGTCTCAGTCTAAATAACTTGTCCAAGGCCACACAGACTGTGATAGAGCTAGGAAAGGATTCTCATGAGATCCCAGCTAGGTCCTTAACCACAGACCATCCTTCCTCCCTCTCATACACTTTAATACATAGATGCCAGAAGTACAGCCATGAAGCCATGTAATCATGAAAAGATATTCTTGAAGTGCTCTCTCCTTCTAACCTCAAGGAGATGATCAAATTGATTAGTTCCAGATTTTTCTTACTTTGTGAACTCAAGCAAGCCATAACTATTCTAAGAAAGCCAAGGAACAACCCTATATGACCATGTGCATTCATTTAATATGGTAGTCTTCATATGCATTTTGGGCTGTAAGTTACATGGTTTTAATTGCAGTTTGTCTGTTCTGTGGTGCCCTGGGTTTAGCTACAAAGTCCTATTTTTAAAATTCACTAGTGCTTAAAATAGTCCATTGAAGAGTGATAGATCATACAAGATGTCTAGCTCCATAAAAAGACCTATTTGAGAATTTTAACCTTTTTCTTTAATAAGCACTGTAATATGGCTCTCTGGCATCTAAAGGGCATAAGAATATTATTCAACGTGTCTAACAGAAATAAACAGAAATATGATCTTTGCAAGGAAACAGTCTTACTAAATTGTAAACATTTCACATCAAACCAACAGACAGCATGAGTCCATCAAGAGTTATGCTGAAAAAAAAAATTTAGGTGTCTTAAGTCTAAAGTTGTGATCCAAAGCCTACCCCCACCTTTCCTCAGCCCCTGTCTTAGCTGCTGCCTACCCTGAAAGAATCCATGTATTTGGCATGCCTAACTAGAGGCCTTACTTAGGCATTTGAAAGTGGTGAAACTTTCTGCTCTTTCCACTGAAACAAGGCCACTGGGCAGGAAGGAATTCAAGATTTATGGGGTGGGAAGGAGAGAGCTCAAGAGGGAGCCTGATTTTGTAGTCCAGCGATAGCAGCTAAGTAGAGATGTTCAAAAAGCCCCCCATGGAAGTACTTTAATTTATCCTGATTTATTCAAAGGGCTGTAAGTTAAAATGGGAGACAACTAAACAGATGTTTGTTGTTTGGTGGGGAGGGACTCACAGCCTGCTCATACTAACCACTGGGGCTACCACACACCTTCCAGGAGGCTGCCAAAGCAGCTCTTTTCCCAAGCCCCACTCCCCACCACCTGGGGACAGTCAATAGTGGATGGGGGAATGAAGAGAGGGGAATGAAGCTTCCCTGCCAAAAAGGCCCCCTCACAACTTACTGGCTGGGATCATGGGGGGGGGGGGGCAGGAGGGGGGGAAGAGCAGGGGAGAAGAGGAGGAGGAGTTGCGCTTTATGTAAAAGAGCCATATGATTGCTTAGAGATCCAGTAAGAAACTGGAGATAGGCCTGTTGAAATTCTCTGGGTTAGCATTAGTGGGAAGAGAAACAAGAGTGATGTCATGGTGGGTTTCTGCTATAGACCATCAGACCAGGAGGATGTGGTGAATGAGGCTTTCTTCAAACAGCTAGCAGAAGTTTCCCAATCACTGGCCCTGGCTCTCATGGTGGAATTCAGTCACCCTATCTGCTGGGAGAGCAATACAGAAGTGCACAGGCAATCCAGGAAGTTTTTGCAGAGTGTTGGGGGCAACTTTGTCCCCAACAAATGCTAGAGAGGCCAGCTAGGAGCCATGCTTTTCTTGGCCTGCTGCTCATGAACAGGGAAGTATTGGTGGGGAATGTAGTAGTGGGCGGCAACTTGGGCAGCAGTGACCATGAGAAGATAGAATTCATGATCCTGAGGAAAGGAAGGAAGGAAAGCAGCAGAATAAGGACCCTAGACTTCGAAAAAGCAGACTTGGATTTGGGCAGGAGGTCCTGGGAAGCCAAACTGAGGAGGAGAGGAGTCCAGGAGAGCTGGCTGTACTTCAAAGTGGTAGTGCAGGAACAAACCATCCCGATGCACAGGAAGACTAGCAAGTATGGCAGAAACCAGCTTCACTTAGCAGGGAACTCTTCAGTATACCAAATCACAAAAAGAAAGCTTAGAAGAAGTGGAAACTTGGACAAGTAACTAGGGAAGAGTATAAGACCATTGCCTGGGCATGCAGGGATAAAGTCAGGAAGGCCAAAGCACAATTGGAGTTTCAGCTAGCAAGGGATATGAAAGGTAACAACAAGGGTTTCTACAAGTCTGTCAGTAGCAAGAGGAGGATCAGGGAAAGTGTAGGTCCCTTACTGAATGGGGGAGGCAACCTTGGAACAAAGGATGCAGAAAAGACTGAAGTGCTCAATGCCTTTTTTGCCTCAGTCTTCACAGGCAAGGTCAGCTCTCACAATGCTGCACTGGGCAGCACAGTTTGGGGAGGAGGTGAGAAGCCCTCAGTGGTGGAAGAACAGGTTAGGGACTACTTAGAAAAGATGGATGTGTACAAGTCCATGGGGCTGGATGGGATGCACCTGAGGGTAATGAGGGTGTTGGCTCATGTCATTGCAGAGTCATTGGCCATCATCTTTGAAAACTCATGGCGATCAGGAGAGGTCATGGATGATGGGAAAAGGGCAAACATAATGCCCATATTTAAGAAAAGGAAAAAGTAGGATCTAAGGAACTACAGACTGGCCAGTCTCACCTCAGTCCCTGGAAAAATCATGGAGCAGATCCTCAAAGAATCCATTTCTAAGCACTTGGAGGAGAAAAAACTGTGATTAGGAACAGTCAGCATGGCTTCACCAGGGATGTCATGCCTGACCAACCTGATTACTTTCTATGACAATGTGACTGAATTTGTGATGCAGTGAGACTTTGATTTTGGTGGTGTTCCTTTATTTAAGCAAGACTTTTGATATGGTGATTATTCACCTCTATTGGGCACTGGTGGGGCCAAATCTGGAGTACTGTGTTTAGTTTTGGGCACCCCAATACAGAAAGGATGTGGACAAATTGGAGAGAGTCCAGTGGAGGGCAACCAAAAATGGTGAGGGGGATGGAGCACATGACTTAATAGGAAAGACAGGAAACTGGGTTTATTTAAGCAAGAGAAGAGGAGACTGAGAGCAGACTTAATAGCAGCCTTCAAATACATGAAGGGGAGTTTGAAAGAGGATGGAGCTGGACTGTTCTCATAGTTTCATAGTTGGTAGGGTTGGAAGGGACCTGAGCAGATCATCAAGCCCGACCCCCTGCCATGGCAGGAAAGAGTACTGGGGTCAAACGACCTCAGCAAGGTGTTCATCTAGCATTCTCTTAAAGACCCCCAGGGTAGGAGCCAGCACCACTTTGCTTGGAAGTTGGTTCCAGATCCTAGCTGCCCTGACAGTGAAGTAGCACCTCCTGATGTCTAGCCTGAATCTACCCTCTGCCAGCTTGTGAACATTATTTCTAGTCAGTCTTGGTAGTGCTCGGGGGAACAGGGACTCCCCCAATGCCTGCTGGTCCCCACTGACTAGTTTGTAACAGGCCACTAGATCCCCCCTCAGCCTTCTCTTGTGGAGGCTGAACAGGTTCAGGTCCCTTAGCCTCTCCTCATAGGGCCTGCCCTGCTGCCCCCTGTTCATGCGAGTGGCCATCCTCTGGACCCTCTCCATATTGTCCACATCCCTCCTGAAGTGCGGCGCCCAGAACTGGATACAGTACACCAAGTGCGGCCTGACCAGTGTCGCATAGAGGGGAAGGATCACCTCCTTGGACCTGCTTGAGATGAATCTGTGGCTGCATGACAAAGTGTTTTTGGCCTTCCTGACTGCGTCCCCACACTGTTGGCCCATGTTCATTTTGGCATCAATAATGACTCCAAGATCCTTTTCTGCCTCTGCACTGTTGAGAAGGGAGTTCCCCAGCCTGTAGGTATGCTGCTGGTTCTTCCTCCCCAGGTGCAGCACCTTGCACTTGTCAGTGTTGAAACCCATCCTGTTCTCATCTGCCTCATCATCTCAGTGGAGGCAGGTTACAGAACAAGGAGCAATGGTCTCAAGTTGCAGCATGGGTAGTTTAGTTTAGATATTAGGAAGAACTTTCTCACTAGGAGGGTAGTAAAACACAGAAGCAAGTTACCCAGAGAGGTGTTTGAAACTCCATTTTTTAAGGTTTTCAAATCCAGCTGGGCAAAGTCTTGTCTGGGATGACTCAGTTGGGGATGGTCCTGCTTTGAACAGGGGGTTGGACTAGATGACCTTCTGAGATCCCTTCCAACCCTAATTTTCTATGATTCTATGATTTTAAAGGGGTTTTCTGTACCCGCTGCCACCCCACCCCTGGCCAAGCAGCAGCACATGCAGTCTAGCTGGGGCAACTTTCAGGAGAGGGACCCCAGACTCTTTCCCCAACAGCCAGGCTGCAATATGCCATGGATCAGGGCAGTCTTTGTGGACAGAAACCTCCGCTTCTTGCTCATCACCGCCCATCCAGTGCATGGGGCCGGGATCAGAGGCTATCACTGACTTGAGTCAGTGACAGCTGATGGGGTAGGACTGGCCCAGTGCTTGGGCAGAGCACAGGAGTTCTGCCTGAGGCTAGAGCAGCCCTGCACAATGGTGCCTGGGATGGCAGATGTCGTGCTCTAAGTTAACCCTCCATAGGATCTGGTACAGACATTTGATAAACACTCTAACAAAAAGTGCTTTAGGTTTGTACGCATCTATCAAGGGTTAATTCAGAGTTTGAACCACCATTTTTGAAGTGCTTTATGTACCATGAATGCCTGGTCTGTTATATCTGTAAAGTGTTTTCTGCGCATTTGAAGTGCATTAAGTGTAACATATGCTCATAGCCTAGGTCACTCACTTTGAGAGTCCTAGGCTCTGGTCCCTGCATCCAGAACTACTTCTATATTTTATCTGAAGGTTGTTTAATAGAAAATGAAGGAACAGCCCTGAAAGTAGGGATGAGAAGCCAGAAGTCCTCCTTCCTAGACAAGCATGAACAGCAGTGGGTGGATGGGGTGTGTCTGAGAGTGGTCTTCCTTGGGACCACTGAGGACATGGAACAGATATAATCCTAGTGCTGAGTTTGAGCCTTATTAGATCTCAAAGTTTTGATTTCTTCAAAATATTAATTTCACTGTGAACTATGGTGGCAGCGTAAAAATAGGATGCTCTGGTGATACATTGAAAAAAGTTGAGTTTATTAAAGAGAATGAAAATGGTATATTTAATGCAAAAATCTCTTTTTTGTCATCCTTGATGATCATAATTGAGCTATAGCTATAAATCTGTGTTATAAGAGGCAGTATGTCTATTTTCCCCCTTTTATAGTAGCATGCCAACTTTTGGCAGTTAATAAATCCATTAAATTTGGAAGCAGAATCACTGAGCATTTTTGCTATATTGCTAATATGTTTTAGATGTCTGTAGGTTAGCTTCTTAGTGCTCTTTCACTTCAGCAGCATGAGCCTGAATAAAGGCAGATATTCTGTGTTATGATTTTAACATGCATTTATATTTCTACTTTGGACATAGAGTTTCTCTTATGAATTATAAATGCAGTATGCTGGTAAGTTAATCTTCCTCACACTGCCTAATTTACATTGCCTTACATTGCCTTTTACATCATCTTATTTTCTTTCCAACTGTTTTCCAAATTAAAGAAAAAAAATCAATATTTTAACACAATATGTGTTCCCTAAATTGACTTCAGATACACAACAAAGTATAATATCATAAACACATAAACAGATAGCAGTATTCTTAACTATGCCAACTAATGCCTACACAGATATCTGTTTTATACCATAACACCAACTCAGTAGTTCTTTCTGGCATGCTTTCAGCTGGTTAGACTCAAAACTGAACTTCAAAGCATTGTGACTATGTTTTAATTCTGCCACTGCCAAGTAATATACAGGGTGCAATAAAGTGTTGGCATTACATTCTTCTAGAGTTTCACACTGAACAAATGGAATCCATTTGGTCTTTTGGCATAACTAAACAACTGAAAGAGACAATATAGCATTCATCTGAACCAGAGATGTGGCCTGGAGGTTATTTTTGGAGTGCCAACACAGAGAATCAAATTTAGGATTAGACCTCAAATCTATGTCCTAGTTTGGTAGGACCCTTAAGTTGGAAAGTGTATGCTACATTCTGCACTTAGTTGCAGGAATTTCACCCATGTAATTGAGCTGATTGTGGGTGTCTGTTTTTGATGGATTTTGCTACAAAATAAACTGTACTAATATTGTCTTTCATGGTGATCCATTAAAATAAATTCAATGCAGCATTTTAAAGGGTTTTTCTCCTTTTATGAACAGAAATAAGGAACAGTGTGCATGAAATAAGAGGCTGAAAAAAGAATGGGTTGAGTGCTGGGGATTGGCAGTGTTATGCTTGGCACAAATCTGAGGGGAGGAAGGTGAAAGAAAGTTAAACATGCTGCTCTAATTTTGTTCATAATATGGTGCAAAAAGCTTGCATCTAAGGGTTGGAGATGCAAGGCCCAATGAAGTTAAATAGATTAGAAAAGTCTCCCCTGGGCTTGGACCAAACACTAAATAATTTCATAATCTATAACCTTAATTTGCCTAAGCCTCATTTCCCTTCCTTCTCCCCAGCCTAAATGGCCTAACAGGTTAGTGTAGCTAAGGTACACCAAAAAGGAATGTGACCAGCATCATGTCAAGCTGCTTTCAGTTCCCTAGCCTGATTAACAGGTTGATCCATAACTGGGCTGACTGGGAACAGCCCCTGGAACAAGTCCAAAACAAGGCTCAGACTCAGGTCTACAGGAAAATAACCACTCTTCCACTAGGCCCTCCCGTAGTCTCCGCAACTTTGACTTTCTGATTGTGCCTCCCATCAGTATAAGCAATTTTCAGAGACCATATGTTCAGGATCTTGGTTCAGCAAAGCACTTAAGTATCCCCCAAATAAAATCTATTAAATAAAAACATAATTAAGAGAGTTCCTAGGCACAAATCATACCAGAAAATGAAAGGTATTCTTAATGTAAAGCCTTCCTAACATCATGACATGGAAGTGTCTCTTACTGAAATCAATGGAATTTAAGCCTGTGTTTAATTGGTTTGCTGAATTCAAGTCAACATGCTCTGTCAGATGCCCAGAACATCATTAGCGCTGGGGATAAATAATAATTCAAAATGTGCACAAGGGCTATATGTGCTTTTTTTTTTTTTTTTTGAGGGGCAGGCAGAAGAGAAAAGCAATTTTAGGTATGTTATTTTTTTTCTTTTCTTTTGTTAAAGATTGTTTTGTCTACCTCTACTTATAAAGAATAAGAACATTTAGTTTAATTATAAGATATAACAGAAGTCTCCAGTTGCTATAATAAAGAAAAATTAGCATCGTATCTAGCATAATATATACTTATATACAATGGCATTCTACTATAAAACAGAGTCAAGTATGCAGTAAAACTATATCTTTTCTAGAAATGTGTGGGAGTAAGTATAATGTTTAATGTAGTATAATTTGTGCTACAAATTGTGTCACAATAATTAACTGGAATTAGTAGAGATTACATCATTCAACATGCATTACATATGACATGTTTGTTTCCCTCATTTTCCTTTTTACCTCCTCCTCATATTATTGCTTCTTTCTGTCATAGCATCTTTGTAAAGATATCCTGGATGGGCTGCAGGTGGGGGTTCAGCACTGCAGTGATAATGCCTTTGGTTGATATTAAGCAGAGCACCAGTGTGCTCAGCTTTTGAAAATGAAGTTAACAGACAGGTTGTGGTTCATTTCTGTTCTTGCTAACCCTTTTTTTCTTTAGAAAGTTAAAATAGAAATAAAAATGTGAAGGGGGAGTTTACAGAGACAAACTACAAAATAATAATAATGAAAACTCATGCTGAATTTAAGGTCTGTACTCTTTTTTAATATTATGATGTGGTAGTAGCTGTTGTTCCACATCAGAAAATTTTCTTGCATACCTTTTGGTTGCCTTTTAAACTAGTATACACAGCTGTGGGGCCAAGGTTTGGTTTTAACTCAGAATCTGTCTCATAGTTTTACATGCAAAATTTATTCTTATTTTGACAAAATTTTTATCTTTAGATTTCTTGCATGTTTGGTTTCCCAGTATTTGGATTAGGATACTTTCCTGTTACAGTAAGTATACAGGTGACCCTTGCCATTTGCAGGGGATACGTTCTTGAGCCCCCCGTGAATGGTGAAATCTGTGAATATGGCACTGTGTTCATGAATGTCATGAATGCAGTGCCCCTGGTGGCTGGGGGGGGGGGGGGGGGGGGGGCGGAACATGGCTGCGCTGGTGATGGCAGGAGCCCGGCAGCAGGAGCCCAGCAGCAGCATGAACAGAGCTCCTAAGGAGCTCCTGTAAGTGTATTTAAGATGCAGGTTTGGCATTCGTGAATATTTGAAACCACAAATGCCATGCCCACGAATAGCAAGGGTTTCCTGTAATGCAAAATATTGCTCTTCTGAACTAAAATATTAAAGCAGAAAATCATATTAGAAATGCAAAGAAACACCTATTGTAACTGGTTTGTTAAGACAATCAGTCTGAGAAAGTTCTCTAGCAAGGAACTATAGGAATGATCCCAAAATAATAAAAGTTAAACGCAATCATTAGTATCTACAGGGGCAAATTCAATCACACATGTGAAAATATAGACAGTATAAAATTTGTAATGCCAGAGCACATAAATTTGTATTAAATTGTTGTTGCTGTACAAGAATAATTGTTTAATCTGATGAAGAATTGAATTCACCTATATTGTATCCGATCTGGTTAAATTATACTGTAGTTAATATATGCTATGAAGTGCATTACTTCTTTTGTTCAAACACTTCTAAACTATTTCCTCCCCTAAAGCAGTACAAAACAGCGATGGCTCTGTATTCATTCGTTCATTCAATTTATATGCTTTGTTAAGAAAACTGAGGCAAAGTAAGGCCTTATACTTTGCAGCATAAGTCTTCTTGAATGTTTACATATTGGTTAGCATATTATTTCTAATGAGACTACTCATGAACATTACTATTAAAATAATAATATTTGTTTAATAAAACTCTTAGGGCATTGGGATGCTAAAAGCCTCTTTCCCTCAGATCAAACTGCAAAATAATATATGTGAAATTACTCACTTTCATTTTCATATTTGGATTTAAAAACCCAACTTATACTTACATTATCTGGTTTGACTAATTCAGGCACCTAAACAAGACATCATAATGGCAAAAATCAAGGTTCTGAATAAAGGCCAAATTAGTATTAACAACATCTCTCCTACCAGCACTGTAATAATCAGCAGAATTCATTCTATTTCTATAGTTAATAGCCAAAAAAGAAAAACCTAGTTTGTCTTACTGGGTGCTAAAACAGCAGATTGCTTTATTTCTCCAATACAAAGAACTCACAGAGGGGGATGGGAGTATTTGTGTTTAAATCACAATAATTTCATGCAGTTGCGGTAATTTTCTGGCTGCCTTGCAAACACCAACTGGAATCTGTACAGCACAGAAAACACAACTGAAGATAATGTAAAATCCAGCACCTATCATAATCATTGTGTAAGCATGTAGTTAAAAATATACACAGACAAGTGTATATTTCATTGCAAGTGTACAATCTGTCACCGGAAGACAGCTGTACAATATAGGTGAATTCATTTCTTCACCAGATAAACAATTGAATGTTCTTGTACAGCAACAACAATACATACTAAGGGGACATGCAAATGTTCACCGTACTCATTCTGCAATCACATGGCTTGCTTTAAGCTGTGTGATCTTAGATTGGGTGCAGCATGTACATACATTAGCTAGTGCTGGAAGCCATGCTGTGAACCTGATCTAAGTAAGTTGGGGTAGGGGGAGGAGCAGGCAAAATGGGATAGGGGCTAGCAGGTGTGTGGGGAGGGGTTGGTAGGATGGGGCGGGGGCTGCTGGGTCTGTTAGAGAGGAAAGGGGAGACTGTCTATCCAGGAGTTAAATGTAATCTGGCCAGGGTAGAGGGGGGAAACCTGCAGCCTCTAGGTGGGGGTGAGTGTCTGGGCTTTCCCAGCCCTGAGGCTGTACATTGAATGTGTACAGAAGTTTGATTGGTCAGGCTAACCTGTTACTGATCGAATTTAGCACACCACCTCACATGAACCAAGTTAGAGCAAGCAAGCCATTTTTTGCCTGATCTAAGATTCCTAAACACCTGTACTGATTGGCACCTGGTTAGATAGATCTAACAGTAGTTAGGTTGATCTAAGCATAATGTCTGTACATACCATAATAGGTTAGTATGGCCATGATTATACTTTGTGTGTTATAACAGACTTGCAAAGCAGTTTAAGTTTCAGTTAAGACAAAAAGCTACTAAATCTCATTCAAGGGGTTACACTGTCTTAGGCACCCTCCTCTAATGAACATAACCCCCTTTGATGATACCCTTCATCACCATATAGTCTAAAATATGGCCCACGGCCAACACATTGGCTATATTTAAGCACAAATGTCTTTTGGTTTCAATGCTGGTAGGTACATATGTGCAAGTGTACAATTCCATCCAGGAAGAGCACACACCAACTGCTGAAACTTCCTTAGCCTGACGAAGGGTTTTTGAACCCGAAAGCTTGCTTAATAAATATTCTCCAACTATTTGGGTTGGTCTAATAAAAGATATCAAATTCACCCAAGGAACCTTGTCTGCCTATGTCCTTAGACCAACACGGCTACAACCTAAACCCCTGCAATTCTGAGTGTGGCATCCCACTGAAGTTAGTGGACATATTCAAGTGTTTAAAGATCCAGATCTGCTCAATGACTTTGCCAAATCAGGGCCTGAAAGCATTAAGACAAACATGTTGGTTTTCCAAATTGCATTTAATACAATTATTTAACTCCTTTGTTTCTAAACTCTGTGAAACCTGAGCACGAAACCAAATTCTTCAAAACAGCATCATTGTCCACATGCAGAAATGGATCAGTAAGATTTGGGAAAGCAAGAATAATGACGTTTTACTGAGGAGATTATTGTTTTTGCTGCTGAAGTGAAAATGAAGTTAAGATGGCTAAGAAAACAAACAAAAAAAAATGTGTCACATACCAAAAAAACCCACTTCATTAATACAAAACCAAATGTCAGTTTTCATGGCTGTATCTCAAACACAAGACTTATCAGATATTATTCTCTCAGTGTTTAAAGTTACCAGTAGCAGTGTCTGTGAGGCAGAGCAGCCAGGAAGAGGGGAAAGAGCCCCACTCATGTCCCCTCCCTTACTTGTGGTGTGTCCAGGATCCTCCTAGATTGTGGTTCCTCTCTGGGAGCCAAGCAAGCTAGACGAAGGCTGTTCCCCACTTCTGGACATGCTGGAGGGGCCAGTCCAGCCAGGAGCAGGTGGTGGAGATGCTGTCTGGTGCAGACAGGTTCCTAGTTTGGGAATGGAGCCGGAAAGCTGTGTCAGCTATAATGCTGGGCAGTTGGTTGGCTACTGCAGGCCCAGTTATTGCCTTGGCAGAGACTGCGAGCCCCAGCTGTGTACCAGAGGCAGGCCTTGATTGGAGAAGGGGGCCAGGTGGAGCCCTTAAGAAGCCCCTGGAACTGAGGCACAATGGGGAATAGATGGTAGAGAATGCAGAGTGGTGGATGGGTGAGGAGCAGCTTAGCTGCTCACCTTTTATTGTATTCATCCAAAACTGACTGCTAGGTATCCCTGGGGCAAAGCCTGGCACCTTCAGCTACAAGACTGGGTGCGAATAAGACTTTGGCTTGACACTGAGTGGCTGCAAACTCCTTATGAAGGTCTGAGATTCTATGAAGTATATACAAACAAAGGTTTGAGGTGGGACCATAGGGGCTGGAAGAGCTCTTATTCAGGACTCATAGCTGATTCAGAGAGTTCAGCTGTATAAGAGACTGGTGGTGTCAGTGTTTTTCCCTTAGATGGTTAGACTGCTCTAGACTGAACATCACCTCCTGACATGTTCCATCAAAGTCATGACAGCAGAGACTGAGTAGGGACCAAAGCACTTTTAACTGTGAGAGGGGGAGAATATACTGCGGCTGCCCTATTAAGGAGGCAGTCATCCCAGGCCACCAAGATGTCCTTAGTCACACTGGGAAGTCAGCTACAGCTTGGTGATAGCCTAAAAAGCAAGCTATTCTAGTACTCAAAGGGGAGCAATTTACATATTCATTTTCTCAACAAGAATGGAATTTACCAGTCTTATTTTCTGACAGCTTGAGATTTTTCTACAGCAATAAGTAACTGAATTAAATGGAATGAATGAAAGACGCTAGTAGGAGAAACTCAGATAATTTGAGTCTCTCCTACTAAAGTGAAGCTGGAGTGAGAGAAGTCACTGATTGAACTCCCAGTGCCAATAAAAACTATATAGTGTGCAGTCACTGGGCTTGAGTAATTGATCCTAAATCAAGATCTTAACTTTTAGCACCAAATTAACTATACTGGATTTTTTGTTTTGTTTTTTTACTAATGACTTTAGTTTCAACCACAATAAAGTATTTTCTATAGAGATACATTCACTAGGGTCCCTGCTTCCAATTTGACACAAAAAAACTAATTATTTTTTGGTTTGAGATCTGCTGGAGTCTGAAGACTGCATAATTTAATATGCTATTTAAAGGAGGCAAAACTAATTATAATTGCATTTCAACAATTCCACTTGCATAAGGAATATGAAGGAAAAATGTTACTAGCTTTAGTAAGTCTCTGCCTTTTGGTACTTCTGTAGTTACTTGGCAATTTCAGAATAAAGACAGATTGTCTGGAACTGAGTGGACTTTCTCATTATGCAACCTTAGAAACATAAGGATTGAAGAATAAAAAGGTTTCATTTGCTGATGATTATCTTTTATTTTATTTATAGTACCCCTCCAATAAGAATTTGAAAGTTAGACGTCCCTTTCTGGTATTTCCAGAAAATATTGCCCAGAATCATGAAAATCTGTTGGTTGACACAGTAAGACCCCGATCTTTCAGCAGAAATGCAAATTATAACACTACTGTAAAGAAACATTTTCAAACAAGCTCATCTAGTCAGAATGAATATGTGACCAAGAAAAATCTGTTAAGAGAGGTGCTGTTCTGTTAGCAAGCAGATATTTGATGAATAGTTGGAGTAAATTGTGAAAAATCTACCTGACAGTTGAAAAATTAATTTCGTATTATTATTATTTCTTGAGTGGTAATCATAGTGTGTTAGGTAAATTCCAACAATCAAAAGAAGGTTTTCCACCCAAGACATTTGCATGTTAAAAATACTTTCCATTCTAAATGAATTTAAAGTTAACCATTACTCTCTCCAATACACACTGAAAACTAGAAGTTTTATGGGACCCTGTACAAATAAAAAAAGAAAAAAGAAGCCTTAAAAAACAAAATTTCCACTCCTACCTACAATGCCTATATAGTTAAAAAAATATCTATAACCACACCAGTCTAACATCTTTGGACTACCTAGAGTTAGATTGGTGTAAAAGTGATAGAACAATAATAATAGGCCTACTTGTTGACTATTACTTCGATAAATATTATTATTTGATCACCAGTTCCTAGCCAAGAAGGCCTTCATCTTCACTGGGGTCTCTAAACTACTGGTAAATTTAAACAATTCTGAGCAATCAATACAGTTGACAGAGAGACAGAGGAGAAGTCAGTTGGTGACAGTAACATCCTGACTTCATAAGAGTAAATTCAGGCCATTATACCTGAGCTTTCAACCTGTACTTCCTAGAACTATTTAACCATGTGGTGAAAAACCAGGGATATATGTCATACCACAGTTGATCTTGCATTTTCCGGGCACTTCCCAGAAATATATTGGATAAAACCCTATCTGAAGTTAGCAGATCTGTGTTTTACTCCCATCTCTTCCACTGAATATCTGTGTGATCTTTGACAAGTCACTTCTTCATCCCTATACTTCCCCTTATACCATTTATTTGTCTTATTTAATTAGACAGTACCATTTTCAGAGCAGGGTTGTCTCTCAATATAAGTTTGTTCAATTGATAGCATGACAGAGTCCTAATTTAATCTGTTGGAGCCTCTTGAAACTACTGTCAGAAAAATAATGTTAATCTTTAGAAGTAGCTGAAATGTTAAGGGAGAAACACTGCCCTGGCTCTATTAAAGTTTTACCCCTTCTGCCCAGTCTTTTTAAATTCCTTTCATAAAAAGATCTGTAAGATCATAGCCCATGCATATATGGTAGGTATTAAAATCTGTACATGTTGAAGCATCCGTTTGATTTATTAGATGTCAATAAGTTTGGGGTTGTACTTAGCATACTATTTAAAGTTAACCCATGAACTATGCCACTTGTACTAATCATAGAAATATATTCCTCTTCTCATAAAATTTTATTAAGTTATGTTTGTTTTATTAAGTATGTTTAAGTTACCACCATTAGTTAAAGACTCAGAGAAGTTAAGTCAGAATTCCTCTCAGAACTGGAGCTAACTGAATACAAATCTGTAAGAAGCAGATTTTTGTCAGCTGCCCATATTTCTTTACAGGTAACCTGCAAACACTTCAATAAATACTTCCAAATGTGATGATGTAATCTCAGGGCACATCTACACATGCATTAATGCACCTTTTAAAATGCACATTAAAATTATTACTTCTGGTACTTTTGCATGTGCTCTGGGGGTGTGAGAGCAGTGCTTTAATTAAAGCAGCTCTGAGAGCCACTCTAACTAAAGTGCCACCGCATGTTAGATATAAGCATCCCCATGCTTAAAAACGGTGGCAAGGATGCATGAACTAAAGCTTGTTTGATGAGCTTTAGTTCAAGTGCTCCCACCACCATTTTTAAATGTGGGGATGCTGATACATGAGACGCAGGAGGCTGCTGGAACATAGCAATTGCTACGTTCCAGCAGACTCTCTTATTTGAGTCTGCTCCAAGGCACTGGAATTCCAGGAAGTTAGAGCAGCCTCTGCACTCATGTAAAGGTGCCCTTCAACATGAGGTACTAAATTAATGTGCATTAGGCTGCACTACTGAGCAGTAGAGCATTTGCACACTTTTTTAGTGATGCTTAATGCACAGTAGATTATTATACTACATATTAGTCTAATGTCACCTTTTTTACGTATTGCTTTAATGCGCAGTAAAATGGTTTATTGCAGCAGTTCCCAAACTCTGACAGACTGCACACCACCAATTTAAAACAATACAACCTTAAGTACCACCAGGTGGGGTATAAGTGTGTGTGTGTGTGGGGCGGGGCAAGGTGTGTAGAGGGGTGTGGCTGTGTATGTGTGGGAGCATAGGGTATGTTGCAAGGTTGTGGGGGCAGGGTGTGGGTGTGTGGGGTGTGAATGAGGGTGGAGGGGTAGGGGGGACCCCCTGCACTCCTCCTATAGTGCAGCAGCAAGTGGGGTTGCTCAGGGTGCTCAGTGGGACACTGCTCTGGGCTACACTGCACATCCTCCATTGGGCAGTCTGTATCACTGGCATTCCTTGCACTCACTGGGCATGAGAGGGAAGCACCATGCACTGGAGCCAGCTGTCTTCCCTACCCCACAGGGGAAGTCACCTGAGGTTTCCCCTCCCACACCATGCAGCCCCAGTGGGGAGGGCAGCTGGCTCCAGCATGCAGGGTTTCCCTCCCGTGTCCAGCAAGTACAAGAGCTGCACATGCACGTTGGCAGCACTGGCGATACATCTGGTCCAGCAGAGGCTGAGCCACTTGCTGTGATGTACAGCACTGGCCAGAGCTGCGCCCTGCTGGGTGCCTGCACCGGGCACAAGTGCCCTGAGTGCTCCTGCCTGCTGCTGCTGTGTACCACTGATAGGTTGTCTGAGTACCACTGGAGGTATGTGTACAAAAGTTTGGGAACTACTGGTCTACTGTGCCTTAAAGTGCACATATAGATACACCCTCAGAACCAATATTCATTTTCTAGAAGGTTGCTTTGAAAATAATTTTGCTACTAATTGTTTTCTAAGGTCCCATTTCTCCCGTAAGATCCATGTGAGCATACCCTTTTTCTCCCCTTCATATCTAGTGACAGTAGACTCATGTGAAAGACAGAGAAAGGTGTATGAACTGTGCACTGTCCACAACAGTCTAGATGCTTAGATATGTATATCTATATGAGCAAGATAACACCACCTTTAACCTAAAGCAGTGGGTTTCAAGCTTTTCATTTTCAGGCCCCTAAAAAATTTGCAATGGAGGTGTGGACCCTTTGAACAGTAAGTGTGGATATTCACACACTTTTGATTGATCATAGTCTTCTTTCATGGACCCCTTACACTTGGGGGTCCACAGATCACAGGTTGAAAACCACTTCCCTAAAGATTTTACAGTTACATAAGAAAAAGCCTAGAAAACTATGAGAAAAGTCACATAGTACCACTCTAATATCTTTGATTTAATCCAGTTACAGGCACAATAACTAAATAAAATACAAGTGGCTTATAAAATAACAAGAAAAAAGTAATAGGGAGAGGCAAAGAAACAAAACAGAACAAAATGCAAACAAACAGTCTGCAACATGTTTGGCTTTCTTACCACATGAATGCTTACCTATAATCTGGTAGTCAAATACAACAGTAGTGTTTTAAATTAAAAGTCTGCCTTTGTGTGGCTGGGCTCCCACCTTATATGTGCATCAAGTAAACCAAAAGGGATCCTCCCCCTGGAAACCCTCATAGCTTTGCCAGAATATGCTCTGGAATCAACATAAAACAAGAGCCTTCTAAAGTGGTTTTTGTATAATTGGAGCATTTAGCTTCCTTGTGACTATCTCTGCATCAGTTCCTATACTGGAATGGAAACTTGGAATGTGGATACACTGATCATTTTGTACATGTATTGAACTAATCACGAGACATTTACTGTGGAGTTGCCTAATTAGCTCTGCAGTAAATGTCTCAGTATCTATATGTGCACCTGTATTAGGACACAGAAGACCAAGAAATGCCGCTGTAGGTTAGTATGTTAGTAGCATCCTGTGGCAGTTATTTACTGTGCAGCAACACACATGTACATGCTAATGGCACTGGCTGGGGCATGAGGGTGCTTCAGTGCAGTGGCTGCCTGCCAGCTACCTGCGCTCTGAAGCACCCTTGTGCCCCAGCCAACCCCTGTGCATGATGTTGAGCCATGTCAGAGCAGCCCTGGGTCAGCAGATTGACCCCTGTGGGCCCCTGGCCAGGTGGGGCTGCTCCAACCTGGCTCAATATGCTGTAGTCCCAGACACATGTTCAAACTGTATGCCCAGGAGCAATAAACTCCAGTGCTAGCTGCACCAGAGTTTGTTGCTCTGTGCTAAACGCAGGTGTAGATGCACCCACAGTTGAATACCAGCTGCTAAAATAACAAACTATGGCTGCTTGCCGACAGTTAAAAAACAAACAAAAAACAAACAAACGACCCCCCCCCACACACACACTTTTTCAGAAGAAGCAGTGCGCTACTTCAACCCAGCTCTGTAGCATGTGTAAAAGATCAGGCACTCAGCAGGCATTTTTGGTACTTTTAGCTCAAGCTGATTCAATCAGGTATTAAGTGAAAGTGCCAAAAAGCCACCCAATCTTACAGATGTTGGGCAAGCCGAGCCGATGCCTCTTGGGCAGGCACGGAGCTTGGTGCAGGAACGCATCAAGTTTAAAACACTTTATTTATTTATTTTAATTTTTTTTCTGCAAGCACCCTATTTGACTTCAACACATTTTTTGGCCCACGTTTGTTAGAAACAATCTTTGCATAGTCTCAAAATCACTAATGAAATAAACCAGAACCACCATTCATTTTTCAGTGGTGGACAAGATAGTCTCAAAAATGTAGTGCAGCTGCCAGCAATTTATTATAGTTGCAAAGAAAAGGAAACATGCTTTTATCATTCAGACTAAGATGTGTTTAATGGTAAGCTTCTTTAAAAGGCTCAGGGGCTCAGAAGCCTTATAGTAGAAAAGCTTCTGTTCCTTAGGCATATTGATGTAGTATCTTTAAAAACTTTGTGTAAATATGCTTTTTGTTAAATGTATGATAGTGATAGCTAGATCAAAGACAAACACATAATCTACAAGATGGACACTGCAGCACCTAACTTCTAGGTTTTTGATTGTCCCCAGCACAGAATCCAAAATACAAAATTAGGTACTTAGATTCTATATATCTAGTTAAGCACTTCAGAAGGGCAATCCACAAAGAGAGATACTGAATGGGGAGCTGCCTACAGCAGGGATGCTCAACTATTGCCCACAAGCCAGATCTGGCCTCTGGTGTTGTCATCCAGTCCGTGGGGTTTCCCATGAGTCTGTGGGGAGCTCTGCAGGCTGGGGCCCTGTGCACTACACTGGGTGTACAGACTGGTTTGGGGCCTGATCACAGTACACAGGGCCAGATGGAGATGGCACAAGGTTCCCAGAATGTGGGGGCCAAGTGAGTCTATGCAGTGCCCAATCATGGTATGTGGAGTCTGATTCAGCCCACAGAATGGCCCTGTACTACTCATTTGGGCCACGGGGCCAGAAGGTTAAGCACCACTGGCCTACAGCATAGCTAGTGGGAAATGCTGGACCCTGGGCTGCATCTAAATGATTACCCCCTCTTTGGAGCTTACATGGCTGAATCATGGTGACAGGGGTGGGCAATTATTTTGGCAGTAGGGTGGCTTAATGAGTTTTGGTCAGCTGTGGAGGGTTGCAAGGGTAGCCCTACCCCTTGACAGGTGCCCCATCCCCCAGTCGCCATTTTGGGACAGGAAGTCCCGCCTTCTAACCCATGACCTTTGCCACTGGAAGTACTTCATTTGGGAGGGGTGTTTGCCATCTTGGAACTGGAAAAAAACCCAAATTAAACAGTCACAATAATGAATCTTAATTTTATTTAAAAAAATATATTTTTGTCCTGATTTGTGTATGTTTGGACCGTGTATATAGAGGGGATTGTATAATAGCTCAAAATGAAGTCTTACTCTTGTATATTGTGGGGTGTGTGGATGGGTGTGTGAGGATGTGTGAATGTGCATGTATGAGGTGTGTGTGTGGATATGGGTGGGTATGGAGGGTTTGTGGGGTGGGGGTGGGGTGTGCATGGGGGGATGTGGGGAGGAATGTGGTGGGTTGTGTGCATGTAGCAGTAAGTGGGGCTCCCCCCAAAGGTGAACAGACATGTGGGGGAGGGTGTAGGTGGGTGTGGTATTTGTGAGGTGTGTGGGTGGGTGGGAGAGGGTTTGTTTATGTTGGGGGTATGCATAGGAGCCCCCTGCATGTGCCCCCCTGAACTGGTCAGCATCTGCCCCCGCCACCACCCTGCAACAGCCCAGAGCCTGCATGCCCTGTGGCACCTCCCCACCACCAAATGTGTGCAGCCACAGCCCTTCTCCCTTGCTGCTGCCTAGTGCTTTCTGCTAAAGCTGTCTGGAGCCCGCACAGCCTGCCTGGAGCCTGCCCTATGACTCCTCTGTGCTGCCGCTGCTGCCCTGTGGGGCAGTGGGGAGGTGGTGGTGATGGCGGCTGAGCCACACAGCAGCCCTGTGCAGGCTCCAGGCAGCTGTAGCCAGGAGTGCCAGGCAGCAGTGAGGGGGAAGGCCCACTTTTCCCCTACTCTGGACAGCAATTTGTGCCTGGCCAGAGCTGTGTGAGCAAGTGAGTTTAGAGCAGGCACAGGGCATGGGTCCCCACTGGTACCAATGGTGGCAGCAGCAGATACAAGAAGCTGCTGCTACCTGGTCTGACTAGAAAAGTAGTCCATCTGTGGAGTGGCCCCAGCCCCACTGCATGCCTAGGAGGCAGCAGGATGTGCCACTGCCTGACAGTGCCTGGGCCAGGTGGGACCAAGGGACTCACTGCAGGCTGGACAAAGCCCAGATGTGGGCCAGATCCAGCCTGTGGGTTGTATTTTGCCTGACCCTGCCTGGTGACTTGCAGGCGGCTTGCTCCACTAGCAATTCAAAGACAACTCTCCTGAGGGTCCACTTTTTGCGTTCTCCTTTAAAACACAGCCAGAGGAAGATGAAATGGTGGTGGTCAAGTGGCCTAGTCCAGCATCAGCTGCAGTTCTAGTTTCTGTGATGGTTTTGATTATAATAGTTTAATTATAACAGTTTTGAGGATAACTTCTGCTTAATATACAACAAAAGTCAAACAGGCAAATAGGCTATTATGCATAAAGGAGAGAATTGAATATTACTACATATGACAAGTCATTGGTACATTTTCATTTTAAATACCACATTGAAAATTGAAGGCATGCTCTCTCTCTTTTGAGAACAGATTTTTCAATAGATCTTGAAATGTATTAGGAACATGATTTAAGACATGGGGGTTCTCTATATTAGGAGCAATATCAAGTATTAATATTAACAGAATTTGGTAAGACGACAAAATTAATAGACATACATAAAATAAAGCGGGGTATGGGAAAAGAACAGCTTGTGGATTCCTATGTTATTTAATAGGAAACTGTTACATTGAAGCAATTAATGTATAAAGAAATATTTCTTTATAAAAGATATCACTTCAACATTTGCAGTTCAGGCAAATACATTAGCAGAATTTAACAAGTTAGCATTAATCATGATATGACTAAGAACAATTTTTGTATCTACATTAAATAGTATCACACAAGCTACCAATCACCATATTTAATGGCATACATTGATTGCCAGTTAAGGTAAACAGACAAACAAAAAACCTCCACTTGCCACTGTAACCTTGATGTATGCCTTCATAATGCATACAGAGTAGATGAACCATCGTTTAATACTGCTATGCCAATCTTGCAATAACCCTTGATATTGTGCCAATGAAGTCATTGGAAGTCTCATCACTGACTGCATTGGGAGCAAGATCAAACCCTAGGAATGAGTCTGAGGCCAAAAAACAATCATCAGATATTAATGTCTTTTGGCCACTGCCAACTAGAGCCAGGTTGGAGTGGTGCAATAGAAATTATAGGCTCCTTAGCTCATTATCAGCTCCCACATCATCTAGTCTAATCTGCAAAAAATTGTGTAGATAAGGAACCCTGTTATTCTGGCAGTCAGCAGGTGGTGTTATTATAGTTGGTGTGACAATTTCTGGTTAGGTGCATGTTTACTGTAGTGCAGTTTCAGAAGATGATCATATAATTAATAAAGGCTCTTCTTTTAGAGTTTGTTTCCTCTGCTACATACAGCTTACTATCAAAACCAATACATCTCTCCACATACATACACATGTATCCACATTTTAGTGTTGTAATTATTTATATTATAGATATGTTTAATGAATGAACACAGGCTGTGTACAGACATCCAGGGAGGTTAGATTGAGTTAAAATGGCTGCCCTAAAGTAAGTCAGGATAGGGGGGTCTGACAGGGGGTTGGGGGAATATTAGGGGGCAAGCAGAGTCCATGGGGGGCTCAGGGGGCAACTGGGTCTGTGTGGGGGATTGGGAGGGCAGGCAGTGTTGTGGGGGATGGGGGGAGGAAATCAGGGGGGCATACAGGTCATACTGGGGTTTGGTGGGGTCCAGGAGGGTTTGGCAAGGTCAGGGGGTCTTGTGACGTTTGCGGGGGGGAGGGGTTGGCAATGAGGGGATCTCTCCCCAGCCTCCTTGGACCAGGGGCTATTTTTAGTCCCCAGACCCACCCCATCCTCAGATGAACAAACCCACTGGTGAACCAAATCTCCCTATCCCACTTGCCCCTGCCTCCAAAGTAACCTACATCCTTGGCACCTGGCATGGACAAACACTGATAAAATTGGCACTGGGAGCAGAGGGTCGGTGAAGTGGAACCCTGGGGCTGGATCCACTGGCTTGGCTTTTCCAGCCCCAGAGATACACTGGGAAATATATGGAAGTTCAGGACAGTTATAGATTTCATAGACATTAGGGCTGGAAGGGACCTCGGAAGATTGAGTCCAGTCCCTACCCCAGGGGCAGGAAGTTAACTGGGGTCAAAGGATAAACAGCAAGATAAACATCCAAATGTTTCTTAAAGGAGTACAGAGTAGGTGCTTGCACCACCTCTGAAGGTAGTCTGTTCCAGGCCTTAAAGGCTCAGACAGTAAAGAAGTTCTTCTTTATGTCGAGCCTGAAATGGTCTCGGAGGAGTTTGTGACTGTTTCATCTTGTCATCCCTTGGGGTGCTCTGGTGAACAGGTGTTCCCCCAGATCCTGATGTACACCTCATATATTCTTATAGGTTGCCACCACGTCACCCCTGAGCCTGAGCTTCTCCAGGCTGAAGAGTCCCATGGCTCTCAGCCTCTCATCATAAGGCCTGTTTTCCTGCCCTCTGATCATGCATGTGGCTCTTCTCTGAACTCTTAGCTAAAATAAGTTAGATTACCTCAGAGGTAGGGTTAACTTAGATTGGGTTGGCCATTTTTAGACTCATCTAACTGTCCTGAACTTCTGTATAATTTGCATTTAGATTGACCTAACTAGGGATCCAAGTGTAAGGTCCATACCTGGGTGAATTAAAATTAGATTAGGTGGCAATTTTCAATGTGATCTAAACTCCCTGAATATCTTTATGTATCCACAGAGTGCAAGACAATGTTACAAGGCCTAAAAATACGGAATCTCAAATTCTTTCCCCCCCTACTGTATTCTAGTTGAAGGTCCTTCAGTTTTACTTGTTTACCCCTTTATTCTTGGCATCTATGCATTGGGTTAGGGAATGGTAACAAGCAGTACAACAACATGCAGGTTGTTTGGGTTTTTTCGCTTTGTTTTGTTTTACCTCAGCTTGTATTATGTCCAAATAGTAAATGTACACAAAAAGTAAGAATAAAAACTAATATGTACTGCACTGAGGCTTACCTAACAATCTCTATTCAGAAAGCATTTACATATCACCAACCTTGTAACATTCTTGTAATGTATTAACACTACTATTGTATGGATGAGGAAATAGAAGCAAACCAAATTAAAGAGATTACCTTCAGTCATAACACAATATGTGAGGGACAATAAAGCAGGCACATGTCCAAACTCTGCAGTGTGGAGATAGTTATGCAAACTAGCTCCTGATCAGGATAGATTAGCATATGCAGAGCTCTGCACTATAGCAACTAAACTACTACTAGAAGACTAGTTTGTTAAGGCCTTTGACATACCGTGAGAAAGAAGATTTGAGAGAAGTGTGAGTGTCATAAATTATAAGAGATCTGGAATGCAAACTCTGTAAGTAAAGAGTGGGAGAACTAAGTAAGTTTATCTGAAAAAGAGATTAAGGTAACAGAAAAGGTGGCAGAGATTGGGGGGGTGGGGATGCACAGTAGGAAACATTTCAAATACAAAGATTGCCATATAGAAGTGTAAGAATATCTGTTCTGCTTTGCCACAGAGAGAAGGACATGGAATAATGGATTTGGACTTCAGCAAAGCAGATTTAGAACAAGTCTCAGGAAAAATATTCTAACAATAAGAACAGTAGGACAATGTACCAAGCCGTGTTGTGAAGTTGGAGAAATCTCCTTCACTGGTGGTTTTTAAGAAGGGATTTGATAGGTATCCTTCTGGAAAACTTGGACTAAATGACCCTTGAGGTCTTTTCCAACCCTCTGATTATAATGCCCATATCCCCTAACAGCCACTTTGGTGTCTTAAATAAAGTCTGTCTTTTCCACCAAAACAAATCCACAGCAAGACCAGCT
This sequence comes from Alligator mississippiensis, assembly GCF_030867095.1. NCBI lineage: Eukaryota > Metazoa > Chordata > Crocodylia > Alligatoridae > Alligator > Alligator mississippiensis. Next base: position 116,893,119 of record NC_081825.1, read on the forward strand.
ACCCAAGATCTTGTGGCTACAAAGCCACCAGAAGTATGAAACTAAATGATTAAGTGTGTGCTAAGGAATCTAGGGCAAGAGACAATCATGAGAAATTCTCAAGGATTTGATTTGTAGGAAAAGACAAAATGGTGAATGTGTAGAACTTGGCTAAATGAAATTTAAAGGGTGTGTTGATAAGTGAGTACAATTATTTTACTGGTGTAGGAGATGAATATTTAGGGTATTACAAGGAAATATAATTAGGAGTAACGCAATTAAATTTATCAAAGTTGGGGTTTTTTTTGGCTAAGTAGCAATAAACATTTCCTAAAAGGAAATGCTAATTGACTATGGGCTATTATCCAAGAGAAGAAGTCACAGTGCTTATGGCTTATTTAAAATGGGAGTGAACAAGGCACATGTGGTGTATGGAACATTTCTCTACTGTCAGAGGTAAGGAGTAGATGACCTAATAGTTCCCTTCTGTCTAATTTCCATGATTTACTCTAGATGGTTTTAAGTTTGTAAAGACTGTTTTGAGCTTTATTTTCATCAGAAGTCTTCTGTGGCAGCCACTTTTGGCTGCATATAACAATGACTTGATTTGGGTTGCCAAAATTCTTCAAAAGGTTATTAATGTCTGGCTCATCTTTATGCCATTTTGGAATTACTAACTCCTTTATCAGGCTGACTCTTCTCTTATCTTCTCCCTTTTCTAACTCTTATGACCTCATTTTTATTTATATTTAGAATTAAAGTTATCTGAAGACTAGTTTTCACAGAAACATGAAGAACAAGCCACATCTGGTTTATATGAAAAAGTACACAGAAACAAGGAGTACATTGAGTCATTATTTTTTTTATCATTTTATTTGACATTTATAACCTTGTTAGAAATCTTTGATTTAAAAAATAAATTAAAACATTCTTATGATCCAACATATTTACCTGCCTCCAAGATGACTTCTGATTTAAGACTCAGGATGATTCCCAATAATTAGACTCTAGACATAGTAAATGTATAAATGTGTTATAATTTTTCCATGTGGACAAATTGTGGATAAATTTGTAGACACACTGGAGAGGGTCCAGTGGAGCGTAACAAAAATATGAGGGGGGTTTGGGGACATGACTTATGAGGAGAGGCTGAGGGAACTTGGCTCAGTCAGTCTAGATGAGAGGAGACTGAGAAGAGATGTAATGGCAGCCTTCAACTACCTGAAGTAGGAGAGGGTTCGAAAGAGAATGGAGATAGACTGTTTTTGGTGGTGGCAGATGACAGAACAGGGAGCAAAGGTCTCAAGTTGCAGCAAGGCAAGTTGAGGTTAGATATTAAGAATTTCCCACTAGGAGGGTAGTAAAGCACTGGAACAGGTTACGCAGAGAAGTGGTAGAAGCTGCATCCTTGGATGTTTTCAAAACCTGCCTAGACAAAGCTTTGGCTGACATGATCTAGTTGAAGATGTTCCTGCTTTGAGCAGGGGACAAGATGACCTTCTGAGGTCCCTTCCAACCCTAATTTTCTATGATTCTATGTACAGAATCTAATTATTGGAGGGCCATCTTAAATTTGTCCCCCTGCACTGCTGCAGTACAGAAACCAGAGGGAGTCAAATATCCTGACCCCCCACTTCTTAGCTCCACTCCACGCCCCATACCTTGCTACCTGTCCTGGCCACAACTACCCCTCGCTCACTGCCTGGTCCTCCACCATTTCTCCCCTGGCCAATGCTTACCCTCAGCTGCAGCTCCAGCTCTGTCCCTGCTCCAAGCTGAGGTATGCAACACATGGTGGCACTGGCCAGGCAGCAGCAGTTGTGGTGGCAGCTCTGGACCTAGGACTGAATCAGGACCAGGGCCAGGGCTGCTGCTGACACAACCACTGCTACCTGGCCATGAAGACGCCAGAACCACTATGTGCTCCATGCTCAGTGACTGAAGGCAAGTTGTGGTGGTGGGAGAGAGATTCATAGATGTTAGGGTCGGAAGGGACCTCAATAGATCATCGAGTCTGACCCCCTGCATATGCAGGAAAGAGTGCTGGGTCTAGATGACCCCATCTAGATGCTTATCTAACCTCCTCTTGAAGACCCCCAGGGTAGGGGAGAGCAAAACCTCCCTTGGGAGCCCGTTCCAGACCTTGGCCACTCGAACTGTGAAGAAGTTCTTCCTAATGTCCAGTCTAAATCTGCTCTCTGCTAGCTTGTGGCCATTATTTCTTGTAACCCCCGGGGGCGCCTTGGTGAATAAAACCTCACCAATTCCCTTCTGTGCCCCCGTGATGAACTTATAGGCAGCCACAAGGTCGCCTCTCAACCTTCTCTTGCGGAGGCTGAAAAGGTCCAGGTTCTCTAGTCTCTCCTCATATGGCTTGGTCTATAGGCCCTTAACCATATGAGTAACCCTTCTCTGGACCCTCTCCAGGTTATCCGCATCCCTCTTGAATTGCGGCTCCCAGAATTGCACGCAGTACTCCAACTGCGGTCTGACCAGAGCCCGATAAAGGGGAAGTATCACCTCCTTGGATCTATTCGTCATGCATCTGCTGATGCACGATAAAGTGCCGTTAGCTTTTCTGATGGCTTTGTCACACTGCCGACTCATGTTCATCTTGGAGTCCGCTAGGACTCCAAGATCCCTTTCCACTTCCGTGCCACCCAGCAGGTCATTCCCTAGGCTGTAGGTGTGCTGGACATTTTTCCTCCCTAGGTGCAGCACTTTGCATTTCTCCTTGTCCAGCAGACCTGGACATCCACCCCTCCTCCTGTGTCCAGGTGTTTCATAACCTGGTCATAAAAAGAGACTAGATTGGTCAGGCATGATCTGCCTGCCACGAACCTGTGCTGGTTTCCCCTCAGCATAATTTGTCCTGCCGGGCTCTCGCAAATGTGAGCCTTGATAATTTTTTCAAAGACTTTGCCAAGGATGGAAGTGAGACTGACTGGCCTATAGTTGCCCGGGTCCTCCTTCCTCCCCTTCTTGAAAATGGGGGCCATGTTGGCCCTTTTCCAGTCCTCCGGGACTTGGCCTGTGCACCACGAGCGTTCAAATATTCCCGCCAGTGGCTCTGCGATGATGTCGGCCAGTGCCTTCAGCACCCTCAGATGGAGCTCATCCAGGCCTGCTGACTTAAAGGCATCTAGTTCTTCCAAGTGACTCTGCACCATCTCAGGTGCAGAATGTCAGCACAGGAGCTGAGGCTCTGAATCCAACTCCAAGCAGGTCAGGGCAGGAGCCAGAGCCTCAGGAGCCACCTGGCCCACCAACCTTGTATTCAGATCCAAGATGAGGGACTTCCCTCTCCTCCCTTCCCCCCATACACTTTGAAGGGGGGCAGGGAAATACCTTGTTTTAGATTTGAGTTAATACAGTATTGTAAATTTTAATCCCTTCTGTTTGCATAATAATTTCTTTAACATTTTAAGATGAGTCAGCAGTAAACCAGCAGAGAGGAAAGGTAGTGCTTGGGTTCCCTGGTCTTGATGCTGACTTGGAATTTGGCTCTGAAATAACTCAAAGTTGCCTTGAGACTTCTGTAAATTATGTCTGTGTGCTTATACACCAATGTATTGTTCTGACATCTAGGAGTTTCTTGTGATTGGTAGTATTCTGGCTCCGATTCAGTTTCTCTGGCTAGGTCCCCTTTGGCAGGTGCTAATCTGTGGGGTAGGGGCTTCTATTGAACTGGTGCAGCTAGTTCTAATCTACCCAAGATGAGGAAATCCTTAGGAAGTTAAGTAAATTGGCTTTATAGTCCCTTTGTACCATGACAGTAGTGCAAACAGGCCACAGTGGACCAGAGTTAACTGACCCAAGCCTTCCACACTTGATTGAAAATGCAATGCCCTTTAAAAGAGGTTAATACCATGTTGTTTTATTTTATGGAACCTGACTCACAGGGAATATGTAGTCACCTTTATAATTCTGACTCTCCCACATAATTTTCACCTGGAGGCCTTCTACTGGCTCACTGACATAAAGAAATGGAGATGGGGGTGCAGGGAAAAGGAGGTGTGAAAGTATCAGCAATGTGTCCTCTTAGGTGCAGGAGCTAAGGACTAGCAGGAACTAGGAGTGCAGACAGAAGTGACAATTTTTGCCTGATCTGGCCACAGAAAGTAGTTTATAGCCATGGCCAAACATGGGCATAGCTGCAGGAAGCTTAAAAATGGTTGATCTGGTGAAAATCTGTCCCCCTCATGCAATGAGGGGGTCAGATGAAGATGTTTCAAAACAGAGCATCTTCTGTAACTTGTCTGCATTGCCTGCCAGCCTCAAGCTGTTTTCAGAATGAAAGAGGGGAAATGGAGCAGAGGAAGTTTGGTCCGGGGGGTTTTCAGCCCCTGGTGGAGGGTGGGGTAGGTGTATTGGAGCCCCCTCCTCCCCCAGAGTGTGGAGGGGCTCCAATTCATCCACTCCACCATCCAGCAGCAGCTAAGGAACCCCTAGAACAAGCTCTCTCTGCTCCATTTCCCCCCCTCCCATTCAGAGCCAGGGACAGGTTGGGAAAGAGGAGGGGCTGTTGCTAGGGGAAACTAACTGGCAGCCAACAGCTATATACCCCTCCCCCCTGGAACCAACAGTGAACTTCTGTTTGGTCCAGGAGATTGTTGCAACTCAGAACACTTCCTGCAAAGTGTTCTCATTTACAGCTGGGAGCTTCACTTCTGCCTGCCCCCTAGATGTGTCAATTCCCATCCTGTCTCCTAGATCAGCATTTCCCAACCTTTTTCACCCTGTGGTACACTTACATGGTCTCCCCCACCCCATGGCACACTGGCCAAGTAGGGGGAGAGGGAGTGGCAAGCAGCTGAATGCTGCAGACCCGGGGGGTGGGCCGCGTTAGTGAGCAGCGGAATGCCACAGAGCGGTGGGAAGTGGATGGAATGGCATTTGAATCACTGGCTGGAGCCACATCCCTCCCCTATCTGTCTGTCTGCCCGCAGCAGCAGCAGGCAGGGAGCATGGCTCCAGCCCAAAATGCTGCAGCACACCTGGACATGCCTGACGGCACACTGATTGAGAAATGCTGTCCTAGATCATGCCTTGGGGGAGAGGGGACTACATTATTATAGACAATGTGGAAACAGTTACAGACCTTTGGCTTGTAACAGTTGAACATCTTTGTTGCTCCCATCTCTTATTGAGGGCATAAATATAGTGGCTTCTCTTGTAACAGTGTAAAAAGAATCAGACAAGTTATGTAGATTTCTAGGTCTGCAGAGTGATGGTAGATAAATAAGTAGAGATGGTAGGTCTGGATTGAGGGTGGACAGTAATGAATGTTATACATAGCAGTTGACCCCCCATATCTACTTCCAGGGGGTCTCAATAAGTCATCCAGTTGCTTTATAGATATGTGGCTCAAAGAACAATTTGTTTCTTGGATAGATCTTAATTATGTGGAACCACATGTGATGAGCTGTGTGGACACAGATCATGTGCCTATTCTGAGGGAAGCTCCAGTTGCTGTTCTCTTTATTTGCTTATATACACAAACTCTTCATTGTTTTTACTGTTCCAAGTATACTGTCAACACTCAATGAGCCCGTTTACATAGCCACATAGCAAGTAAACAAAGATATGGGGAAAAGAAACAGCTCTGTAGTTGTTACTGGAGCGCAAGGTTAGAATCCTAGGGTGCTTATACACATGCTCTGCTGTGTGCTAATTAGAACACATCAGAGCAGACTCTGTTAATCTTGTTCCAGTTAGAATGCTCAAGCATGCCTCACTCTTCCATGTATTCAGCATCCCACATCTCAAAATGGCAGCGGGGGCACTTTAAGTAAAACTTGTCATACGAGTTTTAGTTAAAGCACCCTTGTGGCCCCTCTGAAGTGTGGGATGCTGAATACATGTGAGACTGCAGCGTTTTAATTAGAGTGACTGTCCGGGAGCTGCTTTAATTAAAAACACCCCCACAACCACCACCACCTTATTGCATGTGTATAGATACCCACAGAGTTTAAGTGACTGCTAAGTTGGCTTCACTGGATCCTGGAAGTTTTGTCTTTCTGACAGAGTGATATGGAAAGTAGGTTACAAGAGCTTATGTCTAATGTTGACTCTTTCTAGTCACCTAAGGGAAGGGAATACATAGAGTGGGGCTGTCCAACTTTGGCACAGAAGGGAGCTGCACATGCTGCCCCCAGACCCTCCCTGCCATTTGGCAGTGGGTGAGATGGCTGAAGTGGCCTGCAGATCACACATTAAATGCTCATGGGCTGGCCGCCATTTGGACAGCCCTGTCATAGCATATAAGTAGACAAACATGCTCTCCAAAAAGGTGTCATTTAAAAAACAAAACAAAACAACAGAGTTTATTATTCTGGTATTTCCTGAACTTTTCTGGAAAACAGCCTATGGTAGGGCTATCCTGACAGCAGAGCTGATATATTAGTAAAAACATCAATGACAAGAATTTCAGTGATATTCCTTAAGTCATTTTAATGTTTTTCCTTATACTACATAGCTGGTGAATATGTTGTGGATATATATATCTTAAATTTTGGTAGAAAACTCAGTAAGTACATATATATGGAGAATATTGTCCTTTAATGGCAGTTCTGATCACCAGAAACCTATTTATTCAATGGCTAATAGTACCTACAATCACAGAATTTGCAGTGTCTTGAATGCTTTGTGTTGTCTAAGGCCTGCAGTCAAGTACCTACATCTCCCTTTTCCCCAGCATACATCGTAGTCTCTGGGCAAGGCAGATTTGCTATTGTGACATCTCAGAAATGATCTTACTGAAAGGCATCCTGTAGTGGCACAGGCAATTTATTAAGCACTTCAATTCTCTCTGCTATCGTGGAGCACACACCTTCGCATTGCCATTTGTGGAATAATCAGCATTGAAGCAGGCTATAAAGGGGGTGGGGGAGGGGCAAGAGAAAGCCTGACAAACGTGACAGTAGACCAGATCAAATATAAATAGCAATGAGTCACCATTGTGGCACCGCTGTCAGAGGAGCATATTCTTTTTGTTACAGAAAACATGGCATTTGCACAAGAGGTAAAAAAAGGCAAGGCAGTTCCCTTTCTTCTAGAGAAATTATTATTTCTCCACGTCTAGATATGTTTCTCTTTAAAAATAAAAACCTTTATACTGATGCAATTCCAATGTGTGTCCCATGGGGAGAGAAAAGCCCCTTTCTCTGTCAGTCAGGATGGGGTGGGTGCTGGAAAGGAGGAATGTAAATTATATTAATCTATTGCAGTGATGAAGCTCATAATAATAGGCAATGGAAGAAAATCCCAGAAAACACAGTGTGGTGAAGAACCTTAAATTTATATTGGTAATTTTAATGAGAGAGAGAAAAAAGTCACTGTTTACAGTAGACTGCAATTTCAATATTAGAATTTTCTTGCTACAGCAATTCCAGATATAGTTTATAGACATCCAAGTTCTCTATAATAAGTATCTGTTGAAAGTTAACTATAAATACACACTGTTAAGCCACACAACATGTTGGAATAAAGCCTGATTGTCAGCATTTCATTCCTTTTCCTTCTCATTCTCTCCCTAAACCACTCTGTCAACTTTTCCTGTCTCCAAAGACTACCAGAGAAGAGGAAGGAAAATAATAATACTGAAAAAAGTCTAATCCATAGTCTGGATTGGATGCTCAATTCCAAAACTATATTAGAAAGGAGCAGAGGACAAGAGAGCTGGCAGGAGCTGTCTGAAGGCTGTCTGATCAGGGCAGTCTTTGCAACAAGACAAGGAAGGTTAGTGCCAAGCTATTATTTCTGTCTTAGGGAAGAAAGACAGGCAATTACCTTGCTAATAAAGTTACTGAATTGCTGAAAGCAGCTAGTGCAATTTTTTATTAAGCTGCAATTTCTTTATTTATGACATTTGTATCTAGAATATGAATTTTTGCACTTAGAGTTATTAATTCTTGTTTCTGAGCAAAGAACGATATACAGATATGTTCATTATCATTACATAAAAAACTGTAATATCAGATATGCAGCAGCCTTGTAACCACAACATCCTTTTCATGAGAAGAGCCAAGTTCCCCTCTCAGATCTGCATGGCAGTTCGTGGACCAAATCCTCAGCTGCATTAAGTCTGCTCTGCATAGTTCTGACAGTACAAAGAAAATTAAGGGTTTTAAATGACTGGTTGAGAATTTCTTTTGGATAGGGAGAGTCTATAGTGACATTGAGTTACCTCTGTGCTATCCCTCCTTCATAACAAACCTCCTCTCAACAGAAGAGGAGGAGGAGAAAAAGGGAAGATGGCTAGAATGCCTCTGAAGTCTAATGGCCCCAAGCTGCAATATATTTAATTTATGTCAGCTATGGTAATGCAGCCTTGAAATGGCTCTAATTCGCTCTTTGGAACCAATATCAGCAAAGGGGTTTATAGCCTCTTCCAATCCCAGGCACCAAATGCTGGTGCACTAAGTGCAGAATTGCTCATCTTTGGATTTGGTTTTTAAAGTACAATATTCTCATTTCTATGCTAGCACCAAAGATCTATGCAGGAGAAGGAAACAGACTTACAATAAAATCCAATATGAGAATCAGGGAGGAAATGTCCTTTGTTTTTGAAAAATATTAACAATACGACAGCGTCCTGTTGTTTCCTGGAAATAAGATGCGACTAGGGCACATTCTTATATGAATCAATTAGAGTGCAAAAGCTATTACAACAGAATCACTTTAATATTCCCAGAGCTTCATTCATGTATCTGATATAAGGACCAATTTTCAAACAGAGGTGACATCCAAATGCTAAGTCCTCCATACATGGTTGTACGTAAATACCTATTTGAGCAACCAGGGCCCTCACCGCATGTTACGGGTATCACACAATCAACTGGTTCGTTATACAGTTACCATGTGCAAAGCAGCTATCATGCCAGAAAAAACTCCAACCAGTTTATAAAGTTAGGTCTCAAAAATATGTACTAAATTTATAGCTGGTTGCTAGCCAGCTTTAATTTGTACATATGGTAAGTCCCCCCCTGCAGCTGGGATCCCATCAGCTGTGGGCTCCCCACCACAGGACTGTACCTTGCCCAGCCAGGGCTGCAAGTCACAGAGCTGCTGTGGACTCTGGGTCCTGGCAGCATGCCTCTCAGTGCTGGGGTCCCAGCAGCCACAGGGCATGTCTGATCTCTCAGTCCCAGGGGTACATAAATCCCCCAGGGTGGGGAGAACACTGGTGTAGTGATCTCTCTGCCCTGGGGGTTTCACACACTTCTGAGGCTGGGAGATCGCAGCAGCCATGATCTCTCCACCCCAGGGGCTTCATGTACTTTGGGGCTGAGGAATCTCGGCAGTTGCATCTCTCAGCTGTAGGGGTGTGTGGGGTGCCCCTGTGGCTGGAAGCCCTTTAGCTGAGGGGGTTTCCATTTGTGAGGACTGGCTTCTGCTGGTGCAGGGGGAGCCCATAATTGAGCTTCCTCTGCACTGGCAATAAGACATAATGGGATTTAATGTGCAATCCCACAACTGGACTTCCTGCCATGCACGTGTGGCATGGCAGAAGGTGCAATTGTGGAAACTGTGCATTAGATCACATTGTGCCTTTACCTGCACATGTAGAGGGGGCCCAAGAATATATTTAAATAATAATGCCATTATGCAACTACCTATACTATCTGTCTTTACAACCTCCTGTGACAGTGTGTTCCACAAGTTAATTACATGCTGATTTAAAAAGTCCTGTCTCTTGTAAGATTTACAAACTTGCCTAATTCCAATTTCTAGGACTTGGTGAATAACAGTTCTCTATTTGTGTTGTCTATATTATTCATTTTTAATAGACTTCTATCATATTTCTACCCTCAGCCTTCTCTTTTTCAATCTAAGGAGTCCTAACCTTTTTAATCTTTCCTGGTATGACAATAAAGAAATAGCTATTCCAAATTTTCTATTATGAGTATTTCCCATGCATCTGGGCTTTGGTGGTTGTCCCCACCCCCACTTTCTGCTACATGTGTCAGGGTATTTTTAACCTTCCTCGGAGGCATTTGGTGTTGGCTGTTTTCAAGGCCAGGGATTTTGGCTGGGGTAGGCCAATGCTTCTGCTGTGACCAAAGCCAGAGATTCCTAGCTAGAGGGTCTTGCCCTTACACTCAGGGTCAGACCAATAAACATTTTTGAGGTCAAGAAGGAATTTTACCCCATGGTCAGATTGGTATGGATTTGTGGGGGGAGAAGGGAAATGGTAGTTTCTTTCCTCTGTAGTGGGAGGTGTGGCCCTCTATCTTGGATATCAAGCATATTTTAACAAACTTTTATAGAAGCAGGACATAGGCTTCCATGGTTCTTCCTTTCTTTACCTTTAGCAGGTTAGGGTGCTATGTTTGTATTGTGTCAGGGTTGATGGTAGTTTTATGAAGAGTTTAGATTATAGATTGTATATGGTGGTTAGGATAAGGATGATCCTGCCTCAGGCAGTGTGTTGGACTAGATGACCTCTGGAGGTCCCTTCTAACCCTCCTTCTCTATGATTTCTATGACAACTGCTCTATAACCTTAATCACCTTGGTACATCTTTGTACCTTTTCTAATTCTATTACATCCTTTTTGGGATGCAGAGAGCAGAACTGTGCAGTGTTCAAGATGTGGGTACAACATGGATTTCTATAGTGGCATGATGATATTTTCTGTTTCACTTTCAATTCCCTCCTTAATGATGCCCAATATTATTAGCATTGTTAGCCACCGCTGCCAAAACACTGAGCTGGTGTTTTTAAGGAATTATCTACAAGGACTCCATGGTCCCTTTCCTGAGTCATAACAGCCAGTTCAAAATTCAGCATTATGTAGGCACAATTGAGGTTATTTTTCCACATGCACATTACCTTGCATTTGTCAACACTGAAGTTTATCTGACACTTTTTTTCACTCACCTTGGTGAGATCTTTCTGTAGCTCCTCTTTTAGCATGGGATTTGACTACAATGTAGTACCACTTGCAAACCTGAATATTTCATTGGATACCACTGTTTCCAGGTCATTCATGAAAATGTTGAACAACATGAGGATCATAGATCCCTGCAGGACCCCAATTTTGATCTCCCTCAGTTCTGTACAGTGGCTATTTAGACCTATGTTTTAACCAGCTCTCAGTCAACAAAAGAAACTTCCCACTAATCCTATAGCAATTCAGGTTTTTAAAAATATATAAAATGTAGAGACTAACACTGCAACTCCAGGACAATCCTACAATTGGCATGACAAACTAGACAACTGTCACCAAATTCTGGGGGGAAAGTATGAAGACAGACTTCCCATCTTTCTAAGTGTCTTACATGTGGGTCTGACTCACCTAGGATGGAGGCATATTCTTTGTTTGGGGTTTAATACCAGGTATCTACTTGTCATTACTGTGCATGCCTGCTGAGGTGGCAACATGATGCCATCTTTCTCTCTTTCCTGTTACCCAGGGTTGGGCTTAGTTTTCCTCCTACATTTTCAGTCTGAATTCCTTTATAACAGAAGAAATAGCTTTCCCAAGTGGTCTTGTCTATTGAACAATGAAACATTGTGTGCCTCTGTACATCAAATGGGTATTACTTCTCTAATGGCCATCATAATGGTGATATGTGGACATCTTTGTGCTAGAGTTCAGTTCATTGAACATAAAAATAAAATGCAGAATAGTGTTTTTGGAAGCAACTAGCATGTAAGCATTTTACTCAATTACATTTATACTTGTGTTCTTTTTCAGTTTCTGTTACAGTTATGGTTCTCCCCTCCCCCTTCCCCCATCATCCCTATTTAGTTGCTTGTAGAGGGTTCAGAATTGCTCCCCCACTTCCTTGCTGTGACCGCTGGCTGTCAATGGCTGTTGTGTCTTAAATGATGCAGGACAAAGGTAGATTTAAATTCAAACCAGCAAATGGCTGTCATCAACACATTGACTCCTCTAAATGACTTTGAGGCAGCAGACCAGCATAACAACATTCAGCACTCATACAAAGAACAGAGCTAAAAATAACACAGTTTTAGTCCTGCCACTAAATGTGACCATGTGTAAATGATCCAATTTAACACCTGTATAAACTTTGCTAACCATAAGATTAGGAACTCTACAAACATTAGGGTCTTGTTTACACTAAAGCTTTGTTATAGCCTTCTAATGGTCATTTTTTACAATGCTGGGCTATATCTACATATTTATTAAAATTTTTATTAATGCATGGATTTAGATAGTGTTACTTCCAATTGAAACCCATAGAAAAGACAATCAGGCTCGAATCCGTTTCTATTGAAGCACATTATCAGTTTATGCATCTTTCTGGAATAGTGCCACTATTTATGCAATTCATCACCACCATTCAGATATAATATTGAATTATAACAGCTGTTCTGCTGTTCTTGGCAGGACCAGAAAAGGCTAATAAAATAAGTGTAAGCATACTGTACATGGAAGTGATAGCTACAGTTTACATAGGCTAAGCATGATGCGGTGCAGTGAGGAGATCATTTTAACGTGTTAAACAGGATCGATCAAATTTTAATCCGAGATGTTTTATTGGACTGAAAAACGTTTTTCCTCATGAAAATGCCAAATAGTCTAAATCCATTTCATGCTGGCCTTGTTCTCTTGTTATAAGGGGGGAAAAATAATAGAAAACTCACTCTCAAAAAAAGTGTGTACTTTTGAAAACCTCTTTAATGTGCGTAAATATAACCAAAAATGGGCAGAAAGACATGAATAGTTTGGGTTTCACTCTTCTTCCTGGCAGGCCATCATCCTACGTAGTTACACAGACTCTGAGAAATATATTTAGAATCACATTTGCTTTTTAAAAAGTTTAGTTGCATCTTTTTTTAAAAGTTTTTTCACTTCCACCACTACCTATTGGAAGGTGGTCAAGAGCTCCTTTCTTCAGTTATTTCCCCACATATATGTATTTTAAGGACCCATGCTACTGTGGCCTACCCCCTCCCACCCTCTCAGCAACTTGTCAATGATGCTTTGACACTGTACGTGGTCAGTGTGCAAGATCAGTCCTATTGACTGGTCCCAGGTTATTACTGGGACTCTTCAAGTGCCATTTGTAATTGAAGTGGGACATATGTGTCTGGCACTGCACGCAGATGAAGAGCCTGAAGTGTTTTTATATGTGGATAATATTACCATAAAGGATTATGGAATGGGTTTACAGATTTCCCATTGAATGCATTTTTTGGACACAGGTCCTTTGTACTTTCCCCAGATTGAGACCCAATTCATACACACAAGACACTCAGGCCCAGACACACTCTTAAGGACTTAACCTGATTTATAATGCAGACAGGCTATAAGTCAGCCTCTTATTTTATGATCTTTTGAACTGCATTAACCAATAAAACTACATTAAAAAATGTAGGGAGGAGCAGGGGATGATTCAGTTGTCATTGAAGTAACTGGAAAGAAATAGTACTGTGAACAGTTAAAAACAAAACAAAACAGGACATTTATGCTTCCAGAAACTGATTGAATAAAGGCAATAATGTTTAGTATTTTTTTTATACTATTTCTTATGGTAAATATATTGAATCTCCCTGATTCAGTCCACTACAGGTGCTGCTTCAGTCACAAACATATTAAGAGAAGCTCCTGAAGAGACGTAACTGTTGCCAAAACCCCAACTTACTATTCACAAGATCAAAGGTGGAGAAAAAATAAACCTATTATCATCTCCTATTCTGTATCACAAATCATCTTCATCAGATGGATGCGACTGTCAGGAAGAGTGTGTAAACTCATGCAGGGAAGTTTAAGGACAGAATATAAACACTTCTGATGCAGATGCTCTCTCCTTTTTGCCAGTGCAACTCATCCTTCAGAATTCCTACTCCAGTCTATCTTTTGTGCTCCCATACTCTTCACTCTCTCTCATGACTCAAAAGTACTGGAGGTTTAAACAGCTTTGATTAAAAACACTAGTTACAATTGTGATACTGCAAGATCACAGTACAATTACTGTAAAATCCTGCCCTCCCCCTTTTTTTAAAATAAGAATCTTGTGAAGGTAGAAGGGATCTTGAACCTTTTAGTTTCAACTCGGACATCTAGGAAACCCTAAGCAGAAAATTTAGGGGGAGATGAAATATAATAAGCATGTGTTTGATGAAGTCCCAGTTGTGCACCAGTGGGAGTAGAATACTTTATGTCTGGGACATAAAGTGGCTCGAGTGGATTAATCAAAGGAGTTTATGCAATCAGTGTCCACAGCCAGACTTCAGTTCTTGTTTGATGATTTTAAGATTATACAGAGCTGACTTGCCAGGTGTACTCCATTTAATACAGCCCAAACCAGCCCTATTTCTCTCTTCTAGGAGTACCTGAGTAGAGCAATAATCCATGATATGGTATGCATTAGTAAGGTGTTGCACACTTCAGGCCTTTGGGCTTCAGTTACCCGAGGAGCATAGTAGTCCCTTACTAATGGCCATGTTAAAATATCTTCTTAGGTTTACAGTTAATCTTTTAAGTTTTAGTATTCATTTCCTTTAGGTAAGGGAGATGGCACCTACTGAAGTGTTGAAAGAAGTGTTTATGAAGGTTCTCAACTATGCGGAATATTTTTTCTAACCCTCTCTCTCGCTATTTCTGTTTTATAATGCCCCCTGGAATATTTGAATGTCTTATACCCACACCCTTCTTTCCCAAAACATTTAGATATTTTTTCAATAGCTGTTTGAACTCCATTAACCCCTTTTGCCTCACTTCAGAGCTCCTAGTTTAGCTTTTACACCAGAAAGCCAGTTTTAAATGGCTAAGCGGACTTCTTAGCAATTTAAGAGAGACCATTTGCCACTTTTTGCTCTGTTAGCTTCATAGATTTGTATCTCCCCATCCCTGCCCATTAATTATAGTATACATAGAAGTATTTTAGGTGTTAATTTATGCACCTAAAAGTCAGAGCCACATCTTTTCTATAAGTACTACTGACATGAAAATAAAAGTTTCCAGTGCAAGTTCAAGGATAATATTCTATTTGCATTTTTCTGACCAGTTTACAGTATATGTAATGTATAATTTAGATTACCATATACAGCATGAAAGTGTTTCTCCAATCTGTGTTATAAAAAGAAGTCAAAACTACTCATTTACAGCAAAAAGAATTTGTGGAGGAGCAGAGCATTTTCTCTCTCAATTTTTTTTTATTAAGAAGCTAAACTAGAGAGTGAAATAGAAGGCTTCAGAGATATGTTTCTTGATATATTATCTCCAAATTTTTCATTGCAAGAGTGTTTAGAGGAGCTCACTTACACATCTCAACCTTAGAAGGATGTAACTAGCAGCTTTCCGTAAAACATTTACATTCCCCTTAGGATATATTTAGATGTTGAAAATGATATTCTGCAAGTTAAGTTAGAAATCCTTAGATCATACAGAATAACAGGAAGCTCAGCTTACCTCACACACTCTTAAGTTATGTTGAATAGCTTTTGAAGTGGTCTGCTTTTATGTACAGTCTTGTAAAAAAATGACAGAATTTTTCTTTGGCCACACTTTACTCAAGCCACACAGGGAAATGCTGACCAACTCTCGCCGACTCACTGTGGCAGGTGTGACTTGTTAAAGCTTCCATAGCTATAAATGAGGTAGGAGTGACTTCATGGATTAGTGAGAACTTGGCTCTAGAATCCCTTTGGAGAACCCTGAGGCACAATTAAGTTTAAAGAGAAAGCCAGGATTAAGGATAATATATTTGTTGTTGTTGGTTGAATTGCTAAAGAGAAAAGGAGGAATTCTAGATATCAAAATCCAAGATTCTGAAACCACAATTCAGCTGCTGCCTAATAGCCAAAGGATCCTGAGTACTTCATCTTAAAGTTCTGCTTCTGTTCATAATCTGAAGTTTCTCAATATTAAAAGCTGCTTTCATATTTCATGCTCAGGTGCTTTGGAACCCAGAAATTTAGGCATTTTCTTGCTTTTCTCAAATGATCTGACTGGTCTATCAGGCATACTCTGAAATTGCTTATTGTATTAGGCTTACATACAATCAGAGGAGCTAGTTGGAGAGTGTCTAACCACTGGACTACAGGGGATTCTATAGTGGAGCAACTCTGCACCCTTCCTTTTGAAGATACCCTATTTTGCATGTTAGTATTATGGCTACCAGGGGAGGGAGTATGACTTAGAGCAGTGGTTCTCAACCTTTCTTGTACCAGGACCCATTTGTAAACATTGATGGCCAGTCCCCACCCAGTAAATAGTTTAAGCAGCCCCCTAGCCCTTCTAGTGCCCCCCACCCCTGCTGATGCCCCTCACTCCCAACCTGCTGCCCCCAGGTCCAACTCCCCAGTGGGGCAGGGGTGGGGGTATGAGGCATGAGGGGGGCATGTGCCCCCCAAATTTGTGCACCCACAGTGGGCATGGGGCTGCACCCTGGCTGGACTGGCAGAAGCCACCTCCGTGACCCAGTGGGTGGGACTCAGTGTGGGAGGGCGGAGCAGGGCAGTGAGATTAATTGCTGCTGCCACACTGCTAGTGCCAAGAATAATGGATGGTGGGGGGAAGGCTGCTGCCAGCCACCTGGGGCATCAGCAGAAGCAACAGCAGCAGGGCATAGTGACTCAGTCACCCCTCAGCCTGCACAAACAGCTTATCGAGCACCACCCAGGGCACATGCAGCAGGGGCATGCTTGGGGTGCAGTGATGGCATGGGAAGGGGCTGGCTCTGGGGTGCCTCCCCAGAGAGGCCCCCTGTAGGGATAGCACGGGTGTGGCCAGCCCCTCAGCCCAGTTATCCAGGAGCCCTGGACACCCTGAATGTGGGCTGAGCAGCAGTGCAGCACAGTGGCTGGCCTTCAGAGAGAGAGAGGGGGGAAGTAGGGTCTGGAACTGCTGCAGCAGTTGGTGCCAGCAGCCTGGTTTGACCTGCCCTGGGAAGCGGGTGGGGGAGGCAGGCTTCCTGCAGCTGGACACAGAAGGCCACTGGCCCCAGAGGAGCAAGGGGGTAAAGGGGGCTCAACCAGTGGCCTCCAGGTTCCAGACCTGTCTGGCCAACTTACCATGGTCCCTGGACACCTATGCATAGCTAACCCCCAGTCTGAGGCTGGGCAGTGCACAGTCCCTGATGTAGAGCATGTTATCTCTGAAATATTGCAAACTCTCACAAAAGTCATCTGTCTCTTGCTTCTTCAGGGCCAACATCTAGATGCAGGGAAGAGCTCATCAGCCCTATCGGGGATGCCGCCTCTGGGTCACCACCACCTACTGTTGCAGCAGTCCAGATGTGACAGCTGTGCCAGCAGCACATCAGGGACCAGACCCTGCTGCTTCAGTGGCTAGTGGCAGTGATAGAGGAGCAGGAGGCATGGGAGCAGGCACAGAAGGTGTGGGAGGCATGGGAGCAGGCCTGGGAGGCAAAGGACATCACCTGTTGGAGGCACAGGACTGGGTGCAGCAGGACCACTGAGCCCACATGGAGGCCCTGGAGCAGGAGTGCCTGGAGCAGCTCCATCAGCAGGGGGATACCAACCACCAGACCATGGCTACTGTCTTGGCCCTGGTAGCCACATATATGTCCCCTGCTTCCCAGACCCCACACATGGCCCTGCAGGCCCCACTGATTGTGCCTGCTGCCCCACATCAGGCCACTGCCTGGCCCTGGAAAGAGGTCCTAGGGTTCCTCCTACCTGCCAGACACCCTAGCTTGGCCCATGCCCCAGACCTGCTGCCACTCATCTGTGCCTGGCCCAGCACAGCTGCACCATGGGTAGCAGCAGTGCAAGTCATTGCTGGCCCTGCCACTCTCCCCCACACCACAGAGCTGAAGACCCAGCCCCTCATGAGGCTGCCATGTGCTGGGGTCACTGCAGCCCCTGGACCCATGTGGGAACATCCAAGGGCTGGGATGCTGGGCACCTTCTCCAGGACTCTGTTGAAGGATCCCAACCCCCCCTGGCCACCTCCCAACCCTGCACTCTGGGCTTGAAAAGCCAAAATATTGTAAATAGTTTTCAATATGTATATAGTTTGCCTCTTATAAGCAGGTTTTTATTGTGGGTGGGTAGGGAGAGTGGTGGAGGTCACTGTTTGTCAAGGGAGGAGGTACGGGGGTGAGGGTTGTGAGGGCAATAACTTCTTTTTTTGTTTCACACATGTGCATGTCCTGAGAGTGGTGCTGGGGCTGGGTGGTAGGGGTATGTGGGCAGTGGGGCAGGTAGGCTGGAGTGGGGAGTCCAGGAGGAGGGGGTTGGGCAGGGCCTCCTGCAGCCAGTGCCCTGGCCCCCATTGGTAGGTGTGCAGCTCTACTGAGGCCTGGGGGTGGGGGAGGGGAGGGAGGTTCCAGGGTCAGCACAGCCGCAGCATGGATAGCAGCAGTGAAAGTCATTGCTGGCAGGGGCCAAGCTGGAGCAGTTGGGTGGTGGGTACCACTGACAGGAGCAGGAGCAAGGGCAGCCCTGCTGCAGGGAGGCAGGGTGGACAGGAAGAAATTTGCTGCGTGCTGCCCCTGCATTGGGCATGTGGCTCCTGGGCAGGGAAGGGGCTGGCTAGGGATCAGAGCTCCCAAGATGGCTGCCAAGTACTGGCAGCTATGTGGTAAGAGGCTGGAGCTCTCCCCGGTAGCCACAGGAGCACATGGCAGAGCTGAAAGGGCTTGGGACTAATTTTAGTGTCAGGTGCACTGACTTTAATCCCAACTCCTCTCACGTGTAGACACCTGCCAAAAATTGCTTAATGTGTATTAGCTTAATGCATACTACATTTAGTTGCATTTATTTGCATGTGTAGACACAGCCAATGAATAGTCATATATTTAATGTATTTTAATAAATTAAAGAAGTGCAGAAAAGTGACTGCCCTCCAGGGTGCTATTTGCAGGCGTGTATTTTGTGAAATGAACACCTGTACCAATAAGGACCTGACTAAACTACTAACTCATTTAAAACTGCATTACATTTGGTTTTCATTTGATGCCCTGTTTGAGGATTACTGCATTGGGTTGAATTTTAACCAGCATCCTAGAAGTAAAATACTTCCACTCCAGTTACCAACCCCATGAGTTATCCAGAAGATAATAGAGATCAATATCTAATTGATTTTCCAGGATTTTTTGTACTTAAAAATCTTTCAGGAATTTTGGAGAAATCATCATGTTTCTTCTGTGAACATACATTTTCCTGCTTTTGCTAACACTTCCAAAAAACTTAGAAAAATGCCAGGAATAAGAAAGGGGCATGATGACTGATTAGTATATTAGCTACACCTGTTCAAACCTTGCTGCAATAGGCCAGAATGGGGAGGAGGGCTTGTCAGTGTCTAATTTTGTGGGGTGTGAATATGTTCACACCTCTTTGTCCTGGGTGCAGCTCCACACTTCTGTGAATTCCCATGGCTTATATTGTATTTTACTTTGGATGAACCTAAAACTTAGCTTAAATAACAGAGTTGCGTATGGCTTCTATCCAAAATTATAAATTGGCCATGGTTCATTTGAAACTTGTTAAAGGCTTGACAACATCTTAGTATGTGTTCGTGAATTGGCAGAGTATGCGTGTTGGATAACACACGTCCTCATCATTTCCAATATTTGCCACTTAGTAGGTATATAAGAAGCCAAACTTTTTGCCTATATGTCAACATGAAAGTGTACTAAATCAATTTATATTCAAAACTATCCTAGCATTCTTTCAGGCTCATAGCAGTTACACCACATACATACCTTGAAAGATAGGTGTAATGTGCCCACAGATCTCCAGAGTATGCTTACTGGTCTGACAGCTCAGTGGATAAGGCAACTCAAGCAACTTTATCTTTTAAGCATTTTACACATCGTGTCTCATTTCTCTTCCTTAATATTAACAAACAGAATTTTCAGAGAGAACAATATGAATGCATATGTTCCAGGACAAAATATTTATCTATGACAGAAAGAGAGAGAGGAGCCTGCACAGCTCTTAGCAAATAGGTCAGATGTGTGAAATACACAGGTAGATTTTACCCCAAATCTCTCCGTGACTTGTATTAATCTCAAAGATTTTGTACATCATCAAATGCTGAGAGTGTACTACTATACTTCATCACTTGCAAAGAACTGAAGTGGCAGTAGAATGATGACCCTGAATACCTTGGAGGAGTCCATCTCGTTGTTTATTCAGCATGTGGCAAATTTCTTTCATCATAAAGCATCTGGAAATCTTTAGGGAAAATATATTTGTTTAATGTATGAAGAAATTCCCTTCTGAGGTTGGATGCTGTGCATAATGTAGGTATAGTAAGATTGGAATCTCAGTAGCATAGGCATCTGTGTTTGCAGTTAAGATGGAACAAGAGGCCTTCCTGTAATATAAGCTTCTTAAGCTAAACCGACTTCTGCTTTGATGGAGTTACAGGTACTTGATATGTGGTTTTGAATTCTTGTTGTTATCTCCCCTCCCCCAAATTATTTACATTGCTATTCCTGTGGCACAGATAGAAGAAAAAAGCAGACCACATCTTGCCTGCAGATTTTGAATTTATTTAACACACATTGTCCATCTTCCCTTAAGTATAAAGCTGCACTGATCTCCACTATTCGATGATGTCTACAAAGAATATCAATATATTCATTGACTTTGAGGAGTCCAAGAGGGAAATCCAAATGATACTTTTTTTTCTGCCTTTGTTCTTCTTATTCCTTGTTTCTACCTGGATTATTATTCATGAATTCACTGTGTCATGATGAGAAGGCTTTTTCAGAGCTTAGCTTTACCAGGTTTAGTCTGCCCCCTGAGATAAAAAGGGAAAGTACCAGGGCTATTGTAACCAGGCCTTGTGGAAATGAATTGGTGGCAACTCTCCAAACACTCTTCCTGATGGTCTTGGAGAGTGATCTGCAAGAAAGAGGACCTGCTTGGAAAGTATTACCATCAGCTAATATATTCAGCAAATGTAGCCTTCTTTTTCTCATGAGTTGAGCAGATAATTGTTTATTTGCTTTGCTGTATGATTAATCACCTACATATTGTTTTTGCTGGAGGAGTAAATGACTGAGGTTTTTCATAGAATCATAAAGTCATAGGAAGTCAGAGTTGGAAGGGACCTCAGGAGGTCATTTAGTCCAATCCCCTGCTCAAAGCAGGACCACCCCCAGATATATCACCCCAACCAAGGCTTTGTCTATCTGGGTCTTAAAAACCTTCAAGGATGAAAATTCTACAACCTCTCTGGGTAACCTGTCCCAGTGCTTTACTACCCTCCCAGTGAGAAAGTTTTTCCTAATATCCAACCTAAACTTCCTGTGTTGCAACTTGAGACCATTGCTGTTCTGATATTTGCCACCACTGGGAACAGGCTATCTGCATGCTCTTTGGAACCACCTTTCAGGTAGCTGAAGGCTGCTTTAATCCCCCCTCAGTCTTCTCTTCTCCAGACTAAATAAGCCTAGTTCCCTCAACTTCTCCTCAGAAGTCATGTGCCCCAAACATCTAACCATTTTCTCTGCCCTCCACTGGACAACCTCCAGTTTCTCCACATCTTTTCTGTAGCGAGGGGCCCAAAACTGGACACAGCACTGCAGATATGGCCTCACCAGTGCTAAATAGAGGGGAAGAATCACTTCTCTTGATCCCCTTGCAATGCTCCTATTAATGCAGCCCAGTATGCTATTAGCTTTCTTGGTGACAAGAGCACACTGTTGGTTCATACTCAGCTTATTGTCCACTGTAACACCCAGGTCATTTTCTGTAGAGCTGCTGCTTAGCCAGTTGGTCCCCAGCCTGTATCAGTGCATGGGATTGTTCTATCCTATGTGCAGGACTTTTCACTTCTCCTTATTGAACCTCATGAGATTTCTTTTGGTCCAATTTATCAAGGTCTTTCTAAAGCCTATGCCTATCTTCCAGTGTATCTACTACTCCTCCCCCCCCCCTCCCCAGCTTGGTGTCATCTGCAAACTTGCTGAGGGTGTACTCCATCTCATTTTCCAGGTCACTGATGAAAATATTGAACAAAACTGGCCCCAAGCCTGAACTCGGGGGAACTCCACTTGACACTGGCTGCCTACTAAACATTGAGCCATTAACTACTACTCTCTGAGCCTGATGGTTTAGGCAATTTTCTGTCCACCTGACACTCCATTCATTCAACCTGTACTTTCTTATCTTGCTTGCAAGAATGTTGTGGGAGACCATATCAAAAGCCTTGCTAAAATCAAGGTATATCACATCCACTGCTCTCCCATCTTCCACAGAGCCAGTTACCTTGTCAGAGAAGACAATCAGGTTGTACAAGCATAACTTGTCCTTAGTGAATCCATGCCAACTGTATCTAATCACCTTCTTCTCCTTCTCCAAGTGCTTAGGACTTCTGCCATACTTGGTAGTCTTCCTGCACACTGGGATGGCTTGTTCCTGTATCCTCAGGAAGGGTTCTTTAAAGTACAGCCAACACTCCTGGACTCCTCTCCCACTCAGACTGGCTTCCCAGGGGATTCTGCCCATGAGTTCCCTGAGTCACTTAAAGTATCTTTTTCTGAAGTCCATGGTCCTTACTCTGCCACTCTCTTTTCCTCAGGATCTTGAACTCAATCATTTCATGGTTGCTGTTGCCCAAGTTGCCATCCACTACTACATTCCCCACCAATTCTTCCCTGTTTGCGAGCAGCAGGTCAAGCAAAGCATGGCTCCTAGCTGGCCTCTCTAGCACTTGTTGGGAACATAGTTGTCCCCAACACTCTTCTAAAACTTCCTGAATTCCCTGTGCACTTCTGTATTGGTCTCCCAGCAGATATCAGGGTGATTGAAGTCCACCACGAGTCAGGGCCTGTGATTGGGAAACTTCTGCTAGCTGTTTGAAGAAAGCCTCATCCACCACATCCTCCTGGTCTGATGGTCTATAGCAGAAACCCACCATGACATCACCCTTGTTGCTCTCCCTGCTAACCCTAACCCAGAGACTTTCAACAGGCCTGTCTCCAATTTCCTACTGGAGCTCTGAGCAATCATATGGCTCTTTTACATAAAGTGCAAGTCCTTCTCTTCTCCCTTGCCCATCCTTCCTGAACCATTTGTAGCCATCCAAGACAGTGCTCCAGTCATGTGAGCTATCCCACCAAGTCTCTGTTATTCTTATCACATCATAGTTCTATGACTACGTGAGAACTTCCAGTTCTTTCTGCTTGTTTCCCAGGCTCCATGCATTTATGTAGAGGAACCTGAGGTAACTAGCTGATTGACCTACTTTCTTAGGAAGCATGAGAATACCTCTCCTGCTGCCCTCTCTTGCTTGCACTTCTTCTGGGTCACCCACTTCCTCACTTACCTCAGGGCTTTGGTCTCTATCCCCTGGCAAACCTAGTTTAAAGCCCTCCTCACTAGGTTAGTGAGCCTGTCTGCACAAGATGCTCTTCCCTCTCTTCATCAAGTGGATCCCATCTCTTCCTAGCAATCCTTCTTCTTGGAACAACATCTTGTGGTCAAAGAATCCAAAGCCCTGCCTGCAACACAATCTGCATTGATTTATAGGATACATTTGCTCCTGCCTGGGCCCTTCCACTTGACAGGAAGGATTGAGAACACCACCTGAGCCCCCATCCCCTTCACCTTTGCACCCAGAGCCCTGGGGGGTGGGAATGTGGGCCCTGCCAGGGGCAGGCAGGGGACCCACCCCTCCCAAGCTTCCCCCTACCCCCCAGAGCCCTGTAGTCACTTTTGATGTGCTCAGGGTCTCCCCTAGAAGTATTATTGGTGCCCACATGGATGAGCAGCATGGGGTAGTAGTCAGAGGCCTGAATGAATCTTTGTAATACCTCTGCAACATTTCAGATCCAGGTTCCAGGCAAGCAGCAGACCTGAGAGAACAGGTCAGGACATCAGATGGATGCTTCTGTCCCCCCCAAAAAGGAGTCTTCAACCACCACTACCCATCACTTCTTGGTGGCAGTGGTCTTGATCTTCCCAACCTTGGGGAGGCTTGGCCTGTCTTCCTTCACCAATGGAACATGCTCCTCCTCCTCTGTTGCTAGGGGTCCATATCTGTTTTCCAGGAAAACTGCTGCAGGTAGAGTTGAATATTAGGGCTGTGCAAAGCTTTGGTCACTGATTCAATTTGGAGGAGATTCGGCCCTATTTTGGTGGCCAAATCTGAATCGAATCAGGAGACCCATTAATCTCCCCAAATCGAATCAGAAGCCTTCAGTTCAAATTGGAGAGATTTGTTAATTCAGCCATAGATACAGCTTTATATGTTTTTTTGACATACCTCAAGGTACTAGATATTGCTCATGAAAGTTGAGATGCTGGTGCAGATGGAGCATCCCACGGGAGGGCGGGGGAACAATCAGCGTGCTTGGCGGCAGACCCCCAACCGCTGGCTCAGCAACTAGTGCCTCCTGGGTCCAGGGGGGCACCCAGGGTCCCCCTGTGGCTAATCTCTGAGCCGGGGGGTCCGCCACTGAGTGCACAGGGGACACCCTCACACTCTTGTGGGATGCTTCATCCACCCCACCATCTCAGTGTTCATGAGTCGTGCCTGGTATCTAGAGGTACATAGAAAAAAAAACATATAAAGCTGTGTCTATGGCCAAATCACTGATTCTCTGAATCAGAATAAAATCTTCAGGTTCAAAGTTGGTGGAACTGAATTGGGAGAGTGATCCAAATCAGTGAATCAAATCACTGTCCCCTGAATCAGGCCAAATCTGAATCAAATACTGCCCACTTCACATACCCATAATGAATATTTCTGCTTGCTGCCAGAGATCACAAGCTTCCAGCTTCTACCTTCCTCTTCTCTTTCTTCTCTAGGACTGCCTTTGACAGTCCTTCCTCTACAGTCCTAGAGGTCTCCTCTAGCACTGAATCAATGAGCTCCTCATGATGGAAGATGTTTTGGAACCTTGCCATATTCTCCTATAGCTCTCTTGCCTGCTTCCTGAAGGACACCGTGAGGAGGCACCATGAGGAGGCATCATAGGCACTCTCCCACTTGGCTGTCACTGGAAGGAACCTGGAAGCCACAGTCTCCACAGCACCAAACTTGGACCTGGCTGGAACGCAGCCCAGAACCAGGTCACTGCAGCCTGCACCACTCCTTGCCCTGCACAGGCAGGCAGTGTGCTACAGCATCAGGGCAAGGGACAGGCATAGAGGTGCTTTGGCCAGCTACCAGAGCATCTCTTTGGAGCACCCAAGCCTCCTGTTGCCTCAGGGCAGAGTCCTGGATGGTGGCCTGCCCTGCTTTTTTTCTGGTGTTTTTAAATTTTTTTGATACCTGGATATCCAGGTATCAAATTTTGAGCCTGCACTGCAAATATGCAGTACGGGGAATGTTTTTTAGTTCCCAGGGTGCCTCTTGCCACATCTCAAACTGCTTTGAGATGTGGCAAGAGGCACATGTGGGCTCTTCTGGATGCACCCTAAGTGTCCAAAATTTTGTGACTTCTTTGCGCTATCTAGACCTATACAGTTTCCCTTTAAACCTTCCCTCCTTGACAACTATACCTGTGACAACCCCCTACAATGATTTTTCCCTAGCTATCTAGATGGTCACTATCTGGAGGGAGAGTAGGCACCTGCTACTTTCTCCAGTATCTGGTGAATGGATGATCTAACACCTTCTGAAGATACATTTCCTGTTTCCTTTCTGAATCCAAGGAAAGAAGAAAATAAAATATATCAGTTTCATATTATTCTCCCATTGGTTCCCTTTGAAAAATACTCTAATTCCATACTTTTTCATAGATTCATAGATGTTAGGGTCGGAAGGGACCTCAATAGATCATCGAGTCCGACCCCCAAGAGATCATTTTCTCCTTCCCAAATCCATCACTTATTCTCCAATCTCTCTGTTCCTATCTTCTGCCACACAAGCTACACTTTTCTTTCCCAAATCCTGGGTTTAGGCAGACCTGAAAGTTATGCTAACTCATAAAAGGGCAATAAAGTCATTAGTATGCAATAAGAGAAACTGAGGGTGATCATGAAAAGGATATATCCTAGCAGTGTAATAATTAATTTGCAGAACTCTCAGTTGAATAAGGGAAAGTGAGATTGATAATATTGTTGAATTTCTGAAATCTCTGTGGCTAGACAGTTTAATTCCTGGAGATTGTTGCTCATGGTGGTAGGTGGCAGGCTTAGGTAAACCCCTAGTGGCCAAACCTGCCTGCCCACACTCCCCAGCCTCCCTGCACCTTCTCTCATCTGCCATGACTTGATTTTTTCATCTTTTAACTGGAGAGGCTGCCTCCAGAGGCTGGGGTAGCCTCTCCCTGAGTGCCTTTCCTTGGTGTACAGTCCTCTGGGCTTCTCTCCCCCAAACACTACAGGGTGGGTTTTCCCTTTAATACAACCATGATTGAAAGGGACCTGAGGGTAATAATAGCCCATAGTATGAACGTGAGCCAGCTGTGTGATGCTATAGCCAGCAGAGCAAACAATATTCAAGCAAAACCAAGGAAGTGATTCTTCCACTTTACTCAGCATTGGTGAGACCACAGCTGGAGTACTGTGTCCAATTCCAGGTGCCACACTTCAACAAGGATGTAAAAAAGCTTGAGAGAGTCCAGAGAAGAGCCACCTGTATGACTGGAGACTTGCAAGACAAGCCATACGAGGAAAGGCTGAGGGACTTGAGCCTCCTTAAAAAAAAGAGAAGGCTGAGAGGGGACTTGGTAGCAGCTTACCTCTACATCAGGGGAATACATCAAGGGCTTGGTGAACAGCTGTTCACCAGGGCACCCTTGGGGAAAACCAGGATTAATGGCTGTAAACTCCTGGAAGACCATTTCAGGCTTAACACAAGGAAAAAATGTTTTCACAGTTATGGTTTCCAGACTGTGTAATAAACTTCCTCCAGAGGTGGTACAATCACCTACCTTGGAAATCTTCAAGAGGAGACTGGACGGTCACCTTGCTGAGGTCACCTGACATCAGTTGTCTTTCCTGCCTAGTGCAGGGGGGCTAGACCCAATGATCTTCCAAGGTCCCTTTTAGCCCCTTACAATCTATGAATTGTGCCATAAAGGCAATAATCATGTCCTCCAGAAATCTCCATAGTCATACCCATGCCTTGCATATATGTCAGTCAGTGTTTGGGGGAGGCGGGGAGCTTGGCCCTGATTCTGCATTCAAGCCTCAAACATTTTTTGGGGCTTCCACTTTCCTGGTTTCAGCCCCTTTGATCTATCTTGGACCCCTAGCCCCACTGTCCTGGACCTCAGCTTCTGGGCTCCATCCTGTCTTGGACTTGTGTCGTTCTGGACCTCTGGCCCCGTCCCACATGTCTGGGCCCCTGGCCCCTGTTCCTGACCCTCGCTAGGGCACTCTTTATTGGGCATCTCTCAAGCACCCCTGTGGCCTCCAAACCACCCCCCATAGCCACAATCCAGCCCTCTATTTCTAAACAAACACAAACACCAACATAACAGAAATATAAGCAACTTCTTCCACAAAGTTCTTCCCCACTGTGGGTCTACCCTATACCCTACTGCAAGCTATACTTCCCAGTGATAGGCTCACTCTCATGGGTAGCTTGGGTGTCTATGTGCCGGCTTCCTGCACTCAGTTTGCCCAGAAGCTCCTCTCTCTCCAGCATGCAGTGCCAGAATGCCTGCTTTGGTTCAGACCCTGGGATTATATGCCATGATGCCCCACCCCCCTTCCTGTCATGTGGCTCCGCAGGCACACATGGTAATTTTCCCTTTTAATAAAGGGCCAGGCTGTGCTCCTGCTGCTACAGCCCTAGATGGCCAGTTTAGCCTGCTGCATTCTCTTAAAGTAACAAGAGCCCCCTGACTCCTTGTTACAGGGTACATACAGATGCCTGGGGAGGTTAGATCATGTTAAAAATGGCCACCCAATCTAACTTAGCTCCTCCAGGTGTAGACCTTACACTCAGATCCCTAGTTAGGTTGATTTATATGTGAATTGTTCCGAAGTTCAGTAAGGTTAGACTGGTCTAAAAATCGCCAACCCAATCTAAGTTAACTGTCCTATCTTTGCAGATAGAGTAACTTAGATCAGGTCTGGAAAGACCAATCTAATTGAACTTCTATAAAGTTCCCAGCATGGCTCCAGGACTGGGAAAGCCACTGGCCCTTGACCCTACATGTATCAAATCAGGCCCAGCACCAGCTTCCTGTCTACCAGTGGGAGCCTACATGTAGGGCCATGTCATCTGGCCAATGGGTCTTGTAAATTTGGTGGTGGGGAAGTGGTAGCAGTCTTAACTGTCACTGTCGCTCCTAACCACATTTCCAAACCCTTGGGGGAGCCCTGTGGGTGGAATCACACAGCTCCATGGGTTGTATTTGGCCTGTGGGATAGGGGTTGAGCACCATTTTTATACACTGCTTTCATACTGGAAGTTTCAAGACAGAGTAAAAAAATGCTAAAGCTAATGCATTAGAAAACTATCCAGTTCCACTTGATAAATCAGTTCCCAAAAACACTTCTACAGAAAACTAGTTAATTTTCCACCAGAGCTTCAACAGCAAATAATGGCATTACATCTGTCCGTAGAAGCTATAGATTAGATCCACATGGTTATTAGTGCATCACAACATGATGAGGTTTCAGGCATCACAGAGCATTCTGTACTTTCACCATGCATGTCATGTGCTGTGCCAGGGGCCGTGCTGCTTATGAAGCCAGGTTCCCAGGATTTGGAAATAAGTCATACATATTAAGACAATCAGCAACTAGCAGTTTCACAGGCAACCCCATGTATCATGTTGGTGACAAGTAGATTACTGTTAGTAACAGTAAAGGCAATGGACACTCAGCTATTCTTAACAATGCCTATGATATCAATATCAGATGGCTTCTTTCATGTAAGATTCACCAAATCTTGTTCTAAGGAGCCATTCACCTCTATGACATGCATTGGCCTTAGTTGAAATGCTTTATGATATGTTCCATGGACTGCTCTCATAGCTGTGGCAAAATTGATATATAGAAAATGGGGATAGTATGGCAAAAGGATAAAGTTGGTTGGCAATTTTTCACCAACACAGTTTTTCATCCAGTTCTCCCTAATCCAGAGTAGGGGTCTCCATTTTGGTCTCCCATATCCAGGTAAGGACCCGATCCTGCTACCAAGCCATTGTCTATTGTAACTGATTTCTCTTTATATCTCTGTCATTTTTTCATGAAAAAGTTGGAAGGTCACAGTTTCCTCCCACTGTTGAATGGGAGAGTCTGCAAAACCTGGAAAAGTTTTGTAGGTTAAGAAATCCATTTCCCACTTGCACTTTTCCCCGCTGGGGACAAGATCAGACAGATCATATGGAACAAATAGCAACAGGAATTTCCTGGCAGTGCATATTTACAGGCCCTTTGCTGTGGTTAGGTTTCTTCAGAAGATGGAGGTAGAAATCTCTGAAAGTTATTTTACATTTTTATCCTGCAAATGCAGCACCAAAGCATTTGAATTCAAGAATGCAGTAATTCTCTGAGCAGTAAATTCATGCCAGTTTATCTGAATTAGAGAAGATGAGGCAAATAGGATTAACTTCTGTTCTCAGTTATATTAGTATAAATCCATAATTAAGGTAGAACTGGCTTATCTCATTTTATGTAGTTTACTCAGGATTTCACAAAAACATCAAGCTATAATGCAAAGGTTTTCACTAGCCAAAAATTGTGTGGCAAGTTCATAAAATGGAAACTGATATACCAGCTCTATCAGTATCATAAATGACAGGACTAAATAAGTATAGTAACTTCCTTAATCTGTGGGTTAGCAATATCAGAAGACTGAGGTTGGATTAAATGAAAAGATTCTGTCTTTGCTCTCTTTAGACTACTGAGTGGACACAAAGAGACTTTCAAAAGATTTAACATGCCAAGCCAGTGCTTTGCCTTACAAAGGAGAATCCTTAATAGGTGCTGCCAATATAGCTTGTCCCTCTGCAATCTTAGACCCAAAGGAAGAGAAGAGAGAGGGCAATATGTGAGGTAGATGCTCCCCTGGATGACTGTCAGTCTTAGGCAGCCATAACTGACCCCTTGATGTTGATCCCTGATCTGGATCGGGTGCCATCTCAGGGAACCAGAGAACCTGGTATAAAATCTTTCTGCCAGGCCAGTGAAAGACTTATTGTTTGAAGTTGAAATACATTAAGTGGTTCACAAATAAAGCTGAATGAATCTCCTGGCCCACTGAATAAGTAACTGACCTTAGCAGATTTTAACTCTGGATTTACAAGATCGGAGGGTTTAGTTCATCATCTTAAGAGGCATTTCTGATACTATCTGTAAGGTTATTCACAGTAGTTATCTACTATGAAATGGGGTTTGCTATCATAGACCTCTTGTGTGACCTCTTCAAGTCAAGAAGCTTCCAAATCTCTTCTACCTTCTGAAAATGTAAGACATTATAATATAGATATTTAATGCTTGAAATTAAGTGATAGTCTCCCAATACAGCAGTGGCGTAACTGTTTACAGACAAACCCACAGAAAACTAAACAAATCCCAATCTCCTCCTGTTCTATTCTGAAATGCAACCTTCCCCATGAATTTCTCCTACACCACCTACATCTCCAAAATAAGACATAATAAAGAAAAAGAACCACTGGTTCTCAATCTTCTTTCTTTTCTATCTCTACCCATTGTGTATATGTTTCTTTTTCACTTCTCTCCCTGTATCTCTCCCTCAGTCTGTTTATTCCTTGCTCCCAAGCTCCTCATCATCCCATTTCCATCCAAAGCATCTTTGCCTTGCCCTTTCCCAGTGTTTTCCAGTATATAGCAGTCAGCATCACTCCTCTTTGCCTGCAGTAGCACTGTCTTCTTACATATACCTAAACCCTTGGCTGCAGCACCCTTCTCATGGCAGCACTTCAGCTGTTATTGGTGCTCACTCCTCTGGTGAGAGCTCTTTTCTACTTTGAGAAGTGACATCTACCAAGTTTCCTAGTTTGTAAAGAGATGCCATCATCACATGAGAATATATGCTCTGAACAGATAATGAAGGAATCAGTTTTTATATCCTAGTGGCATGGGCCAGTTAAAATATCCGGACTGCAGGACTGTTTTTGTACCAATGCACAAGTAATCAAGTTTGTTTTTTTTTCTTTCTTGGGGTGGGGGGGAGCAAAGAGTAATCAATTTAGCACACTGATAGAAGATAAAGACATAGGAAACACGAGTAAACTATTTTCTCCCTGCCTATATTTTTCTTAGGATCACAGTGTAACGCAGTAAGGTAATGGATTTCAGTGACAGATGCTTCCATGAGTCTAAAACTAGTTTTACACCTGCACCCCATAGACACGATATATACAACTAGTGCTTCTGCTTTACAGATATACCAAACTCATGGTAATTATCCATAGCCCTGACTTTCTTTTACGTCAGTTCCTGAGCTGCTGTGCCTTAAATTATACGCTAGACAATTCATAGTTTTGTAAGAAATGCTTTCCTATATCTCCTCTGTTTGGATTTCAGGGCCCAGTAGATCTGGACCAGCTTCTCTATTTCTATCTAGGTTGCTATGGTATCACAGCATGATTTCTGAGGCTGCCCTAGTACAATGCAGGGTGCCCCACAATTTTCGTATATTAGAGCCTCCCTGTGAGAAATCGTAGAAGCTGCCAGATCTGTTGAGAGTCACTGGATTCTTAGTTTAAGTACAGGAGCTATATAACAAAGAAGGAAATAAACACTATCAATGAAAGTAAGGGCAGATCTCTCCAAAGCAGAACTTAAACATATAAAAGCTCCAGCCAAGACATGTATTTTTTACCCAGGTGGCTAATTTAACAATTGAAATATTCAGTTGCAAAAAGTCATTGTGAAGCCATGGGTGAGAGAATTAAGACAGGCTCAGGGAATGGGAATCAGAGTGAGCTGAGAGATACATGCCTGATGCTACCCACATAGAGGCAATGTCCCCATGTACACTCTAAAACAAGATGATTCAAATAAAATAATCAAGGAGAGAAACCAAGAATGAGACTGAGAAATTCCATGGTGGTTTTGAAAAAAGGAGAAGATACAGAATTTAAAAACACACATGTGAGAATTGGGATTCAGTCCACAGAAGAGATTGTGCTGAAGATACCACTTTCTTGCTAAAAAAAATACTCAAAAACTAAGTTAGTATCACAGATCAAACAGAATAAGAAAGTGGAAGGCTAAATGTTCTCAGAAATGGGACAAGTCATTAACCATCTAGAACAAGGCATGCACTGAGCAGAAGTGGAAGAAATCAAAGAGGTAGCATGATTTTAACAGGGACTGTTTACAGGTACTCCTCACTTCATCCTGGTTAATGTAGTTTTGTTATTACATCGCTGATCTATTAGAGAACATACTCTTTTAAAGTCATGCAATGTTCGGTTATAACATTGTTTGGCCACCGCCTGCTAGTAGGCAACTACTGTGATGTGACTGGATTCGCTTAACATTGTTTCACTTAAAGTCACATTTTTCAAAAACATAATTATGACATTAAGCGAGGAGTAGCTGTACTTCCACAGAATTTAAGAAACTGTTTTTTGTTGTTGCTATGTCTGCTAAAGGTTAGGATTTCAGTTTCTTTCCCTTTAAAAAGGTGAATCATGCAGCTTTGTGGTGCCAAGACACTCTTTTATCCCTCTCCATGAAGTATTTTACTTAATTAGCATTGTACCCTACTACAAATCTAAGAACTATGGAGACTTTCAGTATTTATGTTGTAGCATCTATCAGTTTATACTATCTTTCTTTTGTTAACTTTAATTTTTATTCATTTTTTCAATACTATACAGATAATACAGAATAAAGAAGAAGAAGAATATGCAATGATCAGATCATTCAAGAAATAGGCAACTCTATGTACACACTGTGGAAAATAAAAATCTCAGGTCTCTCAGGTTCTTAGAGTAGGCACATAGTGCTCTCTCTTAATAAAATCAAATATTTCATCCAGAAGCTCCTCACAAGTGTAAAGAAAAGAGAATATGCATCTTCCTTCCATTCAGAAGCCTTAGATCAATTCAAGCTCTTCTGTGTTTTCAACCATTTTAGTACTACCTGTTTAAAAATATGTATCTTGTATGTTTTATCTTGATGAGGAGTGTATTACACCTCTAATTTCTGTATTATAGCATCACAGTAGCATTTTGTGCCCAAGTTTACTGAAAAGACATTAAAAACATCAGGTGCTTCAAAACCAGCCACAATAAAGTCTGCATGCCACTCCAAGGGGAATGAAAATAATGGCAAATTATCCAGTAGTGACCAATAGTTAGGAGGTGATAATTGGAAATGGAGAGAGTAGCAGGCACTGGTAGAGTATTAGAGGAACAAATTAGGTCATAGTACTGAATAATCCAATAGGCTAATTAACTAGAGTTTACTGAATTGGCAGAAATAAAGCTGGCTTTTGGCTGTTTTCCTTTCTCCTGGTAGCCACTGTTTTCAAATACAGAGGAAAGCACTGTTTAAACATTTTCGAGCTCTCCTTGCACCTCTGAACAGTTTCAGCTATGTGGGGCTTTTACCCTGCTTGAAGCCAGGGGCAAGCTTTCATGCCTGGTGCAAGCACTGGCCTGCCTCCTGGCTATGAGCCAGCCTCCCACTTCACTATTCTGCCATGCCTTGATGGAAAATTAATAGGTTGTTAGTTAGGCAGGAGGCTACCCATTTTTCACTCCAATATTTAGGGGGTCTCCGCAGCTCCATTCCATCCCTACACTGTGGCCCAAGCCTTGCAGATGGCATCTCAGGCAGCTAAACTCAGCTGTTCCCTTCACCTGTTAGCTGTGGTCCCCTCTCTGGGACCTTCGGCTCCCCCTTAGGCCCTAGCCCTGTCTCAGTCCAGTTGAGATCCTGAGCTTCTTTGCTCTGTGGTCATCTCTTGTGGTGGGCCACTGGCCCTTTTGACCCCTCTCTGGGTCCTGGCCCCAGCATGGACCAGTTGGGTCCCTTCAGTTGGGTCTAAGCTGCATGCCTGCTCACAGGGTTCAGGGGTCCTGCATTCCCAGCTCAGGTGCTTCACAAAGCATTCCTGGCCCCATGGGATCACCCACCCCAGCAGGCTCAGGTGCTTCAATAAGCTTACCTGGCCTTCCATGCATTAAATAACCCACCCAAAGATGGGGGCTGAGGTCAAGGTGCCCCAACCCGCCTTACACTGGGGAGGTACTCACTCCTGGCATTTACATGGGGACTACCACGCTACCAGCAGCCCCACCAGGCCTTCCTGCCCTGGCAGGGTGCAGTTTTAGATCATGCCCAGAAACAATGAGGCCTCCAGGCCATCCCCATAGCCTCACCCTTACCTCCAAGGTGTTCCTGGCAGAGCTCAGTGAAGTGATGTTTCTCCTCTGCTGGCTGATCACAAACTGCCCTCAGCTCAGGGAGATGAGCCTTAAAATGGCCACCCTCATTAGGCACCTGCCCCCACCCCCCGGCCCAGTCCTTGAAGTGGCAGGCAGTACCGGTGCCCTGCCACACCACGATATTTTCTTAGTTTGTTTTATTCCTAAGACTAGATATTGTTCAACAATGACTGAAAGACAAACAGCTGGAGATGTTTGTCTATTCTGTCACTACTTTAACTGAACAGCACTGTGAACATGAGTTTCCGTGCAACAAAGCAACCAGTTGGAATTGGGTCTTTCCAGATACAGGTACCCTCAGGAAGGATCTTAAAAGCAATCCTATGCTCCCCTTGTAAACAAGGGCTATAGTTCTGAGTTGCCTTTATTTTATATAGCTAACTCAGAGAAGTTTCCTCATTGCTTTCTAAAGCATTAAGAAAATGCCCAATGAACTCTTCTCTTGCCTAAGACCTGGTCCTTCCAAAGGTCTATCCAAGCTCAGATGCTTATCTGGATATCATAGTTAAGACATAACAGTGGTACCAAGGGCACATAAGAAAATGACAAGCATCACATCTGGCCACCTTTGTCTTCCCAGCCTAAATGATCAGATACTCATTTTACTACTGGTCCACCAGGGGTAGCCTTCAGCACAAGACCAAAACAGGGCTTAGATTTTTGTGTCTAGAGCCATAGCTGTGTTTTCACCTTAGCTTGAGACATTCTCCTGCTCTGGTACAGGAAAATGGGCTGTTGGAACTTTTCCTTGCACTTGCTTGGAATGAAAACATCTTTGTAATAAAAGTGGGGATTTTGATAGAATCACAGATCCATTACCTAGAGTCCTAAGCTGTTTCTTAAAAAAAATTCCTTGATGCAGCATGATTTCAATGTATGTTTCTACTGTTGATTGTATTAACAATTGGACATGTTAATCATTCCACTAGGATGTGGCCAGCACTAGCTGTTGGCTAAAACATAATACTGTTATCAAAAGCACATCATGCATCTGTTGGTGGGTTTGGCATTGTCATGCATTGGTGTACACCTGCAGCAGTAATTTCAATCTCTTTCCTAGAGAGAGATGAGAGAGAGGTGAAGGCATGTGTCCTGAGGACTCTCTTGGGACTCTTTAAGGGAAATATTGATTCAGGACAATTATATTATGTCATTCCTGTTTTTCTTAGATTAGGAAACATTTAAGTGGCAACGTTCCTCAGAGAGCACTATATGGCAGTAGACAACAATTACATATAGCGTTTAAAATAGGTTTGAAACTTTGGGCTTCAACTTGTAAAGTCAATGTCTAAAAGAAATGAAGTACAGCTAGTAAGATGGCAACTGAAGTTGCTGTTTCTACCTTTTGTTTAATTCACATGTTGCCACACATGTCTTTTTGTTGTTTAAAGAGCCACCCAAGCATTTGATAAATAGAACTCAATGAATTGGAGCTTCTTGCTTAAGTCAATATCATCTTGGAACGTGGCTGAGTTACAACTAGTGAGCCAAGGTTAGTAATAGCCTTGACAGAGACTTAAGCATATGTAGCATCTTTTCAGTTGTGTAATTTCATAATGACAATTGGAGTGACAGAAAATGACAAGTCAAATGGGGAAAGCATATGGTATATATAATACTCTTTCACAGCCTATGGCTATCCTTATTGTCTATAACTGGTCTTTTTCAGCCCTGTCAGCAGAGTGCAATGACATATCTGCATGTTTCTTCATGTCTTCTCTTTCTGTAGTAGTTTGAAGACTTAGGTTAGGTACAGATGTTACACTCACTATGCAATAAGCATGCAGAAAGCACTGTATAGTAGGGCTGCGTGAAACAGCACTATTTCATTTCGACTTCCATTTTGCCATTTTGAATGGACAGTGTTTCATTCCATCATTTTGCTTCATTTTGAAGCACTGTTCTGTTTTGTTTTGTCAAAACTGTTTCTCTGTTTCAACGTGTTTCAACGTTTTGCCCATAGACTATAATGGGGAATCATGAAAATGCCTAAAATTTTGTCATTTCTAGCGTGATTCAAAAGAAGATTGCAGGGATGTTAGCCCCTTCTGAGGACATGACACCTGCCAAGTATCACGGAGATAGAGATAGGTGAAGCAAAACTCCTGACACTTGCCAGCAGCAGCAGCCTTCTCTCATCTGACGCACAGATTCAGGGGCTTGTACCCCCAGGATGGTTGCAGGGCTGTGCTGAACTCCTCCCAGGGGTTTGGGTCCCTGAGTCTGTGCACCAGATGACAGGAGGCTACCTCTGCTAAAAAGGTGAGAGGCAGAGTGCAGTGCTGGCTCTGCCTGCCTCCTGCCACCAGTCTGGGCTCCATGGGGCTGGTGGAGCTGATCAGAGCACAGCCCAGTGTTGGGAGGTGGGGAGAGTCAGGGTTGTGCTCCCTGCCTGGCTGAGTCACGTGGGGCTGCAGAGACATTCAGAGCGCAGCCCTGGCTCTCCCCTGCCTCCTACCACCTGGCTGCTGCTTCAAAACTTGAAACATTTCAAAACTTTCAAAACATTTCGACTGGACTTGTTTTGTTTTGAGGCTGTTTCAAAGGCTTTCATTTCATTTAGATTTTGCTGTTTTGAGCTTGAAATGAGTTGAAACAGTGTCAAAATGAAACAACCAGTGAATTTCTCACAGCCCTAATAAATACATAGCTAGATAATAGTTGTGTGTGTGTGTGTGTGTGTTGACACACACTCATATACATACCTTTTTAATCCCTTGTCCATAAAGCTAACAGTCTTTCAAGTGTTTTTTTACAAGAGACAAATGATTATAGCCTATGATCCTTTACTATTTAAACATCTGCAGGGATGTTACATAGAAGATGGAGATGGACATTACTCTCTGACTGTAGGGGACAGGATTAGAACCAATGGCCATGAAAGTCAGTCATGG
Source organism: Alligator mississippiensis (assembly GCF_030867095.1). Taxonomy (NCBI): domain Eukaryota; kingdom Metazoa; phylum Chordata; order Crocodylia; family Alligatoridae; genus Alligator; species Alligator mississippiensis. The sequence goes on from NC_081825.1 coordinate 116,930,229, forward strand.
TAAATTAGATTGGAGATTAGGCAATATTTTCTGACTATGAGGATGGTCAGGCATTCTGAACAGCAACCTAGGGAACTTGTGGAATCTCAATTCTTGGGAATTTTCAAGAGCAGGTTAGGCAGACACTTTGCTGGGATGGTTTAGTCAGAGATAATCCTGCATTGAGCAGGGGGCTGGACTAGGTGATCTTGTGAGTCCCTTTCAACCCTACTTTCTTATAATCTATAATCCTTATACAGAGCCTCATGTGCATCTAATAAGGAGTTTTCTGGATCCTCATAGAACAACATATATTCTATATTCTTTAACGTGTGAACAATTTACACTTCTGATTCATCCCTTTCTAATCTGATCAGTTCTTAGCAATAAGATGGATATCCATGCTCATGTCTTTCCCTCAAGAGTTGGCCGTTCTAACAGACTACTGATAATGTCAAAGTGTTTTACAGGGAAAGTGTGGATGACTGCAGTTTTACTGTGGTTGTATCATGTGTGGTAGGATCAAGATTCCTAACAAGCTGCCTCATCCCATTGACCAGTTAGCATTATGGAATGTAGAATTTAAATGTTCTATTTTGTGAAAACGTGTATGCATTGATGCTGCATCTGACATGGACCCAAGCTTACAGGCTGAACTTACACGTTATGTCCTTTTCACCCTGATACTTCTAAATTCTCTCTCTTTTACATATACAACATGATTTGAGAGATTTTCTACAGCAGGTCAAACAAGCAAATGATGGTCTTTCTGGGTCTTCATCAACACCAATACCAATTATGTAATAACCTACCAATATGGAAGGCTGTACTGGATAATGGTATGTGCATCTTTTCCTTTGCACACTTACCTCATGCCCATTACCTATGTTATGTAAGAGAAATCTTAGACAGCCGAAACTGCTTTGCTGGTGGATAATTAAACTACCCATCTCAAAGCTTCTGCATGGACAAAACTTTTTGCTGAATTGCCTTTCCCTCCTCTATCCTTATTCCAGCATTTGTCTTAAAGAGAAAGTAGCAGTAGGGTGTTATTTCTTTTGGTCTTTTTCTTCAGTTTTGATTATTCTGATTGTCTGGTTTAGATAGAAATCAAGATAACTCATACCAAGATTATCCTTCCTCCTTTCATTTCCCTTCATAAAGTCTGCACTGGCATATGCTCAACTGAAATTCAATTTAATTACATAAAGAAAATGATGACAGGTATGAAAAAAAATCCAAATTATAATTTTCCATCTGCAAAATATGCATTCGTATAACACACTCATAGCTAGAAATACTAAATAAATGGTGAATACAGGTGCTAGGCTATTGCTGTTTACTTCCCCCAATATGTGAGGAACCATAAATCTGCCTTCCCCTTGGATTTGTGGCAGGGAACTAATGACCCTCACACCCCAGGGATTTGAAAATGGTGGTGGTAGTGGGAAGAGAGAATTTTAAAGATAAATGTGGGGTACTGATTAAGGAAGATGAGATTTGTGGTGGATTTTCATAAATTACTGAATAATTTAAAGTTATGTCAAGCTCCTAGTTAATGTCTTAGAAAGCTATAGATATTCAGGATCAGACCTTGCCTTTACAAGTGCTTATATACATGTATATATTTACAATAGTTGAACAGAATAACCTTTCAGACCTACACGTCTCCCTAAGGAATTCTCCTATTCCCTCTAAAAACCATAATATGCTCACTTGCATTTTCATCAATTTCATATTCTCTTACAGTATTTGGGAATTAATGTACAAAGAGGAAATGTAAATATATATTTTTTTTACTTTAAGCATTTTGTAAATGATAGTTGGATAAAATTATTAATCCATTTAGAAATGCCCAAAGCACATAAATTCTGCTCTGCAGGTTGTGGATAAAGGCTATTTTTATGGATTTGTATTACATTGTTCTCCCTCTGTCTCTCTCTCTTTCTCATAATGAAACACAGTAAGTTAGCTTATGGTGAAATACTCAAATGCAGACTTCATGAGACTGACCTAAAACATTAAATACTCTTTCTAATTTTTTACTATAATTAAATAGACAGTAACTACTACAGCCCATCATATATATATATATTGTTAGTGAAATGACTCCTAATGATTTTATGGTAGCACTATAAATCAAGTATAAGCCCCAGGATAAAGATGCAGATAACAATGGAATTTCAAATATAAATTAAACAAATCTTGCAAAGTCCTTACAATTTTGTGACCTCCTCAGAACTTACCTTCTGATGACCTCAAACCCATCACTCTTGGAGCAGTAACAGTAGTTTCAAACCAATTCTGAATCATTCACGTAACACCAAATGTGGCGATATTAGTCTTTTTCTGAATAGAATGGGCACCAGTATACCTCCTTAGGGATCACTGGTGAGTCAGATAATTTACTCATCTCAGTCAAACCTGCCCTTGAGAAAATGAGTTTGTAATAAATTGTGCTTTTATGTCTTTGAATCTTTAACACGGTCAAAATGTTTGAAGTCTCATCAAGGGGTTAGAGCAGTGTTAGGTGACCGAATAGAAAACCAATGAGTAAGAAACTTGAGAACTGCTACATTTCTCATTGTGCTTAAATCTTTTACAGAAATCAAAATGCATTTTAAAACAAAGAATCCTGAGCACTGTGCCAGCTTTAAGAGCTGAATAAATTCTAGACTCCAGAAAAATAGCAAAGGATTGAAAGTGTTCGTAGGTATATGATGTCCAGGGGCAGCATAGAATGTGAAATTACTTTGACTACTAGTTGACAGGAACATTGTTTGAGGGCAGTTGTTCCTTTGCATATATCTAGTGTTTTCTTTTTGAAGTCAGTTGGGTCCATGCATGCTTGTCTACCTGAGACCATTTGGTTTATGATAACTTGATTAGGCCTAAATCCAACTTCACTTAAGATGCATGGGCAGTCACAATGAAGTCTGGTGAAGTAAATGGAGCTGCCTGCCTGTAACAGGAAGAGAAAGAGCTTGACTCACTGTGTTTCTTTGTTTTCTCCAAATGTGTGAGGGCAATTACATTTATAGAGCTAAGATACTATCTACTCAGTTTCTGTGAAATATATGTGGATGAGCCAAGAATATCAAAATGTCTTCAGGTTACAAAGGGATGAGTATTGTAGAAAGACTAGATTAGGATGGATATATAAAAGTATTAGATAGCAGATTAGGCCATGTGACAGGTTACCTTTAAACTGTCATATAGGCAGTTAAAACAGGAGCATTCTATTGAAGGATATTAACCCATTATAAGTACCATCTAAACATTTTAAAGATAAGCCACTCAAAACAAGGTTTATCTTTGAAACATTTTACCCATGCCATTCCAGGGTATTGCTTGACTGGTTAGGGGAGGTCAAACACTTTACTTTCATTCCTTCAGGATGCACAGCTCACAGCTGCTGTACCCCTTCCCACCCTCCAAAGCTCTTGTGGTCTCCCTGTCCCCCACCACTTTCCATGCTGAGAGCAGCTGCTATGAGAAGCTTTATTGCTGGCAGGCCATGGCCAGGGGAAGTGTACTTCCTCTGGCTGCATGGTTTTGCTGCCCCAGGACTGTCTGTTAAGTGTGGAGCTGTCAGGTCTTAATTAAATGGAGCCATGAGGCTGGGGGAAGCATACTTCTCCTGACTGCATGGTCTCACTGAAACTACTGTGGTGGCTCCATTCTTAGAGTGGAGCTGTTGTGTGCTAACTGTTAACTTTATAAATAAGATTCACAAGTTATCTCTAGAGATTTCAAATAAGAATCCACAGTGTTCAAAGCCTTCCACTCGGCGGGGGTCTTTCTGAGCTCTTTGCACCAGAAGAATTGACCTATTATTTTCCTATAGTATAAAAAAAAAAAGTGAAAATTAAGAGCTGGCATTTACTGAGAGGTGCCTTGAGTCTATGAAGGGGTGCCTCAAGTAGCACCTTGTCTACAGTATTTAAATGCAGCCAGTTCACTGGAGCTAGAGGGGGAGAGGCAAACAACTGCTGGGAAGGCTTGGCTGGGTACTGAAACTGGTTTGAGAGAAACCTGGTTGAATGTAGTATTAAACTTAACTGATTTGGGTCAAACTGGTTTATGCAATTTCTCTCCCAGACCCCTTCCTGGTTTAACTTAAACCAGAGTCCCCCAGCATCCCAGATGCTTTGCAGCCCTGGGCAGGGCTCTGCTTCAGAGCAGGGCTGGCCCCACCTCTCTGCTTCCTAGCTGGAGCTCTGGCAGAGACTTGCAGGCACAGCAGGGTCTGCCTGGCTTCCCCATGACTCCCCCTGACCACCACTCCCTGCTCCAGCAGGGATTCCCCCCTCCTCTCTTCCATAGCATGGACTGTAGCCAGCATGTGGTATGCTAGCTAATGCTGAGAGGTGTCTGTGTAAGGCATAAAAAGAAAGATGCACATAAGGTTTTGTTGTCAGAAGAATGGACTAAACTATTATTTGTAATCCAGATACACCTTTCCCCCAGAGTCTCTCCTTGTCTCCAGACTGGAATTTGTATGCATGAACATCAAGACCATCTACTGTGGTTATCTGAATAAGGCTATAGAATTTCATAATTTTTTTTTTTGCATCAATCCCATGATTTCTGCTTGAGCCAGAACATGTTTAACTCAAAAATGCATCTATGTACAACAGCTCCAACTATACAACAGCCTATCAGCAGTGACTCTGCTAAGAAACTATATAGAATACCATTTGAAACTAGCTCCCTACTACAATTTTCAGATAGACCGTAGAATTATCAAATGCAAATGTTATAGACAATGGCTTTTCTATCAAATCTGTTTGTTTTCAAAGCTGCTTTTTCTTTAATGCTTTTTGTCAAGTGCAGAAGCCTCCAGTACTGCGATGGCTTACAACTGGCTTAGAGAAGTAGTGTACATATATAAAATGGCTGCAATTTTTTCCTTTTTTGAAAAAACAGTAAAATGTATTGGGGGGGAAGGGGGGAGGGAACAGGTCTTTGCTGTGTGTTATAGCCAGTATCTGAGTTTTTTTCCTCTCTCTCTCTAACTATGGAATCAGAAGACTTCCCTGTAAACAAAGTGCTTCTTCAGATATTTGTTTCGATGTGGGAGGATGTGATGGATATCTCAGGCAAAGGAAGGTCGAAAAATTGGCTAACTAAAAAATGAAAGTCTTTGAAGCAAATGCAGAGGCAACTCAGTGAAGGTAGTTAATATGCCTACCAGCATAACGTTAAGCTAGAATAGCTCTAGAAACACAGTACCTTAAATTCATGGGTTATGGGAAATAACAGATATTTTACATAGTTCTACATTTGTTTCACAACCTTAATTTACAAAATGCATTAAAATTGGTATTTAACCAGGAGGTAAAAATGCTAAGGATGCCTTTTGGGCAATAGTATGCATTCTAGGTCAAATGCTGCTGCTCTTATTTAGCTTTCATTATGGCAAAAGTCTTATTAATTTTAAGCATGTGAGGCGAGTTAGTAAAATGGGCAGGCTTGGTGAACGAAATATCTTTGCTGACACTCAGAAAGGAAAAATGATTTTTCTTAAGTCCGCAAGAGAAGGCTGAGAGGTGACCTTGTGGCTGCCTATAAGTTCATCACGGGGGCACAGAAGGGAATTGGTGAGGATTTATTCACCAAGGCGCCCCCGGGGGTTACAAGAAATAATGGCCACAAGCTAGCAGAGAGCAGATTTAGACTGGACATTAGGAAGAACTTCTTCACAGTTCGAGTGGCCCAGGTCTGGAATGGGCTCCCAAGGGAGGTGGTGCTCTCCCCTACCCTGGGGGTCTTCAAGAGAAGGTTAGATAAGCATCTAGCTGGGGTCATCTAGACCCAGCACTCTTTCCTGCCTATGCAGGGGGTCAGACTCGATGATCTATTGAGGTCCCTTCCGACCCTGACATCTATGAATCTATTTATTCTTACTTTGATCATTGTATCCAAGTTACACTCTTGAATGTGTTTGTAATAGTCATCCTCTGTATATGGGAACTAAGGCTCAGAAGTACTGTGTCTCAGATACTGAAAATTATTTACCTTAAAAAATCTGAGCCCTAAGCGGTGTTCCCAGGACCACACAGGGAAACTATGGCAGCACAGGGAATCAAACATATCTTCTAAATCCTAGACAGATTTCATTCTTCAGTAATGGACTAGGACTCTAAAGATCTGGGTTTGATTCCTAGCTAGAATATCATGGATTTCTTCTGTGTGAGCTTGGTCAAGACTAAAGATCTTACTGTGTCTCCATATCCCCTTCAAAATGTCACAGTAGTAGTAACTGTGTCTTCCTTGTCCCCTTAGTTTGCACTCTTTTTGGTACTGGAATTGTCTCTTACTATGGGGATTTACAGCACTTGTTACAATGAAACTCTAGTATACACCTTTAGACGATAGCAATGGCTATTGTATGGTAAAAATATTGCTAGATATCCGATGATCTGGCCAGCAACTATTATGGATATCTATTATTTCTCAAAGGCTCAGCAGGAAAATCCTGAAACACAAAACTAATTTATACATTATTTAATGTTAGCCAGCTGCTGGAATAAAGTGACCTGGTCTCATCTGAAAAGAGCCTGCTCTTTCCAGAAGCTCACAGAAGAATAATTGCTATGATGATAATGAATAGTGTATTCATTTTTCAAATTTGAAATAGCAGACACATGCTAATTAAGGCTGGTTACTTCACAAGGGGGAATGGTGTAAACCTCTTAACCTTAATGCTAATACTTGAAGAATGCTTAAAGTACTTTTATCTTTTGCTAAGAAATGCTGATAAATTTTGGGATGGGCTGCTTGAAGATGTCATTTGCCTGCCATTCTCCCAAATCCTTTTCTAGCTCAAAGCTACTTCATAACTATGCTGGTAGACTCAGATTTCAGGGGGTGGGGGGAGGGGGGAATAAAAAACTGGAAGAGCAACATGTACTTTGGAGGAAATCTAAACTCTTCTCAGCATACATAAATATTTGTGAGTATGAGGAGGACCAAAGAGGAAAATTGTCATTGCTTACGAGACAAGCAAGAGGGAATAAAAACAACATTAATTCAGCATTAGCACTTTAAAAAGCTAAGTTTTCTTATTTCCAGTCACTGTACAAAGCTTGTGGTAATATTATCTAGCTTGTTAAAAGGCAGCAATCCGAGGTTTGATAGGGAGAACAGGATCCTGAATACGCTCCCCTCATATCCTCCCTGATGTCTAGGAAAGGGTGGAGCGGTTCCAAATTATAACTACTCTCTTCCCAGGACCTCTAGGGAAGTGGACATGGAGAAGGTGAAGATCAAACAAAATTTTTCCCTAGTCCCTGGACAGTGCTGGTCAGAAGAGGATAGGTAGTAAATTACTCTTTCAGTTGTACAAAGATGGAGCAGAACAGGAAGTGGGATTCACCAAATCATAACATCTACTTGGGCTACTTTGGGGTGAGCATACCCCTGTGCTGTTCCTTATACACCCAGGGTGAGTTTACAGGTACAATCTAGCCCAGTGTTTTTAAGAACAATGATTTTTTTTTCTTTTTCTTTTTTGCCTAATACATTTAAATACTGAGGCAAAGCAAAAATCATTTCCCCAAAAACATACCAGCAGATATCCCAGTAAGTGTATTAGTTTAGTATTTTTTACAGTCCTAGAGATACATTTGAAAACTGCCTCTTACTCAAACCTCCTAATTTTGGTGGTTATATATCCTGTTTTTACATGCCTTTTCAGCTTAGAGTTGAATGGGTATTAAAAATTGAAGTGAAGCTGCCATTTTCTGAATAAGCTAAGCAGGAAAAATTTAATTCTTACACTTTTGGTCCAGTTCTTACTAAGGTTGCTTTTAACGAGGGTTCGATTGAGTCCCAAGAAATTTTATCAGGTGTCTTTTTCTTTTTTCTTTTTTGCAGCTAGCTCAAAAATGGCTGGGCTTTAAATGACACCGATGGCATACGCTTCATAGTCTTCACTGAGCAGCAGAATTCATTGTGTAAAAAATAGAAGACCATAAGAAAAGAAACAAGGAAGCTATGATGTGGTGAAAAGACTTGGTGACTAACTTCAACAGTTTTAAATGTAATTAAAGACTCTGACTCCAGCAGTTCCCGCATTTCCTCTTGTTTTGCCAAGACAAAAAGGATCTTGCACAGTTGACTTATATCATTGTTATGTATGTTCTAATCAGCTGTTGTGCATGCACAGCCAGATGCTTTGCTAAGGCCAGTCTGAAATTTGTTGAGGTTTCCTGTTTTGACTGATCAGGATTTTATCTGCTGTGAATTGCACCTGATGCTCTTAATGCAGTTCTCCCTAGATATCAGGTCTTCACTGTCCATCCTCAGCACTGACAACATCTGTGCTCATCTCCTTATTTAAATCTGCAAATGTGCTTCTGCTTTTGAACTCCTAGGTACCTAAAGGTAGTTTACCTTTGATTATCAAATGTCCGATCTAAAAATAAAAGTCCAGCAAGTGTAAAACAATAAAATGCCACACATAGGATTTAGCCTCATTGTGAATCTCTCAGCTGCTGCTTTCCAATTCCTTTGCACTCAATCAGACTGATTACTTGGTTGGTCTGTCTGTCTGTCTCTCCCTTTCTCTTTCACTCACACACATTTGTCACCATTGCCTTGTACAAACATATTCCCTTCAAAGTGAGAAAATAACGGGAACCTGGTGCAGGTAGGGTGTGGCTATACAAGAAATGTGGAAAAGCAGATTTTTATTGTGTATGCCACAGTTCAATAGAAAATTCACCAGTTGTGGAGTTAGGGTATAAACAAAACAGCAGAAAAAGTAGTATGAGCCTTGGAGAATACCAAAGAGACTATTCTCTTTAAAGCAACAAGTTCATCCTTAGCTATGTACTGGTAAATCCTTGGGTACAGAAGGGGAACAGTCAGTGAAATGTTGCTTATTGTGGACTCTAACAATCCTTGCTTCAGTTCCCTCCTAGCCACAAAATGACAATGTCCAGATAAAGAGTAATGGATTTCTACAGGCTGGCTTGAACAGCCGAGTCTGTTATCCATCTGACATACCTCTCTTCCGTTTCCTTTACTGGAGAAGAGCATGGGATCCACAATCATTGTTTTTGTTTGATTTTTAAATATCTAATATTTAAACTGATGCCTATATTGTAGGCTGACAATCAGGTCACTGATCAGGTCTCTATACTGTATTTTACATAAGCTAATAATGAAGATAAAAACAACTCTTCCATAAACCATATTTAATTGGAGGTCGTGACTGTTTACAAAGGTGGTTGCAATTATTATTCCAGTTAACCTCTGCATTTTTTATAATTAAAGTAATTAACCTAACAATTGACAAGGTTAACAAAGTATTGTCTTCCTCCCTCCACCTTCCTCTCCCACCCTGCCACATGCACACAGTTTTCTGTAAATGGCCCAGTATGTAATAACAGGTGGTCAAGACAGCTAACTTAGAGGTCAAGGCTGGGGCAAGCAACAATTACTGTGCTGCAGATATAAGGTTCTGTATTTGATTGAAAAGCCAAACTTCTATTACTTTTTTGCCTCTTCAGTATCAACTCTAAAATTATAAGAGAATCAGATGCAAAAAAGCCACCATGAACACCAAAAGGCTCCCAACATTTCCCCAGACTGGGGATACCCAGATGTCCACTCCCCTCCTGTAGACCAGTCTAGAAACAGAATGAAGCAGTGAGACAAAACTAAGGTTTCCATATTTTCAGTTCCAAAAAAGAGGACACCTGTCGGGGGGACACCTTACTCCCAACCCACAGCCTCCTGCCTCTCACTCCCAACCTGCAGCCCTCCACCCCCATCCCTACTGCTGCCCCTCACTCCAGACCCACAGTCCCTCACCCTTCCAGGCCATGCTGTTGCCCCTCACTCCCAACCTGCAGCCCCCATCCCTGCTGGTGCTCCTCACCCCGACCTGCAATTCCCCCCAGCTCTGCCAGTACCCCTCACTCTCAGCCCACAGCCCCATGCTCCCCACAGCCCTGCCCAGCCCAGTGTGGCAACTCCAACTCGTGCAGGCAGTGGTGGAGTAAGCCCGGTCTTGGCACAAGCTGGGGCTCCTGCTTGCATTAGACAGCCTGGCCATTGCTCCCTTCCCCCGGCACTGTCTCCTGGTTGCTTCACCCCTGGGAGCACGAGCACCAGCCCCTGTGCTACTGGCCTAGCCACAGAGTTCCCCACTGCTGTCAAAGGACTCCCCCACCCTGTTTCCCCACTGCCTTGCCTTGCTGCAGTTCCAGTCCCAACCCCAGCACCTGGCCACCACTCCCCAGTTCCATCAGGCACCCACTCGGCCTCACATATACATCCCTTCCACCTATCCTTGCCACACACACACACACACACACACACACTTAACTGAATCCACCTGCCGGGGCTGGTCCCACGCCCCTGCCTGACTGCATGCCGGCCACCTATGCGTGTGTGTATGCAGACGCATGTGATGCCTTTGCCTCTCAACACCCTCCCCTGCTCCCACCAGTGGAGCAAAGCAAAACAGCAGACATTTGGTGATATTTCAGAAAACTGCCTGGATGGAAATCAGAGGACCCAAAAAGAGGACATGTCCAGGAAAACCGGGACGTATGGTAACCCTAGGTAAAATCCTCTGCTTGCTCTTCAGTCTGGGGAGCTGGGAACAAGGAATCACTGATCGTCCTCTTAGTCCCCCATGGCAAATAGCTAAGCAGAGTGAGCAGAGCAGTAACCTCCAACTACTCAGATTGGGGGCCCTGGTCAGGGGAGAAAGTGGCAGCTTTGCCCTGTTGTTCCAGTCCCCTATCTGGACAGGTCATGTGCCCTTCTCTCCTAGACCCAAGCAGTGAGAGAATGCCCCTGCCTGTTCCTCTGACTGCCCAGTTCCCAGGCTAGGAAAGTATGGGGAGGATTGCCCCAACTTTTTACTTCCCTCCTTGGCCTTACCAGGAGGGGAACATATAGGCATTCCCTCTTACAAGTGAGTTTCTATTGCAATGGAGGTTTTCCGGGTTAATACCTACAAGATCTTTCTCTTGGAGGGGGCATATTTCCCCTGGGAGAAATTGAATGCTCATGCTTGTATGCTCATAATTTCTACAGGGAGAGTGGGATTCTTTTGGTAGAAACATAATGTTTGGACCAGCAAAGCAAAATCTGGACATTGATAACAAGTGACTCATTCAGACAAAAAGCACTTACAGCAGATAATGATAACTTCTCAGTAAGTGATCCTTATAAACACAGTCATAATCATTTGTCCCAGTAATGAACAAAAAAATCACAATTCAAAAATACAATATAGTAACTGATTAATAATGTCTGTGGTTGGGCAACCCTTTAGGCATCAAGTGCCTGAAACCTGGTAACCTGAAGAACGGCACTTAATGTCTGAAAGTCTGTCCAACAGCTCTTCCAACTATTACAGTTTGTCTAATAAGATATTACAAAAAAATCCTTTCCTATCAGATATTTCCTAGACCACCACAGCTACAACAACACTCCAGCCCTACTACATCAATTAAATCCTTTTTAAAAAAAATAAGAATTAAACTTTATATGAGTTTTGGTATAAGACAAAACCATACCCTTAAACCTCACTTTAGAGGGCATTACTGCCACTGACCATTACTACCAGTTTGAACCACTTGCCAAGCACACAAAACCTACAGTTATTCTCATACCTACACTATGGCATGGAATAAGTTTGAGAACTATTCTTTGAGATCAACTTAAAAGAGTTAATGGAGAGAAACTAGCAATGTAAAATAGGAAGATATTTATGGTTAAGGAACAGAATAAAGTGATATAGTAAAAAAAGAAAGCAGAAATGAAGCAGAAGAAATTAAAATAAACAGAGAAAAGGGTATATATGCTGGTTGGATGGCTTGCTTCTGCACATAAAATGCTTTATAGTCTTATGTTTAAAAGGAGCTGTCCAAGTAGCCTAGAAAATTATGCTGCTGTAAAAGTTAAGGACCATCTTTTATTGCTTTTAAAAGTGCATTTTACTGGTATAATGTGGTATACTTACAATCTTAATTTAGGGAAAAGAGTAAGAAATTGCACAAACTGTAAATTTTGAATGGCTTTAACATATAAGTTACAAGAGGTTTAAAGATGGAGCAGTAGAGTCAGATTGTTTTAAATATTGGGAAATGGACTGCCAATGTTAAAATAAAAATTAAGCCATAGAATGCAAAAATAGTGTATTTCTGAGGAAAGTTGATGGTTATAAATTGAGTATGGTTTTGATTATACTTTGTATGTAAAAAAAATTACTTTACTACTGTTAAAAATAAACACAAGTCAAACAGTACTCATTATTTATTATAATTCAATAAATGATTGATCATAAGGGCTGAAGCTATTTAATAACAGATTCAGCTTCCATTACTGTCAAACCAGTATTTTCTGTTGTAATTCATTTACTAACCAGTTGGTGATGAATGGTTTTATTTTTAGCAAAATGAAACACTACCTGATTTCTTTTTTAGAGAATCAGCTCCAGAATAACCTGTTCCACCCATGAGAGGTCATGAACTTTCCAAACGGTCAAGATCTAATAACAGCAAACAGTTGATTAGGCACCCAATGGAATAATGAATAGTCATGGAACCCAATCACTCTTCCCTTCCCCCTCACATCCCCAAAGACTCTTGGTCTCTGCAATATCTTAAGGAAAAAAGATGAACCATGTGTATTTACTATGCAGATGTTCTTGTATTAACAGTGGGCCACTTACAGTCCCCAAGTGAATGTCAAAGCTTCTGTTTGTATGCCTCAAACACTTGATTTCAATGTGGCTGCCAAGAGCAATCTGTAAGAAGCTTAGAACATCACTGGCACCAAATGTTAGGGACCCCATTTCACACGGATCAATACCATTGTAATAGGTCTCATGACTGCATGCTTGCATTAGAGCCACTTCTGCAAATTTGTTTTTCAACAGACAGAAGTAGGGGAAAGCATATGGCTTTTGCCAGTCGTGTAAAGCAAAAGAAGCCTTCCCGCTTGGAGCAAAACAATGAGTCAATCAATATGTTGCTTTTCTGATGTCTGGTGAATACACACTCTTCAATATTTAATAGGCTTCTGGCAGATCCACATCTGGTGTCTTCAGTCAAGAGAATATGACTGCCAGTCTGTTTTCTCCTAAAGCCCTCTAGTTTTTCAGGGTGTAATCTAATGAGAATGGGGAATCACAATATCCCTATGGCAACTGGAACTATAGGTTTACCTGTACTTTTCTCTGAAGCATCTAATATTGGACCTGTCAGAAACAGCATCATGGGTCTATTTGCAGTTTGTAAAAAAAGAGTGAGAAGCTCTCATAGTTTCTGAGTCTACAGACAGACAGCCAGTTTAATGCAGTCCTGATTGATCCAGGATATGACTCGAATCAAAACAGACGCAGCAAAGAGGAGTATGCACAAGACTTAAATGGCAATTAACTCGAACTACTGTGATTGTTCTGAGGCAAAGTGTCAATTCAAATAATTCTCAGGTATTTAATGCAGAAGGCTTGTCTGTCTGTAAGGTCTGGAGTTTGCTGAGAGATAAAACTCTCAAATGTTAATCAAGTTGATTGTCCGTTTTTAGCTGAAGACCTGATCCAAAATTCACTGAGGTCTATAGAAAGACACTGACTGACCTCATTTCACTTTGAGTGATGGCCTTAAATTTGAGATGGAAACAAAATGGTTTTAGGCATGCAAATCAAATCCCTCAAGTGGTTGGGTTGCATTATTCCTATATATTTTACTAATAGAATAGGGTTGAACCTCTAGGCACATTTCTCAGAAAAATATAGAGTCTCTTCTGGCATATGCATGCTGGTGGCAAACCTGGGAGTGACATCGCGGTATATTTATGAGTAAGATGTGTTACATGCCTAGGCATTCCTCTTATAAAATTATATATAAGGCATGCACATAAAGGATGTCGGAGATACAGAATATGTATATATAGTGTTCAATTTTAGCCAAGTCAGCAGAATTACTCTAGATTCATGACAGTATAACTTACCAAAATTCAGCACATATAGACTGTACACTGTGTCAGCCTATAAGGTGTGCTGGAATACTTAAAGATGAAGTATATCAAATAATGTAAGTTATTATCTCCACTATGGAGAAAAAGAGCCCTTGACACCTCCTGTTACCAGTTGGCCTTGGTCATTAACAATTCCTGTGTTGCGAAAATTGACTTTGATTCTACCTTTCTTTTCACAGATCTAATCAGTTAGCTATGCAGGCTATTCAGTGGATAAAAGTATGATAGTAGAGCTGCGGAAAAATTAACAATGCAGCTTCTTTCAGGAAAACTTGACTGGTTAAATGCATGAACATTTTTCTTTTTCATAAAACTATTTTAGATTTCAATTCTTTGTTGTCCTATCAGGGTGAAACTAAAATCTTTTGAAATTTTCCTCAGACTCAAAAAATCATATTTTACTTGTCTCTAATTTGGAACAAGGATTTTAACTGAAATACTCTTACATCTTAGGAGAATACTAGGTTATGTCTTCTAAGGTGAACTTCTCTTGGATGTGTTCCACTTATGTAATTATTTATTCTATTCATAGGACCAGATGGAGATCCAAATATATAGTACAGTGGCTAAGGCACTCACATGCAATATGGCACCCCCAGGTTACAGTCCTTGGTCTGATTCAGAAAGAAAATCAAATCTGGGTCTCTTGTATCCCAGATGTGTTCCTTGCTTACAGCCAATGGGCTAAAACAAGAACTCTCTCTCTCTTTCTCATTTTCATCATAAACGCCATCCAGGGCTCGGGAAACCTTTCCAAACAAACATTTTTGTCAGAAGTTTTGGTATTCCTGAATCATTATTTTCTGACAAAAAATTATTCTGTTGAAAAACTTCCTCATATCTGTAGTGCTAAGGAATTTAGAGTGTGGGCCCCAAACAATGCAGAATGCAAGTGTTTTAATTGAATTGAATTGAATTTGAATTTTAGAGTCAGTTGAATCTAAGTACTCAAAATAAAACTCAGGGGGCATGTCTACACATGCACTTTAATTCGCAGTAGCCTATTTTACTGTGCATTAGAGTGTTGCGGCAAAAACCATGATAATATGCTAATGTGCAGTAAAATTAGGCTACTGTGCATTAAGCATCACTTAAAAGGTGTGCACTTCTGCTGCTGCACACTAGGGAAGTCTAATGTGCATTTAGTACCTCACATTAGAGGTACTAAATTTAAGGTGCAATAGCAAAACCGCATTAACAAGCATGTAGTTGCACCTTGGAAATATAAAACCATTAGAATGGAAACTAAGAGAAGCATTGCTGACAACACAGTGTTTGGAGTAGCTTTAATTCTGTTAATTGTCATTGTCATTTCACAGTATAGCGTCTTGATTTCCTTTTGCCCTCTCTCTTTCTCTCTACTTTATTTATTTATACATTTATTTATTTCTGTGGCTGCTTGGCTTTAATTCCTTGTGGTAAATTCTACTTAAAAGGCATACAAGTTAGTTTTAGGGCTGACTTTACTACGAAGGCATATACATAAAGATATCCAAGGAAACTGAATCAATAACCAGTTACCTTCTCAAGGATATGTTTCAGTGGATGTATGAAATTCACTGATCCTGTATTCTGAAAGAGGGAGGCAACCATCTCCTGAAGACAATGAATGGATTAACATGTCATTGTGTTAGATCATCCTCAAAAAAACCTGCCAAAAAGTTCCCAGGAAGACCTAGAAATGCAGTTAAGATATGGAGAAGAGACAGAATTTTGAAATGGTATAAAGGACACATAAGGACATTTCCACTGTTTTCCCAGGTGGGTAGATGTGTTGATTTTTAATCAAACAGTTTGGAGCATTAAAAATATGCTTTGTATGGCTATCACCCCAGACCAGGCAGAGGGATATAAGCCTGGGTAACTAATGTACATTCTAAAACAGAAAATACGTTCTCCAAAGGAGTGATTACTCAGCACATTATTACAATTTTTCAGAAATATTTCTAGCAAATTTATGACCACACAGTACAAATAATGCATCACATGAATATATCTATATATGCTCTTGTAATTAAATACCAGTTATGCAAAATCAAGATATCTTCATAATTTAACATCACTTAATCTTTAAATTGCCAAATTCCTAACTAGTTAACCATCCTGCTAGGAGGATCTTCCCCAAAATTGCAAACTAAGTTCTAAGAGGAATGGGATCCTCAGAGCATCTGCTGATGGGAACCTCAGCAAACGATACAGGAGTAACACAGAGTACCAACCCCCTCCTCAGGAAAGTCTTACAACATTACTTAATGAAAAGCAAGGCAAACATGGTCAGAAAGATGATGATGTGTCATATTGTGATCAGCCTGGCGCATACTGATGAAGATCGAACTGAACTAGCCTTTCCTTAATTGTACTGTCACTTGTGACTCAGTTCCTTTTTTACTATTTCCCTTAACCTAATTTATGCAAATTTAACCAAATCCAAGGCTTACTAACCACTGCAATATAAACCAAAAAGATTCAGACTTAACCTAAAGGGGATGAGGGAATGTCTGCTTGGGAGGGAATGGGCAAAGGGGTCAATATATACTGTGCTTTCCTTATTTGCACCTTTTGTTTTGTTGTCCTTACATAAAATTACAAATGCACTTTTTAATAGGCTATTTGCTTCCAAACTCAATCTCCTCTGAATAACCTCCACTCATTTCAGACTGGCAGTGGTACTGTTGTGGAATTGCTGTCTAGTCTATTCCATTTAGCTCTCAGCCACATTAGTGCTGATAAACTGAATTTCAGCTGAAACTGTATTGCTGACAGAGACTGATTATGTGTTTAATAATACTCTGTAAGAATAATGCTTATCCATTACTACATGTTTACTGTCATCCTGAGATCATGTTATGCATTTCTCTGTTATTCTTTTGCAGTATTAACCATTTGGAGCAAGTTAATGGGTACTTGATTAGATGCTGCTTTTAAATAGGTAAAATAATGCATACTTCTAAACTGAGTGCAAGGTTCCAGTTCAGTCAAAGCAGTTTGTAGTCATTACCACTGTCCTAGATTGTTCATGGAGAACATGAAAGAGCTGAATTTAAATTACTACTCTGTTATTTAAAACCTTTAGTGTTGTAATATGAACACAGTTTATAAGTTAAATAAGTGAATGAAAACAAGCTAGAGGTTTAGCAAAAAGAAGTTAGTGAGGAGTTCACTATGTGGCATCCAGGAAACTGATAAATTACTTAATACTATAGTATCTGGGAAATATTTTCAACTTCATACTTCTAGTGGCTGCTAAAGGTTTAGGTGGGGTGAGAAGAGTTGGCTTCTCTCTGGGTACTTTATGCCAATATTTCATAATTTCCAATTCAACTAATATAATATGGAAACTATTAAGAGAACTTTATCTGTGAATCTCTTAACATTATTTTGCCTTTTTTCAAATACCAGAGGGTAAAAGTCTTGTATCTATTCACTTTTCTAGGATGATCTGGGCCACAATGAGTCATAGAATGTTTCCTCAGGACAAGATCAGTATAGGGATAATAAAAATTGCTCTGTGGCCCTTCCTAATAGGACCTAGTGTAAAAGAGATGCTGAAGAAAGAAGGCATGAGTTGAGGGTATACCTACAGCACTCAGGAGTCTGGGGAATTCAGTTTCATACACAGGATAGATAATAAGGCTGTGTTAAACAGCAACATTTCATTTTGACTTCCGTTTTGCCTTTTCAAAGGGACAGTATTTCATTTCACTGTTTTGAAGCACTGTTGTGTTTCATTTTGTTGAAACTGTTTCACTATTTCAATGATGTTCTGATGCCTTTAGACATTTTGCCCATAGGCTATAATGGGGAATCATGAAAATGCCTATAATTTTGTTATTTCTTTCCTGATTTGAATGAACACATTAGGGATGATAGCCTCTGCTGAGGCCACAAAACCTGTCAAGTTTCAAGGAGATAGATGCAGGGGTTTCTGGGAAACTGTACCTCAAACTGTTCAGAGAAAAACTCATGTCACTTGTAAGAGTGATGGCACAGGGGGTGACAGCAAAAGGGATGGTAGCCCTTGCTGAGGCCATGAAGCCTGCCAAGTTTCAGGGAGATAGGTGCAGGGGTTTCTGGGAAACTGCACCTCAAGGTGCTGACAAGCAAAACTCATGTCATGTGTGTGTGTTAAGGCCGAGTGGGTTAAAACAGCAGACATGGTAGCCCCTCCTGAGGCCATGAAGCCTGCCAAGTTTCAAGGAGGTAGGTGCAGGGGTTTCTGGAAAACTGCACTTTGCCATGGAGTAGGGTCCCTAGAGGTGGCTGTGATATCCCTAGGGCCCTGTCACCATACCAACTCTGCCCTGTGGGTGCCTTCTCTTCTCACCTGCCACCACGTCTTGTTGGAAAAGATAATAGATACCAAGGCTGCCCTCGAGCTTCATCTCAGTCACGGTGCTAACGGATCCCACTAAAATGTGTAGGTTCTTGGACCCTTTGCTGGGACCTGCTCTAAGTCAGTACCTTAAGGGGACACCCTAAGTCTTATGGGCTAGATGCATGGCTCCAACCACCCCTTACCATGCCCCATGCCTCACAGATAGTATATCAATATCGTCCCTGTAATGAGGTCTCAGTCTCACTCTACCTTCTATTGTCACTGGACTCTCTATGCCCCAGTTGCTGTGCCCTCACTGGCACTGGGACCTCTACACAACACAATAATGTGCCCCAATGAGGTCTCCATCCCTTCAGACTCATCCAGGTCCACCACTTTAAATAACAACAAGTAAGCAGCACAGTACCACTAACATCTCAGGCAGCCAAACTGTCACAGGGCCTTTCTTTCCTTTCCTGCAGCAGTTTCTTCTCCAGCAGTTGCCAGAGAAGTCTCCCTGCCAGCCCCAGCCTTGGGGTGTAGATGTGCCCAGGGCCCTGCCTCCTTCCGGTCACCTGACTGGGGACAGATGCTAGGAGTGTAGGTTGTAGCTGTGTTGATCTAAGGACATGGCAGATAAGGTTATTGGGTCAATCTGATAGCTCTTAGTAGACCAACTGAATAGTCCACTTTTACCTGCTACATCCCAATCTGTCCCACACCCCCTGATGCCTCCATTTCCATTTTCACTGACTGGCTTTCTTGCCTGTATTGCATGCCAGCCTTTGGCTTTTTTTTACTATTCCTTCCATCCAGAAAGAGCACGCACCAATTGCAGGTTTTTCCTCAGCCTGACAAAGGGTTTTTCTACCCAAAAGCTGGCATCCCAGGTAGTTAAGCTGAGCTCACTTCGAGCCTCACAACTCTACTGGAACCAGCATGCCTCAGGCCTGTCAAAGACATGACAGGTCTGGGCTTTCCCTAGCCAGGACTGTGTGTGCAGGCTGGAGGTTATAAGGCACCTCCTTATCCCTTTCACCAGGGAGGTCCACGGTCCTGGCATTTCTTGGGGGCTGCCGCACAGCTGGCAGTCCCACCAGGCCTCCCAACCCTGGCAGGGTGCAGTTTTAGTGGTCATGCCCAGGATCTGTGGCCTCTGCCTTCCCCCTAGCCCCTTCCCATACCTCCAAGTTTGTCCTGGCATGGGAGCTCAGCAGGGACATGTTCTCCCCCTTCTGGCTGGTGATACAGTGAGTGCTCCCTCCAGCTCTGAGAGTGGGGCACTAAATGGTTGTGAAACCCAATGGTAAAAAAAAAAAGAAGGAAGTGCAGATGGAGTGAGGAGGGTGGCACTCACTCCATCTGCACATGGAACTTAAAGAACCCCAGGAGTGGGAGGTTAACCTTCAGGAACACCAGCTGCTCCACCAAACCAGGATCCAAGCAGTGTGGTGGGGTGTCATTACATGACCAGCAAAGCTGAACTCTCTGTTGCTTCAAACACTGGTCAGTCAACAGGACAGGTATTCCCGGGCAACTGGGGCCAGATCCAGCCACATCCGGCTGTGGCTTGCCCAGTAGGCCAAGGGGTCATACAGCAGTAGCTCCATGTCCTTGGTGAGATAGGCACCCACCAAGGCCTGAGTGCTATATGCCTGATGGTGGGGTCTGGTGCCCCTGGACCCCACCATGGAAGCCATGCCATTGGCCCACATTGGTAGAGCCTGTGGTGGAGGAGGAGACTGGCCGGTGGATGGCATGCTGGCATGTGACAGTGGATCCCCCTGCCTGTGCCCTTCTGCCTCCCTGACTCTGTTCACCAGCACCTCTGTCCACTGATCCAGGGTTTGGCTGCTGCATACACTGCCCTTCTCCCTCAGGTCACACATAGTGGCCAGCATGTAGACCATTCTAGACTGCAAGGGATCAAGCTATTTCCTGATTCCCCACCTTTAGGCGCCTCACCAGTGCCTGTATGTCTGGTGACAGAAGCTTGCCCCAGCCAGGAACATTGATCCCCTGGAACTTCTCCATTTGGTTCTCAAGTTTCCTCACTACAGGGATCACCTGGCTAAGGAGGGCATTGCCAGTACTGAGGGTCTCAGTGGCATCGAGGAAGGGGTTGAGGACCACCAAGATCTGGGAGATGGTATCCCACCCAGCTCTGTTTGGGGGGCCACTGATCCTAATCTCCCTGAGCAAGGCCATCTCATGGATGACCTTCTGTTGCTCCACCAGCCTCTTGAGCATCAGGTATGTGGAGTTCCACTGAGTCTCCACATCCTGCATGATTTTGTGCTGCAGGATGTTCAGCTGTATTTGTTTATCCCACAGCATCCTGCCCACCTTGATGCTCCGGTGGAAGTAACCTGCCACCTTCCTGCATTTTGAAATTCACTTGCTGGTGGTGCTGGCACTATCACCAGCATCCCCGCCCCCCTCCAAGGCATCCCTGAGAACAAAGTGCAACTTGTGTGCCACACAGCAGATGCCAATAAAGTTGACATCATGGATTGCCTTGACCATATTGGCCCCATTGTTGGTGACCACAAACCCACGGGTGAGCTGGCCATGCCCAACGAGCCACCCCTGCACCAAGTGGTTCAGGGGCCCCATGATCTCGGTTACCATGTGGGACTCATCCATCACCTCAGCTTGAAGGAGAGCTCACTGGCGGCCTGACTGGTCACACAAGTGCCCTATGAGGGAGAGGTAGGTGTGATCTCCACCTCGGCTACTCCAGATGTCCGAGCAACTCATGTGAAGTGTAAGGCTACTTCCAGCTCTGCCTTGGGCAGCTCCTCCCTCAAGTACTCCCTGCATGCCTCATACAGGGAAGGCACCACCATTCTGCTGAAGGTGGTACATGCAGGACCCTTGTAAAATGGGGCCGCGAGTGCCATGAGCCACCTGAACCCTGGCCGCTCAACAAAGGAGAATGTCTGGCCATCCACAGCAAGCATCTCCTCAATATTCTGGATGACCTTGCTCACCCTGGGAACACGCTCCCCTGTATGCCCACCTTTCCCCCACTGTTCCAGGGTGGCCTGCCTTTGCTTTGGCCAAATGGGGGCTTTCAAATGAGAGGGGGACTTCTTTTTGGGTATGCTCCCACTGGTGCCAGGCTGAGAAGAAGCAAAGGCAAGGGGGTGGTGCCTGCAGAGACACATCAGCATTGCTGTGGTGCTCATGTGTTTTGTTCCCTTACCCCAGCTGGTTTTGGCTTAGCAGTGTAGGCAGGTAGCATATGTAGGATCATCTGACCGCTGAAAATGATCCCAGACCACACTACCCCCTTGCTTCTTGGGTGCAGGTGCATGTGCAGATGCTGCCTTTTCCCCCTCCTCAGCTGTCAGAGGCACAGCAACAGTATGAGTGGACTCACCTGAGCCACTTGCCTTGACAACCTCTACCTCAAGTTCCTCTGAAGTGCCTTCTCAGGAAGGAGACCTGGCTCTAGGAGAAATTTGAGGGGTGTGGGGCATGAACTCAGATGGTTCCCACTCCTTTCTCAGAATTTCCTTTACTATGGCGCTCAGATCTAGCTCCAGCTCATCCTTCAGCTCTTCCTCTGGCACTGGAAGGCTGAGGCTGAGAAGTGAAATGGGGTGGAGGAGACTGTCATGCTGGTCTTGCTTGTTGTTATGGTGGTAGTGGGGGTGGGGTTATAGCTGTTGCTATTGGAGGGGGTGCAGACTCAGGCAGTGTCACTGTTCCCCTCTCCGTGTTGCCAGTAGAACCAGAAGCCTCATGCCTGCTAGTTGTAGGAAAGAGGCTGCGTCTCAGTTTGGGGCTGGGGGGAGACCGGGACTTACAGCTCTCCCTCTACCCACTCTTCCACCCTCCCTGAAGGCTTGCCAGGTGCCTTTCCAGCATACTTCATAGTGTGTTTGGTGTGCTGGAAATCTGTGCGTTCTTCTGTAATGTAATATATGTACATAATTGTATGTACGTATTTATGTAATGTGTGTATTTATTTATGTATTTATCTAATAAATAAAATATATAAATATATGTATGTGTTCCTGAATAAATTTTATATTATAGTATGCAATATATGCTGTGCTTCCCTGCACAGTGAATGGAATGCACATTGTGAGAGAAAGCACAGATTTCTTTTCTGGGGGAAAAGAATCAAAATAGACTAATAAAAACAAAAGCAGGATTTTGGGGGAGGAATAAACTGAAAGGAATGACTATAAAGGGTATTAGAAAAGGAAAAGGTATCCCACTAGCTAGGAACAGACTAGCAAGTAGGAAGTGATAGCCTTTCTGATGCTGTTGAGCTGCTGGAAGACACAGCTCAGTAAGCTGACTGCAAGGCACAGAGAAAGCTCAGTTCAAACAGTGCTTTTTTATGGTGTTTTTCCATCCCTCCCCAAGAGCACTGGGATTGGAAGGGACCTCAGGGAAGGATCACAGTCACTGGCCAGCTACACAGTCAATATCAGAGCAGTCCTTCCCCTCTCTTCCCCCTCCCTTTCCTTAGTTTCTCTTTAGCTGCAAGCAAGTCCAGCTTCGAAACTTGAAACATTTTGAAACTCTTGAAACATTTCAAGTGCCCTCGTTTCATTTCGAAGCTGTTTCGAAGCCTTTCATTTTGATTTTCATTGTTTCAAGCTCGAAATGCATCACAACAGCCTCAAAATGAAACACTCATTGAAATTTTGCAGAGCCCTACTAGATAAGTATGTCATCTGAGTAACGGTTCCACGGGAGAACTAGCCAATATTGGCCCTAAAATGTTGGTGGTCCAATGACATTCCAGCTGGCTGCACCAGCCTCTTCATTTCATGCCACTCCATTTTGCATGTCTATCAACTAAGGAAGTCAAAAAAGAATCCTGTATTTTCTGAAATAGATTATTTTTCTCCCAGCAAATAGATTTGCAAATTTGAACTCTGCAAAATGCCTCTTTTCTTTGTGATTTTTGGATTAACATTTTATCCATGTGTTTTTTTTTATACTGCACCTTGATTATAGAAGAGTTTAAAAGAGCTCAAACTTCCAGTTCAGGGGTAGAGAGGGAAACTCATTTGATGTGGGGTTTCTGTGTTTTATCTGGTTTTTCCACCAATATAGAAAATAAACACTTTTGGTGAATAAGCATGTTGTACAAATACTCTCTAAAGTCATAGTAATCACTTTGACAACCATGGATATAAATTTGAAGGGAAGCACTTGAATCATCATTTCAAACAAAGAAGATGTCATTATTCAGGAGGGAAAAAATATTTTAAGAAGTAATTCTCGAAACATTGCATTGTTGCTTTTAACTTTCTTTTGACCTTTTCTCACTACACATTTTACATTAATATGGTAAATCCACCAGTAATATATAAAAGAAATGATAAAGACTATTTTTTTTTAATTGTCTTTCCTTTTGAAGTCCTTTTAACAGGTAAGAACAACTGAGGTATAATTCTGCACTGACCATTTGGGGGTGGAACTGATATTATTGAGAAGTTCCTGATTACATTAGTTACTTAGATGCCTAAATAACATGGATTGTACATTAGGATTATCATATTTCCAGTATCAAAAAAGAGAACACTTGTGAGGGGACAGGGAGCCAAAAAAGAGGTCATGTCCAGGAAAACCCAGATATATGGTAACCCTACTATACATACAATGATTTATTCCCCACAAAAAGGACAATATAAAAAAAGAGGCAGCTCTAGACTCCATTACAACTTGAATTCTAACCGATTATTTTCAGCTTTAAAATGAAACATTTATCCTGAAGTGGAAAGGAGGAGCCACATTTCTGCAGCGAGTTCTGTGAAAGTTCTCCCTTAAGTCAGTAATCAATTTCCTCCGCCTCCTTCTTCAAGCATAAACCTCTACCATGGAACAATTCTATTAGGTGGTAAATGTGAACATGTCTCTCCACATGACTAGAATGTGAAAGACAAGCTGATATAATTTTGGCCATACTTCAGACTTGTAGGTTATTTATATCATCTCTCTGTGCTATCTAACCCCCAATGAACCTTCTTTTAAATTGCTCAAGGCTATGTTTTTTCAATCTCTTTCCAAGTCTGTTTGTGCTGTCTGCTTCATTCATTCCACTGTAGAAAAATACAAATGGCCTAAATATTAAAAATACTTAAGCAATCTGCCTTACCCATCTGCCAACTGCAGAAGCACATGCCATAGCAGCTTAGACTTGTCATAGTAGTGCTGCCTTGATGAAAGCAGTGATATGATTATGAAGCTTAAGCGTGGTATGAATATTACTCTGATCAAATTGTATCCCCTTCACAACTAGTGTATCAAGTACATATATTACATGCTAGTTCTGTCCAGGTTATAAATGTCCTTTTCCCACTATGTGTGTTTTTCTGTTGTCAGTATTTATGCAGTCAATCTGAGGTTGTTTGCATGTACAAAGGGAGGGATTTGTTTCTTCAATCTGTTAGTAATATAGGATTGTTTCCAACCAGCAGAATGCAAAGTTTTCAAAGCAACAACTTCATAATAGCCAAAGGGTGTCATTTAGGAAAGTCAATCACTGACTTAAAATACTTTTTATTGTATTACTTGTTATGGAGAAAGATTATGGTGACACCTTAGCACTTCCTTGGTAGTTTAAAAAGATTAAGACATGTATGCTGTTAAAGGAGAAGCTCTTTGTAATAGTGCCAAAGCATGAGGTTCATTATCTCATAGAGTAGCAACTCGAAAGTGACAAAAGATTTTTAGTCTGGGAGAACTAGTCTCACACTCAGGCAAATTTGAAAAAAAAACGAAGTGTTATCTTTAAGTCATTTTGGAGGAGCAACCACCCATCTCTCCTTTTGCAAATGGCGGGAAGTAATGTGCCCAGGACTGCAGCACATTGAGCTGTCTCAGAGCAGCCCTGGCTGGCTGGGAGTCCAGAGGGTCAGCCTGCCAGCCTAGGGCTGCCCCACACCAGTTCAACATGCTGCAGAGGGGCTAGCTGGGGCATGAGGGTGCTTCAGTGAGGGGTTAGCTGGCATATTCATGCCCCAACCAACCCCGTCAGTGTCTTCACGCGTTGCTGTGCAGTATATAATGCTGCCACAGGATAGTACTTTTATTTACAAATATTAAACTATGGCAGCGTTTATTAGTTTACTATAACCTAAAAGGGCTGCACAAGTAGACATTAGCATGCCATAGATTCATAGATTCATAGATGTTAGGGTCGGAAGGGACCTCAATAGATCATCAAGTCTGACCCCCTGCATAAGCAGGAAAGAGCGCTGGGTCTAGATGACCCCAGCTAGATACTCGTCTAACCTCCTCTTGAAGACCCCCAGGGTAGGGGAGAGCACCACCTCCCTTGGGAGCCCGTTCCAGACCTTGGCCACTCGAACTGTGAAGAAGTTCTTCCTAATGTCCAATCTAAATCTGCTCTCTGCTAGCTTGTGGCCATTGTTTCTTGTAACCCCCGGGGGTGCCTTGGTGAATAAATCCTCACCAATTCCCTTCTGTGCCCCCGTGATGAACTTATAGGCAGCCACAAGGTCGCCTCTCAACCTTCTCTTGCGGAGGCTGAAAAGGTCCAGTTTCTCTAGTCTCTCCTCATAGGGCTTGGTCTGCAGGCCCTTGACCATACGAGTTGCCCTTCTCTGTACCCTCTCCAGGTTATCCGCATCCTTCTTGAAGTGTGGCGCCCAGAATTGCACGCAGTACTCCAACTGCGGTCTGACCAACACCCTATAGAGGGGAAGTATCACCTCCCTGGACCTATTCGTCATGCATCTGCTGTGCTAATGCACTAATGCGCAGTAGGATTGGCCTACTGTGCATTACTATCACATAAAAGACATGCGCCAGCGCTACTGCGCAGCACTGCCAATTACAGCACATTAAGTTAATACCTGTTATTACAGGTAGTAAACTTAATGTGCTATAATTATGGTGCATCAATGCACGTATAGACATGCCCATTGAGGAGCTAATTAGGCAGCTCCACAGTAAACATCTCATGTAGACGTATAGAGAACAGCCAAGTAACTTAAAGTTGGCTTGATCAGTATTAATTTACAGTTTTCCCCCACCAGGAAAGGAACATCATCCCCAGGCTGAGTTGTTGGGAACTGGTGGATGGCAGGAAGGAAATTATAGTACTTTTCAGTGAAGCTGTTGTGGTGTAAGGGTTGAGAATCAGTCTATAAGGCTGTGGCTCCCAACCTTTTTTTGCTGCAACCCTAAATTTGGGTTGTGACCCCTGTCCCCACCACCAACTCACTCATGCCTGGGCCAGGATCGCGGGAGGCAGCAGTGGTGAGAGCTGTGCGGACCATGTGCCAGGAGAGTCCAGCAGGGAGGGGCAGAGTGAGAGGTGGACTCCCCCGTGACCTTGATTTGGGTCATGACTCAAGGTTGGGAGTCACTGCTATAAGGCATAGGCTTCTGTGAATCACCTGTGCCTCTGACAGTATTCCAGTAGAAATTAATTCTAAATGCATGATATCCATGATTGTTTCAAAAGTTTAGCAATAAAGGAGAAAGCATCTCCTTTACATAACCTAAATATATCAGGCAGCAGTTATATGGAAGAAAATTCAGAACAGATACCTAATTAATATTAAAGGGTTACTTATCTGTACTAAAATTCACTTCAGCAAAGCAGTTAAAGATTAATTTAGGCTCTAACAAAAATAACCCTGTATCCCACTCTGTTACAGTCTTTTTTACTGCAAGGAAACTTTGCCATCACTCTGGCACCATTTTATCAGCTCACTAAAATATTTTCATAAGAAGGAAAAATAATAAAGTAGTCAAATTCTACCTTTGAACATATGAAGTTCCTGCAGACGCACAAGTGAACCCACAAATTGTTTTGAATCTAGGAATATAGCCCATGTTCTTGCTGTCTAAAGCAGCTGATATTTAGAACAAAGATGGGATTAGACCATATTTTTTATAACACTATTATATATCATGGTGATGACTCTGGGTTTTTTTCCTAGAATTCCAAAAGTGCTATTTGGCTGGGGAGCTAGGTCTCCTTCTGCGTATAGTTTATTTATTAAGTGGGCACTATTGACTTGGCCAAGTGCCAGTTGTTTTGTCTTTTTTCTTCCTATTCATTTTTTCCCTTCAAAGCTGAAGGTGCATTGATGAATTTTCTAGAGCCTATATGACAAACAATGTCCACAACAAAAATTGTAGTCAATAGAGTTTGTGCCTTAGGGGACATCAGGCTGCTTCCAGATAAGTAAACTGAAAATAATAGACAACTTGTACTGAAACTTTAGATGATGCTGGAAAACAAAGCTGCACAGCATTACCATCAAAAAAGAATATCAAAGGCAGAAGACAGTGACTGCAAAAATTGTTACGGTATCTGCCTTTTTCATATCTGCTTTCTAGGATGCCCGTAATTCCTAGTTTCCACCAATTAATGTAGGTTATAAACTGGAACCATAACATATACTTGAAAAAGAAACTGCACAGATCTAGCAAGTTTCAAAACACTGCTAAGCAAGCCACATCTATAAAATGATGTTGCAGACTAATGTATGGAAGAAAATAGTGGGATATAGTCTGGGAGGATTACTGGGTGGATGTGTTATAATCTCTCTTTCTCCCTCTCTCTCACACATACAGAATAAGAGAACAAAGGAAATGCAAGTCAAAACCTTAGAGCAGAAGCCAATCTGACACGGTTGGTGTTGAATACATGCACATCTCACAGCTTGCTATCTAGGTTTTGCAGCTGCCAAGTATTTCTTAAGACTGACCATAAGCATTATGGGCCCAAATGTTGCAGAAAATCTAGAAGGTTATTGGGAAATATATTAATAGCTTGCCAGCAGGGACAGGAGGTTATGCCAGGTTCCTATTGAATTACACATACAATACTTTCTTTACCAATCACATTCTTATTTAATGGGAAAAATAAAGCTAGATCCAAAAAGGCATATCTATACGTAGACACATTGTATGTAGGAACTCAGCAATTGTTCTCGTTAGGCTATACTGTGGAAGTTTGTTATGAAAGGAAGTATTTGTACTGACACATGGAAGAGAAGAAAAGCATTTTTCATAGATATCACTGTTTTTGTTTCAGATTTCTTTTATCTGACTATATCTATTTTTTCCATTAATTCCTCTGTAATTAATGAAAGCATTCCAAAAAATTAGAAAAACCTCTTTGGTAGAGGGTGTCCACTTGGGAACAATATAAGAGAGCACACTTGGTGAGTAGACTGTAAAACTTATTTTGTGGTAGATTCATCTCTCTCAGGTAAGTCAAAACAGCAAGTATCTCCTTGTACATGCAAACAATTTTGCTCTGGGCCCTACTGAGAAATTTGTCAACCTTCTATAGACAAATGAATATGAAAATAGCCTCTATTCACATTATAACAGAAATTCCTTTCAAAGCTACTGAAAAAGGGTCTTGCAATCAAAAGATTTTCCTAAGCATTTTTTCAGCAATTTTTCAAATCATAATTATCAGATATGCTATTTGGCCTTTGCTCCTTCCCTGTCCCCATTTTTTTTAACTCCTACTTTCTTCACTTTTGCCATTGCTCTTAGGGTGCTGTTATGGGTTTCCTTTAAAAACATTTTAATTCTGTGGAACGTTATGGCACCCTAGCTGAGAATCACTGGATGAGATTAATTAAGGCGGCAGCTCCATGCTGAGAACAGAGCTGCTGGAAGTGAGCTGCTCTCAGAATGGAGCTGGTGCAATAACTGCAGTGAGACTGGGGAGCTTCCCCAGCTTCCTGATCTCATTGTAAACAGTGTGGTGGCTTTGCACTGAGAGCATAGCTTTTTGGAGTTGACCCCCAGCGAGACCAGGGAGCCTGAGAAACAATATTTCCCCAGTCTCCCCATCCTTAAGCTGTTCAGAGCAGCTGCTCTCAGTGTGGATGGAGGAAGGGGAAGTAGAGGTTTGGGTGGAAGAGGGGCTGGGAACTATGCATCCTGGGATGGTGGAGGACTGCAAATTAAGCATTCTATCTCCCCAGAGTTACCTAACAACAGCCTGGAATAACCTTGGGTAAGAGAGATCAAAGATAACCCTCACTTCAGTTGGCTGAGTTTTAAAATGTTTTGAGGGTTCTTAGCACAGGATAATGGCTTTAATAAGCGAATGCTCACATTTTAAGTGCTTTTAGGACAGTTTAAAGATAATCTGTAACACCTCCCTTATTTTCTTTTATTCATTTTGCCTTCCACTTCCAGTAGGCCAGTCAAACATTATTTTTTATTCAACACAAAGGACACATCACTCCTTGTGAATTGCCATTGTGCTTAATTTATAGTGGGTTGGATTTTTTGCGCCCATTTTTAAGGTGTTAGGCAAAATCTTTAAAATATTAAATGACAAGAAACAAATTAATTCTTTCATTTTTTCCCTCTCTACTCTTTTGTTTTTCTATGTCCTCTTTTTGTTGTTGTTGTTGAGGTTACCTTTTATTACTTTACATTACTACTGCTTTAGAAAATCATATTTTCCTACATGTCTTCCTGCTTTGGTGATTTTCAGGCAATGAGTGGTAATCAGACAAGGGAAAAGCCTTAACTGATATGAATGGATGTGCCTGCACTGAAATAGTTTGGGTCATTTCCATCATGTATAGGTCACAGGAATAGACTTCCTTAAAGCTGAAGTGAAAGAATGAAATAGACCAAATCTCCCTTTTACTATACTGTTGTAGCAGCAACAGTCATTATTGCATTGCTTAGTGTTACCCTAACTGGCAATTCAGCAACTGTGGCACATATTTGAAAGAATTAGATGGGGAAGTGAAGCAGGATTTGGAAAACAGAAGTGCTGGTAAAATGCATGTTGATCATAGCAGATATCATTTTAAGGGGTCATTGGCTTCTTTTCTATATTTATTTTCATTTGTTTCTTGCATGGCTGTACATGACCTTTCACAGCACAGGGAAAGGCAGATAATTTATTCTCATTTACTCAAGGCCATGTTATGCCTCTCTGTCAATGTAAAGAGTACTTAAAATGGGAATAAACTACATTTGCAGCCAACTAAAGAGGCTTATAGTTGTTACTTTTTTTTCTTGAAGGAAAAGATAACAAGATTGAGAATATCTGTGGATTATTCTTGATCAAATGCTAAGCAGTCAAAAGGCTTAAATGTTTGCACACACCATTTATTTTTATTTCTAAAATTTACACATTTGACTATATATGCACCTAAAAAGTACAAGTAAGTTTCCCCAGGGGTGCTTTATAAGCATCAGCATGCATCTGTACAGTGCTGGCACCATCATTATGTGGTTTACTAATCAATATGTATTGACAATTGTCCTTGGCAAATTACTTAGGGCCTGATGCTCTTTTCTACTAAAGTTGTTTACAGTGCTTAGTCAATATAAAGGGCCCTCACAAAGCAAACTTATTACTTTTATACCCTACTAGAGAGGTGCAAAATGCTCAATTATCCCTGAGATTCAGTCTTTGTGTGGGTGAACTGTACAGAAACAAGAATAATGTGGGATCTATGCTGAATAAATTATAAGGGAACTTATATTCAACATCTTGCATCTGTGTATAGTGGGTGGAAAGCACTACAGTTCTTATGTGATAGTGGATCATACTTATTATACACAGGAGTAAATTAGTACATGAAGCGTGAGGCAGTAGAGACTGGGTCCAACTGGGTCCAAGATAAGAGTGTTGCAGCTTTCCAGACTGCTGGTTTTTAGGTGCATTTGTCAGACGAATACTTGGTACTGTCTGGAAGAAGCAGCAACTTCTGTTGCTGCTGTTCTAAAACTCACTTCATCTAGGTGGCACATTAACGCAATGTAGCATAGTGCCCTAATTATATTCCTCTAGAAAGCAGTGAATACCCAGATGTCATAAGGAATCTCTCTGCATGTAGTGGTTCATCCTATACATTTTCTTTTTTGTTTCTGCTCCTTCCCACTTACTAAATCATGCAGAACTACAGTTTCCTTTTAGTTTTCATTTAATTTCTTTTGAGATCATTTGGTATCTAGGCTGAGTCCTCCTCCTCTTTCTTCCACCTTAGAGTCAGTTGTTGGCTTTCCACACAGCAGTAAACACTGAGAACACCTTAAGGGCACTGCTGTTGAAAGCACCAGAGTGTAAAGCAAAATAATTACATGAGAATGACATATTTTTTCAATAAGGATGTTATGATCTAGGCATGGACAACCTTCCAGCATTACCCATCTATTTGTAGAACAAGCAGGCTGTGAATTATGGGGGAGCTGGGGGGGGGGGGTTCAGCCCCCCCCCCCCCCATAAGAGATGAGAGACTGCCTTTAAGATGTGAAAATCATAATGGGGGGTGGGGGGAGGCGGGGATGGTCTCCTTCCAATAAACCAGTTTATTTTTTTTTTCACACCCCTCCTCCCCACAAGTCAAAATGTAATTCAAACCCTGAGAACAAGTATACTCAGCAGCCTCTTTTGTTTATCACCCAGGGAAGATTTTTCTTCCACTCAAAGTCATGTTTGTGTAGGATGCCTGCGTTAAATGCCTGCCATAAAGGCAGAGGTAGCAGCTTGACCTTAGCAGCAGATTACAAGTGAAGTGCAGTGGGAATTTTGCAACCTGTATTTCTACTTTTTAATTATATCCTGCCCCGTGCTGTTGGGTTTTTGTAGGGGTTATCATCAGAAAAAATATAGCAAGTCGCAACAACAATAACAAGCCTAAAGGAACAGCATGAACATGTTTTCTTTGAAGGATGCTATGAAAAACAGAATGCCGTTCCAACAGGAAGATTCTTGTTAAATCTGAAGAGCCACTGAGTTCTACAAGACTAGAGAAATAAGCAACAATGGCCTGTGCTTCTGTAGCATCTTTCATTCTAATATTTCACAGGCTGTCATAAGCATTCATTATATATGACTCAGAACACCTCCACCTTAAGAAGTAGGTAACTGTTACACATCCATGTCATGGTTGAGTCATGTAATGAAGATAAGAATAGCACCAAGGTATTCTGGTTCCTAATTCAAAGACTTGATTTAGGAAAGGAAGAGTCTGACTTCCTGACAAATGTTCCTGCTCTACACACCTCGGCTATTCCTAGCAAATCATTTATTTGAATGCAACACCTTTTTCTGTTCGCAATTTGTCTGTGAGCAGATTTCAAATGTTACTAATGGGTAAAGTCAAGAGAACAGTTTGAAGAAAGTTTCAGCAGAATACCCTATCTTTCAGCCTAGGCACTGCAGGTCACTGCTGACTTATCGGGAACTGGTAGCATATGGTACTCCTGCGATCCCATAATATCTTCATGAATGGGTCTTTTCCTGCAGTAGAACTATAGCAATAGAATGGTCATAGGGATAGTTAAAGCCTTACCTCTCTAAACTAGCAACAAAGAACCTAATTCTTTCCATGGAAATCCACAGAGCTGTCTTCATTACTGTGTCAGGTATCCAGGTTGTAGCTGCATTGGTCTAGAGGCAAAAGGAACTGAAACGTGGACGTTTCCACCTAGGAGAATTTTTACAATCTCTGCTCTCTCCTATGCCTGATGAAGGGTGTGTGTGCTTGAAGGCTTGCAAATAAATAAAATAAATTTGTTTGCAAATATCTAGTCCGTCTAATAAAAGAGTCACAGGTTCCCAGAAGTTTAGGGCTGGAAGGAACCTCATGAGATCAAGTCTATTGCAGAGTCTGGTCACATGAACTCTGAAGAAGTTTTTTCCTTCTATCCAGTCTGAAACCTTCTTCTAGGAGTTTATGAACATTGCTCCTGGTTTTCCCCTGGAGCACTTTGGTGAATAGATGTTTGTCTAATCTCTGATATATATCTCCTCTTCCTCTTTTGATTCCTTCATTACTGTGTGATTTTTTTCCCCCCAGTCATGCAGGGTTAACCTGCAACCTGTTATTGCAAAGACACTGGCCTGGCCTGACAGCTTCACTCTCAGTGCCTGTAGGGCCAAGTTGCTTGAAGATTACATTGAAGGGACTGTGTAAGGTTTGGTCCAAGTTGCCTTACACATTCCGACTGTGATTTGTGCTGACAGGTTTCTTCACAACACATTTAGCTTTCACAAGCCTCCCGAGTGAGAAAGATAACATACAGGAAAGACTGGCTGGAGAAATACACCAGGCCTGCCAGGGGCAAATAGCATTGTACACACACTCACACATTCCCTTCCATGCATCTGTATGTGGCAGATGCACCATGATTAATGAAAGGTCAGGTGCTGCTCACTCTGGCACAGCCTGAGAAACATAAACATGTTCCTATCATACATAACATAGACAAAGTACCTGAAGCGATCGATGTCCCTTTAAAACTACTAATCAAGAGAAGCAGACAATTAACCTGCCACTAATTTTGAAGCAGGATTTCATTCCTGTTTCTCTTTTAAAAATCAGGCAAGTCTTGCACTTCGTTAATGAAAGAGAAAAGAGGAATAACATGAAGGCTCAATGATATGGCCTATTAATATGTGGTGCTAGGGATAGGGAAGAAAGGATCTTATGTTATGAATCAATTGAAAAGGAGCTTTTAAATGGGGACCTTTAATTACATGCTTGAATTGAGCTGGGTAAGCTATTAATTTGAGACTCAGAGCAGCTGAATTGTCTGTCCAGCAGAATCCTGTTGAATGTAGGCAAATGCAAACTAAGTTCAAGATAAAAACATCTGGGAAATTCCTGATCTAAAAATACCAAGGAACAATGAAAAAGAACTCAAGTACCTAACATGGGGCTTAGGCTGAATTGAAGTGCTGAAAACTAAAATGAGAGCCTGAATAGCATCACTTTGCTGTCACCTACCTGGAAAAGTGCCTAAATTCCACAGGTGACATAGTTAGGGGCCAAACATTTCTTAGGTACTTGTGTGTCCAGAAGCCTCCTGGTTTTGACAGGGGGAAGCTGCTGGGTGCCCAGCTTAACCTGTTGTGTGACTGGGATATAGAGATGAGGAATCCTTCTGCCTTAGTCCTCCGAGAGCCCTGGTTTAGTAAGTACTCTGAGAGCATGTCCAACACACCAACACAATCGGGTTCCCTAGACCAGCATTTCTCAACCTGTGGGTCACAACCCAAAAGTGGGTTGCAAGAATATATGAAAGGGTCGCGAATAAACTTAAAAAATGGATCAAGCTTTAAAAAGACATTCTCCTTTAAAAGAGAAAAACATGGGAAACTGTGGCTTTTCCCTTGCAGGCTGGCTGGGTTCCAACCTGCAAGGGGATGCTTGGGACCTCCCATTTTCCACAGACACCCCTTCTGCCCCACACAACCACTCCCTACCCCACATACTGCGGGGCTGGGGCCTGGAGGCACAGGGTAGCAGATCAGGAGCAAGGGGCACTGAGTCAGGACACACACACACACACACACACACACACACACACACACATACACAGTGTCTCTTTACCTGGGAGCAGCTTGCCAGGGCTCACACAGGGCGCACGTGATCCCTGACAGCCAATCACTTTGTCCGCTACTTCTAGCCCCAAGCAGCCAGCCTAGGAAAGCAGGGGAAGCATGAAAACCTGGACATTTGCTCTCATTTAAAAAACCTGCCCAGACATGAGGACAGGGGCCAAAAAAGAGGACATGTCTGGGAAAACCTGGACATATGGTAATGCTATGGGTGCAGCATTTGCATTTGCACCTGGGACTGCAGCACGTTAAGCAGGGGGCAGCAGCCCCAGGCTGCTAGGGGACTTGGGGGGTCAGCCCCAGAGGGACTGGCTGGGGCATGAGGGTGCTGCAGTGCAGGACTAGCCAAAAGGCAGCCCCTGCACTTTAGCACCCCCATGCCCCAGCCTGCTCCTGTCGCAGCCTACATGTGCATTTAATCTCACTTAAGTCCCTGACAATACTATCTTATGGCGGAGTTAATTAACCTACTGCCCCCTTATACCAGCATACACAATAGTGAAGACTGTGACACTTTACTGCAGTGCCCATGTAGATATACTCCTTGGGTACAGCTGCATGACATGCTGACTGCACAATAGCTGAATAATACAGTGCAGTAGTGCATCACAGCACAAAAGTGCTAATATACTCCTGTGCGGTATTATTAGGCTACTGTGCAGTAGTGTCACTTAAAAGGCATTCACTAGTGCTACTGCACAATAACTTCAGTTAATGCGTGTTTAGTTAGTACTTGATTATCCAAGTATTATATCAATGAACAGTAACCATTGCATCTTGTGTACACGTACACTCTGTGTGACCACTGGCCAATTATACAAGAAACGGCTGTTGTAGCAGCAGCTGGTTTTTTGTTGTTTTTTTTTAAAGGCTGCCTGCCTTTGGGAGGAGGCTCTAGTCCTCAGATCCTGAGTGGGCAGTCACCTAAAGCACTTGAACCATGACTTAGGTTCCTGGGAGGGTGGAATTTTCTGTCTTTAGTTTGTCTATTATCTAACTCTAAGGAGCTGCACGGTAAAGGAATTAAGTGTAGGAACCTCCCTAATCAGTGTCCTAGCTGTTTTGGATCTCATTCTCAAGTGCCTACCTTTCCCCATCTACTGCTTTGGATTCGGCTTTAGGAGCCAGGCACCTAGAAGTTAGATGTTGCAGTGCTTATCTTCTAGTCCTTTCTTAGAACTAATACCAAGTAATTCCCAAACCATTACAAGCTGAGTCCTAGCAATATATGCAGACCTATTCGTGGATTATTAGATGATAGGGTTGAACGAACTGGCTGCAAAAATGCAGTCCGTCCCCATCCACCATACCTGAATCAAACATTTTGAGAAAATGGTCCTTCTCCTGTTTCAATTTTTATCCACTTGTGGCAGAGTAAGTCAGTCGCTCACAACTGACTGTCTCAGTCTTCTGCTCGTATCCCCTGTCTGGTCGTATCCCCTGTAAGCTAACCCATGGTATATGTGACTGAGTGGCCTGTTCCTTCTTTCTAGAGCAGGAAGAAGACATGATTCCTCCATCATTTTGGTTATAAGATATACAGAGCACCATGAAAATTATACTACCCAACACCTCAGATCTTACAAAACTCTTGTTTTTTTTTTCCCAATTTGCATCTGATGCTTTTAAGTGAAGATGTGGTTCTGCATGTGCAGTGCCTGAGTACTTATAGATAAGTGTGCAAATCAGGCCAAATTCTGCCACTATATATGTGCCTGCTGCTTCTATTAATTTCTGTAGGAACTCCTGGAGTGCGCCTCCAAACACAGAATTTATGTTACCATTTCATAATTAGGCTCTGAAACTGCCAATGAATAAGCTCAGTTATTAATTCTTGGATAATATTTAAAGTACATATTTTTTGCTGTAACACAAGATAAATATGTGGAACATTTTGGATTACTCTGTATCGAGTGGGTAATCTTGAAACAGGTAAGCATGGTAGAACATATGTGCAAGCAGGCAGAATTCAGACTGCTCTTGTAGAAATATTGGTTTTCTGGACTTTGTACAATTAGTATATTAAACATAACATTAGGTTATTTTCTTGCTGGAACGTTTTTATTTAATTATGGATGTCTATATGTAGGTAAGTATGTATATGTAGATAGGGACAAACTCCATTCACACAGAGATAGTTCTACCCATATAGCAATGTGAATATATGCATGCATATGCCACATGAATATATGCATTGCATATCCTTCTTACCTCTGAAACAAATGATTCAAAATGCCAGAGACTTCATGGTGCTGTTAAGTCACGGGCCTGGGTTGATGCCCTGTCTTCATGACTTGCCTGGATTGCAGCAGGATTGCATCTGCGGTTCTGGGAAGCAGACTTCCTTTGTTCTCTGGTTCTGCATGAGGGGTCCTCTGCTCCATTGTAAAAGTACTGAGGTATCTTTGTTTTCTTGACCATAGGGGCCACAGCTAAGTTTAAGAGAGCAGGAGAACGCTTCCTACTGGCTTTTCTATAATGGGCAGGCACAATCTGACCCAGAGTCTCCAAGTCTTGGTAAAGCTGCTCTAGTACAGACTTAACAACAAAACACTATGTTAACACTGGTTTTTGCTTACAGGGACTCTAGGAATACATAATTTCTTTCCTTTTTTTTTCTTTTAGGCTGTCAAGAGCAATTCAGGAAGATCAACTGATAAGTTGGTTAAGCGGTTGAATTAAATGTTATGGGACACCTCCTGCCAAATGAACTCTTATTGATTGTAGGATTTTTGGTGAGATAAGCATAGACTTTGCCCCTCCAAGTTCTTGTGGGTTTTGAAACATTTATTCTGTAAACCTTTCTTTCCCTGAAAGAGAAGGCAGGCATTTTCCAAAGTCCTTCTGCTTAACCTTTCACATACCATGTTTCTGAACCCAGTCACCGATTTCAGAGGATAAAGGGGAACCATTATGTGCTTGCCAATGTGACAACAGGGGTGAGGTCTCAGCATAGAAATTCAAGTTTTATTGTAATAAAACAAATGTCTTACACAACAGCTAAGATGCTTGGGGAAGGGAGGAATCTCCACAATGCACCTGGTCAACTGTGCAAAGTGGTATATAACAATTGTGAAAACATGCTTTCCTGAGCCCTGTAGCAATCTGCTGACTCCCCTAGGAGGAATGCCTGATCTGTTCTCCCCAGCAAGTATAACTATCAAAGCTACTATATTTTGAAATGATCTAGCTCTTTTTAAAATCTCAACCCTATGACCTCCAACAGCAGTCATTTCTACAGGCTCTTGCTGGTAATAAAAGGAAATACCTGTTTCTCTCAGGCTGATTTCAACTCCCACAGAAAACCCTGCTGGTAAGGGTAAAAGGAAGGATGACACAGGTTCATATAATTGGAGTGAGGTACTGGGAGTTATCCCTTCCTTCACAGAACAACACTTAAGGTCTTCCTCATACCAGTAGATCATGAAGGATTAGTACATGGTATTGGACCTCTGCAGGAACTCTGTTTGTTAGTACTTTCTGGGCACTGCAGCCCATCAGGATCACTACTAGAACATCTCCTGGGCCACGTACCTCTAGTCTCCATCCACTTTAAATTACCCTCAAATCCTCCTAAGCTATTTCTTCCCCAAACAAAACTCAAGGATATTTCAGGTCCTAGATCTCTACTGTGGCATAGATCTGGTCTTGGAATGGAACCCACATTTTTATGAAATGCACAGCAATGAACAGGTATCTGGTGTACAGTTGTGTGCAATATGTTTCAGTGAAGGTGACATATGTGGAGATATATGGTGTGGAACACAAAGCGTGCACCTGAAACCGCAGTACTTAAGGCCTAATGCAGTAGAACAGAACTGAAAAACCTAGAGCCTTATCCAAACCTCTGTGAAGTTGAAATAGGCACCTTCCTTGATTTTAGTGGCCTTTGCTTTCTGATTCAGTGAGTGCTATCCTTAGATAAATTATTTTATATTGAGATGTTCTTAGTGACTTCATAGCTCATAAACGGTTTCATATAACTATACAAGGGTGTTTCAGAAAGGTGTAACAGCACCTTTTCAATAAAACTGTGCTATGCGCAATGAATGGGAATCTACACAGCAGCAGGAACACTGATGACGGCATGGTCGAATGCATCCATTGTTCATGACTATGTAGAGAAGTGATGTGATCCAGAAAGTGATCATTGCACACAGAATGGTTTTATTTTGAGACTGCTGTTACTTTTTGAAACACCTTGTATCTATGGAGTTTTATGACCACCTAAACTGACTCTACGCCCTGTGACATAGAACGCTTTGGGTAGAAATTCTTTAAAGGGTTTGAGTCAGCTTGAGTCAGACTTCAGAGACATTGGAGCTTTTGCAATGTTTCATATTGGCTTGTGTTCCACACAGGATAAAACGTACAATTTTTGTTGTTGATATTATTATTTTTGTCAGCAATGATAATACTGTTGTTGTTGTTAATAACAGCAACAATAAATTTAGATATCAGTGGATATTTTATTTTTAACAATGATACTATTATCATTATTCATAACAATAACAACTTAAGGTTTGAAAACCATGTAGTTTGGCATACAAATCCAGGGGGATCTGCGTATAATGGTGAGTGTTGTCCCCAAAGACCTCTTTAATACCTGGGTTCTTGACGAACACTTTGACAAGTAGGCCTGTACGAATAGGGAACTATTCGATTTGGATTCGGCCAATTCAGATGCCAGTGATTTGATTAGGAGATTCAAATCGCTTTTCCGATTCGATTCAGCCGAATCAGCTTTGGAAGATTTGGAGCCAATTCAGAGAGGTTCAGAAATTTGGCCATAGAGTATAATGGGGAATCAATGAAATATCTATAACTTTTTTTGTTTTTTGTCTGATTCAGATGAAGCTTGCAGGGGTGGTAGCTTCTTCCCAGGGAATAAAAGTCTTCCAAGTTTCAGGGTGATAGATGCAGGGGTTTCTGGGAAACTATACCTCAATGTTCTGAAAGCAAAACTAATGTCATGTGTGTGTTAAGCCACAGTGGGGAAAAAACTGCAGGGGCAGTAGCCTGCAGAGGCCACAAAGCCTGCCACATTTCAAGAAGATAGGTGTAGGGGTTTCTGGGAAACTGTACCTCGAACTGCTGACAAGCAAAACTCATGACATAGGTGACACTGTGTGTGTGTTAAGCACAGGGGGTGAAAACTGCAGGCCTGCTAGTCCCTGCTGCAGACACAAAGCCTGCCAGCTATCAAGGAGATAGGTGCAGAAGGAATCTGGGTTCTGGGGCCGGGCACCTCTGGCTGCTAACAGGCAAAACTCGTGACATGGGTGCTTGTGCAACTGTGTCTGTCTTGGAGCGGGGGAGGAGAAACTACTGCAGGCCTGCCTGCTAGGCCCTGCTGTGGCCACGAAGCCTGCCAGCTATCAAGCTATCAAGGAGTAGAACAGGCACTTCTACTGGGCATCCACTGCTATTATGTTATAGCCATGGGGCTCATATTTTAGTTGCTGTTTATACACCGGTGGATCAGGCTGAGGCTACTGGGGAAGGAGGAGGCCTCACTGGGGGCCCACTATGGTGTGGGAACCTCAATGCCAGAGAAGGGCACAGTAACAAGGGGGTGAACAGACCCCAGTGCCAGTGTGGAGAGCAGAGACAGGGCTGCAGAGAGCCCAGCGCCAGTGTGGGGTGTAGAGACAGGGCTGTGGAGAGCCCAGTGAGGACAAGAGGCCGAGCTATAGCAAGGCCCCAGGAGAGACAGCATTTAAATACCTTCTGTGAGGCTTGGGGTGGTAAAGGGGTAGTTTTGGAGCCACGCATCTAGCCCATAAGGCTGAGGGTGTCCTGTGAGGCATCCATTTTTAAGCGGGACCCAAAAGGGGTCTAAGAACCCACAGGGTTCAGTGGGGTCCACCAAGACCATATCCAGAATACAAACTTGAGGGCAGCCTTCCGATTTATTAGAACTACCAGTAAAATGTTGCAGGCAAGAAAGAGGGTGCCCGTGGGGCAGGATTGGCATAGTCAAGGAGCCCAAGGGGTATCACGGCCATCCCTGGGGACCCCACGCCGTGACACGATCCATTTTCTAATTAAACTCCCCTCCAACTGGAAGCTTGTTGGCGGTCAGATGTAGCATCATGGTACAGACTATGCAGAAGGGATCTGTGATATATCCGTTACTGAGAACTGCCACTTGCATATTATCATGGAGCAGGCAAAGAATGGTGACAAATTTTGGTGGGCATCCGTACTTCAGTACGATTCTCCATAACGCTTCTTGGTTGATGGAGTCGAAGGCTTTTGTGAGGTCAAAGAAGGTCACGTAGACTCTTGAGTTATCTCTGGAGAATGTTGAGTATTCCTGTACCTCTGAAGCCATCTCTTGCAGAAGGCTGACTTTGACAAAGAAAACCAGCATCACCTTAAAAGTCCAAGTGCAGTCTTTGGATGCCTGAGGAAACAGGTATTTGAAGATTACAACATCAGATCCAAAGCCAAGCTGATTGTTTATCAAGCAGCCGTGATCCTGACCTTACTGTATGGAGCTGAGATGTGAACAGCATACAGGAGACATCTCAAGTCACTGGAGAAGTACCATTAGTGCTGCCTGCAGAAGATCCTTCAATCCAGTGGGAAAAAAGATGCCCTAACATTAGCATCCTCTCACAAGCAAACACCCTGAGCATCGAGGTGGTCATCTGACACCAACTCCACTGGCCTGGCCACATCATCAGGATATCTGATTCCAGACTTCTAAAGCAAGTTTTATTATCCCAGCTCAGTCAAGGTGTAAGTTCAAAAGGAGGGCAGAAAAAGCATTTCAAGGATGTCCTCAAGGCCAATTTGAAAAAAAATGTGACATCAATATGAACTTGTGGGAGACAATTGTGGAGGATTGCTCCAAATGGAGAAAGAGTCTGCTGCAAGGATCTAAGTTCTTTGAAATCTTATGATGACAACAGGAGATGGAATCAAGAATCCAGAGTCACCCACCACACATGGGTTTGAGTTGCAACACAGCCTGTCATGCCTGGATTGGCTTCATCAGCTGTCTTCAGATCCACAGATAAAGCAATCACGGATTGTCGACAATAAGATTATTAATAATACAAATGATGTTTGCATATGCTGGACCCATTGTTTCACACACAGCTGCATTCCACATGATTGACTATTAACACTGTATTTAAAGAAACTGTAACTCTATCTTCCCAGGAGCTGCTGTAGCTCTGTGAAACACTTTTCTATTTAATTTTAATGTTAAAAAGAGCAGAAATACTGTGAATTCAACCGTGTATAAATACATACCTCCAACTGGAATTTGATTTATTTTATGAAATGATTGTTCAGTTTGCATTATGCATGGCAGATGTAATTGGAATCCAAGTATGAATTTTTTATTTCATACTATAAACCTTAGGGTAATAAACTGAATAACAAAACGACTATATTTACCACTGAAATGTGCCATAACACGTGGGCATTTCCCAGGAAGTCACAAAAGTCATAGAAGGTAACAAAAAGAATGATTCCATGCCTGTATCTCTATTATTTAGAAATATGTAATTTTTTTTTCTTTTAAAAAAGAAAGTCTTTGCAAGAATAGCAGGTAAACTGCATGCATCAGGTAGGTGATCTCACTGCTCTGTATGAATGTTGATCATTCTTGCGATGAGGTCCCTGTCCTGTTTCTTAGTTTATTAGGCTTCGGTTTCAAATGAGTGATTTTTTTTTTTGGTGTGCTTCCATTTTTGGATGCCTAGTTTGAAATGCCTTGAAGGAGCCTGATCTTCAGGGGATGAGGAAAGCACCCAAAATTCCCGTTTGTAAATTTAAACCACCATGTCTCTCCAGTTATTCCCTTTTGGTCTTTGGTCTTTGAAGAGTGCTTTTATAGCAAGAAATGATAACATTCAGATTCTCTTACTATGAAAATTAGTGAAAAGCTGGTTGCTCACACAACCAGCTTTTTTTGCTACTTCCACTTGCCTTAAAACTTGAAAAAGCAATAAGCATTTTAAAGTACAATCTGTTCATGAACATGAATAAAAAGAAATGCAATCTAAAAGGAACCATGCTCCTCTCAAGTCTAACATCACTGACAGCAAGGCAGTTATGCCTGAATGGCACTGACCCCATAAACTTTAGTTCAAGATCACTGGAATAAGATAGAATGTTTTACCAGTTCCACACATGTTAAAATTTAAATTATGTGATTAAATTAGGCAGGGCCTGTTTTAGCTGAAAGGAAAGAGTGCACCATTTGCAGTTCACTGGATTCTTTGAGGGTCTTTATCTTCATCTGTTAATATTTCACCCACTTTGCTCTCACACATATCTCATTAGTAGCCCCATCAACCTCAGTTATGATTTTAATATGATAATTCTTCTTTTCCCCCTGTTCTTTCTGTCACACCTCCTCCTTCCCTTTTTATTCTCCTGTGTACTTTCATCATATCCTAAAATTGTACAAGGTTCTGAGTGGGAGCTTTCTTTATTTTATGGGCATTCAGCACTTCAGTAGTACTTATCAGAGTGCATGATGAAATACAATAGTAAATACTACTCAATCCTCAATTTACTCATGGTAGCATCTGGCCATTATTGTAAAATTCCTGTTTCTTGTACCCTGGTAGTAGAGGAAAGCAGAAATTTTGCAGCTTATTCCCTTTTTTCTGCCTAATTCAGCTCAACTGTGAAGGAGTGTGGTTCCAGTA
Organism: Alligator mississippiensis; assembly: GCF_030867095.1. Classification (NCBI taxonomy): domain Eukaryota; kingdom Metazoa; phylum Chordata; order Crocodylia; family Alligatoridae; genus Alligator; species Alligator mississippiensis. The sequence goes on from NC_081825.1 coordinate 116,973,562, forward strand.
ATGTAGATGGCATAGCTCTATGTGTCCCTTAAAGAGAGAGACAATAAACACTTGTGTCACCACCATGTAACAAATATAATATCATTCTACTTTCAATACTGACACATGTTTGCAGCAGAAATGGAGAATAATAGCACTAGGGTTATGGACAGAGTTGTTTACTATGAAAGAGAATAATTCCACCACTGTTTTAAGGTGTTTTTTATTATTATTGTTTAGGCCTCAGGGGAGGTTGAGAGACAAGTTATATAGAATGGCACTTATTTACATTAGGTCTGAATTTGATGTTCGGTATTAGTAGCAGCAGGAGAGAACAAAGAAAGAAAGAGCACAAAGGGAATAGTAATGAAGGGAGCTGGGAACATGTGGAATAATAGACTGGCATTCATTAACTAAATCACAGTAACACTAGTGACATCCTCCAGTTCTTCTGCCCTTCCAAGGATCTGTATTTAAATGGAAACCTTTCACTTAATTTCAATATTATGGTACTACTTGTGAAAAGCAAGCAAACCACTTTATAAAAATGGGTAGCACCCTCCACCCCCACAAATGAATTCAGATAGCAAATTAGTTCACTCATATGATGATCCATCTGATTTCCTCCAGCAAGAAAATACTCTAGGAGCTGAGGCTAGAAATAGATGTTGCCAAAAATAAGGTAAGACAACTAGCTCAGGCTATCTCTTGGCAGAAGTGGTCTGCTCCATTGGGCAAAACACACATTGCTTGTTGTCCCACCCATTGATGCTGTGGGACAATGAGTGATGTGTTCTCCCAGGGCTTGAAGAACCCAGTTCTGTGCACCCTGGGATTCCCATACAGGATCAGGCCCCTCAAGTTATGGGGCATCCTGCCATGATTTCTCTACTTACAGAGGCACACCCTCAGGATCTTCTAGGCATATCACCAAATGTAGAAAAAGTTAGGGTTTCTCTACATACAAAGATGCACCATGGGATCTCTGGGACTCACCTTAGCAAGCAGGGAAAGTTGCATATTGAGACAGGCCCTGGAGATCCCAGGGGCATGTCTTGGTAAGTTGGAAAAGTTCAGGCAGACACTCTCAGAGCTTGGGGGGCCTGATCCTGTACAGGAATTCTCAGGGGCTGAAGGACCAGTCATCTCAACCCCCAGAGCATCTGCCTGAGGCAACTGGAAAGCCTGGACAGCTCCTCATTGCCTGTGCTTTCACACTGGCCACTAAACAGTGACATCGATTGATAATACCTCCATCACAGACAGGCTTTGGGTATTTGTGGTGTGACAAGGGATATGGATGTCTGTTTGCTTGGCCTTTGTGTCACCGTAAAATTATTTTATGGCAGCCCAAAGGTGACAAAAGGCAATGGCTGTTTCTACTCTGAGTCTCCCAGAGTAAGATAAGAGGGAAAAAGGAAGTGCCTATATGGTTTTTTCAACGCAACTTCGAGTAAGTGCCTGATTGTTTTAAAGGGGTTTAGGTTGTAGCCGTGTTGGTCTAAGGACATAGGCAGACAAGGTTCCTTGGGTGAATTTGATATCTTTTATTAGACCAACCCAAAAGTTATTAAGCATGTGAAGAACTGCTGCAGTACAGAAGAAAACCCCCCACAAATCGCACACCGCTGGTTATGACGTATCACCCCTCCCTTGAACCTGTACGGAAAATCCTCAAAAATTTGCAACCCATACTAGCCAAAGACCCTATTCTTAAAAAGATCTTGCCAGAGCCACCCATCCTAGCCTTTAAACAAGCACCGAACCTTGCCAACCTCATGACCAGAAGCAAACTTCCTCAAGCCCAAAACACACCCAAAGGATCCAGACTATGCCAGGACAAGAAATGCAAAACCTGCCAACACATCTCCACCACCCCCACAATTACTACACCCCACAACAGAGCCATCAGCATCCCAGGATCTTACAGCTGCACCTCCAGAAATGTAATATACCTCATCCAATGCACCAAATGCCCTGATGGAAAATATGTAGGAGAGACCAAACAACAACTGCACACCAGAATGAACACACACTGGAAATCTATCAAAGACAGAAATACCCAACTACCGGTGGGGGCACATTTCTCACAGGAGGGCCACTCTCTCTTCAATCTCTCAGTCCTGATCCTCAAGGGAAACTTACACAACACTTCCCAGAGACGAGCCTATGAGCTCCATTTCATCAGCCTCCTGGATACTAGAGATCAGGGATTAAAAATAGACATTGGATTTTTGATACATTATAATCTGCCTGGCAACTGACTCCCCAGCCCAGCCCCTGGCTTCTTTACTTTCATTCCATCCAGGAAGAGCACACACCAACTGCTGAAACTTCCTTAGCCTGACGAAGGGTTTTTGAACCTGAAAGCTTGCTTAATAACTTTTCTCCAACTATTTGGGCTGGTCTAATAAAAGATATCAAATTCACCCAAGGAACCTTGTCTAATTGTTTTAAAGGGACTTAATCTCAACCTTTGTGCATGCAAATCTGTACCTTCACTTTTGATAAATGAACAATCATTTATACTTCTAGATACCAGATCCTAGCTTTTGCATAAATAAGTGATATAACTGGTGCAATCAAAAACCAGCATTGGTGTATGGTTGTATAATGTGTAGTTACATGCAAATGTATGGAAAGAGAAGTGAAGGATACTCACTGATAATTAGAATCAAAACAACGTGAAAGACGTTCAAAGTAATAGAAATGTGTAAAATATGCTTCAATTAGAAATCATTGCTTTTCTGTCACCCATCAGCACAAATTGACCACCTCAGGAATGCATTGTGCCTTCTCCCCAGACCCCGTGTTCACTCTATGCTTCAATGTAGTAGTAATCTGGTGATGATCTCTACCATCAGCTTCTATAAACTGGCTCTGCAGTACTGCCTAGCACATTATAGAGAGGGTCATTAAATCAAACCTCTGCTTATTTCCTGGTCCTTGGTTTCAAGTGGGAATAGGAGGCAATTTGGCTTTGCATGTGCTTTTTGAATAAAGAGTTTGTCTGGGCTTCATTTCATATCTTGGCTTCTTGATTAAATGTATTACATAGTAGTTTATTTTAAAAAATAAATTACCATATGTTTGGTTTGTTTAGGATTTTTAAAATAGTTGACCAAAGGGTTCTCTTCTGGACATCATGCCATGACTCTGAGTCACTTCAGAACATAACTGCTCCATTTCAAAACATATGCTTTTTTCATAAGTCAGCCTTTTTGTTGATTGTGCCTCATGCAACTTCACTGATGTTGATTAAAGTCTATAAATATATATACTGGGTTTTCAGCCAGACTTCAGCTACTAAAATTATGCTTTTGAAATATCTATATAATAGCATATATTAAAGGATAAACCTCAGCAATTTTGGTAAAAATGCATTGATTTCTGTAAATACCTAATATTAAATATATCTGACTCCGGAAGCATGTTAGTATGTATATTCTCTTAATGCATTTGGATGATTCCAAATGCATGAATTTATAAAAGATACATTAGTTTCTCTGTTTGTAAACAGCTGTATTTCCTCTCACTGCAACCAACTTGAAAGAGATCAAAGGAAAGGGAAATGGTGATATAGTGCAATAGAGGATTGAGTTTTTATCCAAATGTACCACACTTTGAATTAAAATCACTCTAGAAATAAGGTCATAACATTTAAAGATGGAAAAAAAATCCTTAGTCCTCATCTCAAGGTAAACTTTATTCATTTTCCTGACACAGCTGCACTGGTATAGAAAAAGATCTGAGGACATTTTGAAATGGTGGAGTTTTCTGTTTGAGTAAATATCATTTTTTTTAAACAACTCTTCAGTCTCCAGAAATGTGTTCAAATATAAATGTTAATTCCTTAATCTTGAAAATATTCTTTTTCAAATGTTGATGAAGCTACTAAATACAACATAAAAAATATTTAAAACTTTAAGCTAAAATGTCTTATTTTTTGGCCAACTATAGAACTAGTCAGGAGTTTGTTAATTTTTTAAAATTTTGAAACGAATGAGGAAATTTTCACAGCATTTTTTTCTTCCCTATTTTCCGCTCTTAATTTTGAGTAAAATTTGTATGTGGCCCATTTTTACTAATTTGCATATGCAAATCTCAAAATATCTATGTATAGTTTATGCTAGTAGATAGCATACTTAAATTTTTCAAGCAGCCATTTCTGAAAATGTAAAATTTACAATTCATCAGTCATGCGTGGCACCTTCAATGGAATATCTTATTTTTCAGCTAAAGATCACAGCATTTGGCAGTACACTTTATTGTTTTTTATTTCTATTTTCCATTGAGATAGCTATGGAGAAGAGAGCTGGATTTTGATAAGATTCATGCATGTTCATGTGGTAGTTCACTAAGGCTAAGTACAGACATTTGTGGGGAGAGGTTTGGGAGGGTTGGATTTCATTAAAAATGGCGGCCCAATCTAAGGTAAGTCGGAATGAGGGGGTGAGCAGGGAGTTGGGGGATGGGGGGGCAATCAAGCTTGGGGGGGATCAGAGGTCCACAGGGGGATTGGAGGGGGCAGGTGGCACCCAAAGGAAGGATTGGGTGGATGGAAGGGCAAAATGTGTCTGCAGGAGAAATGGGAAGATGGGGAGGGCAGGTGGGACCTGTGGGAGTGACCACAAGGTTTGGGGGAGAGGCAGGCAGCATCCACAGAAGTGATCAGGGGGATGTGGGGGGCAGATTGGAAGCATGGGGGGAGATCGGGGGGAGGCAGGATCTGCAGGAGCATTTGGGTGGTGTTGGGGAGGCAGAGAGGTCTTCAGGGGGAATGGAGAGCAAGTGGGACCCGCAGGTGTGATCAGGAAGTGGGGACTACAGGAGGTTTCTGGGGTCTTGGAGAACTTGACAGGATTAAGGGGTTGCAGGTTCTTTGGGGGGGACTTTGGGGGCACCAGGTGCTATTTTTAGCCCCCCAACTCCCCTGGTGAACCTATCTCCATCCCATTCACCCCACTTCCCATTGATACCTACTTCCTCAGCTCCTAGCAGTGGTGAATGCTAATAAAACCAGCACTGGAGATAGCTTGCAGGATGGGATGTTTAGGGGGACTGGCTGGTGGGGGGGGGAGAGGGGGACAGGGTCAAGGGGCTAAAAATAGCCTAATGCCAGGCAGCTTGTAGGCACAGCCCTGGGCCTTGGGCAAGCAGATAGGTTGTCCAAACCCTGGGAATGCACAGGCAACTGTACAGCAATTCCATTCCCCAATCTAACCTAGATCAATTAAATTTGAGCGTACATTGATTCAGGTCTATTTTACACTTGGTTCTGCCATTTTTAGACTGGTCCATGTGCACAAACTTCTGTAGTTATGGGTTTAGATTTATTTCTGAGCACTGAGACCAGGTCTAAGTGTAAGGTCTGTGCCTGGGCAAACTAAGTTAGATTGGGTATCCATTTTTAACCCAATTTAACTTCCCCTGAACTTCCTCAAATGTCTGCATTCAGTCTAAATTGAGTCAAAAAGTGGGAAAGGTTTTCCACAGAAATTTTTGATTTCTCAATAACAAATCAAAACCCAAATATTTCAGCCAAAGAGTAAAAAAAAACAACACAAAAATGTTGCAGTAGTGGCTTATGGATGAGTAGTAGCATTGTATTTTGGATGTTCTGTGCCTCCCCCTTCTCTCCCTGGGGTGTCATCAGCATTGTCTCCCTTCATGTGATAAGCTCTCCCTCTCATTGAGTACACAGTGCCTCATGTAGTCCATCCAAGAAACCTGGGCCATGATGGTTAATGAAAATGGAGCACCTGAACTACCACTCATATAAGGCACTGTAGTGGCACCTCGGACTCCAACTGTTGTTGCTGTTGTTTCATGTTTTATTTTCAGGTGCTTTCCATCAATCAGTCAGACTCGTTGTTAACTACAGGCCAATTCTGCAATTTGTTTATTGTAAGACAGAACAGAATTTGACTTTCAGTTCCCCAGCTGCATTTACAAAGCTGAAGGAAAACAATTTCATTTTCTCATCTCCTGATATCAATTAAATTAAACTCTTGACATGAAGAAAGCTGCTACTCATAAATGTTTGCAGATTGAAAGCATAATTTGTAAACTGAGTAATTATGATTAGGCAATCAGACAATAAATATAAAACCCCAGAATGTCAATTTTAAAACCACTTTTCATGGAGAGATTTTCTCCTATCTGTTTATGACTGAAAAAAATTATAGTTTGGGTTCTGAGGAAGTGGCATTGATTGTTCAGAAAATGCAAATTTGAGCATTAACTGAATAGTCAGAAAGTAAGGATTCATTATCATCTAGTGCCCCAGAAGCAAAATCCTGCCATATGTTATGGTAATGGAAGGACCACCAGATCCCAACCAGGTAGAGGCCCCACTATGCTAAGCAGTGTACAAGCACAAAATAAATGATAGTGCTTCTACCAAAAAAGGACAAAATGTCTTCTTGGACTTGAGCTAAGGATCAAATTGATATCCTCCATCCCAGAAGGAGGAAGAGGATGAGATTGTCTCACTCAAGATTTTTGTATTCTTTTCTGTCATTCTTATCCATGAAACATCCAGAACTGCTTCTGTTCCAGCTCACTAATTTAATCTGTTGGAGTTGGACCACTGTAGCCACAATGGGCCAGGAAATATGCAAAAAGCAAGGTTTTTGGTGTTACCTTTTATTAGACCAATTTCATAGTTGGGTACAAACTGCCATTCTTCAAATCATCCTACTAATTTGATCTTATTGGTTTCTGACTTTCAATCTGCTATGCAAGTTTAATCCTTTGTTCGGTGCTCCTTTCACATGTCCCATTATACTCTCCTTGCAAGTTGGAGTTAACCTTTACTTTCATTCATATGATTTCACTTATTTTTATCTTCCTCTTCTATTCACCTCTTCTGCTTCTTGCATTTCTATGTTCTTCTGCCACTCCCTCACTTTTCCTTTGTTGCTTTACTTTGCTTATAGCAAACACAAAAGGGAAAAGGATACTGTTTATATAAAAGAAATATAACCTCCTACAAAAATGAGAGCAGGCCCATTTCTTTCATGTCCTCTCTCTCTCCATCACATCCACCTTCTCAAATTCTTCAACTTGTAAGCATTCCAGCCCAAAGAGACTAGCAAGACACTGAGCTGCTATTTACCAAAATCCATGGTTTAAGCATTTATATATATTGATTATCATTAATGAGTTTTTTCTCTTCTATGAAACAATTAATCATGCCATTTCCTTCATTAATACAGGTCAGGATGTGCCACTTTCAAATCCATTTTAAGTCATTGTGCCAAAATCACCCCATATTTTAATTTAATGACTCCAGAGTCTGCATCAAATCTAGTCACTGCACTTTTTAATATTCACCCAATCAAAATTGTTCAAATGCATTGAGGGGGAAAATCCATTTTCTTTACTGCTGCCACTAAAATTATGTAAACAGGATTGCATCTGAAATGAAAGGGATTTTTTTTTTAACAGCCATGCAAACAAATACTTACACACATCACTTTTGCAGTGTTTTGGCTTAGATAAAAAAGGGACTGAGAAAACAAGAACAATTAAAAAATGACTGAAGCTATCCAAACAACACTGATGATTTAATGAAATTCAGGGATGTTTAGTAACCTAAGTCCTGAAGAGTAAACTGACGACCACCACAATTGTAACTGTCAGTTTTATTGTGAATATTTTGAGGTAAACCGTAATTTTGCCTAATTGTTTCAATAGGCATTAATCTCATCAATATGTGCAATTCTGAGCACCAATTGTTCCTGTAGAGGAGTTAGTGAACAATAGCTTTTGTACTTCAGATTCACACCGCTTTATTTTGCAGTAGCTTTCAAGTTTAGACAAGCCTTCATTTGCTAGAAAGTGTTTACCTAAGACAAGGAAAGTCTCTGGGAATTATTCCATTGACTTTAGTAAACTTTTGATGAGGCCCTACATTATCAAATCATTGTCCTGTGTTACATATCTCTTTCTTCCATAATGGTATCTAAGCATCAGACAGGTCAGAGCCCAGCTTTGTTAAGTTAATTTACTTCAGGAACTCTTGGGCAAGTCTGGTTTATGTTCCAATAATTGTTAAATAATTTTGCTTTTAATAATCATACATAAAAGCTAGGTAGGAAGCTAGGGGAGAAGATATACTCATTATCTAATTAACAAACAAACAAACCATGAAGATAGTTTGGAAATTGTCCAGGTACAGTAATTTAATCAACAATCAAATCTAATATGAAACATAATGAACTAATCTCGTTTCCATGTAAAACTCAAATGTGATACTTCTGAGTAATGTTGGAATTAATTACGAATTAATTGATGGCCATTTAAAGTGAAAGGTCATCAAATTAATTGCTATAACCTCATTACCATGTTACATATAACCTAATTAGATGACACAAAAGTTTTCTCCAGTCTCATCTTATTATTTTTAAACTAGAGTCTCAGTATTAATAGTAATATGTAATATGTAATATTATGTAATATTTATATTTTTCTGCTTTGTTAGCAAATTTAGAAATCAAATTAAAAGTGTTTCTGGTATAAATATCCATAGCACCTTATTTCCCTCCTGCAGGACTTGATGTGGAATAAGGTACTAGTTAGAAAGTATTAGTACATACCTTTTCTAACGAGTAAATGCAAACATAAATGTAGCACACCCAAAACATACAAGTCACTTTGTGCTATAAAGTGTATTGAGAGCCTGGGGTTGAAGGTGATACAGGGTATATTTTGAACCGGGACAGTGTTTCCTTTTTTTTTTTTTTTTTTTTTGCTTTACCTTATGCTGTGTATGGGTGTTCATTTTAGTTATAAGTCAGGGAGTTGTGTTTATATTGCTTATGAGGGAAGGGTGGTTGGTTTTATTGGCCAACCTAGTGATTTATCTAGTGTTTATGTCACTGTGTATCCTGTTTGGCTGTAAAGTATGATCATGTTTTTGTGTATTGTTGCATATTGTGCCTCCTCTAGGACTGGAGAGGACCACCTCCCATCCCCCCCAGACCACTGCCGTAAGATTCCTCACCAGCACCTGTAAAACCAGTTGAGTGACTCTGGCCAAATCCTGGAGTGCCAACTCCCTTTGAATTGATTAGTCTGCATTAGCAGTGTTCTAGTGAGGCTGCTTCTTGCCTGGGGGCCTGTGACGAGGTCAGAACAGTTATTTAAGGTTGAGGCCACATGGACTGGGGGGCTCTTTCTTTGTTTTTCCACTGGAAAGACGAGGAGGAAGGCTGGAACCATGGTTGCAGACTGAGGCCCAGTTCTACAGAGAGCCAGGGTTTTTTCAAGTGCAGTAGACCTGTGGGGTTTTGGACTGGGAGTCCAGGGCAGGATCTGGTAGCCCACCCCCACAGCCACTCAGGAAGGAGCAGAGATTGGCACTCCACAGCAACTCTGTGGAGTCACATCAATGGGAATCCAGGGCAGAAGAAGAGATCGGCACTCCCCAGCAACTTGGCAGAGCTACATCAACTCACGAAAGGGGCCTTTGCAATGCAGAGGGAACTGGCATCCCCAGTAGACAGTGGCAGTGAGGAAGACTACATACCCAAATCCCCAGGGACTAACCCCTTTTGGGCTGAGACTCCCCCACTCTTGGGCTGCCGAGCCTGGGGTTGAAGGCTCCCTAGAAGGGGTGCGGGTGGTACAGGGTATATTTTGAACCGGGACAGTGTTTCCTTATTTATTTATTTTTTTGCTTTACCTTATGCTGTGTATGGGTGTTCGTCTTAGTAATAAGTCAGGGGGTTGTGTTTATACTGCTTGTAAGGGAAGGGTGATTGGTTTTATTGGCCAACCTAGTGATTTATCTAGTGTTTCCAAGGTAGACTGGGTTGGGGCTTGAGCCAAGGTAAAATATATTTGGTGCCCCAAACTTGAACTTAGCCCTTGTTGCTGCTGACAGGTGCTCAGCAGAAGGGTTACATAAACAGTAATCTCTAAAGGGGTTTTCTCCCCATCTTTAGTTATCCTGAGCAATACTTACACATGATATTATATAAGGGAAAATAAACAGTCAGTATTTCAAATGGGTTCCTAAATTTAGGCACTTAGGGCATTTGTACACATGCTTGCACCTTAGCACTGGGTGCTTTTAAAAGCACCTGGCAGTGTGGCACATGACGCTGTATAAGCAGTGAAATGGGTGTCAGCACTGAGAAAATAGAGGCAGCGAGCTTTTGATCTAAAACACATCAGAGGTGTTTTAGTTCAAAAGCACACCACCACCATTTTCTGTGTCCTGACGTGCATTTCACCACTTATACAACTGCACGCAAATCAGCACAGTGTGTATCAACTCATGTGCAGAGCTGACTCGATTAATTGAGTATGCTCTGACCCGCTGGATCTCCAGTGTGTCACAGGAAAAAAGGTATGTGTATACATGCCTTTAAATCTTAAATAAGTGGCACAATTTCAGTAGCTACAATGCAGGTTCTTGGGACTTATTTAAATCTTTACAATATTTTCAGGCTTACCTGCAGTGGCTTAGGCCAGAAGCTGGAGGGAAAGAGGGGGCTAGTAGAGCTCACGGATTGGAGCAGACAGATTGGGCCAAGGCTAGCTCACCTACCCTGTGAGTGGGGGTTTGCAGAGAAGGTGCGAAGCATCCTAGGATTCTGGGGAACTGTGTTAACTTGGAAGGGAATCTGAGACAGAATTTCAATAAACTAATTTAACCTAAATCAGTTAAGTCTGACAGTATATCCATTCAGATTTATCTTAAACCAGTTTTGTCCATTTTGAAAGCAGTCTATGTGCACTGAATCTCTGTGCACTGAACTCTGGATCTCCAGCGTGGATCTCTAACTGGATCTCCAGCATGTTACAGGACAAAAAGGTATGTGTATAAATGCCCCTAAATTTACATTTGATTGCTTAAATAAGTGGCATGATTTCAGTAGCTATGATGGAGGTTCTTGGGACTTACTTAAATCTTTACAATATTTTCAGGCTTACCAATTCCTAACAGTTTAATCTTCTAGGTTGTGGAATGCACATACCATATTTACTCACAAACCACATGCACTTTTACCCTAAAATCAGCTCTCCAAAATTGGGGTGCATTTCTTAAATAGGGAAATTGATTTGTCTTTGCTGGTATAGAAGCAGAGAGATGCTATGTTCCAATGACTATCAAAATGGCTGTCTCCTATTTCTGGCTCAGCAAGCAGGATCAATTGTTAACCTTCTCATAGCCACTACTGACTGGGCACCACAGCTTATGCCAGAAGCAGCAATTGAGATGACTCAGGACAAGTGAGCTGCTTCATGAAGTCTGTAGTATCTTGATAAGGCTTGGAGCAGGGAAACAGTATTTCATTATTTACAGGAACTTATAGAAAGAACTATTACAGTAGAGAAGGAATAGTCATCCTACTGTGTTTGTAATGCATGAGGATAATAACTTAGATGTACACAAAGGCTTAGGATAGAAGTTACACATAAACCAGTATAAGTGATCAGAGACTGGTTTAAATCTGCAACACAACAGAAGTTCAATACACATAAACTGCCTTCAAAATGGGCACAGCTGGTTTAAGATAAACCTGAATGGATGTACTATCAGACAACTGATTTAGGTTAAATCAGTTTATTGAACTTGTGTCTCAGATTCCCCTCCAAGTTAACTCACAGTTCCCTAGCATTCCAGGACACTTTGCACTTCCCCTGCAAACCCATCCTAGCAGGGAGGTGTCCTCTACTGCCCCTGCTACCTGCTCTCCACAGCTTCTGGCCTAAGCCACTGCAGGTACATGGCTGCATTTCCAGAATCAAAAATCAATGTCTGTTCCCTTGCTTATTGGTTCAATCTATGCAGTTTAGACTAACCTGCAAAGATTAAATCAATTCAGCCTTGGGCTTTTTGACTGTCTGTATTTACCCATAGTAATAAAATCTTTATGTTGGGAGAAAGACAGCTTGTGGCAAAAACTTCTGCTGCTTTACCATATTCAGGTGAAATGAGGTACTACTTGTCACCTTTTGTGTTCAGCAGAAAAAGTGAACAGTGGCCTCTTGCGAGATACTGTCAATTTGATAGAGTTTGAGAAAGTCCCCTGAGGAAGAATCTAAGTCTTTCTCCTGAGCCTCTGTCTGTCTGTCTCCTACCTTTTGCCTTCTAATTGAGTCTTATTATCTATATTCAAACTAGATTGCTAGCAGCAGGTGACAAGCTATTAGGAAAACTGCAAGGAAATGTTTTGACTGTCTTAAAAATAATCTATTCTTTCTTTTTCTATTTTTTCTTTGGAGGATTATATATCACATGCCTTTCCTAAATTGTGTAGTTATATATATCTGTTCTTAAAAGATGGTAATAAAACAAGAATACAAAAATAACATTTTGTAAGTAGAATGATGAGTGACATGACAGCTTATTACAGAAGTCTTACTTTTGGAGGCTTGGCCACAAAATATTTTTAAAAAGTGACTCCAATTCATCGAATAGTTTTGGCTGAAAATTTTCTTGACTTAGATCAGAGGTGACAAACAAGTGTCTGTGGGACCAGCTAATAGGTGCAGGGTTGGTGCATAGGCCAGATGTGCAGAATAGGTCCTGGGCCAGCCAAGACAGGCTCTGGGTGTGAAGCTTGGGTCAACTGCAGGCCAGGAGCAACACTGTGGGCAGGATGAGGAGGCTCTGTGGGCCAAATCCAGCCTGCAGGCCATATCTTTGACACCCCTGGCCTAGATTCCCAAAATAATAGTGGTTGTGGTTGTCAAAGCCCTTTATTAAACAGCCAAGTGATTAAGGAACCCAGTAAAGCTAAAAAACACCAAAAATTCAAGCCCTTCTCAGCCTACATTAGGGGTTGGGACCCTGTTATGAGAGGCAGAACATTGCTTGTGACCCAACTACCTCTACCACAGGACACTGACTTCTCTTGCCCTCCTTCAGTCTAGGGCGGACATTGGTCTTGTTTTATACCGGACCATCCAGTTTTTAAACCCTTTGTACCCTGTCTGTTCCTGAACTAGGAACAAACAGCAAAAACTCCTGGTTTTTAATTAAGTGGTGGAAATACATTTCAATCATTTGTCCTCATGATTCTATTGGCTCTGCCTAGAGCTAGGGCAGTGCACAACCAGGAGGAGAGGGGTTCCAAGTCAGCCAGGGAGGGAGGTGGTCAGTGGTCCCACCCCTTACTGCTGATTGGCCAAGGCAGTGCTTCCACCCCTCACTGCTATTGGTTGAAGGGGGCTGCCCCTCACCAAGGGGCTGTCTGCTATTCTGGGGGTTGCCTCCTCAGCACCCAAGCCACCTGTTTCCACCTGTGCCATGCACAACTGTCTCCACCATCCACACCAAGTGCCACTAATTCTTGTTCCCAGGGGCACTGGAAAGGGGAAAATTTAGCAGTAAGGGGGAGCAGCATCTGCCATAGGGGGCAACACTGAGCAGCAGGGAGAACTAGCTTTCACGAACCAAAGTTAACTTAATCAGATGCTCAGAGCCGTGTCAGGCTTCTACATGCTGCGTGCAGTCAGCCAAACCCTGGTTTGAGGAACTTGAACCCACCTGTACACATCCCAAGGTAAAACTTATAACTATGCATCAAGACATAAGATACTGTAGGGTGGGTTGTTCTCATTCTCTCCACTTGAAAGGGTTTCACTTTGCATGAAATAATCAAATATCTGTTGGGCAAAGGAGTAATGGCCCTATAGATTTGTGGTTAGGACAGTCCTTTCGAAGGTCAGACACCAGCATGGACAGACATACACATAGTCCAGTGTAATTTACACCAGTTGTGTATATCAATGCCAATGTCCCCAGTATCAGCTATTCTGGGGTAGTTCACAGAATAGTAGCTATTATGGTGCACTTACAAATTCTATTAATGCCTTGTCACAAGGACATGAAAAAGGGAGGAAGCAAATGGCTACCCTGAGATGGACTTGGACAGATGAAAACTAAATTGATGCAACTTAGGTCCCTTCTACACGTTACAGGTATCATGCATTTAACTGCTTAATTGCACAATTACTTTAAGAACAGTTAAACATCGAAAGTAGCTATCACATGAGAAAAAACTCCAACCACTATAAAGTTAGACTTCGACAATGTGTATTAACTTTATAGCTGGTTGCTATCCAGCTTTAATTTACACATGTAGCAAGGTCTCTCCTGAGGCTGGAGTTCCCTTTGCTCAGCATGAAATACCCAATCCCAGGCTGCCACAGTCTCCAAGGTATGGGGGTGCATGAAAATGCTGAGCCCACACATGCAGCCAGGACTGAGGATCCCTACATTTGACGGTGCTCTTGGTTCCAGCTGCACATGGCCCCAGCTGTATCTGGCACCCATGACTAGGAGCCCCTTCAGCAAAGGGGGCTACTAGCCTTGGGAGTCTACTTTTTGCTGATGTTAGGTGGACCCCAGGATTGGGTTCCCTCTTCCCCGGCAATAGATATGATTGGCTCTAATGTGTGATCCCACAATCATGCCTCCTGCCATGCACGTGGGGCATGGCATGGCAACAGACAGAACTATGTGGATCACACAAATTTAATTGCACCTTTACCTGTGCATGTAGATGGGGCCTTACACTAGTAAAATCTTATTCCTGATTTTTTCATGGGTAATTCATTGCAGACTGGGCAAAGTTAACCCATCTTAGGGGTTGAGTAGCCCATCACTCCTTATTTTACAGTGGTAAAATACACATTACAAAGTTTGGCAGAATTTCCAGTCTATCCCTCAAAGGTGTTTGAGACCAAAAAAAAGGCAGAGATGCCTTTTATCAAATTTTAGGTATGCTGACAGAGATATGTGAAGGAGTTTATACAGCCTGCTTTGAGCTTCTGTTAGAAAAGTCTTTCACTTTCACAAAGACTACAAGTTTAATTAAGAAGGAGAAATTACTCCTACACTTTGAAGCCTTAGATAGTTAGAGAGAAAAAAAGCTAGAGCCAGACTCTCTGCTAATATAACACTATTGACTTCAACTGAGATTTGCAAGGAAAGAATTAGGCTCCTGATAACTATTGGCTTCTATTTCTTTTTTCCATTTACAATGTGTGTGATTTTGTATTAAGCAGGTTGCTGTCCCATTTAGTCTGAATTTGAAAAAAAATCACACCTTGACTTTCTCTTTGTAATTATGTATCAAAGTAATCATGGGATGTTATTGGATTTATATTTCATTTCCAGTTTTAGATGCTCAGGAAAACAATGGAGAGTTAATTTCTGCACTGAACTTTTCATGGGAAAGCTATAGGAACCTACAGCTCATTGAAGGACTGGAATATTAATGTATCACAACGTAACACAGGACTTGAAAAAAATATTTTAAAAAGTCTAAATTAAAAGCAAAGAACCACACCTACAGTAATAAAATCTCATCTTGGTCAGACAAAAATACCTTGTGACAGCTCCATCATGTGAATGATACAGGAACTAAGATATGTATGTCTGATTTGTAATTCTCTCTCCATTTTTAGGCCATTGTATCCTGTTTTTTTCTTCAGGAGTTATTTTATGCTATTTTAGCAAGTCAAAATTCTAGCAACATGTTTGGAAATGGAAATAAAAACAGATCATGGCTGCAAGTCTAGATAGCTGGAGGGCCCTTTTCCACCCTACCATCTTACTTATTTACATTTAACTTTAGAGTATTAACATATTAATGACTGGAAATGCATATTAGTGTATCCCATTGTATCTGCAGAGAAGAGAAAGAAACAAATAAATGCAGTATAAAAAACAACATTGCTTGCAGTATTCTGGACACATGTACCTGGGACACATTAAGTTCTGATGTTTGTTAGAATTACTGTGTCACTGAAGGGAGAATTTGACCTTTATAGTTTAATTATTCAAGCAAGCCTAAGACCTTTTGACATGGGACTGTGCAAGATATTAACAAGGTAAAGAATGGGGTGATTAATTTCAAAATTAAAAACTACTTAAAATGTGAAGCTTTTTATCTGTTACAATATTTTTCAGGAAGACTCATGCCCATTTTGGTCAGAATGAGCCTTTAGTCAAACAAAAAAAAAATAATTTTGGGATGGCTGGCACACAAAATGAATGCATAATGCAAATCATCAACATTTTCTATGCATTTTGTGAAAGGTGATGGTTAGAATCACATCAAAGGAAATGTGAAAACTCTGTCTGGAATTCTATGAAAGAAAGAGAAAGGTTTGGTGATAATGCATGGTTTTGTAATATATTGATTTCAATAACAACGATATTTATAATTTACATTTTGTGGGAACAAGGATATCAAGAGGAATGGTAGTCACTTGTCAACTCCTTTGACCAGGAAGCATCATCTCATAGAACTCTGTGAGAACATTTTCTCTAGAGCCAGTCCACATGTCCTTATCAAAATTAAGATTTAGCTCTTTAAAGTAAATATGACCACAGCAAGCAGTTCATCATTGATACATAAACTATCTAAACACCTATGACTTAGTGGGGCTAACGGAAACCTGGTGGGATTCATCCCATGACTGGGCGGTACATATTGAGGGCTATAGATTGTACAGAAAGGACAGGGTGGGGAAGAAAGGGGGAGGGGTTGCGCTCTATGTCAGTGAGCAATATACATCAACCTTCATCAAGACGGAATCCAAGGATAAGGAAGTAGAAGGATTGTGGGTTAGGCTACATGGGGGGCAAGGAGAAAGGGATTTGGTGGTAGGGGTCTGCTACAGACCCCCACACCAAGGGGAAGAAAGAGATTGGAGGCTCCTGAGGCAACTCTTGGAGACCATAAAAGCTAAAGAGGCGGTAGTCATGGGGGACCTAAACTACCCAGACATCTGCTGGGAGTCACAGACAGCAAAGTCCCACTGCTCACGCAGGTTTCTAACCTGTGTACGGGACCTCCACCTGACACAGGAGGTACACGGTCCCACTAGGGGGAATGCCATACTGGATCTGGTATTGGCAATGGGGGATGACATGGTAGGGGACCTCCAGATCGGTAGCCATCTGGGGGACAGTGATCACCTAATAATAGAATTCACCATAAGACGTCGAGTGGGTAAGGTAACTAGTAGGGTGAAAGTGCTAGACTTTAGGAAAGCTGATTTCAATGAACTCAGGCGATTAGTCAAGGACGCACTGCAGAGTAGGAGATTTGAAGTGATGGGAGCTCAAGAAGGGTGGCTGTGCCTTAAGGAAGTGATCCTTCGGGCACAAAGCAAGACGATCCCCGAGCGAGGCAAAAGAGGGAAAGGGGCCAGGAGGCTTTCCTGGCTGACCAGAGAAATCCAGGGTAGCCTAAGGGACAAAAGGGGAGCACATAAAAAGTGGAAACAGGGAGAGAGCATCAAAGATGAATATACCTCCTCTGCTCGTGCTTGTAGGGAGGCAGTTAGATGGGCCAAAGCTACCATGGAGCTGAGGATGGCATTCCAAGTAAAAGACAACAAGAAATTTTTTTTTAGATATATAGGGAGTAAAAGGAAGGCCCAGGGAGGAATAGGACCCCTGCTAAATGGGCAGAAATTGGTGACGGACAGAGGGGACAAGGCTGAACTCCTCAACAAGTTCTTTGCCTCAGTGTTCCTAAGTGAGGGGCACGACAAGTCTCTCACTGGGGTTGTAGAGAGGCAGCAGCAAGGCGCCAGACTACCATGCGTAGACCCTGAGATGGTGCAGAGTCATTTGGAAGAACTGGATGCCTTTAAGTCGGCAGGCCCGGATAAGCTCCATCCGAGGGTGCTGAAGGCACTGGCCGACATCATTGCAGAGCCACTGGTGGGAATATTTGAAAGCTCGTGGCACATGGG
This sequence comes from Alligator mississippiensis, assembly GCF_030867095.1. NCBI lineage: Eukaryota > Metazoa > Chordata > Crocodylia > Alligatoridae > Alligator > Alligator mississippiensis. The sequence continues at coordinate 116,991,280 of NC_081825.1, forward strand.
CCAAGTCCCGGAGGACTGGAAAAGGGCCAACATGGTCCCCATTTTCAAAAAGGGGAGGAAGGAGGACCTGGGCAACTATAGGCCAGTCAGTCTCACCTCCATCCTTGGTAAAGTCTTTGAAAAAATTATCAAGGCTCACATTTGTGAGAGCCCGGCAGGACAAATTATGCTGAGGGGAAACCAGCACGGGTTCGTAGCAGGCAGATTGTGCCTGACCAATCTAGTTTCTTTTTATGACCAGGTTACGAAACGCCTGGACACAGGAGGAGGGGTGGATGTCGTATACTTAGACTTCAGGAAGGCCTTCGATACGGTATCCCACCCCATACTGGTGAACAAGTTAAGAGGCTGTGACGTGGATGACTACACAGTCCCGTGGGTGGCGAATTGGCTGGAGGGTCACACCCAGAGAGTCGTGGTGGATGGGTCAGTTTTGACCTGGAAGGGTGTGGGCAGTGGGGTCCCGCAGGGCTTGGTCCTTGGACCGATACTCTTTAATGTCTTCATCAGTGACTTGGACGAGGGAGTGAAAAGTACTCTGTCCAAGTTTGCAGATGACACAAAGCTATGGGGAGATGTGAACATGCCGGAGGGCAGGGAACAGCTGCAAGCAGACCTGGACAGGTTAGACAAGTGAGCAGAAAACAACAGAATGCAGTTCAACAAGGAGAAATGCAAAGTGCTGCACCTAGGGAGGAAAAATGTCCAGGACACCTACAGCCTAGGGAATGACCTGCTGGGTGGCACGGAAGTAGAAAGGGATCTTGGAGTCCTAGTGGACTCCAGGATGAACATGAGTCAGCCGTGTGACAAAGCCACCAAAAAAGCCAATGGCACTTTATCGTGCATCAGCAGATGCATGACGAATAGGTCCAAGGAAGTGATACTTCCCCTCTATCGGGCGCTGGTCAGACCGCAGTTGGAGTACTGCGTGCAATTCTGGGCGCTGCACTTCAAGAAGGATGAGGATAACCTGGAAAGGGTCCAGAGAAGGGCCACTCGTATGGTTAAGGGCCTGCAGACCAAGCCCTATGAGGAGAGACTAGAGAAACTGGATCTTTTCAGCCTCCGCAAGAGAAGGTTGAGAGGCGACCTTGTGGCTGCCTATAAGTTCATCACGGGGGCACAGAAGGGAATTGGTGAGGTTTTATTCACCAAGGCGCCCCCGGGGGTTACAAGAAATAATGGCCACAAGCTAGCAGAGAGCAGATTTAGATTGGACATTAGGAAGAACTTCTTCACAGTTAGAGTGGCCAGGGTCTGGAACGGGCTTCCAAGGGAGGTGGTGCTCTCCCCTACCCTGGGGGTCTTCAAGAGGAGGTTAGATGAGTATCTAGCTGGGGTCATCTAGACCCAGCACTCTTTCCTGCTTATGCAGGGGGTCGGACTCGATGATCTATTGAGGTCCCTTCCAACCCTAACGTCTATGAATCTATGAATAGTCTAACCAGTTTTTTTGTTATCCTATTTCTCTTAATTATCTAAAGAGTAGATTCTGAAGAAGAGTTCTCCAAAGGTCTTAGGAAAGTAAGCATATCAAGCCATTTTGTTGCTATACAAACATCCTAGAACAATAAAGGTATTAGCAAGGATATACAGAGATAGTTAAATACATACTAAAGCCTCACTCTCAGGGAATTAAAAACACTGTTCTGGTTCTAATACAGGTCAGATTCACCTGTTACCATAACTTACAGTAAATAATACTACCTGTAACTATTAACACTGAGTGCTGGGTGGCACTTAAATAACCTGGTGACCTCTAGGCTGCTAGTGGCTTTGTGCAGAAGAGCACTTTAGAGGGGGTACTAGTCCAACTCATGGTGGAGGAAATGCTGCCAAAAAGTTGTGGAACTGAAGTCAACTCCATGATAGTGTTAGCTGGGTGTCCCCAAAATGAGTGTCCCCCTCAACAATAGAAAGGGAAAGCCAGCAGGGAACACATGCTGGCATGGAAACTGCAGTCACTGCAGTTCCCACCTACCGTGTTTCAATAGAGGAGGGACAGAAAGCAACGTCTTAACCAGGTACAAAATTTAATATAGGTTAATATACAAAGGTAATGAACTAAAGTGAGTATTTACAGGTTTTAAATGCATATAACTATAACTATCTACACACCCAAATACAAACAGTAAGCATTATGGTCCCAAACAATATGAACAGGTAAATAAAACAATAAATAGGGCCAATGAATCTGACCTGTATTAGAGCAGTGTGAGGAGGGAGCCGGGCACACGTGTGTCCCCCCACACACATGTTCCACCTTACCTCACTGGTGGCGGCAGTGGTGGCAGCACCAGCAGAGGCAGCGGCGGGAGCAGCAGCAGCTGGTCCCCCTAAGGTAAGTGGGTAGAGGGCAGAGGGAGCCGGCACAGCTGAGGTGGATCCAGAGGGGAAGCCCCCGGATCCCATTTAGGTCAGCTGAGGAGCTGCGCTCCCAGGCCACGCATGAACAGTGCTCACAAACAGGCGCACTTTGTAAGGCCACACTGGCTTTTGCGCCGGCATTCGCACAAGGCGGGCGCACAGCAGTGGTCCACAAGGGGCCTCCAACAGGTGAGGGAGGTAGACTCACAGCTCCATGGACATTGTACAGATGTGGAACACAGCTGCTAGAGGCCCCACCCTGGTGGCATCGCCTGCCCTGGGCTCCTCTGGGGACTCCACCCTGATGGAACTCATGGTGGGGATGGAGCTCATGGTGGGGGATGGAGCTCATGGTGGAGCTTGGGTTCAGCGGCCCCCTGCCCTCCTGTCTGTGGGGGTGGCCTGGTGGGGACCCAGTGGCTGGTGGTAGGGGAGGGGTCAGGTGGTTCCCTTGACTGTCCCTCCTGTGCCTGGCTTAGGGCCCTGGAGGGGCAGGTGAGGGAGCTCCAGACTGAGGTGAGCAGGCTGCAGGGGATCAGGGCTGCAGAGGATGAGATTGACACCTATTTCTGTTCACTGAAGGACCAGGTGACCAGTGTACAGACCCCCCAGGAGAGGCGCACAACAGAGGTGTGGTGGAAGGTACCCACCAGAACCAGGGCTGCTCGGGCTAGCATGGTTGAGGCTCCCCAGGTACAACTCAGGAACAGATATGAGGATCTGGCAGCTCTGGAGGAGAAGGACAAAGGGGATGCCTCCAGAGGGGAAGGTGCCACTCCATGCACGACACAGACAGCACAGAGTGGGAGCACAAGGAGGAAGAAATGCCGGGCCTTTGTCATCGGGGTTCCATCCTAAGGGGAATGGAGGGTTCCATCTGCTGACCCAACCCCATGGCACACAAGGTCTCCTACATGCCTGGGGCTCAGATCCAAGACATCAAAGAGAGGATCCTGGCCTTCATTCGACCCTCAGACCAGTACCCCATGGTTCTTATCCATGTGGAAACAAGTGTTGTGGCCAGGGGCAAACCAGACTGCATCATGAAGGACTTCAAGGCCTTGGGGGCCAAGCTCAAGGAGACGGGGGCACAGGTGGTATTCTCATCTATTTTCCTGGTAAGTAGATGTGGACGGCGACACGAGGCCTGCATTGGCAAGGTTAACTGGCGGCTATGGATCTGGCATGGCCAGGCAGGCCTTGGGTTCCTGGACAATGACCCACGCTTTCACACAGGGGACATGCTTGGGAGGGATGGGCTACATCTCTCCCCTAAAGGCAAGCATGTCTTTTCTTCCAGGTTGGCTGATCTCATACGGCATGCTTTAAACTAGCTGTGCTGGGGGATGGGACCACAGGAAGACAGGAGGACACCTCCCAACCAAGATGGGTGATGAGCACAAGAAGTACCCAGGTAAGTGACAGGGGTCCGGATAGTCTTAAGAATTGGGGGGTGGTACATGCACCAATACAAGGCCTTAAATGCCTCTATGCTAATGCTCGTAGCGAGAAATAAGTAGGAGGAGAACTCATCCTCCAGATAGCTGGTACAAACCTAGACATAGTAAGACTCACAGAAACCTGGTGGGATTCATCCCACTACTGGGCGGTTAACATTAGGGGCTATAGACTATACAGGCAGGATAGAATGGGAAGGAAAGGTAGGAGTGTAGTGCTCTATGTCAGAGAGCAATACACATCCTCAACTAACAGGATGGGGTCAGAGGAGGCGCAGGCTGAAGTGTTCTCGGTCAGAATACAGGGGGGTCATGGGGAAAGGGACTTAACAGTGGGGGGTCTACTACAGACCACTCAACCAAGGGGAAGAGCTGGACCGTGAATTCTTGGGCCAGCTTGTGGAGGCACTTAAGACAAGGGATGTAGTCATTATGGGTGATCTAAATTACCTGGACATCTGCTGGGAGGAGCAGTCAGCCAGGTCGGACTGCTCATGAAAGTTCCTTGCTGAGATACAGGACCTCCAGGAGGTGCACGGTCCCACCAGGGGGAATGCTCTGCTGGACCTGGTCCTGGCCACAGGTGATGACCTGGTGAGGGGACTTGACCACCTGGGTGACAGTGATCATCACCTACTGGAATTCACCATACAGTGCAGGGTGTCAAGGACCTGCAGTAAGGCAGTAGCCGTTGACTTCAAGAGGGCCAACTTCAACGAGTTGAGGAGATTGGTAGGAGAGGCACTGGGGTCCTGGAGAGTTGGGGAACTGGGTGTCCAAGATGAGTGGTCATTCCTTAAGGAGATGATCCTCTGTGCCCAAGGGGTGACAGTCCTAACAAGAATCAAGGGGGGCAAGAGTGCTCAAAAGCCCCCCTGGCTCACCAAAGGCATTCAGGAATGCCTGAAAGCCAAAAAAGTAGTGTATACCTAGTGGAAGGGAGGGGCTATCACCAAAGAGGAGTATACCTGGATTGCTCAGGCTTGTAGGGGGGCTGTTAGGAAAGCTAAGGCAGATACAGAACTCGGGCTAGCATCAAGGACAACAAAAAATCCTTTTTTAAATACATAGGGAGTATGAAGAAAGCACTGGGTAATGTGGGGCCCCTGCGGGTTACGCTAGGCAATCTGATGGTTGCACCAGAGGAAAAGGCAGACCTTTTTAACAATTTCTTTGCCTCCATTTTTTTGTTCAGGGACCAGGACTCCCCCACTGAGATTCAGGATGGATTCAGGAGTGACTCTGACAGGCCTAGGGTCAGGGAGGACTGAGTTAGGGAACTTCTGGAGGGGCTGGACATGTTCAAATCAGCAGGTCCAGATGCTCTCCACCCCAGGGTGCTGAGGGAATTGGCAGGGGTTATCCAGGGGCCCCTAGCATGGCTTTACAAACACTCATGGTGCTCTGGCCAGGTGCCAGATGACTGGAAGAGGGCCAATATGGTCTCCATTTTAAAAAAAAGGGAGGAGGGAGGACCCGGGCAACTATAGGCCCGTTAGTCTTACTTCAATCCTGGGGAAGCTCTTTGAGAAGATTATCCAGGAGCACATCTGGGAAGGACTGGCAGCGGGGATGATGCTCAGGGCCAACCAGCATGGGTTCATTAGGTGCAGGTCCTGTCAGACCAACCTGATTACCTTCTATGATCAGGTCACAAAATCAATGAATGCAGGTGTTGCGGTGGATGTAGTCTTTCTGGACTTCAGAAAGGCCTTTGACACTGTCTCCCACCACATTCTCATTAAAAAGCTAGGTGACTATGGCATTAATGCCTACACAGTCAGATGGGTTGCAAATTGGCTGAGGGACCACACCCAGAGAGTGGTGGTGGATGGGTCATATTCAACCTTGAAGGATGTGGGCAGTGGGGTCCCCCAAGGCTCAGTCCTGTTTAATCTATTTACTAGTGACTTGGACGAGGGGGTGAAAAGAATCCTTTTCAAATTTGCTGACGACACCAAGATCTGGGGTGACATGGGCACGCTAGAAGGGAGGGACAGGATACAGCTGGACCTGGACAGGTTACAGGGGTGGGCGAATGAGAATAGGATGGGATTCAATACTGACAACTGCAGGGTACTACACTTGGGCGGTAAGAACCAGCAGCATACCTATAGGCTGGGGAACTCCCTTCTTGAAAGCAGAGTGGCAGAAAGAGATCCTGGAGTCATTATCAATTCCAAAATGAACATGGGCCACCAATCTGAGAACACCATACCTTATCATGCATCCACAGATGCATCACAAGCAGGGCCAAGGAGGTGATCCTCCCCCTCTATGTGACACTGGTCAGGCCACAGTTGGAGTACTGCATCCAGTTCTGGGCACCGCACTTTATGTGGCCAGCATCGAGAGGGTCCAGAGGAGGGCCACTCGCATGATCTGGGGACAGCAGGGCAGACCCTATGAGGAGAGGCTATGGGACCTGAAGCTCTTCAGCCTTCACAAGAGAAGGCTGAGAAGGGATTTGGTGGCCATCTACAAACTTACCAGGGAGGACCAGTGGGTAATAGGAGAGACCCTGTTCACCTGCGCACCTCCTGGAGTAACAAGGAATAATGGCCATAAGTTGTTTGAAAGTAGGTTCAGGCTGCACATTAGAAGACACTACTTCACAGTCAGGGCAACTAGGGTCTGGAACCAACTTCCAATAAATAGGGAAACAGTGCTGGCTCCTACCTTGGGGGTCTTTAAGAGGAGGCTTGACAATTACCTAGCTGGGATCATATGAGCCCAGTATTCTCTCCTGCCCAGGGCAGGGGGTTGGACTTGATGTTCAAGACTAATTGTTCAAGAGAAAGTAACAATCAACATTGCCCTTCCTCCTTGTTTGATAATGGCTCCTCATTATGTCCTCGTCAGCCCCTGGGACCCCCAAAACTTAGGTCCAAGCACTCTCTCCCCCTCCTTCCAAAGCTAGGCAGGCACAATGCAGACTTTGGTCAATGGCAGGCTATTGTTTATTAAACTCCTGTTTAGGGGAGAAAAGAAGAGAAAATATCCCCAACCACAAGTCACCCAATTTTTTTGGACCCTCAAAGCATGGGTGCAAGCATTCCTCCCCTCCCCTCCCCCCATACACAATTAGTGACCATGAGGTCTGTGCGCTCACTCCCCACTCCTCGTATTGGAGCCTCAGCACGTCATACACAATTGTGAACTGGTTCCCAATCAATGACATTTGGAAATGCATAAATGCAAGGTGCTCCACCTTGAGAGAAGAAACTCACATCATACTTATAGGCTCAGCAGTGCTACCCTCGCTAGCACCATGACTGAAAGAGACTTAGGGGTCATGACTGACCACCAGACAAACATGAGCTACCAATGCAAAACCACAGCTGGTAAAGCAAACACAACTCTGGCTTGCATTTACCGATGCATCTCAAGCAAGACCTAGGAAGTCATCCTCCTGCTGTACTCGGCCTTGGTGAGGCCGCAGCTGGAGTACTGCATCCAGTTCTGAGCTCCACAATTCAGAACAGATGTGGAGAATCTTGAAAGAGTCCAGAGGAGAGAGACGCACATAATCAGAGGGCAAGAGATCAGGCCATATGAAGAGAGGCTGAGAGCCATGGGACTGTTCAGCCTGGAGAAGTGTAGGCTAAGGGGTGACTTGGAAGCAGCCTATAACTACATAAAGGGTGTGCATCAGGAACTGGGAAAACTTCTGTTCACCAGGGCACCCCAAGGGGAGACAAGGTCTAATGGTTACAAACTCCAGGAAGACTGATTTAGATTGGACATAAGGAAAACTTCTTCATTGTCCGAGTACCCAGGGCATGCAATAGACTCCCCCAAGAGGTGGTGCAAGTACCTACTCTGAACCCTTTCAAGAAACATTTGGATGCCTGTCTTTCTGGGATCCTTTAACCCCATCTAACTTCCTGCCTCTTGGGCAGGGGACTGGACCCATTGATCTTGTGAGATCCCTTCCAGCCCCAATGTCTATGAAATCAATGAAATGGTTCAACTGTTGCATATGTCTGTACCTATATCTAGCTGTGCTCAAGAACCTGCTCCACTGTGCCAATTATAGAATGAGAGCTACTGTAGGTAGATATACAACATATCATTCATGTTCGTACATCAGAAGAAGACAAAGGTGTAGCAGAACTAGTATTTTCAAATATTTGTAGATACAGAGTTGTTTGTAATATAGGGACAGGAAGACCTGAATAAAGAATCTTGGAGTCCTAGTGGACTCCAAGATGAACATGAGTCAGCAGTGTGATGAAGCCATCAGAAAAGCCAATGGCACTTTATCGTGCATCAGCAGATGCATGATGAATAGGTCCAAGGAGGTGATACTTCCCCTCTATCGGGCGCTGATCAGACCGCAGTTGGAGTACTGCGTGCAATTCTGGGCGCCACACTTCAAAAAGGATGCGGATAACCTGGAGAGGGTCCAGAGAAGGGCAACTCGTATGGTCAAGGGCCTGCAGACCAAGCCCTACGAGGAGAGACTAGAGAAACTGGACCTTTTCAGCCTCTGCAAGAGAAGGTTGAGAGGCGACCTTGTGGCTGCCTATAAGTTCATCACGGGGGCACAGAAGGGAATTGGTGAGTATTTATTCACCAGGGTGCCCCCGGGGGTTACAAGAAACAATGGCCACAAGCTAGCAGAGAGCAGATTTAGATTGGACATTAGGAAGAACTTCTTCACAGTTCAAGTGGCCAAGGTCTGGAACGGGCTCCCAAGGGAGGTGGTGCTCTCCCCTACCCTGGGGGTCTTCAAGAGGAGGTTAGATGAGTATCTAGCTGGGGTCATCTAGACCCAGCACTCTTTCCTGCTTATGCAGGGGGTCGGACTCGATGATCTATTGAGGTCCCTTCCGACCCTAACATCTATGAATCTATGAAAGAAATCCTTGTAATAGATTGCTTCCAAAATTAGCGATGGATAATTGGCTCAGATATATATTTTGTCATGAATGTGCTAGTGAACATCCCAAACTATCTGAAGTTCAGCCAACTTTTTGTGAATCTCTTTAGTGAGGAAATTGGGCTGGACATTTTGTAAGGTTCATGGTTCTTCCTGATTTTAATCAGGACAGAAATAAACCAGGGGAAAACAACAAAACAAAACACAAAACACTGGCTTGAAGTATTTGGATGTCTTCAGCCCAAGATAAAACATAGCAACACAGAACTGAAAAACAATGAGAGAAAATAATATAAGCTTTTCAACAATAAAAATGGGTTGGCATTTATATAAGGTGTCACAAATTTGAGTCTCTACTGCCTTGCAACTTGTTCATTTAGGTACACTGGCATACAATGAATGTAACTTACTGCCAATGCAATATGTAAGCAGAAGTTCCCTGTATCACTAAGGCTAGGTACAGACAGTCAAAAAGCCTGAAGCAGAATCAATTTAATCTTTGCAGGTTAGTTTAAACTTCAGAGATTGAACTGATAAACAAGTGAACAGACATTCACTTTTGATTCTGGAAATGGTGCCAAATGCCTGCAGTGGCCCAGGCCAGAAGCTGGTGCAGGGAGCAGGGGGAGGTGCTAGAGCATGCTTTGCTGCTCAGCTGGAGCAAACAGCTTGAATCTGGAGCAGATCTGGGACAGAAGTTCAATAAACCAAATTAACCTAAATCAGTTAAGTCTGATACGACATCCATCCATGTTTACCAGTTTCAGCTATTTTAAAAACAGCTTATGTGCACTGAACTTCTGTTGTGTTACAGATTTGAACCCATTCCAGTTACTTATACTGGTTTATGTGTAATCTCTGTCTGTAGCCTAAAGGTTTCCTTGCCTATGGATAGATTCAGTCTTGGTAAGGGCAAATAATGCCCCCCTTGAGTAAGTTTTTTGTCAAGGCAATCAATTTTACTCCCTTATGAAGGGTACTATAGTGCTATGTCAGTCCATCTTTTACCTTTCTTTCACATGCTCCCTCCTCAGTCAGGGCTACCCACTTCTAGGGCTGTGTTAAATGTTTGTAGGACTTTAGCAGAGTTGTGGCAACAGGACCTCCACAGAGATTTTCACCCCTCCCCCCTCTCTTTCCGCCTTTGAGCATGCGTGCTCTGAGTGATTTTAATCTGAGGTTTATTTTTACTGTGGCAAAGTAGTAGCGTATTTGAAATTAATAAAAAGTCCAGGAAAAGCTGATTGCTCAGAACAAATTTACATGCCAGGCATAGCTCATACTGTATCACAAGCAACCCATGGTAATCCAAACTTTTTTTGCTTGTCCCAAAAAGCCAACAGATGACAAGAGCAAAATTATTTATGTAGTGATAATTAATTGGTTCAGCTGAAAATCTAACCCTACAGAACCCAAAACTCTTTGGTTTCTTCCACTAGTTTCAGCTCTGCAATTTGTCTGCAAAGTCTGGACTAGGAGAGGAACTGAAGAAATACTAAGAAATTGTAGGAAGATGGCATGTTAATTTTTTTCAGACACAGTTTGTTGAGCTCTACATTCATAAATAAATTCATGACATTAGGATATATGAAAATAGATTTAGATTCAGACAGTTTGGAAAAGATTTGGATAAGTATCTGAAATTGAAAGTTTCACAAGCTCTGTGGAGGCTATTTTAGAGATTAATATTTGACACTTTCTCAGGCACAGTTTAGTTAAGTATGTATACAAAATGTTACTGACTTTAGCCCATTTCTGTTAACAGATTATCTCTGAACAAGCTTTATTTATATTTTTAAAATTCATAAATATTTTGTGAATGGTTTATATTGTTATATTTCAGCCTATGAAGGGGCACAAAAACTATTTGCTGTTCACAGTACTGTTTCTCTAGATTTGGTGGGCATCCAGGCAGGTAGAAAAAGATATTCGATATGGCTGTTTCTGAGACCCAAACTCACTAGCACATTCATGACAAATACTCCCCCTTTTTGTGAACAAATGTCATTTACATCAATATTCACAAAAAAGCCAAAACAAGAAGGTGAATTCAATTAAAGGAAACACTATACATTATCCCAATGTTCAAGTATATTATTCTGCAATGTTCAATTAGCTCTAGATTGACATGTTGCATAGAGCAAGGTTAAAATTGGATTTTAAAGACATGTTTTAAAACTTTTATATTCATTTTAACAGAATAAAGGCTATGATTTAAAAATTATATTTTTAAAGAATAAGAGGTCTAGTTTAACAAACTATTACAGCTCTAACAAGTAACAGTTTATATGGGATGTATAGCAACTCAAAGAAGTACTGTGTGTGGCTGGGTTCATCAGTAAGGGCAGCATGACAGCAGCACTTTCTGTAATTCTTGGGTGCTTGTTTCTCATCTTAGACACATCATAAATCTTAGACTCCTGTTTTCTTCACTCCTTTCCTCCTCTTTTTTCTTCAGATAAATTTTCCCTGTGGAGGTCAAACCTCATAATTTAAATTGAATAATCTGATGATCATCAGACAAATAATTGACTACACACCATTTGATGTGTAAATTGATCCCAACCAATGCACTTTTGCGACGGGCAAGAGAGAAGTATATAGCTTTTCTGTGGGTATCAAAACACACAAAATAAAGTTCTGTATGTTTCAAACCTCTTATTACACTTCAAAGAGGGAAAGTGAGATAGAGTATCAAAAACAGAAGCACCTGGAGGACAGGTGTACATCATTATAAAGAAATGAAGCATGGAGATTTCTCCACAACTCTATTTCCATGTTTATTCTGGGAGCATAATCATTATAAAATGATGTTACAGTGCACAAAATCCCCCATGATCTGAGAGAATTGTATAGGTATAACTAGCTCAAATTTTTCATTTTTTTAGGATGAAAAATTATATTTTTCATAAATGATTGTGTGTATGCATGCATAAAGTTTAATTTTCTGTTTTATGAAGAAAATACAAAGAATAATAAAATCAGTCTTTATAGACATGCTTAGTGTTAGCTGCATTTAATCAAATTCACAGTTGGTTTCCTTTACTGAGTAAATACTGTTTTAGTAGCAGTTCAAAAATAGACAATGTATTTAATGAGGTTTTCTTGCATCTGAATATAAAACGAGGGGATTGGGGCAAAAACTTCATCTTGTAATCAAGCAAATATGGCAGTTAAATTTCTCTGATATAGTTTAAACTACAGATTATGGGTGCCCCATTTGCTTCCTCCTTAACTTGCATGGCTGCTGTGAGAATAAATATATGCAAGGGTTTCAGAAGTTATGGTGAAGAGTGCCATAAAAATCCAAGAAAATTCAAACAAAGCTATATTACTAAAGATTTAAAATATTGTTGAAGCTGCACGGTTCCCTAATTTATGGCTGAAATACTGTGCAAGATAAATGATGTATTTGCCCACACACAAAACACTCCCATAGTCATATGCTCATGGTTTGTGCACATCTGGGAATAAATTCTGGCCCTACTGCAGTCAAAGGAATTTTTGCCATGGCAACAAGGGAGTCAGGGTTTCATCCCTGGGGTTTGTGTTGAGACTGCAGATTAGATACGTACGTGCAGACATGTATGTGCATTTGTAGTTGTGACAGTAAAATGTGGCCGACAATCCCACTTTGTAAATTCAAAAGAAATATTATAGCTGTATTTGAGTTTATAGCTAGGTCAGCTTCACCACTAGTCACCTGAAGAGCTTCTAAATTATACTGTATTTTAAATGCATTTTTACTATCTGTATTTCTGGCAATTTGACCAACAGATCATTCTGGGACATCTTGGTAATGAGAATATAAAAATGTTCTAAAACCATTATTACAGATATTAGGTAAGCCATTAAAGAAAATGTTGCAGTTTGTGTTCTTCTGCAAATACAATTTTGATTTTTTGTAAAAAATGAGAAAAGTGTACAGCAATGGTGCCCAACCTTCCAGACCTGCGGGCTGGACAACTGTAGTGGGGTTATCTGTGGGCTGGATTCTTTGCAGGGTCAATCTGAAGGTACAGTCCAGAGTCCTAGATCTTGCTACAAGCTCAACCCCAGACACCAGGTCCAGCCACATGCACCAGCTCAATTCCTTATGCTGGGTCCAACCAAACATCTAAGACCAAGCATACCCGCCAGATCCTGCCATGTATGCCAGCCAAACCCACGAAGGATGACACGCCTCTGTGGGCTGAATCTGGCTATCATGTCAGAGATTGAACACAACTGGTTTACAGTTCTGGCCATCATAAAAAAGAATGCAACATTTGCCAAAAGGAGGAGAGCTTCCGAAGCTTGTGGTATGAAGTGGACGGAATACAAGATTATATAATTTAAAGGGCATCACACATCACATATAAGAAACCCCAGAATAAATCTCACAAGCCTCAAAAGTCATATCATTGAAGGTGACCTGATAAGAGTAACTTTTAATCAGATAAATTGGCAGGAGAAAGTTTTTTGGTTATGGAGTGAGAACAAGTGTTGAAATGAAGACTGGAGAGTCAGTGAGAGTCAGATAGGTAGACAGCTTCATGGGCTAAAAAGATGACTTCACTAAATAAATTTTGAATGGATGACAGCAGAATGTGTACATCTCAGGCAACCAAACTAGAAGAGGTAGGAATTGAGATAGAGGATGAGGGGGGCCTAAACAAAATAATGTATCTGGATTAAAAGAAAAGGTAATATTTTGAAAAAGTTAGGAAGAAGTAGAAGGTTTTGGACATGACCAGTATGCATGGCGGTAAAGTAGCCTTGATATACATCTCTTAGGGATGACATACAGCAGTTTTCATTCTCCAAGAAAATAAAGCAATATCATATTAAGTATAATGCCTAAAATCCTTACTAGCTAGAACAACTTTTAAAGCTGTAGGGCTAGATTTTCTGCTGAGCTTTTTATAAGGTGGTAAAAGTGAATTTAAATATCATCAATTCTGATTTCTTCATGGCCCATTTAGTTGCACTGAAGGCACTAAGTTTGCACTCTTTCTCACCAATGACATTCCCCCTCTCTTGCCCCCAGTCCCGTTTCTGACATGTCCTTATGCTTCTGGTTCCAGGAATTGGAGGAGGTGTATACACCAGTTCTATGCTTTTCTTATGCTGGATGTCCCAGCCTTTGCCTATTTGTATCAGCATATACAGAATTAGAATCTTGCCTTAACAGAAATTTTACTTCTCATGCCTGCTAGCTCTTCATGCAGAAACTCTTCTCCCAGTAGCATGTGTTCATGGAATCTCTTGGGATGGTGTGACACATCATCTTCTATTGTTCACCTCTCTAATTTGGTCTGTGTCCTTTAGCTTATAATTTGAAGAGCCTTTGAAGTTCATGTGTTGAACCTCCTCATTAACACTTAGAAACAATGTCATACTTCTAACAGAGTAGCATTATTCTTTTAGATGGTCTGCATTCTTAAAAATGATGCCAATACACAAACTGAAGGCAACCCTTCCCTGTCAGATCAAAGTTTATTTACACATATCAAAAGAATGTGGGGTGAATACACAGATACACAACACTTAGGTGTTGTCTGGTAACTTTCTGCACAATAATCATCCCCCTGCTGTGGCTGGGAGTGACATCTCTCTTTGCCTTTCATCTCGTGACATTCCTTTGTTTCCTAGCTGAATTGCTGGCCAGCCTGAAACAAAATTTAATTCCCCTTGGACACAGTCATAGAGAATTGCTATATTTCTATATATTCAACTATGTCTTAAATTTGTCTGCATCTCACACAATTCAGATGCAAAGTCATCTGTAGGGTTACTGACCCAATTAATGCCCAGGGCTCTGTTAAGCTACATTATTATGAAATATGATGTATATGTTGTTCAGTGATTCTTTATGAGTTTTTAAGTAGAGAAAGAATTCCAAATTTGACCTCTCCATCACAGGGCATCAAAACGTCATCAGTCATTTTTATTGAGTTTCATCTATTTAAGTGTCATTACATGAGATTTAGAGATAACTTTATATTAATTTGTTCTATGAATCAATTAATTTCTTCCATACTGAATTTAAGTCTATGAAATGAGAGTCATCTGAGGTCACATGTCCTATTTAATATATCTGAGTTAAATCTCCATACGTATCCTATATAAGTAGGTGGTTTACAAAAATTACATCAATTTCAATTATATGTGCTGACACCTTAGAGGTATTGGCTCATGGAACCTGCATATTTTATTGGATTGCATTTATTCATGGGTTGACATGGAAGTGTTTGGAAAATGACCTCATCCCACAGAAGGCCTAAACAGAAAATCCACAATATTCTAAGATATACAAGCAATGGTACCCTATTGTGATATTTGTGCAACTTGCATCCAGGTTTGTTTTGCTTTATGGTTTATGTAACATGACTCTATGTAATTTGGGGCAAATATAGTGTTACCCTACGTCCAGATTTTTCTGGACATGCCCCCTTTTTTAGTCTTCCAATCTCTGTCTGGACAGGTTTTTCAAATCTGATCAAATGTCTGAGCTTTGCTCCACTGGTGGGAGCAGGAGAAGAGACAATTCTAGGCAGGGAGCACCACGTGTGTCTGTGTGCACTCCAGGAGCTGTAGACAGGTAAGTTTGGGTTGGGCACTGGGGCTGGGGCAGGACAGGAGGAGGGGTTGCCTGCCCCTCCAGCAAGGGAATGGGGTGCGGAAGCCTTTTGAGGGAAGTGGGGAACTCCATCACCAAGTGGCCGGTGCCCGTGCTCGCAGGGGCAGAGCAGCCAGGAGATGTAGTGGGGTAAGGGGAACTGCGGCCAGTTCTCCTGGTGCAGCACAGTACCCCAGCCCAGGGTGGGGGGCAACACAAGCCTCCCCTCCTCTTCCCCCTCTCCTTTTCCTCCTCTTGCCCCTTCTTCTTCCACTCCCCTCCTCCACAGGTATCCTTTTTTTGATACTGGGAATATGGTAAACTTATACAACATTAGAAAGCTGAAGCTTGTGCAAATGTTAATCAGAGACAATACCATTGGTAGCAACATCTGCCTATAGATATGATGCCTATTCACTAAAATTAAACATAGGCTAAGTACAGAAGTTCAAAAAGCCCCTGGCACAATCACTCTATCATGCTTTGCTTAAACACTGTAAGTTAGGGTGGGAGCAAACCCAACAGACATTTGCTGTTCAGTGGGGAGAGGGGGGATTAGAGCCTGCCTGCACTATCCAAGGCCAGCAGGTAGTGGGTATTCCTACACATCTCCCAGGAGGCTTCCAGAATAGCCCCTCTCCCAAGTCCTGTCCTCCCACCAGCTGTCAGCAGTGGCAGGGGGGGAGAGGGGGAGGAGGGAGTCCCCGTGCCATGCAAGCCTCCCAGATTACTGGGTCAGGTCTTTGTGAGGGTTGGTCCAGGTCTTTGGGGGGGCTGCTCCCACCCCTTTCCCTGGTATAGCCTCTTGACAGCTGCAGCACGAGACTGTGTGACCTGACTTTTGGTCATACTGGCAACTGGGTATGGGGAAAGGGAACCTTTCCTGCCATGCAGACCAAACCCAGCTCCTCCCAAGACCTGACCCAGCAATCTGGTTGGGGCCTACATGGCAAGGTGTTGCCATTCCCCCACCTTCTGCCCAGCCATGTAGAAAGTAGACAGAGTTTTTTCTGTCTCCTCTCCTCTCTGTGACAGCCTGGGGACAGGGCTAGGCTGGTGTTCACCTGGAGGAGAGGAGCACCGGTCTAGGCAAGCAAGCTGCCCAGCAAGGGACCCCTGTGATGCCGGAGGCATGAGACGTACCTTGACTCAGGATGGGATGTGGTACAGACATTTGATAAAGCACTGTAACCAAAAGTGATTGTCTAATACCACATCCATCTAGAGTTAACTTAGAGCAGGATTCCCCATTTTTAAAGTGTTTTATGTGCTTTGAATGTCTGGTCTGCTACAGCTGTAAAGTGCTTTCTGAGCCCTTAATGCCTGATAAATGTAACATCTTTACCTAGCCATAATTTCTCCTGGACAGTAACTTATATTTTCAGAGCTATTCTGAGATATAGCAGATAATGAGCAAGTAACAAAGGGCTCTGGATTCAAGTGCTATTTGGATAATCATCCAGAGAACAGAACTTCAGCAAATATCATTTTTCATGGCTCCATGGATCCCAATGAATCCATGACAGCTAATATTAATTGCTATAGATTTGGATCTACCAATTCTATTCTAAATTATCAGAAAAAATTGTACTGTAAAACTAAGTTAGAAACCTCATAACAGGGGACTAAGGGGACCATACCTTTTATTTCTGATCAGAAGAGAAATACATCATAAAGTATCTGCATAGCTTATCACTGCTGGTTATGACAGGAAACCAGCATTGGGGTGCAGAGGAGGAAATTAACCAAAGATTTTGGAAAAACTCAGTAACATGTTATCTAAAAATGGTAGAATGCTTAGGGAGGAAGCTATTAGAAGAGTTTGGAGAAAATAAGAACCTGTCTCCTCAATCTTTTCATTAATAAATTCAGTTTCTAAAGTGCTGTATGTATGATTTAGCTTATGGCATTCAAGGAACCAACACTAAACTAGTTGGTGTTTCCAAATTTACTGCCATAAACAGACTAAAAGAACATTCTTATAATTTACACTTATACTGAGAAAAAAGAAAACATAAAGAGTGGCACTTGGTATTTCCAACTACAGTGGCAGTTGGTGTTTCCACCATCTTGCTGTAAATATTGCTAAACTTGATTCCACTGGAAACAGAAACAAGTTGTTTGCTACCGTAAAGAAGTATTCCCATGTCTTATGCGCATCAGTGAATACTGGGAGAGACAAACGTGAAACACTCAGGAGGTGGCCTTAGAATATGAATGAGTACCAGTCAGCTAGATGAAAAAGTCAACAAGAGACTTCGGGATTTACAGCAAAACTTCTGTAATTTATATTTATTATAAAACCTGTAGCAAATGGAGTAATGTGATGAAAGCCTTATTACTGAAAGTAATATTATTTAAGAGATCCTGAAGCAGGGGGTTAGTCATCACCAGAGATACACCTTTCTTTTAGACAACTGGCTCTTTCTACCATAAATGACATTTTGATGAAAAAAAAAAGATGAGTTTTTGTGCTAGAGATGGAGTAATTGAATTGTAGTAGTTTTGTTTCATGCTATGGAACTAGATCAGTGATTCTCAGTGAGGAACAGTTAGATCAGGCTGGGTGCTGCCTGCAAGCTGAGGCAGAATCCTTCCACTAGCCACCCACCAGGGTGGCCCCAGGGGGTGTTGCCACCATGGCGAGAAGGTCTAGGCCTCCCCACAGCTCAGGGATTGCCAGCAGCTCACCCCCTGGCCACGGGAGAGACGGGCAGTCTCCTGGGGCGGGGAGAAGAAGGATCAGGCCTCCGCCCCACCCCACAATTCAGGGACTGCATGACCCCTGCTCATCCAGGCATGTTGCACTGATGGAGGGAGGGGAAAAAGCAGCAAGGGTTGGGGGGGGGGTGATCCTTGTTTTTTTTTCTTTTTCCGTAGTCTGCCTGCCTCCTCCTATGGCCAGTGGGTAAACTGCTGGTGAGCTCCGAGCTGCAAGGGGCCCCAGACCTTCCCCCCATGGCAGTGGTGCCCTCTGGGCAGCACCCATCTACTAGCAGCCCACCCAGGTGCCCTGGCAGGCACCACCACTGTGGAAGGAAGGACTGCGGGGGGCCCACAGCTCAGGAGCCATTCATCCCACTGACAGTTCATCCCCTGGCTGTGGGAGAAGCAGGCAAGCTCTGCTGGGGAAAAAGAAAGAAAAAAAAAGGATTGGGCCCCCCACCGTAATGGTGATTGAAGCCCCTAAATTGAAACAGTGGGTTTTTAATCATCTCAATTAAAAACCCACCGCTTCAATTTAGGGGACTAAACTCCTGTCACATGTACAAGCAGCCCAAGATTACTAATTTAAAACTAGTTCAGGTATAGCTACACAAGGTGAAGCTTTGGGCAGTACACTTTTGGACTTCAGCATAGACACGTGCTCAGCCAATCTTAACATACATCTGCTTGGGAATGATGGAGGGAAAACAGGAAATAGTTGTCATCTGGCCTCTTGGTTTTCAGTTTTTAGTACCTAAGTAGAATCAAACTGAGAATTTTATGCAGTAAAATAGTAAGTAATTGCTCTGATACAGAAATGTTATTCAAAGATAGTTTCCCTCAGTAAGTTACAGCACTGCATTAGCTGTGTGATCCCTTATGTTATGGTGTGTTTTCTATTATAAAGCAATACTGTGTAATCAAAATAAATCAAGTTGACTCCTAAGTGAGCTGCTAGTGGAACGAGAGTAGTTCTTGGGTAGATTCTATGGTTAAAAAAGGGCCCCTGCTATCTCCTTACTTAATATATTAAGGTTCCATTTTTATACCTTTCATATCCAGCAGGGATAAATGAGGAAAACCTGGTAAAATATGACACATATTCCTTTCTATATATTTTTCAATCTTCTAGCATAGGAAGCCTGTTGTTAAAAATCAAATGAAGTTGATATATTTTTAATGTTAGCGTTTAATATTCTATTTTTAACAATGGGTCTTTTTTGTTTCACTACATGAATTGTCCATAGTTACACCTGCAGGTTCCAGTAAAGATAAAACTTGTAATCCGGGAGGTGGAGCTACCTGCCAGCTGGAGCCAATCATGGATCTCTGGGGTCTCTGCGTTGGAGCCCTCCTTCTAATTTAGAGTGTGGAGAGTCTCCCTACAGAAGAACACCTGGAGCCTCGAAACCTTCGCTCAAACAACACTCAGTACTTAAATATACAGGTTCCCCTCGCTTTATGCACATTCTGTATGTGCAAATTTGCTCTTATGTGATGATCCTTTTTATATCAAAACTTCATTATATGCGAGGGAAATTCACTCTTATGCGATCAGTTTGGTGGAAGCCCTCAGTCAGCTGCTTTGTGCGGTGCATTGTAGGAATGATGCACATCAAAATATAGACTCCTGTGTGGATCTGTGCACCCCACTTGTTGCTTGTAATGCATATTTCTGTAGTTGCCATCCCATTATGATAGTGCCCTGTGCTTGTGTGTACTGTCTGCTGTTGGTGAGTACCAAAATCATCTTGTAAATTCGTAGAAATGGTTTTGGGGGTCATTACAGTTGACATCTTAGAATGTATCCCTATTTGTTACATTATAAAGTGGGTTCCCTTTATGCGAATTCAAGTTATGAGCCATTTTCCAGGAATCCATGTACAGCATAAAGCAGGGGAAACCTGTATAGAATTTATTTACATAGGGAGAAAAGGGGAGGTAGAAAATACCATAAAAATTAACACATACACCAAAAAAGATACTAATAATTATTATATACTAATAACTAACTATTATACATATGCTACAGCAGTATGAAACCTCAAACTGCCTCGTCTTCTGGAAATTTGGGAGCAGGCTCTGGGGAAGGGTGAGGGATCGGTGAGAATTCGTTACACTCAACTCTCAGGTCAGTTCCTAGATGAGTTTCACCATACGTTGCTTGTAATGACATTGTACAAGTCCCCAGAGATGAATGTCGCACTGGTCCTAAGTGCAAATAACAACCCAGTCTTTTATACACACTGTGTACCCTCCACAGGAGAGGCAGCAAAGTTCTGACTCACCCATATGGGTAAGCCCCTTCAGAGTCTTATACTCTAGAGTGTAGCAGTCAGATCCACCCTGGGTCAGTCTTGTAGCAATCACCCCTCCTGTAGGGTGGGTGAAGACAACCTCCTATGGCCAGAACCTGGCTCCTCCCCTTCAGCAGGGGCTCTGGCAAGCACCCGATTCCTGTACCCCTGAAAGGGGTTTATGTCCCATTCCACATCTTGGTTAAAACCTGCAGTGTTGCGATCCTCACCTGCAATCTCTCTCTAGTGCTCAGAATTCAATGGGGCACTCTCCCCTGTGTGGAACGGGTGACTCTCCCCACCTCCCGCTCATGGGCAGGCTGCAAGCACCCAGGGAGGGCCCCTCTGGGGCTATAATTCCCTCCCCTATAACAAACAAAGGATATCCTTTGTTTGGATATGACAGCCCCATCTGGACCTGACAGGCATCGTCTTGCTCTGTCTCCCAAATCCTGCTGGCCCTTGGAGCAGCGCGTCAGTCTCTGCCATCCTTCCCTCACTGCAGCCTTGTTCTGCTGACTTCAGGATCTTCTGGGGCTCATTTGACTACCCTGCAGGGTCAGTTCACCCCAGCTTTTCAATGCCCTTATGCTTCTCTCCCCACGACTGAAGCACATGCCTTCTTTTATCCCCTCAGGGGGCCACACCCACAGAAAGCAGCTCATCCAGTCAGGAATTTGGAGTTAATTCTCCAATCTCCTTGTGCCACATCTGTGGATCATGACTAATCCAATCAGAAGTCTGGGTTAAATGGTCCAATCACCCTGAACTTCCCTTGTTGCAACAGGTTGAAGCATAAGCCCAACCAGACAGAGACCAGGCTGTAAGAGAGCCTGATCTAACTCCGTTACAGACTGAACATACCTGGCCCACCAGAACCCTCAGGAACACTCCAGACCAGAAATTTACCAGTGAAGCTTCTCTAGGCCCTTTGCCAGCATCAGACTCTGGTATGCCTTAGAGCAATGATGAGGGACAAACCTGAAGCAGCTTCCCTGATTAGCTTTTTGGGCTGTATCACATGAGCAGGCATAGGTAGAAGAAGGTTGGATGGGGTGTGCTGAGCTTGTGCTTGCAGGAGCCCACTACTTCTGTGGTATGAAGAAGTCCAAGGAGGGTCTTAAGATGGCTGATGTAGGTACCTGGAGATGCTCATTGAATTCCATAGTGTTATGGCAATAATAAGACCATGCTTCCTGGGATGATGGGAGAAGTATGGCATGCAAGGGTGCCCAGAAAAATGTGTCTTCCTGGACCCCAAACTTCTGCTGCAAATTAAAGGACCTTGAGGTTGCTCTAAATTGAATCTTAGAGTAAATGGCCCATAGTCCCCATATTCAGAGTGAGGGAAGGCAGCTGATGGCAAAATATTTTCTCCCTCATCCCCAGATGTACAAGTGCTGCTTTTACCCAGTTTTTGTTTTCATTTGGCAGTAGAGTGGGAATGTTTGTGAACCATTAAAACTGATCTGATCTGAATTGCCCTTTACCAGTGCATATCATCAGGTTTCATGGACATCAATAAGTTTGTCACCCCTACAGAACAGAAGATGTTGTTTTGCCAGAACTGCAGGGGGGCGGGGTTCTTTTCTTTAATTTGTTTCACATGAGCTTCCCTTAGAGGAGAGGTATGTTCTCTTGAGAGACCTCAGGTTCAAGGGCACAACAGTACTTGCAGAATTATTGCCTTGATTAGAAGCTAAAATAATCAAAAAGGACTCATTAATCATATGGACTGTTGTGCATTAATTGATGGCCAAAACTATCAGTACTTAAATACTTGGATGGCTGTACTTCCTAGTGATAGTCATGATTTATTTAATGGAGAAGCAGGGCCAAACTCATACCAATACTCCAACTAATTCAAAAGCACCTAATAAACCACATTAAATGAAAAGAGTGCTGCTTTTAAGTAGCATTAGTTTCACTGTCTTTTTATATCTCCCCCATATTAATTAATATGAACAGCTAAAAGAGAACAGTGTTTTTGTTCTTGCTGCTTTCACTAGCTGCAAACAGCAGAAAAAAATGATAGACTTAATTAGATTTCTTTTGGTTCAATCCTCCAGTTTGTCTAGGTCCTTCTGAATCCTAGCCCTAATTTCCAATGTATTTACTACACCCCCCCCCATCTTGGTGCCACCTACAAAGTTACTGGGAGTGCACTCTATCCCATCTTCCAAGTCATTGATGAAATTATTGAACAAAACTAGCCCAGGACGAACCCCTGGGCACTCCACCTGATACTAGCTGCCAATTAGACTTTGAGCTATTGATCGCAATCTTTTCAGTTTGATGATCCAACCAGTTTTCTATCCACCTTACAGTTCATTCATCCAACCCATACTTCCTTAGCTTGCTTGCAAGAGTGTGGTGGGAGACTATATCAAAAGCCTTGTAGAAGTCAAGGTATGTAATGTTCACTGCTTTTCCTGCATCCACAGAGTCAGTCATCTCATCATAGAATGCTATCTGGTTGGTCAGGAATAACTTTCCTTTGGTGAATCTATGCTGACTCTTCCTAATCAACTTCTCTTCCTATAGGACCTGCTCCATGATTTAAATACAAAGGGGGTAAAAAGAAGGTACTGGGTAACGTGGGGCATCTGCAGGACATGCTAGGAAATCCGGTCGTCGCACCAGACAGCAAAGCTAACCTATTTAACAATTTCTTTGCCTCCATTTTTCTGAGCAGGGACTGGGTCACCCCCCCAACCAGGACCCCCATAGGGCCACAGGGGAGGTGCACCCAGGCCTAGGGTCAGTGAGGACCTAGTCAGGGAACTTCTGGAGGGACTGGACATATTTAAATCAGCTGGTCCTGACAATCTCCACCCCAGAGTGCTGAGGGAATTAGCAGAGGTCATTGTGGGACCCCTGGCATGGCTTTACGAGCACTCATGGTGCTCTGGCATGGTGCCAGAGGACTGGAAAAGGGCCAATGTGGTTCCCATTTTCAAAAAAGGGAGGAAGAAGGACCCAGGAAACTATAGGCCAGTCAGTCTTACCTCGATCCTGGGTAAGTTCTTTGAGAGAATTATCCTGGCGCATGTCCATGAGGGGCCAGCAGGGGAGATTATGCTTAGGGGCAACCAACACGGGTTCACTAGAGGCAGGTCCTGTCAGACCAACCCAGTGGCCTTCTATGACCAGGTCACAAAATCCTTAGATGCAGGTGTAACAGTGGACGTAGTCTTTCTGGACTTCAGGAAGGCCTTCGACACTGTCTCTCACCCCATTCTCATTAAAAAACTAGGGGACTGTGACGTCAACACCTACACAGTCAAATGGGTCACTAGTTGGCTGGAGGGCTGCACCCAGAGAGTGGTGGTGGATGGGTCTTGTTTGACCTGGAGGGATGTGGGCAGTGGGTTTCCACAGGGCTCGGTCCTCAGGCCTGCACTGTTCAACATCTTCATCAGCGACTTGGACAAGGGGGTAAAAAGCACCCTGTTCAAATTCGCAGATGACACTAAGATGTGGGGAGGAGTGGGCATGCTAGAAGGGAGCAATAGGCTGCATTCAGACCTAGACAGGTTACAGGGGTGGGCAGATGAGAACAGGATGGGTTTCAACACTGACAAGTGCAAGGTGCTGCACCTGGGGAGGAAGAACCAGCAGCATACCTACAGGCTGGGGAACTCCCTTCTCATCAGTGCAGAGGCAGAAAAGAATCTTGGAGTCATTATTGATGCCAAAATGAACATGGGCTGACAGGGTGGGGACACGGTCAGAAAGGCCAACCACACCCTGTCATGCATCCACAGATGCATCTCAAGCAGGGCCAATGAGGTGATCCTCCCCCTCTATGTGACACTGGTCAGGCCGCAGTTGGAGTACTGTGTCCAGTTCTGGGCACCGCACTTCAGAAGGGGTGTGGACAACATGGAGAGGGTCCAGAGCAGGGCCACCCACATGATCAGGAGTCAGCAGGGCAGGTCCCACGAGGAGAGGCTAAGGGACCTGAACCTGTTCAGCCTCCACAAGAGAAGGCTGAAGGAAGACCAGCAGGCATTTTACAAACTAGTCAGAGGGGACCAGCAGACATTGGGGGAGTCCCTGTTCCCCCGAGCACTACCAGGAATGACAAGAAATAACGGTCACAAGCTGGCAGAGGGTAGATTCAGGCTAGACATCAGGAGGCGCTACTGCACTATCAGGGGGGCTAGGATCTGGAACTAACTTCCAAGAGAAGTCGTGCTGGCTCCTACCCTGGGGGTCTTTAAGAGGAGTCTGGATGAACACCTTGCTGGGGTTGTTTGACCCCAGTACTCTTTCCTGCCATGGCAAGGGGTCGGACTTGATGATCTGCTCAGGTCCCTTCCGACCCTACCAACTATGAAACTATGAAACTATTTTTTCAAGGACTGAGGTGAGATTGACCACCCTTTAAATTCCTGGATCCTCTGTCTCCCTTTCTTAAAGATGAACAATACATTTGCCTTTTTCCAATCATCTAGGACCTTTCCTGACTGCCACAAATTTTGAAAGATAGTGGTCAGCAGCTCTACAATCACATCAGCCAATTCCACCAGCACCCTCAGGTGCATCATGTCCAGCCCCATGGACTTGTACATGTCCTAAATAGCCCTTAACCTGCTCTTTCACCACTGTTGGCTACTTATCTCCTCCCCAAATGGTGCTGCCAGGTTCACTAGTCTGGTAGCTCACCTTGCCTTTGAAGACTGAGGTAAAAAAGGAATTTTATACTTCCATCTCATCCCCAGATATACTGCATCATCTGGTGATTCATACTAGCTGAAAATCTGGTACCTACTTTTAATTCATCTACACTGAAACTTGCAAAGAAGTTATCTATTCAGTGCGTATGCAAAATGGGGTATAGAATGAAATGACATTGATAAACAGAAAGAAGTAGTTAGCCATGTTAGGCAGAAGGCAGGGTAGATTTGCACCTTATAAACTAGCCAACAGATGCCACTAACAGCAGGGTTAAATTTTATAACTAAAAAAAAAAAAATTTTTTTTAATTGTTTTCTTTTTCAATTGTTATTAGGTTCTGTTTTTTCTGAAGAAAAGTTTAAAATAAATTCCTGTGTTCAGAACATATGCTTACAAAAACAGATCAACACACGCAGACTCACTGATTTATATTTAAGATCCATAAAAATGTTATTCCTGTTGCATTTTCTTTTAAATGGCAATGCTCTGCTTTTCATTTTTAAAAGAACAGTAAAAGCTGTTTAAAAAGCCCAGTACCCTAAGGTAAGGTCAGGATCATGTAAATATTGTTTTAGAGAAAGAAATTGGGTTTGCATTGTTATAGAAAATGAAATCTGTTGCGTAGCTACTGCCTCTGGTTTTTTTTGGCTAATATCAAACTAAGTGCTGTACTCTGAAGCATATGTTAATTAATGAGCATAGGAACTTATTTGTTATGAAAAACTACTGATATGTGAGCTGATTCCTCACATCACTGACTAATAAAAGTTATGCTACTCATGTACATTTTGCACAAAGGGCCCTATCAAAAAAAGGGACTTAGGAAGCTTAGGTGGATTTTAGGCACCTAAAACCAGATTTTTTTAACCTGACTTGCTTGACACGAAAATACTTTAGGCACCTCAGGTTTTGCTACTCTGAGTGCCAGAATCATGCCTAGTTCCAGGTTTTGGATACTACACCAGGAAAGAAGGCACCGAACTTTATTGGATCTAGCTTATACACACCAAGGTGAAAAGCTTCTCTCTAGGCTGGGAGTAATGAAATCTGCGTCCAAGTGCAGGCTTCATGACTGATTTAAGGCAAGATTCTATTCAACCTATGAGGTCTCTAAGTTAACTTAGACACCTCTGTGTGATTCTCATCTACCACGGTCAAGTCCTGGAAGGAGGAGGAAGAAAGGATCCACTTACCTTTTGTATTTTTTTGGTTTTTCAGGGACTTGTGCAGAGTGGAATAAGATCTTGGATGTCAAAGTCCACTAATGCACCTAATAGGTAGAATAAGGTCTGGCTCTTAGTGTGGGACCTTCTGTGAGTCTTCACTGTCTTCATGTGTCACCCTCTACCTATATTCTCACAAGGATATAGAGGGATACCATTAATGTTAAGCAATTCTAACATGAAATACTATTTAATTGCTAGGAATTTGTATCAACTACATGGCAGTTTTCCACAGTTCTGTGTTTATAATCAAGCAATCTTTGGTCCTTGACAGGGTATGTCTTCCAAGAAGTTAACAGTAAGGTTGGACAGCCAGCTATTTTCCTTGCAGAGTAATGAATTACATTTTTGACTTCTCAAGTAGTGTCTGGCTGCTCTAGCTAGATAATCCAAGTGGTCCAGACCCTCAAGTAATATGGGAGTTGGATCCAATGCCCCCTTGTTTTGCTGAGCTGAGCCTTAACTGAGTGTTGCACTGACAGAGTGTTGGTTTTGCAGGGCAAAACCAGCTCCATCTTCCAGAGACAGGACCCAAGGGAAGAGTGGAGACAAAGGATGCAATATGTCACCTTTGAACTCCTCTGGTCCTCAGGGTACCCAGAAACTTGATTGCTAGTGGCATAAATTAGGGCAGCCTTAATAATACTCTCATTTATACTGGTTTACAATGGTCCCTTAGGAGCTGTTATGCTGTCTAAGGATCACAAGCATCACAAGCATTTTGAACAGTATTCTTTGGCTATGTCCCTTTCTACTCCTAACACATTCCTTAGGCTGTAAGAGTCCCAGTAGGAGAGCCAAGAAACTACAGGATCTCTTCAACTCTTCAGGTAAAACATCTTAATAAAATCTTTGCCCTGTTTCAGTACTGCAAAGGGGTCAAACTCTGGAATAGAGTTTGACCAGGAATTTATGTAACTGGAGTACTATTAGGATTTGTTGTGTGGTGTAAAGTACTGCAGCTTTTTATTTTAATAGGCTTTGTACAGAAAGCCCAATGGTTCAGTTTCAGGAGGCTGTTTACTTTCCCATTATGCTTTTTCAAATTCTCCTGAGGGCAATGACACAGCCCTGGCTGAGTACCCTGGGTTGGACAATTATTAGGTGGCTTTGTTTGTATCACAGCATTTCAACAGCTACATTTAATCTCCCATGGCAGGCTCCAGGCACTAACCCCATTCCCAGAGCAAAGAGTCCCTGTCTAGTACCCCATTCTTGTAAGTGCAGTCCTCAAAGATCCTTCCAACTCTATGCACCATCTGCCCAGGAACCCAAGGATAGTGCTATATCCCAGACCCCCAGTAGGTTAACAGCAACTTTCCCAGAGCTAGTGGGTACTCACTAGTGGGTACTCCCAATTACAATTTAAGATGCCAATACTGTGCAACAATTGCAACAAATAAGACACAAATTTTATGTAAGGTGAGCATTCTGATTTAGATAGCACAAGAGATTCACACATCTTGGCAAAATAATACATAGCAAAACCACCTGTACAATATTCTCTAACTAGGTTTTCTCATGGGTCTAGCTTCTTAGACATTTAAAACTCTGACACTTCAGAGTAACAGGTCTCTTATTAGGCTGCATATGCTCAGAGTTGGGGTGGAGACATTTTAATTAGAGCAGTTCCCAGACAGCCACTCTAATTCAAATAGCTCAATGTCATGTGTATTAAGCCTCACAGTGTTTCAAAATGGCTTCAGGATGCTTTATGTAAAGCTCAAATGAGCAGAGGCTTAATACAAGTGGCAGCGAGGTGATGCTGGAGCATGCTAACTAGAACACAGAGCAGACTTGATTAATCGAGTATGCTTCAACATGTTCTAATTCCAACATGAAACAGCATGTCTATAGGCACACATAGTATGTACTGAAGTTCTCTAGTTCAGACTGTTCCTCTGGATGATGGCATCTCCTTGATTCTTACAGGCAACTTCTCTTAACTGGGGATGGTGAGAAAATCAAAGGCTCACTCAGGTAGTGTGCCATTTTGTCTCTCAGTATTTGCAAAGGCCCTGCACTAACACCTGTCTCTTTTCCCCTTTTGGGAGATTTCCCTCATTCCTCTCCAAGTATCTAGAGAGAACAGCTTGTAAACTACCTCCTTTTTCTGCTAGAGCATTCAGTTGTTAACAGCTCTTCATGCCTCTGTAACTGAGAAGACTACACACAGATCTTGTTCCCCCTAACTCCAAGTCATTGCTGAAGAAATTAGCACTGGCCACTGGCGTCAGTCCTCTTAACATAAAAGGTTTGTTGCAAGAGTACATAAAAGACAACCATCAGGGCATAAAGATCTAGAATATTAATATTATCAAACATAATTAATAAATGGCATATGATCAGGCAGCTTCAGGTAAATTTATCATTTGCCTCTCTGGAATATAAATTGTTAGCACATATAGTCCTTTATGTACTGAAATTTCCTGTATCATTGTCAGGCTGGTTGCTTCAGCTGGTTGCTGTTCCCTCCTCCAGCTATGTTACTGCTGTCTGAATTCCTATCAGGCAACAGAATTCCTGTTCATGAGTTATTTAGGGACTTTTCCAATACCAACACATCCAGACTATTAGCTTTGTCATCTTCAAATATGCCAATATATTCCCATTATAAATAACCAGGATAACAATATAAATAATCAGGAACTCACCAATATCTCTCTGGTGCATGTATTTCTGGAAAACATCAGAAGGAATTTGGTTCAACAGCATATTTTTATTTTCTTCTATGTTTTAATGAAATTGTGATTTCCTTTTCTTTCTATTGGTTCTGATAGCTCCTCTCTAACAAAAGTGGGGAAAATGCATTTTTCCTGTAATACAACTTTGCCATTTGAACCTGTCAACAAAGGTGCCAATGACAGCTCACCTCTTCCTACCTAAGCAGGAACACGCAAAAGCACAGAAGCACACACATTTCATGTGAACAAACATACATTTGGAGGCAATGGAATTTGGATTTCAATTTTCAGTTCTGATTCTAATGCTGAAGAGGACTCCATAAGGATGTTGAGATACCTCCTGACATGTATGTGACACATTTTTTTCTCTTTTTCTAACGTCTTTGTTGTTTACTTTATGGTGATTTTCTCAAAGGACAAAGCAGAGGATTCTCCCTATTTATCACACTCCCCAGAGCTTTTAAATAGTGAGAGTTCATTGTTTACAGACTGAATGATGGTAGCTCCTCTGACTCCTATAATTTCCTTCTCATCCAGATATACCAGTCATCTCCCAACGGCTCTCAAGAGAGAGCTAAAACTATCATCCTCAATAATTATATCAGTTCTCTTGGAGCAACTGAGAGCTCCAGTATTATTTTTATTGGCCCTACCTCTTATAACCATTTAGAAAAGTTTTGTATTTCCAGTATACATTGGCATAGTGAAGTGAGTATGTTTAGATATGACCATTTTTTAATTGTTTCTCAAACCATTTTGAACTTTAGAAATATTTTGTTTTTAAGAAAGCATTTAATGGTTTAGGATTTGGCTGAAATCTCCTGGGACCCATTTATAATAAAGAGCACTTAGCTACTCCCACTAAACTGTCAATCATTCCCAGTAACCCTAATTATATGCACTGGCATTTCCAAAGAATAAAATGTTTAAAGTTGATAATTTTTCTGTTATCTTTTGAGAGACCACTTCCACCCTACCTGAAATTTTTATCCCCTCTCCTTTCTCCTTCATCTAAAAATTACCCAGTGTTGGTATTTGAAAACATCTTGACTGTCAGTGGATTTTCATATAATTTTCTCTGTTGGTGAGAGCTGGCCATCATAGATGTGGCTACTCTGCATTTTCATGTCTTTAGTTGAAAATAATCCCCACTAACTCATCAGAAAAGAAAAATTCAGAAATGGTTGTGGTTTGGAAAATGCCTCTCTTGTCCCTGAAAGTTGTGGCTCTTTTTTCTGTTTAGACTACAGTGAGTTAGTATTGAATTGGAGAACTGAAAATTGTTGTTCCATTGAAGCAGAATTAGAATTAGGAAACCCTTCAATTTCCTGACTTGTGGTATGAGTCTGAGTTGTTTTTCTTAAGGCTAGGGACAGACATTCAAAATGCCTGCATTGATTCAATTTTTGCAGGTTAGTCTAACCTGGCTAGGATAGATCGGTTTGTAACCGCTCAGATATCTCAGAAATTCAGGCATGTGCCTATAGTAGCTCAGGCTAGAAGTCTGAGGGTGCTACAGCAGCCCTCTCTTCCCTTCCATAGTGCTAAGCTGAGGTGGGGAGGCATGGCCAGGCCCCAGCAGGACATTCTAATTAGGGAAGCCCCCACCCAGCAGCCCAGCAAACAGTTGATAACACAATGTTCATCACCCCTAACTCAGTGTTTATCAGCCCATTAAGAAAACAAGAGCTTCTCTCCCTTAGTTCAAGCTCTTCTTAACTTTTTTTCCCAAGGAAGGAATGGAAGAATGTCACCAGCTACCCATTGATTAGCTCCAAAAGCCCTAAATGGACACAGTGCTGTCTGCCTCAGTCCGGCCTCCCACAGCGCAGACCATAGCCAGCATGTGGTATACTAGCTAATGCTGAGAGGGGTCTGTGTAAGGCAGAAAGGAAGGGGGGAAAATCCCTGCAGGGAGTGGGGAGAGGGACATGGAGCAGGGAGCAGTCTCTGCTGGAGCTCCAGCCAGGGAGCCCAGGGTAGGAGCCAGGTCTGCTGAAGAGCACAGAGCCCAGCCCAGAGAGCATGATGCGATGTGGGAGGAGTCTTGTTTAACTTAAACCAGGAAGGGGTCTGGGACAGACATTGCATAAACTGGTTTGACCCAAATCAATTAAGTCTGATACTAGAGTCAACCAGGTTTATCTCAAACCAGTTTCAGGCATTTTCAAACTGGTTTATATGCACTGAACATCTGTTCTGTTACAGGTTTAAACCAATTTCTGATCACTTAAAACAGTTTGTGTGTAATGTCTGTCCCTACCCTAAGGAACCTACCCCTCTGTGTTCAGGTTTTGTATAGTCAGGCCTAAGTGTCCGATTGTACAAACACATTGGTATCAGAGTCTCTTTCTGAGAAGATGAATGTGTCTGAACATCTTAATACTGCAATGGAAACTCCCTGTCCTTATCCAGAAAATGCCTCAAAAATTGTGATGCCTCAAGAATCTCCCTGTGTATATCTGACAAGTAGGACATTGCCTGTGAAAACTCCGTGAACCTGTTGGTCTTTAAGGTGCCAGCATGCCCTACTTTCTGCCTGACTACAGATAAACATAGCTAACCACCTCTGTATGTTGTTTAAACCAAACAAGCTCCTAATACTTATATTAGTGTAAATCTTCTGCTACATGAAGGACTAGTCTTAAGACAGTGGACAAAAAAAAAAAAAATCTTGAGGTAGCTGAAAGTGAGAAAGGTGAGGAAATGGTGAGGTGCATGGATGTAAGACTGTTTGAATTATTCTCATATGATATGTTCTTTTGGCATAGTGGACAATTTCTTGTCTGGAGTGTTAAGTCAGAAAGTGAAATATTTTAAGTTTTCCTGTCTATTCCCATCCATCTGGTAATTGAGAACCAAAAATGGATAAAAAAGCAGTTATCAAGAGAGCATGCACAATGAGTGAATACATATATACATATGCGCATGTGCACACACACACACACACACACACACACACACACCCCCCTAATGGCTTGGTACCAACAAACCAGAAGATATTTATTGCTAATTGTAAAGACTGGCAGGACATGCTTTCTATTAACCTGTTTCATACATGAACCATTATGAATCCTGCTCCATTGCATTGGATTAGAAAATTCACACACATGCAGTAGACATAAATGCTCAAGATATTAATTTCCAAGACTAAATATTATCTAAGTTCTGTTTTTAAAGGAGAAAGAACAGAGGGAAAAAAGGGAAATATAGGCAGGGCATCCATGCATGTAAATTCAATCTTGAAGCATATGTTTGTCAACATTTGTAATGCACAGAAAATTTACCACAGACTGAAATCTTTTTGCCTATCATATGAACATTTAAAAACTACCAATTAATAGATCTCTTCATTTAATGATTCATTTGTAATTTTAAATGGAAAATGGGTATTATTCATTTAGATGGATTACAGGGAGACTAAGCAATTAGTGCTAATATGTGTGTACATTAATGCAGAGGAAAATCTACTCTTTCGTTTTGTCATTGCTTAAAGGCCCCCGTGGCTTATAACTATGAGAAAAGCAGCACAGTGAAGGATTAGAAGACACTATCCTACGAGGCAAATTCATTATTGTTAATGTACCAGCACATTTTTGATCCTCAGATGAAAGTTTTCCAAGGATATGGATTAGATAAGCAGATCATTTTGGATCCCTGAAGAATTTAAAGCAGATTTGTCAGTTCATGCAAAAACAATGAAGTGCACACAGGTCATTGGTAAAAAACAACATCTCTTTTAACCTGGCTCAGTTTTCACTCTAACGGCAATAGACAGTGTAAGCTAAATTACAGGTTTTGAGAGCCAGAGAGTGCAGGGGGCTGGGAAAGGGGAGAGAGTCTTCATTGTCCCAGTGCTTTGGAAGGAAAGATTAAGTTACTTGAGGCATAATGACTGCTTGGTGCTGGGTGGGAGGTGGGATTAGCTAGGCAGCAGCATTTGCTACACCCTTCTGGCACTTGCTATTATAGAAAGGAGTGAGACTATAGGCCCTTTAATGGTGTTATTGCCTGGCTGGCCTCCCTGATTTGTTCTTAGAGCACACCATCTTGTTTCTCGCCTCCAGCCAGGAATGGTGGTGGAAAAATGACCTTTATAGCCTGTCTTCACCAACATACTTTGACAGAGAAGCCCCAGTTTAAGCAGTCAGTGCCGAGAATTTCCTACAGATTTTTTAAACCTAATTACAATACCTACACCTTTCGTGTAGCCACAAAAAAATCAAGCCATACACAAGCATAACGTTCTTGCTATTTTTCTCCATTCTGAGACCTGGCCAGAGCAACTCAAAATAAGCATTAGAACCAGAGAATCATTTCCTTCCTTTAACAGACTTCAAGACATTTCATTCTCGATGGACATGGAAGCCAGGGTTTGATAATCAAGTTGTGGGGAATAACTATGCAAATGATTACCTCTTTTTGAGCTTTGGGACACTAGGTTAAGTAATGAAAAGCCTGATCTTTCTCTTAGCAGAAACCATAACAAATTGCAAACAATTGCAAACACAGCCAAATGTTTAAATGTGGGTGGCATAATTTAGACTCCTCCACCAAATGGAAGTCATGGCCTCAGTGCTGTAGCAAGGGGGGAAGGGGGAGCGAGTGGGGCACCTGCCCCAGGCACCAAAGTGAAGGGGTGCCAACAGGTGCTGCCCTGCTGGGGTGAGGCATGGGACAGAGCCACAAGTGGCTTGTTTGGGGAGGCATGGGGACGGGGGGAAGGGCACCTCCCACTGTCATGTGCACTCCCAGGCAAGCATGGGGGGATGTGTGTCCCCCAGATCTGTGCACAGGGCGAGGGCAGGCTGCCACTCTGGGCTTTGCCCTGGGCACCAAACTTCATTGCTATGGCCCTACATGGCCTGATTTTCAATGACAGTTAAAAAAAAAAATCAAGCCTCTTTAGATGCCAAAATATGCCTCTAATATTATTAGGAAATTGGGATTGAATATTGGCTAAGATCTTCAAAGCAACTCAGGCCACTGACAGACACGGGGAGGGGGGAAAAAAACAACCCAGTGCTTTACCGAAAGAGGAAGCGCGTCAGTTTGACACGGCTAGCCCAGCATCTGTATAGATTGCATGCTTCAGCAGGGCTTTTTGGCTCTTTTATCTAATAGGCAATAGCTATTAGATAAAAGCACCAAAAAGCCACACTGGCGTGTGCGATCTATACAGATGCTGGGCTAGCCTGGCAAACTGATGTGCTTCCTCTTCTGGGCTTGCACTGCACTTGGCGCAGGGGTGTGCCATGCTGAAAGTAAAGTGCTGGTTTCTTTCTTTTTTTTCCTTACTGTCAGTGGCCTCAGTGATTTGGACACCTCTTCCATTTAAGTGAATGGCATCTGAGTGTATAGGTCATCTCTGACACTGCTTTGAGAAGTTCAGCATTTGCCTTCAGTGGCTGGGAACTAAGGCTCTTTGAGAAAAAAATAGGCTATTGTACTTATTTAGGTGCCTGAATATGGCCGTATCTAATCAGTTTGTCACCCAGGATGAGAATGATGGCTTGATCTTACACTTGCATATGGTGGACAACAAAATAAGCTGCTTTTAAATGTATTTGAAAGTTTTTTCCTAGGTTTGTGCAGACTACTCTGGACAGTAACACTCATTCAATTATTTTGTGTAGTATTTGTAAGATCATTCTTATCCCACCTCTCAACAAAAACCAAGTAACAGAAGCTTGCTCAGAAAATCTGAGCGAGCTGAAGGAACTGAGTCTTCACCTTTGCTTATGCCTTGGGCTCTAGTAGCAGCTGTTGCTCCTGTACGCTGCACTGCTATGAAGATGCTTTTGCCCTGTGGGTTTATATAGCTAGAGGCTTTTCTGGTGACACACCTGATCCTTTCTTGGCCTATCCTGCCCCTACCACAACGCTGGCTACCTCAGAACAGGGGTGTGCAAAATACTGGTGTTCAGGGAACACACGTTATTGTTTTTTGTTGCCCCAACCTCACCCTCATGGTTTGTCTTCAATAACTCCATAGTGTTGCAGATATTTTGCCCCATGGCATTAATGGGCTTTGGACTAGGCCCTTACAAACCTGGAAACTGAAGCAGGAACTTGAAATTAGAACCGAGTTCAAAGATAGAAATGGGCAATTTCTATCAATTAGATTTAGCAAGCAAGCAAGAACTGCTGTGAACTAGTGACAATTTTCACATTAAATATACATATACATACTGTTAATCTATTTGATAAATAATTCAAACCTTTAATTCCAGTAAAGAAAACAAGGTGCTGAACACAGATCTGGCTCTGCATTTTATATTACTTTCAGCTTTTTCCCCTTTTGTTTTTTGATGAAAATGTTTTTAGCTGGCAAGTTATCTTTTCCTCTGATAATCAAAGCAAACTTCCTGGAGATATCACTTGCCCTTTTTATCTCTTTGCTGAATTTAAACTGCTCCATTTATTCATCCTCCTGCCATGGTATAGAAGATTTTATCAGATTACGGTTTTATAGATTATAGTCCTTAAAATTGATTAGGATCATTTGGGGCTATGGTTGTAACACTGCTACTGGTACTTTTCTCACTATCATCTCTCAAAATGATGAATGGGCTTTCGGATCCAAAGGTCAAAGGGACAGACTTGGATGAGTTTGGGGGTTACTTTTTTTTCATCTAGCCTAAACAGAATGTGTGCAGAAATATAATGGTAGAAAACAAATGCTGGAAAAACAAATTATTCGAACAGCACTCTGGAGCATGGACCAATATGATGGAATATGATAGATATTATTTAATATGAAGAAAGTTTAATATGCATATAAAGTTCTTTGTCATTAGATACATGCTGCTAATGGGAGACATGTAGGACCCAAATACATGGTTACATGAGAGAGAAACGTACAGTGTCATTAGCATCTGATCAGATTTTCAGAACCAGCTGAGTTTCATGGCACGCTTCTCTGCATATGCCTACACCTTCCACACTATAAAAATATCTACTTCCTAGAGAGGTTTTGCAGATATCTTAACTTCTTAACTCCCTTTTTACTCTATTTGCTAATCGTACAGATGGAGTTCAAAACAAAGTAGCGTAATTAGGGTGGCATGGTTGGGGCCGCTACCCCAGGCGCTGACCTGAGGGCAGAGGGGGAACCACAGCTACCAGTCATACAAATCATGCTGGCAGTATGGCAGCAGCCAAAAGTTGCTGCTGCCCCTGTGTGTCATAGCTGCCCCAGGCATCAGGTGCATTGTTACTTCTCTGGCAGAACTTCAAAAATGGAAGACAGAGGAAAGGAAATGGATCAAATGGAGAGAGAGTAAAAGGAGAAAAACAAACAGGGAAATGTTTCATAATGTCTCCCACTGCCACCACCACCACCACAAGTAGTTGATAGCAATAGGGGTATCTTCACCCTGGGAGCACTCCAGCACAGCAGATGCCAGGCTTGCTTCTACTCTCCAGAAGCAGTGCTTCTCAGTGGTCCACAATCATTTCCTTTGCCAGCAT
The DNA here is from genome assembly GCF_030867095.1 of Alligator mississippiensis. NCBI lineage: Eukaryota > Metazoa > Chordata > Crocodylia > Alligatoridae > Alligator > Alligator mississippiensis. The sequence goes on from NC_081825.1 coordinate 117,027,659, forward strand.
GTGCCAACAAGAACAACCAGCAGGACAAAAATGAACCTGGCGCTCACCTAGAGAGGTCCCAGGACTAGGGAGTTTTCTAAAAGATATGGTCAAGACTAAAATTACTATGGCACAGAAGTCTTTGAGGATACTAATGTATCCTGAAGAAAAAATGTCCCAAGCGTTGTGTATATGGCAGTATTTTAGATCCCTACTTTAGAAGAATTCTTTCTAATTATGCTTATTATACTAGTGCCTAATGATGACCTAAGAATGAGTTGACTTTGTCTTAGACAGTTTATGTCACAGAGTAAGAGAGGGCCCCTGGTCTAAAGAACTTTAAATATAAATAGACAACATATACACAAGACTCGGAAAATGGTATCGTATGCAATCAGCGTGAACGATGAGAGATCAGCAAACCTCATGTTAGTGTCACTATTTTTCTGGGTAGGTTTAGGTTAAATTATATGGAAAGAAGAGTAAAAAGAAAAAGGGAAAGGCCAAGGGGGAGTGAAGCTGAGGTAAAGAGTATGGATGGAGAAAACAGGAGAAAATAGATAGCCACTGTAAATGTTAAAGACAGTGTTTTGTCAGGCACACAAAATGGCAGCATCTGAAGCATCAACAGAAATAGATGCTGTTGAACCAGATACATTTTGACATTAGAAAGTTGCCCCTGGGTACTGTTGGCAGTTAGAGGATACTGACCTTTTGATGAATTAGTCCAATGTTGAGTCTGTTAGAAATAACATTCCTTTCCCAGTAAAGTGGAAAGAATGCATGCTCGTTTCCCAAATCTCTTTGCTTAGTTATACATTTAGATAAATTCAGTTACACAGATTGACAGTCACCAGAGGATTAAAAGTGGTCTCTCTCACACACACACTTTAACTGATGAATATATTCACAAACAGAAATTGTAACCCTATTTGTCATTCTAGTAATAGCTGGTTTCTGAATCCTAAAAATTGCATGAAGTTTGGCATAAATAATTATTAGTTAAAATGTTCACATTAGAACATATTTATAATTCAGAGTTCATTGTTCTCCTTTCAGATGTTTCACACACCCCAACAAGGAATGTTAGCACTGTATGATTTATGTGGCCAATCACACAACATATAACAAGTGAGTCATATATATGCAACTGCATAGCTATCCACATAAACTAGTCGTATCATAGTTACTCTTTGAAAGTATTCCATCTTGATGAGTTCACAGATGATTCATTTACTATAAAAGAAGCTAAATACATAATAAATGATAACCAATAAAAGGAATAGTTTATGTAGCTGTGGCAGTGATAAGAGAGAATGTTACCAGTTCCTGGTTAACGTAATTTCTGTTCACTGCAAGTGTCCCAACATCATACATGTACAGAAGACCCATGGTAAAATGAAGGCACATCCAGTAGGTGAATACTTACCCTGATCTATTGTGTACGAGGTGTTACATTTGAAAATCAGATCATTCATTGGATTAACTATATTTCCTTTTGCCACTTAAACCTGAGTTTAGTGTATGGCTTAAGGTCGTTAGTGAAAAGTTGTTGGTCTCATTTGGTCCCAGAGGCTCATATCATTAAACTAACAAAATTTAACATAAAAGTCTCTGTGGGATGCATGGCTAGGTTTACCATCTGAGGTCAGAAGCAAGTCAGTGCAAAAACTTGGTAGTATTGAGATGCATTTTAGTTTGTTTGACAAGTGTGGTTTGCTTTCTTTCACAGTTTTGCTTTTTTTTCTAACCTACTATCCCAATGGATTAACCCCAAATGAAGTAGGATGATTCCTTAGGGCAACATGCTGAGTACTATTTTATTGCATAAATAGTCTGATTGAAATGAATAGCACAATTTAGAGTGCAAGATGGTATTCAGTGAGAAGGCCTACAGAATCAAGAACCTAACGTCTGTACCTGCAATGTGGATGCCAAAGTTTTGAAAACAGTAACGCTGGACTCTCAAATAAAAGATAGCTAATTATAGGCCAGTCACAAACTACTATTTATTCTTCAGCCCATTCTTGGATGTCAGACAAAAATGTCACTACATAATTTCAGGGATTCAAAGTGTTAGGGTATGTGAGAGTATCTACATAGGCTGGGTCTATCTAAGGAATATTTTGCCATTTTTCTACTATCCAGTCATCTGATAGAAACATGGGAGCAATAAATATGGAGAGAAATAAGGTATATTACTCACATAATCAGTAGCATAGTATGCAAATGATTTATTTCGTCACAGTTCCTATTGAACATGGTTGTCTCTTGATAGACTGAGAAGTTACTGAGCTTTAGAATTTTATTGTAATATGAAATAAACTTGCTGATTTAATAGAAAATTCAGTGTGTTCTGAATGGATAGCAATTGCTAAAAGCAATCCCTACCTTGTACTGTATATATATGGTATTGCAACTGCTTGCTGGATTGTTAATACATAGTTTCCTGTTTTTCCATGATAGCTAATTGAAAATACAATACCTTTTTATAAATCTGTGATCCCAGCACAACACAGATGATTTGTATTGTCTGTTTCTATTAGCTTCCTGTTTCATTTTTGCATAAGCCACGCAGCCTTTGCAGAATATAAGTCTATGCTGAATATAAATAAAGTTACTTTTCTTCCTCACCGATTGTTTTATTTTGAGGAGTTGAATTATGTGGCACTGGCTATGAATTTGTGAATTTATCATTGGAACAATGGACATGGTAGTTTCCCATAATTCTGGCAGAAGAAATAATTTGTGTCAGATAAAGTCTGTATTAAAGGAAAACCAATTTTAGAGGTGCATCTACATAGACAAAAATGTTACATGCTATAGGTCTTGTCATCTTTTTTTTTCTCCAAGTGTTTTTTAATCCTGGATAACGAAATTCTTTTTGATTACAGAACAGGTATAGCATAAATAGCTACGGTATCTTCATGCGGTACCAAACCACTTTTTTCATCACTGCGCTGAAATGAGGTAATTCAGTTTCTTTGCATACCCCCTGTTTTGTTTAACTCATTATTGATGCTAATTAGTGTCACACTTGCCCTTAATATAGTAGGCTGAGACCACCAACTCATTTAACATAGCAGCTGTCACACTGAAACATCCCCCTACAGTCTTGCCATTTTGTTCCTAGCCATCATCAGATACTGCAATCAATGTCAGGAAACATCCAAGGAAAAGAAGAGCTTTTCAAACAAGGGCACTAAAAACAAAGTGTCATAGCAGTAGCGGGTAACAAGAAACATAAGAAAATGAAAATTACATCCGTGTGTATAAATATTTGCAATTGCTAGCAGTATGACCTAAAGAACAAAGGCGTCTAGCTCCCTGCTGCCTAGTGACTGAAATCAAAACAAGCATTTGCTAGAGCCCAGTCCCTACTGCAGTGTTATTTATATATTCTATTTAGAGAATAACCTCTAGGAAAGACTGGCATCTCAGCAGAACAAGCCCCTGTTTGGGGGAGACACACACTTAAATGGATCATGAATGCTGCCTGCTGTGTTCTGGAAAACACACTGTTGTCTCTGCTGTTTTCTCATCAGCTTTAGTCTCACGTGTTATTTAATTTTAGTCATCAAAGAAAAAATAATACATTGCTCACGTTCCTGGTTTATCAGTTCTGCACATTTAGCAATTGTTAAGAAGTACTGGAAAGGGGGCAGGGGGCAGGGTTTGCCTTTTTTCCCCTTCTGGAGAGAAAAAATTGCAGAAGTGACCTATTGCCATTAGAGCTGAATATATCATGAGGTCTTATTATCCTAGATAATGGCACCATAAAAATACAGATTGAATACTAGATAAATCTGGTTAGAAAATACCCAAAAAGCAACATGCTCTGGCAAGCAGTGCATAGGTTTGAAAGCAGAGAGATGTGGTTTTCAGGCATGGTTGTGTGAGGCCTTGAATATGTGATATTTGACAGCTGATAAGGGTAAGTATTGTAGGTATTGAAATTACAGACTGTTTGTAAAGCACTCTGAACACATACAATATTGTTAAGTGTGATCAGCATCATAATTATTACATTACATCTCATTGAATTTGGAAGGAGAATTTCTGTTTCCATTGTATGTGAGCTAGTAAGATATTTACATAGAAAGATGTGGGAGTTCACTTCCATCCATTGATTTTAATGTTATGTACTTGTTTAAGAGGTTCTCTGTCCAGTTCTGACCCCTAGTCAATTTGGACATGAAAGCCCCCATTTATTTTACTACCTAAACTTGACAAATTTTGCATGTGGCTTTCCATGGGAGCCTGTTCAGGACTGCAGTACCTCACCAGTGTCAACAATCAGGACTCGTAGTAGAGATGATATCTTAGAGCTTTGGAAAGCCCAATTTAAAGGAAATCTTAAGACAAGGGAAAATGTATTAATCAAAGTGAGAAACCAAAGGCATGTTTCCAAGCCAATCCTTTGTCTCTTTCTCATGTGGCTTTCCAGCTAAGTGTGAGTTTGATGTTGCTGTATATGCAAGGATTAGTGTTGGTTGTGTCTGAGACTCAGAAGGACCAGATGTTAAATGCCTGAATGTATCTTCTGAAGAGGGAGAGGAAGGGCTGTGATACAACAGGAAACTAAGGAGAGTTATGACTAATTCAGCCCAAATTCCTCCTAGAATTTGTGAAGTACAGACAGCAGCTGTGGCTTTGCTAATCTATGCAAGCCTACTATTATCCTCTTCTCCATGGCAGGCTAACTCTGTAGGCTGAAGCAGGTGGTGTGGATGAGAGGGCCGTGTTATTGCTCCGCAACCTCTTAACTACGTGCAGTCCCTTTCCTCTTTAAGAATGCTATCACCAAGAATGCCTCCATTTTTTAACTGTAGGATTGTGCACAGCTCCCATGCAATGATGGCAGGTCAGCTTGAATCCTTTCTCTCCCCTTTGTGCTTGCTTATATGGTTAGGAACAACCAAGCTGTAAGTGTTATTATTGTGTTCTGGATCCACTCCTTTGTTCTGGGCACAGCCCAAATTTAAGCTGACTGCAGTGGAAGTTCAGATGTTCAAGGGATGCAAATTATAAACCATGCACATATACACATGCGTATGTGTTTTAATTTATTTGTCCATCTTAGATCCAGACAGTTTAGATGAAGGCTGCATTTGCATTCCTGTCAGTAAGGTTTGTATTCCTCAACCTCTCAGGATGATTGACACCTTGACAACTGAGGCAGATGCTTCCCTTGGAGAACTGTACAGTTCGTCTAGGGGATGATGCAAGCTGACTCTTTGCCTGTTCACTGCACGTCCTCCATCCCCCAATGAACATAGACAATATGGGAAGATTGATTCATTTGCAAATGTAAATACAGGCTGTCAGAAAGGGCAAGAGGATTAACTTTACATATGAAGAGAGAGGTGGCACTGCATGCTGTCAGGCTCATTAAGGAAGTGGGCCCCTTGTGAAGCTGACTGATTTGGTAATGATCTTCCCCAGTTCATTCTTCCTTTGTTTCTTTAACAACCCTGTGGCTAAGACCAGATTCTCTGGTCTCTTGCATATGTCCTTCAAAAACAGAAAGGCCAAGTCATGTTAAGATAGGTCAAGAAATCTGATACATGTACAAAAACTCAATGTACTATACAGCAGAAATGAGATTCTTTTTTTTTAACTCAAGAATAAACCTGGAGGACTGTTAGCTCACTTAACAGAGAGAGTGAAAAGCTGTTGATAACCACATTGAATATGCCCACCTGCAAGCCAGTGGGCTATTCATCCATCCTGGACAATTCATCCACTGAAATCTGTATAGCTCCACTGATGCTGGACAAGGATCCAGCTCTTGTCTGTTTTCCTGGTAAAACTTTCAATACACACAAAAAATGATTGGAAAAAATAATTTAGAAGGTAGAGGCAGCAACCTGGAATACACACTGAAGGTTAACCTTTTAATGCAACCCAGGGCATATGCTCCACGAATAGCATGGGCAGTCACTGTATGTGTCACACAGCAGATCAGGTAGGGAACAGGCAGCACAGCGGCAGACAGGGCAGGAAGCACAAAGCAAAGTGATGATTCGGTATGGAATGGGGATCAAAGTGGTACTTGGGAAGTGTGCAGTGCTGATTTGTGCCACACCATACAAAAATGTTGGCCACCACTGTATTAGTGTGCAGCTTAGAGTCTGTTATGAGCCTTTGAACCATTATAGATTTAAAAGCAAAAGCATCCATTACAATCCTATAGCCCAACCTCCTGTTTACACAGACCATACCATTTTACCAATCGATTCCTGCATTGAGCCCATGACTTCAGGCTGAGCTAAAAATAAAGGATTGTGACAGGGAAAAATTGATAGCACTTGTAAGGATCATGAATGTTGCCAAGCATGCACCTCAGCCCTGACCCACCACACCCTGCTACGGCAGTCCCCAGCAGTCTTCTGCTCCTGTCAAACTGTCACAAAGCTACTATGTAATTTCACGAAGCCCCCAATTGTTTTGCCACAATGTTTTCCCTGCAGAAAGAGCCTGTTACTAGTATGTATTTCACAAATGGGATGGCAGCTAGCGTTTCTGATCAGCACATTTCTTTCTGTCCTTTACTTGTTTTACACCCATAAATAATGTAATTGTATATTCCACATCTACCCTGCAATGATCACCACAGTTTAACTGTATTTAAATTGAGAAAAGAGGCATTCTTTATCTAAAATGAATCCTGAGGTTAAATATCTATTTCTCAAACTGCTTACACATAAGATCCCTCTCTAAGTTCTTAGTAGGAATCTCACTATGGGCACATCTACATGTGCATATTAATGTGAAGCAATAAACTCCAGAGCATATGGTGCTGGAGTTTATTGCTCCCAGGTGCCACGTTTACATGTGAACCTGGGACTGCAGCACGTTGAACTGGGTTGGAGCAGCCCGAAGTGGCAGGAGGCCTGGGGAGTCAGCCGGCCCAGAGCTGTTCCAACTCAGCTTAGGGTGCTGCAGAGGGGTTTGTTGGGGTACAAGGGTGCTCCAGTGTGGGGTTAGTCTGCAGGTAGCCCACCGCACTGAAGCACCCTCATACTCCAGGCAGCTGGGTCAGCATCTATACATGTATTGCTGCTCATGAAAAAACTCCACAACAGGGTAGTACGTGCATTTACAAGTTGTGTTTAAAAGTGCCCTGCTGCAGAGTTTATTAGTTCACTGTGGCCTAATAGGGGCGCATGTGTAGACACTGAGATGTCACTTGGATGGGCTGGATGTGTTCATGTCAGCAGACCTGGATGAGCTGCATTTGAAGGCGCTGAAGGAACTGGCCGGTGTCATAACAGAATCACTGGCATGGCTGTTTGAGCACTTGTGGCACTTGGGTCAGGTCCCAGAGGACTGGAAAAGGGCCAATGTGGTCCCTGTTTCCAAGGAGGGGAGGAAGGAGGATCTGAGTAATTATAGACCAGTCAGTCTCACCTCCATCCTTGGAAAAGTCTTTGAAAAGATTATGACGGATCACATTTGTGGGAGTCCAGCGGGAAAAATAACGCAGCAGGGAAACCAGCATGGATTTGTAGCAGGTATAACATGCCTGACCAATCTGATTTTGTTTTAGGACCGGGTCACAAAATGCTTAGACACAGGAGTAGAGGTGGATGTTGTTTTCTTGGACTTTAGCAAGGCCTTCGATACAGTATCTCATCTTAATCTCATAAATAAATTAAGAAGCTGTGACATAGATGTTTACACAGTCCAGTGGGTGGCAAATTGGCTTACCAGTCACACCCAGAGAGTGGTAGTAAATGGGTTGGTATCGCCCAGAAGGATGTGGGTAGTGGGGTCCTGCAGGGTTCAGTCCTTGGACCTGTACTCTTCAGTATCTTCATCAGTGACTTGGATGTGGGTGTGAAGTATACTCTGTCCAAGTTTGTGGATGATACTAAATTGTGGGTCAAAGTGAACACCCTGGAGGGTAGAGAACGATTGCAGGCAGACCTGGGCAGGTTAGAAAAGTGGGCAGTACAGAACAGGATGCAGTACAACAAGGACAAGTGCAGAGTTCTGTACTTAGGGTGCCAAAATATCCAGCACACCTACTGGCTGGGAAGTAACCCTCTCAGCAGCACAGAAGCAGAAAGGGATTTGGGAGTCATAGTGGACTCCAAGATGAACATGAGTCGTCAGTGTGACAAAATCATCAGCAAAGCTAACCGCACTTTATCGTGCATCAGCAGATATATGACGAATAGAACCAAGGAGGTGATACTTCCCCTCTATGCGGCATTGGTCAGACCACAGTTTGAGTACTGCATTCAGTTTTGGGCGCCTCACTTCAAGAAGGATGTTGATAGACTTGAGAGGATCCAGAGGCGGGCCACTCATATCGTTAGGGCCTTACAGGACAAGCTCTATGAAGAGAGACTGAGGGACCTGGACCTCTTCAGCTTCCGCAAGAGAAGGCTGAGAGGTGATTTTGTGCCCACCTACAAATTCATTAGGGGGACGCAGCAAGGGATTGGAGATGCTCTGTTCACCAGGGCGCCTCTTGGGGTAACAAGGAACAATGGTCACAAACTGACAGAGAGCAGATTTAGGCTAAATATCAGGAAAAACTTCTTCATGGTAAGGGTGGCCAAAATTTGGAATGGGCTTACAAGACTACCTTGGGGGTCTTTAAGAGAAGGCTGGATAGGCATCTGGCTGGGGTCATTTGACCCCAGCACACTTTCCTGCCTAGGCAGGGGGTTGGACTTGATGATCTGTTGAGGTCACTTCTGACCCTAGCATTTATGAATCTATGTTTAGTGTAGCACTAATTAAGCAGCTCAGCAGTAAATGTCTCACACAGATGCATCCTGTCTGATAGCATTTGTGCTCCAACTTCAAAAATTAGAACACTGTCACAAAATAAAACATGATTGTATAGCTATTTCTTAAGGCTCTCCTGTCTTCTTCCTTAATTTTATATTGAAGTTAAATTTGCTCTTAGATAAAGGTGTTTGAATGACAACCTTAGTCATTTCAGACATTTTTTTCCTCCTTCTGGTCACCAGTTATATGTGGCCTGATCACATTATCCATGAAAGCACAGAAGTTGTTTTCCTCCACAGAACATAGCTTAAAAAAAATTGAGGGTAATAACTTCTGTCCTCCAAACACTGCTAATAAGCTGAACAGTTTCAGTGTTTCTGTAGGTGAGGACAAGCGATAAAAAGCTCAGAGCTATGTGAAGAAGAGAGTAGAAATAAGACCGAAGCAACCTTGCTACATGTTGCACGTTGAGCTTCTCAAATGTTGATCTGTGTTAGTACTAGCTGGAGCTTGGAGCAGTGACAAGGTCACGGCAGCAGGGGCCTTGAGGACTGAAAGATAAGAATCCCACCCCTTCCCCTCCCCTCTCATTCTGGGCATCCCCCCTGCCTCTATTCCCCCCACCCCTCAGGTTCCCCCTGACCCTCCTAACCCCAGGCCTCCCTGCTCCCCCCATCCCTCACCACTTACAAACACCCAATGTCTCCCAGCTTACTTGTGGCCACCTGCCCAGCCCAGAAAGCAGCAGCAGTGGTGGGGACGGCAGCCAGAGAGACAGGTTCCCCTTCCCTGTCTACTCCCCTGAGACTGTGCTGGCAGCCTAAAGTAAGTCAGAGAAAGTGAGGTGGGGGGGAGGATGGGAAAGGAGAGGTGAGATGGGACCTGGGGTGCTAGGGGGTGGGTGGAGGACATCAGGTCCCAACTGGAAGTGGTGGGGCAAGAGGGGACTGGCAGTCCAGTCCAGGCTGATGGTTCCCCCGCGTATTGGGGCTCCCCCTCAGCTTACTTTTGACTGCTGGCACTGCCCCAGGGGAGCAGAAAGGGAAAGGGAACCCACCTGCTCAGACTTCACCACCTGCATGGCTGCTGCTGGGCTGCTGCTCTTCTCCAGGCTGAGTCCAGCCCAGAGGGGTCACCAAAAAGTCAGGTTCCTCTTCCCTGTGCACTCCCCTGGGACAGTTTTGGCAGTCAAAAGTAAGTCAGAGGGCGAGGGGGGGTGGGGAATACAGGGAATGGGGGATAATGGACCCAATCTTGTATGTGCGTGGGGTGGGGGCAGGGGCTGGCAGGGAGTGTGGCTTGGTTGTGGGGTGGGGGGTAGCTGGAGTTATGGGCCTGATCCAGACCAGCAGGGTAAAGGGATGTGGGTAGGGTGTTTACACTAACAGGTAGCCTATAGGGGCTACATGTCAGTGTATCACAAGCTGAGTAACACAGATCAGAGATAAACCTAGCCTGGAGCAGACTAACTTTAACCTGCCTGAAGTGTGCTTAGAACTAGTTGCATGTGTTAATGTGTGGACAATCCAGGGGTTAAGACCTCCAGGAGCCTCCTAAAATTAATGAGGTAACAAGGCCCAAATAGGGTGACTGCATATGACATGATTTCTATTACACTTCTCAGAACATACATACATAGTTCGGTATGACATAGAATTTTGTCTAATACTTGAATTAAGCTAATCCGTGAAAGGGGAAAAAATCTTTAGTATTTGATTTTTCATTTTCCCCTCTATTTCTGGTTTCTGGAAACCAACCTGCTTAATAAGCACAAGGAAGACCGCTCCCACTGGAAGCAGGAAGTTTGAGAAATTCCACCAGAATTTTAAGGTGATTTTTCAGTCATCTTGATACTTTCAAGGTGTCAGTAAGCTTTGAATATCCACCTTTAGTTTCTTTCCTCTTTCGTCTCTGAATACAAAGAGCCTTCAATTCATATAATCTGTCCAATAGGATAGCTCTGAGTGCAGCCCTCAGAAGTTAGGTAAACTAATAAGAATACAGCCTATGTTTCCCTCCCCCTCCCACAACTATTTAATTTATCATCAAATTGAATGGAGTAAGAGGAGTATATTTTCCAATCTCTTGCCTTTAATATTAAGAACTCTAGTGGAGAAGATGAGCAGGATATAGCTACAGCAGAATTGGGAGCTCCTGGAAAAACACTTAAGTACTTAAAAAAATAAAAACAAATGAACAGACAAACTGTGTGTTGGTAGTTTCTTGAAAGATTTCCAATGAAGTGCTGAAATCAGAAAGGTGCCTCCTTCCATGTTACATTTAGGATTGTTAATGCTCACTTTGCTTAAGCAGCCCCATCACAACCCTTCTCCTCAACTGTCCTTTTATTGCTGTCTTGTAATGCTACAGAAAAATGTATCAGAACTTGTTGCTCCAGTGCCATGATCTTGAAAAAAAAGTGAAAAGAAGGGTAAATCATGAAAGCAAAAGAACAGGATTGGCATTTGGACCTCTATGCCAGCTGCCTTCATACTGATCCCTAAACTTCATGCTCAGCATAGTGCTATCCTAGCCCATTATCACAGTTCCAGTCTCTGATCTTTAGAGATATGGAAAAGCCATTCTTATTTCTACAGGTTTTGAATTTAAAAACTAGATGCAATTTTAATGCATCAGTAGGATTTCTTTCCTTTTTCCCTAAATCAATGATTATTGGAAAGAGTGAAAGCGAAAGTAGATGTTATTTGTGTATTAACTCCCTGCAGCGTTTTTGCTTTACTATCCTGTTTATTGCCCACTTGCTTTAGTATTTTGTTGCCCCCAGGACAGTTAAATATAATTCTTCAAGAATGAGAGGGAAGCCACTGGAACTGATGAAGCTGTCACAACTGATGAAGATTAAATGGACTCACTGAAACTGAGGCTTACTAGATTTCTTGCTAATGTAAGAATATATAGGAACTCGAAATCTTCATGAAGGCATGGATTACTGTCACATATAAAGACTTCGGTACTTTCCATTAGAGGTAATCTATCAATAGCTACAACATACTGGTTTCTGTAATACCTCTTTTATTTCCCAGTGTACTTACGAGGCAAAAAGTACCAACTCAGATATCAATGTGGGGTTCCTATGGAAAAAGGCCCATAGAAAGGGCAAGTAGGGATTCAAAATGCCTCATCTGGACAGTAATAGCTTCCTACATGCACGTGCTTACTAAAGGAGTTAGCAGTAGTGTAACAAAAAAGAAAAAGGGAGGGGGGAGGGGGCAACTGGGCACTAACTCTGAAGTGCAGGCATGAAAAAATATGAAGCAGCTATATTAGCAGACCAGCCACTGCCACTGCCACTGGCCTCACAGCCAGTAACACTGCCCTGCCCATGTCACTACCGTCCAGGACACTCAGGTGTCACATCACCTTTTGGGACCCGTATGTTTTTAAGAACCTGGGCCTTGCTGCTCTGTTTTTATACATATTTATACCTATGACCTTGGGGAAGGAGAAAAAGATACAAGTTTGGATGACTGACTTCCTTCAGCACAGCAAAGCACCATTAAATTACTTTTTGTATGGTAAAACTGATTACCAAAAGTCAGAGCATACTTCATTATCACTATAGTCATTTGCTGAAGCAAGCTGTTCAACACAAACCATTGTTTTCACAGCAGAAATTTTGTATGCAGACTGCAGAAGTTACCTCCACGGAGAAGTCTAGACCTGAATCTCACTGGAAAGCCTTGTGAGACTCTGTTTACTTTTTTGACATTTAGATCATGTGGCTGAAACTCCAGTCTCACTTCTGGTTTCACAAAACCTCCAATACAGCCTTCAAAGATTTTAAAGCTATTGTTCCCTTTAGACCCTTTTAAAGAGAAAAAATAACTGTTTTTCCCCCCTGGTGAAAGAAAATCCAGTATTATGCAAAGGGTAGACTTTGAGGCAAGACAAACTTTAGCTCAGCTAATGACACTTCAAAAGAGGGCATGGGGGCAGTAATATAACTTCATCTAAAATGTGATATTACTATTCTTCAAAAGTACTGCCTGCAGTTCACTTTGTATCTGATGGAAGAAATCTTCACCTTTATTATAGCCAATGGGAATTTCACCATTGACCTCAATAAAACGAGCATGTTACCCTGTGAGGAGTCCCATTGAAGTTAATTGGGCTACTCATCATTCATAATGAAATACCATATGCATAGAAGTCCTTATGGAGCTGATCCCCTTACTTGTTATGCCCTTTTAAATTAGGGAGTATGATTTTCAAGCATCATTTATATTATCATCAGGCTTGTATTTTTGTATACAATGTTTTGCACTAATTGGGCAATCTCATTTATCCTATGAGAGAGGTTGAATTTCACTAATTTCTTTAAAGGGCTCAGTCAAACAAGGGGCTGAGTACCCCAAATTCCTATTTATTTAAAATGTAAGCTCAGGCACTTTATGTCTATACAACTTCACAGTTTTCAAGAGAAGTGGTGTAAGCAAGCTGATAAGATTGTGAAATTTTGGTCAGTTTTCTCACTGATGAATAGCAAATAGAGTTAGATTTTAAGAATCATCTGTGATTTTTTTTACCCTTTGTCTCAAAATGCTATAGAAAAATTCTCAGTCTTTAAAATGTAATTGCAGTTTTTCACTGATTTTTCCAAATAACTTTCATTCCTTGTACAAGTAGGTTTAGTCAGTACTTGAATAAGTTTTCCTTATTTTTTTCTGTTCATGTTTTAGGAAAAAAATGGATATTAGTTGTAAAACAGGAGTAGGCTAATGACTGTCCAGTCAAAACTTTATTGCTTTATTCTTTTCACTCTTTTTTTTTCAGGATCATGGAACACAAAAAACAAACTTGACATGGTGTTTATTAAACTGAACCCATTACAAATTGTGTGTCAAGATAGACTTTTGTTTGTGTTTCGGGGATTTTTCACCACTCATGAGTGAGGTCAGTGCCTGAACAAGTTTAAAACAGTGGATTCAGTCACTGATTTTTAAAAGGATAAAAAGAGGATTACTGATGTTAAGAAAAAAAATCTTCTCATACACTGCATGCAATAAATCTAGAACCTCAGCCTCTAATTTCAATTAGATACAATCATCTGAACTTTATATACAACTACAGTTTTCTTTCCTCCTTCAGTCTAAATATTTTATATAAATTCAGTTAAACACCTGTTTTGCCAGTGAACTCATGATGGTTCCCTTTGCAATTCAGGACACCCTCAGGGCAGTTCTACCTCTGAAATTATGTTTAAATAATTAATTTCATAAGCAGAGACAGCTGTCACCACATCATAAAACAGATATAGATTAAACCAAGCTAAAAGTCCCTAGGAAAGCACATTTTGCTTACCATGTCATCTCATCTACAGATACAAGATACAGATGCAGTATACAAGACAATGGATACTAAAGAGAAGAGGTTCAACAGGAACTGACTGTAGTGTAGCTAGTTTCATCCCAAGGAGACAGAGTAGCAGTAACATTGAAGTTTCTTTAATAACTTCTCCACAGATGATTCCTGATAGGTTACAGGAAATTTTTCAAATTATTCATAGGCCCTGTGAAGGTCACTTTATCCTGTCGTCTGAATTGTTTTGGGATTGTTTTCCAATTGCAGGAGAGGATTTTTATGCTTCTGAGTCAGCATTTCTTGCTTCATCCTGGGGGAAAATAGTTCAGATCTGGACGTCTTTATTGAGGATATCAACATAAAAGACACTTACAAAAAAGAAACTGCAACCTCCACTAGACAAGGAAGACAGGTCATAAAAGGAACTGTGCTAAATAAATAAATGAAATAATGCAGCTCTCCTTTGCCTTCCAACTAAAAGCAAATTGCTTGCAATGTTCTGCATCACATTTATCACACAGCTTTTAATCAGAGCCACTCACGTTCGGTTCAGGAAAGAACAACAAAAATCTGAGCCCTGTCAACACCTTCATGGCCCTCTTTGAAACTGTCTTCTGCTAGGAAGACAGAGAAAATGGAAGCTATGCACATGCACTTGTAAACAGCTGTGATCTTCTGCATATCCAGCAGAGTTGTCTGTCACAATAAACGCTTCATGGAAAGTCCTTAAAGAGCGCAGGTGTGTTAGTTATACACACAAAAAATCAGCAACCATACCACAAAGACATGCCAAGACCTGAAAATCTTTCAAGGTCCAACACAGGGAGGCACAGAAGCATGTACTTCACTGCAGTCCTGAATTAGAGGTCCAACTACCAGAACTATTTCAGCTTATTCTACAGAAGGGAAAAAAAGTCCTGCTATTAAAAGAGAGTTCAGTTGAATCCAAACTTGTTATTAATATAATGCTGATTCAAACCTTGGCAGTGTCAGAGTGATGCTGTAGCTGCAATGGTCCAGGAATTCTTTGAGGCAAGTATTCCTTAGGGCAAGCTCTTTTATTAGACTAACTGCATAGTTGGGATAGAGTTAGATCAGCTTCTGAATGCAAGACAAGATGTTCTTCTTCAGAATCAAGTCTTGACATTCCCAGCAAAAGGCTAAAGATCCTATTATTTTTGTAACACTAAACAATTGGTGACAGATTATCATTGCTGATTCCTTACTACTGAGAAAAAAGAGTGTTTCCAGAAGAGTTAAACACTAGAAAATAAGATTTAACAGAAGTAGGGTTACCCATTATGTCTATGCTCACATGCAAAAATCATAAGGGACTATAAGTGTTAGCAGTGGTCTCCTGATTCTTAACTGAAGGAGACCAAAATAAAGCTGAATGTGGTACTTGTTATTTCTATTTTATATGCCATCTACTATTTGACACATATGATTAGGTCCTGATAGCACTAGACAGTTTCCCATGTGTAACTGTGATCCAACACCACCATTATATTCAAGCCCTTACACTAAAACCCCTATACTGGTTGTACCACACACCTGCCATTGATCCTTCTGATGAGCTGTTCCACAGCTGCATTCACTTTTGCATATGGGCTCCATAAAATAGTCTGCTTGGTGATCAGGCCTAGAAGCATAATTACAGCTTTTTCAGGACTATGAGGAGTTTGGATTCCCTATTGTTTCCAGCTTCTTTCATCTGAGAAGTAAAGAAACAGGTAAAAGCTATTAAAAACCAGTTCTTCAGTGGTACTAACTGGGCCCTTATCACTTCCTCTGTCAGCTCAGTCATTGTCCTTACTAATACCTAAGGCAGTGGTCTGGCCTCTGCACTTTTTTATGGTATTAGAGGTCTCCAAAATAGAGCTGCTATTCAAAATACAGGGACTAGGAGTGAGATCAGTACCCTTGTGCTTCAGGTCTGTCTCCTAACAGTCACACCCTGAATCTAGGTCTCCTTTCCTCCTTGAAGCTCACACAAGCTTCACCCAACCCAAGAGCTCCAAGTCGTCTACCTATAAGCAGCCTTCCTAGATATGCAGGGTAGAAAAATAAGGTGCAAGCTCTGCTTTCCTTCACAGCCCCCAAGAGAACTAGGTTTGTTCTTTGTATCTCCCCTTTCTATATCTGACACTTTCTGCAGGTGTAGCAAGGTGGGTCCAATTGCGTCTACCAGACTATAAACCCTTTCTTCAACAGTATGCCCCCTCATACTACTTGCCATTCTTTAAAAATCAAATAGCAAAGACAAATTATGAAGGGTGGCCTATTAATGGATTTTATTTCACCCCAAACTCATAGGTTGGACTAATAACAAACTCATGACAGACTGAAGGAGAAATATGTTATTTGTGGCTCTAGTTTTGTTTCCCCTGGCATTGCATTAGATCCTTGCAGGCCAGCGTCCCTATTTAATACTGGCTAAAAAAATCTACTGGCTAGTTGGTGGGAAGAGCAGATAGTCTTATAAAACGATTGTCCCCTACATTCTGTGGTGCACTTGGGAAGTGAGAGCAATTGCAACAGTGAACTGTCCTGGCCAGGATGTTCCTGAGCAATGCCTGCCCATCTGCTTCTGCATGCATGCTCCACACCTGGAAACAGGGACACTCCACACCTGAAGCCACTCCACTTTCATTCCCATTGGCTATTCTCAACTACAGCAGGGACTAGAAATGGAGCAGGGAATGGGCAGGTTGTGGTGCTCAAGACTTCTCCCGAATAAGAAATAGTTATACTACGGTGGAAGCATATCCTATATCATAAAAATGTTTGTAGCAATGGCAAAGGAATTGCTGCCACATAGAAAAATGGCTCTGTTATAGAGGAAAGTAAAGCTCTCTTCATATAGGAATGTGATAGGGAAAGAACAAGCAGCAGGTACAGGCTAACCTTAACAAGTGAGCAAGAAAAAAAAAAAAGTCTATTCCACTAAGCAATGCAGAAGTAAACCAACAGCATATATTCACCTGGTGAACGCACCTAGGAAGTCAGACAACAAAACAGTATAACAGGGTTCATCTCCATGGGTGGCCATGACGCAGCCCCCTCAGCCCTTGTCAACTTGGCTCTCTTTGAGACATCTCCCCTTCTCCTCACTGGGCTGTGGCCCTGCTCTTTAGCCTTAGCCCCTATATTTTGGGCTATAACCCCACTCTAAGCTAAGATCACCTTACCTCCCCCTGTCTCAGTCCCTAAAGGTAGGCTCCCAGCCTCAGTTTTCACCCCTCCTAGGCTATGGGCTCCTTGGCCCCCTTGGTCTCCAGCTGTAACCGCAGGCCTTTGATGACTCTCTCTGGGCTCTGGCCCCACTCCTAGACCAGTCAAGAGCCCTGGGCTCCCCTGACCCCACTAATCTCTGACTGTGATCCTCCTTGGCCTTTGGCCCATCTCTGGGGCCTGGCCCTGCTCCTGGGCCAGCTGAGACCTTTGGGCTCCCTGGCCCAGGTTACACTTGTCCCTCCTGGGCTACAGATCTCTGGGCTCCTGGGTCCTGCTGATGCTTGCACCCTCTTGGGCTACAAACTCCCAGGCTCTCTGGCCCCTCTCTCCCTCCAGGGCTATCTGGGACCTCCTTGTCTCCCCTTAATCCCTTCCACAAATCACCAGGATTGCTTACCCCAACTCAGATATTACCCAGGAGCTCCTCTCTCCATAGCTCTTAGGGCTACACTGCCTGACCAAGTCAGGCCCTGGGCTTATGCGTTACAAGCCCAGCCCTGCTCTGGTCAGGTGACTTTGTAATTGGGCCTGGCAGGCTGCTTCTCACACACCGTCTTCCCCATGTAAAGTGACAAGTGCGCTAAGTGCCCTATCACAAACAGTAAATTACATTTCTCCCCAGGGCACGTAACTGTCGGTCATCTTTTTGTGATTGCCTCAATGAGGATGACCACCCAGTCCACTGAAATGCTGAAGGATGCTACCTACCTCTCTGCTCACAAATCTTTCTGGTCCCCTCTTTGTGACTTTGGTCTGTCCAAGCCATCTATCTGTCCTATTTTTACAATGAGTCTTACGATGGATGTTGTTTGTAAAGATCTGACCCCAGGAGACACATTATTGTATGGGGAATCTCAGCTGCTTTTTTTAAAGAAAAAAGTGTTTATAATGCTAATGACTGCAGAGAAAGATTTAAAATGTAAACCTTAAACACTTACTCTATCCTTCAACCCTGGCCAAGCCTGAAAGCAAAAAAAGATCATTTAAAATTGTTTATTGAAACATAATGACTTTAATCTCATAATTTTTGAGGCCTGGCTCACAGACACTTGAGTTTGACAGTTTTGTGCTTGGATAACACACCTTTCTATGCCCTCTGCGTATTTCCATTTTTGGACCTTCTCCCAAATGTGTCCTTATACCCCAGTCCCATATCCTGCCCCAGGCTGATGTAATTCCATAAAACAGACATCTACACAGATGTTGGCAAACACAACAACTTGCCCCTCAGAGAAGTGTTAGCTAGCTGTTTGGAGAGCTCTCTCTTAAAGTAATAAAGCCCAACAACATTTGTGAAGTTGCCCAGGCACAAGCTGCTACTCTTCACTAGTTGTTTATATGGTTTTATTACTTCCAGTTGCCTCTCCTGCATTTGTATAACATCTATCTAAATTGAAAGTTCTTTGGAGCAAGGACAATGGGCCAGAAATATGCACCGTGTGCCACTGCTGACCGTGTGCCACTGCTCAGGACACTTCAATTTACTTAATCTGGACTTGATTTGAGGCAGATCAGCAGGTCCATGACTTTTAAAAAATCTGGTGCACACTTTGGCAGGCTTTCTTGACTAGAAGCCCAGGACTAGAATAGCATGTGTGTTGTGGGTCAGGGGTGAGCATCCTTGGCAGAGCTGTATGAGGAACCTTTCACAACGCCTCTCTCCTCTGTGGCTGGCTCAGCTCACTGCTATTATTCATTTGCTTTCATGAGCATTAATTTCACCCACAAAAATGTTAAAAGGAAACAAACAATGCATTTTTTTCCATAATGCTCTCCTTTATTTCTTTTTTTTTTGTAAACCTCCTCCCTTTGAGTCAAATTCATTGCTGTAGCCAAGGAAATTTCACTAGGGACAAATATTTTTGTGGGAGTTTGTTCCTCTCAAGTATGGTATGGTAATGGATCTGAATGGTGGTGAGTCTTGATGCAATCTGTAGGCAATTACAATGTTTTCAGGATACATTCTTTGGTTATCAAATAACAATTTTGAAAGTCTAAGAACAGCTGGGTCTACCTGACCAAAGCCTCCTTGATGATGCCTATAAAATTTAGAGGAACAACAGGGGAAAGAAGTATTTCCATATCAAATCTCTGTCTCAGTAGTGGGTGCAGTTTCAAATCCCTAGAAGGGTGAATAGTAATTCCAAACCAAATAGCTAACATGGTTTCAAGTGATGCAGATGAAACAGAGATATGTGTGTTTGCCCTTTATACTACATGGTTATATTCATACTCTACTCACTAAGGAAGTTAGTTCTGTGTTAGATATGTTAGCAGATTTATGGCTTTCCATACCATAGATACTGTGGGTTATTCAGGGAAAAGTACAGTAGCTTCCTGCACTGTTATTTGAGAACAGGTTTTCCATTACCAGTGTCCATAGTATATATACTTTGATCATTTAAAACAAAACAAAAACAAAAAACCCACATTTGATTAATCTTTGCAATGTGGCTTAACCTGATAATTAAAATTAAAATTTTGCAAATTTTAAGAACAAATTTGTAATGCATTTGTAAACCAAAATCCCTGCAAGGTTTAGGACTCAGAATGGGAGCTATAGATGAGCTGTATATTTTAGGGAATGTGTATTTTGTGCTCTGTGTAAAAATAAAATAAAATAAAATAGAATAAAATAAAAAGGAGAAACTTGAATTATAGGTCTTCGAATGGCACAGCCCACCCATAACAAAAAATGGCTATTATCCTAGTTTCACTATGGTAATGGTCCCCAGATTCTCAGATTATCCAGGAAGGGTTTTGCACTGGCTGTATACAGAATTTCCTATTGGGTGCAATATAATAGCATAGGAGGGTATACTTTGACACAAAGGATTTTGAAATCAGCAAAGGGGTGCTGGTCAATGCAAAATTTCCAGCACAAATATTATCCCATGACATTATGGAATATGGCACATTTTATTCATATTCATGAAGAATCTAGAATTATGCATCTTAAGCTCCTGACAAACATTCTATTTAAGACATGATTGCCCTGTTAATCACGCCACACATTCAATGAATTAATGGCACACCAAAGCAGGAAACCAGCCCGAAAAATACTTCACAAAAGATCTGCAATATTTTTATGGCTGTCTTCCATAATGCCTGAAATTGATTCTGTGGCAGAGTAGCTGGTTCTAGACTCCTGTGTGGTCCCAGGTAGGGTGGCCACCTTTTCAAAATGGAAAGGCAGGAAACATCCTCGCTTTCCCCACAACCTCAACCACTCTCCAGTGGTGGAACAGCCAGAGTGGAGCACAGTGAGGGTGGATGAAGGCTGCCTGCTATGGACTCCCAACCCTGCTGCCTCTCCCCCAGGAGCCCCATGCTGGCCACATGCCCCCTGCCCATTTGGCAGCAGCAGCAGGGGGTGCTACTCCATGCTGCCACCATCACCCGCACAACTGCCAGCAAACAGGGTGTGCATCACCCCCACCATTGCCAGCAGGCAGGGTGTGCATGGTTGGTGGAGGGTTCCTGGGGAAAGACAGCAGGCCAGAGAGCTCTGAGCCTGCAGCAGGCAGCCTACATCCACCCCATGCACAAATCTGGGGAGCATGCATGCCCCCATGTCCCTCCAGAAGTGTGTGCAACAGTGGGGAGTTCCCCCACACACCTCCTCAATGAGCCACTCATGGCCCCATCGTGCTCCCTGCCCTGGCCCTGGCACCATGCATTGCCCTGGTTGGGCAAGACCCCCACTCCAACCCCTGCCCCATACCATCTTTCATTGTGGGGGATTCAATCTGCCCCCCTGGGCCCTTCCCTTCCACAAACTTACCTGTAGGAAGCTGCTCTCCAGGCTGCCTGGCTGTATTCCCAGCCATGGACATGTGTGCACTACCCTTGCATCCCATTCCCAGCAGCCCCAAGCACCCCTTTGCAGGCTGGAATGCTGCTGGCTTGCAAGGGAAAACCTGATGTTTCCCAGTCCCTGCAGGATACTGTGAATCCGGGACAAATACTATCCCAGAGTCATGCAGCATGAGACCAGGACTTGAAGTTCCCATTCTGGGATTGTCCTGCCCAATTAGGGATGGGTGGTCACCCTGGTCCCAGGGCTGGGAATGACAATCAGTTGATTGTTAGTCCCAGTCCCAGGACTACACCAGTACTGGTTTAAGACCCCACTGTGGTCCCAAGGTTAGGACCAACAATCAGTTAATTTTTTTGTGTGACAGGGGGCCTTCTCAGGTCCAAGTCTCATCATTGGCCCACCCACCTATCTTGGGCTGTCTGCCCTGCCTCACCTTGACATATCCAGAGTAGATGGAAAATTGCAAGAGGCTGCCCATTTAATGCCCTGGTGCCAAGGGTATAATACACAGCTCTGACCTTTCCTTTACCATGTCCCATGTCTCACAGATGACATCTAAAATCACTACCCACTATTACTTCCCCAGCTCCTTAACTGAGCTGCATTCGGCCTCTGGCCCAAACTTGACCAGAGGTGTCCTTAGACATGCCTGGGCCTCAACTGCCATTATTACTCCTCCAGCCCCTCACCGGGGCCTCAACTCCAACTACGCCAGCCAGCCCATGTGCAGTTACTGAACATTTTCGGTTTCCAGCTAGCAGACTGCAGAGTGGACGCCTACATGGTCAGATGGGTGGCCAACTGGCTTAGTGACCGCAGGGTTTGGTCCTTGGACCAATATTATTCAATATCTTAATCAGCAATTTGGATGAGGGCGTGGAGAGCACCCTCTCCAAGTTCGTTGATGATACCAAGTTATGGGGCAAAGTTAGTACACTGGAGGGCAGGGAGCAGATTCAGGCTGACCTGGACAGGTTGGATCAATGGACAGAGAGAAATAGGATGCAATTTAATAAAGATAAGTGTAAGGTACTCCACCTGGGAAGGAGGAACCCCCAGCACACCTATAGGTTAGGGAGTGTCCTTCTCAGAAGCTCAGAGGCAGAGAGGGATCTTGGAGTCATAATTGACTCCAAGATGAACATGAGCCTGCAGTGTAACGAGGCCATCAACAAGGCCAATCACACCTTGTCGTGCATTAGCAGGTGCATGACTAAATAGAACAAAGGGGGTGATGCTCCCGCTCTATGCGGCACTGGTCAGGCCGCAGTTGGAGTACTGTGTCCAGTTTTGGGTGCCACACTTCAAGAGGGATATGGGGAATCTCGAGAGGGTCCAGAGGAGGGCCAATCACATGATTCGTGGCCTTCATGATAGACCCTATGGGGGGAGGTTGAGAGAGCTGAATCTCTTCAGCCTTCACAAGAGACGGCTGAGGGGAGGTCTTGTGGCCACCTATAAATTTATTAGGAGAGGTCAATGGGGAATAGGGGAAGCGCTGTTTACTAAGGCGCCCCAGGGAGTGACTAGGAATAATGGGTGTAAACTAGTTGAGAGTGGATTTAGGTTAGATATTAGGAAGAAATTTTTCACAGTAAGGGTGGCCAGGATCTGGAATGGGCTTCCAAGAGAGGTGGTGCTATCACCTAGCTTGGAGGTCTTCAAGAGGAGGCTAGATAGTCACTTGGCTGGGGTCATCTGACCTCGGTCCTCTTTCCTGCCAGGGGCAGGGGGTCGGACACGATGATCCACTGTGGTCCCTTCCGACTCTACAATCTATGAATCCATTGGAACAAGGCAGCTGGGGATCTAGAGGACTGTCAGGGGCATAGGGAAACAGTTGTGCACGTATGCCTCTGTTTCTGCAAATCTCAGGAACTATTAAGTTGGGGGTCAGACTCTTTGAACTAGATATCCCTGATAATCACAGTGGATGTAGTATGAAGAATTTCCCCATAGTGGACTTTCAAATGTCTTGTGTTTCAAAACTCCTGAATATTAAAGGGCCCAAAGCCTGCAGACATCTCACACTTACTTAACATTGTTGCTTGTGACTTAATACAGACTGAAAAGGTCTTACACATTTGTATATTTCACTTTATTACCAAGAGAATAATTAATCTTGTTGTGCTGTACTGAGCCACTTTCGAAGGATTTCTCCACAACAGCTTCCCTGGTTTTTCTTATTCACTTTATGCGTTCTTTATTTTCTCAGCAGTTTTCAACCTTAGTCATGGTACACTGCATTTTCTATAGAACTGGCGGTGCTTTCAGTGACAAGCATTTGATAAGCTATATGTAACAAATATAGGGGACAAACAGCTACTATAGCACTAGGAAATGAATGGCGTTTCTTCACACTTTTATTTCAGATGAGTGGGAAATTGTGTCTAAAGTTATATGAATATAACTGCTCAAGTTTTAATGAGCAATCTGCTGTCCCTTTTTCTTTCCATTCTGCTCCCTATATATTTCACTTGGCTTCTCTCATGAACCTGTAATCTTGCTGTCCCATCTATCTTGTTTACTGTGTGTTCCTTTTACCTCATTTTTCTCTTCTACAAGCACTGAGTTCCAGGCCTGCTCCAAAACTATTTACCCTCTGCATACAGGATTTAAAACTAAATTATATTACATTCAATAATTCATTACCTTTGCAATTCATCAGCTTTCCAGAGTTCACAGTGATTTTCTTTTCTACCTGAAATGGTTGAGCATGACATTAAAAAAAATATAATTTATAGATTTTTAAACATAGATGACTGACTAGCATCAAGGTAGGTGAAACAGCAGGGACATGGCTCAAAAGTATTTAAAACATTTCACTTCAGGAAGACCAGCAAAACTAAACAAAGTGGAAGTTTGCAGCTCACGCCATATTGGAGATATTATGAGCTAAAAAATATGTTAGCATTTTCTCAGTGAGTCAATGACAGGCACATATTTAAAGTAATTTGGGTACAATATACCCATTAAAGACAGCAGAGTTTTCCCATTGTTGGAGGTAGGATTTCATATGATGCCTTTAAATTCCTTTTTAGATTTCTCTCCACACTTCTGTGACTAATTTTATGTCGAGAGGTGATGCAGCATACAACAATTTACAGAGGATGGGTTAAATGATTTTGAGAAGCTATTGTAGTGAGTTTGAAAGCTGAATGTATAACTGGACAGTAACTGTAATGTTAACTATAGAATGGCTATTGTTGCCCTCTACTGAAGAACACCCTTTAAAATAAAAATGTTAGATAGCATACATTAAAATAGCAGCTCGTGGTTTTACATTAAAAAGCAGAACTAGATAGTGATTATGGTCATTTTCATTTCCCTTCGGGCATATTTTGTTATATTTTCTACAGCATTATGGCAGATGTGCTACAATAGAAACATACTGCATAATTTTATCAAATCAAACTACGAACCTTCATTTCTGTCACTCAAACTACAAATTTTTGTCAAGAAAATACAGAAACAGACCTAATAGGTGGTTAGCAATTGTGGATGATGCCATTATCCATTAAATGTTTGGTCTCTATAATAGCTGTAGGCATAATTTGTGATTAATTTGATTTGCAATAATAATTTGATTTGATCTTAATCAAGAATTATATAGTAAATCCCCCAAAATAAGAAATAACCTCATATTTCAGTCAAGTTGGGTAATTTATATTAATCTCCTAGCCAAATTATTGACAGAATTCAGAGGGGTGGGCGGGGAGGGAGGAGGGAAATAGGCTGTTCAACCATTCCCTGATTTTTATTTCATTCTATTCATCTAAAAGTGATCCCTCCCTCCACATTAGTTCTGATACTCGGCCAAGATATAGTAGGGTGGTGAATAAGCTGGAATCAAGGCACTACTTGTCTTCTTACTTACCATCTCTGTAGCTGTCTTCAGTTTTACCTCAAATTACTTTAGTTCTGTTACCGTGGAACTAGAATTATTTTGAGCAACTTGCTTATTGAAGGATGCTAATGATAAAACATTGTGCTTGCCTAATTCATGGGGAACAACAAATTTGTTTTCAAGTATTTTTTTCATACTTCACTCACAGAGAAAAAGTGTTTGTATATTGTGGGTGTATATAAATATATTTGGAATATCAGGTTCTTTTCAGCACCTCTACGGAGACACTTTTTTTCTGCAGACCAAATTTGCCTTCTAAGAACAACAAGCAAAGCTGCACCTCTTTTCTTTCACAATATGGTCCAAAGTCTTATGGAGGGGTCATGTGTGTGTGTGTGTGTGTGTGTGTGTGTGTGTGTGTGTGTGTGTGAGAGAGAGAGAGAGAGAGAGAGAGAGAGAGAAATATCCAAAGTCCTTTGATTTGCTGATTTTTTTTGGTCAAGTTTCAGCTCAGAGTGAATTTTAGTAAAAAAATCACCAGCCTCCAAATAAAGAAATAATGACAAGTGCTGACTCAAATTGAATCCATTCTCACAGGATGTATAGGACTCATTTTAAAAAAAGCGGGGAAAAGGGAGAAAGAGAGAGAATTCACATGACTGAAAAAGTTTTCTGACTTGAGCTATTTAATTATTCTTCCTTGCAAGGATTATATGGAACCTCTGATTGGCCTGAGCTCTGCTTTGAAGACAGAAGAGGAACACAGTATTCCCATAGTCGGCAGGCCCAGATGAGCTCCATCCAAGGGTGCTGAAGGCACTGGCCGACATCATTGCAGAGCCACTGGTGGGAATATTTGAACGCTCGTGGCACATGGGCCCAGTCCTGGAGGACTGGAAAAGGGCCAATGTCGTCCCCATTTTCAAGAAGGGGAGGAAGGAGGACCCGGGCAACTATAGGCCAGTCAGTCTCACCTCCATCCTTGGCAAAATCTTTGAAAAAATTATCAAGGCTCACATTTGCAAGAGCCCAGCAGGACAAATTATGCTGAGGGGAAACCAGCACGGGTTCGGAGCAGGCAGATCGTGCCTGACTAATCTAGTCCCTTTTTATGACCAGGTTACAAAATGCCTGGACACAGGAGGAGGGGTGGATATCGTATACTTAGACTTCAGGAAGACCTTCGATACGGTATCCCACCCCATACTGGTGAACAAGTTAAGAGGCTGTGACTTGGATGACTACACAGTCCGGTGGGTGGCGAATTGGCTAGAGGGTCGCACCCAGAGAGTCGTGGTGGATGGATCGGTTTCAACCTGGAAGGGTGTGGGCAGTGGGGTCCCACAGAGCTCGGTCCTTGGACCGATACTCTTTAATGTCTTCATCAGCGACTTGGACGAGGGAGTGAAATGTACTCTGTCCAAGTCTGCAGATGACACAAAGCTATGGGGAGAAGTGGACACGCTGGAGGGCAGGGAACAGCTGCAGGCAGACCTGGACAGGTTGGACAAGTGGGCAGAAAACAACAGAATGCAGTTCAACAAGGAGAAACGCAAAGTGCTGCACCTAGGGAGGAAAAATGTTCAGCACACCTACAGCCTAGGGAGTGACCTGCTGGGTGGCACGGAAGTGGAAAGGGATCTTGGAGTCCTAGTGGACTCCAAGATGAACATGAGTCGGCAGTGTGACGAAGCCATCAGAAAAGCCAATGGCGCTTTATCGTGCATCAGCAGATGCATGACGAATAGATCCAAGGAGGTGATACTTCCCCTCTATCGGGCGCTGGTCAGACCGCAGTTGGAGTACTGCATGCAATTCTGGGCTCCGCACTTCGAGAGGGATGCGGATAACCTGGAGAGAGTCCAGAGAAGGGCCACTTGTATGGTTAAGGGCTTGCAGACCAAGCCCTAAGAGCAAAGACTAGAGAACCTGGACCTTTTCAGCCTCCGCAAGAGAAGGTTGAGAGGCGACCTTGTGGCTGCCTATAAGTTCATCACGGGGGCACAGAAGGGAATTGGTGAGGTTTTATTCACCAAGGCGCCCCCGGGGGTTACAAGAAATAATGGCCACAAGCTAGCAGAGAGCAGATTTAGATTGGACATTAGGAAGAACTTCTTCACAGTGGCCAAGGTCTGGAACAGGCTTCCAAGGGAGGTGGTGCTCTCCCCTACCCTGGGGGTCTTCAAGAGGAGGTTAGATAAGCATCTAGCTGGGGTCATCTAGACCCAGCACTCTTTCCTGCCTATGCAGGGGGTCAGACTCGATGATCTATTGAGGTCCTTTCCGACCCTAACATCTATGAATCTATAGTCCTTGACAAACCTGAGTTTGATTTTATTTGATTCAAGGAGTGTCCAAATCTGCTATTGTTTGCTAACTACTTCACGTCCACAAACTTCTCATAAATAGTTACTCAGTGATAGGGCTGTGCTAAATTTCGATGAGCGTTTCATTTTGAAGATGTTTTGATGCATTTCGAGCTTGAAATGGCGCAGTCAAAATGAAACAAAAGGCTTTGGAACAGCTCCGAAATGAAATGAGGGCACTTGAAACATTTCAAATGTTTCCAAACATTTTGAGTTTTGAAGCAGCCTGGTGGCAGGAGGCAGGGGAGATCCAGTAGTGGAGCCGCTTCTAGTGCAGCCCTGGCCAGTGGCTCTCACCCAACTCTTGCCACCAGGCTCAGCTCCGTGGGGCTGTGGAGCCTCCCGCTGTTCGGGCTGTGCTCACCAGGGCTGCACTCTGAGCAGCTCTGCCACTGTCTCTCCCGCCACCTCCTGCTGTCCAGCTGTGCTCCATGGGGCTGGCAGAGCCACTCGGAGTCCACCCCAGCAGCAGAAGGTGAGGAGAGCTAGGGCCACACTGCAAGTGGCTCTGCCAGACCCATCAGCCCCACCCCTTCTGCCAGCTCCAAACTGCCCTCCCAGTGCTGCCGGACTCCTCCTGGGGGCACAGGCCCCCAGATCTGCACATGGGATGACAGGAGGCTGCCACTGCTGCCTGGGGCCAGCGGCAGCACCAGCCTTCCAGGTGCTGGGCGTGGGCTGTCCTCAGCACCAGTTCCAGGTGGCAGCAGCAGCCTCTTGTCATCCCGCATGCAGATCCAGGAGCCCACACCCCGAGGAGGAATCTGGCACAGCCCCATAGCCCTCCCAGGGGTACAGGCCCCCAGCTCTGTGTGTGGGATGACAGGAGGCTGCTGCTACCAGCAAGTAACATGAGTTTTCCTTCTAGCAGTTTGAGGTGCAGTTTCCCAGAAGCCCCTACACCTACCTTCTTGTAACTTGGCAGGCTTCATGCCCTCAGATGGGGCTACCACGCCTACAATTTTAATCTGAATCAGGCAAGAAATGATAAGTTATAGGCATTTTCGTGATTCCCCATTGTAGCCTATGGGCAGAATGTTGAAACACGTCAAAACAGCGAAACAGTTTCGACTAAACGAAATGGAACGGCGCTTCAAAACAAAATGAAATGACGAAATGAAACACTGTCCCTTCAAAATGGTGAAACAGAGGTCGAAACAAAACAGTGTTGTTTTGCACAGCCCTACTGAGTGAACCTTTTGGTATTGTTACAACCACAATAATACTCTTTAAAAAAGTATCCTTGACTAGGACCTGAAAATATACTCATTTCACAAATATCTGTAGTATATAGGTTCTGACAGGTATTTGTATAATGGCAGACCTATGGACACATTTTAACGCAATTAATAATTTCATTCAAGAGATCCTCACAATATCATTAAAATTGATGGATAATTGTGGAATGAAAATAATCAAGGTCATTTTTAATTTCTCCTATTAAAATGAAGGCTAAAACAGGACTAAAGCATGGATTTCCCTGGTAACACAAGAGATAGATATTAAACAGTCTAAACCTTTAAGTGTCAAGCCAGACAAGTGCAAGACTCTTTTTAATCTTAGTGGCTTTTAGAATAATTCATTTGCTAATTCACTTTGACCATGACAGTCTTAAGTATAATGAATCTCGCTCCAGATTTTCATGTCCTTGAATAAGAATTTTATGATTTGTACTCTTGTAAGTCCATCAGAAGGACCTGGATTTGATTTTACTTACTTTGATCCAAGTGCTTATCCCTTGTTTAAGTTTTCGAACTAGAATTTATTCACCAAAACGATGCAGCCTCTAGTTCAAAATATGATGCTTTAAAGTGATTTGGTCTGATTGACCAGTCTGGATGCAATGACTAAACTGTTTGTGCACTCTACATTCCTTCCTCCTACCCAGCAGTGAAATAAGTCACTGCAGTCCTGGACAGGGAATGGGCAGTCCATTCTTACAGATTTTTCTACAGACTGCCAACCATAGAAAATATGCTCCTTTTAAGGTCTTTCAAGACTGCTATGGAGTGCCAGGGTTTGACAGAGAAGCGTGATTTAAAAAAAATGATAGTGAAAGAATTGCCAATGGTAGTATAAATATAGGTGCATGATCAAACAGGATAAGAAAAAATTAGAATATTTTTTGGACACAAATGGAGAGCACTAATGATTTATAAAGACAAAGTGTCTTTTTGACTTTGCTTCATTTTCACTTTCAGATGAAGAAACTAAAGTGAACAGAATGAAACTGATTTCCAAGAAAGATATGCAATCTGAGATCTTGTGTAAATAAATCAAAATGACATAGATCTGAATCGATTTCTTAGCATAAGTAAAAATAGGTCCTGTTCTTGGGTCTTTATGGCTCTGCATTTTTCATCTTGGCATTCTTTATCAGCCAGAAAACTAGAAATGACACGACTGTTGACATTATTTCATTATTTTTATGCTTTCTCATATAGAGAATACACTTAAAAACAGCTGTATGAAAGACTGTATGTGTATCAGAGTTCAGCTACAGAACAAGAACAATACAATCATGATTAGCAGCTAGAACTTATATGGTCATAGCCACTCTAATCATCAGAGTATTTACTACAAGAGTTCATCAAAGTCCTAATCCTTCTCCCACACAAGTCAGGGCAAACTGACTTTGTGATTTAACATAGGAACGATTATAGGCCCCTATTAGCATTGGCCAGAAGTTGTAGGCAGGCTGCCAAAGCACCACAATGCATTGTCGAAGCCTTATTTATTCATTCATTTATTTATTTTTATTTTAATACATTGAGAAGTCATGCCTAAAAAGTTTATAGGTTCTTGTCTTCTGGGGTGAGGTTTCATGCTGGCAATTCTTTTGCAATGTATTTTGATCTTTCTGCTCATAAAACTAATATTTCTGCTTCAGTGAATGCAGACACAAGCTGACCTGTTAAAAAGTATCTGGTTATTTAAAAGAATCACATGGACAGTCCCTATCAAAAACAAGGCCTTAAAAAGAAGGAACATCAGCTAAAGGAATATAACGCATAAGGATTATATGGACAAACACCCCAATTCTGCAAGTTCTTGAATATAGATGACCCTACTGGTGAGGCCCACCTGGTATTCAGTTGAATTCAGTGGGACTTTATGCAGGAAAAGTAGCCTTACCTTGTGTGAGAGCATGCAGGATCAGGGATTATATGTTGAAACCATCTGGTGGCTATTCAGTGGTTTCTACAAAAGGAGTTTCCCACTGAACGTTGCATCTGCATCACTGTCTTTTAGCCTCAGCACAGAGTTAAATATTTTGCTAACTCCTCCGTAATTATTTCTTCCAAAACGGTTTCAAAGCACTTGGGGCACATGCCAGCATGGAAAAATATTCTTATTTACCAGCACTGATGCAGTCACTCACATTTTAGAAACCATTTAGATATTGTAGAAAGAGATTTGGGCATTTTTGCCACAGCCTCATGAAAGTAGATGGCATAAATTGCCTTCCTCTGTTTACACAGACAATGTTGCCAAGTTCAGCAGACGAGCAGGTGAACTGTGACTGAAGAACAAATTCAATTTTTTTTGTTTTTGTTTCTGGTGTTAACAGGACCTTGTGAAGAAACTTGAGCTATCACTGTCCATGTTGTGCCCATTCAGGGAAGCAGAAGAAGATGTCAGCCTTCAGAACAATCAGGCAAGCATTTATCCAACTAGTACATTCATTTTTAAAATACTGTAGAGTTTGTGAACTTTGTTTTCCTAATTTTATCAAAAGCTTACATGTGCAACATGTCGTGGCCAGTCCCATATTCTTCCTGGGCAATGTGTATTATCTTGGGAAAACTCCCCAGCATTTTAACAACTGCTCTGGAATTCTGTGAAGTGATTTCTTTCTTTCTTTTTTTTTAATTGCTTGTTGAGATTACAAATTCAAATTGCACACATATATTATGGCTTTCTTTGGCAACAGAGCATAACCGCCGAGCACAATGGCATAATTCATCCTAGAGAACGTATTGAACATATGTACAGTACACTTACTGTGAGAAAAATGAATTCCCTTTGTGTGGCACTAGTCACAAGGTGCATTAGTATGCAAAAGAAAAATGTTTTAAAATGCTGAGCCAAATGAAGAAAAATGATGGACGCATCTTCATGTATGCATAGAGAGGAGAGAAAAAAAAGTCTGCATATACTATAAAGAGCAGTAATGACAGTATAGCAAGCTACAGCAAATCACCTTAGCAAGATAAATTGACTGCAGAGCTCCTAGTTGGTGTGACCTGCTCAAGAAAGCAATAAATCATTTAATGTAGTCACTAAAGAAAGAGTCTGATTACAAGGTTTGCTCTGTAGAAATTAGATAAAACAGATTAAAACGAATGATTAAGGGCCAAATTATATGCTGATTTACACCCTGCAAAATCCTACTGCCTTCTTTGTGTTTAGCAGGCTTTTGCATAAGGCAGTTGGAATCACTGAAGGTGTTGTGTGAAGACTCGTGTTATGCTTAGGTTATTGGTTTGAATTCAAACACTGAGTGAGGCAGATTTCTGTCATACCTTTGGCACAGATTACCTTAAAAATATCATAAAGGCATTTAAAATGAGAGCAGTCATTAGTTCAGATGTGTTATACCACCGCTACACATTTGGTACCCTTTACATGTTTCAAAGTTATGCCACTACATCTGAGGTTTATCTTTGATTTGATTTGCCCAGGACGTTACAGGGTATTGTATGGATGGTCTGGGGAAATAAAATGTCTTACTTTCATCCCTCCAGCATCCCAGGATGCACAGGTCCCAACCGCTCTACTCCTTCCCACCCACCAAATCTCTAGTGGTCTCCCCATATCCCTCCCCCTCTAGGCAGAGAACAGTGTTTAATTGCAGAGACCATGTAGCCTAATTGCATGGTCTCACATGGTGCCACTGCAGCTCTATTCAAGAGAGACACTTCAGCAGGGGGAAGTCTCAGCCACATGGTTTCCCTGCCTGGGGCTCTGTGCTTTGCAGGGAGTTGCAACCAGTGGGTTCTAGGAAGAAGAAAGGCAGTCAAACCCTAGTAATCTGTGATTATAGATAACAGATAGATTATAGAATATAGATAATTCAGGCAGAGAAAGCTAAAGTAAAACTGCATTACAGAAATGTGAGGACTACTACAGTCCCTAGAAAATGCAATATGAGGCCAATGCTTTTAAATTAGGAGGCCACAGGATGGTGAAAAGGTAGAAAAAATTGTGAGTTCCTCTAAGGCAGTGGTTCTCAACCTTTTTTGTACCAGGACCCATCTGAAAACATTGATGGCCACTCCCGACCCAGTGCCCCTCAATCTGAAACTGCTGTACAGCACCCCCAGGCCCCAGCCCCCAAGTGTATGGGGCAAGTGGTTGGTATGTGGGGCAGGAGGGGACCCAAGCAGCCCTCACAGGCTGGAACTCTGCTAGCCTGAAAGGGAAAAGCCACAGTTTCCCACATTTTTCTCCTTTAAAGGACAATCCAGTTTTTAAATGTTGTTGATCAATTTTCAGTTTGTTTGCAATCCTTTCATATATTCTTGTGACCCACTTTTGAGTTGGGACCCACAGGTTGAGATACACTGCTCTAAGGCTGAAGGTTCACTTCTGTCATTTTGCGGGAGATAACTGAGTCCCTGTGGTAAGAGACCAGGTCATGACTTGGATCTGGGACATAGGGCTAATATATATGTCTGAAACATCCAGAATTAATCTTTGACAAACAATTAGAATTTACCACATGAGAACATTATAACAAGGGACAAGGTTACTTCAGAAGATGACTGGGCTACTATCCTGAAAACAAATGGGATTTTTTTTAAATTGGACTTTGACACACAAGCCAATGTGCCAGAAAGAGTGATAGAAAGTAAAGTCACCTGCAGTAGAACATAAACAGATGAAGCTGGAGACTTACAATGGCGATTATATCCACGGCAAGGAAATATGTGAAGTTAAATCATCTGGTCAATATCAAAATGGCGAAGGTACAATCTGTAATGGCATCAGAGGGGGAAAAAAAAACACATTATTGTATTAAAAATGCATCGAGCTTTTGACCTCATCAAGAGCATGCACTTCTGGATGGGAAAGGGATTAAAGCAATTGTGGAGAAGTTTGAAGATTTATTCCAGGGACTTGAGCAACTCTAAGGAGAACACAGAATAGGCTGATTCATTTTCATAGAAAATTTTCTCTTGCCCTAAGGCAGAGGCTAGTGAAGAGCTAGTTAGACCCATTGCCCTGGATCTATTTTCTACCATCTACAGAAGGAGAAATTCTTAGAGACACTGGCTGGTGGCTTTTTTTTTTTTGCTTTATACAGGGTTCATCTACATGTTGCCATATGGTGATGTGGCTTTGGTGCCGTGCTTTACTACTTCCTTTTTGAAGCACTAAAGCACTGCGCATTACAGGCAGTTACTCCACTGTGTGCACAGTGCATGGGTAGATTTCACTGCTACAATCGCTGTAGCGTTGTGCTATACCCAAGGAGCATGCCATTATGGTAACGTAGCTAGCGCTTATGCATAGACACAAGTGATTGCTATGTCGCCGTAGTACACCGTATGCCATTGTAGGAGATCACTATGGTGCTGTAGGGCAATGTGTACATGTGGCCATATTATCAGAAAGCTCGCAAGGTGCCCTTAGAAAAGGAGAGCATGCGTCTGTCGCATTTGAAACCTTCTGTGCAGCCTGTTTCCTAAGACTGCTATTTGAATTCTGTTCATCACCTGAGAAGTGCCACAGGAACAGGTAATGCACTTTTGATGACAGAGGGGTAGGAAGGTTATGTTAATCTGAGCAAAGACAGTAGAAGAGCATGACGAAAAGCTCTGAGCTGGTTTATAAATTACCAGATTCTGGGCTAAAGTTAATCTAACAAAAAAAGGAAACTCCGTATAATGGAAAGAACACACTTGACAGAAAAGTTAACTCAGCATACACATGCCAGTACATGCCTGTAATTAGAGGCCATCAACAAGCTTGTACTAAAAGACAAGGAAATGGTTCAATGTGTAATTGAAATGGAAATGTGTGCCTAACTTAGTTGCTTGACTAGAAGATTGAGAGTTCTACTGTGCAAAGATATCAATAGATATGAGGCACTAATCTGAAGAAAGCATTAGATAGGCTGAAAAAAGTTGGTTAAAGAGGCCTAGTTCTGAGACAGGATTGAATGCTGAGATAGAGGCCTCTTCATTTTGCATCTCCTAAGGGGAGTATGTACTGTCCCCAGAAAACCACGTGTGCACATTTGGAGACCCACAGTGCCTTATGTCACACAGGTACAACAAAAACTTTAAATCAATACACTCAGATAGAAAAGGCTTTGGTCTTAGTTTATGGACGTCAAAAGTTTCATGTCTTTATTTATGGCTGACCATTATTTGCTGAAATGAACCATAAAACACTTTCGGTCATTGTCAAAAAAAATCTGGGAAACATTTCACCTGAGTTAAAAATATAGAGGCTTTCCTTATAGATTCACAGCTTCTCTGTAGATATACAACCATTTACTACTCTAACCATATTGCCTGTATATTTTATCACCTTTCTTTTTTTTTTCCCTTTGGTTTTTTAGATTTCAACCTCTCCCGGGCAGACACTCTTGTTCTGTGTGTTTTTGTTATGGGCTACCACAATTAGATTGCTGAGACTATATTGTCATTAAATGTAACACAGAGATGATAATATAAACTTGCTTATTCTTCTCTAAGTCACTGCAGGCAAATTATATGCTTCCAGATATTCATAATGAAAACCAGAATGCTCAAGACTGCTTTTCAATAGCAGTTCCACATATGAATAGCTTGCAGAAGTTGGCCCCTGTTCTAATTCAGAGAGAGATAAGAGACCTTTCTTATAACAACTGGACAAAATCATGAATCACCTAGCTTTAGCTAAAGGAATTTAGAACACAGGAGAAAGACACGGCAGTGTGTGATTACACTGTTTTTCTCCTTGGTGAATAATTTCAACAAAAAATAGAAACTGACTTTATAGGAAATAAGTTATTATTCCTTATCAACAGTAAGAATACAGAAGGAAATTTAGGATGGAAATTGGCCACTAGGTTTATCTAGGTTCACCCTCTTCATTTGAGAAAAGTTGGCTTTTGTCATTCTAAGCTTTCCAACATATGCTGATAGTAGTGCAGAAGTGATGAACCCATGCTAACTAGCCAAGCAGAAATTCACTGAGAGTTCAATAACAAAACTGACTCACCCAGGTCCTCACACAAAGCCAGCTTACATTACCCTTACAGAGTTTCAGCAGTATCTTACACAAGCTACCTGCCCCATGCACATCAGTGGCACTATTTTTCTAAGTAAGGTGTTCATCATTGTGAATAAGGGTGGCAGAATCAATCAGCAATAAAACACAGAACAGATATACCTTGCCATGCATCTTCAGCATGTGCCAATCCCTCTGCATGACCATGTGTCCAATTAGGGCAGGGTAGTTAGGGGAAATTTCCTGCATCCTTGTGAGTGGACAGACTGCAATTCTTTTCAGCTTTTATGTGGGTCACACAAGATATATATGGATCTGTGGCATAGGAGAAAGGCTGGGTGGTGGGGAAATTACTGTCTACCTATCAGCAAAAGTTCTAGGCAGAATAATGCTGCCTTCAGTTCTTATGTAGGACCCAATTTCACAATTCTCACTCATGTTATCTCTTCCACAGAAGTCAATGGGATTATTTATACATATGAGACATTGTTGGAGAATTTGACTACGCTGGGTGCGTCAACATGAGCATGCATGTACGCTTTGCAGAGCCTTTTGAGGTGCTGCAAAATGCAACCTGCACACATGATTTGGATCTCTGTGCTGCATGTTTGCAGTGCAGAGCCAAATATAGATACCAGGAAATCCCAGCATCAAAAAAAGTGCACTGAAAAAAGCAGTGTGGTGCACATGGCAGCAGCATGCGCTGCCCAAAACCAGAGCCTGGCCAGCTAGAGCCAAGCTCCAGCTGCCAGCCAGACTCTGCGTGCCCAGATTGCAACTACTACAGTCCCTGGAGGCCCCCAAAGCCCCAGGTAAGGCTGCTGGGCCAGTCCAGGTGCTGGCCCCAGCCTCCCCACCCAACCCAGGACAATTTACCCTATGTCAGAGCACACATGTAGGGGCACTCCCTGAGCATAACTAGCTGTGGCTAGTTATGTGCCGCTGCTAGTTTTCCCCAGGTAGGCGCACATGCTCATTCATCTAGATGCACTCAGGTTCATTTTTCTGGCTTGGGTACCAAAGCATATTGTTCTTTATTTGGGAACTTGTGTTAGCGTTTAGGACCACACACTTCTGTTTGCAGCACCTGCTGTACCAGTCTTTTGGGCTTTCTGCATAGGGAATTTCTAAATGATAGTCTCAGGCTTGAAATCTGGACTCTGGATGCATTCAGCTCTCAGGAGCTCAGACACTGCAATCAGAAGTGGTTTTAGAACAGATTTTCTAAACCTTTTCAGAGTGAAATTTGGAGCCAACCTCCCCCCAGATTTCTATGCCTCAAACTAAAAACCCTCATTTCCTTGTGTCCAAGCCCTACCTGC
This sequence comes from Alligator mississippiensis, assembly GCF_030867095.1. Taxonomy (NCBI): domain Eukaryota; kingdom Metazoa; phylum Chordata; order Crocodylia; family Alligatoridae; genus Alligator; species Alligator mississippiensis. The sequence continues at coordinate 117,064,526 of NC_081825.1, forward strand.
ATCATACTTCTCAGTACTAACTAAGGCCAGAAGGAAATACAACCTGTGTGAAATCCCTGCTTATAAAACACAACCCCCATATTTGTACCATATAAGATGAGTAGCAGTATGGCCTTTATAGTTCTGAGAAATTGAACGCCACACTGGCTGAGTTGGTAAATTTATTGCTATCCATTCTTCTCTTGAGGATCATAATTCATATCTACCCTCTCCTGTCCAAAAATATCTTTCTGATAGACAGCTGAGGGAATGAAAAAAGGGGAAGTCATAAAAATGCATAATATAAATAGAAGCAAGATTAAAAGCTATGGATCTTCTTCAGATATCCAAGAAAATAAAAGTTTTTCTTCCTCCCTGCCTCTTACTGCCTGAAAAATAAGACCACTGAAGTATATCCTGCAATCTTATCTAATCTCTTTTCTGGGCTTTGCAGCTTGAATGTATACATTGACATAATTTAATCCTGATGTTAGAAGAAAATAGAAGTGGAATGACAAATACGAACCTATACCTCTGGCAATTTAGGCATGATACTTTCAGTTATTGCAGCTGAAAACAGGATAGGCAAAAAGAAACATTTATGTTTGTAAGAGGGAACAGAGTAGCCAACAGACTTTTATAAACTGACTCATGCACGAATATTAAGTCATTGACTGTTTCATGATTTCCATCTTGCAAGTTTGCATGAGGTACCAAATAAATAAATGGAAAGAAGAGAAAAAGACAAAGGATATTTGCTTCTATGAATTATTTACCATGCTAGAAAGCATATCTTTAAATAAATTTAGCAAAACCGAACAGAGATAAGCATCATTATCTTCATTTTTTCTGATGGAGAAACTAAGGCACAGGAAGTGATGTCCTTTTGGTCACTCAGCAATAATATGAACAACTAAAGAGTGGTAAGTGAACAATGTAAAAAATGATGTATGTATATTCATTCAGATTTGAAAGAAAACTCTAATTCAGCCATATTTGCAATGCTTTCATGTTCACTTCCCCAGTGATTCAATTATTCAAGCTTTACTAGTGGGATTACTGACAAAAAAAATAAAAAAGCAACAAACTCCGAACACTCAACTCCTGGAGTTTAAATGTTTACCAAAAGGGAATTTCCAATTACATGACTAACAAGCAACAGTGGGAACTGCAAATTTTGAATTTAATACTTAACTATACAAATTAAATTTGCACTGTTGGGGCCTAATCCAACTTACACACCTCAGGGAAAGACTTCATTGACCTCAAGGGAAGGCTTGATCAGGCCCTGGGTTTGTTACTTACACAATCCATCCAGTTAAGGAACGGAAACAATATCAGCTGCAATCGAGCACTGCAGCTCATGCTATTACAACCAACATAGTACAGATATTCCTGATGCACAGTTCACTTGCTGCAATCATTTTGTATGAAACATATATATGAGAGTCACACAATCAGCTTGAGGAAAAAGCAGGCAAGTTGCCCTCTTAAAATGATTGTAAATATATAATAAATGGAATGAATAGTGAATGCCCATATCTGGCTGTGAAAGTGGACATCATTACAATATGTATTAATGAGGGAAAAACAGAAAACACCTTCCCCAACCCTGCCATAGTATACATCTCCAGTTTCATTGGATGGTATCCAAAATTCTAAACTAGTTATTTATTTTTTTATTAATTTATTTATTTTCTGATCATTTTTCTTTTTTCTATTTGGTGAGTGGGCTGTAAAACTTTATTGTTAAAGTCAGCAGAATGTTGGCATAGTGTGATAAAAGCTAAGCATCTTTGCAAACTGTAGCTATTACAAATCATTTGTTCTATCTTAAAGCTCCAAGATAAAGATTGGAGGAAGCAACTCTATTTCTTAGGGTGTGCATCTACATGAGACGCAATAAGCTACAGCAATGTAGCTCATCGCTATGGTGACATACCATCAGCGTGCACAAACCATGATGCCAACGCTACTGTGCAGTAGCTCGTTGCCACTGTGCAGCAGGGTCAGAAATGACCAGTGTGTCAACGGGATTGCACAGTAATGGTTACTGAGCAGTCAGTTAATACTTGCTAAAGCTAAAATATTTTCTGGGAGCTAAAGCAAGTACAAAATGACTGTGCAGTTACAATTGCACAGTTGGGTACACGTGTAGACACACGAAGCACAATGGAACTTCAATCACAAGGATTTGTGTTTCTGAGAAATGGAGCAATCTGGGGAAACTGTGGAACAAACTGCCACAAGATTTAAAGACCATTAAAAACCTTACCTTCTACTGAGTGTCAGTTGATCTTCTTTGACCTGCCTTTCCTCTCCTAAATGCACAGGAGCGCATTCATTTAAAAATAAGCCCATGTCAAAAAAACCCACTATACTGAACACGTAATTTATCCCCTTGAAAAAGAATTAAAGAAAGAATGAACCACTTGTGATAGCTGTTAATCACATTTATTGATGCATTGCTGGAAGATGGTTGCATACTTTGGTGATGAAAGAAGAATAAGATCATATAAAGGAAAGCATAGACTAGAATAGGATAGCTTTAAAAAAGAACAAGTACAGTAACTGTTAGTAAAAGTATGCCAGAAATTCCAGAGTATAAATAGAGCCCAATTTCCTACTATTTTCTCAGAAGCCCAGTTTTGTATGGCAGCTCAACAATCCTTGTCATTTATGACCTTCAAAGGGATATATTGTCATCCTGTTGCAAGGCCATTAACACTGAGAAACTAAATTGCTGTTATAGTTATCCCAAACCAGAAATGTTTACTTTGCAAATTGTTGAATGTGTAGAGCTTTCCAAGATATTTCACAAGGTGAAACATTTCTTGTAATGGATTTCTTCCTAATCCATATGACATTCCATTTCCATATATAGTATCACCTATATTCAGTACAGCAGACATTTGATGCTATTACTAAAATACACATTTTCTTAGAAATAAATCTCTCTGGGGAAAAAAAACCCCAAACCTTTTGAGGCAAAAAAACAAAGTAAGTTGCCATTGCAAAAACATTTTAAAAATTACATTTCACTGGTCTATGCATTTAACATGGATTGTTCTGCACAACTCCATCACCTATGATTCAACATGCATAAATATCCTGTACAATACATAGGAACAGTCTCTACTGGGGTGAATTTTATCTTCTATAAATGTACTGCAAAATTAGGGAGCAGGACAGGAAAGATATACTCCTTTGGTGGAATCCTTCAGTGTTCTGTTTTGTATTAACACCTCTTATTTTCCACCTGTCACAGAGCACTGAGGCACTCTGTGCCTGAAGAGGAAAAACTGCTAGGGAAGGAGCCCTAGCAGTGATTGGGGAGCACAGCTGTGGGTTGCTGGGGCAACTAATGAGAGTCAGCTGGCCGGAAGGGGCAGGGCCTGGCCCTTATAAAGCCCAGAAGCAGAGGCCTGAGGCAGTTCCCTGCTAGCAGCCAGAGAGGCAGGAGCTCCTGGAGTAATGGTGCAGGTAGATGCCTAACAGCAGGTACTGCTTGACTGGAGTTGAGCAATGTTGTTGTAGCCAGGCGGCTTCCATTTGAGTTATAGCCAGGAGGCTCAAGTTTGTGTTTGCTGTTTGTTAACACTGGTGGTTTGGGTGAGGCTATTAGGGGTTGGAGGAGGCCTCATAGGAGACCCACAATAGCGTGGGGATCCAGGTGCCAGTAAGGGTGCAGTTTATGGGGTGCTTAGACCCCAGCCCCAGAGAGGGGTGTTTGAAGAGCCCAAGGTGGATGTAGCAAGCCCCAGAGAAGGGGGTGGCACTGCAGAGAGCCCCAGGAAGGGGGCAACTACTGAGAAGCCTAGTGCAGGTGTAGTGAGCCCCAGAAAGGGGGCACTACAGAGGAGCCCAAGTTGGGCACAGCGAGCCCCAAGAAAGGGGGCCACCTTATTGAGAGGCCCAAGTTGGGCACGGTGAGCCCCAGAAAGGGGGCAGCACTAAGGAGAAGCCCAAGTGTAGGCGTGGAGAGCCTCAGACAGGGGGCAGCATTTTAAGAAGTCCAAGTGTGGGCACGGCGGGCCCCAGGAAGGGGGCCATCTTATCAAGATGCCCAAGTTGGGCACGGCGGGCCCCAGGAAGGGGGCCATCTTATCAAGATGCCCAAGTTGGGCACGGCGGGCCCCAGAAAGGAGTCGCATGACCGAGAAGCCCAAGTGGGGGCATGGCAAGCCCTAGGAAGGGGGCCATCTTAGTGAGAAGCCCAAGTGGGGGCGCGGAGAGCCTCAGATAGGGGGCAGTATTATTGCGAGGCCCAAGTTTGGGCACTGGGAGCACCTGATAGGGGGCCACATGGTAGGGAGGCCCAAGTTGGGCACCAGAAAGCCCCAGGAGGGGGCAGCACAGGAAAGAAGGCCCAGGGAGAGCGGTAAGGGGCCATATAGCGAGGGAATAGAATTAAGACAACAGTGATTACATCTGCAAGGCTTGGGCTGTGGTATTGGGGAGGAAAGGAGCCACAGACAGCGCCCCCTAGTGGCGGGGCAGGACAAGGGCAGCCTCCTGCTCAATTGATTAAATTAATTAATTAAGACCAAGATGTGGCAGGCGAGACGAGGCAGGCAGTTGCCCAGAGACAGGTGCGTGGGCCACATTGAGGGCAGCCCAGCGTGTCGACCTGTCACATTGGTGCATTGGCCAGGAACAGTAAGGCCGTGTACAAGTGCGGAAGCAAATTGCCCGAGGAGGGAAAAGACGAACCCTAGGGCTAAAACAAAAACTGAGAGAGGTAAAGAGGAAGGCAACGGCAACACAGACCTGCAAGGGGAAGTGACCTTAAGGAAGATGCAGAGGGGAATGCCAAGAGGCCTAATAGGTGCCCTGCAGAGAGGGGTCCGTGGTCAGGAAGGACACACAGAGGATTTGCAAGATGAGGTGGAGGCCTGGCGACAGAAGTATTTACGGGTAGAGCAATTTGCTCAAGAGCTGCAGGACAAATTGTGTGAGAATCAGGCTCAGACTGAAGAAAACGGGAAGATAATTGCCCGGGAGATGACAAAGGTAAAGGCATACATGGCTAATTATGAGGCACTGGGTGAGCAAAACCAGTCCCTTGAAAGGCAGGTAGAGGACAGAGCGAGAGAGCACGAGAGGTTGCAGTCCCAGCTGCAGACTGCGGAAGCGGAAAAAGACTGCCTGAGAAATCAGGTACAGGGCCTTAAAGCCCTCCTAGAAGAGAGCGCTGCTAAAGAGGCAGTGACCAACATGGAGAGGGAACAGTCCCAGCAGCAAATGCAAACCTCAAGGCAACAGGTTCTGGCCTTGGAGGAAGAAATTAAAACGTTGCAGGAACAGACACAGTCCCTGGTAACGGAGTGTGTAGAGTTGCGGGCTCGATGGCAAGAAGTAGAAAAGATGAAAGAGCAAATGGGGTGCTTAGACCCCAGCCCCGGAGAGGGGCGTTTGAAGAGCCCAAGGTGGACGTAGCAAGCCCCAGAGAAGGGGGCAGCACCGTGGAGAGCCCCAGAAGGGGGCAACTACTGAGAAGCCCAGTGTGGGTGTGGTGAGCCTCAGAAAGGGGGCACTACAGAGGAGCCCAAGTTAGGCACAGTGAGCCCCAGAAAGGGGGCCACCTTATTGAGAGGCCCAAGTGTGGGCACAGCGAGACCCAGAGAGGGGGGTCACATGACTGAGAAGCCCAAGTTGGGCATGGCAAGCCCCAGAAAGGGGGCAACACTAAGGAGAAGCCCAAGTGTAGGTGCGGAGAGCCTCAGACAGGGGGCAGCATTTTAAGAAGCCCAAGTGTGGGCATGGCGGGCCCCAAGAAGGGGGCCATCTTATCAAGACGCCCAAGTTGGGCATGGCAAGCCCCAGAAGGTGAGACAAGGCGGGCGGTTGCCCAGAGACAGGTGCGTGGGCCACACTGAGGGTGGCCCAGCATGTCGACCTGTCACACCACCCAAATCTATCACAAAGCAGGAAAAAAGGTCATCTGCCAATGCCTTTTGTTTGCATCCTGCATGTTGTGGAAATCAAGACTCACACAAGGACACCTATATTCCAAAGACAACAGCTCACTAGCATGTTAACCATAGTTTTTTTTTTTTCCTTCCTGAATATACAGAATTGTGTGTTCTAAATTACTACAGATGGAGGTTGCTTTTGCATATTTTAGATCTGCCCGTGAATGTTCAAATACATGAATGTAGCCTGTCAATGCCTGGGGAAAAATTGTACCCCCATGCATACTGGTTTCAGATTAGAAACTATATCCAATTTAGTCTCAGAGGGACTTGCATACCTATGTTTAAGTGTCTGCATGCCTAAAATCAAGGCATTTTGCTCAGGAGAATGATTTTGGTTTTGGTACCTACTCTCCTTTACAGCTACTGGGAGACTTAAGGCATGTTTAAACTGTAATAACAGCATGCCTCGCTGGCCTGGTCTTGAGCGTGCCCTGCCTACCTACTCTTGTTTGCATACTTCAAACTACAAATATGTCAGTGAATATATTCTGGGGTATCTCTCTAAGGCTCCTGACAGACATGCAGTTAAAGGTGCTGTGGGATTTGATGGACAATCCAGACAATCACACTTCCTGCCATGCCACACATGCACAGCAACAAGTATGTTTGCAGGATCAAGCATTAGATCCCTTCACACCATATTGCTGGTCAGAGGAAGCCTGGGATCAAAATCAAGATCCACCATGTCCCCCACAGCTAGAAGCCCAGATCAGCTTACAGGGCTTCCAGCCACGGGAGGTGCAGTAGACCCCTTCACTCCAGCTCTGCCCCAAGGTTAAGAGCCCCGCTCTGCCACTCCTCCCCACCAAAGAAGCATATCAAAGTCAAGAGCTCCACTGTGCTCCTGCAGCTGGGAGCAGCAGCTAATTGTAGCTCCCAGTGCCAGAGGCCCATTAGAGCCCCAGTCAGCCTGGCCACACATTCAACTCATGGCATGAAAGCAACCAGCCATAAAGTTATTACACATATTTTGTGTAATAACTTTGAAGCTTATTCCTTGTTTTATCATTCCATTAACTCAACTATCATGTGGCCAGGTACCTACTTAAGATTGCTCTTGAGACTTCAACTTGCAACATGTTTGACAGCAGCTGCTGGGGACAACCCTCAAACATTTTCAGTATTTCCAGGTATTTAGCATGCCTGTGGAAGTTCTCTGTACCTGAATCTATCTGAACATCAGGCACTTCTGTTCACTCTTGGTGCATTCTGTCTAGTCTTGTTTCTGAGGCAGGCAACGCAGTGGGGCCGACTACCTTTCCCATAATAGCCTAGTGTTTAGAATACTTACCCAGGAAATGGAAGACATGGATTAAGACTTCCACATGCTGATTGGATTTGAATCCTCACAGAATGATAGAAAACTAGGGTTGGAAGAGACCTCAGGAGGTCATCTAGTCCAACCCCTACAAAAGCAGGACCATTCTGCACTGTATCATCCCTGCCAAGACTTGGTCTATCCAGGTCTTAAAAGCCTCCAAGGATGGAGAGTCCAAGACCTCTCTGGGTAACCTGTTCCAGTGCTTTACTACCCTCCTAGTGAGAGAGATTTTCTTAATATCTAACCTAAACTTCCCTTGGTACAAATTCAGTCCATTCCTTCTTGTTTTTCATCTGCTACCACTAAGAACAGTCTGGCTCCATCCTTTTTGTAACCAACCTTCAGGTAGTTGAAGGCTGCTATTAAATATCCCCTCACTCTTTTCTTCTCCGGACTAAATAAGCCCAGTTTCTTCAGCCTCTCCTCATAATTCCTGTGCCCCAGCCCCCTAACCATTTTCATTGCCCTCTGCTGCACTCTCTCCAATTTGTCTGCATCCTTTCTGTAGTGGAGGGCCCCAAACGACACAGTACTCCAGATGTAGCCTCACAAGTGCCAAATAGAGGAAAAGAATCACTTTCTTCAATCTGCTGGCAACACTTCTACCAATGCAGTCCAGTATGCTGTTAGCCTTCTTTCCAACAAGGGCACACTGATGGGTCATATTCAGCTGATTGTCCACTGTAACTCCCAGGTCCTTTTCTGAAGAGTTGCTGCTTAGCTAGTTGGACCCCAGCCTATACCAGTGCATGCGATTGTTCCATCCTAAGTATAGGAATTTGCATTTGTCCAAATTAAACTTCATGAGATTCATTTTGGTCCAATCCTCCAATTTATCTGACCAACCAGATCACCTTTCTGAATCCCAGCTCCACCCTCCAGTGTATCACTATTCTCCCCAGCTTGGTGGCACTTTACTAGATACCGGCTGCCAACTAGACATCAAGCCATTGACTACTACCCTCTGATCCCAATGATCAAGCCAGTTTTCTAACCACCTTAGAGTCCATTCATCTGAGCTACACTTTCTTAGCTTGCCTGCAAGAATGTCTGGGAGACCATATCAAAAGCATTACTTAAGTCAAGTCTCCACTGGTCCACTGATCTCCCTACATCCACAAAGCCAGTCATCTCATGGAAGGCTATCAGGTTGGTCAGGCGTGACTTTCCCTTGGTGAATCCATGCTGCCCATTCTTAATCACCTCCAAGTGCTTAGAAGTGGATTTCTTGAGGATCTGCTCCATGCTTGTTCCAGGGACACTTCCCACTTTTCCAGAGAGACTCATTTCCCAAAGTGTACCCCCTTACCACTACACTATCAAATTGGCTATGCAAGCTAGTATTCCTTTGCATCTGGTCCCTCCTGACAGATTTATTTCAGTAGGTTTTTTAAGAAACAACACTCTAATACAAAATGCATAAAAAGTCCTAGGGGTATATGAAACAGCATGCTTCGGTGTCCTAGTGATCATAGCATACCCTTAGAAGAGAGAAGTCCTGAATTCCAGTCCCTGCTTCCCAGGGCTTTTATGAGTTTTACCTGAAATGGTCATTTGTTAGAAACAAGTAACACTATCAGCAGGGACCAGAGCTTAGGGAATTTCTTGTTAGGGAATGAACATTTCCTAGCAGATTACAGATGCATGGTCACTCCTGCTTGTTCTCCTTCTAGCCCAATGATATACATTTTCAGCCACACCATGCCCCAGGTTCCACAGCAGGGGTGACTTCACTTGTTCTATCCCACAGGCTGTTAGTTAAGACATCTTCCTGGAGAGTAAGAGATATGGGTTTAAATTTTCAATGAGTGAGCAAGGTCTAGAAGCCAGGTCTAGGAACATCTAAGTATTAGATGCCTTTCCCCAGAAGGACAATTCAGTGAGACTGGGTTGGTACCTAGGTTTGCTTCAGCATCTCCAAAGAACAGTTCTAGCTTAGGCATATAGGTACTCTACACAGATTATGGAGAGAGGCAGATAACTCCAAAGAATGAATTAGACAGTTTGGAGGTGTCTTAAGATAGAAAGGAAATATAGATGAAGGCTTCTGTTGGTAGGGGGTATAATAATAAAAAATAGTCTCTGTCTCAGTCAGTGATCCACTGTTAAATTGCTGGTTGAGAGCAAGAGAATATTTCAGAGAAAATGTGAAGGGATAAGTGAGAAGTATTGTTAGTTCTGAAGTTGGATTGTAAAGAGAGGAGTGAGTTGAAGGGTGTGTGTAGAAGAAATGGGGGCCCTAAATTGAAGTGGTGGGTTTTTAAACCCACCACTTCAATTTAGAACCCTTTAAACCCTGTGTCATACGCACACCCGCATTTACCTGCCTCTCCAGGGGCGGGGAGGGGAGGGAGAGCTGCCAGCAGGTGTAGTGGTCCCTGGGCTGTGGGGGGGGAATGGGGAGGGGGACGGCTGGTGCTTCCCTCTGTAGCAGCAGTGGCCCCCCAGGCGGCACCCGCCTGCAGACACCTGACTTGGGTGGTCCTGTGGAGCACTGCAGTCATGGAGGGAAGCACCAAGCCCCCACACAGCTCAGGCAGGCTCCAAGGCGCAGGGGTGGGGTGGGGAAATCAGGCTCGCCGCTTCTCTTGAGTGGAGCTGCTTTCCCAGGCTGCTGTCAGGCTGCCTGCAGGGCTTCCTGCAGGGCCCCTGATCTGCACAGAGCCCAGTGCTTCACTCCGCGGCTGTAGGGGCAAACTAAAGTTTTAGTTTGCCGCACCCCAAGTCATTCAAGGAGCATTACACCACCAAATTTCCTACAGTGGCTGGAATTAATGCACAGTATGCTGCTAAGGCATGCAAACACTGACACCATTAAAGCAGTTCAAAAGTATTTAGCCCACTTTAAAATGTTATACACACACGCCCCTCATTTTGTCTGCATATGGCCTACGTGTGGCATTATGGAAGGACATGAAGCGTATTCAAGAGGCCGTTCTTAATAGGTGAATTGTATAATTATATAGGGTAATATAGTCCATATGTCATGATATACAACCCATATGTTATATAAAACTGGGTTACATAGCCAAATTGGAAAGTATAGTGTATCAACATTGGAAAAATTGAAAGTCTGATTGGCTTGGTACTGACTTTAAGGTTCACCTTACAGCTGCTCACAGGAGGCACCACCAGAAGGTAGTCACTGTGACTAAGTACAGAGAGTCAAAAAAGTCTGAGGCTGAATTGATTCAATCTTAGCAGGTTAGTCTAAGCTGCATAGATTGACCTGATCAGCAAGTGAACAGACATTCAGTTTTGATCCTGAACATTCAGCCATATGCCTGCAGTGGCCTAGGCCAGAAGCTGAGGGGCATTAAAGCACGCCTCCCTGCTTGACTGGAGCAGACAATTTGGGCCAAGGCTAACTCACCCACCCAGCAAGGTGGTGGAGAGGGTTTTGCAAGGAAGGTTCAAAGCATCCTGGGATGCTGGGAAAACGGTGGGTTAACTTGAATCTGGAGGGGATCTGGGACAGAACTTCAATAAATCAATGTAACCTACATCAGTTAAGTCTGATACTACATCCAAACTGGTTTGGGCCATTTTGAAGCTGTTTATATGCACTGAACTTTTGTTGTACTATAGATTTGAACTGGTTTCCAATCACTTATACAGGTTTACATGTCATTTCTGTCCTTAGCCTGCGTGAATGTAGTGTTCAACAAACAGCACAGCACTTAATCAAAAGCTGCAATCTTTACAAATGCCCAGATGTGTTAGAGGGACTCTGAACATTGAGTGATAATACCAGGCAGTCACAGATTTGGAAGCTGATATCTGACACCATAAGAAAGAGAGAGGGTGATATAGCTCAGTATTTCATACATTTGTGATATATGATCAGATGAGTTATACAACTACCTGGTAAGTTGCACTGGAAATTGCTAATTTCACAAGCTAATATGACATTTGAAGTTTACTCTTGGAGACTATTCAAGCATTTGGGCTTTACTCATTTAATTCAGCTTTTGTGAATATTGATGCTAATAAAACTCAAGGACTTGATCGTTCATGGAAAATGAACAAAAAGGCTCAGGTAGATGTACTTGAAACTCACTTTTGATCCTTTTTTGGTACTATTATTATTTATCTATTATTTAAAGTAACACTTACATAGTTCACCTGAAACCACTGTCCCATTAAGTTAGGCAAGCTGAGAATATATGGGACATATGCTGAGAGATGGTCCATCCCAAGGATTTGCAATCTTAAATGATGATGTTGTCTTGTTTATTAACATGCACATTTAAATCCCATCTTATCCAGGATGTATTTAGCAATTTACTGTCTTTAATAATAAGTATGAAACCAGAAAAAGAAATAACCTGTAAGTACACAGATCTCTTATAATCGATGACTGCATATTTTCTAACTTGAAAAAAGCCCAAACTGTTGAATCATCCTAAGTATAAGTGCATATAAGCATAGCTATGTAGCAATGTTATATAAAATGCATTTTATTGCCTAATGTATGTGTTGGCCTGAACTACAGTAGGAATACTTATAGCCCTTTGAATAACTACGTGCCATTAAATCAACTGGTACAACCACATATTTCATTTTCACATAATGGTAATTACGCCAAGCCTCAGAATCTCCTTGGGGGACACTTAAATGACCGGGTAGTACTCATTATTTATAGATCAAAAACCTATTTTATCCACTAAATGTACATGTGTCTTCCACTTGCAGAGTGACATGGTTATAACTGGCAATCAGTTACAGGAGACAAAAACAGATTTCCCAGAGCAAATATTAAAATTCTTTTCTTTGGTTAAAATGCACAAAGGAATTGAGAATAATGGGTATATTCTTGGACTTTTATGGGAGCTTGGAGACAAAGTTGTCAAATGTAGATTTGAAAAAGTGGTAGTATTTCACATCTAAAATATTTATTTTCAGCCATAGAAGTATGTTGAATTTAGCTAAACAAATGATCTGAGGAACAAATATCTTGCATGATACATGGAAATGATTAGCTACATTTTTCTTGAACACTGAATAGAAATCCTCATGTTGTTTTTTGTTTTCACCGAAAAGCCTTCCTTCAAGTCCCATGTTACCTGACTGAAAAAATGAATTTACTTAAATGTGAATGTGAATAAAGAACCAGACTTAACAGACTGAATCTTGAGTATCACCCTCACCTTGTAATAGATTTCTTTTCCCTCTAAGCCCTCAGACTTATACCTTTTCTTATTTCCCTCTTCTGTCCTCTCTCTCAACTTGTAACAGGCAGTAGCTGTAATCCAGCCTATCAGATAGAAATAAAAATTTCCCTCTGAAATTAAGTTTGGCTATGTAATAAATTGCTTTAATAGGTCTATAAAGCAACCCGAGTCTGTGGGCATTTGAAAATAATGGTCTCAATTAGGATTTGTAATGTATTCTAGGACATATCTTCAGAAATGTGATAGCGGACTCATTTTTCTCTTCAAAATGATCACCTGTAGTATATAATAAAATACTAGGATGTACTTATAAAAGAGCCATTGTGTTATCTTCCCTAATATATATGCAAATGCCTCATCAGTTTGAAACTTTGAGGTGCATGATAAAGCTGCTGAAAATTAAGATCAGTTTCCAGCTACCACACAAATCAAAGCAACAGCTCTGCTTTAAATAAAGTGTCTGTTTCAGGAAGTAAACTATGCTTATTAATGCAGCATGCATTGACACAGCTCAGTATCATTCCATCTTGCTCAGTTATTTGCTTATGCATTTTGTGAATTCTTCTGTTGTTTATTCCCCTTGTCTGAGTGAAATTAAGTGTCTCGCATGTATTATACTGTACAGTGCTACTGAATTACAATGGAATTCTTGGCTTCCATTGAGAAAAGACATGCTCACCATTTAGAAGAATTTCTGTGCACGAAGGGCTCTTGCACCTAGTCAGATAACCACACTAAATTCCAGGAAACTCGCCTCAAGCAAAGGACAAGGTTACTTTGGATAAAATGATACATGACTTGACTTTCAGGATTATTTATCCGAATTAGCAAGTGTTGTAGAAATGTAACGTTGCACTAGGGAGGGTGCACAAAAAGCACTGGTTATTAATATTATATCACCTTTTAAAGGGCCCCCCATCTTTATTAAGCTTAAAAAAGCATTTTGATTTATATTTGTGTTTATTTTGGATGGAGTCCCACAGGCACAGGGGGACAAACAATGCCGAGTGAATCTGCAGAAGTACATTGCTGTACTGGAAAAGAAGGGAAGCCCATAGATATTGGGATTGGCTGCAAATGCTATTCTCTTTTCACAAAGTAATTACACCAGCTCCTTTGCAGAATAAGGAAAAGAGAGGAAGATTCCCAAACTAGCAGTATAGCAGGACTTCTTCAGTGTGAATGAGAAAACTGTAATTTTCCAATGCACAAGCCTAATTTTCTTTCAATATTGAAACTATATTAAATTATAAATACTTGCTAAGAGATGTTTTCCCCTCATACCTGAACTTTATAAAATTATGTGCAGTGATAGATCGTGATCAGAATAAGCATTGTGGAGAAAAATTCATAAAGGTCAAATTAAATCAATCATGGCCCAGTTGTTATAGTTCGGTTTACATTAAAAGGTACTTAACACCATAAACAGCAACTACTCTTTTGGTACCATATTGTTCAAACTGAGCAAGGTTATTAGTCTAGCTCTGACTTGGAATGAGGAAAACTATTTCTAATAAATCAGTTTTTCCTGAATATCTGGGAGGAAGATGAGGTATATATGTGTATATTACCAGGTGCAGATAAATCAATAAATCCTGACATAGTATGTCTGAATCTAAGTTAGTGTTTTCACCATATATATATTTTAAATAACGCTATTATTCCAAGCATTATGGCCATATTACACCTGGGGAGGATTAAAAATTAAAATCAATCCTATCAACTGAATTCCGTATAATATAATTAATTCCAGTCCCTGTTGGTCTCACCTTCTACCTCTATGTTATCCTCATACTCTGCCCTAGAATCACAGAATCATAGAAAATTAGAATGGAAAGGACCTCAGGAGGTCATCTAGTCCAACCCCCTGATCCAACTAGGACCATCACCCATTATATCATGCCAGCCAAGGCTTTGTCTATCCAGGTCTTAAAAACTTCCAAGGATGGAGAGTCCACAACCTCTCTGGGTAACCTGGTCCAGTGCTTTACTACCCCCTCCTTGTAAGAGATTTTCCTACTATCTAACCTAAATATCCCCTCCTGCAACTTGAGACCATTCCTTCTTGTTTATTCATCTGTCACCACTGAGAACAGTCTAGTCCCATCCTCTTTGGAACCACCCTTCAGGTAGTTGAAAGTTGCTATTAAATCCCCTCTCAGTCTTCTGTTTCCTGACTAAAGCTCAGTTTCCTCAGCCTCTCCTTAGAAGTCATGTGCCCCACCCCTTAACCATTTTCATTGCCCTCTGCTAGACTCTCTCCAATTTGTTTACATACTTTTAGTGGCAGGACTGACAGTGGACACAGTATTTCAGATGTAGCCTCATCAGTGCTGAATGGAGGGGAATAATCACTTCCCTTGATCTGCTGGCAACATGCCTACTAATATATCCCAGTAGTCCATTAGCCTTCTACACAACAAGGGCACGCTGTTGGCCCATATTCAGCTTATTGTCCACTGTAACCTGCAGGTCATTTTCTGCAGACCTGCTGTTTAGCCAGTCATTCTACAGCCTGTATTTGTACATGGGATTATTCTATCCTAAGTGTAGGGATTTGCACTTGTCCTTATTGAACCTCATGAGATTTCTTTTGGTTCACTCCTCCAATTCGTTGAGGGTTTATCTGAATCCTAGCCCTACCTTCCAGTATATCTGCTATCTGCTCCCTCTCTCCAGCCCCCAGTTTGGTATCATCCCATCTTCCAGCTTGTTGATGAAGATATTGAAGAAAACCAGCCCTAGGATTGACCCCTTGATACCAGCTGCCAACTAGAGATTGAGCCATTGGTTGCTACCCTTTGAGCCCAATGCTGCAGCCAGTTTTCTTTCCACCTTACAGTCCCTTCATTCAACCTGTACTTACTTGGCTTGCTTGCAAGAATGTTGTGAAAGACTGTATCAAAAGTATTGCTAAAGTTAAGGTTTCATATCTACTGCTCTCCCCGCATCCACAGAGCCAGTCATCTCATCATGGAAGGCAATCAGGTTGGTCAGGCATGACTTGTTCTTGGTAAATCCATGCTGACTGTTCCTAATCACCTTCTTCTCCTCGAAGTACTTGTAAATGGATTCTTTGAGGATCTCTTCCATGATTTTTCCAGGGACTGAGGTGGGCTGACCAGTATGTAGATACTTGGATCTTTCTTCTTCCCTTTCTTAAATATGGGCACTATATTTGTCTTTCTCCAGTTGTCAGGGACCTCCCTTGATCACCACAAGTTTTGAAAGATAATGGCTGGTGGCTATGCAGTCACATCAGCCAACTCCCTCAGCATCCTCAGGTGCATCATGCCCGGCCCCATGGACTTGTACATATCCAGCTTTTCTAAATAATCCCTAACCTGGTTTTTTTGCCACTGTTGGCTGCTCACATACTCCCCAGACTGTGTTGTCAGGTGCAGTAGTCATGGAGCTGACTTCAGCTGTAAAGACTTAGATGGAGAAGGCATTGAGTACTTCAGCCTTTTCCACATCATCTTGTGTGGGCCGGGAGCGGTCCAAGATTCTCGGGGGCGCGCGGCGGGCTGTGGCCAGCAGCCCTGGCAAGCGGGTCGGGGAATGCAGGCCGGCGGACTATAATTAGGCACGGACGCTTAGCAGTTGATTAAAGATTATTTTACTTACACCGAAGATGGTCGCGGTGTAGGCAGGAAAACTTGCTTGAGTTGCAGTTACAGACAGAAAAGAAGAGAAGCGGACAAGAGTTCCTTCCACGCAAACCTCTAGTCCAATCCGGTTGAAGGCTCTAAACACGCAAGCCCGTCGTGTCAACCAAAGAAAACAACTCGGAGAAAGAGCTCTGGATACACTCACACGAAGTTTGCTAGGCTCCGTGGAACTTGTGCGCAGGGAAGGGGTTCATTGAGGGATCATTCGGCGACGGGGAGAGGCCAGAGTTTGATCAGACCCCTATAGCCTTCTCAAGGTACACGCTGGGTCCAATAGACTCCACAGCGCTTAGAGATCTTCACAAGACGTGAAGTTCTCCTCCTCCTGATAGTTGTGGAGTCCTCCAACTTGGGCAGAAACCACTCAAGCCTCTTATACAGCTAGCAAGCCAATCGCTATCTGCCATGTGGGAATAATTTAGAACTGGCCAATAGTGGGACACAAATTTGCACGCGGGTGGTGGGAACTCCTTTGCACCGTGCATTTCTCTTTATAACTGAGAAACGCACCCTGCAAAGAAAGCTCCTCGTGGCGGGAAATAATTTAGCAGTGCCGAAGCGTGCACACACAAAATCACACCCTTGGGTTGTGACATCCCCCCTTGCTGAAGGCACAGCTGAATTATACCACGCGCTCGTCACTTGGGTGATCAAGAGCTCTTACCACGGGTTGCTGAACTAAACGGGTAAACACAAAATTCGCTAACATAAGAAGTTCGTCCTCCAGGGATCGAATCAAATAATAACCAGCACAAATACATATACACATAATCAGATTCATAACAAAGAACTGCACGATCAGGGCTTCAGTGGACATCATGGCAAAGTCACGCATCAAGCCCTCACTGCTGCCAATGATGTTATCCTTCTTGGGGCTTCTCTCCGCCACACACTCTGAATTCCAGATCTGTGAACAAAACTCTCAAAAAATAAGTTAACATATAACAAAATATTTACAAAGTTTCCATGGAACTACACTATCATTTTTAAAACATATAATACAGGTGTTTGCAACTTTGAACTACCCTCTCTTGCACACTCAACTAGATGAGATCGTCGAGGAGCCATCGTCTAGTTCTTCTAGATAATGGAAACCTAACTCATAGGCCAGTTGCCATTGGCCTGCGTCCCCTAAAATCCGAAGTTGCCACTTATTGAGTCCAGAATGCTGTAGGAGAAATCCAAACATGTATCTCTCCTCTGGTGTTCTCTGTGGCAATGATGCAAGGTCGGATTCGCGGTGTCTTGTGCCTTGAATCTCGGTCGGGTGTCGACGTTCCCAATCGCTGGATAATCTTGGCTCCATCAGGATACGCAGTCGTGACAACTGACGCAGAAGATTACTCGCGGGTTGGTTCACCATTGGGTTAAGCAGAATCCGGAGGACAACGATGTTCTTTCACCCATAAACCTCAAGACAACTATCTATGCTGTGAATGGTTACTGGAACGGTTCCAGGATCTCGTAGATGATGGTGAGGCCATGGTCTTATTCGCTGGAGTGATGTCAGTCCCAGCGCACGTGCTCTGTGGTTCCAGGCACAGTACGAGACTCCGATGATTGCTAGCATAAGTTGCTCTGCACCAGTATGTTCTGGCCATCCGTCATGCCATGCGCAGGCTTTCTGACCGATCAGTCCTGCAACAAGCGCTGGCAGTGGAATAGGCCAGTGAACGTTAAATGCCACCATGTCGATGTCAGTGACACGTCCTTTACTCCACGAAGCTTGTCTGACCAAGAAGCTTGCTTCTTCCTAGTTCAGCAGGTCAGATCCAAGTTCCACGACCAAACGCCCCAACCATACAGCTAGAGTTTCTTCAGGTTGGATTCTTGATTCTCTGCACAAATCCTGTAGTTCAGTTCTGGTGCGAGCGTAATAGGCAGTAGCAACTTGGTTAGTTGTTGTTACAGGCTGAACTACTGCTGCGGGAGTCATTGCTGCTGTTATTACTTCAGGCAGGAGGGGCGGATGCACTCCTCCGCTCGATTCTTCCTTCCATCCGCATGAAGGCGTGGTCGCCGGAAGCGACGCTGCGTCGGTGGGCAGGGTTGCTGGCTGAACTCTCGCGGGTTCCTCCAAAGCTCCACCCTTCTCTTCCGGTTCTTCCACGTGGTCTCCCTCTTGCTCAGCGCCATCTTGTCGTGGCGTTTCAGGATTCTCTTTTGCAGCTGCTTCTTGGACCGCTTGAACGGCCATACGCAGCTGGGCTTTTAAACTTAAATTCTTCTGCATTAGATCAGTTACAGTGCGAAAAGTTGCAGTTAACACTCCCCTCTTGTCGTATTGTGGGGCCACCCTCTCATCCGCGGTGCGTTCCTCCGTCTCCAGATCTTCGCGGAGCTCGGATGAAAGCTCGCGACCCCTTAATCTAGACGCCAGCATAAAGGGGGCGAACCGGTCGATCGGCACTGGTTCTTCACTCTCCCGAGCACATCTTATGCAACGGGCACGCTCCCGGGTGAGGGTCAGGTTTACTGCGCCCGCTGGGTTGACTCTGGTGAGGGACACAGTGTCGAGGGGCCTGAACAGGACCCGCTTATCACCCATTATACACCCGAATGCCGCGGGGTGCAGATACACTTCCCTTTCTTTCGGGGCTCCGTCTTCAGAAGCTCCCTCTTCTCCCTTCAGCAAAAGGCATCCACTGATAAACCTCTCACCCATTCCGCCCACCTGGTGGTAAGTGATATGCGCCTCCAGTTCCATAAAGCTTTCTATTTGGCATTTTCCACTGCGCCAAGGGCAGTTCTTAACTAATTCTAGCTCCGGCATGCCTTCCCATGATCCCATCCTCGTCGCCATGTGCGGGCCGGGAGCGGTCCGAGGTTCTCGGGGCTGCGCGACAGGCTGTGGCCAGCAGCTCTGACACGCAGGTCGGGGAATACAGGCCAGCGGACTAGAATTAGGCACGGACGCTTAGCGGTTGATTAAAGATTATTTTACTTACACCGAAGATGGTCGCAGTGTAGGCAGGAAAACTTGCTTGAGTTGCAGTTACAGACAGAAAAGAAGAGAAGCGGACAAGTGTTCCTTCCATGCAAACCTGTAGCCCAATCCAGTTGAAGGCTCTAAACATGCGAGCCTGTTGTGTCAATCAAAGAAAACAACTCGGAGAAAGAGCTCTGGATACACTCACACGAAGTTTGCTAGGCTCCGTGGAACTTGCGCGCAGGGAAGGGGTTCGTTGAGGGATCATTCAGCGACGGGGAGAGGCCAGAGTTTGATCAGACCCCTATAGCCTTCTCAAGGTACACGCTGGGTCCAATAGGCTCTGCAGCGCTTAGAGATCTTCACGAGACGTGAAGTTCTCCTCCTCCTGATAGTTGTGGAGTCCTCCAACTTGGGCGGAAACCGCTCAAGCCCCTTATACGGCTAGCAAGCCAATCGCTAGCCGCCACGTGGGAATAATTTAGAACTGGTCAATAGTGGGACACAAATTTGCATGCGGGGGTGGTGGGAACTCCTTTGCACCGTGCATTTCTCTTTGCAACTAAGAAATGCATCCTGCAAAGAAAGCTCCTCGTGGCGGGAAATAATTTAGCAGTGCCGAAGCGCGCGCACACAAAATCACACCCTTGGGTTGTGACACATCTGTGTTGCTAGGTTGCCTCCCCCATTCAGTAAGGGACCCATACTTTCCCCTATCTTCCTCTTGTTGCTGACATACTTGTAGAAACCCTTCTTACCCTTCATGCCCCTTGCTAGTTGCAACTCCAGTTGCGTATTGGCCTCCCTGGTTTCATCCCTTCTTGCCCAAGTAATAGTTTTATACTCCTCTCTAGTTGTTTGCCATTTCTTGTAAGCTTCCTTTTTGTGTTTTAGCTCACTGAAGTTCCCTGCTAAACCACTTATGAATTGTACAGAGCATGCAAAAATGGAAAAGACCCTCTGCAGTGGCTCATCTAATCTACTTCTTTGCTCTTCCTGCTAATACAGCACTGCTCTCTACAGACATACTATAGTTTTCTCTAGTCAAACTTGAAATGGACCAAGCACTGAGACTTCTGTGAAAACTTAGGTCAAGGACAATTGATTTTACTCTTAGAAACAGAAATGAGAAAATAAATTACAGCACATAATGTAGTCAATGAATTAAGTTTCTGTTTCTGCCCACCCAAAGCTTGTCACCAGATCATGATTATCCAGAATGCATTCACTACTCAGATTATTTTGTGTAATGTTTTTACTCTTCAAACTGACTAAGAATAGGTCATTGACTGTTTTATTACAGGCAATCAGGCTGTTTTGGTTGGTCCAATGTCACAGTGTCTGTTCTCTGATGGAGAATTTGAATAAGCCACTGAAGATTTTAAAGAAGAAGATACAATTGAGAGGTACCAAAATATATGAAAATCATTAAGTAGGACATGAGGAGGGACCTAGTATGGAAATGTTTTGACTGTATTTAAAGCTATACAAAGAGATTCTGCCTGGGAACTAACCACGAGATCTGCTTAAACACAAGACAATGGCAACCTCCTGAATTTATCCCTAGTCTTATATAATATAGATTGTTATACAACATGCGTAACTGTGGATCATTACCATTCCTTTCCCTGCATGACCATTGTTCAGATCACACTTAAGATATTGGTAAGGTTACTCAAAGTTATTGTAAAGACAGGCGTAGATTTCAGCTGTCCTTATCCACAGTCAGATGTCCTATGTACTAAAACACAGGGCCTCTGAAATGTAGGCAAGTCCACCATCATAATTTTTTTTCAAATGCAAAGATGCACATTTCAGAATTACATCTACAGGGAGAATCTTATCTTCCTCTCAGAATTCCACCTAGACCAATGAAGAAAAGAGTAAGGCAGCAGTACAGTTTGTCTTGCTTGAAAGAAATTAAAAAGAAACCATTTCCATCCTGCCCCTTTAGGTAAGGCTGACATACTCCATCAGATTTACAAAACAAAGTTACTCACTATATGATTGTTCCTGAAGGAACATGACTCCTCTATCAGAATAATTTAAATCATCATTCTCCTCATGTTGGCATTTTAATGCAGAAGTAATTTAAATGCAAGTTCCCTAAAACAAATCACTGGCTTGGTAGTTGGAGGAAAGAATGAATGTTTTCCTGAAATGTTTCACTCTTAAACAGATGGGAGGGCCTACTCTTTCAAGTGCCGATTACATCCCGTGCTCTCAGGTTCTGCTCTTTGCAGAGTCAAGCCCATGAAGAGACACATGTTTACAGCAGGAAAACAACCCCATAAGTCTCAGATTCAATCAAACAAGTAGACATGCTTTATTGATCTGTATATAGCCAGCCAAGACATAAAGGGAAAAGCTTTTCATACCATTAGTATGGAAAATATGGGTGTATGGTGCTTCTTGTTATGAGATACATTTCCTTAAATGAGGGCTGCTTCCAGCTCATTGAAATAACTGAACTTTCAGGCCTTGCTGATCAGTAATATGATACATGTGTGCTTATACTACAGAAAAAAAGAAGTGAAACACTTGTTTTGCATCAAGGATGAATGCTGGGTGGAATTCTGTAGAAATAATTCAGGCAATATCATTTTCCTCCAGAGATGGTCTCTTTTAGAAATTTTCCCTGCACTCCTGAATTTTTTTGTTTTTTTGTGAATTACCCTCTCTATCCTAGAACCTATTCCCCCCTGCTTCCTCCCCCACCATGACAAGTGATTTAGAGAAGTAAACTCTGTTGATAAGTGTAGGCCACAACTACACTTCATTCCTTCTAAGTCATTGTATTTTGAAGTTTACATCATTTAAGTTTTAAAAAGAAAATTCCAGGATCATTTTCTGCTATCTGAAATGATAGTAAGTCTGTGAAATCCATGAAAAGAGCTTTAATGAGCTGCTTAAGGGATGAGGTATTTGTGTGGGGAGTAGTTTTCCACTCTACCTACCGAAGTGCATGCATTAAATGCAAGGTGATTCTCTACTGGCATGCAGAGAAAGGCCAAGACTGGTACATATGCTCACAAAAATCAATATTGCTTTTTTATATACTGTTCAGGTTGATTGAAGCTGTTCACTTAATTCTAGATGTGTGTGAGTAACAAAGGAACAAAGAGTGACACTTTTTACAGGACTGAAGCAAACCAAAACTGGTCAAGTCCTATGATAAAAGTGAAGCAGATTTGTACCCAGCATATAGCCAGAGATGTCAGCATCTTAAAACACAAGATAGCATAATAAAAATAATACCTTGTTCAAGTTTCACTGTACAGTTTTACTTTATAGTTTACAGAGTGTCATGAATAAGTGTTCAGACTGACAAGCTTTGCCTATGGTACCATTTAATACATTTCAAGTGAAATGGTTAAAAAAAAGATAATATGCTACTTGAGAAACATTTCTGAACAGAAGGAAGTATGTGTTGGGGGGGTGGAGGGAGAACATCTGTGTGGGCTTGTATGATTCTGATTATAAGGAATGAGGTTTTCCTTCAATAGAAAGCATTCACTTCACCATATGCCTAATGAAAATGTTCAAAAAATATAAAAAGGTTGGTTTAATAAAAGGTATAATCTCTGAACCAGGAGTTCTGGAGTTTTGCATTACTAAAAAAAGTATAGACAGTCTTGTCAGAAATGAGAAGAGGAATCCCTAAACCTTTATCACACCTACTCTCAGAGACAGAGAGAAAAGAGGCCAGTATGCTGGCACCCGTGACTAGTCGAGGATAGGGATTAATAAACCTGTGTCAAAAATCCACTTGGTTGTGATGGAAAAGTATCACTGTTTGTCCTCTGCCCTGTGTGAAATGTGTTGATGGCCTCGATCCAGTCCTGAATGGAGGAGAATCCATGCCCTCAAAATCAACTCAGCATTAAATATTAACCTGCCATTTTAGGAAAAGACAAATGATTGAATAGGTATGGAAACTGAGCTCACCCCATTACCTATAAAAGTGACCCCTTCCTATCAAGGTTGGTAATTTTAAAAGATTTTTATTCTTGTTAGATGCATATTCCAATGTTATGCGGTACAAACACCCAACCATGTTGCCTATTTATTTACGGTGCTCACTCCTGTTTCAGCTGTTGCTTATTGCCCAGAGTGCTTCCTCACTGCTGTGTGTTTTCCAGACATCCCCCATTCGGAGAGCAGAGTTAAAGCATAGGCAGCCAAGCAAACAAATGGGGAGAAGAGGAACAAATACTGGTGGAATAAACAAGCCAGAGGCAGTCTGCAGCAAAAGGGCAGCACAAGCCTGTACGGAGAATGTGGCAGACTCTATGGAGGAAGAGGGGGAATTAGTCAGAATCAAGAACAGAGGAAAAGGTCCCTTTTCATTTAGTTTCCTTTTCATTAAATTAATATACAACATTACAGGAAAAATCTACAGGGCTGCTCCCTCCCCCCTGCCTTTTTTTTTTTTTTTTTGGCATTTGGGTTATGTACACATACATGCAAGCAGGCCTACTACCCATGCTACTTGTACTTGCATGCATACCGGTCATGGTTTGCATACATTCAAAAGTATATACACAGTTTGAGTATATTATCTAGCCCTGGGTCTTTTCCCTTTGCCACTTTCTCTTTCATCCTGGAAACTATGTTGCTACTTGCTGCTCTTTTGTTAGTAAAAGACTCAGATTCTCCTATGAAAAGTAGAATGCATGAACTCAATTTCTTTGCATGTAAACCACTGACCCCTTGAAAGGATGAGCTACTGAAGTCTAGCACAGCATTAATGTGCTGAATTATGGGATGCCGATGAGGCACAGGCCACTATGATTAAATCCATAGTCAGATGGGTTGGTAGTAATTGTTTAAAAAAAAAAAAATGGAAAAGCAAGAGTGATGGACACAAAAAGTAAAAAATATGCCCTTTCATAACCTCTATAAACTGGTCACCCCTGTTCACTTGCACTGAAAGAGTTACCATTTATTAAATATAATCTGAACCTTGAATTTCAAATGAGAACATTGTGGGTAGTAGAGGTAAGCAGTGAACACCTGATCTGAATCTTCGGAGCTAATTAAACTAGTCAGTTTAGCTATAGGGATAAATGAACTTCAGAAGGTTTAAAGGGTATGTTTGGATAAGAATCCAATGCTTATCTGAATCTTATCCAAACCTCCTGAGTCAACAAAATTGGGCTGTCAGTCTTCCTAGACCAGAGAGAAATAGTTAGCTACATTATTCTGAAGCCAGGCAGAAGGCAAGGTAGATTTGCACCTTATAGACTAACTAAATCAGAGATGCATACGCTTTCATAAGCAGCAGCTTCCTTCATCATATGCTATGAAGGGACTGCTTAGAGTAACATGTTCTAATACTTCTCTCTTCTGGACAGGCAAAACATTTTTCAGCACATCGTTTTCCACAACAACTAGTTTTGGAACTTGGACATGCAAGCTTTTGCAAAAATGAATATTAAAGCTGGCTAAACTTTTGAACCTTGAAAAGGGCTAGCTTTGGCTTGGTACTAACTGATTTACTAGTAGTAATCCCTTATTACTGGCAGACATTTCTTCAGTGCTCAGAAATGGCCTCTTTACCTCTGCCACCCCACTATGCTCAAATGTCATTTCCACTGACAAAAAACATCAAGAGAATTGGAAGCAGCAGTTAATATAATGGTAAAAAATATACCGTTACTTCCTCAGGCCAATAGACAGGGTTTATGGAACTGAAAAACTGACTCACCAAATTATCAATATTGTGCTAAAAATCCCAAGCAGTCATCCCATTCACCTTTGATATTTTGGGGGAAACAAACAAAAGACTGAAAATATTAAATGATGATTTGGTTACAGCTGGGTAAGTTAGGACTCAGAGAAATTGATTAGCATACATAATATTGTCCTGAGTGTTATTTTATACTTTATTCTGCAACATTTTCTAAAGTTTGAAAACAGCAGCATTTCAATCAAAATAAACTTCATAAGCATTTGTGAATTCTTAGCGTGTGTGTGGCAGCTCTGCTAAGTTGTAACAGAAATCATATCCATTTACTCAGAGGTACATCAGCACCTCATCCAATGCTGAAGATCCTTTTGATCATCATCCTACTAAGTGGAAAAAAACCTTGAGCTGTGCGTAAGAAGCCACTATTTTCTCTTTTTCTTGGAGCTTCATGTTTTGAGCTGTGCACAGCGACTGTACTTAAGTAGCATATACTTTGCAGTACGTTATTGAAACATATCCAAATACCCTAGGATGCTTTCAACAAGCTGTAACTAAGGATAGGTAGGTGTAGATATTCCTGGGATATGATCTATGATTACACGGCTTACTTTAAACTGTGTGACTGTAAATTGGGTCCTGCCTATGTACATGTTTACTAGTGCTGGGATCCACACTGGGAATGCAATGTAAGTAAGCCAATGGAGGGGAGGGAAGGGTGGTGGGTGAGGAAGGGGGCTATTGAGTCTACTGAAGGAATTGGGGGGATTGGCAAGATGCTGGGAGGGAGGGAAGGGCTGGTAGGTCTGGAGGAAGGGTTGTCTGTCCAGGGTGGAAGGATCAGGGGGTTAAAAATAGCCCAGCCAGGTTGGGAGGGGCTGGAAAAATACAGCCCTGGAGCTGGGGCAAGTGGCTGGGTTTTCCCGGGAGCTGTACTCCAAATATGTACAAATATTTGCTAGATCTGGCTCACCCATTCCCAATCTAAATTAGTAAACCCCCTCTGGTAAACTAAGTTACATCAGGTCAGCTATGTTTGGGCCATTCCATCCTCCCCTAATGTCTGACAGATCAGGACATAGATCTACCTAGTTAGGTTGATCTAATGATAACATCCTCACATACTATGTCCTCTGCTTTTATATCTCCCAAGATGCATGCTATCTATACATACCTGAGTTTCAACATGCAGAATACTACACAAAATATGCTTTCTCTCTTTCACACACTCCTGCAACTGCAGCGCTAAGGAGGTAGCCGGTGGCTCCCTGCCTGTCAGAGCAGTATGCAATTCCGCAGTAACTGATTCCAGAGTAACTTCTGAGAGTTGACAGTCTAACAAGTCCAGAAGTCTCACTTCAGTACTGACTCATCCAGGCATAAAATCCTGAGTTCTGTCATCACAGAGTTCAGATCAAAGTCGTCTTATTCAAGTTTTCTTACATCTTCTGGCTACTCTACTGTTTCTTTTTTTGCACTGACCTGATAAAGTATTACCATCCTGATAGGTTATTACATTCCAGGCTTGATAACTTATTGATCATCCTCTGAGTTTGCTGTGCATTATCTACTCCTTTAGGTTGCCATTGGTCTTCTGCTACTGCCTTGAACTCCAAAAAAAGAAAAAAGAAAAAAACCCTACCTTTGCTTTCCAAAGTGTGGGTTTTTTCTAAGCAATTCATTTCCCTCTTAAACTCTCCATTCTAGCTGCATATCTAAGGTTCATGGTTTAGCTCATTCTATAAATGCTGTTTCTCTTGTAAAGTGTTTTGAAAGCATGCAAAGTGCCATACAAATAACACACTCTAACCTGGTAGAGAATAAACACTGTAAGATAGGGCAATGGATATTTAGCCTTTTACTCTGGCAATCTGGGTTCAGATTCTAAACTTAGATCATATTATATGTGAAAAATGTTTGTGTTGGTCTCTTTCTACTTGTTCCTAATAAAAAAATGTCATATACGGTAGTGGAATTTAATATGATTTAACCATCTATTGGCCTAGTACTAGAGCCTTGAAGGCATATAAGGGATATAAAGCTTCAGTAGAGCTGACACAGGAACCCTATATCACTGCCTCTCATGCTCATGAAAAAAAAAATCTCCTTTGAATACATTTAAAAAACAAAGACTAAGAAACATATTTAATTTTTGTTTAAAATTAACTTGAAATTACACATTTTCCAAGAACTCCTATCTTTGTAAAACTTGAAGCAGCAGATCTTCATGGAAGCTATACTGATTTACACATGTCCAACATCTGGATCAAGGAAATGATTAAGGCCTACTGCAAGCATGTATCTTACCTTCAACAGTGTAAACAGAAACTCCCTAATAAGAGATAGGAGAAAATGCAGCGAAGAGAAAAATAAATATGACCAATAAAGGACACCTAATTGTGAAAGTTAGTGTGTTTGGGAAGGCAGCAATCTTCACATATAATTTAAAAAGCATTTTGAGGAATCTTTCTCCCTTGGTAATTTATACACATGACTATTTGCAAAACTTGAAATTAATTCATGAGTAGTCAGAAGCCTAGCAGGCTGGTTATCTTCAAACAGGTAAAATGTGGAAATAAAGCATCCATTGTAATGTGTCACTGGTTGCCAGTTGAAGAAAGCGATGCAGTTCAACATCAAGAGCCACTCATCCTTCACAATCTAAATGGGTTACTATTGCATGTCAATCCCTAAAATCTCTTCTCAAATGGATAAAGATGGCCACATGTTACAGAGTTTCTATGGTGAATTGAATTAAATTTATTTTTTCCATCCTGAGGTCTTGACTGTCAAGGTTTTTTAATTCAGTGCTGCCTTGAGGCTCAGCTTCAGTGTGTTGGAGAAGAGCTTGATGAAGCTCTGACAGCACCAAAGCAAAAGACTTTACACTTGAGAGGACTAACAACATGAGTTTAATTTAACTGTTCTGAATGTATCCAAACCCAGTTTAAACAACAATATTTGCATGGAAAATCATTTCCATGTATTCCCTAATTTTTGTATGCATATGAGGAGTATATTAAAGGGTGCATGGTATGTATGGTTTGTAAAGCATTGGGTCAAAACTATCCTTGGACTTTGAATTTTCTTGGATTAATCAATAAGAGTGAATACTTGAATATAACGTATAAAGCAAATGTTAGTTAAGGCTGCCCTTAGAGGTGAATATCTCTGGATGCATAAATACTACAGTGATTTTCTCTTTTTACCCCATTTTTATCCCATTCAGAAAGAGACCTATTTGGGAGAGCCAGCTATAAGACCAGAATATGGGAATGATAGAGGTCTCTCCTTCATCCTACAGGTCCTATATACCAGAGGCTCTGAATTTTAATTTTGAAATGTTTCATTTTTGCTTCCCACAGATACCTGGAAATAATTCTGCCCAGAAATGACAAAAATGTAATGTCCCCCTAAGTTTTTGCTTTTATTTTACAGTTGTTTCTTCTTACAGACTTCCTTATGCATATCAGATAGTTTAGGTATTAAAAATAATGTGTTCTTTATAGCCTGAGAATATATTAGGCTGGTTACCACATACTGGTAGGTTTACAGGTGTCATTATCCTTGTTTCATGAATGCACCTGGTTCAAAATTGAAAGTTCAGGAATAGAACGTGCCTTTGAGATGTAAAGCGAGCTGTAGGAAAAAATGGTCTCAAAGTCTACAGGCTGTAATTCTAGCTAGTCTTTATATAGATCTTGCCAGAGTAAGCAAAAAGGAAGGTTTCTTGTGCTGTACCCCATGCTGTGGGCTGTATAAAGTACAAAAAAATGTTCTCTGGGACAGGAAAGATCTTTTTGGTATTTAAAATTTTATGGTATGTTGATTCTTGTCAGTTCTACAATACAGATTTAAGGTAACAGTTGTGAGCCCAGATGTAAGCTATCTGCTATCCATTTAGGAATGGACAGTGTTTCTTGTTTATGATCAGTAGTATACTATCTGAAAGCCCTGAAGGGGCTAGAAGTCCCACTGGCATTCAAGGTTATTGGACATTGAAATCATGTCTAAGTAGGAGAATATAGTAGACTGGTGGAAAGGTTTCTTGTACTCTCCATCTTTTCTGATATCCACTAGAGACCAGCCACAATCTGCCATCGTGCTCCCTTGGATAAACAGGATTCTGTATTTTCAAAAAAACAAGAGGATCTTTTTCTTGTGTGTGTATGTCTGGGTTTTTTTCTTCTAAGGATAGTATTACTATCGCACAATGTATCGTGAGTTATACATATTTGTGTATATATTCATCTTTGCCTATGGAATTAGTTTATTTATTAAATCAATCAAGATAGTGGCTTAAAATCTCCTCTCCTTAGTTACAGTGCTATACCTTAAAGGACCTTAAAAAAAGTCAGTTAAAAATATGAGAAAATATGAAATAGCTTTTATTGCAGGACCTTACAGATGGCAGGAAAATAGCTCTAAAGGAAAACATAAAGACATCATTGAGAGAAGACAGGAGACAAATTTGATCTGCTGCATAATATTGTTTCTTTCAAATGAAGCTGAACAACAGAGACTTCCCTTCTCTGCTTTTAGCCAATGCTTGGAAATACAGATTGAAACACTTGTGTACTAAATATCTGCAGCTGCAGTTTGTTATACTACTGAACCAAATACAGAGTGACAATGCCATTTGCTTCATGTAGGAAAGAGGTGGAATGAAGGATTGATTGTAGCTACAAAGACCATTGTATTTCTTTTCCCTCTCATTTTTCCCCATTCAGTTTCCCTGTTTTCATGATTTTGTTTGGAAGATGAAAGAGGTACATGTTAGCATGTGAAACACTGCTAATAACTGAGGAGTTTAAGCTCCGTCAAATGTGTAGATATTTTAGGACAAATCACTTTAGCTTTTGTATTGTAGGGTGTGTCTACACATGCAAATAATCCAGGAGCAGCTTATTGTCAAGTGAACTTCTCGAGAGTAAACTCTCCCAGGCATGTGTTTACATGTGCAGGGATGCAGGAGCAGATTTGCTGCTCTTAGCAGCAGACTACTCTTACTCCGTGTGGCCCTGTAAGCCCTGGTGCTAGGCCAGGGGCCAGGAAACAGTTATCTCCAGGCAGGGGCTGGGGTATTGCTCCCTGACCCAAGAGCTGCCTGCTGCTGGGGTAGGCTTCATGGATAGTGCCCCCCTGCACCCACTCTGAAGCTCCAGGGCCCAGGCTGGGAGATCCTTATCTACCAGCCCAAGCCCCACAACAGTGGAGCTGGTGCTGAGCGAGAAGGTTCTTCCAGTACCAGCCCCGAAACCACAGAGCTGGAGCTAGGAAATAAGGATCTCCCAGCCCAGGCCCTGTGACTGTGGGACTTAGGCTGGGAAATTAGGATTGCAGAGTCGGGGCTGGCAACTCCCTGCTGCTGGGGCAGGGGGACATTGTCCCTGCCCGGGCTCCAGTGGCAGAGCCCACCCTGGCAGCAGGCAGCTCCTGCAAGAAGGGAGCAATCTCCTGCCCCCTAATGCCCAGCTGACCGGGAGCACATTTACTACTGTGCAGTTACTAATCACAAGTAAATCTGATACTTGCATTTGCAGGTACCAAAATTACTCATGATTAGAGCCAACTACTGCTCAATAAGTGTCTATGTGTGTAGACACAGACCCTTACTGCACAGTAATTAGCTCTACTGGAGAGGAGACTCCTCACACCCGCTGAGAGCCAATGGGACGTGGCACCTAGGGATAAGAGGAGGAGGAGTTCTGAGGAAGGGTGCCTTCAGGCACCACGAGAGAAAGAAGCACCGCTAAGGACCCTTGCTTAAGAAGGATCCAGAGAAAGGATCCCAGGCACAAGGGTCAATATGGGCCAAGCGACAACAGAACCCAGAACCTGTAGCCTATCCTTGCTAGATACCTGGAGCCCATGGCTGCTGGCGGTGAGTCAGAGGGGAACGGAGCCGCAGCGGGGGTGGAAATGCCGTGGCTTCACGCTGGGAAGCAGCGAAGCAACTCGGGAGCCAAAGTGGGGTGAAGGCCACCTGCCCAGCCCCTGGAGAGGCAGGGACCCATCACTCCGAACTGGGAGGAAAAGGGGAGTTGGGATAAAGAGAGAATAAACTCCTGGCTCTGCACGCCAGCACACAGCACGGCAGGAGAGAATGGGCGTAGCCCATAACAAGCCGCTAACAAGATAATCAGCAACGGGGAGTTGAGACACTCCTCCACACTTACCATTCCAATTAAGTTGGCAAGGATCCTCTTCGGAGCGTGGAGGGTGATCCCAGAGATGATTCTGACAAACTGCTGCTCCTCCGGGCTTTCCTGTAAGAGTCAGAATAATAAAGCACCTAGATTATATTTTAACCAAGCGTGGTCCTTCCATGGGTATTAACCAGGGTAACATCTCTTCCCTCCCTAGTTCTTTAATAAGATCAGTCATGGCAGGCAAGACCCAAGGGATTTAGGCGGTACTCTGCGTGGACACGCTGGCACTGTAAAGCTGGCAAGTCAGCCAGCAATACAGAAGTCCACAACTTCAGGAAAGCTGACTTTGACAAGCTCAGAAGGCTTGTCAAAGAGGCCCTAAGGGACCATGACCCAAAGGGTAAGGGAATTCAGGATGAGTGGTTGCTCCTCAAGCGAGTAATCCTGGATGCACAAGCTTAAGTCTATTCTGTCTTGGAGGAAAGGCAGCAAAAGGGCACAGCAGCCCCCTTGACTGTGCAGGGAACTAGCGAACCTCCTGTGTCTGAAAAGAAACACCAACAAAGAATGGAGGACTGGATCTACCTCCAAGGAGGAATATTCTGCACTGGTCTGGACCTGCAGGGAGTGAACCAGGAAAGCCAAGGCGGCGACTGAACTCCAACTAGCTTTGAGTATCAAGGACAATAAAAAGTCCTTTTTTAGATATGTGGGGAGCTGGACAAAAAGCAAGGGCAACATTGGACCCCTGCTAAACCAGATGGGACAACTGACAACTGACTCCCAGGAAAAAGCCAACTTGCTAAATGGGTACTTTGTGTTGGTTTTTCACCAGTCCCAAGGGATGGTCCTGCCCATTACAGGATGGGAACACTTGAGTGAGGGCGATTCTTTACCCTCCATCAATGCTGACCTTGTAAAGGAACACCTTGAGAGGCTGGACACCTTCAAGTCAGCTGGCCCTGACAGTTTACACCCCAGGGTACTCAAGGAGTTGGTTAGCATCATAGCTCAGCCCCTGGCACGGATCTTCGAGAACTCTTGGCACTCTGAAGTGCCCAAAGATTGGAAGAAAGCCAATATGGTGCCTATCTTCAAGAAAGGGAGGAATGTGGATCTGGCAAACTACAGGCCCATCAGCCTGACCTCTATCCCAGGGAAGGTCTTAGAAAAGATTACCAAAGAGACCATTCTTAACAGACTGGCTGATGGCAACATCCTGAGGGATAGCCAGCATGGGTTTGTTCTGGGTAGGTCTTGCTTGAGCAATCTTATTTTCTTTTATGACCAGGAAGAAGAGATTGATGTCATATATCTTGACTTTAAAAAAGCCTTCAATCTGGTATCCCATGATCACCTCTTAGCAAAACTGGCCAACTGTGACCTTGGCTTCACCATGATCCACTGGCAGGGGAATTGGCTCCGTGGTCAGACCCAGAGGGTGGCGGTTGACAGAAGTCAATTATCATGGTGTGCTGTGACCAGTGGGGTCCCTCAAGGCTCTGTCCTTGGGCCAACACTATTCAACATCTTCATTAATGATGTGAACAGTGGTATCAGAAGCAGACCGGCCAAGTTCGCTGATGACACCAAACTTTGGGATAAAGCATCCACATCTGAGGACGGAAGGATAATCCAGGCTGACCTTGACAGGCTCAGGAAGTGGGCGAACAAGAACCTGATGGTGTTTAGCACTGAAAAATGCAAGGTTCTCCACCTTGGGAAGAAACGCCTGTAGCATGCTTATGGGCTTGGCAGTGCTACACTGGCTAGCACGATGGACGAAAAGAACTTGGGGGTCATCATTCACCACAAGATGAACATGAACCTTCAATGTGATGCTGCAGCCAGTAAAGCAAGCAAAACACTGGCTAGCATGCATAGATGCTTCTCGAGCCATTCCCAGGATGTCATTCTCCCATTGTACTCAGCCTTGATGAGGCTGCAGCTGGAGTACTGCATCCAGTTTTGGCTCTGCAATTCAAAAAGGATATGGAGAAGCTTGAGAGAGTTCAGAGGAGAGCCACATGCATGATCAGAGGTCAGGAAAATAGACCTTATGATGAGAGGCTGAGAGCTATGGGACTTCAGCCTGAAAAAGCACAGGCTCAGGGGTGGTCTGGTAGCCGCCTATAAGTTTATCAGGGGTGCTCACCAGGATCTGGGGGAATGTCTGTTCACCAGAGCACCTCAAGGATGACGAGGTCAGTCACAAACTCTTCGAGGACTGTTTCAGGCTGGACATAAGGAAGAATTTCTTTACGGTCCGAGCCCCCAAGATTTGGAATAGCCTGCCACCAGAGGTAGTTCAAGCACCTACTTTGAATGCCTTCAAGAGAAATTTGGATGCTTATCTTGCTGGGATCCTATGACCCCAGCTGACTTCCTGCCCCTGGGGCAGGGACCTGGACTCAATGATCTTCCAAGGTCCCTTCCAGCCCTAATGTCTATGAAATCTATGAAAAGGGTGGTGAGGGCACGTTAGATAAAGCTCATTCAATGAGCTTTAGTTAAAGAGCGCCTACTGCCATTCTGAAACAGGAGACAATGCATACATGAAACTCTGTAGCATGCAGGAGCATTCTGATTAGAATGCTTCAGCAGATTCAATTAATCTAATCAGAACACATCAGAGCACATTGATAACACCCTGGACTATTATGCAAAAAGGGAGTACCGCTGCTGTTCATTCAAGAGGCAACTCTTGGCTCTGGATCCTGAATGGATGGAGGTGTGGTGGAGATTCAGACATACCCCTGCATTCAGCATTTCCCATCGGATGGCTGTAGGCAGCTCCCTACTCAGGATCTGGGCTGTCTTAATTGCCCTTTGATGGCACCTCAATATCCATATTGACTGATGAGTAAATCTAGGCACCTAACCCTGCTTTTTTAATCATCCTCCTGGGACCAAGAACCTAAATCTTAAGCACTGTGATGCCTTAATTGTAGGCAACAAAGGGACCAACCTGTATTATGCCATTAGTTTCTTAGGTGCCTAAATCATTTTTGAAAAATCAGTATTTATAATAATGTTACTTTTTCAATGTGTTGGTGCACAAATGTTAATATCTACACGTATGGCAAGATTTTTGTTTGTTTCTTAAATATGTATGTATATTATGTATACAGCGTATGCACCATTGCAGCCACCTAAAAGAGGAAGATGAACCTTGCCAGCCTGCGCGTCCCATAAGACCAGCAGGTCTGTTTAGGTAGGTGCCAACCTGGAATGCCCTTTGGTGATGACTAAGGGTGTTTTTTTTTATTTTACTTTCTTATTGGCGTTTTGGTGAATTTGTGTGCTATATTTTTTTTTTTTAGGAGGAGAAGGAGCTAGTTGCATTTTAGGGGGAGAGGGGAGTGACAGCTATAGCCCTTCTGTAGGAGAGGGGAGTCCATCCTTGAAGGAGATACTGATGGAGGGGAGAGAGGGAAACGATCACCTGGGGCTGAAGTAGGGGTAGATAGGAAGGATATGGGGGTTGGTTTGAAAGAGATGTTTGTGTCTTGATGTGGGTTAGAGGTGTGGTTGGAATTAGTGGGGGAGGGTGTTTGTATAGGAGTTTAGACAAGGAGATGGTGGGTAGGGGAAAAGGGGGAATTGGAGTGTTCAGGTTTTGGGGTGTTTGGTGAATCCTATCTGTGAGCAGTTTGTTTTATTATAAACTGCTCTTGAGTCTTTCAGATAGGACCAGATATATATCTAATAATAAATAAATACTACTGCTTGTTCTGTGGTAGTGCTTAAAAGACCCCCATTGGGCTGTGTAAGCAAAGAACAAGTGACCCCTTCCATTACAAGTTTGCCATCAAAGTACAGATCACAACCATTTATTGAGTTTTTTTAATCCATTCTATATAAAACAGGGTAGCACCTAAGATTTTAAACAGGCATAGAAATTGTATGTTGCATGTGGATAGAATGTAGAGAGCCACAAATGATCTTTTTAAGCAAACAGCAAAGTGATGAGCAAAGCCCCCAGAGCCTTGTGGGACCATGTTGCCTATTTCTTTCTGCTACAAAAGTGAGGGATTAGCAAAAGGAGTGAAAGGAATAATGGGTAGGTCACGTACCACAATTCAGCTAATTTGGAGCTTTTCTCAATCTCTCTCTCTCTCCCTTTCATTCATTGGCCTTTTTCATCCATAATTCATATCCCTATGGAACCCATGTGCCTTTTTTAGAAGTGAGTCAATTATATTATTATAACTATTTTCAGTAAACCATTAGTCGATGTGGCAGATTTCAAGCACAGTCATTTATTCATCATTTTTATAAAGTCATTTGAAAAATAATGTCTCTGTTAGACTGTGCCCCGTAACTTTGTCCTTTTAGAATAAAACATGTCATTCATAAATTGAAATATTGGGTACTCAAGAGTTCATATCTAGCCTCAGGTCCATGTCCCTGTTATAGCCTGGTTTCACTTCATTTAGAATAATGGCTTCACTGCTAAACAAAATATAGACTTGCCTCTTTATGGGTGAAAGAATTTGTTGAGTTCATTGGTAAAACTCGTATTGACTTCATAGGGGTGAGGATTTCACACTAAATGTCTTTATGCAGAGAAGCTGTATATTCAGTGTACCTAACCCTTTATCTACATACAAACACACAAAGCTGTCAAGATAACTTATGAGGGGATTTCAGAAAATAATGGCAATTTCAAAATAAAACTATTTTGTGTGTGTGAGTGAGAAACTACACAGCAGTAGGGAACACTGATGGTGCCATTATCAAACACACCCATTGTTTACCACTATGTAGAGAAATGATGTGGTTGGGTAAATGATCATTGCACAAAGTGGTTTTTATTTCAAAATTGCCATTACTTTCTGAAAGAACCTCATATTTATATGTCTGCATAGCAAATTTACCATGGTAGGCAGCTAAATGCTCAAGAACATTATGCCTCATATGCAGCCACCTAACTGATAAGTAATATAATCCCATCTGCAATGCTTCTGGTGAGTTACAGTAATTAGTTAACTACTGAGTCATGGTGCCAATGAGCTAATCAGTCCACCTTACAAATGCAGCTACACTACTTCTACACAACCCATACTTCCACACTACTTCTAATTTAGGTGGGAACTGCCACAAGACCTACAGTGAGGGTACTGCTGTCTAGCACCATACATTTGCTATGTAGGCATGGCTTGAGACAGTTAAGGCATTGTGTAATATTGGGTTTTTTTTCCATTCATATGCACATTTTCATTCAACAGTTGTTATTTTACATCTTTAACAACATTCAGCAATTGTTTAACATTCAACTATATTATGTATCCTTATAAATGTTTAAAGCTACCAAAAGGAAAATAATAATATTAAACAAGCAAAAATCCCACAAATGCCACCATTTCAAATCAAGGATATCAGCAAGTTAAGGTAATTTTTATTCATGACTTAAGACTGAAAACTCACACTACTCACATGCACTTATATTTGAGTACTTTGTGTTTTATTTCTAACATATAATCAAGCCCAATGCATGAACTCAAGTTCTTCAAATGTCATTGATGCATTTATCCCCAAGTGATTTGATTTTTAAATTTTCTGGTTTGTTTTAAAATATATCACACACAAACATGCTTTGCTAATATAGATATGTAATGATATTATATGTTGTTATATATGAATATATATTATTATACTATAGAAATGTATGTGTAAAACTATACACACAAAATATGCGTACAATCATATAATGTATACTTATATTGCATATTTTATAAATATAAATACAAAAATTATATATAAAAGATGAAATCCAAAAGAAAAAAAGGAAAAATGAGAAGAAGATGATAAAGGCAAAATATAGATATTTTTCTTTCCTTGTAAAAAAAAATATCACTTTTAAAAATGATTTTAATAAATTCCAGATTAATCACAGCTTGGTTCACTTAGAATATGATTCAAGATCCACTGCAGTCATTGACCAATGATTTCAGTATGGATTGGGCCAGCCCCATAATCTATTCCAATCTCAAAAAGTTATAAAAGTTAATAGATTGACTAGTTCAGGGTACTGATAACATATGGCATCAATTGTAGTCATTGGAGCTTTAGATAATTTATACTGATAAAACTATACCTGAAATGTTTTTCAGAATTTCTTGTCAAATGGTTGATTAAGACACCTTTTCAAGAGAGTTATACTCCAACATACCTTTCAGTCAGGTTTAAATGGAGTGCAATTCGCACATTGGCCCTAGCACTGTAAACTCTTGTCAGCATTGCAAACTCTATGGGCGCATCCACCATAAGGAGCACATGCAGATGATTGCAGATGTGCAGCATGTGGTGCTGCAGAGCCATCTCTGGCACTGCACACCACACGTGCCGCACATGCAGGCATTCCCTGCATTGCTGATTTGTAGCCGGTGGGGGAGTGCTGTTTGACACTGGAATATCCTGGTATCAAAAAAACCCTATGCCTTAAAAAAGTAGGGTGGCTTATGTAGCAGCAGCATGCACCATCGGAACCTGGCTGGCCAGAGCCATGCTCCAGCTGCCAGTCAAGCTCCATGTTGCTAGATTGCTATAGCTGCAGCTTCCAAAGGCCCTCAACACCCTATGTAAGGCTATTGGGACCAGCTCAGGTGCTTGCTCCAGTCTTCCCAGCCCCACCCAGAGCAATGTGCCAGAGCACGTTTGCATGGATGTTGCCTGGGGACAAGCAGCAGTGGCACATATAGCTCCACAACAAAGTGCATGTCCGAGCATGTGCGCTGAAGCAAAAAGCCCCAGCTCAAATTTGCACCGCTTCTATTTGAGCTGCAAGTGCATGTGCTTGCATGTGTGGACGTGCCCTATGAAAATATTCTCCCATCACAGACTTTACACCATAAATCTCAATTTTTGTACGCTCTTAGTTGAGAAGAGCTTATTGTGGTTCCCTCATTTTTCCAGAACATTGTTCTCCAAATGCTGCACATCAGTAGCATAACTGAGCTTGGGCAACTGAGGCAGTAGCCCCTGGCACTGCTTTTGGGGGAAGGTTGGAGAGCAGAAATAGTTGCTGCTGCAGCTGGTGGCTGACTGTGCCACTGCTGCTGGCAGCTGGCACTTCCCTGTGTAGTGAAGCTGCCCTGTTACACCTTTGCTGCATGTCATGGGATGGGGTCTCCTAAGGCCCCTCGACCATGCCAATTTGGGCCAATGGGCACCTTCTATTCTCACCTGCCACATCCTGATGGATTTTTATAATACAGAGAGGCTGCCTTCATGTCCTGTTGGACATGGACTCGATGGATTTTCCTGAACCCTGCGGGTCCCATTTCAAAATAGGTGCTCTGAGACACCCCAGCCTTATGGGCTATATGCATGGCTCTAACCGCTCCTTTACCATGCCCCAAGCCTTGCAGATGGTATTGACATTGTCTTGCCTAGGCCTTGTTATAATTCAGCCTCTTGTCGCTGCACCCTGTCTGGCGCCAGGGTCGGTGCCCCCAAACGCCACGCACAGACAAGTGAGAGGAAAGTGGCCCCACAGTTTCTGGGCACCTTCCTGGCCAATTACAGGGCCCACTTGGCCAGGGCCAGGGCCAGGAGGAAGTTGACCATGAGGTCCCAGGACTTGGTGGGGCCATGGATGGGGTGATCAAAAACAAAAATGTGGGGGGTGAAATTCAACCAGAACCTCAGGAGGACAGGGTAGCCTCCTGACCAGAATTGGGCAGGGCCTTGGAAGCATATAAGCCCAGGGCCAGAGCTGACAAGTTAGTCTAGCTCTAAAACTGATATAGAGAAGAGAGAATCAGAGCAATTGTGGTTCAATGTGTTTAAGGAGAAAGATTCAAAATTGCCTTCTTAACCTTAAAACACTGTTTCTAAAATTAACTACAGCAAACACTTTTTATTCTCCAACCTTTATATGTTTTCTTTCTCCTTCCCTCCCCATTTTTCTTTGTCTGAACATATTCTATTTCACAATCTATATTTCCCTGTTCCTGACTTTTCAATTCCATCTTCATTTCTCAAGTCGCTAGCCTGGTTCTGATGCCCTTTCCCAAGACAACATCTCTACCTCTACTTTTCATAATGCTCAGTTATATGATTTTCAGGTTTTCACAATGTCCATCAGGCCACCTGAATTATTTTCCCCTGACCACCCACATCAATTTTTACACTGTAGCTCATTTGTGCCCTTTGTTCCTTCCCTCCAAACTTAAATAGTTTCCCCACCTTTGATTATATTCCACCTCCTGGGAACAAAGGGAGCAGGGCTTACCACACTCTTTAGTGTGGCTCTAGACAGACAGTTCTTTAAATCAAATTAATTTTGCTTTGGGGGTTTCCTAACACACACATACAAATTGCTCCATTCTGTTTGGCCACTCTCTCAAGTCAGGTTTATTTTATTTTATTTTATTTTTTGTCCCTTTCATACCAAAGTTAGTTTTGCCATTACTAAGAACAAGATATTCTTTAAACATTTATTTTATATCCTATTAACTCCAGCCTACACACATAACCAATGGAATGAACTTTCATGATGCAGACTAGTGCTACTGAGTTCAGTGCACCACAACAGCACAGTGTTCATTAAGCTGATACTAATTTACCATATGCTAACTTATTTTAAGGTAATATAAAATTTGATCTGCCTAGTAGAGTTATGGGTCTGCATTCCTGTCTAAATGTATACAAAGATCATTCATAACCAACAGAAAGGAGAACAGCATTTTAAATTTACTTCTTTTATTGCTTTCTGTGGTTTATTTCCAATTTAAAAATATATGGGTTATATAAGACAGGTGCTAACATCTGGTTTAATTGCTTATGAAAAAAACTAAATGTGATTTGAACTTACATGCTGAAATTAATTTTCCTTCAGTGAGATGAAATTATACTAATGCTATTACACTCAGAGAGGAGCAAACATTTGTGTACTGGAAACAGACATTTTTGGATTCTGCCCTATAACTCACAGGACATATTGCCCCCCATCTCAAAAAGACCATTTCATTTGCAATTTGTGTAATCAGCAACTGGGTTCAACAAAACTTAATTTTTTTCCAGAATAGGGTCGACTGAAGGAAAAATCACCTGTTTGGGCTTATTGCATTGCATGCAGTAATACAATATTTCAAGCAGCCCTTCTTGTGATTACTTGCTCCAAACTAAGGATACCTGACTTGGAATGAACTTTTTCTTTACTGGAGACCACCTCACTCTACTTGTCACATTTCCAGATTGTAAAATGAAAAAAGTATTACTACTCACCTTACAGAGTGGGGGGTGAAGTTTCATTAATATTAGGAGAAATGTTTTCAAATAGCAAGATGAAAGGTGCAAAACTTTCATTAAGTATTCATTAATTCATAAATGTTTTGAAATTTAATCACTTAAAGAGAACTTGAGGGAAACAGTTCTGCAATCGAAATTTTGATGCAGAGATTCAACCAAGAATGCAGGGAACAAAAACCAATTAATAGACTGCATCACCACAAAGAATACAAGAGCTCTGATGCTAAGAATTGTTCACAGGGATAGGAAAATTGCTTGTCTGAGTGTTCAGGGGATAGAATTACATATCCATTCCTACTTTTGCCAACATTTAGTTTTTACTGATTCAGACTGATAGGTATTTTTGCATGGAAAATGAAAAGGTGACAATTTGAACAATGGGGATTGAGAAGCTCTTAGAGAATGTCTCTGCAATTTTTTTTTTTTAAATCTGTGCGCAGTGAGATGGAAATGGCTTGACTTATTTGAAGTTATGACTGTTTGTGTCATGTGTCTTCACATGCTGCATAATTAGTTTGAAGTTATAGGACACTGCCTAAAATTATTTATATGGGTTGCCACTAGCAATTTGTGAAATGTATGTGTGGTGTCCATAATAACATACATGAAATACCTTATTGCAGAGCTGAGCCTCGTTAAACTTGGTAAATAGAAATTTCTGTCAAGGAGAGAGATTTCTACACCTTATAAAATAGTAATATATCCCCCTCATTTTACTTGCCATAAGCTTCAGTTATTTCAAATGTGAAACTTCTGCCAAACTGTATCCTTCTCTTGCATGAGATTTTCAGATGCTGTATTCTACATTGAAGGGCTCAGCTCAACATGGGCAAAATATCTTGATTTGCTAGAGTTATTGGAGCAAAGCTCCTGGCATTATGAGTTATGTGATCATGAATTTAAAAAAAAAATCAATATAAAAAGACTTTTCAAAAAATTGAAAAGGGCATTATGGGCAATAAGTTTTACCTACCTTCGGCAGGTCCCCACGAGCAGGACTGTGCATTTCACACAATATGTGCCACTGCTGCTTGTCCCCAGGAAACGTCCATGCACACGCTCTCTGGCACATTGCTCTGGGTGGGGCTGAGAAGACTGGA
The DNA here is from genome assembly GCF_030867095.1 of Alligator mississippiensis. Taxonomy (NCBI): domain Eukaryota; kingdom Metazoa; phylum Chordata; order Crocodylia; family Alligatoridae; genus Alligator; species Alligator mississippiensis. The sequence continues at coordinate 117,105,777 of NC_081825.1, forward strand.
GCAAGCACCTGAACTGGCCCCAGTAGCCTTACTTGGCGTGTTGAGGACCTTTGAGTCCTCAACACGCCAAGTTGTTAGGACTTGGCGTCCTAACAACTTGTTAGATTGTTGTCCTAACAACTGGATTGTTACCTATAGCAATCCAGCAGCATGGAGCTTGGCCAGCAGCTGGAGCATGGCTCTGGCCAGCCAGGTTCTGATGGTGCATGCTGCTGCTACACAAGCCACCCCGTTTTTTTAAGGCATAGGGGTTTTTTGATACCAGGATCTCCCAGTCAAAAACCACTCCCCCCCCCACTGGCTACAAATCAGCAATGCAGGGAATGCCTGCATGTGCGGCACGTGTGGTGTGCAGTGCCGGAGATGGCTCTGCAGCGCCACATGCTGCACACCCACACTCATCTGCATGTGCTCCTTATGGAGGAAAAGATGAAGAAAAGACCTCACAGTGGCTTTGAGAGGAACTAACAGGAAACTTAGCAAAGGCTGTTTTCTGTAAAAAGCGAGATAAAAACTGAAGCAATTCCTATCAGCAGCTCACCATGGTCAAGTACTAAGACAAAGCATCGCATTCTTCTTGCTCTATTCTGTTCGTGAAGTAGGCAGAGTTAGTCAGTGGTGAAGTACTATCTTGTTTCCAGTATCTATAACAACATATTTCTTCCAGATTGCACCACTCAGAGACTGCACGCATAGCACAGGTAACAATGTGAGTCTGTATCCAAATAGAATCAAGATGGCATGAGTGAATTATGTTGGACAGGACCAAAATAGCTGAAGAACAACAACATAATGGTAGGTATATCTAACAAGTATACTGTCCTTCTTGAAGCATAATGAAGGAAAATGATCAATAGTTTATTATGCCTCTGTAATCTGTTAATTATCTAATTTTACTATGATATGTTTTATAGTCTCAGATAATCAGGACATCTGCTGAAATGTGGTAGCAACATCACAGTAACATCTAATTGCACAATAGGATGCTAGTTGTATATCAAAAGAAAAGGAAAGATGTTAATATATTAAAGAATTAATATATTTATTGTGGCATCTACAGTGGCTTTTCTTAGAAGTGTTTAAGTATTGCCTCCATCTGTAAATGATCATTTCACATGTTATAAAGACCTCGTAGGTAGCTTTATAATGTAGTATATGTGGAGTCTTATAATGTTATTATCCATGAATAATATTAATCTATTATGCCATTAATAATATTCATCTAGTGGCTGATGAACCACAGCAAAGGTGGCAATGTCTCAACTGCTTATGCACCTTGGAGTCAGATGCTCCAAGGAACTAAAGTGATGGGGCTATACCATTGGTTCAACCACCTGTGACTGAGGCACAGAGCCTCATACTATGCAACACTTGCTGCAATGCCTGCTGCTTGCAGGCACATGTACAATGAAAGATCTTGCAAAGTACAATAAATGAGCACAAGCATGTGTTACAAAAATGGTCAAATGTAGTGCAGAAACATAAAAAGAAGAATGTTCATCTATTAATATGAATAGATGTCTTTGTCATGAGGACATAACAATTAGCTTGTCTCCCTTGACTTGCCTTTCATTTAACAGTCTCAAATATTTTGTTCCATTTCTTCTATAGGAAAAGAACACTACACACAGAAAATCCCCTCATTTTCACTAATATTGATTTCTGATGTAAATAATTCTGTCAATTCAATATGCTTTTCAAAGAACCCATTCAGTATCTGTCACTTTTTTGTTCCCTGATATTTAAAAAATAAATTCAGTCTATTTCCCTTTCTGATTTTGAACCAGCAGTGGAGCAATAACCATATTATTTGCTCCACTGCTTGACTGCACTAAGCAGCCAAGGACATTTGATTCAGTACAGGCAGCTGGCTAAGCAAAGGCAATGTAAACTACCATCATCGCTATAAAAATAAAACAGTTTAAGATCATAACTGTAGCAATAACCTTGGTCTAATAAAATAAAACAAAATAGGACCCATTATGTTTTTTATTGCCATCTGTCACATTTTCTATTTTGGACAATTCCAGAAAAGTTTCGTCGTGTTTTCCCACTAAACAAGTTTGGAATAAAATGCAAGTCAGAGAGAAATGAAATAGCATTTAATCAATTTGTCTTGATAAATGCAAATATTGGAATCACCGTCTTCATTTATTTCTTCCTGCCCTTGAAAATAATGGTATGGGATCTCCATCTCATTGAGAACCTGTGAGACAGAGTGTATGGAAAATCTCAAAGTCAAACCAGTAAATGTCTGTCTTAATAAATCCTTTCTTTAAAAAAAAAACCAGCACAACATAAGCTGTAAGACAGTTTCTTTATAAATAAGAATGCAGAAGAGTTTCAAGGGTGTAGGTTGTAGCCATGTTGGTCTAAGGACACAGGCAGACAAGGTGCATTGGGTGAATATGATCTCTTTTATTAGACCAACTTAAATAGTTGGAAAAGTTTGAGGGGGGTTTCCAACTATTTAAGTTAGAAAAGAAGGGTTTTTAAACTCGAAAGCTTGCTATAATTTTTTTTTCTAACTGTTTAAGTTGGTCTAATAAAAAATATATTCACCCAAAAACTGTATGCCAAGAGTTTCAAGTCATGTTTTTATTTTACCAACTATTCCTATTTTTCCTTCTATTTACTAATATTTGCTGTCCTTCTCACACAATCGCTTTCCTGACTTCTGCTATTTCTCCCCTCCTTCACTCATCACTCTCCAAGGTGCTTCATAATAGGAAGCTACTCAACATAGGAGGATTGGGTGAATCTATACTTAAGAATCAAACCTGAGTCATTTATATGATAGTAAAAAGAGCTGCATACCAGGTGACTAACCTAGACTCTAAGGCTCCTGCTACATGTGACATGTATTACACAATTAAATAGTTAATCTAGCAATTAATTTAGACCAGCCACAAGTGCAAAGTAATTATAACACAATTAACTGATTTAATCACACAATAAATTTAGATCAGCCACATGTGCCAAGTAATTATCACATGATAAAAATGACTGTCCAGCTATAAAACAAGCTAACTAGCTATAAAGTTAGTGCTTGAAAATGTGTAAAACTCTATAGTTGGTTTATGTCCAGCTTTACCTTGAATGTGCAGCAGGGTAACAAACTGCTGAGTTGGGGGCTTTTTTTTTTTCTTGGAGCTTTTTGTTAGTTTGAATACACGTTTGTTTTACAGCAAATTAAAGAAGAGTCCCAGACAAACTGGTACATTGCAGTGTTTTCTTTTTCTCTTGTGGCCATTAGTGTCTTAAATATGTTGAAGCTTTTCCCTGAAGAATGATGATATTCCTATATATATTTTTAAGCTTTTCCCTGAAGAATGATGATATTCCTGTATATATTTGATATCACCATAAAAGCCATTTTTACCACTTGCTACTCATTAATATTTTCAGGGCTTAATGCAGTATTGCTCCTGAAATGCTCATTTTACCTTCCTTAGATTAATTCACTTAGATTAAAAACAATTTCTTACCAATATATCATCAATTCTGTTTGTATGGATAATAAAACTAGCCAAAGGACTAGACTTCAAGTCTAATAGCCAGCTTAAACTTTTAGAGATGAAGAATCCATCACAGCCCTTGGATTAATTATCCTCACTGTTTAAAATAATTTGAGCCTATAATTTTTTTTTTTTTTTTTTTTTTTTTTTTTTTGTGAAATAAGAATCTTTTGAGGGACTTGTAGCAGGCAGTGTGATCCCTAGTTGACTTCCATGACTTTTTTTCTGTACTATTCCATGATCAGTGTGATTAGGCTATGGGCTGGGTAATGCTAAGGACATTCTCTATCTCTCCTGTTGAAGCTACACTGTTTCTTAAAAAGGAATGAAAGACTTTTTTGGGGGACAAGTTAATGCAGGATTCTTCCCACACATCACAGATTGCATTTCTATGTGCATAGAAACATATAGATGTTCAGTTCTTATTCATCAGAATATACATTCACATGTATATCCATCCATTTTAGTAAGCTTAAATAGAATGTGTTTTTGTTGCTTTTACAAATTAGATATAATGTTTCAAATATGAAATTGGAAACATATGTACACGATTATCACACAAAGTATTACTGTTTTTGGGGGGCTAAACAGAGAGGAATATATCCAGTGGTCAGATAATATTTCACCTGCTGGATTAACATTTGAGTGAAATGCTCTATGAAACAAAAAATATCTATGTGGCCAAAATAAACGAGTTTTAACTTAGTACACTTAAGTCCTGGTCTTGCTTGACTACACCTACATGATTAAGGTGTTTATTTTTGATTCACAGAAAAATCAGTATCACCGATACATATATTTTAAGATGACAAGGGACCAGAGTGGTCATCAAGTCTGACCTCTCACAGAGCAAAGGCCATAAAACTGCCTTGCTTTACTCCTTGCTTAAAGTCCAACAGTTTACTTCACCTAAGTCAACCAGTTTCATGTTTTTTTAATTAAAAAAAAATCCAGTTGTTTGACAATCTACCACAACACTAGGAAGTAGTTCTAGTGCTTAGTAACCATTATGTGGTTAATTTTCTAGTCTCTCTAATAGGTTGAAATCCCTTGGAATATCACATTTCTATTTCCAATAAGCAGAAGCATAGATAGGGATTTTAGTGTCCAGGGTTCTGTAACCTGTATATTCCCACTGATATCCCCTTAGTTATATAGGATCCACTGCATAGTAGCTTGTTACCACTGCGCAGGAGTGTTGCATCATGGTTAGTGCTTGCCAATGCTACTGCACAGTAGCAACAAGCTGCTGTGCAGTAGCATCTTCTGAAGACATGCCCACTGGAATATAAATCCTTGATTGAAGCCATCTTATAAAACAATCCAATTATTTTATATTAGCAATTTATCCTCTTCACTAACCATTGTTCAAGCCTTTTTGTCATGTGAAACTTTTATCAGCAATATGATTACTTGAAGAAAAAACAAAAATGATTAATAAAAAGTGTTAAGTTGGTAGCTAAGAGCCAAATCAAAATGCCTGTGGGACTCCAATAGAAACAAAGCCACTCAGAAAAGATTCCTTGTTTATGTCACTTTTTCTGCCAATTTTCCAGTACTACAATGCATGGTATGGTGGAATCCTGCCCAAGTCTTGACAATTGGTATGGTATCTACAAAAGAAAATAATCTGTTGAACTATCATTTGACAAGTCCCATAGGTGCATTAATCTTTGGAATTTTTATAAACAGATTATTTTGCTTTATACTCGTATGAATTCCTTAAACAGTATGTGGTATCATTTCTATACTATATTCAGTGTACTGTGTATTATTTTTCCTTAATACTAATAAAATCAAGATATTCATTTTTCATTAATAGTTCTTCAGTGAAATGTATCTCACTAAACACAATAAAAATAAGAAATAATTTTACTAATTCCATCCTAACAGACAAACTGAAAATATCAGTTAGTAGCAGTAAATACATTTACAAACATTGGCTGTTGGTTTTTTTTTTTTACTTCTGTAAACTTATATGTTGTAGCAATGAAAATGGAATAGTCTTTTACTTCAGTTAAAAAAAACAACATGATGCTTAATTATCAACCACAGGAGAAGTTGACAGAAGGCTGGCTTTATGTTACTCCCCTCAAATGACAAATTGAGCAGCATTGCCAATATTACATTTGTTTGACAATGAAGTTTGAAGAAGGTTTGAAATGTATTTTTGTTCATCACTGTCACTGCATAATTTAATGATGCATCTTTTCAGTTTAACACTGCATTTTGGCAGTTCAAAATAAAAAGATTTTCAACAACAGGAATTGTCATATGGTAATCTCATCCATCTATTAACACAATGAATCCAAAATAATTGCCAAAGCTGTTCTGGTAACCCTGCACAAGATGCCAACATTTTAAAGGGATAAATAGGGAGGAAATGTATTTCAAAAGATATTTGAGAGCTACTTCTGTAAACCTGACAATTTTTTAAGAATCTATCCAAACCTTATTTAGTCTGAATGACACATGATATTTCAGAAATAAAAAGAAAAGATGGAGTAAATATATTACAACTTTTTTTGTCCATTGACCTTGACTTGTGCTTCAAAGGCATCTGACAAAATGGTGACAAAACACTGAAAGGAAGATAGGGCATGCTCATGTTATGAAGGCAAGAAAAAGAAAATTATTGGTTCAGGGGTATCAGACCATTTCCCCTGGCCCACAGGGCTCCTAGAGGCAATTCAAAGGTGGGACAAGTAGGGGTGGAGTCTGCTACGGACCCCTGTTGGGGACAATGGTCAGAGGCAGGAGGCAAGCAATGACTTTATTAGCCACCGTTCTGTCATTCATCCCATTATAACTGCTGGGTCTGGATCCAACCCAGGAGGCTTCTTGTTGTCTGGATCCAGCCCCATGGCCTGGATCCAGCCCAGGGATGCAGGTGAGGTTGTCATGCCTGTATTAGATAAATCAAGTTTTACATGATGCTAAATTAAAGGGCCCTGTTAGGTTTCATAGACTAAGCAGATGCTGTCCCCCCTGTTTCAGCCAATTGATGGATTAAAACCTAGTGTACTAATTCACAGAATAATTACAATGGTCTTCTTAGGTTCAAGTTAATTGATTATCACATTTGTAAGAGCTGATGTGGGTACCCTGCCAACACTTGTTCTTTTCCCTGAGCGGAGGCTGGGCAGAATGAAAACGTGGAAAATGAAGCAACCATAATAGTAAGCATCTGTCTGTCTCACTAGACAATAGAATTACACCAAGTGAAACATCCACTCACTGAACATAATCCTTGCTTGAAAGATAAAGCAAAGCTGGAGTGACCTCCTCAGGGCACAAAAGCCTGGGCAGTGTATATGGAAAAACTGAGCTGTCTACACACCACTGCCCCCGTCAGCCTTGCTGGTTTAATCCTAAGGAAAGATAGGTGTCAGTGTGTTTGAAATCAGCTTGGCCTCGGGAGCTGCTGGAGCAAAGGAAGGCTAATCCATGATAGGTAACTGGGCTATTTAACCCTGGTTAGCAGCTAGTCTAGGAGTGGAGCCCCAACAGTACAAATGGATGATTCATTGTACACTGCATGTTAAAACCATTGTCTTAGACTAAGCCCTATTGTAAAAATCTATTCCAAGCGTTAAGTAGACATCTGGATAAGTGCTCACAACCATAGAAAGGTGATACAAACCAACAGGTTCAGGGAGCTGGACCAGGTGGTTCACAGAGGGATTTTCTCTTTTCATTCATATTCACAGGAATTTGAGTTGAAGAGACTTCAACAACAATGTTAATCCCACTGGCCTAAATTCATAGAGAACAATGGAACAAAGGAACAACAGGGGGGAAAAAATATCTTTCCCTAATGCTTAGGTAAGAAGCCTGCTTTCACTGAAGACCATATGCTGCAAAAGTAGTTCTTCCTTTTCTTTCCATTACTAAATCATTTATAAAGGCTCTCTGATGCAAGCTCTTAGGTCCTTATTATCCTTAATGATATCATTCTCCCAGTCCCTTGTATCTGCGAGGGAGTAACCTGTTGAATGTTAAAAATGGATCTTTTAGGCCAGTTTAGAGAAAGGAAATTAAACCCCTGATCCTGAACACCTTTTTTTTTTTCTTTTCTTGTTGTTTATTTTAACAAAAGCAGGCCCTTAGCAGGGTCTAGAAACAATTTATTCTGTACAAAGAACTAACTAAAATCCAAGCACTTTAGATGGACACTAAGCAATAACTGAATGCTATTCTGTCAGTAGCTCTGTAGTTACAAAAGTCGGTTTAAAGGGAGCTTGATGGCTCAAGAAACTTGGCTATTCGATGTATGCTCCTCCTATGCTACATTAGTGAATTCATCATAGATTGGTAGATACTTGTGGTGGCTGTAAAAAGGTCTGTGTTAAAGAGCTGATGTTCCCAGGAGCATCATAAATATTCCAGCTACAATTGCAGCCTCAGCAGCACAGTAGTCAAGGATTGAATAGGCATGGAGAACAAATTATTTCATGATGCCTATCAGTGATCCATCCAAAATGTTCTTAGAGTACACCCATGGGGTGGTGTGAGGAAACTTTTCTCATTGCTGGCGCTGTCCTGTGCACAAAATGATTAATAGTATCTAGGAGACTGTCTATATGCTGAAGCTGATGAAGGAATAAATAATTTGTTATTTTTATAAAAGAAAATGGTTTGTGTATGCCAGAACTTAGTTGTTTCGCATTCCAGACTCAAACTGACATCTTGGAATTTATTTTGCTTGGCATTGGGATTTTTTGGCAGAGAAGTAACAATACATACAGAGTAGTTCATCAAAATATAGAAGTATGTTTAATTTTACTTCACACCTTTTAAATTACAGTATCTTAACTGATCAGTTTGTAAAGCCCTTAACTGTTAAGTGTTATTTGAGTAACGTACTTGTGCATGAGTTTGTTTCCAAGAATCATGAGGTTTCAAAATGGGTCATTTTCTAATATTTATCTGGTATGACATTACACTAATAAAGGACAATGTTACTTTAATATACAACTGTCTTTAATAACCTGATACATCTAAGTGTTTTTTCAGATAGGATACAAAATCCTAAGCATAAAAACATTTATTAACATTGAACTTTTGGTAGAAGCTTGGATATTTGGGTAATTCAGGTGGTAATTTAGGGGTGAAGAGGATGGAGATAAATATCATAAGGGGAACTGAAAATCCATATTAGGTAAGGGCCTTGTTATATTATAATTTTGGGCAGTTCCTGGACCTCTTAACCCCTGGATTGTCTGCACATTAACACCTGAAATTGGTTTTAAACATGCATTATGCAGCTCAAAGTTATGCCACTCAAGGGCAGGATTATCTCTGATCCGTGTTACCCAGCTTGCATTACATTAAGGTGTAGCCCCTCCAGGCTACACCTTAGTGTAAACACTCCCTCCTCCCCCCCACCCCACCCGATGGCCCAGATTAGGCCCACTGCCCTTTCCTGGCATGCCAGATCCCTGTACACTACCCCCAAGCCCTTCTACCCCACTTACTTGTGGTTGCCCATGCTGTCTGTCCCAGGGGAGCAGGCTGGGAAGGGGTCTGTCCTGACATTGCCAGTGTTGTTACACAGAGAGCATAGGCAGCCACAAGTAAGTAATGCCCTGGGGGTGGGGTGATGCAGGAGGCAGAGAGGGGGAACACCAAGGGGCAAGAGGGAAACCTGGAAACCTGAGGATAGCTCCAGGGGTGTGGGGCAGGGAGAAAGCCTGGAAAGGGGGGGAGATTCTTACCTTTCAGTCCTCCAGGCCCCTGCTGGCCTGAACGTGTGACTGCTCCATACCTGAGCCAGCAGTACCACTGATCAATATTTGCATGGCTCACAGCATAGCATGTAACAAGGCCCTAAGAGTGTTTTATAAAAAGTGCTTCCTAGCTTAGCTGCTAATGGCTAGATCCACATAGGATTTAGGGGGATTATGCATCTATTGTGTCAATCAATGTGTCAGGGTTAAAAAGTTAAAGTGAGGAAACCTCTTGAACACAGTGGTTACCTGCCAGTACTCACCTCAGACTACTGGAATATCCTTGAAGGTGTGCACATCAAGAAACCTCACTTCTGGAATGAGTACTCGCTCTGGACTGTTGCAGGGTGAGTGATGCCAAATACTTCCAGCCCCAGAGGAGCAGCAGTCAGAGTCCTCCCGACATGAAGGAGCTAGAGATGCTGGGGAGCTCTCCCTTGGATGCCAGACTGCTGCCAGAAAAGCAGGTGCATAGCTATGAGTAGCAGGCAAAGAACATTAGAGGAACTCTGGGTAAGGAAGTACTGCATGAAGAGATGGGAATGGCAAGACTGGTCGGACCGGAGCCAGGATCAGAAGTAGATGGTAAAAGGGGGAAGGGAAGTGCCAATACAGTCAGCCTAGTGAGGGCAGGATGGCTCTTTGGAGCCAGCAGAGGCTCTGTTTCAGCCCTAGTGTGGATAAGACTGCTCTGTGGAGTAAGAAGGGTTATGTTTGATTTTCTATTGCTTTTTTTTTCTTTTTGGCTGGTGGCCCGAGTGGGGTCAGTTTGAGGGCTCTGGATTGGACTGCAGAACATTGGCCAGGCAGAGTTTTCAGACGGCCCGGTTGGGGAAGACACCCCGACCTTCATTTCCTTTATTTTGACTGACTTAACAATGAAGGCTTGGTCTAGCTGGGGTTGAAGGGGAGGCGGAGCCACATGGACTTGACTCTATAGGTGGTCTCAGGTGTTTCTCCCTGTTTGAACTATCTCCCAACAATAATAATAATCTGAAACATCAAAGGCATGGCAGGAACCATACAACATCAGGGAGGGGCTGCAGGAGGTAATTGTCATACCTCTCTAGCCCTCAAACAGATAGGGAAAACATCAACACACCAAGGACCAAAGCCATATAGCACCTATCATTGACACAACTGAACCCAAAATTTAGATTCTCAAAACTTCCACTCAGCTGCCACTAATATTTGTGTGGGGACTGTTAGACCCCAACTCAATGCAGTGCCCAATGACTAGGGAGATGACAATCCAATCGCTCATGGATCCAGTTGCTCAGGGAGCAAGCAGGGAGCAAACACCAGCACACATTGCTAGCCAACAGCTTTATTCAGAATGGAGACAGCTTCCAGCGAAGGTCCAACAAACCAGGGACATGCAGTGAACATTAGGTTTTTTCCATATTTATACACTTTGGGTTATACTCATTAGCATTTACTCCACCTTTGCCCTGCCTTTGTTCCACCCATATTACCTCCTATTTCAAGCTCCGCCTCTGCTTACTGTTTACTTCATTAGCATGAAATTTCCTATGCATTTAACTTATTTACATGTCTTTTTGCTATGAACGCATGTCCAAGGCCTTGACTCCACTTCTTCAGTCACTGGGCGGACTTTGACCAAAACCTGGAAGCTTCTTCACCAATCACCATTCACCTTTTTGCATAAGTTTATCCTGGATTCTGTTAAGAGTTACATGTTGTTTTTCACATTCCAGTCTGTTTTTCAGTCCCCTGTTGTACCATCTTCCACATTCCTAAGACTTTACCTCATTCACAGCACACAAACATACACAGACTCACTTGCCGCTTTTTCTCAGAAAATGGTTGGCACAGTTAAAATGGTTACTTAGCATAAGCAAATGGCTGGCTTAACATAAGCATTCATAAGCAAAATCTGCCTTACCTCCTAGTGATACATAATGATACATAATATATGTATCACTCCTAGTGATACATATATATATATATATATATATATATATATATATATATATATATATATATATAAAACACTACTATATTGTTAAGAAAATGCTTGCTTAAGGATCTTGCAATATTATGTTTAATATATCATTCTGCCTTGTGGTCAGCAGCTTTGCTGACCACAGTTACAGCCTTTTATTCAGCTGCAAATCCAATGCTTCCCAAGATCCAAATATTGTCACCCTAACAGGGACTAGACCCCAGGTTTCCCGTTTCCCATGTAAATGCCCTAATCATTAAGCTATAGGGTTGTGTTTGCTTTTGCTGTCTGTAGTCCAATGTATTGTTTTTGGACAATATGGAATAGAACTGAGAGCCACCTGGCCTTTCCCTAGAATAACGTGCACTGTAGTGATTTTAGGTCATTCTTCTTGAAGGCAGAGAAGGGGACTGAACCTGAGTACTTTAACCCCCACTGGGTTTTAGATCAAAAGGTGAGCACCATCTCATTTTCTGCCTGCATTTTGTGAGCAAGGGCCACAATAGGCACACAACTCTATGCTAGACTTTAGGGGGCATGAATCCCCTTGATCAGATATAGGCATCTTCTTGCAGCATAGAATAAGGCTCAACTCCTGTAAATTCCCTTTGCAGTTTCTTATCAACTAACTTGGGCATTGTGCAACATGCAAGTTTTGTGGATCCCACTGGATTTCTTTTTCTTCCCACATTGGATAGGAAGCCTAGATAATTCTCTCAAACCGGAGGATACAATAGGCCAAAACGGAATCCAGAAATAGTTTTATTCCTATTCAAAGCCCAAAACCTCAGCCCCCAAAATCTAATCTAAAAAGATATATATTCTCTCACATGCATAGTCATGAAATTCTATTTCTGTTATTCTATTTCTCATGTTGCTAATACTAAGGGAGTCATGTAAGAAAAAACAACATAATTTGAGGGTGCCTGTACATGTACTCTGATGCATTCTAATTAGAATGTGTTGGAGCAGACTTAATTAATTGAGCTTGCAAGTCTACTCCATGTTTTAATTAGAATGCTCTAACATTGCTAGGGATTTAGGTTTTAGCCATGTTGGTCTAAATAGCAGAGGCAGACAAAACTCTTGGGTTAGAGGCAATATCTTTTATTAAACCGACTAAAAAGTAGCAAAAGAATTTCCTTCTTTGCAAGCGTCTGGTCCAAACACCCTTCATCAGGCAAAGGAAAATTCAAAGATTGCTAGAGCATCTAGCTCATTGAATGAGCTTTAATTAAAGGATCCTGCGGCCATTTTTAAATGCATGGGAGCTTAATATATGAGACTATGGCATTTTAAGGAAAACAAGACACAAAATGCAGTGGAATATGGTTAGTTGAGACAAGATATTTAAGAGTAAAAAATGGTCAAGAAAAAATAGAGGTAGAGAAAAGGAGTTCTGGAAGACTGAAAGTCAAAAATTTGCATAAGGCACCAGCTCTGGAAAATATTTATAAATAATAAACTACTTCAATCTTGTCACATCTTAGCTGTGTTAGGCATTTCCCCAAATGCTAAAGGTATCCATCAGATTTCCACTTAGAACCTAGGCATCAGATTTATCAATAGACCCAAAGACATTTGACATACTGCCAAATTTACGTAGAAGAGCGTGTCCGAGAGGAAATAGTGAACTTAATTTATTATTAACTCTGTATTTGTCTTAACTCTGTCCATTTTCCCTATGAAGACCCCCTAGAAAAGCTAATACTGTGTTCATAGTCTGATATTTTAAACCTTAAAAACATGCATTCACATGAATTTCCTCAGTAATAAACAAATAATGACATAATCTATGTGCCTAGGCTACCATTTCATAGGTGGTGAACAAGGTGTTTGTTCATGTCAATGGATCATTTGAAATCAGCTTCACTGGGAATAACAGTTGGCCTTGAACAGAATATTAAAATTAAACCTTCCAGTAAACTGCCGTTTAAGAAGTACCTTATCTACTTTTGAATCTGTATATAGGCTATATCTGAGACTTTTTTATTTACTTTTTTTCAGTCCTTATCAGACTGAACAAAAATCTTGAGTTCTCTCAATGGGAAAAAAGAAAGGAACAAAATACCTAAGTAATATATACACTAGTTTCTCTAAATATTAATTATTAATAACAATGTGGCCACCTTATTAATTCTGTGATTGTATTTTATACAGTTTTGAGGCCGAGCTGTCAGTTATTGGTTCTGGGATGCTTTAAAATGTGTGGAATAGTAAAGATGCTGGATATTGCTAACAGCTAGCAGATATACTTTTATTTTCTAATCTATACCAAGTGAAAAGTTGAAATTTTAAATTTTCCTTAGCAATGAAAATGATGAGGGTACAGGGGGAAGAAAGGGCTGTGTAAAAAAAATTAATTGAGATTTGTAGTTATGCTGCTATTTAGAAAATAAAGATTAAGCTACTTTGATACTTTATTCATTTCATGTATTGCCTACCTGGTCAGTACGTGGAGATTACTCCTAGCCAAGGAAGGCTGTTACTGAAGAAAGGGAGCTTATATAGGGGGAGTCTGGTCCTCAGAAACACTGTTTTAAGAACAAAGGGTACCAAAATCATTCTTAAAACTTACTTCAACCAAGTTAGAAAGGGCCAGAGAAAGGACTTGAGCCTGGGTTACTGATGTCAGGTGGAATTGGCCATTGGATTAGTACCTAAATTGGTCGGGTAACATGCTGTGGCAGCAGCCTTCAGACAAAATGTAGCCTTCATTGTTTTGCTGCAATAGAAGAAGGCTGCTTCTCAGAACTCTCTGGACATTAATAGAAAAAGAAACAAACAGCATAGTTGAAAAATTGGTGTCCTTATTTTTTTCCCAAGAATGACCTTTGTTAAGCAACAGGGCCTGTCTAGTCATGCATTTGTTTCTAATTTCTCACAATATTTAGATTTGTGTGTGTTTTGTTGTACAGCTGAATGCTAATTGTAAAAGTTACCCTTAAAATAACTAAAGACTCTCAGTGTAAATAGGAAACTAAAAAGAACAAGTAAACAGAATTGCCAGCCACACTGAAGAAAAGCAGTCAGGCACAAAGCCAAGAAAAAAGGTGCAAAAAGCAATCTAGAGCCAAAGGAAGTATTTTAGTTATCTCAAGGCAGAGGAAACTAGACCAGTTTTGATTTTGTAGACGTCTTTCCTAAAATATCTGCAGGGTTCACTCAACTCTTTAGGAGTACAGGAGGAGTTATTTTTATATGGAATCTCTATCCCATAAATGCTTAGTGTTATAGCTCAGTGCAGGTATTATGGGTGGAAAATGACCCATGTTTGTTATTCAGGAGATCAAACTATGATCATTATGGCCCCTAGTATTCTTCAAGATGGTGCATCTAAACATTCTTCAATTTAGTATGCTTCCTAAAATGCTTGTTAAGTGTCAGAGTTAGCAACATCTGTAGTTAAAGTCACCTGCTATTTTCCATTAAAAATATATATTTCCATTTACTCTTCAATTGCTCAAAATTTTAATCCTTTAATGTTGCAATTTTACATGCAGGGCATCCACCTTGGAGTAGGTTTATTTATTTGTTTTAAAGGCTTTTGCCCAAACATTTCAATGGTTTGTGAGACTTTATGTTAGCAAAAAATATATTGCTTTGTCATGATAAAAAACCATAATTTTGCACGTTATTTGTTGAAAAAATTTATTGCTTCCATACTTTGAAGTAGGGGCTTGAAAGTTGACAGCAGAATCATCATAGCATCCATGCATGTATGTGTTGTCCTTCACAAAATAATCTACCCAGTTTTAAATGAACTGAACTGTGTTCACTCCACCTTGAGTCTAAAGAGACCAAGGAGGACTTCACTTCCTCTATGTAACTGTGTGTAAGCATAGAGAGCAGAAAGATTGTTTCTTCTGTCCTCTAAATACAAACCTGCTGGATGTAGGTAGCAGGGAGGAAAGGGAAATGTAGTCTGATTGGACTGAGGGGTAATGTGAAGAGAAGAGGATGAGATTAAGGGGAGTGGCAGAAGATAAAGGATCTTAAGGAAGGTCAGAAGTAGGAGTTGAGAGTCATGAAAAGAAGCATAAGACAGAATTACATTATGAATTTTAAAAGGAGGGAGGTTTAAGAGCTGGCAATATATGAGAATAGGACCAAACAAGGTCTCTCTGTAACCTGTAAGTTGCTCTACCCTAATGCAATTTCCATATGTCTGTATGTATGTGCCTTTGTACACACCTGAATATGCATGATTGTGTTTCCATGAGTACTTGTACACAAGTACCCAATGTCTAGACCTACTCTTGTAATGCTGGTCTTGCTTCAATCAAGGAAAGTCCCATGTTCAAGGCCTACTTCTACATGCTAGCAAGCATTATATTAGTGGATGTTAGCTATTCAAGTCCTCCCACCCTTTTCAAGCCATTCTAAATCATGACCTCTTATCTGCACAGCAAGCAAGTTTTCTTTCATATTGCTGCCACCTGTCACCCATCATGGGTGCTGATATTTAAATTTAGTAGACATTTGGCCTCCAGCCTCCTGAATGAAAAAGTCAGAAAAAGATCTCCAGATCTTTCTCCTGAAATAAAATGGGCATGATTCCCAATGGAAATGGCCATAGAGTTTTCCAAATACCCAGTAACTAGTTTCTGGCCATTCCCCCACAGAGGACTGTTTCATAGAAGGAGTTTATATGTGAATGGTGTTCTCCTCTGACAACAACAGTCATATCCTGTCCTAATCTTTCTCTCTAGTGTGGGATGCTGCTGCTTTGTAATCATTGCTCTTACTTTAGTTGTGCCCTTTCTTTTTTTCCCCTGCTCCTATCACCACTCTCCCCTCAATTCTTAATAATAAGAATTGTCTCCCCGCTTAATAAACTTTCAGCTCAAATATCTAGTAGACCCCAATGTCAGGGCTCTTGGTTTCAATACCAAGTGAAAAATTTAATTGCAGATGATATGAGAGAGAACAAGCACAATAAGGAGGAAAAGTGCCTCAGTGGAATAAGATCTCCTGCAAAAGTGTCTCGCTGCTCAGTACAAAGGTTATAGTCTCTTTTCTTAATCTAACATGCACAAGAAGACTGGAAAATAAACAGGTGCTACCACAAACTTTCCTTTCCCTCCTTCCAAAACGCTTCT
This sequence comes from Alligator mississippiensis, assembly GCF_030867095.1. Classification (NCBI taxonomy): domain Eukaryota; kingdom Metazoa; phylum Chordata; order Crocodylia; family Alligatoridae; genus Alligator; species Alligator mississippiensis. Next base: position 117,122,092 of record NC_081825.1, read on the forward strand.
ACTGGAAACATGGTTTGCTGCTGGTCACCACTCCCCTGCTCTATCAGTGTCTCTGAATCAATAATAACTGAACTAAAACAGAAAGCCTTGACTACCACACTTCTTAATCCATTCACTTCTAGGAGAGAAGTGCTCCTAACATAACCTCTTGGAGAGATGAGGTCACCAGCACTGTAACACTACATTGTTTGGGACAGCTGCTATGAAGAACTTCTGACTAATCACATTTCTCATTTAATCTGACCTCCAAATTAACGTATTAGTCAAAGACTCTGAATCATGAGTCCTAACAGTTCATTCTACTCAGTCTTCCTGGCCAGCTGAGGTGTGTCAGTTGACTGTGTGAAAAGAGCAACAGAGCCCTATTTGCGCACACCTGTGACAATGGTCTCCAGGGTGCTTAATAGCTACGACTTGCAGTTTGATTGTTTTGCTCCTGGCTTCTGTCTCTTGATTCCTGATTTTTTCTCTCCTGATGCTTGTTTGATTCCTGCTTATTATTTGTGACTCTGGCTCCCGAACCCCTGGATTGCCTCTGGCTTTTTGCCCTGAGTCAAATTGCCCAGCAAAAGAGATTCAGGTTTACATGTTCTTCATAGATGCTGAAAACAGTTCACTCATTTGTCACTGCAAATATTTCCATAATTATAAACTCTGAGTTGGAGCTATGCAGTTTCAGTTTAAGATTTTGAACAGCCTTTCTGTCTTTGGAAAGGAAATGTCACTTGCAAAATTCAGGGTTAGATTTAAATTTAGACTCTAATGTGAACAAAGGGAGAGGGTTGGGATGAAATCTTAACTCCACCAAAGAAAAGAAGAGAATTGCCTTTGGCCCCAATGGCATTAGGCTTTCTCCCTTGACCTGCATTTGTTTTTGATAGCTTTATGTCATAGTTCTGTGGGATGGGATATTCCAGCAGTGGATAGCTATTAACATAAGAAAGTCTGTAATAATTTTTGGTTTTGATTGTGTTCTGGGGAATTGAATTTTATTCTTGGATTCACTTGACATATTTTGAGCACTGATGAAAAAATAGAATGAAGAAAAGAATTTCCATGGCCCTAAAATCCTTTAAATTGCCATGAATCTGGTTGCTATTAAATACTGTTGCTCATGTGATAGTAATAATATCTTTAGCAGAGCACCCTTAATTTGAGACAGACAGCTTAAAAGTCACAACATCCAAAGGAGGTAAAACAACATAAGCCAACAAAATACTCATTCTACCACATATGAACCTAAATCAGCTATTCTTGCTCAGCTCTTACTTTGTCAAAACTCCAATTTCAGTTGACATTGTTTTGATGGATCAAGGACTTAAGGACTTGCTCCTGTATTTATTGCTTTCTCAGATATACAACTTTGAAATGTTTTAACTGACCTAATCTCTAAAAAGTGCAGTCATTAGGTTTGCTCCTTTTCTATCAATATTCTGTTGCTGTGGTTACTTGGAACGTGACACTTTCTCTGGGCATCTGGCCTTTGTAATACCAAACATATCAGTCCCAAAAGGATAGTTATATCTGATATCAGCTTACAGTTCCTGCAGTGGCATATTCTGATTACCTATCAAGGTTTTTTGTGCCTGAACACTACTTTTTCCTTTGGAAGGAAACCTTTTTTTTGTAGCTGATTTAAATATATACCAGGATCTAAATGGCAACAATGCATTGACATAGGGCATATGCAAACATTCATGGGACCCAGTCAATGATCACACACTTTCCTTTAAGTTGCATGATTATAGATCAGGTCTCACTTATACAGATGTTAGCCAGTTCCAGGAGATACACCAGAAATGAGATCCAAGTAAAGTTGTGACCAGGGCAGGAGCGGAGGAATTGTAGGGAGCTAGTGGGTCCATGAGGGAGCTTGGGAGCTTCATGAGGGTTGGTGAGATCAGGGGGGCTGGCAAGCCTATGGTGGAGGGTTGGTGGGTCTGCTGGGTGTATGCGGGGGGGGGGGGGGCGTTGTCCTGCCAGGGGTGGAAGGGTCAGAGGGCTAAAAAGAACCAGGGGGGGAAGGAAGGGAAGAAAAGTGCAGCCTCAGAGCTGGGATGAGCAGCTGGGCTTTCCCAGCCCTCAGGCTGCACTCCAAAGGCATATACATGTTCGGTTAAATCAGGCACGAGTTAGCCCAATCTACTTGGTGCACCTCCTCAGGTAAAATAAGTTACATTGGGCCAGCCATTTTTTTTGCAAAAGCAAGGTTTACCACTTCTTAATTTGACATGCACAGGGTATAACATTAACCATGTTCCTTACAATATTTCGTTTTGTTGGTGGTGGCAGTGTTTTGTTTTGTTTCGCTATCCACATTGTTGAATTAGGGTCATGTTCTGCCTATGGCTCATATGCACAACTCCTGTTTGATATCCAGAGCAAGATAGGACTCATACATGAATTTATAAGGATCAGAAACTTCTAAAAAGAGGTCAGGATTGAGGAATATCATGCATCTATCCTTCCTATTGGCTGGCTCACTCTAAACTCCAACAGAGTTTTCCCTATTTCCTTTCCCTCTACATCTCCTCACTCCCCATTTTTCCTGTTTGAATTTTATCATCTGCCAGTTTTCTTTCTATCATTTGCTTACCCCTGAATTGGAAGATAAACTCTCTAATAGACTATATCATTACAACTATTATGGTGCGCACAGCCTAACAATTAGTCTTTTGCTCTTTCTGATACCCATACACTGAGTGGTGCCTTTTCCCATGGGTGGTGAACTGAAGGAATCTGAACCTGGCCCATAGATGTTAGTTGTACTCCAGTCCCAAAGATAAATACAAGTTTATTCAATGGCAAAAATACTTTAACACAGAATAAAGATTGCCTATATTATCTTGTGCCCTTCTAGAGAACTGACTTCAGAAAAATTCAAACCTCTAAAAATGAGGAAATAAAAGATCCATGACTGTGCAACCTTAACTTTGCCCTCTTGTGGTGGGTAATATCTACTAGAAGTGATCTGTATGCAATGTGTTATCAAGCTAAATTGAATACCGTCAGGATAAGACAGAGTAGCTTGTCAGAGTTATAATTGCAGATGTAGAGATCTGGGAGTAAGCTGGAAGTAGAACTAAATGAAAACTTTGCTGCCATTTTTTCAGATTTCAAAATATTTTCTGAATTTGTTTTCAGTTCTTCTAATCTGTTTGTGCAAAAAAGCAAAAAGTTCCAAAAATTGAACATTTTTCATTGCAGTACTACTGTTTTTCATGCATAACCCCTGTCCCATGTGTATGGTTAAAGGAAAAATGTATATGTGTACATTAAGAGATCCAGTGTCTCATTTCAGAGTCAAGTTCCATAGGTTTTGTCTACAACAGTGCACTGAGATCTCATTGCCCTGGGGACTAACAATGGGGAGGTAGGATATCAAGTAAATGTGGATGTAAAGTAGTAAAGTAGTAGTAAAGTAGATGAATAAGTGAAAGAATAATATCAGATAGGATCCTGTAAGGGGCATTGGCAGTTCTAAAATTGAACTAATTCTCAGTTGTTCCTTGGGTATAAGTTCAGCATTAGAGTATAGAATAAATTCAACTGGCTCCTAATCTGTACAATTTACCTAAATACATGCTGTCCCTTTCTGGAGGGAAAGCCTTAGAATCTGTGCCATAGTAGTCACGTAAACTACTTCCCAAATATTCTGTACTATCTTCAAATATTGTTGATCTCTGTGTTCCAGAAAAGCATAAGCCATTCTGCACTGCCAGGCAGCCAAAGAAGTATTTTGGGGCCTTGCATGGTAGTTTTACCGAGGTGTGGTGTTAATGCAGGATGGGGAACCTTTTGTTTGAGAGTAGACGCTCACGTCTTTTCATTTGTGTCTAAAATACCAGAGGACTAGGTTGTGGCTGTAGATGTGGAAGAGGCCATCAAAAAGCATGCCAAGAGCACCCCAGGCCCTAGATCTTTTCCAGGATCTGGTGCTGCTGTTAGCAGGACTGTGATGTCAGACAGCAAAGTCCAGGAGCCTGCAAGTGTAAGCCAAGGGGCTCGGGAGCCCATAAGCCTTTGGTCCTGAAACAGTGAACCTCAAGTGGAGGTTTTGGAGGGGCCCAACTGGAGTAAATTGGGCCGAGGCCAGGGAGCCTTAACCCAGACAAAAGCCTAACACCTACCCACAAGGGGCAGCCTCCCTGTCCAATCATAACATCAAAGGCATGGCATGATGAGACAAAGAGGTGGGAACCTGGAAGGCCCAAGGGGGCAAACAAGGCAGGGTCCAGGAAGCATCAGGGGATGACTTTGCCCCAGCACCAGAAGCACTACAATATGTTACTGATCATTTGATCACATGACTGTGATTCTTACATAGGCATACAGTTCAGTTATCACTATGTCTTGCTAAAGATTAAAGATATTATATAATTTCTGAGTACTTTTTTTTTTTCTTGTGGTCCCTTTTATTTATTAGGAAGAAGTTAATGGTCACATTTAGCAATAGTTGTAAGGTTCAGTTCCTGATAGAAATCAGAGAAATGAGAGAAATCATATACATGGCCTACCTTGAAAAATCTAAAATTTTATTTTACTTGGCAGTTACAGGAACTTAACACACAAAAGTATACTGGTAGATCTCTCTACTTCCTTGCCTCACAAACCCCTACAATATATAACCCTCTTCTGCCAAACTGTTCAGGAAATCCTCTCCTTCCTGACCCATTAACCATTTTAGATGTATGTTAAAAGTTGTTCCTTCATGTCTAATGCTACCCCTATCAAAAGCAGCAACATGGTATAGGATAACACATTTCTATGCCTCAGCTGAACAAACCAAATAAAGCCTTTGCATGCTTCCTCCAGTTGAATTCTCTACCCTTTCTTGGGCTTGACCTCCCAAACTATGCACCTGGCTCATCCAGTTCACCATCCTGCTGTACCCTCACTTGCATGCAGAGGCTTGTGTGCTGACCCTCTAGGCCCTTCTACATCAGCCACCTCACATCAACCATGGACTTGCAGCTGTCAGAGGTGTTGTCCAACATGGCTTGATGGAATATGCTGACAATGACAGTCTCCCTGGCAGAATAGGCTCTGGGGTACTTGGCCCTTGTCTGGACAAGGGTCCACATTGACTGCCCCCATCCATTGTTACTTCTTCTGTGTCTTGTAGCTCTGGGCCCACTATTCAAGGCCACAGGCTTCAGAGCCAGCATAATTCATCCCAGGCTTCTAGCTACCATGTTGGGCAGGTTTGCTGTTTACGCAGCTCAGCAGGTACTTTGCTCAGAGCCAGTCCTTGGTCCCACTGCCCCAGTGTGTGCCAGCGTCTCTCAGCTATTCTCTGGGCCTCTCTCCTCCCCCTCTGCCTGATTTGGGGCACATGTACTCCACTATGTTTCACTCCACCCAATGCAATTGCACCTGAGTCTCATCAAAAGTAAAGGAAACAAACACAAGTCTGGAAACGTCGCTTGCTCCTCTGCATGACATTTCCCATCATACTTCAGCAGGCACCGCTTCCACTCTTCTGTGAGGGGTGAATGCCCCCTGCCTGCTGCAACTCCTAGGAGGCTCTCCTCCTCTGGTACCAGCTGCTGCTTTCTCCTGCCACAGTCTGTGTTTCTGCCCTTGGCAGCTTCCCCAGGCAGACTATCCCTCTCTGGCCCAGGCTTGGGCTTATGTAGCAGGCTCTGGGCTACCTGTCGCTTCACTTCTACCTCCTGGGTCATTGGTCTCTGTCCGCACCTGGAGTTGGTGATCATCTTGTTTCACGTGCTCAGCCTGTGTGCAAACTGTGGCAGTACCCACAGACCCACCAACTCAGACCACGTGTTAAGGTCAAGGGATAGAGCATGTGTGTGTACTGGGAGAGAAATGGAGATGAAAATGATGGGCGGAAAAGAGGGGGGCAGCAGGGAGAGCAAACCCGAAACCATTCAGTCTCCCTAGTAATGGGTTAGGTGCCCTGTTACACCTTTAAGAGAGGCTTCATACTATTTTTTGCTTCCGCTATAAAAGGCTGTGTATCTTCTCTTTGCATTTCTTGCTTGACAGAATTTTAATTTGTTTTACCTGTAAGCTGTAAGTCCCCTGGATCCTAGCTTGTGTATAGTGGAATAGGAGGAAGAGGGCCCACCAAAATATAGTACATGTGCACACATTTTAGTATATTGTATAACAAAGGTCCAATGGCTATAACACGTTCCCATAAGACACCTAAATCACATGAAAACTAACTGGCTGCAAACCCCATTGGCTGTGCCCCTATCTCTCCTGCTCACTTTCTGTGGCACATTATAGGGTTTTTTCTTTCTTCATACTAAACATCCTAATTTTTCCTTTGGACACCTTTGTGTGCTGCCTGGAATAGTTTTAGTGGAAGTTCTCATGGGTCTTTCTGGGTAAATGTTTATGATATAACTACTTGTGATCACAGGGAACTGGGTTCAATGACCTGGGAGGTCCTTTCTGTCACAACCCAAGGGTGTGATTTTTTGTTTGTGTGTGCTTCGGCACTGCTAAATTATTTTCCCGCCGTTTGTAGCTTTCTTTGCACGGTGCATTTCTTCGTTGCAACACAGAAATGCACGTTGCAAGGAGTTCCCACCATTTGTATTCAGATTCATGCTCCACTATTGGTCAGTTCTAAATTATTCCTACATGGAGGCTAGCGATTGGCTCGTTAGCCGTATAAGAGGCTTGAGTGGTTTCCGCCCAAGTTGGAGGACTCCACGAACATCAGGAGGAGGAAACTTCACGTCTCGTGAAGATCTCTAAGTGCTGCGCAGCCTATTGGACCCAGCGTGAATATCAAGAAGGCAACAGGGGTCTGATCAGCCTCTCACCTCTCCCCATTGCCGAACGATCCCTCGACGTACCCTTCCCTGCACGCAAAGTTCCACAGAGCCTAGCAAACTTCATGTGAGTGAATCCAGAGCTCTGTCCGAGTCCTTAAACTGGGACTTAAGCAAAGTATTCCAGGAAGTTTTCCAGCCTGCACCGCGACCATCTACGGTGTAAGTAAACAATCTTAAACAACCATTAAGTGTCCGTGCCTAATTCTAGCATGCCACCTGCCTTCCCCGATTCGGCATGTCCGGGCTGTTGGCCACAACCCGCTGTGCGAAAAAAAGGGCCTCGGACTACTCCTGGCCCGCACATGGCGATGAGGATGGGATCAGGGGAAAGCACGCTGGAGCTAGAATTAGTTAAGAACTGCCTTTGGCACAGTGGAAAACGCCAAGTAGAAAGCTTTATGGAACTGGAGGCGCATATCGCTTACCACCAGGCAGGTGGAACGGGTGAGAGGTTTATCAGCGGACGCCTTTCGCTGAAGGGAGAAGAGAGAGCTTCCGAAGACAGAGCCCCGAAAGAGAGGGAAGTGTATTTTCACCCTGCGGCATTCGGGTGTATAATGAGTGATGAGCGGGTCCTGTTCAGGCCCCTCAACACTGTGTCCCTCTCCAGAGTCAACCCGGCGGGTGAAGTAAACCCGACCCTCACCCAGGAGTGTGCCCGTTGCCTAAGATGTGCTCGGGAGAGTGAAGAACTGGTGCCGATCGACCGGTTCGCCCCCTTTATGCTGGCATCTAGATTAAGGGGTTGCGAGCTTCCATCCGAGCTCTGCGAAGATCTGGAGACGGAGGAACGCACCGCGGATGAGAGGGTGGCCCCACAATACCACAAGGGGGGAGTGTTAACTGCAACTTTTCGTACTGTAACCGATCTAATGCATAAGAATTTAAGTTTGAAAGCCCAGCTGCGTTTGGCCGTTCGAGCGGTCAAAGAAGTGGCTGCGAAAGAGAATTCTGAAACGCCACGACAAGATGGCGCCGAGCAAGAGGGAGACCGCGTGGAAGAACTGGAAGAGAAGGGTGGAGCTTCGGAGGAACCTGCGAAAGTTCGGTCAGCGACTCTGCCCACCGACGCAGAGTCGCTTCCGGCGACCATGCCTTCTTGCCGACGGAAGGGAGAATCAAGCGGAGGAGTGCTTCCGCCCCTCCTGCCTGAAACAATAACAGCAGCAATGACTCCCGCAGCAATAGTTCAGCCTGTAACAACATCGACTCCAAAAAAAGCAGCTCGTCCTGTAACAACGATCAACCCAGTGACTGATGCACAAGATGCCACCACCAGTCGCATTCATGCTTGGACAGAGTTACAGGAGCTGTACAGAGAATCTGAAATGGAGTCTGATGAGGCTATAGGCTCATGGCTGGAACTCATGTCCATGGAGTTCGAGTTTGACTAACCGCCTTGTTGTGTAAGAATTTTTGTAAATATTTTGAGATAAGTTAACTTATTTTTTGAGAGTTTTGTTTACAGATCCGGAATTTAGAGTGCGTGGTGAAGAGAATCCCCAAGAAGGATAACATCATCAGAAGAAGTGAGGGCCTGACACGCAACTTCGCCATGACGCCCACTGAAGCCCTGATCATGCAGTTTTTTGTTATGAATCTAATTATGTGTATATGTATTTGTGTTGGTTATTATTTGGTTCGATCCCTTGAGGACGAACTTCTTATGTTGGTGGATTTTGTGTTTACCCGTTTTGTTCAGCGACCTGTGATAAGAGCTCTTGATTACTTGAGTGACGAGCGTGTAACATAATTTAGCTATGCCTTCAGCAAGGGGGGATGTCACAACCCAAGGGTGTGATTTTTGTGTGTGTGCGCTTCGGCACTGCTAAATTATTTTCCCGCCGTTTGTAGCTTTCTTTGCAGGGTGCATTTCTACGTTGCAACACAGAAATGCACATTGCAAGGAGTTCCCGCCATTTGTATTCAGATTCGTGCCCCACTATTGGTCAGTTCTAAATTATTCCTACATGGCGGCTAGCGATTGGCTTGCTAGCCGTATAAGAGGCTTGAGTGGTTTCCGCCCAAGTTGGAGGACTCCACAAACATCAGGAGGAGGAAACTTCACATCTCGTGAAGATCTCTAAGCGCTGCGGAGCCTATTTGACCCAGCGTGAATATCAAGAAAGCAACAGGGGTCTGATCAGCCTCTCGCCTCTCCCCGTCACCGAATGATCCCTCGACGTACCCTTCCCTGCGCGCAAGTTCAATGGAGCCTAGCAAACTTCGTGTGAGTGAATCCAGAGCTCTGTCTGAGTCCTTAAACTGGGACTTAAGCGAAGTATTCCTGGAAGTTTTCCAGCCTGCACCGCGACCATCTACGGTGTAAGTAAACAATCTTAAACAACCATTAAGTGTCCGTGCCTAATTCTAGCGTGCCACCTGCCTTCCCCGACCCGGCGTGTCCGGGCTGCTGGCCACAGCCCACCGCGCGAAAAAAAGGGCCTCGGACTACTCCCGGCCCGCACACTTTCCAGCCTTAAATTCCTATGGATACATTTTCTAACCATGAATACTACAATTTGTGTGGTGCTCGAGTATTTAGCACATTGAAATCTAAGGAGCTCTGTGCTCTTCCTTCAATAATATTTTCAATATTACTTCCCCAAGGGAGCTGTAGGTGTCATGCACTAAATGGGATACATGTTAAATGACTGAGATCAAGTTTAGAAAGAACCACAATTTGAGCACTAGGTTTAAGGAGAGAAAGATATTAGAATCCATGACCCTTAAGAAAATGCCATTATAGTTAGGGGCTGCTTGAAAAACACCAAATTTAGATCCCTGGCCCTCCTTTCTGCTTTCATGAGCCACAACAAATTCAAGGCAATGCACGTAAACACACTGATTTTTAAAGCATTCGGATCAGTCTACCTTTATAGACGGGACTTCTCAATCGTCACTATAGCAGAGCTAGTGGTCTCCTGAAATACATTGCTGCATGACTGGATTTCTAATTCCCTTTATTTCACTGAAAACTCCTTTACTGATAGTTCCCCTATCTCGACACACACACAAATAACACCTATTATACCCTGTAAAGGGAATCAGACCTGAAGCTACAGTATCGCAAATGCTGTCTCGATTGCCAAGAGGTCATTGAATCCCTATTGGGAATCCCATTTAGAGCCACAAAAGACAAAGAGCCAGTGTTTTGATGTATGGATTGTTGAGGCCTAGAGCTACAGAATAGGTTCCTAAAACCTACTGTTGCAAATTCAAGACATACCCTGAAGTAAGATGCCCTATTTTTTCATGTCTGTGATTCTTCTGTTGTCTTATTAGAAAACCTAAGGACATGTTACTAAATCAGAGCAGATCTTTAGGAGGGGCTGCTCGCAGTCAGATTCCATTAGGCTGCTACAGAATTCATCTTCCCTATTAAGATATATGACAGAAGTTGCCTGAGGACAGGAATCAGATGAAGCAGCTACCATAAGATGGAAAAAAAAAGTGTGCCTCAGTCTTTTGTAGTTGTTCATTATATACAGGTTACTTTTGCAAGGAGAGAAAAAGAAACAAACTAACAATGGGATAATCTTTTTCTGTGTGAAATCTTTCCACAGCTTGGTGAGTGTTATTTTAGTCTTGATTTTTTTTCTCAAAGCATAGACCTCTAAATCTTCTACAATTAATCAGAAACAGCCTGAAGATATGTTATATTTTTCATATCTTTTTGTTTTGCATGGCTGGGAGGGATTTCCTTTATAATTCACATGGTCTGAATACAAATTGAATACTTCCCACAAAAATCACTTTGTAAACAGGATATACCTCCTGTAAACAAATTTAATGTCGTAGTATTTCACTATAAATTCAACCAGAATCAACAAACACCCCATTTCCTTTATTCCTTTCATATCTACTTCCTGATACAGGACAAGAAAAATTCTTACTCTTCCAACAAGAAAAATTCCTATTCTCTTGCCACAGAATTAGGAGTTTATATGTTACAAGGCAGAATTTGTGCATCAATAAGCATTATCAGAATTCCATTTTTTTTAGTTCATTGTAGTAATTCCAGTTACAATAGATATTAATTTGACTTAATAAATCTAATTACTACAAAACACATGAAACTAATATAATGATTGGTTATTCAAAGCTTATTTCATGAGATACTTAACTATCTCCCACATTATTAAATATTAGTTTTAGGATATAGGTTTTACAGCTGTTAGAAAAAAAGATAATTGTCCTGGATTATTGTTTGTTTGTTTGTTTCTGTATGAGGGGAAAGCATAGTGTAAAAGAAAATGAAGAGAAAATGTCATGCTTAACACAGGGTTTTTAGGACTCAACTGAGCATGTCAGGATGACCAACAAGCCCTTACAGATAATAAAATGTTTTCACCCTGGGAACCACCATTGCATAGGCTGTGATAGTAGCTGAGAAATCAGTCTATCCGAGCATTTGCATTGTTAGGAGGAGGGGTGGAGGAGATAGAAAGAGAGAGGTAGCCATGTTCTTGTGATTTGCCCCTTATAAACTAACTAAATCAGAAATGCATAAGATTTTGTAAGCAGAAGCTTACTTCATCTGATATCATGAAGTAAGCTGCTATTTATGAAAGCTTATGCATCTCTGATACAGTTCGTTTATAAAATGCAAATCTACCCTGCCTTCTGCTTTTTCATTGTGCCAATTACATCAGCATCCACAGGCCTGATCCATAGGCTACTAGTGGAGAAACTTTTACTGTCTTCAGTGAATTTTAGACTATGCTTTCCCTGCTTTGTGGTTAATACAGACAGTATTAATCTTGGTTAGAGCTAAAAGGGCAAAGAAATTACCTGCACAAACACAAATGTCAGCATGAATGCAAGTAAAAACAGGGGGCATCTCAAAATGGTTTGGCTTTGGGACCAAAAGTTGGCAGAATGCCAAAGGGATTATAAAACTGGCTGTTTTATTTTTTGGGGCACTGAATAATGTGTTAATATTGACAGTGAAAGCACATCTGAAAATGGGAGCATGACACACATTGGCTTACTCAGTATCTTCAGGATGTCCTTGAGACAGAGTCTGCATCTTAATAAGCTTGACTGAACTGACAGTGCATTTAAAAAAATAATAATAATTAGGCCTGAGCATAATTATAATGTCATTGTAGTTGCCAATCCAGGATGCATTATTCAGTTTAAAAATCCTGGCATGTCTCTTTTTCAGTAAAAAATGGCTTGTTTTCAAAAACACAGCAGATTGTTTCCAGACTGAACACAATGCTCTTCTCCACCTTTCTCTCTCTTTTTTTTAAGGATGGGTGAGATCAGATGTGAAGCTTTATGGCTGTCTTTGTCAAGAGAGCTAATGAGCTGGGGTGGGACTAGATCAAAAACTGGTGGAAATGGGGTCACAGAGAGGTTAAGCTTCATGAATTTATTCATTGGGATTCAACTCATGCCTGTTCAACATGAGATGTCATCATTAAAATTGTGGATAGCACTGTTGTACAATGAGGCTTCATGAAAAGCTGCTAAAAAGAAACTAAGAAAATGGTTTTCATTTAGATCTGAATGTGTCTCTGAACAAAACACAAACTTACAGTGAGGAAATAATGACAGGATAGACCTTAAAATAGCCCATAAGAATGGATTCTATGTATCTAAGAAAAAGTGACTTCATATTTTCCTCTCACTAGTAAATATTCTAAAACAAGGATAATCCAAGTGCCTAGGATAAGTTTCTGCATCTCAAATACTTTCTAGTTGATGGAGAAAAAAGGCATTTGACTGTTTTAGAGTATGTTACATTAATTGGATATCTAAGTTATGAACAGTGGCATTGTACAGATATTGAGTTTCTCCTGGAAGAGTGACTGCTCTCCCTGGAGAAATCATGAGTGTACAGATGTTCAGGATTTTTCTCCCAGAGTAAAAATGACCTCCTTGGGAGAAAAATAACCTAGGAACAGCAAGGGTTAAATCACTCCCAAGAGTTCCTCCTGGGAGTTTGAATGTCTGTACACGTTTTCTTCTGACAGAAACCACAGTACATTACTCCAGCACCTCAGGGTGCTTCCTCCCCTCATCCCCTGCCTCCCCTAGGGAGACTGTGTCACTTGCTGGACTCTATTACTCCAGCCAAGGAGGAAGCAAAACACCTCCCCCCTTTCATGACCCTACATTGTGCTGCAGGGAGAGACAGGTTGACCCTGTCTCTGGGTCAGGGTCAGGGTCAGTCTGGGTCAGACGGTCAGTCTGGGTCAGACGGTCAGGGCGGCCCTGTGCACTGCTGCCATTTTCTCTCCAGGTAGACTGATGGAGCCTGAAGAGCATGCTAAATTATGTACACAGTCCCCTACCTTGGCTGTGTGTCAGCACTTTAAGCTCTCTGCTACTCAGATGCTCAGATTTGAATGTCTGTTCAGATGTCTCTTTGTAAGTTTTTTCTACAAGGAGAGCAAACCCAGGAGATTTTTCTCAGATGATTTGAATGTGTATACTGCCAGTATTTTTCCATCCATCTTTGAAGGCTGTCTCTTTTAAGGAAATTATGCAAATGTGAAGCTAACCGTGTTGCCAACAGAAAGCTTGCTGGCTTATCAGTCAGATTTTCAGTCTGCTAACTGTTTCATAACAAGGTAATCATGGAACTGCTGGGCCACCAGGGAGCTTCTTGACACAGAAAAAAAAAGATAGCAATATGAAGCTGTTTCCCCCAGTCTCTTATTCTGACATGAATAAAAAGCCCAGTGGTACAAAAGAGTGGTTCAAAATAGAAGTGCTTTTTTAAAATAAAAAAAGAAAGACTTATTTTTTAAAAGTAAAACAACAGGTTCCATGGTGCCTAGCTCTCTACATAAAATAAAGTTGGTTTTGTTAAAAGAAGTTATGCGTAAATAGATACTAGCCATGGCCATGAGATGATGACTGCAGAGTAGCTCATTATTACTACTGTGCAATAGTAACGAGCTACTGTGCAGTAGCACCAAGCTACTGTGCAGTCAACATCACCAAGAAGCGATGCGGGGATGCTACTGCACAGCAACACTGGTTACTGAGCAGTCATTTAGTACTTGTGTATGCAAGTATTAAATGAAAGTACAGTAACAACTGTGCAGTGAGCAACTCATGTAGATGTGGCCACAATGAAACTTTTGACTGTTTGAACCAAAACAATATAAAAAAACCTGACAAGGCAGGCAGACTCTTTTTTAAAAGGTGATTTTTTGTTGTGAAATTATGATCTATCATACTTATTGCAGCTGTCCAATTTATAACAGTCTTGATTTTATAGTTGAGACAATAACATGTATAAGAAGATAGAAATCACATGTGATATTGATTTGGTTGACTGAGAAAGGAATCATGAACATGTGCAGTAGATAAACTGTGCCATAAATTAATGTTAATGGAATCAGGATTTCCTGGAAAAATTCTTATCTTATGCTGCCAGTTTTTAACATACCTTCTCCTGCTATGCATCCTCCCTTCTTTACTTCCACATCAGCATTGCTCTGGAATACGTTAACCTTCCACACAACACTAATCGTCATTCTTCATTATGCCACTACATTTTTGAAAGGGTATATCTTCAATGACATTATTATATACATGTTGAGTTAATCCAAAAACCCTGTTGCTGTGCTCACTTTTCAACTACAGGAGACAATAAATAGACTTTAAACATATCCCTATTCTTTTTTAGAATCATAGCTCTTTGTATCTCTATCTAGATATGTTTAAAAGAAAAAAAAATAATTCAAGTTACTAAATGGTAAGTGGTCAAAATATAGCTTTAAAGACTCAGAAATTTTGTTAACAAAACTCAAACCTTCATATCTATCACCTGACTTTTTTCATCAAATAAATAATGCATTGAAGTGGAACCAGGCCCTTTTATGTATCTGGATACTTCCATTCAAAAGAATTGGATGACATTCCTGAACAAAGTGAGTAGTATGTGGTTTGTGGCACTTTAGTAATATTTTTGCCCTAGGCGACTTTTTAACAATATTGTATTGTTGAGCACCACTGGAAATGCATGCTTTAGTTTAAATGAAAGAGATCAATACTTTTATTGTGTACAAGATGAAATAAAACTATAACTGGCAGATATTTTATAAGGACACCAGCAATATTCTGCTTTTATTTATATGTACAAATCTAAAAAACAAACAACACCCCCCCTCCCAAAACAGACTTACACTTTTTTGTAGCTTAGGGCAAAATCCAAATACATTTTGAATTTAAGGTTACTCAAGTATGGATTTATACAATGCAGCAATACAAAGGATTTTACACTTTCTAGGTTTCCTTGGCTCTCCTGATTTCTTATTAAACAAATCAGTCATCTTGTAGGTTGTTACATATAGATGGATCCAGAAAGGTGAGTTGACCCTATGACATCCCATGGGTCATTTAACTACTATTCTAAGGATGGAGCAGGCCAAAGGTAAAAATAAAAGTGAAACTATGTGAGTGTGAATGTCACTGGGACATCCAATATCTGAATGTCTAAAAACTAAGGAAATTAACACAAACAATCATGGCTGTGAAATACTTAAGGTTGCTTAACCAAATTGCTACACCAAAGAAAAAAAGGGAAAGGTTAAAGACGGCATAATATGGGGAATAGAAATTGTACAAAATTGAAGGAAGACTGACATGTAGTGTTGTTGCTGGAGGAAATAGTTTTGTAAAAAGGGCTTTTTTCAAGCCTTGCTTCCATATGGGGAAGTCAAGACGGTATGCAGTCTGTGCTGTAGGGTAGTTTTGCACTATAATAGTTAGGTGGCTTAATTTTTCATGCCCTTGCTTATGTGTATTGATATCTGGTACCTTCAGCATAGTAACTGCAGCTATTTTACTTCACTGTCTTGTTCTTATTCATGTTTATATTACTAGAATTTAGTACCTGCCTAAGCACAAGATTTGGGTTAATAATCAGATCCAAATATGAACTTCCACAAGGCTTGAAAATGTCTCCATTTGGCTTTTTGGTTTGGCATATTATAGGGAAATACCTGAGTCACAGAACTTAGATTGCCAGTAAACCATTGAAATGAGGATATAGACAAACAGTTTACTGAGAGTTAAAAGTATCTGAGAATCTACAGTGTATCATCCACTCTATGATAACTGGCTGTGTTCCCCCTCTTACTCATGGTTAGTAAAATCATGCTGCTTAATGAAACGGGGCTAAGCTACCATCATTTTGCTTTCATTTAAGGGAAGAAAGATGAGAATGGGAATAAGAACAGTTATTATGCATCAGTTGTTTCACAGTAAGTTCCTCTCCTTTTTATCTCACCGTAATTGCTGTTTGCTTATTTCCTTACTCTGAAAAAAAAGGCTGTATCTTCAATTCTGCCATTGACTTATGCTGTAATCGTGTGTATCCCTTCTATCAGGCACCAGTCAGCAGCAAGAAGGGCCAGGTTCACATTTTGGGAAATTATACCAGTGGCTCGAGCCTCCCACCCAGAAATCTGGGAACGCTAAGTTTACTGGTGCATCCCATATAAATAAAATCCCCTCCTTGCAGGCAGTATAAACACACAAAAATTATTACAGAGAATAAAAACCAAACAAAAAAACCAAACAAAAGAAAACACTAAATAGAATTTTAAAACTCTATTAACTACAAAGCAGAGCCTATAGGTGGCACCTTCTTGGGGAAGGCTTCACCGATGTCCAGGCCGTCTAGGACTTGAGGTTTCCCATTGGGTCTGGGGGCCTGCACCCCTATACCTGCCCTTCAGCAATGGGCTGGAGAGGGGGTCCCACACTGGAGACTCCTATGAGCTGCTCCTTGGATTCACTGCACTGTGGGGAGCTGCTCAAGAGGGTAGGTCCTTCTGCATTACAAGGGGTTCTGTTTCATAGATTCATAGATTGTAAGGCCAGAACGGACTGCAGAAGATCATGGGTCCAGCCCCCTTCACCAAGCAGGAAAGAGAACTGGGGGTCAGGTGAACCCAGCAAGGTGACTATTTAGTCTTCTCTTGAAGATTTCCAGGGTGGGCGATTGTACCACCTCTGGAGGAAGCTTATTCCAGTCTGGACACCCTGACTATGAAGACATTTTTCCTAATGTTGACCCTGAATCAATCTTCCAGGAGTTTGTGGCCATTACTCCTGGTTTTCACCTTGAATGCCCTGGTGAACAGTTGCTCACCAAGCCACTGATGTACTCCCCTGGTGTAGCAGTAAGCTGCTGCCAGGTCCCCTCTCAGCCTTCTTTTCCTCAGGCTGAAAAGTCCCAGATCCCTCAGCCTTTCCTCATATGGCTTGCCATATAAGACTCTGATCATATGGGTGGCTTGTCTTTGGACTTTTTCAAGCTTGTCCATGTCTTTGTTAAAGTGTGGTGCCCAGAACTGGATTCAGTACTCCAGCTGTGGTCTCCCCAGTGCTGAGTAGCACAGAAGAATCACGTCCTTGGTTTTTCTAGAGATACATCGATTAATGCATGCCAGAGTATTATTTGCCCTACCAGCTACAGCATCACACTGCTGGCTCATATTCATACTGTGGTCTATTATTACCCCCCCAGGTCCCTTTCATTCATGGTGCTAGTCAGCTTGGTGACACCAAGTCTGTAGGTGTGTTGGGGGTTGCTCATCCTGACATGGAGCACTTTATATTTCTTGACATTGAACTTCATCAGATTCCAATCTGCCCAACTTGCTAGGCTGTCTAGGCCTACCTGTAGCTGTAGCCTATCTTCAAGCATGAGCACTCTCCCCCATAACCTGGTGTCATCCACAAACTTGGCCAGTGAGCTCTTCACCCCCATATTCAAATCATTAATAAAAATGTTGAAAAGTACTGGACTGAGCACCGAACCCTGCAGGACACGGCTGCCCACCAGGATGACACAGATCCATTCACTATAAGTCTCTGGGTTCTATCCTGCAGCCAGTTTCTCACCCACCTGACTGTCTTGGAGTTAAGACCACAATCCGCAATGACTTCAGCCGGCTCCTTCAACACTATTGGATAAAGATCATCCAGTCCTGCTGGCTTGCATACATCTATTTTTTTTTTTAATTGGTCATACACTAATTTTACACCAATAGCAGGAAGGCAATTATTCCTACTGTGCTCATCCTCTACTCTACCTGGCATGATTTTCCCCTTGGTCTGGTGAAAGACCAGATTCAGGAGGCTAATTCAGGAGTTCAGCTTTCTCCTGGGTACCAGTAACCAGCTCTCCTGAGTTGTTGAGCAATAGCCCCACCCTCCCATTTGTTTTTCTCCTGTTCCCTATGTACCTAAAGAGAGACTTCTCGTTGTCCTTGAGTCCCATTGCTAATCTAAGTTCAGTCACTGATTTAGCCTGTCTTATCTGTTCCCTGCAAATATGGGCCATTTTGTAATAGTCCTCCTTGGGGCCCACCCTGAGCTTCCATTGTTTATAAACCTTTTTCCTCTTTCTTAAGAGAACCGTGATTTCCCTGTTTAGCCAAGAGGGCTGCCCAGCCCTTCTGTTACCTTTCCTCTACATGGGAATGGATTTCCTTTGTGCTTCAAGGATCATGTCCTTAAGGAACAACCACTCTTTGTGCACATCTTTCACCTTCAGTCCCTGATCCCACAGCACTTGCCCTATTAGTGACATAAGCTTATTGAAATTTGCATTTTTAAAGTCCAAAACTTCAATACTGATACCCATTTTGTCTGCCTTATGTCGGAATGAACATGATGGTTTCATGGTTGCTGTTGCCCAGACTTCCCTCTAGGTTGGTCACCAGGTTGTTCCCTTTGGCCAGGACCAAGTCTAGCAGGGTGTCACCTCTATCTGGCCCATGCACCTCCTGAGTCAGGAAGAGCTCCTCAACATAGGTCAGGAAGAACTGCAACCAATCCAACTTGGCCGAGTGTTCCTCCCAGGAAATGTCTGGAGAATTAAAATCAGGCATGATGACCATGTCACATGCATGTGTGAGCTCAATCAATTCTCAGGTGAACTCCAAATCAAGTTGCTTACCCTGGTTTGGTGGTCTGTAGTATACACCTACAGCTAGGTCTCTCTCACCATGCCCCATCCCCTGCAACTTGACCCATAGGGTTTCAAGCTGTCCATTTTTGGAACTGATGTAAGCCTCCAAGGAAATGTACTGCTCTTTCACATAGAGAGCAACATGCCTCCTGGAGAAGTGGTAGTGTGTTGATCTTTGCTCCCATGGAGAGGCTATGTTGTATGGGGACAGAAATGGGGGTGACTGTGGCTCCAGCCAACCTGCACGCACCCCAGAACTTCTGGGATGGATTATATGGCCTGCTGAAACAGAAATTGCAAGACAAACTCAAAAGGGAGCCAGGCTGATTACTGGCTACAGCTTGCCCAACCACACAGCTTGGCTGGTGCAAAGGACCATCAAAAGAAACAAAGGGGAAAAGCCAGACCTACCCTCTAGGCCTGGGCTGCAGGTAGTTTGGGTCACACAGCTCTACTGGGTGCAAGAAGTTGCAAACCTCATCCCTGGTCCAAAGCTGGCAGTATTAGAAACACCCAAGTTTCAACCCTGTTTAGAACTGCCAGGCCTAATTCCTGGCCAGACAGGCCAAAGAATCAATATCCTCCTACCTAGTATTAATCTCTTAAAACCTCATAAAAGGGGGGGGGGGGGAGAAAAGGAGGAGAGAGGAGTTCCTAGACACTCGAATGATTCTCCCTCTTTCTCTTCTCCATGTGGATACCTTTACGTGTGTTATGTATAGTTGTTACATTGGCCCAGGGAATGTAGGAGGGAACAGGAGAGAACAGCAGATCAGTAGGCTAAGAAGGCTTGCTGAATAAACACGCTTTATAATTCTATAAATTTAACTCATTGGTCTTTTGAGAATAACACATGGAACTGGGAGTGGGTTGTGAAGAAAGGCAGAAAAATGGAGCATCTCATGATTCCAAAGCAGTTAAAGTTGTCGAACAAGGCATCAGAAAACTGGAAGAAATTTAAGCAGCGCTTCACCATATATATGTTGGCCAGTGGAGCTACAGAGAAGGAAAATCCACTCAAGATAGCTTTTTTTTTTTTTTTTTAAATATATCAGGCCCAGAAGCTCTGTCTCTTTATAATAGCCTACACCTGTAAGAAACAAAGCAGAAAAGTTGTGGCACAGTAATAAAAAAGTTTGAAAAATATTGTATACCCAAACAAAATGAAACCTTTGAATGGTATAATTTCCACATGAGACAGCAGAAAGAATATGAGACAACAAAGGAGTTTGTCAAAGACTTCAGATTGTTGGGCCGGACATGCAGTTTTGGAGACCTAAACGAGTCCATGATCAGAGACTAAAGGTATAAGGGATACAAGCCTCAGGAAGAGACTGCTAGACAATCCTGAGCTTAATTTGGAAAAGGTAGCTAGAATGTGCCAAGTGGCTCAGGTAACAAATGCCAGGCTATAGAAGTGGGAGGAAAAAGCAGAATAAGCTGAACTAGACAGGATTACAAGACTGCAAAAACCTAAGTTAGCAGACAAACAATACAGAAAAGACGACTTCACTATGAAGCAGGCAAGCAGAGGCCAAAGAGAATTTCTTGAAGAAAGAATGGTCATCTGCAGATGCTTTACGGGTTACCACAAACCCATGCAATGCCTTGCATTTAGTAAGTCCTGCAACAAATGCAAAAGATTCAGTCACTTTCCAAGAGTTTGCAGAAAGAAGCAGGACACACCACACAAGAAACAGCAGGTGAATGCTCTATACAACAAGGAAGAGGAATAATTCTTCATTGGCACAATGCAAGAAGAAGAAGTTCATTCTTGTGAAGATTGGACAATCACCTTGGACACCAGTGGACTAATTGTAAATTTTAAATTAGATACAGGGGCACAGGTCAATCTAATACAGGAATACATTATTCAAAAAATGAAAACTAAACCTGTGTACTATGAAAATAAGAAAGGGAAATTTAGAGCATATAATAGGAACATGACTGCAACCAAGGATGTTTCTACACTTCATGTTAGACACAAGAGCCACATCCAGACAAGCACGGCCACACGGTATGACACATCTGTGGTGCCACATATCACACATTCAGTGGTTTTCCCTGCTGCACGGGAGCAGCGCAGGGGAAGGTGGGGTTGGCCCCCAGATATCCAAGGGAAAAAAAAAAAACCCGCACAAAAAAAAGCAGAGTAGCACATGTGGGGGCAGCATGCACTGCTCAAAACTGGAGCTGAGCCGTCTAGAACTGTGCTCCAGCTGCCAGCCAGGCTCCATGTGGCAGGATCATGGCTGCTGCAGCCCCAGGAGGCCCCCAGGACCTCAGGTAAGGCTTCTGGGGCCAGCCCAGTGCTGGCCCCAGCCTCCTCTAATCCACCCAGGGTAACTGCCATCTGCCAGACCGCATGAAGCATAGGCATTAGGCGTGTGCAAAGCAGCTAGTATCTGCTTTGGATTTGGATTTGTCCAATTCGGGGGACATTGATTCAACTGGGTGATTCAAATCACTGTCCCGAATTGATTCAGCCAGGGGGCAATCCCTGCTGCCCCCCACTGCCCCACGCCATGTGGTGGGGCTCTGCTGTGAGCCCCCTGACTCCCACCCGCTCTCCCAGCCCCCCCATGGTTGCCCTGCTGCCCAGCTCCCGGCCCTTTAAAAAGAAAAACAAAAAACTCTGGACTCACTGGATCCTGCCCAGCAGGGGGATGATCCCTGCTGCCCCCCACTACCCCACACTGCATGGGGGGGCTCTTCCACAAGCCCCCAGAAGACCCAAGGATGCTGTAGCAGCCAGTGAGACCAGGGTTTTGTTTGTTTTTTTTTAAGATCCGGGAGCTGGGGCAGGTGGGGCAGCCATGGCGGGGCTGGGAGAGCGGGTGGGGGTTGGGAGGCTTGTGGCAGAGCCCCTCATGCAGTGGGGGGCAGCGGGGATTGCCCCTCCACCTGGCAACACCTGGTGAGTGTGGGTTTTTTTAAACAACCAGGAGTTGGGGCTGGGCAGGGCAGCCATGGGGAGGGGACTGGGAGAGTGGGCAGGGGCTGGGAGGTGCTTGGGGGGACTGGGAAAGCAGGCAGGGGATGGGGCCTGACAGGGGTCCCCCCCATGGTCCCCTCCCCCCTCCTTCAGCTTCCCCTCCCCTGCCCCCTACTTACCAGCATGGAGTCTGGGTCCAGCTCCCTGCTGCAGCCGGTGGGGACTGCCTGAATCACTGAAGCTCTCCAAATCTTTTCCAAATTAATTCAGAAAGCTTCAAATAAATTTGGACCTTTTAATTGGTCCTCTGATTTGGGCCAAATCTCCTCCAAATCAAGTCAGCACCCAAAGCTTTGCACCGCCCTAATAGGCATTCCCCAGGGACACATAGCAACAGCACAAAGTGTGCTACTGCTAGTTGTCCCCAGGGAATCCAACATCCACGCATATGTGGACACAGCCAAAGGAAATACATAAAAGTTCAGTTTGCAACAGTCCCAGGAAAGCTAGTGCCAATTGTAAATGTGTAAAATGCTAAGTTTGATTAAGAGAATGGATGCCATTAAAAGACTAGAAAGCAAAAACATAGAAAAAAGAGTTTTATGATGTTTTCAAGGCATAGGGAAACTGTCAACTGAGTACAAGATAGAATTAAGAGAACCAAATACTCCTATCTTACATGCTCCAAGAAATGTTCCCCTTGTACTAAGGGAGAAACTGAAAAATGAATTAGATAAATTACTTAACATGGACATAATAAAACAAGTTGAGCAACCAACTGATTGGGTTCATTCACTGGTCATAATAGCAAAAAAAGATTGATCCTTGAGATTGTGTCTGGATCCTAAGCAAATGAACAGGTACATCAAAAGGGAGCATTTTCTCATTCCCATCAGAGAAGAGGTTTCTGGCAATGTGGCAGAAGCTAAATATTTCTGCACTTTGGATGCCTTTTCTAGGTTTTGGCAAGTTCCCCTAGAAAGGAATAGCACTAGATTATGCACTTTCAATACACCCTTCAGAAGGTATTGCTTTCATGGACTGCTCTGCATCTGAAGTATTTCACAGAAAGGTGCAACAATTTTTGAAGATCTTAATGGAACTATGGTTTATATTGATGATGTATTACTTTGAGGAAATACTAGAGAAGAACATGACTTGAGGCTAAGAAAGGCACTAGAAAGAGTTTACAGAGCAGGTTTGAAACTGAAGAAAAAAATGCAAATTCAGGGTTAAAGAAATAGCATATCTGGGAGAAAAAGCTCTCATAGAAAGGGGTACAAATGAATCCTACAAGGGTTAAAGCCATTACAAATATGCCACCCCTACAGATAAGGAAGGAGTGCAAAGATTCCTGGGAAGGATCAATTTTGTAGGGAAATATTGACCTATCTTAGCAGAGCAGATCAAACACCTTATTAGATCATTCCTACAAAAAGAATGGTCAGTGGATATGGGAACATGAACACAAGACTGAGTTTAAAAAATTGAAGGAAAAAATAATGAAAGCTCTGGTACTAAAATACTATGACCCTAACTGGCCCATTAAATTGTCAACAGATGCTTCTAAAGCACACACTGGAACAGCTTGGCTTCAAAAGCATGGGGATAGCTCGAGACCGTTAGCATATGTATCTGGGGCACTCTGTAAGTCAAAGTGACCGTGTACACAGATTGAGAAAGAAATTTTATCTCTGGTATATGGCTGTAAGAAATTGTATATATTCATCTATGGGAAACCTGTGGTAGATGAAACTGATGATAAACCTTTGGTAACTATAGCAAAGAAAGGGTTATCAGACATGCTACCCAGATTACAGAGACTTTTTTTTCAGCTTCAAATGTATGATCCAGATATACAGTACACGCAAAGAAACAGCTGGTTATTGCAAATATGTTGTCCAGAACATACAACACAACAGAAAATGACAGAATTTCAGACTCAGACATAGTACATGTTAATCTAATTCAGTGGTTCCCAACCTTTTTTATACTGTGGACTGGCAGTGGAGCTGGGAGGGAGCCAGGGGTCATGGGGCCGGGCCGGGGCAGGGGATGCAGCCAGGGGTGATGCACACCTGAGGAGTGCACCTGAGCAAGTGAGGGCTGAGCCGTCACTGCTGGGAGCTGGTTAAAGCTTGTGCTGTGGCCGACAGCCAACCCTTCACAGCCCAATACCAAGCTGTGGCCTGGTGGTTGGGAATCTCTGATCTAATTAAAAGAGTGATTCCTGCCACAGATAAAATGTGGGTACTAATTGCAGAAGCTACTGCTCAGGATACCACACTGCAAAAAGCTATAACAGCTGTTTGTGCTGGTTGGCCTGAAAAACATACACCTAGCCCCTAGTGTCAGTTCTAGGAAAAGCTGTCAGTAGGGGATGGCATTTTGTTCAGTGTATAATGACTTGTTGTTTCAGCAGTGCAAGGGATGCTCTATATTGGCCCAACATAAACAGTGACATAGAAGATGCTGTAAAGGCTTATACAATGTGCCTAAAGTACAGATGGCACAAAGAAAAGAACTCATGATAGTCATGGAAGAGCCCATAGCTCTGTGGTATCAAGTAGGCTTTGACATAGTCATACATGCAGGAAAAAAATATGTATTAGTGCTGGATTATTATTCTCACTATCCTGAAACTGTATTGCTCGAAAGCACAACAGCAAACCATGTCATAACTCACCTCAGATCATTTTTTTTTTTAGAC
The DNA here is from genome assembly GCF_030867095.1 of Alligator mississippiensis. Taxonomy (NCBI): domain Eukaryota; kingdom Metazoa; phylum Chordata; order Crocodylia; family Alligatoridae; genus Alligator; species Alligator mississippiensis. The sequence continues at coordinate 117,146,499 of NC_081825.1, forward strand.
ATGGAATTCCACAAATTGTGAGAACAGACAATGGACCTCAATTCAAGTGTCTTGATTTTAAAGAGTTTGCAAATAAATATGGATTCTATTACAACACTACAAGTCGTAAATATCCATAATCTAATGGTCTGGTGGAAAATGGAGTGCAAATAGTAAAGACATTGTTGGAAAAAGCTACAAATTCACATACTGATATTTACTTGTCACTCTTAAATTACAGGGCAACACCCATGAAACATGGATTGTCTGCAGCAGAAATACTGTTTAACAGAAACTCAGAACCAGGCTGCCAAATCTTGTGGATGATGCTCTTCAGAATGAACAGCAAAACATGAAAACATTTTAGAAATTCGATAAACTCAAACAAAAATGGTACTATGGCAGGCGTTCCAGGCAGTTACCACAACTGCACAACAAAGATATGGTGCTTATTTCTGATGGACAAACATGGTAACAAAAAACACTTGTTTCTCATCAAGTAGCTCCCAGATCCTATCAAGTAGCACACTGGAAGGACAGGTCTTAAGAAGGAACAGACAACACTACTTGTAGCTCATAAAGGAGAGAAAAGAAGCAGCATCATGAGATTCACCAAAGGAAACACAGCTAGCAACACAGCAACAAGAAATGACAAAGATTGAAAATGACAGAAATAGAGACATCTGAACAAGGAAACCAAACAACTGAACCAATAAGGATTGAGAATGCAGACAAAGTGACAAGGTTACATAGAGCTAAAAAGCCAACACAAAGAGTAATATAGACCTGTTAACAGTGGGTTGAACAAAACTTCCAATGTTAGTATTACATGGGGATATATTACATGTAAACGGGGAAGATGTGTGGATACCTTTACGAGTATTATGTATAAGTTGTTACATTGGCCCAGGGATTGCAGGAGGGAACAGGAGAGAACAGCAGGTCAGTAGGCTAAGAAGGCTTTCTGAATAAACAAGCTTTATCGTTCTAGAAGTTTAACTCTTTGGTCTTTTGAGAATAACACATCCTTTACCCAAGTTTCCCCTTTTGCTATCTGCAAGTTTCTTCTCCCTTGAAGGAGACTTCACTCTTCAGCAGCCCCTACCAACTTCTCCCCCTCCCCACACCAGCCTAGTTCACCTTATGTCCCTCCACGTGACATCACTCTGGCCTTGTCCAGTCAGGGAGTGCCACACTCCAATCTTTCTCTTAACTAATCTGCCTGAAAAGTCTTTGCTCCCTCTGGCCAATCAGGCCAGAGGATTTTTACATATTTTGCCCAGATACAGACCCCAGTTTTCCATGTCCAGAGCACATGGCTGGAACAACAGGGGCCATCTTGCCCACATACAAAACCCACAAAAACCCCACAATGCACAACAACCAGAAGTGCACACTGCCATATACAACCCATGTGTGTGGGGTTGTTACACTTGGAAAGTCATTTCACGTCTTTTAGATCTTGGCATGATGGGATCTGATACATGATCCTCGCAGTCGTGCTTCCTGCCACACCACATGTGCATGGCCAGAGGCATGACTGTGGGATCTAGCATCAGATCCCAGTATGCCTTATTGCCAGTGCATGGGGAGCCTGGGATAAAGATCTTTGTGTCTCACTTTCCCTATTTGAAGAAGGATAATGTTTGCTTACCTTCCTAAAGCAATTTGAGGGCCATGGATGAAGATTGCTTTATGAAAGCTAATTATTGTTTTTCCTCTTCCTAGATCAGAATATGGGGAAAAAACCCACTGCACTGCACTGATTAGAGGTAGATCTGATTAGATCTGATCTCTAATACAAACATCAATTTGTTATAGTTATCATCTGTTGGACAGAATGATCACCTGTTACAATGTCCTGTGTAGTAAGTAAGGTTGCCATAAATACCCAGCAAAAAAAAATCGTGAAATGGAGAAAAAGTTAATCCTGTAAAGTTTGTTCCAACCTGTCCCTGTATCTAGAACAGAGGCCATGACAAGGAGGAAAAAAGAAGCAGGTGGGGGGAAATCATGCCAGAGCAAAGCCATATTTTCCAGTATAACTGTGTTGGGGAAGTGGGGAATGGGGCAGCCACTGCTGCCCAGGGCATGAAGTTGCCTTGCTACAATGTGGCGCATTTCACATCCATGTGTCTATGTGGTGTTAGAGCAGTCCTTGAGAAAACTGGAACCCCTCATCCCTGCTTGTTCTAAGAAGAGTTCTACCAGCAGAGGGAATCTAGTTCTTCATGTTTTAATATGATTATGTTCTTGCTATTATATGCGTGTGGTTTTTTGTGTTGTGACTAGTACACGCTGCTCAGCATTGCAGCCTGCTTTGTGAATATGACATATTTACCTACATAAATCATACAGCTGACCCAGGTAAACTCTGTTTAACTTAGGAAAACTGTGGTGGTATTTGCAAAGTGGTTTGGGGTTTTTTTTAGTTGTTTTTTTATTTTTGTTTGAAAAGCAGATGCAGCTTATGGTTTCTTTTAAGCCCATTGTATTTTATACTAGGCCCTTCTGAGTCACAGACCTCAGACAGAATACACAGGATACAAACCTTTCATTACCGGAATGTTGTCAGCCAGAACACAAAGGCTTTCTTTCGATTGAACTTCCAAGTGGTTTTGTGGTTTTACAAAAATTCCTTAGTCAACACAATTTTCGCACAATGCAGCAGCAACACAGTTATTGTGATTTGGAATGAAGTGTTAACAGTGATGGCGAAACATGCTTATTACAATCATTTTTTAATGTGTACGTTCATCTGCTTTTTTTTGTGAAGGTTGGATGTTCCTCATGACTCAGGCAGTCCAGCACTATCCAGAGATGTTACAACCTGATTTTAGTTCCCCTTTCTGGACCCAAGATTGCAGCCTGGGTTCTTCTTGACTCACTAGGTTGTTGGTGAATATCTTATATTGTGCCCATGACTCTTTATATAGCTTAGAGACAACTTTACGTGCAGATTCCAGGTCTGACTTACTTTTTTTCAGGAAGCAGAAGAGTTCTATAGCTTAAGCTGTGAAAGTAATGGTGACTTATCCAAGTCTTTTGAGCCAATGCTGCATTTTTCCTGAGTTCTGCTGAAACTGTGGACCCTCTGGTTTACCGTTTTCTTCTTTGAACTCTGCTTGAAAGTGTAAGCTAGTAACAGACAGTGCAAAGGAATCTGCAAACTCAAATACAGTTTACTGGGAAAGAAAGTATAGGAGGTACAGATTAATCAAAAAATAACAATCTTTATTTCAAACTCTCTCTCCACCATTCTCACCCTTCCAAAAGTTCTTTGGTTTGCTCAGTCCTTTTAGTAGTCCCTATATGATGACTCATCATATTGCAGGGATGGGCTCATGCTCATCAGCAAGTGAATGACTCATGTCATGCACCAATGACCTTCTTGACTTTTTTTACCTTGATTTCCATTGATCTGGGGGGGAGGGGGGGAGACTAGAGTGGTGTGTAGCAGCACTGGCAAGAGCACTGCCTTCATCAATACCACGCATCCCCCTCCCCCCATTGATAGGCAGCGTGATTGCCATAGTTCCAGTCTCTATCTGGTCTTGGCTTCCATCTTTTCCCATGACCTCTGCCCCATCAGCTCTGCGCCAAACTCTACCCCAAGGATTTTTACCCCCTCCTGAGGGACAGAAAATCCCAGGAACAACAGGTCCTTGAGCTTACCCAGGATGAGGCAGGTGCTTTTGCTCACATTGGATTTTGTAGCGTTCTTTCCACTAGTTCTATCCTCCTTCCTGTCTCAGGAAGGCCAATGAGAGAGACTTCCTTTTGAAAAGTTGAAGCATCCTTTATCAGGTGATCATAGAAAAACAGTTCAGGTCCTTTTTCAGATAATCCATTGCTTGGCAACCAGTTTACCTGGATGAAAATCTTTTTGTTTTGGAATCCAACATATTATGCAAGGTGCTTGCATTTGAATAAGAGATTTCCAGGTTAATGTTCCTTCATTTCTATGAATTGTTTGATGGGGGGAGTTCCTACTAACAACTTTTAGCATTCTAATCTAAACCTAGGATACCAGTCCAGCGTTCAGTAGATATACTAGCAAAATAAAGTTTTGAGAAGAGATTTGGAGGAGATCAATGGAATATTTTTACAGAATCATAGAAAGCATGAATGTGTTTGAAAATCTAGCAAATGCCAAATGGCAAATGGAATCACTCATTTATGGATGATTGGGATAAAGAATCAATCTAGAAAGACAAGTTATGAAGGACCTTGAAAGTAAAAACAAATATATTTGATGCAGAGAATGGGGAGAATTCAAAGGAAATAGTGGAGTAACAAAAACAAAGGGATAGAGTAACACAGTCAAACAAGATGCTAGCGATCTTCTGGATAGATATTACTGGGAAAAGAATAGTTGACAAAGACGAATAGAAGATAGTTGACAAAGAATACTTGACAAAGATGAATAAAGGATGTTGCAATAATCAAAATATAAGATGACAAATGCCTAAGCAAGAGTCTTAGTTCCATGGATGGATAGAAGAGGATGCACCTTAAAGACTCTATGCAGACATAAGCAGAGAAGGGTTTCCACCTATAAAGGAAATATGCAATATTTAGGCACAGTTTTGATGTGTGGACTTAAAGAGCATACTAACAGTAAGATGTCATCCAGACTTAGGGCTTTGGGGATGGGCAGGATGGTGAGGTTGTTTACAGTGATCAGGAAATGATGCGTCAGGGACAGTTCAGAGAGAAGGTTAAAAGCTCTGTATTTTTTATTTTGAACTTGATTTGACAGGTATATTTTAAAAGCTGTTTTCAAAATTGCAGTAGTGTGGCCAATTTAGCAGTCTATTTTTTTTTTTATTTGTAAATCAGTCAATTTGTAGACAAAGAAAAGAATCTTGCAGTGTACTGGGCACTTCCTATGAGGGTGCTTTAAGCACTTCTCAGAAGCTGTCCCTCATTTGTGAATGCTCCAAAGGCCTGCGAGCTGCTCTTCAATTAATTTATTTTTTAATTTTAGGAGAGGAGTTGATTGAAAAAAACCAAAACTCATAAACCACTTTTTTTTAAGAGCCCTCAGAGTAGTTTGAATAGTCTGAGCATAGTCATAGCAAATACTAAAAGACAGTCCTGAGGTCTTTTCATGCCAAGTTTTTACCTGGTTGGAGAGAATCAATATCTAACTCAGAACACGTTATATGCAAATGACTAGATAAGTTATTTATGATAATCCTTTTCTTTATATTCCCAAAGTGTTCATACAACCTTTTAGATTCTGTGCAAACGGATTTTAGAAGTGCAAATCAGTAACTTAATATAAATGATGCATTTTGATACCTTCCACATTTTACGAGTGTCAGAGTGGTGTTGTAGCTGTGATGGTCCAGGAATTATGAGAGAGGCAAGGGTCTTTGTGAGTGATATCTTTTATAAGACTAACTACATGCTTGAGATAGTTAAACAAGCTTTTGAATAGAAGGCATTCTTAATTAGTTCACCCATAAAGAACCATACCTTTCACAACTAAAAATGGACATTCTTCTGCCATTTAGATATTCTACATTTATGAGAGTGGCTCCACTGTTTCTTGAAATTACAGAAAAAAAGGTTAATTCTCCTAGTCAGCCCTACTTTTAATAACATGTTCTAGCACATCTTTCCCAATCATCCTCTTGGTCATCATTCAGTGATTTGTCCCTCTTTCTAGAAAAGCTGAGAAAAACAGATAGGACTTGTGGCAGACCACAAAAGTCATCATACTTGGGACCAAAGAGAATAATGGTATGGTGAGCAGTATTTGACCACAGACATTGACTAGAGGCTGTGGATTGATACTCTGCTCCTTCAGCACATATGGCTCTACTTGAGAATCTTTGCTATCCCTGTTTTTTGTTTTTGTCATTTGTTCCTGCTCCCTTTTATTCTTTCTAAGTGAAGATAGGACATGCAATAAATTAAAAAAAAAATACAGAACTTGTGTATAAAGGAGGCTGACTACATCATGCAATCACAGGGAGGGCAAATAGCCTGCTTGTGTCTTAAGATGTTGAGTTGTATTGTGCTTTTGCTAGAAATAGATGCAAATGATGAAATCCTTGGCATGCCCTGGCTGCTGGCCATGCTCTGTATGGCAGAATTGCTGCTGCTGCAGCCCCAGGAGGGCCCCAGGATCCCAGGTAAGGTTTCTGGATCCAACCCAGTGCTGGCCCCAGCCTCCCCTACCTAACCTGGGGTAACTTGCTGCGTGCCAAAGCACATGTGGCACGAGTGTTTCCAGGGACAAGTAGCAGCAGTGCAAGGTGCGCCCACGCCACTTGTCCCCAAGGAATCAAATATCGACACTCATCTGAATGCACCCTAGGGCTAAATTTGCCTTTTTTTCTCTTTGTGCACATGTACAGAGGTTAGGCATATTGTGCCCTAAAGCAGTGGTTTTCAAACTTTTTTTTTATACATCCCTGTATATTCATTGTTTAGGATGTGTCAACAATGATTCCAATATGTAGCAATACTATTACTCACCACATGTTGACCAATCAGAAGCTCTATTACCAGATTTTTATTGCCCATTATAAGACACTCATTGTTGGCAATGTCACCACCCTGCCTTATTCTGTGGATCTATATGCCCTCTGACTTCATTCTTCCAAACTAAATTGGTTACCACTAAATGTAGCTTACCTGGAAGTATATTAGTTTCTGACCAGATGCATCTGTGAAAAAGGCAAGTGAAACTACTATATTATAGATTCTAGATCTTCCATTGGTATAATTTAGGCACATATCCCTTGACAAACTGCCATATATCCTTGGGGGTACTCCTGCACAAGTTTGAAAACCACTGTTCTATACCATCATCAGGTACATGTTTACACCAGAATCATAATTTGTGATATGACAATACCCATAAACATCAGATAGGTGCAATCTCATATCATTTGATATTTTTGGAAAGGTTGTTCAATGGGAAGAATATCTAGCATAAGATCCCTATGTGATCTTATCTACAGTGATAAGACACATCATCTACTGTGCAGGCTCAGAAGTGATCTAGAACAGCCACCTGAGCACATACCTTCCCCTACGGTCTGCTGTAATCCTATTATGTCTGGGGAAAACACAAAACCTACATAAATCCTCAAATCCTTATGTAGATGAAAAGATGCAGAATGGCTGTCTTAGACTAAATCCACTTTTTGAACTGCCCTGAATTCCCTTTGCTGTTGATGTATTATGAATGGGGGCCAGAGTTCAGAGGTCCTTCACTCTTAGAGCAGTGACCACCTCAGTGGAGCCCAGATTTAGGCTCTCTTGCTTGCTTTCCTGGACCCATGAGTCTTTCACTCTTGGCTTCCACTGGAGAAGTAGAGGATGCTCTTATAGATTCATAGATTCATAGATGTTAGGGTTGGAAGGGACCTCAATAGATCATCGAGTCCAACCCCCTGCATAAGCAGGAAAGAGTGCTGGGTCTAGATGACCCCAGCTAGATACTCATCTAACCTCCTCTTGAAGACCCCCAGGGTAGGGGATAGCACCACCTCCCTTGGGAGCCCGTTCCAGACCTTGGCCACTCTAACGGTGAAGAAGTTCTTCCTAATGTCCAATCTAAATCTGCTGTCTGCTAGCTTGTGGCCATTAGTTCTTGTAACCCCCGGGGGCGCCTTGGTGAATAAATACTCACCAATTCCCTTCTGTGCCCCCGTGATAAACTTATAGGCAGCCACAAGGTCACCTCTCAACCTTCTCTTGCGGAGGCTGAAAAGGTCCAGTTTCTCTAGTCTCTCCTCGTAGGGCTTGGTCTGTAGGCCCTTAACCATACGAGTGGCCCTTCTCTGGACCCTCTCCAGGTTATCCGCATCCTTCTTGAAGTGTGGCGCCCAGAATTGCACGCAGTGCAATTAGCCCTACTTAGGCTGTTACCTGATAGTTAAGGTATCCACCAAGAAAACCTGAGATGTAGGTTGAATCCTAAGGCTGAGGGTCACCTAGAATCCAGATCTTTCACTAGGCAAGTGCTTTTAACAACTAGGCTTTTGGACATAAGGATTTTGGACACTAGGCTTTTGGCTGTGTCCAGATGAGTGCGGCCATGCAGTATGTTGTGCCACAGACACATCTGTGGCACCACATACCGCACATTCAATTGTTCTATGCAGTGCAAGGGAAAAACACGGAGGAGGGGAGGGAGGGTTAACTCCTGGATATCTAATTGATGGAGAGAAGTACTAACTCAACAGGGAAGAATCTTGCACTGCTCACCTTGGCCACGATCCAGGGGTAGAAAAAACCTGCAGCAAAAAAAAGTGGAACAGCACACATAGGGGCAGCCTGCGCTGCTCAAAACAGGAGCCTGGCTGGCAGCAGCCCTACTGTGGCTGCCCGCCAGTCTCTGTGTGGCAGAATTGCCACTGCTGCAGCCCTGGGAGGCCCCTAGGATCTCAGCCAAGGCTGCTGAGGCCAGGCCAGTGCTAGCCTCAGCCTCACCTACCATTCCTGGGGTAACTTGATGCATGCCAGAGAGTGCATGACACGGGCATTCCCCGAGGATAAGCAGCAGCAGCGCAAGGCACACCACCGCTAGTTATCTCTGGGAAACCAAAGGTCCACACAATGTGTGGATATGGCCAAGGTGAGCAGTGAAAGATCCTTCCCTGTTGAGTCAGTACTTCTCTCCATCAATTAGATGAAGCGATTCAGATAGAGTCTGCCCTCTGAGGAACTGTATCCCAATAGGCACCTCCCCTCTTAGCCAGCTAGGTCCTAACACAATATATTCCTAAGCCTGTGCTAAGGCTATCCAATGAAAAAGTGAAAAGCTATGTTCTTCATCAGGTAGAAAAAAGTCCCACTGAAACAACAGGAGAGCACAGTGCTTCCTTGCTAGGATAGGAATATACTCCTGATATGCATATCTTGGGATGAGTGGAAGATAAGTCTCAATACATCCAGTCTGAGGAATGTGGTCTAGTAGAGGAATATGAAACCCTGATCAGTCAGACCATTCTTGTATTTGGTGCAAAGATGAAGAGCTGGGAGCAGGAAAGGAAAACACAGCTTTAAACCATCTTCATATTCTGAGGTCATTCAGGGGCCTGCCTAGCCCCTGTTATGATTTAGAACAGCTTTAGAGCATGTTGCATTTACCCCCTGCTTCTCTTTTGACTCATTGGTAGGTATGCCACAATTTAGGCCAGCACCCTCCCCAGGTACAACTATGATCCCTTTCCCTTATCTGATCTGCTACATAGCTTCTTGCTCCCTGCTCCCTTATCAACCTGCTGCTCTGCTTTCTGATTCCTGCCTTATCTACCACTGCACTGCTTGTCCCCTTCCCAATCTGCCACATCCCACTTGTAGGCATCTATGCTGCAAATTGGCTGCCCCAATCTAGATTATATCTATGTGGCCTCCAGAATAATCTAAGGAAAAAAGTCCTATCTGCCTTGTATATGGCTGAGCCTACAAGCCTATAAATCAGTGTAGCCATTTTAGGAGTAGGCTTGAGTGGCTCAGAGCAGCCCTGAGTACTAGCCACATGCTGAGAATTACTCTGAGTTACTCAGGCCCCCTGCTGAGTCATTTACACTTGCCTAGTTTGCAGGGTCATGGGTACATAGCAAAGATGAAAGGGAAGGAGGCTTATTTCCTGGCAATGGTCTCTGGCTTACTCTAGAAATCATGTATGCATAGCCCTACTGACCACGGGAAAGACAAAATACCCTTAGTCTAGTCAAGTCCAGATATGTTCCTTAAGCCATGACATGCTTAATTAGAGATTGCCTCTACTGTGAAAAGTAAATTTCTAAATGTGGGTACAGCTATAATATGGTTATTGTCCAGCAAGATTTTGGTAAATACCCTGGGAGCTGATGAGGGAGAAAGGAGATTTTGAAAATGGAACCTGGATGTCCTGTGCCGAGAAATTCAGGAACTACTGAAAAAAAATGATGGTGACATTTGCTTCAGTGTATATGCAGGTAATGAATGTTCCCTATCTATCCATGCTAAGATTTTTTTTTTCTGGCTGAGGGGATGACTGAGTAAAGAGTCACTATAGAAGTATTGTTTCTCTTATTAAAAGTGATGAGTATTTAAAATCCCTATATATGGGAACTGCTCTTTTCCTTCCTTTATCATTTTTTGGAAAAATCAATTATGTGTTGCAAGAAGTGTTAGATCTGATTCATTTGCCATTGGATACTAACACTTTCCCCTGACTTAAATTCAAATGAATAATATATTGAAATTTTCCCCCCTAATTTTTGTAACCCTTCTGCCAGGCACTGGTTGGGAGCAACAAGGCCTGGGATCAATTTTGGAGTACTTAATATATTTTACCTTGCCTCAAGCCCCGACCCAGGCCACCTGGGAAATGCTAAATGAATTACTAAGGTGTCCCACATAAACAAAAATCCCCTCCTTGAAAGACGTGTAAATACAAAAAACAAATTTATTACAGAAAACTGAGGAAAACCCAAATGTAATTTAAAGCACTACTAACCACAGAGCAAAGTCTATAGGTAGTACCATCTTGGGGGAGGCTTCAACCATAGCTAGGCCATCTGGGACTTGGGGTTCCCCAACGGGTAGTTCTAGGGGCCTTCACCTCTATACCTTCCCTTCAACAATGGGCTGGAGAGTGGGGCCCACACTGGAGAGCCCTGTTCTCTTCCTTGGTTTCTCTGAGCTGCAGGGAGCTGATCAAGAATGTGGGTCCTTCTGCATTGAAAGGGGCTCCATTGCTCCTGGAAAAGTGGTAGAGCACTGACTTCCACTTCCTCATGGTGGCTTTGAAGGCTTAACTGCAGCTTTTGTCAGCACACCGCACCCCAAAATTCCTAGTCCCAATCCCAGCTCTGCTCAGCAGAAAGCTGCAAAAGAGCTCAGAGGAAAGGTCAGGCCTATCTTGGCTTGGGCCTGAACTACAGCTAGTGCCCAACCACATCGCTTGGTTGAGACATAAACTACAAAAGGGAAAAAAAGAGGCCCAGGCCTATCTCACTGGGTGAACTGAGCAGCAAAAAGCTGGCCAGCCCTATGCTGCACTGAGGCCTGGATCAACAACAAATAGTGCCAGGGCTCACCCTGGCTTAAACCATGCCACATGAATGGCACGTGTCCCCAGCGGTTGGGACAGGCATGTCTGTACTGGCGGTGGGAGCATGGCGGTAAGATGGGAGCTCCTGCAGACGCCACCGGCTCTGTCAGCAGCGGGGTGGCGAGTGCAACCTGTAGGCACCGCTGGCAGCATCGGTGGTGGCCAGCAGCGATCGTGCACCACCCACAGGCACTGCCGGTGGTGTTGGTGGCTGGGTGGCAAGTGGCACCTTTTTGCAGGGTGTGCGCCACTACGCTCAGGGGGTGCACATGCGCCCGCGTGCACACCCTACGTGTTGCCCCTCCCATGCCTAACCCTAACTCTGACCCTAACCTTGTCCCCAATCTGCCAGTCAAACATATGGCTGAAGTTCAGCCACGCAGAAACACAATAGCTGTGAAACAGCAAAAAGGACCCAGGCCTGTGGCTGCAACCTGGACGCCCAGTCTCAGCTATACCACCGTGCTGAGACACCACAATTCCCAAACACAGGGGCCAGTAACTGCCAGGACCCATTCCTGGGCAGTTTGCTTCAGGGATTAGTACCTCTGTGGCATTAACCCACTTAAGATAAAAGGGGAAAGAGGGAGGAAATAGGAGTCTCAGACTCTAAGACAGACTTTCTCTCCTTGTACCTGAGACTTTCCCATCCCAGAGCTTTTGCTTGCCTCTACAATGAAGTAAGGGGGAGGACTCCCCCCCACCCCCATAGGGACCAGGTTTTCTGGCTCCCAACACAGCTGTGCAGCTCTTGGCAGCCCCAGGAGAAAAAGCTAGAAAACTTAGTTGAGTCATTCTTATATCCTGGTGTGACACCACCCAAGTCTTGTCCAATTAGGGAGTGCTGCAGTCCAGCCTCTCTCTTACTCATCTGCCTGGAGGATCTTCTGCTTTCTCTAGCCAATGAGACCAGAGGGCTTTACATATTTTGCCCAGATACAGGTCCCAGCTTTCCATGTGCTGAGCATAGGGCCAGAAAAAACAGGGGCCATCTTACCTATATAAAACACACACACACTGTTGGGTTACCATATTTCTAGTTTCAAAAAAGAGGATACCTATGGGAGGGGAGGAGAGGAAGAGGTCAGGGGGAAGGGGTATATGATTGTGTGGGGGGCAGTGATATGCCAATGTCCTGCCCCTGCCCCTTACTCCCAAGCTACAGCCCCCTCCCCCCCCCCAGCCTTACTGCTGCCCCTTACTTCTGACCAACTGGTACCCAACCCACCCAGACCATGCTGGTGCCCCTCACTCCTAACCCACAGCTCTGCCCCCATCCCTGCTGATATCCCTCACTCTTGACCCACTGTCCCCTTCCCTAGCCCTGCCGGTTCCCCTCACAGCCAACCCTTAGCCCCCAGCCCATCCCCATCCCTGCTGTCCATGTAGCATGCATATACACACATGAACTCTGTCTCTCTGTCTCTCTCTCTTTCTCTCTCTTCCCTGCCTGCAGCTGCCAGGACCCATGTGCAGAGCACTTGATGTTCCAGCCTCCATCGCCTTCCCCCATTGTCCCTAGCCCCAACAGCTCCTTGCTTGGGCAAGATGGAAGTACTGGGAAAAAGCAGAGGCAGAGCAAAACCCCAGACGTTTGCTTGCATTTAAAAAATCCACTGGGACAGAGGACAAAAAAAAAGGATATGTCCGGAAAAACCTGGATATATGGTAACCCTACAATACACAACCCAGTGTGTGTGGGGGTATGAAATTTTGAATGTGCTTTCATGATTTTTAACTCTGTCCTCATGACTTGCACACATAACTTTTTTCCCTTTGTGTTTCTTTTCTACACATCTGTTCCTTTACTATTACTCTTGCATTTTCTGTCCTTTTGTTACTTTCTTATTCTCTCATTGCACTCCATTATCTGCTTTTCCTATTAGATGGCTATCATTTTGAAATATCACATGCAGCAGCTGTTCTTGCAGTATTTCTCACAGTACAAGTGCATGCCAAAGAATAATCAGACTTGGACAACAGGCCAAGATGAAAAGAAGGTCCATTCTTTTAATTTATGTTATTTTCAAATAAAATGGATTAGATCATCATGTCAACATTTGCACACACAAAAACACAAAAGGATAGTTTACAATTATTGATTTTAATGGGGCCAGAATTCCAGCCATCATGTGCTAAACCAAGTAATTTGACAAATCTTCTACTGGGTAAGGCCCTAGTTTTGTAAATAGTTAGAGTAGCATGCACCCTTTCCTTATACAATCTTGTAAACTGCAATGAGACTCCTTGCTACTTTGCAGCTTCTGCTACTGCTTATGTTTGCATGATTGGGGCCCAAGTAAGTATTATATCCTTGGCAGGCAGTGTCTCTAAATCATTTTGTGAGTGTTCGTAGATTCTTGCTGGGAGTGTCTACATTTTTCCAGTGCCTATTCCAACAGCAGTTGCAAGCTCAGGGCAATGCATTTTTCTGCAGAGTTATAAATTGATATTGCATAGCTAAAGGAAATCACTGTCAGGCTGAAAGTTGCTAGGTACATTTAGACAGGGCATGATGGCATTATAGGTATTTCACTGTTATTTTATAGCTAATTTGTGCAATATTTAACATTGTATGCTTGTGACAACAAATAAGAGGGCTACTTACTCATTTTGAAGATGTAAGTGAATGCATATCCCAAGTTCCTTCTTTGATTCATGTCTCTTTTTGGCAGGATTCATTCTTTTATGATCAAACCCAAATTAGTATTCATTTTTTACTAACTTTAATGGGCTTACATTTAAAAAAATTAAATTGTTTAAAGTTTTCGTTACTAAATGAAAACAAAAACCCCCCAAAACCTCAGCCTAACGAGCAAAAAGAAAAACATCTGTTGTAGTAAATGCTTCTCTTTGCTTACAATTTAAAGTGCATACTGTCATTTTGAAAAATTGAAAGCCTTCTATTTCTCCACGGAAAAGACACATATGGGCATCAATTGCATTTCTCAAATGGACCCGCCAATATGTTTTAGCTCTATCAAGCAGGGAGCATCTCTCTCTGTGATAGCTATTTAGAAAAAATGTACTAACATGTATTCCATTATATTTCAGTATCAATGGGCCTAAAACAGACTTGGATTTTCTCCATTTAAGAAAAAGGAGATCATCAACAAGATTCACATAAACATTGAACTTCCCTGACCATATTCCGAGTTTTTGTTCAGGCCTAGCTGTTGTTTTAAATGAAGTAATTGGCCATATATCACTCTGGTTTCACTGACTCTCCATTGATTCTGATTTATATCAGTAAGGCTGCCAGGAGAATGCGACCCACACTTACCTATAATATGTTACTATTATACTGGCATAATGGTTAATTATTTGGGGCATATAATGAGTGTTCAAGCTGAACTCCCTGTTGAAATTAGTTATTCAATGGCAAAATGCCTACTTTGAAAGACCAATGGCACAATATGGATTAGAGAAGTATTTAATGAAAAACTGCATTTTGCTAATCCTCAAACCATATTGTTTCAAGCCCAAGTAACTAGGCTCCTAAAAGGGTTTAGACTTGCCTGTATTGTCATTTGCTTTTTCATAAAAAAGGCAGCTAGGTGCTTGATAGTAAAGTTTATGCACAACCCTATAATCAAGAAACAAGAAATCACTTAAAAGGGTTTCCCACTGTGACAAATTCTGTGGATAATAACATTTTCACACAGTAGTAAAATGCTATTACTAAAGCTGTAAATTCTCCATCAAGGTAATGAGCAATACAGTTGGCCTTTTATTTATTTTGCATTCTGTCTCCCAGTCTTTTTTGGACATTAAAGTAGAATGCTTACAGCACTTGATCAATTGTGCCAAAAAGTATCTGGAAAAAACTGATTTGCTGGTCTTCAGTGCCTAATTTTAGTTCCTAATTAAAGCATAATCATTTGCATTTCTGATGCATGTGATGTGTGTCCTGCACAAATAAATCCTGAGTTGGTGATTTAATTCTAATCTTTATTCTCCAGTGGCTCACTTTTCATGCCTCTTTAAATATCGCCCCTCAAAATGATTTTTTTATAGAGTGTATCACATGCACACCCCCTCCCCCCATCATAAATTACTTTGGCTAGGACACCTTTTTTTCCCCTGCCATTTCTCCTGCCAGCAGTTACTTAGTGCACAGACCTGCATGAAGAGCTCCTCACAGAAGATAACATTTCAGATCTTTATAGGAACTGCATTTAGTTTTCCTTTAAGCCTTTGTTAACCTCAGACTAGAAATATAATGGGTTCAGTGCCTTCTGGTCTAAGCTTTTAAAAAAAATCCCTTCATCATTTCCTTCTGAAATTAATTGAAATACAGTCTTCTTGAACTTCTGTTGATTTGTTTTCAAGTCAGCAATTTCCTTGAAGAGTTGCAGATGATGGAAGTTGATGATGGGAGCTGCAAAGTTTTGACTTGGCTCCACTGCTAAATGCTGTAGAAATCCCTGGCTTTGTTCCTGTAACACTTGCCACATGGATAGGAGTAACCAGGAAAAAACAACACAAAGTGAAACTATACATTCATTTGGCCTGCATGATATTAGATTTTTTTTATGCTGAACTGTCTTCTGTAACTGGAGTGACACAAGATGTGGGGGTAAGGAATACATTTTTTTGTTGTTTAATAACATTTCATATTTTCCTTTAGCTTCTCCTCCAGATGAGTGTTCTGCAAGTAATTCTGTTGGCGGCCTGACAGTTCTGTATGACAGCTTGCCATTGCAGATGCTACTCGGTGTATGTAAAACAGACAGGCTCTGTGATTTAAGTTTGGAGTGGAGGGGTGGGACACACAAACTTGAACTTTGGCTCTTTAGTGAATATTTTGAATTATAATTTTACAAAGCCACCATTTGTAGATTAAAATGAAAATTCTCCCACAGAATATATCTGATAATATGACCTAAAAGCAATTCTCCTCCTGAAGGACTGACCGCACATAAATAAGCTGTTAAAAAATACAAAGTACTTTCCTTTTGGATATGGTTTATTTGGATTCTTTTGGCTCATTTCCATTTTTGTTGTACCTAACTCTGTGCATGCTGCTAAATTTACATTTACAGATATTTGTGTCACAACTTGCAACACAACAAAAAATGCTGGCTTTTTCATTTGAGTTCTGTAATTGAATTCAATTAGCATTTATATTATTATTGCCTTTAGTTTTCAGGCAGTTACAGTAAAAATAAAATTTCCACAGCAGTACCCAGCAGTGTCTTTAATGTAGAAAGCTCATTGGGAATCTGTCTTGTAGTTGAGTGATGGCTGTTAATATAGTATGTTTCTGTTTCATCATCTTTCCCCATGAGTGACTATAAAATGAAAGTTACATTTCTAAAACTTTTCAGAGAATTGTAAAAAATGGTCATTATGCCCATTCATTTTTGTTGTGTTTTGTGCTCTTCAATTACTTTGCATTTGAATGTTCCCATTAGTAAAACATAAAAGGAACAACCGAGGACTAGTTGAGCAGGTTAATGTGTCACCACAGGGTTCTGAACCATGTTCCTTGCTGCTTTTGTTTCCAACAGCACTGACAATGAAAGTCTCATAGGATCTTTAAAAATACTAAAACTCTTAAAAATGCAAATTCACTGTTGCTTGACTGCATTTCTCTGTCACTAAATGTGCCAGCACTAAATGTGCTGTCACTAAAATACTGAATTCAGCCCCACTAGAAACACCATAACTTTCTAAAAAGTAGGACTTTACCAAGCAAGCACTTTGAAAAAAAGTGATTTCACTTCTAATTCTTAGTTACACTATTTAAAAAGTGAAGAATGCATAAGGGTCATGCATGAATTTTGTCACTCATGTGTTGCTAATTGTACTGGTTACTATATCAGTTTTAATGGACATTTTTTCCTGAACTGTTAATGAATAACAACTCCCCACCTCCGCAAAAAAAACAGTCCAATATCAGAACAGGAATTTTCTTCAGTATTCCCTAAAGCCTTTTTTTCCTATATATATTTAAGCAAGGTCTTGAGTATTCACTCTTTGCCTCAGATGTGGCATAAGACTATTTAAGACTATTCAAGAGTGGGCTCATATTATCATCATAACTGTATCTTCATTAATGCGTAAGTCTAATGTAAATATTGAATAGAGTATATACAGTATGGCACATTCAATTAATTTATACATCACTGTTTTGATATTTAGGGCTCAGTTTTTCTTTCACACATACACACATGTATATCAGGAGTTACAGTGGTTTTAAAGCAGCAATGGGCAAGCACAGGCTCCTTGTGATATGTCTGCCTGCCTTCTAAAGTAAATTCTTCTTCCATTGATTGTAGAAGAAGGAGATTTGCAATAAATTTCATGTTCATGCCTTAAAACTTCCATCAAAGTAGTTAAGAGATTAAAAAAATGAGACTTTTCCCCTACTAAGGGAGACTCTATCAGGCACTGAGCTCATACTGTACTTGCTTCTAACTCAAAGGACACTGACAGACATGCAGCTCTCCACTGTAACTGATGGTGCTTCACAGAAAGCACCATGAGTTACAGTGACCCCTCTCTCTCCCCCTCTCTCCAACCCAACAGATGTTTGCTGTTTAGGGGGCGGCAGGGGGGCTAGGGATTGAGCTCCACTTTGTAGTCAATCCAGAGGGTAGAGGCTACATGCCTGCTCCCTCTCTGCCCTAGCCCTGCCCCCTGCTCCCAGCTCTACTGCTGTCTGAAGGATGGGAGGAGAGAAGAGAGAGAGCTCCAGTCTGGGGTTTGCCCAGCCTGCACTGGATTATTTTATTAGATAAGTAATATTTGATAGGATCTGTGTCCCCTCCACACTTCTAGTTTGCAGTGAACTAAAGGGCAGCATTACCTGGAAGACAACTGAGGATGCTTACCCAATAGTTACCAGAGTACTTGTTTAGGCATAATGTGTAGGTAAAGCCCAACAAAAACAACTGCTCATCAGAAATTAAATACAGCCCTCAGAGGAATGACTCATTGCACAGTTAGGGGAATCAATGCTGTCATGATTGAAACTTCTGGCAGCTGGAGTTGTACTCAGCCTGAATATGTTTCCTATCCCCAAGGCTCCTCGATTGTGAAGCTGTAAATTGTGTCTTATACTAGTATCATTTAGCCACGGAGTAAGATTACAAGCCACAGCTATCTGGAGTTCTGTCTTTCATTTTGGTCTGTCTCCTTTTGTTCATATATTAATATGTTTAATGCTCATTCTTAAAAATTCAGGCTTGATGATTGGAAATGAAAACATACAACTCTTGGGTAAGCACCTTTATATATGAAAATATTAGAGCATATAGTATGCATCATAGTAACATTGGAGACTGAATTATTGAACTATGTTAGAAATAATTATGGTACAAGTAGAACTTACTGTAAGGGTGAATAAATCATAGCTTTCCCTAGACCTGACAGGTTTTTCTATACCATATTTTTACTTCATCCTATCTTTCCAAATATGAAATATTGGGTGCATCTACACGTTCAGTTAATGCAACTCAATACATTCCAGACCTCTGAGCTGGAGTCAACTGCTCCCAGGCTTAGCATCTACATGTGTGCCCAGGACAGCAGCACCTTGAGCCAGGGTAGAGCAGACCTGGGCTGGCAGTTGGTTTGTGGGGGGTCAGCTCTGGCCTCCAAGTGATGGCATCCAGTGGTGGAAGGGCTCATTGGGGCATGAGGTTTTAGAACCTGTGGAGCCATGTGTCCAGGAGGCAGGCAGGAAACTGGCCTCTGCCTAGTAAATGACTCTATTGTAAGATAGTACTGCTTGGGACAGTACTAGCTTATGACAGAGTTAATTAATTTATTGAGCCCTGATACTGGTGCAAGTGTAGACTGTAACATGTTACTGCAAAGATAATTAGTCAACTCTGCAGTAAAGCTCACATGTAGATGCACCCACTGACTTGCAACTTAGTCAATGACCACAAACGCCTATTAGATATATATGTAGCTGTAATGCAAATATTTTTAAGTTTAGCTGTCTGCAGTTCTTTCTGAAACTCTTCCTGCAGGTGCAATAGTTTAAAATGGGAGCAAGAAGGCAGAGACTCTAGAACTTTGATCCTGATTCTGCATGTCACTTACTTTCAGTGTCCTTACTAGAAAGACTTGTATGCTAACTGTGATGAGTGCAGAATAGGAACATGAATAGAACATGTTCTGTTTCTAGTTTTAGTTCCCAAGTATCAACTACAATTTTATAGTTTAAATTATAAACTAAATTTTCACTTATGTACCAAAGTGTAAACTTACATTTGAAAGATTTTTGTCACCATGGCCACATGAAAGTCCTTTAAAACAAATATAATAAATATAACTCTGGGCATTAGCTTAAAGTTTCAATAAACTTCACAACAGCTTATTTCTTTGATATGGCATTTCTTCGAGAAGTTTTTCATGCCCACACACATGCACCACTTACATAAACTTACTCACATGCACCAAGCATTAAATCCAGCACACATGGGAGCACGCACACATGCACACACACACTAAAATCAAGCTTTCTCTTAAAAACTAGAAAGAACAGGGAATGAAAGACTGCTATTGTTATGTCTAGTTTTTAAATACTCATGACATTCAGAGATACCACAGTGATTGCTTCCAGATAAGGAGACAGAGTAAGATTGGATATCTCACTTCTGGCAGAAAATGAGAAGTATTCAAATGAGTGCATCTCATAATGATATTTCATTCTGACCACTTGAGCAATTTGCAAGTTCTGTTATTCTGACCTTCTGCAGCGAACTGCTTTTCTTAATTTTATCTGAGAATCTGGAATGTAAGGGGCTCTGAAAAGCTGATTGGTTTATACCATTAAATTATAATAGTATAAAATAATTTCTTTTTCTTCCATTCTATTGACCTCTTTCCTTGGAGGGCTTCTGTTCATCACCAGAGCATCAGATGAGATGTCTACTCCATGTATTGTACCTAAATTTTAGAGATGCTCAAAATATTCATAATTTGTCATGGCAGAATATTTTTAATGATCGTTTGTTAAGGATGTAAAACATTTGGGCACAAGGCAAGGAATGCTATGCAGTTTCTGAAATTCGCAGTATTCTACTCAATCAACATTGAGCCTGATTGTATAAAAACATGGGAAGGTGAAATGTTATTAAGAAAAAATTACCCTTTGCCACAGTGCAGAAGCACAAAATTCCAAGTTATCACTGTCAAGTGTTACCTGTGCAGAGATGCACACCAATTCAGATTAAAGCGTTTGGACATCCTTTCCAAAGTCTCTTACTGGCTTAGCAAGTGGCACTGGAGCTTTCATTTTAATTGTCATTGTTTTTAGTCTGTTCCATTAAAGGCCCAACTGTTCACCTGAATGCAGACCATCTAGCCTAAATTGCTTAGAAGCAAAGCTGCCATGATTAGATAGACAGTGCTATTCAGAATACGTCTGTCTCCTAAGACTTTCATTACATTCTAGATGCTTCCCTACTGCCACTTGAGGGCCTAGTTCAGATTTTGTCTTGGATGAAGAGAGGTTTATCTTCCATGATTTGCATCAACCTCCAGGTTTGAAAATATCTGCAGAAGGCTGTTGTTGGTAGTCAGTGGCACCATTCTTATTTACATCAGTGTAACTGAAATCAAAATATGACCCTCAATCTTCAAGTCTCAGTACCAGCATACTGCAACCACTACATTATTTCCAATACAGGTAGGCTGATGTATTGAATATGCAGTTTTCATTGTGAATATCTATGTGTATAAGCTTAAAATATGGTGAAGTATTCAACCTACAGGCTAAGTACAAAGTCCAAGGCTGAATTGATTCAGTCTTTGCAGGTTAATCTAAAATGCAGGGATTAAACTGAGAAACAGCTGGACAGATGCTTACTTCTGCTTCAGGAAATGCAGCCACATGCCTGAAGTGTCTCAGGCCAGAAGCTGGGGGGCACTTAGAGCATACCTCTCTGGCATGTAGCTAGCATGGGCAGTGTATTCATTTCCTTTTCTTGCTGCCCCTGAGGTGTCTGGGATTAGCAGTCCAGAATTACAGCAGCAGGACTCTGCAGGGTTGCTCATCAATTCCTCTGCCTTCTTCCAGGTGCCCCTGGGATTTGTAGTTCACAGTTGCAGCTAGCAATAAGTTTTTATCAGGGCAGGGCAGAGCAGCTCTGTACTTGGGGGAAGGTGAGTTTAACTCCCCTCCCTGGCCCTAGCCCCCAAGCTGGGGTTTGTCAGCAGGCAGAGGCAGTCTCTGCCTACCACTCCTCCTCTCCCTTCTCCTTCTCCCTTCCTCCCTCCCTTCTCTGCTGGAGCAGACATCCCAGCCCAGGCCAGGACTGGAAAGCATGCTGGGGGACTCTAATTTAACTTGAATCAGGAAGGGGTTGGGGACAAAAGTTTCATAAACCGGGTTGACCCAAATCCATTAAGTCTGATACTATATTCACCCAGGTTTATCTTAAAACAGTTTCAGTCATTTTGAAAGTAGCTTATGTGCACTGAACTTCTGTTCTGTTACAGGTTTAAACCAATTTCTGATGACTTCAACTGGTTTATGTGTAACTTCTGTCCCTAGCCAAAGAGTTTAAAATTCACTTTCCACAGCCATTCCTGTGAGGAAAATCTGATTGCTCAATGTTCAAGGAAAGCGAACAACAAAGGAATGTGAGGAGGGCTGGCAACGGAGCTGTATAGGAGTGAGGTTCTAGGCATGTGGTCCAGTGTAGCTCTTAGACTCTCCCAAACCTGGACTGCTCTAAGCTAGCTGTGTCACTAATTGCTACACTTGTGCATGTGCAGAGTTCAAATGGTGCTTATTACTTCCTAAAGGGGTCCTTGGCTTAGCAGGAAGGCGGTATAGATAAGATCTGGCATATTGTAAAACACTGCTCCAATGAACAATATTAGATCTGTGTCACTGATCAGTACTCAATGGATTGTTAAATAATTGACACAGACAATACTAATCTTGGTTTAGCAAAAAGGGCTCATCCTGCACATGAAGGAAATGATGCAATGGGCTCAATGAATACATCACTATCTTCCTATTGTGTATAGTGGCTCATTTTTATGGAGCACTTAGGGAAACATGGGAGGGTGATGTGATTTGGGAAATAAACCTTGCCTTACCCATTTTGTTTCTTGGCTACTCTGCAGAGGAAGTAAATCATGCTAAACCTATATTTACTGTAGCACATGCCATTGTGGCTTTCACTGCTAAAGGTTTTGGGGGAACTGTGCCAAGGCTATGCCAAATGCCTGCTTCCACTCCCCACGTACAGAATTGTAGTTCTGTAGAGCCTACTTCCCTTTCTTCTCTGCTACCCATGATGCAGAAAGGCAGCATGTAGTTATAAAGAGGTCATTACCATCACTGGGTCATTTGGCCTACAATATCAATCCACCAATCCTCTAACATCTTAAAGTAAAGTTAACTAACTAATAGCTGAAATGATGCACAGAACCTTGTATATTGTGCTGATTAGATACCAGTCAAATCATGGTTTTTTTCATATAAGGACAATTTATGTTCAGTGTTTTCAGTAGGGAACCTGTGAAAACCCTTCAGGTTTTGTTGGTCTTCTATAATATGGTAGCCCATGGATCTATACTATTCATAAGACAAATACTATGATCAGGAGTTAGAAGGGACAGTGAATCATAACATGACTGCAGCTTTGAAAGAGCATCGGAAAATAGGGTCCTCCATGTTCCATTCAAAAATATTTTAGACACTTTACTTCTGCCAGAATTAATGGAAATGCTTCCATTGCTTTTACTGAGAATAGGCCTTCACTACTGCAAGAGAGCAACATTGCTTCCAAAAGCTATCTTATGTTAAACAAATATAAGAAGAATTTTCTCTAGGCTCTACAATAAAGGGCCAAATCCTTACCTGGTGTAAATGGATGAAGCTCTATCACTCTGGCCCTCTCAACCTGTTGATAGTATTTTTGTATTTAAGTGAAGGAAACTTACTGGATCATAACAAAGACATAGGGTTACAGAAGGTGCAGACAGAAGTGACAATTTCCACCTGATCTTGTCTCTGAAAGTGCTATCCATCCTTGACCAAACACAAGTGTATGGCTGCAGAGTGAAAAGGGACTGATCCCACGACAATCTGAATCCTCATGCAATGAGGGGCCAGATGAAGACTCTTCAAAATGAAATGCCTTCAGTAGCTTGTGCCTGTGTGCTCCAGGAGTGGGGCTGGGCTGTGTTGGCACTGGATTTGGATGGACCCAGCCCCTATACCTTTGTTCTGGGCAAGCACAACTCTCACACTGACCACAACACTTGCCAGTTGTTAATAGGCAAATTTATTGATACAGAATAAGAACAGAAAATCAACAATACAAACAATCAAGTAATTCTATATCAATCCTAGAGCTGTCATCAGAGTCAACATAAATCTGGTTAAGATGCAGGCTCCACTCTGAGGCTCTTTTTCTTAGGTGTCAGCAGTCTGGAGGTGGGATGCTGAAGCCCATCCAGTGGGGTGCATGAGATGGGCTGCTGGTGTGTGCCCCCTATCCATGGCAGCCTCAGGGACCCTTCCCGGGGAACAGGGATGGGGATTGGGACCCCTCTTGTGGAGGAGAGAGAGGGATGGGACAAAGGGAGGGACAAGAAGGAACAGGTGGGGACAGTAGGGATTCTTTGTTAATCTCAAGTCTCTGCTTTTGTATTCTTCTTCCCCCCAATGACTCCTGATGACTCTTCATTTGTGGCTCTCTCTGGTTAGTTGGCTCTCTGTGCTTACACATCCACGTAGCTTTCTGGACATTTTCCTAATCTGGTCTGTTCCCCCAAAACTGGGACTCAGGCCCCACTTTGCTCTGGGGTTTTGTAGCTGGTGTTACTTATCTTGTGTTATGGGACAGTATGGTGCATACTTCTTTGGTTCCCAGATTGTGTGTATCCTTGTTGTGTTGGACAACCTGTCTGCCTTGAAAGCTGTGGCCTTGTGTTATGGCATGCCCCCCTCAATTCTCAGGCTGTGTCCATTTGTTGGCCTTGTCATGCTAGACAGCCAGCCTGCTTCCAATATTGGGATTAACTGTGTGTGTCAGACCCAAACTCTTAGAAATCCAATTAACCCCTGCTGCCCATCTTGAACCCTTATAATGCCTATATGTATACCTATAAGACAATTCCCCCAAAACAGACCTTTAAATACCATTTCTAAGCTAACAGGCTAATACAGCTCAGCCCTGCTCCTGGTACTCTCTTCAGAATGGGACGGGAAGAAGGGAGCACAGGGAGTTTGTTCTGGGAGTTTTTTCAGCTGTCAGTGGAAGGTGGGGTGCGTGGATTGGAGCTCCCTACCCCGAGTGGGTGGCTAGGCAACCCCCAGAAGAGCTTCCTCCACTTTCTTCCATCCCTTTTCCCTCTCCCATTCTGAAAACACCACTGGGGCTAGGAGTGGGGAGGGGCAATGCTTGATTCTCCAACCCTGGAACTCAATCATGAATGTCCGTTGGGTCTGGAAGTTCACAGTAACTCACGGCACTTCCTGTGGGGAGCTGCTCTTTTGTCTGGACCTAGAGAACTTCTCCACTGACGTATTTTTAGCAGAAAAAGGATCATTGTACATCAAGCAATCTATAACAAGGTGGATGTTAAAGGAACAATATGCTTAAGAGATTAGCATGAAAATCATCATGGGAATGGAGCCTTAGGCTGTCAATTGTAAGTACCCTTGTATGGAGGAAGCTTAAACATAGAGGGAAGAAACAACTCATCCAAAAACCTACCTGAAATATAATATTTTGTTGCCTTGATGAAATTATAATTTATGTTTCCAATATCAAGACATTCAAGATTAACACCTCTGTTATAAATATTGCCTATGTGTTCTTTAGGATAGGTATTCAGCTTTCAGATCTCAGTATTTTCCCAGATTTGTGACAAAAAACAGAAGAAGGGTAGAAAACCTCTGTTCTGCAAAAAAAAATGCTGACTAGGGTATTGAGTATCATTTACGTGTCATTCCGAGCATTAGGAACTGGTTCAGATTCCCAGATCTGGTCTAAGCTCCATACAGATGTCACACGAGCATCAAAGACCATTTCCAGACTTTGATCTTGAGTTTGCAAACCCTGGAGGAAATCCTATGGCCTCTTATGCAGAAGGACTGCCTCAATGATGATAGTGGCCCCATTTGGCCTTAGAATATATGAATCAAAAGAATTAGTTGTGTGAGTAATACTACATGTATGGATAAGGATTTGTAGGATTGATTATTGAACAAGAATTCATTTTCCACTTGGTAATTTTTATTGTACAGTTTTCATATCATCCAGGGAATAATGAGTCTATAATAAAACTGAGATGAAGTGAACTTTTTTTATTAAATGTAATGTTCTACATATTGCTCAGGAAAAGTGTGGCTACTAATAATACTTAACAGTTTCACCTTCATTGTGCTTTGCTTCACTAACAATTAATTAACATTGGTAATCACTCTGTACTTTAGAACCTTCCTCATGCAAAGAAATGCTTACTTAACTGAAGAGTCATTTCAGCTTCATTGTGAGACTGACTCATCACTGGGTTACTCCAGTTTTTGCTGCTGTAACACTGGAAAAATACGGTGGTGAAACATGTCCTTTGTTGATGGAATGTCCACCTTGATGGAAAGTGAGATAAGTAGGTTGTTGATAAGTGGAATTTCCGAAAGTCAAGGCTGGTCATAAAGAAAGCTTCAGTGAGGCAACTCAGGAGAGAAAGTGGTAGTCAGCAGGAACAAGAGTGGCAGACCTCACATATAAACAGATACCTACAGATTCTCTTTCCCAATTAGCAAATATTTAAAATATTAATATTTTGGGTTTATAAACTCACAAATACAAGTTCTGGATAACAAAAGGAGTACCAGATGATCCCTCATGGATCTTCTTTTATGGTGTCTTCTTTTATGTGGCTATGTAGAAGATGTGTACAGAGATAGCCTTTGGTATGATTGCTGCCCTGTGGGGTCAGGCCAACTCACAGGATCTCAATATTGCACTGTTAGACAGGAGGGTGTGACATAATTGCACATATACAAACACACAAATCAATTAGGTGCATGCACACGCACACTACCACCTCAGGCACATAAACATCAAAACTAGCCTAGGCACATGCATACCTATCACCAATTCAAGCACATACACTATACACCCCAAAAGTCAGACACAGATCACTAATTTGTATATCATGCACACAATGACATATATATACACACACACATACACACTCACCAGTTCACACACATACAACCCACCTACACATACACACAGGTTAGTTCCTAACTTGGATGGTACAATGTGTATGCGTGTACTTGGGGTACCTGGGGTAAGGTTAAGGTAAGAAAGTAGGAGTGTAGGGAGTGAAAGTTGCTGGGACTGAAAGTAACTGGGACTGGGATTAGAACTGGTAAACTAGAGGGGCCTGGAATGAAGAACTGAGGCTTGGGGGAAACTTTAGGTTAATGGATCTTAACTGATTAAAAGACAATTCTCAAAACCTACAGAACAGGGGAGCAATGATGGCACAGAGGCTGGGACTGGAGCTAGAGCTATGGAGGAGCTGAAAAGGTAGGTGGGGAGAGGGAAAATGGGACTAAGGGAAAGTGTTGGTGTTAAAGATGGGCTCTGGGTGTGGGGAGTCAGAGGATGGCTCCAGGGCAGCTAGAGAAGCTGCAGGGAGTGGCAGTAGGTGCTGGGAGCTAGAGAAAGGCTCCAGCTGGTGGAGAAAATTGCAGGACAGCCATGAGGAGCTGTGAAGCTGCGGGGGCGGGGGGGGGGGGAGGGGGATGACTACAGAAGCTGCGGGAGAAGCCTGAAAACAGAGAGATGGATAGCAGAAAATCACAGGAAACAGCAGGAGAGATTGAAAGGTGGCAGGGCAGCAGGAAAGCAGAGAAAGGCAGCAGAAAGTCGCGGGGAAAAGGCAGTAGGAGCAGGGGGAGAGCAGAAAAGCAGTAGGAGAGACTGAAAGGTGGCAGTGAGCCAGAAGCAGAAGAGGGAGAAATGAGACAGAAATTAGAGGGGCGAGGAGCAGAGATTGGAGCAGGGCCAAACTGTAGTAAGGCAAAACCCAACTTAGGGGTGCAAATAACAGTTTTATTACACAAACAACACACTACACAGCCCCATGAAGTTATTAGTTCACACACACACACGCATACACACACTCATACACACACACATACACACACACACACACAAGCACTCAAATGGCAGCAGGAGAAAGAGACACAGTGGAAGGGTTGGAGTCCAGGTGGGGAAGAGAAGCAGAGTTCAAGTCCTTGGTTGAAGAGGGGGTGAGGGGTGATAGCTACCTATCCAGGCTGGAAAGGGGTCCTTGTCCAGTAGGTGTTGTCCAGAGGGAGGTCGCCAGCAGGGCCTCTGGGTGGATAGGTGGTTGGCATGGTGCTTTTCCAGATGGAAAGGGTATCCCTCTGGGTCTGTCTTCACTGCCCCTTTTTATAGGGGCAGACCTTGTGTGACCCTAGTGACAGGAGGCATGCCCAGGTAAGGGTCAGCCCCTGGCATACTGAGCATGTGTGCTCCATGCAGGGATGTGCAGTTTTGGGTGTCCATAATGGTGGGGTACAATGGTAGAGTTGCTGGTTCTGCAGGGTCTTTTGTCTTTCAAATGCTGGGTTCTTGTCTCTGTTCCTGGGTGAGGTCCGTGTTTCCTGGATGAATCAATGCAAGGTGATGGCCCAGTCATTACAGGCCATTCAGTAGAGGCCTGCTACCATTGTATTTCAATCATTTACAATCACTCTCATTCATCTGGGAACTAATTTACATGGGAGGGTTACGTGACTCATACAGTTGCAACACGGGATGCCCAGGCAGAGGACAGAAGATGGAGACTTGACATACAAAATGGAAACTTGACATTACTTTGGTTCACTGACAAATGCAGGCCTAAGCCATACAATATCCATATGAAACAATAAAAATCAAAATGAAAATGATAATAATACAATATACAACAGTAAGAATCAATACAAACCTAATAATAATACAATATAAAACAGTGGATATCCCAAGCCAAAAACTTGCTACCAAAATAAAAATGTTAAAGCTTATCCTAAGTCTGAGCTCGCTTATGCTTGTTTACAGGAAATAGAGAGGGAGAGAAAGAAAAGCCAGAAATAATTGGGGAAGGAAGGGAATGCATATTTATCGCGCGTGCATGCGTGCGTGCGTGTGTGTGTGTATTTAAAAAGAAAAACTGGGGGTTTTGCTGCATGATGATAGGGCTTATTTCCTTCTCTCTGGCAGGATTCAGTGGTATCTTAGGTTGTCTGTGTTCCAAAACATTTGGAGAACATAAAATCTAATAAAAAAAAAGAAATGTATGATCTTGTGAAAATTTCTAGTTGTAAATTACCATAACAGTGCTGGTTCATTAAATAGTGGTATCTCTTTCGCAGCCTGTCTCTCACCCACTGACTCCTCAATTTACATCTTCACGGACTGGTTTCCCTGCATGCAGCCTCTGGCTTCTTTGCTATTCATTCCATCCAGGAAGAGCACACACCAACTGCAGATGCTTCCTCTGCCTGACGAAGGGTTTTTAAACCTGAAAGCTTGTTAAGAAAAAATTTCCAACTATTTGAGTTGGTCTAAAAAAAGATATCAGATTCACTCAATGAACCTTGTCTGACTATTTCATGGTCAGCCATGTTGAATGCTGCAGTGCAGGTCAGGAGGATGAGAATGAATGCCTGTCCCCATCTCATTGATAGGAGATTATCAATCAGTGGTATTAAAGTTTCAATTCCATGTCCTAGCTTGAGCTACATGTGACTCAATGGTCCAGGAGGTGGTATGTTAGACTCAATGAAACAAGCTTATATAGCTGGCCTTGGTCTAAATTTCTCATTGAGTTTGCTTAGCAATGGTAAATTTGACACAACTAGCCCCTAGCATCCCTCAAGAGTCTGTTAAGCAACATGACTACACACCCATGAGAAGCACTGATGAAACACAATCCATATATCATATTTTCTGTAGCCTTGCTTGCCATTGTACCCATGTCTTGTTTCATGCTGCCCTATATACTTCCCTCTTCTACAACAGAACCTTCCTATTACACTGAACAAAGATATCATCTCTGGAGTAGGAAGCTGCCTTTGCTTCCCCCAGTCAAAGAATGATATAATGAGCTAATTGATTAATTACATAATAATATCAAGACTTAACATACCACTTTGCCTTAATAACTTGCCAGTATCCTAAGGAAAATGTGACAAGTTAAATCATTGGTACAATACCATAAACATTCAAGCAGACAATAACAGTGTTGTATAATTATGATGCTGATGCTGTTCTCAAGGTTAACATTTGTTTTTAAAAGACAAGAAAAAGTTTACACCCAGGCTAAATGTATTTGGGAGACCGGAGTCTTTTCCCATTCCCTTTATGTCTGATAACACACTTTTTTAATAGGTTTCCAGATAAGACCATTCAGTATATATTCAATGCAAATACCTGCATAACAGGCATAGCTTTCATTTAGAACACGGCTTTTGATAAGGCAATTTTACGCTTATAATATGTTAGAATAAAATCATATTTAAAAAGAAGTTGCATAAATCAGCAAATGATTCGATTAATATCCAGGGATGCTTTTCAAATTAAGGGTAGGCCATTTGTCTTGAAGAATGTTTTGTATCCTTGTAAGTTTCTCAACATATCCTAAGCCCTGAGGGGATGCTAAAATGAAAAATGGGTTTTAATTATTGTGGATGTGGTTAAGGAAAGGAACTTTAAACCTTATCTCTTCTATCTACCACTGACCATGCTTGACATGCTGGGAACTGTATAGTAGACTAGCAAAGAGAAGAATGTACCAAATGTGTATTTAGCCGCAGATCCAAGCCAGACTTAACACACACATAACTTTCCACACAGGAATAACCCCATTAAAAAAAACCCCAAAACAGCAAAGATATTTATGTCCATAAATTATGCAGGTATATCTCTTTGTAGGATGTCAGTCTCATTACCATTGTTTTTTTAATGAAAGGTAAACAGCATTGTTGATAGTATAGCTAGGGAAGTAAGAAATTCTGAGTTAGTTATGAGTTATGATAATTTACACCTTGATTAATAATGACAACAATGATTTAAGCTTATTTTCTAATATATTATTAAGTCATTGTAAAACTATATGTATCCATCATGTGCATCATATACAATATGCAGACAAGGTTCCTTGGGTGAATTTGATATCTTTTATTAGACCAACCCAAATAGTTGGAGAATATTTATTAAGCAAGCTTTCGGGTTCAAAAACCCTTCGTCAGGCTAAGGAAGTTTCAGCAGTTGGTGTGTGCTCTTCCTGGATGGAATATTTGATGGAAGAAGTAAGCCTACATTGAAGTAATTCTATGTGTTCTTTCATAGAGCTAAATTTTAAGGCCAGAAGGGACCCTTGCTATGTTCCAGCCTGACCTCTTGTATGACATAAGGACACTGGAATTTCCTAAATTAATTCCTGCTTCAGCTTCTTTAAATTGGACCAAAGTGTACCTTTTAGAAAAAAGAGCCAAACCTGATCTAAATATGAAGAAATTACAATCATAAACTGAGCAATGAAGCCTCCTAGTACTTACTTTGCTCTTCTTGATATGAAATGCAGCAATAATATCAAGGTGATTTGGACACTGAGGATTTGCATGGTAGTTTTGACATCTTTTTTGGAAGATAGGAAACTTCCACCCCATTTTGGTATAAAGTAATCATGCACAAATTTGCCATCAGCAAAGATGTGCTGCATGCTAAATTATATTTTAATTTCAAATTAGAAACCACTTGTTATGTGTCACATGTTCAGAACATTGCTTGTGTTTCTGATGAAGATTTATGTAGCCAGTACACTAACAAGCTGTCTCATCTGCTATATTTAATTAAAATGTAGCTTTATCTATGACTAAGATATTCACAAAATCCATGCCCCCCAGATTTTAATTTACTGCATGCTAGTTATTAAAGGAATTTTCTTTATCACTCACATGGTCTAGTGCCAAATGATTACTTGTTATTTTTCAATAGAAATTTTAAATTGAAGGAATTAGAGGTGGTAGTTAGTTAAACACTGCTATTGGGCAAATGTAAACCAGCAATGGAAGATAAGCCATAAAATTATTTATGTTGTAAACTCATTGTAATATTCAACTCTTTAGGAAAGCATTGGAGAATACATGCTTTTCTATAATTGAAAGATGCCTGGAAGGGAACAAGATTGTGTGGACAAAAAGAAACGTAAGAATATTGTGTAAGTTCAGTTTTAAAACTCACTCTGAATCCTAAAGTTGGCATGAATAGTGCTGACCTAAGGGACATAAGAGAGTGCATGAGCCATGGCAAAAGCAACCACAAACAATCTCAGCATCTGAGGAAATGCAAACCCTATGCAATAAATATCTCTAGTTCAGTTAATCCCTAAGGTGCAAATCTATCCTGCTTTCTTTTTCTTAGAACACAGGGCTGCCTATCTGCTAAAACAGAACACCCTTCCAGCAACAAAGATCTGAATGGCCTTTGTTGACAAGTCAAGTGGATTTCCATCAACAAACATGGAAAAGATGCTCTCTCTGTATCTGGTGACTGGAGATGAGGAGACAAGAGAGAGATAAAGTGAACAAATAAGAGAAAAACTTAGTTAGTTTTCTTATTCTGAAGTCAGGCAGAAGGAGGATAGAGATGCACCTTGGGTGAGTACAGACATTTGGGGAGGTTAGATCACATTAAAAATGGCTACCTGATTTAACTTAGTTTGCCCATGTGTGGACATTATACTAGATCCTTCGTTATGTTGATCTCAAATGGCCAACCCAGTCTAATTTAACTATACCTCAGGGGTGTGCTAAGCTACATCAGGTACGGTTAGACCGATCTAACTGAACTTCTGTACACATTCTAAGTGCAGTGCAGGAGCTGGGAAAGCCCAGCTGCTGACCCCAGCACCAAAGCTGCACTTTTCTTACCATACCCCTCCTGCTACTGGGTTATTTTTAGCCCTCCAACTGCTCCTCCTCTGTTGGCAGAAGGACAATCCCCCTTCCTCTGGCATGGACCAGCCAACCTTCCTGAGCCTGCCACCCTCACCCCCAATTCTCTGTGCCACTCCTGGTGCCAGTTTTACAAGTATCACTGGTGCCAGGAGCTGATTAAAGGAAGTCAGGTGGGAGGGAGTGGAGATGGGATTGGGGGGATTGGTTTCCTGGGAGACTTGTTCATCTGAGAGTAAAGAGGCTAAAAATAATCATTGGTCTGAAGGAAGAAAGCCCTCCCTGCATGCCACCAACACCCCCTGCAAAGGTGCCAGCCCCTCCGTCCACCCACTCCTCTCCTACCATGGCTTATTTCAATTTGTCTCCTGGAACCAGTGAATGCCAGTAAAACCAGCACCAGGAATGGTTTGCAGAATCAGGGGTGGTTCAGTGGCATCACAAGGGCTGGTGTGGGGGAGAGTTTGGGGGTGTTTGGCAGGATAAAAGAGACTCTCCAATCCTGCTAGGCTCCAATCCTCTCCAAACCCACAGACCCTGATAGCCTGCCTGATGCTGCCTACCCCTTCCCCTACCCTGACTTGCCTTAGATCAAGTTCCCAGCACCTATCTAATCACTGAGTTAGACCAGGGGGCCATTTTTAACCTGAATTAAGCCTCCAAACTTATCAATGTAACATCTGTCTAAAGCCCCTAAAGATCAATCAAATTGGAGATGTATAAGCTTTTGCAAGCTCTTTTTACCAGATATTATGAAAGGACAAGCAAACAAAGGCTATCTAATAGGGTGGTCTCCACACCAAAAGAACGGACATGGGGGGGGGGGGCAAAGATTAAAAAGAGAAAGGCAAACAAAGCAATAAATAAACCTATGGGAACATATGGATCAATAAACCTATTCAGGGGAAATGGAATAAAAATACACAGTCCCCATTCAGACCATACTTAACACAGTCTAGTCTGTGGATGATTTCTTGTTCTGAAGTTTCATGTTCAAGTCATTTTTAAAGCCCCACTGTCTAAGAACAGCTGCTCTAAGGTCAGCAATGGAAAATTCAGGAAGGTTAAACTGTTTTGCCACAGATTTGTGGCTTGCATTTTTGGTCTTGATGTAAGATCAGTGTACCACATTGTTTCATGTTGGGATTGCCTCATCTGTCCAACCTAGACAGCAGAAGGCACTGTATGCAGGTGATGGTATATACAACACCTGTAGATGAGCACATGAATGAACCTCAGAAGTTATAATCCATGTTATTTTGTCCAGTGATGATGTGTCTGTGTTGATGGAGGAGCACAGCTGGCATCTGTATAGATGAAAAGAAGAGCCTGAAAAGGAGGGTGTTGGACTGAAAGATAGAGATACTGGAAAGGAAGCCAAAAGCTAACTTTGGAGAATTCATAGGTGGGGCAAGGGCTACTTGCTACACTGAATTCATCCAATTAAATGCCCTTGTTGAAGAGGAGCTATCTGCTTTCCTTTTGGGGACTTTGGGGTGTACTCCTTTCCTTTATAAAGAGGCAAAGT
Source organism: Alligator mississippiensis (assembly GCF_030867095.1). NCBI lineage: Eukaryota > Metazoa > Chordata > Crocodylia > Alligatoridae > Alligator > Alligator mississippiensis. The sequence continues at coordinate 117,180,045 of NC_081825.1, forward strand.
ACCTCTCTTAGAAGCTGAGCTGAAAGATAGGTCCCTAAGGAAGGGCCACAGGTACTCAGGCAATCTCAAGGACTGAACAGCTAGGTTTCAGAGGCAAAAGGAGCCAGGGACTGTAGAAGCCATGCTGTAGCTGGCTTTGGGGAATACTCAGAGAAACTAGACAAAGCTGCAGTCTCAAGCAAATGCTTCCATGGGGGAATTTGTGGGAACAGGACATGATGGGTCACACACACAGAAGTGGGAAAAATAAACTGAATTTTTGCTTGAATCATAGTTAGGTATCTGAAAATTGAGAGCTTTTAAAAAAGACTCTGGGAATTTCTGAAGACTGTTCATGGAATACCTCATATGAGAATCTGTTCCTGCACTCCTCCTGGCATCAAGATTCTTATTAGCTCTAATCAGAGGTGTAGCATAGCAGCTCCGTACCCTGGGCAGCCATGGCACACAGGGAACTGCTGCAGCCAGTTGCCGCTGTTGGCAGCTATTTTAGCACCCATCCCACAAAGGCAGCAACCAGGGCTGCTATCCCAAATCCCTGCCACGTTACTTTGCTGGATCTAATGGATGTTTTGACAACACAAGAGCCAAACTGAACAATACTGTACCTGGGAATTTTTTGCCAGTTCCATGGGCATTATAAAGTATATTTATTACTGTAGCAGGGTCACAAGACCCTGTTACTGAAGAAATCATCCACCCCAGGAAGGGGTCATCTACAGGTCAGAGCCGAAACCAAAACTGAGCACAGCTGCTGCCACCCACAGGTGTACAGGATAAGAGGGGAAGCTATAGGATAAAAACTAGAGGCAAGAGAGAGAAGGCTCCCAGCGGGGGGGGGGGGGGGGGGCAGGGACCAGGAACAATGAACTGGCTGGATGCCGGAGGTTGAAAAGGCCAAAGAAGAAAGGGGTCTGAGAACCCTGAAGCAGAGGCCAATGACAAGAAAGCTAATAGAAAGGAAAAGACGATACTTATTGGAGCTGGGATCGGCTGGGATTGGCTGAGGGAGAAGCCGTGGCTGACACAGCGGAGGGGATACTGCCAGTGTGGGGAGTGAAGTGAGCATCCTGGCGGGGTCGATGGGGCACCACTGCCAGTGGGGGAAACGGAGCCAGTGTCAGCAGGCTCGATGTGGGCAGAGTGCCCACCGGTGTGGGGAGCAGAGCCAACATCCCTGCAGGTTTGACATGGGCTGTGTTGCCAGGACAGGAAACGGAGGCAGTGTCCTAGTGGGCTTGGCACAGACAGAGTGCCTGGCGGGAGGGGGAAGTGGAGCCATCATTCTGTCAGGTTCTACGAAGGTTGAGCATCTGGCATGGGTAGTGGAGCCAGCGTCCCAGTGGGGACAGAGAACATAGCGGCAGGGACAGCAGCTACAGCGAGGCAACAAGGTCAGACCTGTAAGAAAGGGACAAGATGTCCCTGTGAATGAAGAGGGAGAAGTCATCCCTAAAGGTGTACTACAGGAAACTGTGAAATAAAAGAAAGGGAGGGACAGTGGTAAGATGTGGTGATGGGTATACTTAGTTACTTTGTTTCAGAGTGGCTGGCAAGTTTGTATCTTTTTCTATAGCACCTAGTAAACAGCTTTTTTCATTCCTTAAAGGGGCAACTCACTTGAGTCTTCCTTTCTTCAAATTTTCCTATCAAAGGCATGGCAGGGAAGTCAGACCAGGAAAACCCTAGTATAGGCACTGTACCAGGTAACAATTACTTCTAAATGTTGTAAGAAAGAAAAATAAATTAAGACACTATGGACAAGGCACTAAGAAAGAAAAATTAAATCCTGGTCTCATTTAAGTCAATGGGCATTTTGCTGTTCAGTTTAATGAAGCCAAGATTTCACTCCCAGGGCACAGATCTAAGCCTCCTTCCATTAATCAGCTGAGCAGTCCTTCTCTTAGTTATTAATGTTCAAAGGACTAGTCCCATGAGCAATGCCTACTTGCACAAAATATGTAATCCATGATAATGTAGATTTACCCAGCATCTTGAATAGCCTGAGGGTCAAAAAATTCTCTATTAATTTAAGGGACTAAATCCAGAACTGTGTTAAAGTAATGATAGTCTTTCCATTGACTTCACTGGGTTTTGGTTCATACTCTAAATGAGACAGATGGCAGTATTTTGTGTAAATTACTGAAAAAAAGGACAGACATTTTATGGTGATTGTATTAAAATACTCAATCATAAGACAAATAACAGAGGGAGACAGGAATTGGGAAAAATAAGACAAAGCATGCATTTGCAAAGATATGTAATGTATGCCTCAGGGGTGCTGTGAAGCAGAGAACTAAAGGCCAAGTGACTTTAGCATCTGAGACATGTGTACATATCTTTGTGACTGCACACACTGCTCATTATTCTGCTTGTACAATGGCATTTTTGTTTCATTTACAATTTGAATGAAATAGTAAAGAATTCATACTTTAAAAGAAACAGTTTAACTGTATGCAAGATTACTTTAAACTAGTAGTCCTTTTTATGGAGTAAGTGTTTAATTGTTTTCCTTTTTATATCATTATTTATGAATACCATTACATTAGTAGAATGGTCTTCTTTCTATAGGGGTACATAATGGTTCAGTTTGAGTTTCAGAATAATTCTGTATACTGACCACATTCATGAATATAATCAGCTTCTTTTTTACTCCTTCATTAACTTTTAACCTTTAGTTTCCTACTTCCCGTGTCTGCTACAAAAATATAACTATTAACTCTGTGGTAATGTCTGTGTAATAATACTAGCACCCTCTGGTATGCGCAGCTAACATAAAAAGAAACTACAAATAAAGATTTTTAAACTTTTTAGAAACTGAAACAATGCTATGAAAATTAGGAGAATGAATATTAAAAACTGACAGAAGAAAAATAGCAATAGTGATTAAAACAGAGATGCCCTTGAAGGGCGCCTGTACACATGATGATGTCACATTGTACACATGACAAAAATTTCCCTCTGTGTAGCTTAATGGTATCGCACATTGTACATACACAAGTTTTGGGGATTTTACATGAGTTTACCTTATTGCAAAATATACTACATTCCAATGTAGCTTAATAGGCAACATTGCAACTTGGAACATTGCAGCCATTAGTCAGCTCACCCCGCAGCTGCAGAAGAGGCAGGCAGGCTCTGCAGAAAACGAGGGTCAGGCCCATTGCCACTTCTGCCTTCAGCAGGCTCCTGCAGCTGACAGGACACCTGGGGCCATCCAGGAATGAACTGGCTTGCCCCTGGGGCAGCACAGAAAGGCAACAGCAGGGTGGCTGGGTGTGCTGGCAGCTACAGACAGTGGCTAGAACCATGCACAGGGCTCAAGGCTGCCCGGGTGGGTACTAGCTTCCCCAAGCCCGCTCAGGTTTCCAGTTCCCCATGCACCATCCTCACCACCTTCTCTGGCTACCAGAACACCCAGACACCCTGTTGCTGCCTCCCCATGCTACTTCCGGTGGCATAGCAGTCCATTCCTGGGTAGTCCCAGGCATCCTGCTGGCTGCAAGATCCTGCAAAAAGCAGAAGTGGCAAGGGGCCCAATCCTTTTTTTTTCTGCAGAGCTTGCCCACCTGTCCTGCAGCTGCAGGCTGACCTGACAGATTAATGGCACAGACTAATGGTTTCCTGGCTGTGGGAGAGGTGGGTAGGCTCTGCTAAAAAAACAAAAATGAAAAGGATTGGGCCCCTTTCCACTTCTGCCTTCAGCAGGCTCCTGCAGCCTCTAGGCCAATAATGTATATGCAGAGACAGAAAAACAAAACCTAGTGTTTCAATTAAAAATTCACCATTTTAATTTACAGTGCATAGAATGCAACCGTAAGGACTAAAACCCCGCCATGTGTACAAGCACCCAAAGAGGTCAATCCCGGGGGGGAGAGGGGGGGGACTCAAAAGAACTCTCTGTACCCTAGAAAAGACATGAATTACTTGATGTATTTTTTAAAAATTGCTAAAGCTAGCATTTTGCAGTTTTGAAAATGCATTCACAACGGCATGTAAAAATAAATAAGCAGGTTCATTTTAATGGGTTGCTTTTCTAAACACTAAGTAAACATACCTTATAACCTAACTTTCTTCCCAAAGCAATTACCATTTAAAATAAACTAAAAAGAAAAATTTAAAGCAAAGCAATAAACAAAAAGCTGACCTCTTTTTCATCTGAAGGTCTGATATGGAAAACACTAAGAGGTAGATTTAGGACAAGAAAAGGCCAAGAATTGCCTGAATTTTAGATGTCTGGCCATAACAGGAAAATATGACACTCTTACTTTGTTCTGGTAGGAAACAGGAGGGTGACATTTTATCCAACAACTTTTTTCTTGTTAAATACATAAACAGTCCTTATAGTGGGAGAACCCTTAACACTAGGCTAGTCACATTCCCACTGGCTTCCTCCATCTGGCTCAATAAATCTATAAATCCTTTTCGCCGTACAGTGAACTGCTTTAACAGGAGGGTGAAGGATGCTCCCTACCGCTCTACAATCTGATCTAACACCATGATTAGGAAAGGTAGAAGTAGGTTTGAATCTCCTCAGACAGGTGAAAGTCGCTGTGCACTAGAGTCCCCTACATTGAGCATGAGGGCTGAATTTTAGAAAGGTCCTGTGCTCTTTAGAAAGAAACTGTGCTTTAAAAAAAAAGGAAAAAAAAACAAACCAACAGCCACCTCAGTGTCTTGTATGGAGCCCAGTTCTGTCGGTGTGTATTAAGCTCTGAAAACATCCATGAGACTGAGCCTGGAGATTTGGTCAGAGAAATGCCTAATTTTATGATCCTGAAGGGGCTGAGGTGTGAGATGTATTGAGATACTCTGTAGTTCTCTGTTCTGCCCTTAGTGCAGAACAGGAAAGCACTTACTGATACAGGGTTAGATGGCCACTGAGCCAGGGTTTCCAGGATTACAGTTTTGGATATAGGCACTGAAGCCTTTTGTGGGTCTAGGTCTCACCACAATAAACTCTAAGTAGTTCCTTTGGACTCAATTTCCACCCACTCCCTGTCCAGAGGCTCCCTATGGGAGCAGCCTGGGCAGACTTTCTGTGCTCCCCAAAGCAACGTGAACTGCTATGATCCAAAAAAATAGATAAGTATGAGGCGGGAGACTTATTGCCTCATACCCTTGCATGCCCTGGCCCCAAAGTCTTCAGCTTCCAGGGCTGAGAGTCCCCTCAGTGGTGGGATTTCCAGCCCTGGCTGGGTATGGTGCATCCCAGTCACTGCAAACCCAGTCAGCTGACTGGGCTCCCAGCCACTGGGGAGATGCTGCTACTTGTGCAAACTGAAGCTGGATACCAACCAGCTATAAAGTTAGTACATATTTGTGAGGTCTAACTTTATAGCTAGCTGGAGCTTTTTATCGTGTGATAAGTACTTTGTAAAGTCTTAAGGTAATTGTGCAATTAATTGGTTAATGCCCAATATCCATAATGTGTAGAGGGGACCTTAGATTTCAAGTTATATCCAATTGGATTACATAGTGCAATAGCCTACTATAACTATACCTTAAGGTTTAAATTATAAGGACTTTATCTCAAGGCTCGCAGTCATTGATGTTTAGTTTAAAGCCCCAAATCCCTCAGTAAAGTGATAAGGCAAGAATTTTAGCTTTCATGTTTCCAGCCCTCACGCTTCCAAAGAAAAACCTTGACAATATAAACTATGTGAAGATTAATGAATCAGAAATGAGAACAGAACCCAACATCTATTATTTAAAAATATATATTTTTAAGCCAGGCATTTTGATTTTTTTTTAATATTTGGGATTTGTAGACCTGTGCTTGTCCAAAATATAGAAGAATATTACCTGAATCCCCAGAGATACACCACCATCTTCCATTTAGATTCAGCTTTGATGTATGATATTTGCAATATATGACAGCATTGATTTCTACTTCCTATGTTTATTTTTTCCTTCTTTCTGCTTGCCTCTCTGCTCTCTCAAATTGTCTCCTCCTTTCCTGTCACCGATTCCAATTATTCCTCTCTACCTTGGTTGCTGATACAACTCTCTTTTTTCCACTTCTGGCTACTGTACCTTTTTATATTACTATTGTATTCTATTACTCTAATATTTTATAGTTACTTTATAGTTATACTCTATGATTATTTCTATTATATTTCTTGGTAGCTGCAGAAACAGCTACATTTTCTTTTTAAAAGAAGTACAGTTAAAAATTCCCTTATTATTTATTTTAATAGAGAATTGCACTACATATCTTTTGCCTGATAACTATAATAGGAGCCTGCAGGTAGTCACAGGAGTCAGTGAGCCTGTATCTGCTAGTTTTTGCGCCCATTTTGAATTAGTCTTCAAACATGGTTTATATCCATTCTTGTAGGTCATAGGATCTCAGTGTCTTACAGCTTTGTTCAGAAAACAAATTCAGGTCCATAGCATAGTGGGTGACCAATAGTACCTATCCTGTTGTCCAGAGATAACTTTTGACAATTAAAGGCATCTGTTTAATTGTCTATGGTTGTGTCTACATGTTGCGCTTCGTCGCCGTATGGCACGCTATGGTGATGTAGCAATTGCTTGGGTCTACACGTGATTGGTAGCTATGTTGCTATAGTGGTGCACTCCCCTGTTTTAGCATCCCACTATGGCAACATAACAGTGAAATCTAACCATGCACCATGCGCACAGCCCAGTATAGGAGGAAAAGGAACTACGAAAGCATGGCGCTGTAGCAACCTCACCAGACAATGACATGTAGACAAGCCCTAGAAGGTGCAAATCTACTTTGTATCTACCTGCAGTTCCCAGGAAAATTTAAAGTAGTTTGAGTAGCTTGTCTTCCTGCTCAGAAGCATCTGCTACTGACTACCTGCTGCACTACAGGCCAAGGAAATGACAACTTCCCATGCATCTATGAGAGCCCCAAACAGAGCAGAGTAACAATTTGCCTTTTCCTAAGCCTAAGAGTGAGTGACAGCTTTCTTCTCCCATAGTTTACTGGAATACTCATATAGGGCCTGAAGTCAACTGAAAGGCTACTGAAGTCAGCAGCAAGTGTCCCATTTACTTCAATGAACTCTGCACCAGGCCAGTTGGGCCAACTTATGTACCGTGTAAGGTGAAAGTAATTTTATTGTTGAGTTCTATGGAGCGGGATTTCAGTCATAGTGACACACATTCAAGGTATAAATATCATGCTTTTAGTACCACAGATATGAATATAAAGTGTTCCCTACCATTGTGCATCATCAGGTAAGACCTCCTGACCTATTTGGGAACATGAGGCATAGCCATAATGAATGAGTATGCAAATACAACTATATCAGTTTTCACGTTATGCATCAATTTAATTCGGGGTGGGCAATTATTTTGGCTGGAGGGCTACTCTAGGACTTTTGGTGAGCTGCTGTGGGTATATTTTGCCCACTTGTGATTTAATTACATTACAAAAGCAAAACACTTGCATTAAAAGGATGAAGCTACTGAAAACTCACAAAATCAATCCATTATACTGTGAAATTTTTCATTCTGCTATTTTTATAGGAAACAGCCTCTGGAACCAGAGCATTCCAGAGGGACATAATTCTTAAAGAATATTTTAAAATGTAGTGTTTGAAATTCAGCAATGTGTATTAATTGCAAATATAGTCTCTTCCTCAAATTTTGCAGTAAAGGGAAAGTTAAGGTGCACAAGAAAGAAAGATTGGTATTTTTTTCCACTTTGAACTTACAATCAACATTTAAAGAGGAGGGTAAATTTTAGTTCTCATGTGTAGTCTTTTAAGCAAGCTAATGTTTTATCCTTATTTTTGAAAATATGAAATATTTGAACATTCTGTCAATAAATCTGGAACAGAAAAAAATTGTATCTGCCATCTGGTAATCATCTTAGTAAATATTTGTCTAGTTATTGAAAAGCCTTTCCAGTTCCTAATTAATTCTGTGCAGGTATGACCCATACTTTAGTTCACTTGTAATCCAGATAAGGATTCTGAGCACTTTTGGTAGAAAATTCACCTGTTAAGACAAAATAGAACATCCCTCAACTAAATTTGGGACTGTGCTAAAGCTGTCTCAACTCTATCTTTCAATTTTGTAGATGCTGTTTTTCCTTCTATGCACTGATTTCTCAAAACTGTATGGAAGGAGATATTTATTTTGTCCAGAAGACAAATCTCACTGCATTCATAACAGAAATGTTTATATTTAGATAGTAAACCCTGCTAACAACCCTTATGACATTGACTAGTAGGAGAGGAATACCTCAGTCCTTAGTGTTTGAAAACAAACTAACAAGGGCTGTTTCTCAACCTAAGATGGCCTTTAAAGGGTATGGTGTTCAGCTTCCCCCTCTATCAGGTGTGGCCTATCTTCCCAGGTGAACAGAATAACTTCTGAAGTCATATGGTTGTAGCTTTGAGGAAAACAGTCTGGTTGTGGTAAGCATATTAGAAGCAGAGTATCCTGGAATAGGTTAGGAACAACAGAAACTAATTTTGTTCAGGGAAAACCCAGTAGAAGGCAGAAGACAAGCTCACTTTGATAGCCAAAGGTAGCCCTAAATATGATAAATCATTGGAAAGTAGATATGCTCTTGTGGGGAAAAAAACAACTAGTCAAGGAAAAGGCAAAGCATATAGATTGAATTTTATGTTAAACTACCCTGTTTGGAAGAAATGAAACTTAGACCTGGAAAGAAAAAGACTGAGATTCTGACTTTTCTGCACTTGGCTAGGGCTACTGGGCAAGTGATCCTGGATCGGTATTCTCAGGAGACTGGAAAAGAGAGCAAATGGTGAGATTAGAAATGGATGAGGCCAGTACACTGTACCAAACTGCATAAACTCATTTGTCTATAAATACATGCATAGAGGGAAAAGTAGCCTAGGGCAATGGTTGAGGATTAGGATCTGCGAAGCTATTCAGCCATAGCTTAGCGCACAGGCTATTTTCTCAGGCTAGGCAGCAATTTCCAGAATTTCAGCCTAAGCGCAATTGAGGGCTCCGTTTGTACAATGAAATGAAGGACTGTATTGCTCCTTTGATGTCCCTTTGCTGATTCCAATCTGTCGTTTCACTTCAGGTTATTAAGTAATGCAACAGCTTCTGTCATAGTTGAATATATGGACTTGGAAACTTAAGAGAACAAAGCCCTATTTTAAATGCAAATGTTTGAGTTTTATATGCTGCATATAAAAGCAATTTCTGTTATGACCCAAACCATGCATGGAATTAAAAAAAGACAATTAGTATAGAGGACTACAGTATAAAAGCCACATTTCTCCAATAAAATATTTGCATAATCATAAACATGCCAAAAATCCAATGAAGTTCAAACACAGCCTGATCATGAACAGAGTAATTAAATTACAATTTAAAATATGTGAACCATCTGTGCAGTAATGTAAATGACAGTGCTACATTGGGAATATTGATGATGCATTTTGTATTATGCAGTAAAGTAAAAATCTTACTAAAGCTCTGCTTATTTTCCAGTCCCTTCATTATTTGCTATTAGTAGAACATTCCCCATAGCCTTGTCTAACTCTCATTCCCGAGCATTACACGTGCACAGCTCGACTGCTGCTGCAAAGGATTCACAAAGGATGAATCAAATGCTTTCTAACCATGCCTTCTGTAAGGCCATAATCAAAACAAAAACCATAAAAACACACCAGGAAAGATAGGTGAACTGGGAGGAGAAATATTCAGACTAAGAAATAAAAGCATGCTGGAGAATACTGAAAATAAAAATCAATGCTCCAGCAGGGTTGTCATCTTTTATGTTTGGAACTTATATGGAAGGAAGTGTAGCTTATTTTACAACTCTCCTGCAAATGTAGAGGTTCATCAGCACTGATTTGATAGTGAGGTGTGATTTTTATTTTTATTTTTTTTAAATTGGCAGAAGGCCATAGGGAAGCTTCTCCTGGGAAAATATGTCTAACTAATTAACCCCATAGCTATATTTGAGCTCATCTATGGAAAATGCTGGTTTTGATGATCAGAGAAAAAGTGAAGAGTCTCTGTGATTCTTGACTCTTAAGTACAGCAAAATAAGAGTTCCCTTGTTGCTATTGTCTTCAATAGAAAAACATATAATATCAATGGGATGACTAGACTTTTAATAGCTACTACATTAGCCTAAATACTGTTTAAAATAGCCTAAATACTGCTTAAAAAAATCTGGGCCCTACATACCTAAGGGATTGCCTCATCCCTTAAAGATCCCTCAAATCAGCCAAGAGCAACGTCCTGCAAGGTCCATCTGTGTGCCAAGTTTGTTTGGCAAAAATATGTGGAAAGTCATTCTTATAAGTCACTCTTCATCACTGCATCTTCCCACGCCCCTGAGGTATATTTGAGCTCAGGCCTGGACATCTTTTCAAATGTTTGTATCTGGGCAGGCTTTTAGCAGATACGGTTAAGTTTGGGAGTGCTATTTGTAGAATTGCTTTATCACATTACTTTATTTGAATGTTTTATCTGTGCTTGTGACTTACCTTATTTTTTATTTTAAGCCACCCTAAGCCTTTTTTTGGACAGGGAAGCATATAAATCACAGAAAAAAATCAGGCAAATTCTCTCAAATTGAAATGGTGGAGAACAAAGTTAAGGCAGCCAGAGTGTTCATTCCCGATTGGCAGCTGCTGTAATGACACTGAAATACTGTACACAAATAACGAGAGGCTTCAATGGGGTGTTATTTTGTATTTTGTTGCAAATCAAACTTGTTCGTTAACCTTAGGACATAGAAATAGGCTAACATTTCCATTGTAACCTTTCCATTTTTTTCCAGCATCAATCTCTTTTCATTAGGACAATCCAAAGAAATTTTGTGGGAAGTTAAAATGTTCTGAAATACTTTCTCTGGCTCATTCATCACTCTCATACAGTGTGATATTCAGCTGTAAGTTTTACATTTTGATCACAATAGTGACAGTAAAATGTCACAGTGACATAATGCCAGAGATTATCTATAGGACACTTAAAGATAAATAACCCTAAATTGGGCAATTACAGAACTGATAGATGTGACAGCATGAAGGCAAAAATCCTGTTGGCCAGAACTATATAGAAGAGATGGACATTTAGGCGGATTACATTTAGATGCTGGAATACAGAGCTTCTTTAGCAATTTTGAAGATGACATAAAACTGGGAAGAATTGTGAACATGGAGGCCAGGAGCACAATTCAGAAGGATCTTGACAGATTGGAAATCTGGGCTGGAGCTAACAGGATGAAGCTCAATGCTGATAAATGTGAGGTGTTGTACCTCAGTAAGAATAATCAAAAACACAAATGCACAATGTGTGACACCTTGCTGGATGGCAGCACTATGGAAAAGGATCTGAGAGTCTTGGTAGATCACACACTCAGTATGAGTGCACTGCAATGCAGCTGCACAAAAGGTGAATTAAGTTTTGGGATACATCAATCGAAGCATTAGGTGCTCCACTCGACACTGGTTAGGCATCATCTAGCGTGCAGCTTGGGGCTCCACAGTTTAAACATGGACATAGAGAGGTTAGACAGGTTCCACAGGTGGGTTACACAAATGATAAAGGGCCTGGAAGGTGAGTCATGCAAGAGAGGTTGAAAGACATGGGCATGTTCTGCTTGCAGAAAAGATGTTTAAGAAGGGACTTTTTGTACAGTTCTCTGATACCTGAGTGGTATCCATAAAGAAGAGGGAAAACACCTTTTCTCTTTTGCTGCAGAGAATAGGACAGGGACCAATTGCTAGAAGTTACAGCAAATCAGATTTAGATTGTGTGTGTGTGTGTGTGTGTGTGTGTGTGTGTGTGTAAAAAATACAAAATTCTTATAGTTATATACATATAATCCAAAATTCTTCATTGTTACAAAGGTCCTCAACTACTGTTCCCATGAGGTCAACTCAAAGAGTGGTGCATTTGTTCCACTGTGCCCCTCTGGATCTAGCTCTGCTACCTTCTGCTATACCCTTTCTCCTGGATCCATTTTAGCAACAGACTTTGGATCTCTGCTATTACTGCCGCTATCTCAAGAAGAAAGCCCAGTATCTCCCTCTCTATCAAACACAAAGGGGATTATGGATAATACCAAGACTGCTTCCAGACTTCTATGTGCAACTGCAAAGGTCAGGCCTCACAATCTTGCCTTCCAGAGGTAGAACTACAAAGCCAAAATGCACCTTTTTATGACTTTAAATCTACTCAAAATATTTATGGAAAGGAACAGCACCTACCAATGCCATGAGTTCCTTGTAAGATTTTTTTTCCAGCCCATTAATGTTAGCTGAGAGTTTATTTCTTTGTTTTTTCTGTTTTCAAGTAATATGCTTCCGTTCATATCTTTGCTTGGTTGCCTGTACACAGGAGGAGTATAATCCCACAAAATGTGGCCCAGTAACCATGTTGCTAAGCGATATTATGCTGGAGCCTCCTGCTACCACTTGATCCTACTGCAATTTACACAGCCGATGGCTTTCAATCACAGGAGCTGTGTGATTTAAAGCTAATTCCAAGGAGGTAGGGGAGAGAGAAACAAGGACCATCAAAGGCATCGGTATTGAGATAAAGAGAGAGAGGAATTGAAATGGTAGCAATCTCTGAAAAGAATCATTATGAAACAGTAGTGGAAAAAGGAGACTATTGCATTTAAATGTTCTATTAAAGGGGGAGGAAGAATTCAGTGAGTTGACTGAGCAATACATTTAAAATCGGTTAAATAAAAGAAACAAGTATGGAAAAATCTATACTTTGTGAAATTCAGTTCGATGCTCTCATAATCCTCCGCGTTCTCTATCTATAAAATAATCATAAGGGGAGTTCTCTGAATACTGAAAAATATTTTTTTACACAAAAAAAGATCTGTCAGACTGCTCACATCACAAATATGAGATGTGTTCTGGAGGCCTTTGTTCTTTTGAGATGTGACCCAGCTTCCTGGCCTGTTCCCAAATGAATATGGGCTAATAGTCTATCCTAGCTCACATTTGTTTATGTTGAAAAAGCAACGCCTTGGAGTCATAGCAACATAATACAATCCACACCAGGAGCAGAGGGGTTGCTATGCCAGAGATTTGATGTACTTCCATTTCAGGAAGTAGAGCGCCTTGCATGGGCATGGCATACATCCCTGTAGCACTTTCTGACGTTGTACAGAAGTAGTGTACAAAAGGTTGGAAAATTAGATCTTCAGAATGCATAGAACACTTGAGGAAATAAAAGATAGGAGGCTATTGGCAATATGTAGCTGATATCAATTTTTTTTTTAATTCTCCAGAAAAATAGTATAATAAAGAGGGAAAAGTAGCAATAAGACACAGAAGAATAAGGAATGATTAGGCTCATATCTGAACATGGACATAATTCAAACTTTTTTACCTTTTACCTCACCTTTTCTTTACTACTCTAGACCTCAAGCAATTTTGCAAGACTTATTATTTGGGAGTGAAACTTGTGAGCTTTGGTCATGTTTGCAGGTCGTTGGATCCAGTCAAGATATTGAAAAACCTTGCAAACCCAGGTGCAATGCAAAGAGCTGAACAAAACTCATTTTGAGTTTCACCCTCTCTATAGTAGGTTGGAAGGAACTCCAAACGCCAAGGTAAAATATTGCAGAGTGAGGTGGGTTTTAAAGATTAGATGTAAAACTTGAGATTGGAGACCTGAATTAAAATATTGAATCAGAAGCTCTCATAGTTTGTGAAAGATCTGATACAGTTTAGCAGATAAGCGGCATGAAAAGATTGATCGAAGCTAGAATACTAGATGAATGCCTCTTCAATTTAGGAGAATAGAGGTAGATCACAAGTCTGTTGTCCACACCAATCTCAAATCCAAATCCATGAAAAGTGTATGCTCCATATATCTACGTGCAGATGTTGATATATTCAGCAAATTACTTATGAACACAGTTTTATTGAAGCAAGCAAGTTGCCACTAGGGATAATGAGTTTATTAATTACATTAAAGTGATGCATTTCTGCTCCAGTTTTTTCAGCACATTACTGATAATCAGAAAGACCTTTGCCTTAATGGAATTACTCCTCATGATAAGCACAGGTGGTGTTCAGAGATCAGGTTCTAAAAGGCTAGATAAATGAAGGCTTCATAAAGCTAAGGGACTGCCTGACTGACAAACTGGGGAAAAAATCCACTATTTATCAACTAGCTATGAACAGTAACGAGAAAGTTAAAAACATAATTCTACTGAAAAATGACAAATGAATAACTATTTTGTATTTATCATTAATAATAATTAGTATTTGCTAATGCTAAAAATAGTTCTAAAATTTTACTAGTCATAGTGTACCTGCTTCTTCAATCTACTTTTAGAAATATCTACTTAAAAGCCTTTTATTTCACTGAGCCTATTTCCATGAATAATTGCTACTCACCAGGCATAAGGAGTATAGAATTGCTCCCATTATTATTATTTCTGTTGCCAGTAAAATCCTAAAACTGAGCTGTATCCAGCTTTTTTATTAGAAATGCATATTGTATACAATTCATCTAATACATCAAAAGCAAGAGGATGTAATTTTTCTAAATACACTAAGTTGGTTGGCCTTGAGACCCTCTAATATTATGCCTGAAAAATAAGGAGAAATGAAACTACTTTCCATAAGAAATATAGAGATCATGGCACCGTTTTTAATGAACAAAATCTATCCTTGTTTGTCTTGAATTATTATAGTTTATGTAGCTCAGTCAGATTATCATATATGATTTACATGGCTAATAAATAATGCATAGCCCAGATACTTGCAGTTGATGGAATCTCCAGAACAAAGAAGATAAACTCCTTGAAGATTTGCTGGGGGATGGGAGACAAATGTGATAAAAAATAAATGAAAAAATCTCTTCCAAGGAAATGAGAATGAGGTCCAAATCAGAATGTCTTCGGAGAACGTTCTCTAGAATGAGTTCCCCGAAGTGCCAAAGTTTTCAGATTCCAGTCTGACACAATTAAGTCATAGTATTCAACATGTCTAAACTAAAAAGCCAAAGTAGCACAGCTCTATCTACTGATACAAACCATCTTGCAAAAATAATTCAATCTGTTTTCCCTTGGTCTAACTCACAAGGTAAAATTAGATCACACAATGATGTAATGATTAGTATAGCCAAAGAAAAAAAAATCCCAGAAAAATATGTGAGCTATATTCAGCTTGGAAGCTTTCTTTCCCTATGGCCTATTACATAGATCTGCATCTCTGAGAAACACTAAAACAAGTGTATGGCCACCTGTGCAGCTCTGTGACAGTTTATGCAGAAGGAACAGGAGGCACTAACATTAGTATGTTCCTGTCAGTTCCACCTGCAAAACCCACCCCACTGTGAAAGCATTAGGCAGCAGTGTAAGTAATTTTATATCATTTTTGGCTATTGGTGTTCCTGCACCTGCAAGCCAAGATGAAGACATCAAAGGCAATATAAAAAGGAAAAAAGCAGTAAATTTAGGGATTTGCTTATTCATGTAAATCATCTGAGATATGGCCTTGCTCTTTGATGTAGCCACCACAGCAAAGGGTTGTGAGGTCATTTTAAACTTTTCCCCATATCACTATGTTGGTCCTTTTTCAGAACAAGATGTTTGTAAAATACCACTATTTATCCCTTCAGTATTTTGTATATTTAGCATTTGTTAACCTATTATTTCTGTGTCCAGTGAAGTGAACTATATGATTTTGAAAGATTTTAGTGCACAATAAGCTGAAAAAAGTTTGAAAAAGTAATCTCCTGAGCTCTTCAAACTGTATCCATGATGAGAGCTATAGTTTCCAGAGCTCAAGAATCAAAATTATTTATCAGATTTTTGATGATACTCAGCACAATGTGTACTAAAATGTATTTTTTTTTAATCTGGCCATAAGCATCATTATGGAAAGGTGCCGAGATTGATTTTTTTTAATCGGGGTGCAGATGTGATACTGAGAATTTGAAAATGTGCTACTGATGTGCATGGATGCAGACTCTATTTTGTATATATTACACAGGAGTAACACTGAATAATATACTCTTCTACAAATTATTAATATTCATTAATCAACATTAAAAGTCTCGCTTTGTTAACTAGACTACATGCTTATGTCTTTGCTAGCTGTTGGTCCAGTTCTACAGCCCTTCTTTCTGAGAAATCCTTGATAAATTAGTAGTTCTGTTAGCTTTCTTGTGGGCAGGGTTGTAGGCAAGAACCAGATTTAAACAAATGTTATAATCCATCCACTAGCAGGAAGCAAGTCTCGCTCAGGAATGTTGCTCTCAAGTTCGTAGTATGATGTGAAGAAGTGCTTTCTTGTGCAGTGAGTTGTCCTAAAATATTGTTACAGAGTCAGGCGCAGAATCTCCAGGCATACTGAGGAGATACAAATCAGAGTAATCTGGCCTGTGACAAGATCTTGATATATACTTCTTTGTCTGACTCCTTTAAAACTACACTCCTGTTGCTACTTAACCTTGAAAAGTTTTAGGGGCTCAAGAACAGCGACTGTGATATGTTTGCACACATGGTTCTAGTGTACATGCACAGAATTTAAAACACTGGTTGTGGCCACATTGCAGTCTAGGTGTGACTTCAGTTTACAGGCTTTAACAACAAGGAATTTAGATTGACTGCACAGGGGTACAATAGGATGCTTGAGCACTCTACGTGGCAACTCATGGGGCAGTGGTGGCTCTGCTGGCAGTGTAGGGGCAGCCATACTGGCAGCACAGATGCTGCTGTTTTTTATCAAATCCCCTCCCAACCCAGGGTTGGCAGCAAGGGCTGCTGCCTCAATTGCCTCCCCAACTTTGTTGCACTACTGTGGCTGCAAAACCTACTTTGGGTGGTTAGTCCAGGCTAAGCTTTATCCTGATCTGGATACATTGCTAGCAGTACCCAAGCTAACCAATCTAAAACTAGAGAACATTGTGGACCATGCTAATACAACTATAGGTCAGTGCACATACAAATCATATGAATGCCCTGCTAATAGCATGAACCAAAGTAGGCCTCAGTGAATTAAAAACTAGGCATACCATATGGTTAGGGACAGACCTTACACATAACTGGTTTAAGTGATTAGAAACTAGTTTAAACCTGTAACAGAGCAGATGTTCTGTGCACATAAACCAGTTTGAGAATGGCTGAAACCGGTTTGAGATAAACCTGGTTAAATGTAGTATCAGACTTAACTGATTTGACTCAAATCGGTTTATACAATGTCTGTCCCGGACCCCTTGCTGGTTTAAGATAAATCAGACTTCCCCAGCATCCTGGCAGGCTCTCTGGGCTGGGCAGGGGTCTCTTCTCCACAGCAGGGTTAGCCCCTTTCCTCTGCTCCCTCACTGGAGCTCCAAAAGAGACTTGCAGGCACAGAGTGTCTGCCTGGCTTCTCCCAGCTAAGCAGGAATTATTCCCCCCACCCCTCTACCTTATGCAGACCTCAGCATTATCTAGCAGACCACATGCTGGCTATGATCCCTGCTGTGGGAGATGACAAAGGCAGACAGGCTTTTTGGAACTAATCAACAGGTAGCTTAATGTCCTTCCTTGGAAAAGCTGTTTAGGAAGAGCTTGGAGACTGGCTTTGTTTTCTTAATGGGTTGACAAACACTGACTTGGGGGTGATAAACATTCCCTGCTGGCCTGCTCAGGAGGTGGGGAATAATAAAAGCATCCTGCCAGGGCCTGGCCATGACCCCTCAGCTTAGCCCTGTGGAAGGGAATGGAAGGCTGCTCTAGAGCCCACCCCCCTGCCCCCCAACTTCTAGCCTGAGCCACTGCAGTCATGTGCCTGCATTATTTTTGGAATGAAAAGGGTATGTCTATCCACCTCAAAATTCGTTCAAGCTTTGCAGGTTAGACTAAAGTGCAAATTCAGGCTCAGGCTTTTTGAATGTCTCTCCCTAGCCTATATGACCTGCACAATGAGCTAGTTAGAAGTGCCTCCAAGTGCTAGAAAAGTAACTCATTAGTTTTAGAGGTGCCTCCAAGGCCAACAGATAGAGAGTCAGTTAATAAGACCAGTACAGAACAGAGTGATCTGGCAAACAGGCTTCCCTTTCTAGTAGGAAGGTTGTACTAATTGGTGAGATTCATAGATTGTAAGGGTTGGAAGGGACATTGCAAGACCATCGGATCCAGCCCCCCTGCACTTGGCAGGAAAGACAACTGGGGTCAGGTGACCCCAGCAAGTTGACCGGCCGGTATCCTCTTGAAGATTTCTTGGGTAGGTGATTGCGTCATCCCTAGAGGGAGCCTATTCCACAGGCTGGACACCCTAACTGTAAAGAAGTTTTTCCTAGTGTTAAGCGTGAAATGGTCTTCCAGGAGTTTGTGGCCATTACTCCTGGTTTTCCCCAAGGGTGCACTGGTGAACAGTTGTTTGCCAAGCCCCTGAAGTAGTCCCCTGATGTAGCGGTAAGTTGCTACCAAGTCCCTTCTCAGCCTTCTCTTTTTTAGGCTGAAGAGGCCCAGGTCCCTCAGTCTTTCTTCGTATGGCTTGCCGTGCAAGTCTCTGATCATATAGGTAGCTCTTCTCTGGACTCTCTCAAGCTTTACCACATCCTTGTTGAAGTGCAATGCCCAGAACTGGATGCAGTATTCCAGCTGCAGTCTCACCAATGCTGAATAAAGTGGAAGAATAACTTCCTTGGTTTTACTTGAGATGCATCGATTGATGCGTGCCAGAGTATTATTTGCCTTGCTGGCTACAGCTGTTGCACTGATGGCTCATATTTATACTGTGATCTATTATTACCCCTAGCCCCCTTTCAGTTGTGGTGCTGGTCAGTTTGGTGCTGCCAAGCCTGTAGGTATGTTGGGGATTGTTCATCCCCAGGTGGAGCACTTTATATTTCTTGATGTTGAACTTCATCTGGTTCTGATCCACCTAACTTGTTAGCCTGTCTAGATCCACCTGTATCTGCAGCCTATCTTCAAGCATGACCATGTTCCCCCATAACCTGGTGTCATCTGCAAACTTGGTCAGTGAGCTCTTCACCCCCACTTCCAAATCATTGATAAAGATGTTGAAAAGAACTGATGTTGAAAAGAACTGGACCAAGCACTGACCCCTGAGGGACACCACTGGCCACTTCTCACCAGGATGACACAGATCTGTTCATTAGGATTCTCTGGGTCCTACCCCATAGCCAGCTTCCTACCCACCCGACCATCACACAGTTAAGCCCTCAATCCTTCAATTTTCCCATGCTTAACATCGTGGGATACCAGGTCAAAGGCCTTTTGGAAGTCTAGGTATACAGTGTTGACCCTCCTCCAGGTGGCGAGTTACCTGGACGTCGAAGGAGATGAGATTGGTAAGATAAGACCTGCCTGCAACAAAGCCATGCTGGCTGTTGTTCAGAATCCTACCTTCTGCAAACCTATTGCATGTAGACTCCTTAATGAATTTTCCCAGGATTTTCCATGGGATAGAAGTTAGCCTCATTGGCCTATAGTTACCTGGGTCCTCTCCCCTCCCCTTTTTGAAGATGGGCACATCATTGGCCCTCTTCCAGTCGTCAGGGACCTCAGGGACCTCTCTGGAGCACCACAAGTTCTGGAAGAGCTTCACCAGGGTTCTGCAATGACTTTTGACAAATCTTTCAGCACTCTCAGATGAAGTTCATCTGGTCCTGCTGACTTATATGTCTATTTTTTTAACTGATCACTAGTTCAATGTCAATAGTAGGAAGGGGGTCATTCCCACCATGCCCATTCTGTCAATAACCAGCTGTCCTGAATTGTTGAACAACGGCCCTACACTCCCATTTGCTTTCTTCCTGTTCACTACATACCTAAAGAAGGCTTTCTTGTTGTCCTTGATTTCCGTTGCTAATTTAAGTTCAGTCACCACCTTAGCCTTCCTAATCTGCTCCCTACAAGTGCAGGCTGTCGTTGTATAGTCCTCCTTGGGGAATGTCTCAAGCTTCTATTGTTTGTACACCTCTTACTTCTTTTTTAAGAAGACCGTGATTTCCCTTTTTAGCCAAAAGGACTTCCCAGCCCTTTTGCTACCTCTCCTCTGCATGGGAATGGACTTCCTCTGTGCTTCAAGGATCATGTCCTTAAGGAATGACCACTCTTCATGTACTCCTTTTAGCTTTGGTCCCTGGTCCCACAGCACTTCCCCTACTATTGTCCTGAGCTTATTGAAATTTTCATTTTTAAGTCTAAAACATCAATCCTGCTATCTAGTTTGTCTGCCTTGTGATGGACAGTGAACATGATGGTTCCATGGTCACTGTCACCCAGGTTGCCCTCTACGTTCAAGTCGATCACTAGATCGCTTCCTTTGGCCAAGACTAAGTCTAGGAGAGTACTGCCTCTGGTTGGGCTTTGCACCTCCTGAGTCAAGAAGAGCTCTTCAGTGCAGGTCAGAAAGGAATGTGACTGATCTGACTTGGCCAAGTGTTCCTCCCAAGACATGTCTGAAAAATTGAAGTTGCCTATGACGACCATGTCCCATGCACTCATGGCCTCTGTCAGTTCCTGAGACAACTCCAAATCAAGCTCCTCCCCCTGGTTTATGATCTGCAGTATACACTTACAATTAGGTCTCTCTCGCCATGCCTCCTCCTTGCCCCCCTCTCCCCAGTTTGGCCCAGAGGGCTTCAAGCCATTCTTCTTTGGAAATGATGTCGGCCTCTAAGGAGGAATACTGCTCCCTCACATAGAGAGATACACCTCCACCTTTCTTTCCTACTCAGTCCCTTCTATGCAGGAGGTAGCCCTCTATGGCTACATTGCAATCATGTGAGGAGTCCCACCAGGGCTCCGTAATCCCTACTAGATCATAATGCCCAATGGACAGTAGGAGGGATAGCTCTTCCTGCTTGTTCCTCGTGCTTCTGGCATTAGTGTACAGGCACCTGACTCCTCCACTTGAAACAATCAACTCCCTGTCATGCTGAAGGAGAACTATCCCATCAGCTCCTGCAAGAGTAGATCTCCTAGTGTCTCCATCTATGGAGCTTTCTTGTATGTTGGTCCCTGGTCATGCTTCAGTCAATGTTTCCCTGTCCCCCTTAGTTTAAAGCCCTAATCTTAGTTTAAAGCCCTATCTAGATGATCAGCCATCCTGGCCAAGAACAGGGACTTACCTCTCTGCGTGAGGTGGATGCTGTCCCTTTCTAGGAGTCCTGTCTCCCTGAAGTGTACACTGTGGTCAAGGAAACCAAATCCCTCTTGGTGGCACCACTGCCGGAGTCATTGGTTCACTTCCTCGATGCATCCTTCCCTCCCAGAACTATGGCCCACACCTGGTAGCTGGGATAGTAGTCAGAGGGCCAGATGAGCCTAGGGATCCCCTCTACAATATCCCAGATACAGGCCCGAGGGAGGAAGTAGACCTTACAGGCTAGGGGGTCCAGATGGGAGATGTGTCCTTTGGTGTCCTGCAGGAGGGAGTCCCCCACCACCACCACCTTGCACCTCCTCTTGAGGGTAGCAGCATGCTGCTTACCCTCCTCCTCCTCCTCCCCCAGTGTCACCATTGGAGCCTCCTCATGCATGGAGAGGGGAGCATAGCGGGTGTGCAGTACCAGGGGAGGAACAGCTCTGGCCCTGCATTTCTTGGAGCATGAGGTGACTGTCTTCCAGGTAGTTCTGGTTGGGTCTTTATGGTCAACCTTCTTTATGGTCAGTAAGAAGTACAATGCAGATGATGTCACCTAAATATGTTTTAGTAATTGGTGAGAATTAGGATAAGTAAACTGTAAACATGAAGTTGTTTAGATTAGAGTATAAAAAAGGGCCTAGGAACCCTCAATATTTGTGCTAGGCTTAAGGGTTATGTTCATGCTTGTACCATGCCTGCAAAGTACCCAGCTGGTACCATGACTCATGGATGTTAGTGTCTAGGCTTGTTTGTAAACAAATAAACCTATCCAAATGTAACCATTCTGTTGAGTACTGATTGGCAGCAACAAGGGCCAGGGTCAAATTTCAGGGTACCCAATAAGTTTTCACTGTGGCTTGAGCCCCCACCCAGAAATTTGGGATTACTGAATTTGGCTGGGGTGTCTTGCATAAACAAAACCCCTTTCTGCAAGCAGTGTAAGCACAGAGGACAGATTTCTTACAGAAAACAATGGCAAGGAAAACAAAGGAAAACACCAAGTGCAATTTACAACACTACCAACTACATAATACAGTGTCTAGTTTGCACTCCTTTTGGAGAGACTCCATTCATTCCCAGGCAGTCTGTGACATGGGGGGTGGTGGGAGGGTGCTCACCCATGGGTTAGTTCTGGGGGGCCTGTGCCCCTATACCTGCTACTCTTCAGGAGAGTCCTAAAAGCTGCTCTTTGGATCTCACTGTGTCTCAGGGAGCTGCTAGTGAGTACGGGTCCTTCTGCAGTGCAATGGGGCCCTCATTGCTCTCCATGGGAAGCTATAGAGCAGTAACCTCCACTTCCACATAATGGCTTTGAGGGGTAGGACCCAGGTCTATTCTGGTTCCTGGGCCTGAACTGCAAATAGGCTCAGCTACCCATCTGGGCTAAAACAGAAGAATTGCTACAGCCACAACAGGGGCCAGGCTCCAAATCCTGACCCACACTTTACATGACACTAATCCTGGTGGTTTGCTCCAGGGATTAATGCTCCCCACAGTATTATCCTACCCCAAACCCAGGAAAGCAAAGAGGGAACTAAGAAAAGGATAGGAGAGCAGTCCCAGACTTGGAGACTCTCTCACTCCCCTGTACCTGAGAGCTCCTCCTCATGCTGGTTCTTCTAGCTGAGGCCTTCCCTGGGGTCTTCACCAGCCCCCAGCTTCCTCTTCCTATGTACCTGGCATGACATCAACCCAAGTATCCAAAAAGGGGTCAGCCAGGCATTCAGCCTTTTTTCTTAGCCAATTGATTTTAAAAGACCACTGCCCAGTTTAACCAATTAGGCTAGGGGTCTGATGCCTCCTGCTTCCATGACTGGCCCCCATGCCCTTTTATATACAGTAAACAACAGGGGTATCCCCAGACAATAAGCCTAACAAAAGCCACAGGTGTCTGCCTATATGCAGTATCTCCTGTCCTTTTCTATCTTACCCAAGCAGAGGAGAGAAGAGATAGTCAAATATAGAAAACATGGGTACATACAGCACCACAGGGGGTGGGGGATACACACACTCACACACACACACACACACACACACACAGACACGCTATCATATTTAACTAAAATCATATACAAGATCACACATTGCAATAAAAGATGGCTTGTATCTTTTGTATGAGTTCTGTAAGCTTTTTGCCACTAAGAACTGAACCCTTCTGTCTCTTTGTTGTAATAGTGAGATCATTAGGGACACAACATCATCAATGGTATCTTACAGTACGCACACAGATTATCCAAACTGAGGGATCCAAACGCCTCACTCCCAAACAGCACTAATGAAGTCAGATAACAACCTTGATGGATTCTGCCCTGACAACACAGATGACTTACAGATATATGTCTATATGAGATGAATTTCCAAAAAATGTGACTGCAGTGTAGCCATATCCTCTGACTTGGAATACATTTCACAATCTTGGATCAAAGATACTAAATAGACCCCATGCCAAGGGATTACAGATGATAACTCAGACAAATTAAGGTTGCATTGAAGTCAGCAGGAAAATTTCACAGGAGTAAGGACTATTCTCTGTTCACATCAGCAGCTTTTTAGTATTACCCCTAAGAAATCACCATTCTGAAATCTCAGAGAATGTAACCCTGAAGTCTGTTTTTTTTATGCTTTTTATGGTTTTGTTCTTGAGTGAACACTGCAGTTTGTATCTGCCTATTCACCAGGGGTAAATAAAAATTAAAGAATGTGAAAGCAAACAGACAGCAACAAACAAAGAAGGAGTTTACCCAGGGAGTATACCCAGGAGGGAGCCAGGGAGCAGGACAGTGTGTGCGTGTGTATGTGGGTGGGAGCATGGGCAAGGACACTGGTGTGGATGCTTAACATGCAAGTTCTTGTAGTGTGCCCTTTTTTCCCCTTCCCTCCTTCCTCTCTCTTTTTTTATCTTTACAACATAGTTTCATAGTTGGTAGGGTTAGAAGGGACCTGAGCAGAACATCAAGTCCAACCCCCTGCCATGGCAGGAAAGAGTACTGGGGTCAAATGACCCCGGCCAGGTGTTTATCCAGCCTCCTTTTAAAGACCCCCAGGGTAGAAGCCAGCACCACTTCTCCTGGAAGTTGATTTCAGATCCTAGCCGCCCTGACAGTGAAGTAGCGCCTCCTGATATCTAGCCTGAATCTACCCTCTACTAGCTTGTGACCGTTATTTCTTGTCACTCCTGGTAGTGCTCAGGGGAACAGGGACTCCCCCAGTGCCTGCTGGTCCCCCCTGACTAGTTTGTAAATGGCCACTAGATCCCCCCTCAGCCTTCTCTTGCGGAGGCTGAACAGGTTCAGGTTCCTTAACCTCTCCTCGTAGGGTCTGCCCTGCTGACCCCTGATCATGTGTGTGGCCCTCCTCTGGACCCTCTCCATGCTGTCCACATCCCTCCTGAAGTGCGGCATAGATTTGCTCCAAGAAGCAAAGGAAGCACAAACATAGATTTGCTCCAGGAAGCAAAGGAAGCACAAATGGAGCCTGGGTCAGCTGTTGTGACCTGTGTGAGTTGTGCCATGTTTGTGTTCCTCCCAGAGGATCAGGAGCATTTCATTTGCACTGACTGTAAGCTGGTGTCTGCCCTGGAGGAGAAGATTCACATATTGGAAGCACAGGTATCCATGCTGAATTGCATCTAGGGCCAGGAAGATTACTTAGACCAGAATTGTAAGAGGCTAGTTCTGGTGGAGCCAAAAGGCAATGAGAAGTGCTAGCATGTGACTACTTAAAGGAGAAAGGCCCCCAGAATTGAAAAGGAGCTGATTGAAGTCAGCAACCACTTTCAAGCACTATGTGGTAGTACTGCTGAGGAAGAAGCAGAGAAGAGGACATCTGCAGGCATGAGACAGAGAAGGCAGCAGCCTAGAGAGAAGGAAGTGCAAGGCCCCAAGGATTCACACAGCAAGAAGAAAGCTCCAGCACTAGTGCACCAAGAAGAAAGAAAAGAGTTGTGGTAGGTGGTGACTTCCTTCTGCGGGGGACAGAGGCACCAATTTGTCATCCAAATCTGGGGGCTCAGGAGGTGTGAAGCCCAAATTCAGGACATTATATAAAGTTTGCCAAATCTCATCTATCCTTCAGACCCTTCCTGCTTATCCATGTAGGCACCAACAATACTGCCAGGAATGACACTGACCAGATCAGAGGTGACTATGCAACTCTTAGCAGAAGGATTAAGGAGCTTGGAGCACAAATAGTGTTCTCATTGATTCTTCCTGTGGAAGGCAAGGATCCAGGCAGAAACTGCTGTATTCTGGAAGTGGAAGTGTGGCTGAGATAGTGGTGTCAACATGAAGGCTTCGGCAACAAGAAGCTTTTCTTGGGAGGAGGGCTGCTATCAAGAGATGGGGTACATCTAACATGAACAAAGAAGAGAATCTTTGGGCATCTGGCCAACATAGTAAGGAGGGCTTTAAACTATGTTTCATGGGAGATGTTGATCAAATCCCTCCAGCAACATAGGATGAAGTCTAGAGGGGAAAGAACTTGACGAATCAACTCAACTCTGGGAAAGAGCTAGAATGCTATGAACTGCAACAAGCAGCACAAAAAGCAGATTCTAGGTCAAAACTGAAAATACATCAGATGCATGTATACAAATGTGAGAAGTATGAGGAATAAACAAGGTCAGTTGGAAGCTGCAGCCTGTGAAAAGAGCTACAATCTAATTGGCATCCCTGAGATGAATAGGACAGCTCTTCTGACTGGAATGTGAACATCAAGAGTTGAACACTGTTTCAGAAGGACAAGTTTCACAGATAGGTGGTGGTGTTGCCTTGTATGTCAAAAATATATACACATGCCCCCTGGTTCAGGAGGAAGAAGACAGCAAAGCAGAATGTGTTTGGGTAAAGATAAAAGTAATAGACATTGCACTGATATAATGGTAAGGATTTATTACAGGCCACCTAATCAGGAAGAGGAGGTGGATGAGGCACTCGTTAAGCAGGTGACAAATATATCCAAAAGCTATGGGATGGTTTTTCATAGATTTCATAGATATTCGGGCTGGAAGGGACCCTGAAGGATCACCAAGTCCAGCCCTCTGCCTCAGGGGCAGGAAGTCATCAGGGATCATAGGATCCCAGAAAGATAAACATCCAAATGGGTCTTAAAGGCATTCAAAGTGGATGCTTCAACCACCTCCAGTGGCAGTCTATTCCAAACCTTGGGGGCTTGGACAGTAAAGAAGTTCTCCTTATGTCCAGCCTGAGTCGGTAACAGGGGAGTTTGTGATGGTTCAATCTTGTCATCCCTTGGGGCACTCTGGTGAACAGATGTTCCCCCAGATCTTGGTGAACACCCCTGATAAACTTATAGGTAGCCACCAGATCACCCCAAGCCTGCGCTTTTCCAGGCTGAAAAGTCCCATGGCTCTCAGCCTCTCATCATAAGGCCTGTTTTTCTGACCTCTGATCATGCACGTGGCTCTACTCTGCACTCTTTCAAGCTTCTGCACAACCTTTTTGAACTGCGGAGCCCAAAACTGGTCACAGTGCTTCAGCTGTGGCCTCACAAAGGCCGAGTACAAGGGGAGAACGACGTCCCAGGATTTGTTTGAGAAGCATCTATGGATGCAAGCCAGCATTTTGCTTGTATTAGTAGCTGCAGCATCACACTGAAGGCTCATGTTCATCTTGTGGTCAATCATGACCCCCAAATCCCTTTCATCTGTAGTGCTAACCAGCGTAGCACTGCCGAGCCTATGAGCATGCTGCAGGTTTTTCCTCCCAAGGTGGAGAACCTTGCATTTTTTGGTGTTAAACACCATCAAGTTCTCATCCTCCCATTTCCTGAGCCTGTCAAAATCTGCCTGGACCACCCTCCTGTCCTCAGGTGTGGATGCTTTACCACAGAGTTTGGTGTCAGCGGCGAACTTGGCCAGCCCACTCTGACACCAATGTCTACATCGTTGATGAAGATGTTAAACAGTACAGGCCCTAGGACAGAGCCTTGAGGGACCCCACTGGTGACCATGAACCAAGAGGATTGGCTTCCGTCCACCACCACCCTCTGGGTGCTACCGCGGAGCCAGTTCCCCAGTCAGTGGATCATAGTGAGGTCAAGGCCACAGTTAGCCAGTTTTCCCAAGAGGTGATCATGGGATACCAGATCAAAGGCTTTTTTTAAAGTCAAGGTATATGACATCAATCCCTTTCCCCTTGTCCAGGTGATAGGTAACCTGGTCATAAAAGGAAATGAGATTGGTCAAGCAAGCTCTACCCACAACAAACCTGTGCTGGGCATCCATCAAGATATTGCCATCAGGTAGTCTGTTAAGGATGGCCTCTTTGATAATCTTCTCCAAGATCTCCCCCAGGATAGAGGTCAGGCTGATGGGCCTGTAGTTTGCCGGATCTACTTTCCTCTCTTCCTTGAAGATAGCCACCACTTTGGCCTTCTTCCAATCTTCGGGCACTTTACCAGAGCGCCAAGAGTTCTCAAAGATCTGTGCCAGGGGCTGAGCTACGATGCTTGCCAGCTCCTTGAGTACCCTTGGGTATAAACCGTCAGGGCTGCCTGATTTGAAGGTATCCAGCCTCTCAAGGTGTTCCTTCCTTCATGAGGTCAGCTTTAATGGAGGGTAAAGAATCTCTCTTACCCAGGCCTCCCTGTCCCACAGTGGGCAAGGGCATCCCATGGGACTGGTGGAAAACTGATGCAAAGTACCCATTAAGCAAGTTTGCTTTTTCCTGGGTGTCGGTTGTCAGTTGTCCCATCTGATTTAGCAGGGGTCCAATGCTGCTCTTGCTTTTCCTCTGTTCCTCACATATCTAAAAAATGACTTTTTATTGTCCTTGATATTTGTAACTAGCTGGAGTTCCATCACAGCCTTGGCTTTCCTGATTTCCTCTCCGCAGGTTCGGACCAGAGCAGAGTATTCCTCCTTGGTGGTGGTTCCGGTCCTCCATTCTTTGTAGGTCTTTCTTTTAAGACATAGGAGGTCCACTAGTTCCCTGGAGAGCCAAAGGGACTGCTGTGCCCTTTTGCTGCCTTTCCTTCAAGACAGGATAGACTTTGCTTGTGCACCAAGGATTGCTCCCTTGAGGAGCAACCACTCATCCTGATCTCCCCTCCCCTTTGGGTTGTGGCCCTTTAGGGTCTCACTGACAAACCTCCTTAGCTTGTCAAAATCAGCTTTCCTGAAGTGGAGGACTTCTGTATTACTGACTGACTTGCCAGCTTTACAGTGAAGTTGATCAGCTCGTGGTCACTGTCACCCAGCTTCCCTTCAATCATTAGGTCACTGATTAGGTCATCCCCAGTTGCCAGTACCAGGTCAAGCAGTGCTTTACCTCTTGTAGGCCCATAGACTTCCTGCATCAGACAGAGGTCATCCATATACAAGAGAAAGCTTTGCAACCGCTCGGATTTGGCTGAGTGCTCCTCCCATGAGATGTCTGGGTAGTTAAAGTCTTCCATGACAACCATACACAGGGACCACATGGCCTCAGCCAATTCCCTGGTAAACTTTTTTGTCAAGGTCTTGATCCTGGGTAGGGGATCTGTAGTATACTCTCACCATAGTATCCCCTGTGCTGTATTCCCCATGGAATGCAACCCAAAGGGTCTCAAGTTGCCCACTGTGGGTGCCAATGGTGACTTGCAGGGTCGTGTATCTTTCCTTGACATAGAAAGCTACACCCCCGCCCCTTTTGTCCACTTGATCCCTCCTGTACAGGGTATAGCCATCTATACCTGTGGCCCAGTCATGGGTGGAGTCCCACCAGGTCTCTGTTATCCCTTTGACATCATAGTTATTTGTTTTTAGCAGGAGGAAAAGTTCCTCCTGTTTATTCCCTAAGCTCCTGACATTTGTGTATAGGCATGCAACTGTCCCCTTGGGGGCCCTTGCCTTGCCTACAGTTCATTCCAGGGCTGGGGCAGGGGTGGGCTCCCTTAAGTGCCTTGGCCTGCTGGCTTTGTAAGGGTTGTTCAGTGGGCCAGCAATGGTGGTAGTCCCCCCATCCCCCGGCGGGCTTATTTTAAAGCCTGGTGGAGCAGGTCATCCAGTCTGGCTGAGAAGAGCCTCCTCCCCAGCAGAGAGATGTGGAGGCCATCCCTTCCCAGCAACTCACTGCCTCTCTCTCCAAATTGCAGACTCTGGTCATGGAAGCCAAATCCTTCCCTATGACACCAGCACTTCAGTTTTTGGTTCACTACCTGGATCCTCCTCTCCATCCTCAGCCCATAGCCTGAGACTGGGAGGATCAATGAGAACACCACCTGTTCCCCCAAACCCTTAAACCCCACTCCCAAATCCTTATAGCACTTCATGACCTGGCTGGGAGCGTTCTGAGCCATGTCATTCATGCTCACATAGATGAGGAGCATAAGGTAGTGGTCAGTGGGCTGGAGGAGTTCAGGGATCTTCTCTGCAATGTCTCGGATCCGGGGTCTAGGGAAGCAACAGACTTCCCGGGCTAAGGGGCTGGGGTGGCAGATTGCCCCCTCAGTCTCCCTTAGGATGGAGTCTCCCATGACAAACACTTTGCATTTTGTCTTAGGGAGAGCAGGGGTGGTATCTACAGTCAAGCTTGTGTTGCCTGCAGGTGCTGGCAACTTAGCAGGCTCTGCTGGAGCTGCAAGAGGTTCATACCTGTTGCAAAGCTCCAGTGGTGGGGGGGCCTTGGTGCAGCGGGCCTTGGGGCCCTTGACCACCTTGGTCCAACCCCTGGGCTGGACAGCATGGGAGTCTTCGAGTCCTCCCCAGTCCTGGAAGGTGACCGTGGTTGACCCTCTGCCTCCTGAGGGAGAAGGGCCTGGCAGTAGTAGTCAATCTCCTGCTCAAAGTTCCTGATGGCATGCAGTCTCTGGACTGCAGCCTGGAGCTCCTCCAGCTGGCTTGCCAGAGACCCCAGTATGGA
The DNA here is from genome assembly GCF_030867095.1 of Alligator mississippiensis. Taxonomy (NCBI): domain Eukaryota; kingdom Metazoa; phylum Chordata; order Crocodylia; family Alligatoridae; genus Alligator; species Alligator mississippiensis. The sequence goes on from NC_081825.1 coordinate 117,209,968, forward strand.
GCAAACCTCACAAGGGGAGGTGGCCATGCTCCCTGGGCCCAGAGCCTGAAAAAGTGACAGGCAGTCCCCGCAGCAAAGAGCCAGAGGCTCCGTCTGCATGGAGCCCAGAACCACAGGCTCCATCTGGGTGGAGGTCTCTGAGGTGCCAGGGGGGGAGGGCTGTGCATGCTCATCCATGGCATGCCACTAGTAGGTCAGCTGTGGCTGGGACTTTCTACCCTGGGGGGCTCAAAGGCAGGGCTGCGGGCCCTCCTGTGCACCCTCTTGAGCAAACTCCTGTGCTAACTCATGCACCGGGCCCAGGAGCATGCCTGTTTGTGAGGATCTGGTTGCATGGCTCCCTGGGGGGCTGGGCCAAGTAGGAACCGGGGGGGGGGGGCCATGACCCTCCTCGGTCCCACTCAGCCTGCTCCCAGCTGTCCCTAGGCTCACGGGGGTGCAGCACGCTTACACTCACGCATCTCGCACCAGAGCCAGGGACCGGAATGAGGCTTTTGCTATTGCCAGGCCCTTTTTAAACTGCATGCATGTGCAGAAGGGCCAGCTGGTGCCTCGCTGCTCTCAGTGGGCTAGCAGTGTCCCTCCCCCCACCAATGGAAGGGGACAGGTAAAAACTCCCCCCTAGCCTGGCTTGTGTGCCAACGGCCAGTCACATGGCTCCCTGGGGGGCTGGGCCAAGTAGGAGCTGGGGGTGTGTGACACTCCTTGGCCCCACTCAGCCCACTTCCAGCTGTTTAGGTCCCTCCCTCCATGGGCCCCCGCTTACCTGAGGGCAGACTTGGGCTTGTTGGGGGTCCTGTGGTCTCTGCTGGGGTCCCTAGGCTCATGGGGGTGCAGTGGGCTTATACCTATGCATCTCGCACCAGAGCCAGGGACTGGAATGGTACAGATGGGAGACTTCAATTTTCCAGACATCTGCTGGAAGAACAGTACAGCCAAACATAAAATGTCAAGCTGGTTCCTAACTTGTGATGAGGACAACTTTCTCTTCGAGAAAGTGTAGGATACAACTAGGGGATCATCTATCTTGGATCTTGTCCTGTCCTTGGCTTAGATCTTGGTGGGCTGCGAGCTTCTAAGGGGCACACAGTATTAGAAGCCTAACAAGAAACTATCCCAACAAGATGAAAGCACAAGAAGAATGGCAAGAGACCTATGTGGCTGTACAAGGAGCTCCTAGAATGCCTCAAAAGCAAAAGGAAAGCATACAGGCAATAGCAGAACAGGCAGGTCACCAAGGATGCATACCAGGAAAGAGCAAGAATCTGCAGGGACAAAATCAGGAAGGCAAAGATAAAGAATGAGCTGCACCAAGCAAAGAAGGTTAAGGACAACAAGAAGAGGGTCTATAAGTACGCTGGCCAGAAAAGAAGGACCAAGGAAACTGTGGGTCCACTGTTAACTCATTTGAGAAAACTCTTAACAGAAGATGCAAAGAAGGTGGAGGGGCATTGGGGTAACATGAAAGATTAAAGGAGATGCTACACACTCTATTTTCACCGTGTATTTGGTAGGTCCCTAGGGATGATCTACGCATAGCTATGCCTATGTTCTACCATGGGTATTTCCCATGCTTCTGGGCTTTGCTGGGTGCTCCTCCCCCTCCCCCACCCAATATCTCTTTTTTTTTTTTTTCTGCTATATGTGTCAGGTTCTTTTAAGCTTCCCCAGTGGTGTTGAGTATTGACTACAGTTTCAGGCTAAACAGCCCTGCCCCTCCACTCAATGCCAGACCAGATGCCATATTTGGGGTCAAGAAGGAATTTTATTCCATAGTCAGATTGGTATGGACTGTGAGGATTTTGCCTTCCTCTGTAAGGCACTAAATTCCAGGGCTCTGAATCTAAGGCAGCAATGAAATTCTAGTATTAAAAGGCTGTAGATGAGGTGAAGTTATTATTGGAAGTATCCCTTTGATTTGAAAGGAATTCTCATTTTGGGAAAATATTATTCCAAGGTTGTTTCTGTAGATTGGACAGAAAATGAACATGCAGAAATAGAGTGAGAAATTGTTAATGTAAGGCTTTCTATCTCAAAGTGTTCTTGCACAGATAATTAATAGAGATGTACAAATATTTTTAATTAATAACATATTCAATTAATGTTTATCCTCTTCTTGCTCATGAAATAAACCATGAAACCTATGAATTTTTTTAAATTGCCTTTGTTAATTAGCATTACATTCTTCCTGGGCCACAAGTGGATGCACAGCAAGGGAACTTTCCCTACTGCATTGCCAAATAAGGGCCATACAGATTTGAAGTCTCAAAAAAGTGACAAAGAATTTGGGTCATGGTGTGCCCTCCGCCTCCTCTCATACTTGCACTAGCTTGCAAAATTGAATGGGTGATCAGCTTAAGCTGTGTGAACTTCATCTGTGTGCTGGGAGTTTCAAGGGGTGTCTCCCAGATAACCAGTCATCCACCTTGAAGAGATTATCATGCACAGGCAGCAAAAGGAGGTGGCTAATGGGGCTTATCCCCCCAAATGCAGGGCAGTAGTAGGGCCACGGGCTACCAGTGGCTGCAGCAGGAATGGGGAGTGGTGCATGCACAGCAGTGAAAGGAGGAGTAGGGCTTAATGCTGGGTTAGGTGTTGCACAGCCAAGGTGGAGCATGGGACTGAGCCATGAGAGGCTTGTCTGGGGAGGCGCAGCTCCTGCTGCTGAGCACCCCAGAAGGCATGGGGGCCATGTGCCCGGGATCTGCGCTTGGGGTGAGGGCAGGCTGTGCCTGTGCGCTGGGGCTGAGGCTGCACCAGGCTCTTCCCACTGTGGGGACTGGGCCACACTGCGCTTGGAATGGGTGGCAATGGTGCTGGGAGATGGGCTTATAGTGGGGCAGCTGCAGCTACCCTAAACTTCACTGTAGCTCCCTGAACCCCACTTCCAGCACTGCCACCACCCACCCCAAGCACAACAAGGTCCAACCCCCGGCACTGCCAGGAAAAGCCTGGCCCCAGCCTGCAGCCCGCCCTCACCCCACACACAGATCCCAGGCACACAGACCCCCTGGGTGTGTGCAGTGGCAGGACACACCACCCCCCTGCATGCTAGGTGCCCTGCAGATGAGCCATTCACGACTCCATCTCACGCCCTTCCCTAGCTGTGCAGGGCCTGTCCTATCCTAGCCCCACTCCCTCCCTCACTACAGTGGGGGCAGGGGGGCAGTTCAAGGCCCCAGTGGTGAGGGAGGGAGCAGGGCACAGGCAGGAACAGGGGCTGGGGTGAGTGCATCCAGGCTGTGCCCCACTGCCTCCCTCACCATGGGGGTCTCGATCTGTGCCCCCCCCCCCCAGCCCTGGGGCCCACAGACTTACCTGCTGGGGGGGGACATGCACACACATGCTCAGCCCCCACAAATAATTCTTTCTCCATCTGCCCATGTTGTCATGCCAAACTCCATCCCATCACCCCTCCAATCAGGGAGCTAGTAATGTAATTCTGTCTGATGTGCCACACAAATACAACTTTGTTTTCATTGTATCAGTCACAAACAATATGGTAAATACGATTTTCTGACATTTGACTCAATGAAAGTACCATGGTTGAAAATTATCCATAAAAAAATCCAGGGTGATTCTGATTATCTGAGGAAATCAACCTGATGGACATGACATTCACTCCTCTATGACTCAGGGGAATCAACCTTCTTTCAGCCCATCACATTTGCATTTTAGGAGTTTCCTCTGTAACTCCTGGCATCAGCAGATGAAAGTACTATTACTGTTGATATATGACTAATTCTGTTTAAAATTATTTTAAACACATCCAGATCCACAGACATTATGCCCATGCCTTGAATATAAATAAATACAAATTACATAAAAAAGGTTTAAAACATTGTTTGACATTTACAGTTCCTGTAATATCTTGTTTAGGGAACAAATATATTTCTGAACTCTCCAGATCCTAGATCCTAACTTTCATTGCCTTGGGTATATTGTGGCTACTACACATGACTTTTACATGAAAGTCTATTACACTCTTGTGTAGTATACAAAAATAAGTTTGGTCTCAACTTGTGTGGCTTTAAAGAATAGTAATAAGAAATAAAATAGTCATTGTATAGTTGGCCTGGACACTGGGGGATTCATTCTACATCAGCTTTTATATTTCAGAGCAGAAGGCAGTGACTGTCATTCATTCCAGTGACCTGCTTCATGCAGAGAAGGGGTAGATTAACTAACATGCATCAAAGTGAAATAGAGCAATAACTCCTGGCGTTACTTAAAAAAGATATCCCTTGATGCTTAGAAAGGAACCAGACTGTGTAACACCTATGCAGAAAAAAAAATGTAAAGATATCAAAGGAGTCAAGTAGCAAGGATTAAATTTAAATTCCATCAAAATTACAACTAGGAGAAATATGATATGGCATTTTTATTCCCGCATTTATTTATTTATTTGTGCCAAATCCTTTTATTCTCATGTGAGCATCTCATTAAAGTTAAAATCTAGATATAATCCCTAACAGATTGAAATGGAATCATCAGCAGGTAAACTCCCCTCATTTGCAATCCTTCGGCAACCCTAGAGAATAGAAAGGCAGTGTTGAAAGCATACATGTTGAAACCTTTCTCCTCTTTATAGAGAATTGTCTGATTAAATTCATCACAAGATTAAGGGGTTATGTTAGTAAAACCCACCATAATATAAAAGTGATGAAGTCTTTCCTGAAGTGCTGTGTGTGTGTGTGTGTGTGTGTGTGTGTGTGTGTGTGTGTGTGTCAGAGAGAGGAGAGAGCATCATTTTTCAACAGCAGTCAATTTACAGGAAATCATAGCTGATTTTTTTCAGTGACCAAACTTGCTGAATTTGTCTACTTTACATCTGAACTTCTGTTCTGAGATCTTACATAAACTGAACATGCTATAAGTTTGTTGTAATACTAACTGTGAGAAAATTCGGAGCTGGCTCAGATTGTAGTGACTGACTATTTCAATGGTTGGTTTTCTGTACATCTGTTCTGTTACCCTCTTTTTCTACTGATTAGTGCTTATGGATGAGCTGATTTAGATAATATATTTTATCTGATCAAACTCAGAGTGAATCTTTGCATTTCCGTATTATCAATAGCTTTATTTAAATAGAGGTAAATTTATGAGCATAGTTAAACTTGATCCTCCTTTGTAACTGGAATTCAAAAAGGAGGCGGAAAAGTCTATAAGGTAACAGAACTCCCATTGTGCAATTCTTAGGGTGTAGATTTGGGAACTACTTTTTCTTTACTATATTGTACTAATCCTTAGGGGTTGACAATACAGAACAGAGTATTTACAGTCACATTGACTCTACATTGCTGTTTTTCACATTTAATAACTGATTGTATCAATTTCAAAAACTATTTCGCCTTTCTCACTATTATTTTTGCTAATAATAATGTCTAATAAATGTGTTTTAATAAGCCATAGAAGATGAGAAAGCTATTTTGGAATATTCATGCATTTAAGGCTTTTCAGATGGAAAAATATTATAGTTTTTAAAGATTTGGATTATTTGTACTCCTACAGTAAAAGAAATTGATACGCTACCCAAATAATTGGCTTCGTGTAAATGTCTCACATGTGCCGTGGAAGAAACAAAGTCAGTCCCTCCAGAAAGCCCCAGGGCAGGCTTTGGGGATTCAGTACTGCCACTTTGCGTCTGCTTTTTCAGCCATTGGGCTGGAATAGCAGCTGTTACCTTTGGCATCACCACAGAAGACTTTCCCAGCCAGTTGTTTTGCATACTCACAAATACAAAGGGCTTTTGCTTGAAATCTCCCCTCAAAGCTGCCTGTTAAGATCTGGCTGGAAGCTCACCTCTCCATTCAAAATATGTTGGGAAGCCTTCCTTCTATTTCTACTAGGCTACCGGGAAGCTTTCACGGTCCTGGAAGTATTGTATAGATGGATAGATTGTAGTGGGGAAGATTTCACTAACATTACTTACTTATCTCCCTCACTTTGATTTTACACAGTGTAACTCCACTGACTCCCAACTCAAATCAGGGAGCAACATCAAGTTTAGGGATATTCTCAATAACTAACATTTTAATTTTTATTCCAGCAAGGCTATTCTCTACTAAGTCATTGGACAAAATCTCTACCATTTCTGCTGTACTTTGAGTAAATTTTGACACTATTTGTGGCAAGCCACTTAAGTGCTATAGGACTATCAGTGTATAACAATATTACATCTGGCATTTGTGTATCTACTTGCAAATAGCAAAAGGTAATATACCAAATATGTGTGTATAAAAATATCACAAACTGTGATATCACAAACTTTATATATTAATTCCAGTACCAATATGGATAAGTCGGTTTTGTCTTTGTTCAGATATGGAAAACTGCTAGTCTTTAAATGAGTATAAACTCAAGTTCCTGAATATTTGTGTCATGTAAATCCTGTGATATTTTTCTCAAGTGGGGTAGTAAAATAGTTGTGTTATCCCAACTAGCATGTGCAATTACATTTTGTCTGCAAAACCCAAAAATCACTACACTTCACTTTGATTCGTCAGGCCAGTGTGCAGTGTTCTTGACAGATAATGTCTGCTGCTTTTCACCAGCAAAGACCTGTTTGTAGCTTATTGTTATATATGTCCTCTACAGCATTTGGGGATTCTTTAGGAAGATAATGTGAAATATTATTTGCATCTTATGTAATGGGTATGATCTTCATAGTTCCTCATTTTATTTGGTTGAGGAAGGTTAGTATATGTGTGTCTATATAAATTGATATATAATTTACTTGGTATTCATTTAGGTCAGCCTTGATTTACAATAGCAACATATGGAGATAAAACCCTTCCAAAAATATGATTATGTATAATGAGAGATAAGAAAATCTGAATCAGAATATATATGTGTTGGAGTGTGAATTTATTTCCAACATTTCAATAGGAATAACTAGCATTATGTTTTAAACATAATTGACCAGATGTTACTCTGAAGATTCTTTTTCAAGAAAATGTTCACAGAAAAAAAGTGAATTTTATGGCAAAAATTGAAACATTATGCAACCAGAGAGTCGGCATGCATTAAGTCCTCTTTGTGCTGCTCCTCCTCATCCAGGAAGTCATCCGTATGAATGCAGTTCTGTGCCATGGTGGCCGTACACCTTTGCGTGCCTGTCACTTTAAGTGCTGGAGGCAGGCAGCCAGCAGGTGCTTGATTAAGGTGGCCATTTCAAACTTTGGCAAGACAGACAGAAGCAGCAGTTTGCTGGCAGCCACCGCAGGAGTGATACTACCTGGCTGTGGTCCTGCTCAGGAACATCTTGGAGGTAAGGGCAGGAGCTACAGGGAGGTTAGGAGGTTTCTGTCTTGGGCATGACCTTTAAAACTGCACCCTGTCAGAGAAGGGGTGTTTGGCAGGATTGTCTGTGGTGGGACAGCCCCCAGGAAATACCAGACCAGTTACTGCTCCCAGTGAAAGGCGGGTAGGGGTGCCTTAACCCCAGGCCCCACCATCTGGTGGGTGAGTATTGAGAATGAGAAGGGCCAGGCATACCTGGAGAGGCACCTAAGCCCCGCAGGGGTATGAGACCCCAGAGGCCCTGGAGGATGTAGTGGTGATATGGGGGCCTGCTCAGAGTAGGGCACAATGAGAGGCACTTGAAGGACTGAGTGAGTGTAGAAGAGGCCCAACAACGGACTGACTCTGGCCCAGTGTGAAGGAAAGAGACAGAACTTACAACATGGACTGGAGCTTTCCAACAGAAGATCCGAAGAAGGGCCTGAAGGAAAATCTAGTCACAGGTAGAGCCTTCCTGCACAGGGGAGAAACCCCAAAGAGACTGTGAATGTTCATAGGGGTGCAGGGCAGGCTAAGGGATTGTTTGCCTGAATTATAGTGATTGGGATGTTGAGCATGTGATCAGGAGAAAAAGGGACATTGCCAGAGCCTAAGAAGAAGGCTGAGAAGCAGCCAGAGTTTTCTGTGATTTCTTTTTTGCTGTTTATTTTGATTTTTTGAGCACAGGCCGAGACCTGCCCCTGGAAGGGTATAACCAAAAGAGGCACTAGGACACCCTGGGGTAAAGGCAAATAAGGTTACAATAGGCAGCACTGGAACCTGGCTGCAAAAGAATATCGTAAAACGCCATCTGGAGAAGCTAGGCTCGGGTAAAGGGGATGTTTGGAGCCACACAGAAGACACAGGGATCAAAACCAGGCAGGATAACCATGGGCATTACCTCCTGAGAATATATAGGTCATTGAAGTTGTGGCAGGTGAGAAAAATGTAAGATGCACTTCCTGGCAGACCTGGTGATCCAGAGCCAAGGTGTACCCTGTCACCACCTGTAGGCAGACGAGCACAGGGCAGTACTAGCAAGTCCTATAATACCTACAGGCATCATACGTGGCCTAAAGCTGGGAAGCAATAATATATTCTGGATGCCATGTGTGAGGCAGGGGCCATGGTTTAGGGGAGGTTCAAAGCTCTGGATAGCGTACCCTGGCATCAGGGTAGTGAACTGGTAGCCTCCAGCTTAATATATTATGAAAACATTCAAGTTGTGGTAGACGAGTCAGGGTAGACTGCACTAGGCAAGTGGACAGGCTAACTCATGATCTAGCCTCGGGAAGGCCCCCTGTTACAGCCACCTTTCCCAACATTTTGGTATATGGATTATGTCAGAGGTTTTGCCCAAGCAGAAGAGATGGAACTCTCATCTCTTTTGCGCTCCAACTACCCCACTATCCTGACAACACCAAAAGGGTTGTAAGAGCAACCTTGCAAATGTTCTAAATTGTGTCTTAGGTTAAACTAGTCCCTGGAAGTCCCAAGGTTGGAAAGGCATACAAAAATATCAGAAAGACACCTTTGTGCCCCATCTCTGAGCTATGTCTAGTTCTGCTTTTCATACTTACAGATCTGTCCTTATAGTAACCGTGTAGCCTAAAGCTCTCTACTTTCATTTTATGTTCTTTATAAAAAGGAATTTCTATTGCAATTAAATTAACAAAATGGAAAACTATCCATCTGGCATTAATCTTGGCCAAGAATTATGCTACATTACTTGTATCCTCACATATGCACTGAAAAAATAGTCATGACCATGCGAGCCACAGGTACATGGTACACAACTTGAGCAAGTTTTTTATTCCACACACAGTATTATTTGCACTGAAATTGGCCACTTATCCAATTACTATATTTATGATCAAACCTCAAAATAGCAATTTAAAAGTATCAGGTACACATATCCAGTTAATCTGATAAAATGTCAGTATCCCTTTGTGTACAAGATAGTCATCTTCATGCTTCCTATGACTGCTCTGTATGAACAATGGTAGCCTTGTTTGGGGAAAATATCTTGGCAATACAGTACTTTGAGGCAGGTAATCTTTAAGGAAGGTATTCTGACACAACGAGCTATGTATTAGACTGAAGCTGTAGCTTTATTCCTCCACTAGAATTTTACATGGATGGATATGGAAAGAAGATTTGCAAGCTTGCAAAAAAAAAAAAAAAATGATGGGCCAGTTCTTTAGCTGTAGTAAATTGATACAGTTTCATTGTCAATTTAAACCAGATGAGTTTATGATCTAACCACATTCAAACTTATGCAAAAATACCGTAAGTTATATTACAGGTGGTTAGCTAATACTACATATTATTAATGTTGCCCATGTTAAAACCTTGTTTTTAGTTGTGAATGAGGTTACCAAAAGTAAACCATCTTCTCTGAAGTCATCCATGCTGGGTATTACCCTCAAACAGAATAATTTAGGAAAAAAATAACAAATAAAAAAAAAAAACGGCAGAGAAAGATGCAGCATTTTGCCTATATTAAATTGTTTTGGCAACCTATTCTATGAAAAGTTCTAGCCTACCTATGCTTTGGGAGACAGATTTGATTGAAATCTGATGTAGAAGGAGAGAGAGGCATTGTCAAGGATCTTCCCGTCATTGACACTATGAAAATCTGCTGAAAATCTGCTAAATTATAAGGCTTTGAAAAATTACAGTTTACACATACCTATTAGAGACCTACTAGAGACAATTCCCCAAAATTTTGTCCATGCAGGATTTGGACAGAGTTCTATTACATTTCCTAGCCCTAGGCAGACTATCATGCACTATCCATAAGGTGAATTAACATCTTCACTTCTTATGTGTAACCAAACCCCCAGAGCAACTGGATATTAGCCTTCAGCTGGGACTGCTTCACTAGCACATTTCTGGGTTGTAGGTATACAGGAAACACATTGGTAAGAAGATGTTATGAGTGGGCATTACTGTAGAACTTCCCTGGCAGTGCTGGGGAAGTTCTACAGTAATGTCCTTAGTAGCATAGAAAAGGAAGCCATCTGATTTGCAAAGGGGACTAAATCTAGACCATGAAGAAGGGAAAGGAAGTAGTAGGGACCTGCGGGGCAGAGACTTGGAGCTGAGGGGAGGCTAGGATTAGTTGGGTAGAGAAGCTGGGATTGGGAGCTGCTAATGAAAATTGAGGGGAGAGGGTTTAAAGCTAGCTGAGTGGGGAGACGAATACTGAGATCAGATGAGCAACTGTTAGAGCAGATAGACTTGAGATTGAGAAACACTATACCAGGAGTCTAGGGCTAGCAACCGAAGCGGAGAGAAACAAGCAAAGAGGATAGAAAACAGATCTGATATCTGGGATACTTGGAAGACTGGTACTGGTCAAACAAAGAGACCAGAACCAGGGGCAAGAGCTAAGGGTAAGAGAGAGCCAAGGGTGAGAGAGAGGTAAAATTAGAGACAATGTCTAGAAAGGGAAAGTATAATTAAGTGCCTGGGTTGTGGCATTGAGGAAAGAAAAAAGGATTGAATGAATAGTTTAGAGGACTGGCTGGGCAAGGAGTCTGCATGGCGGGACGATGGAAAGAAACTGTGTGTGGGGTGGTTTTGGTTGCTGGACAGCAAGCCCAAAGATGCAACTGAGACCCAAATAAGATGGCAGAGGTGAGGAAGAGAAAGTACTGGGACAGGGACAGGTTGAAAGGGACAGGGCACAAACAGTCAATCAGGTTTAGGGGGATTGGCAGAAGAGTCTGTACCCATTTCCAGAGCCTGGGAAATCATATGAAAAAGCCTATATTAGAAGACCACTGATTTTGAACCTGTTCTTGGAACATAGTTGATTGCCATCCTCAGTACAACAGCCTTTAAGTACTGGAAGACTGTCCACTTCTCTCTTTTCTATGCTATACAAAACCAATTCCTTCACCCTTACCTCGTAAAGCCACTTGGAGGTTTTCTAAACCTCTTATCATGCTTGTTGCTTTCCTTTGGACCCTCTACAATTTGTCTATATGCATTTTTGAAGCATGGCATCCAAAAATGGACACTACTCCAGCTGAGGCCTCACTAATGCTGAATAAAGCATAACAAGTACCACTTCAAAGTGTTTTATGACACTCCTGTTAATACATTCCAGAAAGGCAGTTGCTTTTGTTGCACTACATGACATTGTTGACTCATGTTGTTTGCAGAGTAACATAATAATAGAAAAATAAGAAGGGACTACAGGAAGCCATGTAGTCCATCATTACTGTCTAAATCATCTCAACCAACTGCTTGTCTAACCTACGTTTAAAAACTTCCATGATGGAGATTTTACAGCTTCTTTAAGTAATCTCTTCTAGTGCTTATCAATCCTCATAGTTAGAAAGTTCTTTCCAATATTGAACCTAAATTTCTCTTGTTGCAATTGAAGATCATTATTTCTTGTCCTGTTCCCTGCACCTGCAAACCATAGTTTATCACCAACATCTTTATAACTACCCCTCACATATTTGAAGGCTGTTATCAAATCCCTCTTCATTTAATATTTTCTATTAAAAAATGCCTCGTTCCCCCAACCTCTTCTTGCAAATTAAGTTTCTTGTACTTCTATAGATTTTTTTTCCCTCTCTGTTGGATTCTTTCCAATTTGTGTACCTAGTTCTTGACATGTAGTGTTCAAAACTGGACATAGTATTCCATGTGAAGCCTCACAAGTGCTGATTAGAATAGTTCTGAATATTCTTAGTTTGCAGGTGATACTCTTGTCAATATAACACAGTATGCTATTGATTTTTTTTTTCCCCAAAAGAGCACATAGTTGACTCATTTACCTTGTCATCAGCTATAACCTCCAAGTTGCCTTCTGTAGTACAGCAACCTTGCCAATCATTTCCCAATTTGTATTTGTGCATTTGATTTTTTTCTGTCCCAGGTACACAAATTTGCACTTGTCCTCAATAATTTTATTTGGCTAATTCTGGAACACTTCTCTGGTTTATCAAATTCATTCTGGATCTTAGTACTCTCCTCCAAAGTGTCTACAATTCTACCCAACTTGGGGTCATCTGCAAATTTGCCAACTGCCTGCTCAATCGCATCCTCCAAATCATTAATGAAAGGTTTTGGCAGTACCTAACCTAAGACATATACATGGATTACTCTACTTAATACCTCCTCTCAAAAAGACTTTGAGGCCTCAGTTGCTACTCTTTGATGACAATGATGCAACCAATGATGTACCCACTTTACAGCATTTTCATTTAGATGGTATTTCCTTAACTTGCTAATGAGAATATAATGGGAGACAGAGTTGAAAACCTTTCTAAAAAGTCCATCTACTATTCTCTCCTCATCTACAAAGCCTAACACTTTGTTGTTAAAGGAAGTCAGGTTAGTGAAGCATGACTTGATCTTGATGAATCTATATTGGCTTTTCCTCATTACATTGTTGCCCTCTAGGTGCCTAGAAATAGATTCTTTGATACAGGGTCCATAATTTCTCAAGGCTATCAAGGTTATACTGACAGGTCTGTAATTCCTAGGATCCTTCTTTACTTTTTAAAAACTGCAGGTTACTATATCCCCCAGACCCTTTTCTGCAGCCATTATGTATAGCCAGTTATTCCCCATTTTGTATATGTGCATTTGTTTTCTGCTTCCTAAGCATAGTACTTTGTATTCATCTTGGTTGAATTCCATGGTATTGATTTCACTCCATTTCACCAATTTGGCAAAGTCATTTTGAATTCCTAAATTTGTTCAGCAATTTCTTGATATATTGTCTCTTCCATCATTAGGTTTATTAATGGAAAGAATTGAATACAACAAGATCCAAGAAAAGCTGCTGTGAGACCACGCTGGATTTTCCCTATCCATTTGATAGTAAAGTACTGACATTTTACTGAATTTTAACCAGTTATGAATCTACCTTGTATGAACCTAATTTAAACCTTGTTTGCTTAGTTTGCAGTCTCTTCTGAAATAAGGAGAAGGGAATGAAACATTTCTTTTTAAAAATAAGCAATGAGCTCTTGCTATACAGGTTAGATTCAGATCTGATTATTGCTAAGTTTAGGGGTGTTATATTCTGGAGTTTCAGTTGGGTCCATCTCCATAAAAAGTTTCTATAGAGCTGCAACAAAAACAAATGAAAAACATGGTAAAAGACACAAACTCTTTTGTTTTGGGACAGAAACAAGTTAACTGTTTTGATTTTCTTTTTTTTAAATCCCTCATAGTCATCCTATAATTGCTTAAATTGCCTATTAAAGAATTTATTACAGCTTCTCTCAACTAGTTCCTGTCAGACACTGCATAGAGGATAAAGAAAAATTATCTGAAATAGTACAATATTTTTCCATTTTTCTATGATTCCATAATCCTATGATTGTTTTATTATTCCTGTGCATACCAACTTTATTAAGAATATATATGGAAAACTTTGAGTTTTGACAAATCTGAATTGAAGGTGAGGCTTCTGTTTAATTCTCATTGTATTAAAACCAATTCAACTCATAGCTTCAAAGACCCATCTGGTAAAACTCAGGCTTGAATTTAAGCTCTGGTTTGTTATTCTGGCATAGCCTGAATTGTCACTTATTTTTGTTTAAATAACAGTATAAAATTATAACTTTTATTATGTCATAGAAATACTCGAAAGAAGATTCTTCTATTTCAAAATTTATTGCTTGAAAAGAAAACCTGCTTTTCCAATGCTGAAGTTATTTTTCCAATTTAAAAGAAAGCTCCCTCTAAATCCTTGAGGATTATTACCATAGTTCATCATATGGGAGAATTGCATTTATTTAGTATTGTAGCAGCACCTGCAAGCATAGGGTAATAAGCAACAAACTCCAGTTGAGTCTAGCATCTCTGTTATTAAATCTCCTAGACCTAGTGGCAGTGAATAAAATTAAAAAATCCTTACTTGAAGCTGAGATTCCAGAAAGATTTGTTTAGGTATAACTCTCTCTTTTTTTGGAACAGCTTGCAACTGTTCCTATGGCTAAAAAGAGAGAGAGAGAGTTCAGGTTAGTTTTGCTCTATTTCCTTTCTGTATCCAAGATTTCCTAATTACTCCCTTTGAGCATACACTTCCTTCTCACGACCCCATCTCTCTTCTGCATCCTTTCTCTGTTTTCCTAATAGGTTACTTTCTGGTTCAGCCCTGTGTCTGCTGCTTGATGTCTTTGTCCTGATTTATTGCCCGTACTGAACTCATTTCCTTTCCTGGCCACACTTCTCCTGACTCTTCCAAGCTTTCTTACACCTGCCCAGAGGTATTTTCTTGCCAAGTGCAAAATACAGTAATTGCTCTTTGAAAGCCTCTTAGTAATGACAAAGCTGGAAGACACAGAAAGTAAAGGTACTTCTCTTTATGTGCTTTGCTGCTTTCCATTGCATAGCTTCTGGTTATAAAAGGTCATTTGCCAATGGTGTCTATTATCCCATGCATCAAATGAAGGGTAGCTTGGAAACCATAAACATTCATAGACACCTGGGGCCAGATCCTTCACTTGTGTAAATTGTCACAGCTTGACTGAGTCAATGAAGTGGTAATATTTTCCTCCAGCTGACAGTCTAGGCCCTGGAATTCCCAGTGCAGTAGGGATTATGAAAGAAAATTTCTTTTCACCAAACCCAATCTAATAACTTTTGTGAAACTTTTTTTTTCCATGTCAGATAATGTTACTAGTAATTATAAGTCTTCTAGTCCATTGAAATATGATCCCAGTTGGTAATTATTTTTCTGATTTAGATCTACTTTAGATGCACTATTCCTATTTGCTTTATTTGCAGACCTTTCATTTCTTTAGACCCCTTCCTTATTCTACCCCTGAAGATCACTTAAGGTGAAAACAAGTATTCACCACAGGCAGTCTAGGTATAGGCAGCTTAAAGTACTTTAAGTTGCTTACACCTAGACAGGGAATGAGCACATGTGGCAATTCACTATTCCTATGAGCTGCATACAGGCATTTGCTACTTCTAGGAGCTGTGGGACAAAGACAGCGTAAGCAAGTCAGGGTGAGGGGGGGGGGGTGGATTGCTGGGGAGTGGGGTGCTGGTCGGGATGAGGAAAGGGCCAGGAGACTAAAAGTGGCCCACTCGGGGTTTATGTTCAGGGGAGGGAGGTATTAGCTCAGACATGGGCCTGAGGCAAGCAGTTGGACTTTCCCAGCCTGCAGGCTGTGCTGTGAACACATGCAGGTATTTGAGATTGGGTTGTCCCGATCTAGGAAAGGGTTAACACAGTCCTGATTTTAAATTAGTGCATCTACTCAGGTGAACTAAATTTAGATTGGGCATGCCATTTTTTAGCTGAATGAATGCCTCTGAACACCTGCATGCTTGGACATTTAGATCAACCAAACCCTGCTTAGCTTGTTCTAAATGTAACAGTGTAGTGAGTTCAGGGTTATTGCTTAGCTCACCAAGCCTTTAAATATGATACAGTTCATAAAGGGGTGACTCACAGTCCCAGAGTCCCTTCCCAGGCCCCAAGAAGGTGCTGCTGACTTTGTGCTTCTTTCTCAGCATGGCAGCACACTCTTCCTTTTCTCTCTTAGGCGAGTTCCCTCTCCTGGTCTTGCAGCCCTGGCTCTTTTGCCAGACCCTGGGAGAGGTATTGTAGTCACCAGCCAAGTTCCCTCACTATCTGCTTGATCCCAAGCTCCCTTCCCTAGGAGCCTTTAGTTTCCTGTGGCCAGCTACTAATCTGCATCAGCGGCTCAGTCCTCCAAGGCAGCCTGCAATCAGGCTTTACTGCCCACAGATGGGCTGTAGTCCCTTCCAATCTGCAGGCTACAGCCAGGAGCGTGCAGGCTGCTACAAATAGCTGTATGCACCCTCAGTTATCCGTCTTCTTTCTAT
Source organism: Alligator mississippiensis (assembly GCF_030867095.1). Lineage (NCBI taxonomy): Eukaryota > Metazoa > Chordata > Crocodylia > Alligatoridae > Alligator > Alligator mississippiensis. The sequence continues at coordinate 117,226,087 of NC_081825.1, forward strand.
CCTTACTGTCCTGGTTCCAGCTTCTCCAGTAATTGTAAAGATTCCTTATTCTGAATCTGCTTTTTATTTTTATGCATTAGCCCTTGCAGTACCTCCTACTTTGCCTGCTATGAGCAGGTTAATCATCAGATATTAGATTCAGTTTATAGTTTCAGTTAAATATCATAAAGTTAAAGATTAAACCTTTGTCTATTTTAACCAGATTTAAAAGAAACAGAGAGAATGTCACAAAGGTAACAACCTTTCATAGCCTAACAAGCTGTACTACATTTATAATGTAATGTGTGATGATGATTGCTGATAGTAACATATGTTTCAGCTATATGGTCTGAGGCTGTGAGCTTTCAAATCTTTAAGTTATGCAGCACCAGGACTGATCTGTACTGGGGAGACTGCCAAAGAAAACCCAAATATTTTAATAAGTGAAGTTGGTGACTTAGTAGGCAGCATTTTCCCTTCTGAATGAATCTTGACCAATTCCCCAGCATGATGTTGGGGAGAATTATATTACTTGAGGCATTATGTTTTGGATAAAATACAAAAATCAAGATCCTTAACTCATATCTTTAATATTTGTATTAATACATGCAGCATTTTTATTCTGTTCCATTCACCAAATATTTAAGAATAAGCATTAAAGAGTTAGTCCTCACAATGCCTCTAGTAAGGAAAGAAGTGTTATGCCCAGTTTATAGACAGAAGAACAGAGAAACTGGGGGCACATCTATACCACATCCCTGGCACCATCAGGAAGGCACATTCTTGTGGACACCCAGTTTACCTGCCATATCTGGAAATGAGCTGTGAAGCCACCCAAAGGATGCCCCTACAGTTGCTCTCAAGACCCATGTTTGTGGTGTGCATCAGGAGACAGTGGGTTTTAACATGTACAGATGGCTATATGGTTATGGTGGGAATGATTTTATTTATTTATTGCACTGATGTTTGAAAAATGAAGCCTCTTGTGCCCTATGGGAATAAATCCTTGAAAATGGTGTGTGTGCTGCTAGAAACAGGTAATAAATTATGCAAAAAACCCCAAGGCAGACACCTATTTAAAGGGTCTAATAATAATGAGCCCATGAGGATGGCACTTTACAAGACATGGACTGAGGGAACAATAATTTGTTCTAATTGCTTTTAGTAGAGGGATGCTGCAGATAATTGACAGGTTATAAATAAAATCTTATTTATTCCTTATGAATGAATAAGTTGTACACTTAGCAAACCCTGAATAACAAAATAAAGCAAATGGTGAATGATATTATGCACTTGTTTCTGAATTCTGTGTGCTATTCAATATGCGCATGTTTTAAAGGACTTTTTTCTTGCTGTGAATGCTTGCTGATGTGGTCAGATCATGTCCTCCTAGACTGCACATTGTTCTCTATGTTCTATGTTCCCTTTGCAACATCAGCACCTCCATGTGAAAGTGGAGACAATCAGCTGCAAAGTTTCCCAGCCAACATCTTGTTCTAAAGTACAGGCCCCTCAATGGACTACAGGGTAACTAGGATTTCTTTCTTTTTTTATTAAAAAAACCCCCCAAAAAACCTAACATTTTCTCTCCTAAATTAAAAAATGATTGTGTTTTTTTTCAAGTTTTCAAAAACATTTTTATGTTCTTCTTTGAGAAGAGTGCTCAAAGTATAGTACAAAATTATATAAAGCCTTAAGTAATGCATTTCCTGTGAATGAATTTATTATTTATAAATAATTTCATGCTGCTCTAGCATCTAGCGTCCATAAGGATCAGAGGACTGCCGTCCTAGGGGCTGTACAAACCCCTAGCAGGCAGTGGCATTCCAGATTGATAAGAATATGAAGTGTGGGCAGAGGAAGGGTTTGGAAAACCAAAAGCATTTTACAAAAGATTATCCTGGAAGGAACAATAATAACAGTCATTCTATCTAAAGAGAGAATCCAATTTAACTCATAAAGGTGAGCCTTGTTCGGTAGGTTTCTTAGAATCATAGAACCAGAAGGGACATGTAAGATCATCAAGTCCAGTCCCCTGCCGTGGGCAGGAAGTTATTGGGCTCAGACAAGCTCAACAAGGTATCTGTCCAGCTTCATCTTGAACACCTCCAAGGAGGGTGACTGCACCACCTCAGCTGGGAGTGTGGTCCAGATTCTGGTGACTCTTACAGAGAAAAAGGTTTTTTTTTATAGTGTCTAGCCTGAATTGACCCTCTATTAGTTTATGCCCGTTGGTCCTCATCCTCCCTTGAGGTGCCTTCCTGAAGAGTTTCTCCCCTAGTTCCTGGTGCTCACCCCGATGTACTTGTAGGTGACTATCAAGTCGCCTCTCAGCCTTCTCTTACTGAGACTGAACAGGCCCAGTTCCCGGAGTCTTTCATCACAGGGCCTACCCTCCATGCCCTTGACCATACACATGGTCCTTCTTTGTACCTTCTTGAGCTTATCCACATCTTTCTTGAAATGCGGTGCCCAGAGCTGGACACAGGACTCCAGTTGAGGCCTTGCCAATGCCGAATTGGCAACTTCATCACACTGTTTCTTCATATTCATCTTCCAGTTGATTGTGACCCCCAGGACTGATATATCGGCGTATTTGTAATATATATATTAGAGTTTTTTACTCCACAGTAATGCATGTGTAGATGTTGCTCCATTTAGCTGGGGCATGAGGGTGCTTCAGTGCAGGAGCTGCCTGCCAGCTAGCCCCACACTGAAGCACCCTCATGCCATCCCCTCTGTAGCTCATTGAGCTGGGAGGCATAGCTCCAGGCTGGCAGGCTGACCCCTGGGGCCCTCTGCCAGCTGGGGCTGCTCTGACCTGGCTCAATGTGTTGCAGTCCTTGGTGCACATGGAGAGAGTGTACCTGGAAGCAGTAAACTCTGGTGAGAGAAGTACTGTAATTTATTGCATCTTATTAATATGCAAATATAGACATGCCCAATAGATTTTTTTTTAAAGAAAACTTTTTAAAAAAGTCAATGCAGGGTGTGTATGTGAAGTGTATGTGTGTAGATAGATATATATACACACACACACATACATACATATGCATGTGTAATGTGTGTGTGTGTGTGTGTGTGTATATCTATATATATAGAGAGAGAGAGAGAGACACCCCCCCTGCATTGACTTTTTTATTTAAAGTCCACATCCTTTCTATAATGCTGAGCCCCAAACCAGATACAGTACTCCAGATATAGCCTCACCAGTGCAGAATAGAGTGAAATAATTACTTCCCTTGATCTATTGGAAAGACTCCTACTAATGCAGCCCAGTATGCCCTTCTTGGCTACAAGGGCACACTGCTGACAAATATCCATCTTATTGTCTGAGGAACCCTCATGTGTAGATGCCTCGCATTTCCTGCAGAGCTGGTCTACTCTGCACTAAGCATCTCATGTAGATGTGCCCACTTATTGGTGAGAAGAGATGGCTTTTAACATTGTATGTGTGGAAATAGCGTGGTCATTACAATTCTCCATAACTGAAAAGTTAGTGATGGACTCTGCGCTGGCCTCACCATGAGTTCAGAGTAAAAGAGTATTGCTGGAATGTTCAAGGAGTGAAGTCATGATTCCCCCTACTACTCTGAGGAGGGAGTAAACTATGCATTGGTGAGACAGTGCATGTTCCTTGGTAGGCTGGCCTAGCTATTTTTCTTGGTAGTTTGCTCAGAGGGGAGCTCCTTGTCTCTGTTCTACCTCCTGCCATCTGTGTTAGTAGGAATGGGGAAGCAGTACAGTTTGCTTCCCCTCCTGTTCTGCTACCTGTGATATGGGTGACCAATGCAAGGATGCAGATATGACCTTTTAAACTTCTATGCTGCCAGGCTAGCTAAACCACTATTAGACAAGGAAGGAGTTTATACATTGAGGCTATAATTTATGTAATATGTTGTATTTGGATAACCACTTTCACCATAGGTCTGAGAATGCTGTATAAAGTATACACTTATTACACTCAGCAACCGCCAGTCCAAACAGAAATGTTAGTAGTTAATATAAAATGAATTGTCAGGGCAAAAGTTCTACTGGCAAGTGTTTCACTAGTTCTAGAATAAAGTAATGAAGATTTATACTAGCTGCAAAATAAAAAGCAAGTCTAATCCCCTGGTAAATCAAATCCTTGATCTCACTTAAGGTTGTTTCAAATCTTCAGATGTTGACCTCTATTATCCTATTACTCTTGCTGGAGGAAATTCAACTTATATCACTGACTTCCTGCTGCTATGGAAAACAGCCATTGTAAATGGATGAAAGTTAGAATAAGCCCAGATCTGACTTGCTCCTTTTCTTTCAGTTTACTTACCCTGAAATTATTGGTGCAGTCTTTTTTTCCCTGCCATTACATCTCTATTTACCAACTTAAGTTTTGGAAATGAAGTAAAATTGGGGTTTAAAGCAGGTGATGCTACTCAGAGGCAAAATCTCCTCAAGTAGTAAAATCACTACAAGATGCAGGGAATCCTACAACTGTACAGAAAAGAATTGGGTTTCCAAGCTGTCAAGAAGTACATTAATGTGTGCGTTTCCAATGTGACGCCAGTGCTGCTTGAGCAAAATGACAACTGCCTCTTTTCACATTTTAAACAATCAAGATATGAGCTGACCTTCCTTTTGGTTGGTGTTAGACCATTCGTAGACATGCCGTGGCCTTAAGTGGCAGATACACTGTTGGAAAATTCATGTTATTAAGATACAGGATAATAATCTTCTTGCACTTTTAATAATTAAAAGTATGTGCTATTAAAGCTTTATTACAATCATATCACAAGGCATTCGTAATCAGTACTTTTAGATATTATATTGCTTTCCTTCCTTCATACCCCTCAAACAATACAAGATGATGTATTGTCACTCCTATCTAAGAAAGAAGGAAAAGGAGACAATCCCTGGGGGCACTGGCAACAAGGCATTCTCTTTGACACGTTTTACATATCACTTTCATTAGGTCATCAGGAATATTATCTTAAAACAATACAGCAGCAAAACCAAGTTACCTTTTCCCCCTTTATCTGCCAAGAACAGATTTTGAGTCTAAAATAACAAATACCATAGGCAGCTTTCCCTCTTCTTGGAAATAATTGTTTTGTTTGTCCTCAATTAGTGCACATAGTGACATACTTAGGGAAGATAATTGCCCATATCAGCTTTAGGATATACCTTGTGTTCTTCTTAATGAAAATTGCACAGCCCCTGAAATAAAGTAACTTTAATATAGAGGGAAGAGGAATTAGGTCCTTTTATTGTCATTAACTTCTGCTTCAAAGTGCCTGATGAAGTAGACTGTAGGCTCATTCCTCTCTAAATTAGTCTGCAAGGTGCCACACTGAACCTTGTTTGATTGTGTCTCTTTTTTTTTTTATTGTTCATCTGCTGACTTGCCTCTGAGGAGAACTCTCCAAGGGAAAGTTTTGGGTGCTGTGCATATTCTCTTTATATTCCTTATGCTTACTGGATCTCACGGAGAGAAGTGCCCTGCTGTGATATCAAAAAAAAATGAAAACAAAGTAGGAGATTTAACAAACAACCAAAATAGGTGATTTATTAAAACTACTCACTTTTATGGGGCTGAAGAAGCATTAATGATGGGGAAAAGAATTAAATGAAATATCGAAGTGCTGCGAGTGCTTATCACAAAGTTAAGTTATTTTTGTGGGGTTTTAATTCAGGCTTTCAGATGCAGCTCATTAATTGAGAAACTAGGAAACTGCCATTTGTCAGTTTACATGGCTAGTAATTAGCTATTTTAATGCATTCCTATTTTTTGTAATTAACTCTGTCAAAATTTCACTTTTCATTATCTGTGAATAATGCACACAAAACAATTAGCGTCTGTTTCACTAGACATACTAGCAAAGGTTCTTAGTTTTCTGCAAGTTCTGTTGCTTCACTCCTGACATCACTACAAATCACCCAACTACACATCACCTACCCTACCACAATGGTTTAAAATGGAGAGTGGCTGCACCTGGAAAAAACAACTATTATTGGAGGGGGGGAGTTCCCCAGTTCTTTAGAAACAGACCTAAGGACCACTTGAACCTCAGTCATCAGAAAAAAAAGCACAACTCTAATAGTTTATTATTTATAGAAGTGTCTAGAGGTTCTTAGACTGGTATCTCATGGTGGTAGGCACTGTACTATAAGCATGGAGTGAAAGACCGTCCTTGCCTCAATATACTTACAAATTGAAAACAATAACAACAACAGGAGAGAGAAAATGGAGTACTGTTGTTGAGGTATAGAAAGACTGGCTTGTTCCTGGTAACAAAAAAGTAGTCAATCAAAGCAGCTTCTCCCATAATGCTCTAAAAATAATAGGAAAATAAAATGTTCTAGATTTTGTTGATCACAACAAAACCAAATGTTCTTGAAACTTCTACCTTTTGTTGAAAGAAAAAAATCTTATTCATGTCTTTAGGTACTGTGCAGGTGTCCAAAACACTTGATACATGATTATCAAGTCAACATGACCACAAAAACATCTTCTATTCCATCTACTCTTCAACCCTATTTCTTCCTCCTCACCACTGGCCATAAATGGAGAAAGATGTGGACAGATACAGGAGCAAGACTGTGGCAGGACCAAGCCTCAGAAGTGGCCATGACACCCCCTGGTGGCCACATGGCTCCTGCCATGCTCTGGCCCCTCAGGTACACTCTCCTTCCACTCACCTACCATGCCTTGATAAAATTATGTGATTGTAAATAGGGAGGCTGCCCCAGGGTTCCAAAGTGAGCCCTTATCTTCTCTTTGACCAGTGGGAGCCTTCCTGACCCAGCTGATCCCAGTCCTGCCCCAGAAGCACTAAGTGAGGCAGTCCTAGCACTGTTTGTGCCCTCGGGCACCAGCTAATTTGAGGACTATTTGTGGCCTCCTTCCCTCGCTACAGTCATGCCCATGACTTGCAGATATAGCTCAGTTGCTAGTTACTCCCTTCTATAGGTTTCAGCCTTCTTAACCTTACCCTACAGGTTACTCTGGCTGTAGACTGGTAGCCTAGATTCATTGGCTCTGGTCTGACCTTTTCAGTTTCAGCCTCTTGATGGTCTCAGGTCACTCTTGTCTCCTGCTCTCGTCTCAGGCTCTGGCCCTCTCAGCTTCAGGCCACCTCTGTTGCCCACTCAGGGCTCAGGCCCTAGCCCTCTTGGCCTCAGCTTGCTTGTGCCTTGTAGCCCTGCCCCTGGCAGGGTTCAAAACCTAGCATGCCCCTCAAGCACTCCTATGGCTCCTTCCCTCCCCTATCAACCACATCCGGGCCTGTAGTACTTAATCAGAACAAAAATGCAAGTCTTTCAGCTGTATACCTAAAAACTCTCCCCACACTGAGCCAGTAAGTTCCCCTACAGGCTACAAGTCCCACTTAGCCCTTTCCTTGCATCTCTCAGAGACAACTTGGGTGCTGCTCAGTCCCTCTTTGCAGCCCCACTGCTCAGGACCTCCTCCCATTGCTGCCTGCAGAGCCCAACTGACCACCTGCTCTCAGGCACTGGCCTTATGTGCCTCCAAAACCCCACCTCTTCTTGTCAGGTGTGTCTCCAGCCACCCATAGGGGTTTCTATTTTGCCCTGATGGCTAGCCTGCCCTTCTCTGTGGTGGCTTGGCTGAGCTGCTTGTAGCTCTTTACTCCTGGGCAGCATGAATGCCCCTTGTTCCATTTACTGCTTGCAGCTAGCTCCCAGAATAGTCACCCCTAGGGGCAGCCCCTATCCTGTTGTTATGGGTCTGTCTGTTGGCAGCTAGCCTGTTTCCTAGCTGCCACCCCCATGCAGCTTCCTGCAACATCCCTTAAAGCAGGGGTGAAAAAATGGGAGATCCAGCCAGTGGCTGGCCTCCATTTCCCAGCAGCCCCTGCTATGTCGCTGCAGCTGGTTTCCATGGTGACACCAGGAATGGGGAAGCAGGGGTTCATGGAGACTGGCCTCAGCAGTGCTGGCCAGGCATGCAGCTGGGTGGGGAGCTGCTTGGGGCTGGGGCCAAGGTCTTGCAGCAGTGACAGCATGGTCCAGAGCGGGACAGAGCTGCAATTTACTGCCTACATGCCCCTGCCCGGGGTGTGCGGGTAGTGGATTGTGGCTCTTCCCCAGCTCCAGACCACACTGTCACCACACTGTCATTTAAATCATGGAAATATGTAGATTTGGGGTTAATTTGTTTTACTGAAAATTGGGGTTTGTTTGTTTTGTTTTTATCAGAGAAAACCAGGATCCCTGGTCTCTGGCTTCCTAGATGAGTGCCTTAATCATTCTGCTACTGAAGCTAAAATATGGGAGAGCTCTTCTTCCATATTTTTCTGGGACTTATGTTTTAAGAATTGCACACATCATCAGCCAGGGAGTAGGCTTGCCACACACGGTCAGTCTACATGTGCATGTTTACCATCCAAAGTGTAAAGCCAGGGTCAAAATGGCAGGAGAGATAACTAGAAAGCCACCATAAAGGGAAATAGAATTCTGCCTAACTACCGGCAAAACTAGGCCATGAGCGTGCCATGAGAAGGCAGTCTGTCTGCTTTACTAGCTGCTGCTGCCCTCTTCATGCTAGTGTTGGCCTCCTTAGCATGGCATGAAGACATTTCACAATCTAGCCTTAAGTGTACTTTTAGCTGTTTTTATACAGTAACTTGTTGATAAATGTTGATAGGAGAGAGCAGAATTGAGGGAATTTTATCTTTGAACAGGCACAGCAATTTTTTAGAAAGCAAAACCAATATTTTCCCACAAATGTAATCACCATGTCATTTCCCACAGGACAGTGTGCAGCTGTCAGGTGCTACTCAAACTACTTTTACTCAGTCGAGAGCTTATGTAGCTCATTGCCAATCCAGCCAAAAGCCACAGGGACAAAGGCATTTCCTAAATGGATCATGAGAGACATCCATTTAGTCAAGACTTCTGTCTCAGAGTTGCTTTAGAGAAAAGGTGCAAGAAACTCTGAATTAGACAAGTAGTTGGGGGACGACTTGACCCCAAGAACATCTCCTTCTTACTCAAGTAGCTGGAAGTTAGATTATGCCCTGAGCCATGATGGTTTCTTTCCAAAACACTTGATTTTTGATAATTTTTAAATTATAATTTGGACTTGTTTCTGCCATGCATATAGATAGGCATCCTTTTGTAATCCTGCTAAATTGATGGCCAGCAATGATATCTTCTGGCAATGAGTTCCACAGGCTTCCATGTAAATGAATCTCTCTTTTGATTGAAAGATGGCAACACAAAATATTATGTCCAACCAGTTTAAGAGACATTTCTTGATTTCTACTCTCCATACCACTCAGTATCCTGTATAATTTTATATTTTATGTTTTGTGGTCAACTTCTAAATTAATCAGTACAGTGTTTTTAAGCCCCTGAAGCATGGGAGCAGAGGCACTCTCACTAAGACTGACCACACAAGAAGGGTGGATCCTTGCATACTCCATCACTTTCTTCTGTGCAGGGACAATTCAGAATCTGGCCTCAAGTCTGTTTTCTTACTGTGAGGTATGCTTCATTCCCTTCTGACCTGGAACACATAGCAATAACTTTTAAGAAAGAAAAATTTTGGCATAGAAGGAACAACCTCCTTCCAATTTTTTCCTACCCCATTCTCCCAGCTAATATGACAATTTTAAATAAAAAAAAATACTTCACTTTAATTATGGCTTTTACTGAATAATCTTCAGGGTTCTTTTGTGGAATTGTATGAAGGACCATAAACCTTTACAAAAAAAGTTCTGCGGTTTATTACAAAACACCTTGTTTTCCTGTTACTGAAACGACAGCAAGAAAACAAAGCAGCTGTTACTCTATAATCATGTTGCAGCATCACAATATGGCTCTCTTTACAAGGGTCATTAGACCTTTTATTTGGTGAAGACAGCTTTTTCCCCTAGCTTTGGAGAATGAGTTCTTTTATCTGAAACAGAAGGGTGCTTCCCTCAAGCAAACTTTTTTAGGTTGTATAGAGCAAATTTAGCTGCGTCTAACTTATGTGTTTATTCTACTTCTTTTCCCATGTAAGTACTACTTCCTGAAAAAGAAAGTAAATAAGCATTACGAAAAGTAGGTGTAACCTAAAGACCCCCCTTTAGATAGGGTCAGTATAATTCATTAGACTTTAAAGAACTGGAACAATATTCAGACCAGTATAAACCTTTCAACAACCCTGCAAATTGTAGTATACTGGTGTGTGTAACCCCAAATCTGTAGAAAATCATAAGAAAAAAAGAATTAATTTATGAATTTGTATCAGTCCATGCACCACAATAATAAATGTGATGAATGGTTCATTTTTTGCCCAAAACAATGCAATACTGATTCTGTATAAAACATGCAGCTGCTTCTGGGTGCGCTGGAAGCTTTAGGTCTAAATCTAGTAAAATACAAGAAACTTCCTATCCCACGTGGTTCCATGTTATGCAGTTTTCTTTTCATACTGGATTATTTTCTGCAACTCTATTTCCCTCTGAGGATGTTTTCTTTTGGTACTAGCCAGGCAGAAAGAATGCAAGGAATTGTTGTTTTTCCAGGCATATGTTTTAACTTTCTTTTATTGTTGAAGAGCTCCTCCACACAAAACATCATTGCATTAAAAGAAATGTTAAAGCTTCTACTGAATTGAGAGAGATCTGCATATCATATGCATTTATTAATATAGAAATGTGATCTCCATTTTTTTTTCATTGCTAACAAAAGGGTGATATTTTTCCAAGGAGCAAAACACAACAATGAAGCAGTACCTTTTCTAAAAAAAGGTTCAATATGATTATCAAGTCACAAAATAATTGTTTTAAAAGAGGTGCACTGACCTTGTAAGATCCATAATACTGAAACAAGTGAATCAAGACATTAACACAAGACAGCATAACAGAATTAACACATTTTACTCTAACCCCAGATGTCATGTACAATGGAAATAATGTCTCATTATTTAGCTACCCAATGGATATAAAATTAACTTGTGTCATCATCAACATATATTCACTGTAACAAACAGCAAGAATTACAAGCTGTTGAAATACCCTATAATTTTGTCTCAACATATTGTTAACAGAGCATTTAGGACCCTGAGAACAAAACTATGATGAGACCAAACCTGGTGGCTGCTGAGACATCAGAAGGATGGAGGTCTGCTGCATAATTATTTTATGTTCCAGGAAGAAACTTTCCAGCAGAGTTCCACACGTTCTAAGCATTTGAAGGAGAAGGAGGTAATTAGGAACAGATAGCATGGATTCACGAAGGACAAGCCATGACTGACCAAGCTGATTGCCTTCTGTGATGATATGACTGGTTCTGTGGATGCAGGGAGAGCAGTGGACATGTTATACCTTGACATTATCAAGGCTTTTGATAGGGTCTCCCACAATATTCTTGCAAGCAAGCTAAGGAAGTACAGGATGGCTGAATGGACAGTAAGGTGGTTAGAAAACTGGCTGGATCATCAAGCTCAGAGGTAGTAATCAATGGCTTGATGTCTAGTTGGCAGCTGTTATCAAGTGGCGTGCTCCAGGGGTTGATCCTAGGACTGGTTTTGTTCAATATCTCCAACAACCTGGAAGATGGGAGGGAGTGCACCCTCAGATAACATGAAGCTGTGGGGAGTAGTAGATAGGCTGGAGGGTAGGGGTAGGATTCAGACAAACCTTAACAAATTGGAGGATTGGACCAAAAGAAATGTTATGAAGTCCTGCACTTAAGATAGAGCAATCCCATGAAATGGTACAAGCTGGAGACTAACTGGATAAGCAGCAACTCTGCAGAAAATGACCTAGGGGTTACAGTGGACAATAAGCTACATATATGCCAACACTATGCCCTTGTTGCCAAGAAAGATAACTATATACTGGGCTGCATTAATAGGAGTATTGCCAGAAGATCGAGGGAGGTGATTATTTCCTGCTATGGCTGAGGCACATGACTGCTGAGTAGAGGCTGAAGGAACTGAACTTATTCAGTCTAGGAAAGAGAAGACTGAGAGGGGATTTAATAGCAGCCTTCAACTACCTGAAGGGTGGTTCGAAAGAGGAGCTAGACTGTTCTCTGTGTTAGTAGATGACACAGCAACAGAGCAACGGTCTCAAGTTCCAGCAAGGGAAGTTTAGGTTAGATATTAGGAAAAACTCTGTCACAGAGAGGGTGGTAAAACACTGGAATAGAAAGGTGGTGGAAGTTCCATCCTTGGAGGTTTTTAAGACCTGGGTAGACAAAGCCTTGGCTGGGATGATCTAGTTGGGGCTGGTCCTGCTTTGAGCAGGGGGTTGGACTAGATGACCTCCTGAGGTCCCCTCTAACCCTAATTTTCTATGATTCTATGATTGGCTTCTGGTGACGTTCTGGAGTCCAGGGGAATCCAGCAGGTTTTATATTGCCTATGGCAGGGAGTACATTTACATCTCCCAGTGTGTCCTGGAATTGCAGGTGTATTGGTCAAACTGCTTGCCTATTTCCTTAGGCATCTGTCTTATTGGGTGGAAAGGCCAATGTTTTTCCTGCTGCCTGTACAATGAGAAGTCCATCTATACAGTTGAAAAGGGAATACAAGAATCATCTCTAGGGAATTCCCTCCCTCTTCCCTTTCCTTTTCATGTCAAAGAATACCTTCTTGTGTTTGCTCTTCCTGAGACATTTTAGGGCCTCTGTCATTATGGACTCCAAAATGGACTTCCACTATTCCCAGATTCCACAGTTTTGGGGCCACAGGCATAGGGAATCGTGATTGCTTACTTTGTTCACTCTCCATGAAACAACATTGCCTGATGGAATGATGAAGAGGCTTCACTCCCATTGTGTTAGGGACATAATGGAAAGAGCCTCCATCCCAAAGACCTTGCAAGTTAAATGTAAGGCAAGAAACAGCAGTTTCATAGCACCTGGGTGGCCACAGTAATGAGCTGTTTATATATGGATTGATACATTGAAGACCATTACATACAATAAAATAAATCACAATCATAAATACAATTATTACTAAATCTTTCTCACGAGTACAATAAATACCTTAATAGTGTCCAAAAACCAAGATAGGAAAGAAGATGATAAAGATGTTAAAGACATTTTAAAACAGCTGCACTGACCTTGTGAGGTCCATAGTAGTAGTTATTCAAGCCATTAAGCCACTGGAAAGCTATTTAGGACAGAATCCATCATACATATTGGAACGTACAATGACTATAGTGGGTGTTCTGAGCTTGGCCCCCTTGACAGAACAGACCATCAGACAAGCTGTGCAAAACAAGGTTTTGCAAACCTCACTTCTTTTTCAAGTCATGTTGTCAGTTTGTCTAGTTCTACCATATTATTTTGATTGGACTTTCTATAAAGTTTTAGGTCATAAGGCACTATTCTAGATCCAAATCAAAACAATTATGGGAACTGGAAGAACAAGAAAAAAATCAAAACACTCATCACAATACTCACAATGTTTTATAAAAAAAAAAAAAGTTTTTACTGGCTACATTTTTAACATAAACATACATTCTGCCTGTCAGTCTCACATCTATCTATCTATATATCTATAGATATAGAATTATATATAGATGTGTATAGATATATATACACACAGATAATTAAATAGACACTAACTGGTAACATAGACCAAACTGTAGATGTTGTGCAAAACATGGGGGAAAAAAATGATATTTTAACTATTTGAATGTAGTGAAGAGTTTCCTGTTTGCATTTAAACTGTCCTCTGAACTATCTTCAACCCATTTTTCATTTATAGTCAGTGGATAACAATAGGTAGACAGCAATGAGGTAGGTTTTCCCTCATGGGGATCAGATGTAGGGATCAGAACCCAGCATCCCCCAAGACTCCAGTCCCAAGCAGTAGCTATCATACTGAGCCACACTCCCTCTGTCTTGTTCTCTTTCTGGTCCCACATATCTTTCCCTGTTGCCTACCCAGTAGATCAGCTACACCTAGATGACTGAAGGGTACTCTTGCCAGAGACTTCCTTTCCACTTTGCTGAAATGTTAGATATCATTTCAAGTCCCCCTGGACATGGGAAATGGGAGCTAGAAACTGGGGGTGCTATTCTGTAGATAAGTGCCCTAATTAGTAAGCTATTGAGCTAAAAGGTAGGAGGTCTATTTGTTTCCCCTTCCCATCTTGTGCTGTTTTTTGGGGGGTTTTTTCTTCTGTGGTTAGCATTCTAGAGACTTACAAGAAGTTTACATGCTTGCCTAGGACCACTACAGAGCACAAGTGGCTGCAACAGATCCCTTCTACACACATGCAGAAGAGCAAGGTGAGTTGTACAGGGAGAGTAGGACTAGAAGTGGTGCACAGCCTAAGTACAGATGTTCAAAAAGCCCAAGGCAGAATCGATCAAACGTATGTCGGTTTCTGTAAGCAGCATTGGCCCAGGAGAGAACAGAGCACACATTCACCTTTTGGTGGGGTACAGAGTGGGGGTGGGCATACAAGCTGCCATCATGGGCCACAGCCGGCAGGTTGGGGACGCTTTTGCATGTCTTCCAGGAGCTCTCTGGACAATGCTGAGCACAGCTGAGTGGAGCTGAGCACACCTGAGCAGCCAGGCCACCCTGATTGGCTGCTGGGCACAGGGAAGCATACCCCACTCCACTGTAATTGTCAGTCACAGGCATTCGTTAGTTGCAGTCAGACATTGGAGGTACCCAAGCTTGTCCATTCTCTGCAGCCCATTCATATTCCCTGGGGCTGCACCTACTTATGGGGGGGGGGGATGGGGGTCTGATTTAAGTTAGACTGATTAATCAAACTTCTTCTGCACACCCACTGGGGATCAATCCCCATGTTTCTCACAAGTTGGCACAACCCCAGGGATCCTGACCAGGCTGCAGGGCACTGCCAAGCACCCCTTCCTCCTCCCCCATATCATTGTTGGCAACAGGCATGTCAGTTGCAGTCAGATAATGTAGACACCAAAGCTCACTCATCCCCTGCAGTGCAGGTGTGCTCCCTAGGGCTGCACCCACTTGGGGGAGGCAGAGGCCTGGAGTCCCTGGATATGCTTGAACACACCCACCCAGGGACTCCTATGCTCCCCGTAAGTGGGTGCAGTCCCAGCCTTCCTGGGCTGCAGGACATGACCAAGAACCCCTTCCCCTTCACTCCCCATTGTCATAAGCCATTGTGCTGACTCTGCTCTGTGAGAGCCTGAGAGCAGGGGTGGCTGGGCACTTGGCTGAAGTGGCTGAGCATGGGGATATCATGCCTCCCTGTGAGGAGGACACTAGCAGGGGGCTGAAAAGGAACCTGGGATGCCAGCAGACAGTGACCTAATGTGAATCAATAGAGGATCTGGTACAGAAGTTTTATTCTCTGGTCTAATCTAAATCAGTTAAGTTTGAGTGCACATTGATCCTGGTCTATCTTAGACCAGGTTCTACCATTTTTAAACCAATCTATATGGTCCGAAATTCTGTCATCTTATGGGTTTAGACCAGTTTCCAACCACATACATCAGTAAAAATGTAATGTCTATAACTGGCCCAAATGTTCAAAAGAATTGGATTTAGGCCTTAATCTAATACTTTATCCATTAACTTATGCTTTCTACCATTCTACCATTTCCAGCTTTTGTTAATAGCTATTACAAATTGTGTAATAGAAACTAATCAATCCTATTCAAACATGTCAAATCCAGTCTGGTAGCATTAAATAAAAAGCCATGCCATATTCTCACAACTTTAAAAAAAGGTGGGGGGAGGGCCTGCTCTTCAAAAGTATTTAAAACTAACTTTACTATAGTGTATTTATATGATACATATTTGACTATATATTTGATAGTCTTCTGCAAATATTATGTTGGTAAGCAAACGTGGGAATAAGTTAATAAAGATCGCTATATCATTTGAAAACCTTTGGAAAAATACTTGTTTCTCTTCACATGTCTGCTTTTGCATAGCCCAGTACTCTCAATATATAGTCCTGGATTTTATTTATGTTGCATTACAAATAAAGTCAATTGATGTTATTTTATTAGTCAGAATTTGTTCCAGCTTTGGGCTTATTTGAGATGCTGATTCAAGTGTCTGCAGGATGGAGAATGACCTGCTTGATTTTTTTATTTTTTTTTTTAGAAGTCCATCAAAATCTGTGCGCATGGGTTGTTTGTTTTGTGGCGTGTGTTGTGGTTTATGGAAGATTCTGTAACACATTCTGGGATGAGGGAAAACCAATGGGTATTACACAAATTTTAAAAAGAATGTAAAAAATTCTACCTCTTGTTTCACATGATTTCAGTTGTAATATTTTACATCCATCAAGTAAGTATCATTTATATGTTACATATCAGATCTACCAAAGGTCTGGGGCTGCTGAGCCTCTATATATTTGGAACCATCAGAGAGGCTGAAGCCACGCATGAAAATACAGTACCTCATCCAAGATTTACAATGGAAAACTGCACATTTACCCAATTAGAGGGATGAAGTTGTGAAGTTGAGAATAAAAAATAACACCACAAGCTATTTGAATTATAAACAAATACGGTTATAATGGTTACATGTACTGTTAGAAACAGAAATGCATAATCCTAATATATGCGAAGAACCCATTCATCGGGACTAGTTCCTTTAAAGACAGTGTTTCCCTCAGTTTATTGGCACAAAACTGAATAAACTCAGGCATAGAGTACTCTCAGTTTTAGAATACCAAGGCTAAGAAAATGTTTATTCTACACAGAATAACTTTAGCAAAACTGCCAACAATATAATCTTTAAAACTACAATTTGAAAGCATTACTCATTTACAAATATTTGGTTTACATCAATGGTTACTGAAGTCAGTAGACTCGTTATTGCTGTTGTTGGATATTAGATTGGAGTTATTTTGTGTTACATATTCCAATTTAAAAATAATAATCATTCCTGTTTTCAAGACAAAGGCTGTCTTTTGGTTAATGAACCTAAATTTTTTTTTATGCTGAATTTTTATTTTTTTCTGAAATATAAATTAAGAAATTGCAAGCAGAAAACACTCTTCTTCTTACCATAGGAAAAAAATCAGTTCCAAACCAAAAGGGAATGACCAATTTTCATTTTCTTCCTTAATGAGACAGTCGTCCTGTTCTGATCTATTGGCTGTGGTTTATTATATTGAATAATTTTCCCAAAATAATTCATTATCACAGTTAACCTCAGATTTACCCTATGGTGTTAACAAAGAAAACAATCAAAATGCCTCTTAACAATGACTTCCCTGAAATTATTGCTTAGGTATTTCTCATGGAATTTTCTTTCCACAGAGGCTCATCTTCTTCATGGAGGAATATGAACATGTATACTTGATAATGCAATATGGCCTCAATGCCTACAAATATGAATGTAAACAATTTAAATAAAATGTTAGGCCAGTTTTTCAGCTGGTCTGAATAGTCATAGATCCCCTGATTTTTTGTAGTTTCTTCATTAATACATAAGCTAAGAATCAGACCTAATATGCGTATTACCTTATGATCGAACAACAATACTTAGACTATCAATGTTATTTTTACTTTTTGTTTTAAACCAACTGCAAATTTTTCTTTCCAAGGAAAGTATGACTGAAGATACCTTACTCCAATAAATTAAGCAGTCAAGTTTCCTTCATTTTGGAAATCACAGAGATCAATAAATCTAAACCGCAGCGAGTGAGCTACACCTGGGGTAAGCACAGCTTCTGATAATGGTAACTCCTCTACTAAATGACTGCTGGTTTCAGAGTTTTAATTGAAAGGAAGGAATGTGTGCTGAACTGGAAGTAAAAATAATAGCCTTGTTATGGAAAAAATCCAAATTTCTGGGTATTCTACAAAATGTATCAGCTACAGATGGGTAATAAATCTTGAGTTAGAGTCATAGAATTATAGAAAATTAAGGTTGGAAGAGGCCTCAGAAGGTCATCTAGTCCAACTCCCTGCTCAAAGCAGGGCCATCCCCAATTATATCATCCCAGCGAAGGCTTTGTCTAGATGGGTCTTAAAACCTCCAAGGATGGAGATTCCACTCTCTCTGGGTAACCTGTTTCAGTGTTTTACTACCCTCCTTATGAGAGTGTTTTTCCTAATATCTAACCTGAATATTCCTTGCTACATCTTGAGACCATTGCTGTTTCTTCTGTCATCTGCCAACACTGAGAACAGTCTAGCTCCATCCTCCAAGCACTTCAGGTAGTTGAAGGCTGCTATTAAATCCCCACCTAGTTTTCTCTTCTGCAGACTAAATAAACCCAGTTGCCTCAGCCTCCTCATAAATTATCTTCCTCAGACTATATCAAAAGTCTTGCTAAAGTCAAAGTATATCACATCCATTGCTCTCCCTGCATCCACAGAGCCAGTCATCTCATCGTAGAAGGCAATCAGGTTGGACAGGCATGACTTCCCCTTGCAGAATCCATGCTGACTTTCTAATCAGCTTCTTCTCCAAGTGTTTAGAAATGGAATCCTTGAGGACCGAGGACCTGCTCCATAATCTTTTCAGGGACTGAGGTAAAATTGACCAGTCTGTAGTTCCCCAGATCCTCCTTCCCATTTTTAAAGATGGACACTATATATGCCGTTTTCCAGTTCTCCAGGACCTCTCCCAATCGTCATGAGTTTTCAAAGATAATGGCCAGCAGCTCTGCAATCACATTGGCCATCTCCCTCAACATCCTTGGGTGCACTGTATCCAGCCCCATGGATTGTATATGTCCAGCTTTTCTAAATAGTCCCCAACCTATTATTTTGCCATTGTCAGCTGCTCACCTCCCCAAACTATGCTGCCAGGTGCAGTAGTCTAGGAACTGACCTTGGCTTTGAAGACTGAGATAAGTGTATGCACACTGAGGTGCATTGAGGTGTGCATACACACACATACACACACACACACTTCTTATATATATAGTGTGTATGTTAATATATACATATATTAATAAAAGAATTGTCTGCATTTAGATACTTCCGTTTCTCAAATGTTTTTCTCCCTACCCATTAAATATGTCAGATTTCAATATTTCATAGAGCTATATGCCTCCTGGGCCTCCACCAGGGTGTGTGGAGTGACAGGAGCCCCCCACACTCCTGGATGAGCTGCCCAGGCTCTGAGCCTCCCACAACTGGCCCCGGCCCCAGGGCCCCATTCCCCCCAGTCCCTGCCCCATTTCCTCCTTCACTGTGGGGGCATCGACCTGCACCCCCATACCCTTTCTCCATGATAGACTTACCTGCTGGGAGTGGGGTGCACCCACACAAGCACGCACATGCCCAGCCCCCCTAAATACTATTTTCTCCCTCCGTCTATGCTCCCAAGTGGAGATCCACCGATGGAGTAGATACTGATTATCCTTCCTTTTTCTTCCAGGCTTTGAAAAGCAGTAAAACGGCTGACATCTGAAGTGTTTGCACTGAAAACATTGCCAGTGCTGAAACTTAGGCTTCTCTTCTTCATATGCCCAGAATAGCCCCAGTCAGAGCAACTAGGCATCACTGGAGCACAGTGATGAGGGTAGTCTTTGAAAAGAGGCAGTCCTCAGTTCTAGTGCTTCATGCCAGGGTTATTTTTGTTTGTGTCCAAAGATTATCTAATGTAAAATGGATAAACCTTACTGTAAACTAGCTATAAATACTTTCTTGCTCAGTACCTAGTCATTCTGTATCGCCCTACCAAAGTCTCCCTCTCTTTCTAGATCATCCTCCAGAGTGTCAGGGGATAACCAGAATCTGAACCCATACCAGAAAGTGCTTTAAACATTAGGGTAGAGTCTAGTCTGGCTCCCTCTTGTTTAAGAAAGGTCATTCAGGAAGTTTTTAAAACAATTTTGCCTAGACCTCAAAACACTGTTTTCAGGGACAGAACCCAAACATGGGCAACCATTGTGTCACCAAGAGTGTAAAAACACAAAAGGAACATAATCTATAAATTTTTTGAAAAGTTCAGATTGAAATAATGTTGCTGGAAGGTAAACAGCAATGTTAAGGGTGTGATTAGAGCTTATGAGCCTATAAGTTACATTCTTCTTTTAAAAGGGTTGGTTTGGGTGTAAGATTATGATGTCTCACCAGACTGCACTATTACAGTAAGTGACACGAGTTCATTTTCGCAGATTATATAGAGAAGAAATGCGTGCCAGCTGTGACAATCATCAGCAAGGTCTTGCTCTGCTTGATTTACTTTTTAGACGCAGCTTTTGCTCACAAGCAGCAAAGAAACAAAATATGTAGCAAAGAAACAAAAT
Source organism: Alligator mississippiensis (assembly GCF_030867095.1). NCBI lineage: Eukaryota > Metazoa > Chordata > Crocodylia > Alligatoridae > Alligator > Alligator mississippiensis. Next base: position 117,246,243 of record NC_081825.1, read on the forward strand.
ACGATGTGGTGCTAAAATATTGCAAGGACCCTTTTTATGCTTGGGTAAAACACCTTACTCTACTGAGAATTTCTATAAATAGTAATCAGCCACAGAAAGAAAGGCAATGATAATGAATGTTAACGAAGAGAACTGCATATGCATTCTTCTTTTAAGTTTTAACATTTTTTAAAGTGTACAAGGAAACCCTACACAACAGTACTTCAGCCCTCTTGCTTTCTGAGTGCTGAAAAGCTGCTTTTTGTTCTGGCATAGGTTGTTCACACAACCATGTGGCCTGCTTCCTCTCCAGCCACGTTTACAGCAGACTCATGGGATGTGTTTGCTTTCACTAAATGGAATCACTTGGCTCTCTGCTGAGGTGGAGAGCAGTGGGAATTCAGATGCATGGCCTGAACAGCAGCTGCTCTCCTTTGCTGGCTCGATCTCACAGTGTCATATGTCAGATCCTGAACATAGAATGCATTATAGTTCACAGCTGAAAAATTGGGACTGGAGTACTGTAAAATATCCGAGCATTAGAAGTGAAAAAATTACATGCATGCTTGCTCTATCTTTCACACACACACATGCAAATGCTCATGTGAAGTGTCTAAGTAACATTGTAAGCATAAACAATCAGCTCTTTCAAGATGTAGCAATTTTGTACACCAAAATTCACCTTTATGTGTGAACTGCATCCTGTAGGTCACACATCAAATTCCAGTCCTGATTATAAAGGAAACCACTCTAATGAAACTAGTGTCTGGTATTAAGCCATTCCACTCTAGTATCAATTCATTGAGTTTCAGGGTTCATAAACACTCCCAAACTATTTTTGAGTTCAGAACTTGAACTTATTTTCCTGTAAGTTATAGTAATTTTTCCTGCAAAAAAAGTGATTCTGTTACAAATAAGTATTTCTAGTAAGAGAGAAGTAACATTTGTGACTGATAGAATACCTTACAGTCATGGGCATGCATGTGGACACCCATGCTTTTCTATACGTTTTCTCTCCTTATACTTGTTTCTTTTCAGTTCTTGTTTTACATTTCTGAGGCAAATCCTTCAAATGTGTTCTGTGCACATAGAGATTTATTCCTGTATAACACTTGAGTGTTATTCTTACAAGCCCATGATATTTTAGAGGTATCAAAATTAGCCCAATTGAGTTAATTATCAATAGGTTTTCGCCATGTTTGACATGGAAAAACATAGACTTTCTCTTTTAAAGACACAGGAAACTTTGGGTTTCTCCTTGTAGGCTGGCAGAGTTCCAGCCTGCAAGGCGCTGCTGGGGTCTGGGAGAGCGGGACACAGGGGGCTCCACATGCATATGTGTGCACGCACACATGCACACTGCCAGCAATACAGCCAGGCAGTGGAGAGCAGCTTCTTCAGCTGCCTGCAGGTAAGTCTATGGGAGGGGGCTTAGGTGATATGGGGAAAACAGAGGAGCGGGGGGAGTGTGGGCAGAATGAGGTGCTGGGACAGTGCATGGGATTTGGGGCCCAGGTGGGAATGCGAGGCCATGGGGCCCAACCAGGGAGCAGGAGGGAGCACAGGTGGCTCTTCCAGGGCACAGCAGGGGGGGCTGACTCCCCATTGTTGTATGCACTTCTGGGGAGGGGGATATGGGGGAGCATGTGCCCCGCCAGATGTATGTGCAGGGCAGGGGCAGATGTGGACTTCCTGCTGTTGGCTTGGGGCTCCCCTCTTGCTATCCTCTGCCTGGGGGCCCCTGCAGCCCAGCTGCTGGGACTGGACATGGAAGAATGGGGAGGCTTGGTGCTGCCACCACTGCTCTTACTGCCAGGATCCTCGCACCAGCCGCACTGCTATGGTGAGGCACACCCTGCCTGCCCAGCAGCAGTGGGGTAGCAGTGTAGAGTGTTCTCCCCCACTGGTGCTGGGAGAGCAGGGGGCACCTCACCATGGCAGCATGGCTAGCATGGAGCTCCTGGTGGCATCAGTGGCAGCACAAAGCCTCCCCACTCTCTTGTGCCCAGTCCCACCTGCTGGGCTGTGGAGGTACCCAGGGGGAGGGCAGCAGGGCAGGGAGCTCTGAGCCTGAAGCAGACAACCGGCATCCTCCCCTTCCCCCCCCCCCCCCGCCATGGGCTCCGCTTGGTTCTGCTCCAGCTGTTCTGCCCATGAGCCGGCTGAAGCTCTGCACTCCACTCTAGCAATAGCAGCTGCTGCCTCCTGCACATATCAGCTGGGGCTTGGGTGCTGCTGGGGGTACCAGGGGCAGCAGGCCATGGCTCTGGTCCCATAGCAGCTGGGGGTCCCCTTCAGCAGGGCTGGGGAGGGGGACAGGGATCTGTGGGTCAGGAGTGAGGGGCACCAGCAGGGCTGGGGGGTGGAAGTGAGGGGCACTGACAGGGATGGGGAACCATGGGTTGGGAGTGAGGAGCACAGCAGGGGTGTGGAAGTGGGGACCTGTGGATTAGGAGTAAGGGGCACCTGGAGGGGTAGGGAGATGTGGGTTGGGAGTGAGGGGCACTGGAAGGACTAGGGGGTTTTGGATTGGGACTGACGGGCAGCGCCACAAAGCAGCCAGGATGACAGACGCAGCTGGACCCACATCCTGGTAGCAAAGCAGGCAGGGGGAGTTCTGATATTCTATAATACAAAAACCAAAGTCAAACACCAAAATGTATAGGTATTTAGAAATTTTGCTGTTATAGTGTTTGAGACACTAGTAGCCTTCCAAATTGCTTTAAAATTGTAAATACATCAATAAAACAGTGTGTTTAACTGATTCTTACATAAATAGTTGCATTTCATTTTAACCATAGGGAAACGCGGGTTTTTGGGTTTTTTAAATCAGAGAATTTAGGTGTTTTATCAGAGATTTTGCTCTTTCAACAGAGAAAACCAGGATCCCTGACCAACAACAACAGAGATAATTATGGTTACTATTCAGCCAGACCAAAACAATTGCAAAATATCATTATCATTATTGTTGTGTTTATTATTGTTATTATTATAGTAAGTTTTCTGTAGGCAAATGTCATTATTTGACCTTTCCCCTCAGATTACATAATTTTCAACACAAGTTTGTTTTGGAATTTTTTTTTTATATGAATGTTTATTATATCATTTCAACAATTTAGGAGTCACACTCTGGATTTCCTACTTTGAAACAAAATTTCAGTTTGAAATGCAGTTTATTTTACATTGAAATATTTTAAATGACCCAAAGTATTTATTCAGAATTTAATTTTACTAAATATTTAGAATTTTTACTTTTGATTTGAGATTTTAAGAGGTCAAACTTTATTATGAATAGAAAATACATTTTTTAACTAGACCTACATTTTTGTTTTTATGTTCACATTCAATCTTGCCTCTGAGTGACAGAATTGTTACAGACAAATTATGGAGATCTCACAGCTCTTGTTTCAGTAAATTCTGCACCAGTAGCCACTGTTACATTTGGTAATGAATTATGTAAGAAAGAGGCTGCCATTAATGACAATTTAGGAGCCTCCTTCTAAAAACTGAGAAGCGTTCCTAAGGTAGACATTGTTTTTTCTCATTATGCTATGAAAAACCTGACACTAGTTTTAGCATTGTTGGAGAGACAGCTATAGCAAATTATACAAAAGTGAATGATCCCATATTTCTGTCAGGTCATACACTGCAGCACTGAAGAAAATTGAAGTGTAAGTGCTACACAAATACCTATAGTCCAGATAGAGGTATAAGGTTTCAATTAGTTATGTTATACTCTTGTCTATTGATACTGCCTGATAGTATCTAGGAACTCTAAGCTCCACAGGGAGTTTTGTAAGTGAAGTAGCCTTCAAGATGTTTGTTCTAGACTGAATATGCTGAAGCAGACAACTGATAAAGAACCTACAAGCTTGACATCAATACACAGTTACGCTGACATAACAATACAGATGTTAACCCAACCTCCAGATTACAACTCCTCTAAAATAAAGCATTCCCACTAATGTGAATGATATTTGGAAGCAGTTTCCTATAAAGTAACTTCTCCCCAAAAAGCTAGCATCTACAGAGCACACACATAAACAGTGACATTCTTTGGAAGCCATTTGCATTTCAATTTTCTTAAATATCATTGTTTTGGACATTGTTCTTGTTAGTTTGATAAACGCAGGAAAACAAAAACCTAAATAAAATTCATTTTAGTTTAACAAAAATTCTATGGGAATCTGCTATATTTCCTTTCTAAATACAGTTAACAGATAATTTGGTGAAGGCTAACTCTTTTACAGATTAAACAGAGCTACTTTTCTAAATGACATGTAACATTAATGCCACAGTTTTTGATATATCATCTCCTCTGCTGGGTTTGTAAGAGAACATTTGCAAACAACAAAAATCATATGGGTTTAAAGCACTAAAAATATTGTAAAACAATAAGTATAACTTGAAATACTATTATTTCTTTTCACTTTAAAATATTTAGAGACAGATTTAAATGAAAACATTTGTTTCAAATGTTCCTACTCATCATATGCCTCTTGTACTTTTAAATATTTAGAGGTTTAAAATAAAATCACTTGTTTTAAGAAGAACACCTACATATGTCTGAATAGAAATGTTTTATTTAGGAATTTATCTCATTACAAATTCTTGACTACCTATCTATCTATCTAGAAAAGAAAAGAAAAAGAAATAGGTATTACCGGTGTCTATGTTTAGTAAATAATTAAACATTCCAAACCAGCAATGGTGGAGTTCTCAGCCATAATCTGTGCGCCATATCCTACAAACTTTTATACATTCCTCTTACTGATTACAATGCAACTTTTTCTGCTTGCTGAGTGAGACTACTTATAATGTAGAAAAAATGTAAATGTTGTTATTAGAAACTTTATTGCCAGGAAATTATGATGGATCATTGATCTAATCTGTAATGGCACCATTTCTATTGTCTAATCCTCAGTATGGATTGCATGGATCAGGGGATTTGTGATGGGATATGCAGTCTTTGGCCTCGAGTTCATTGTGTAAAAATCAGTCCAAGTCAATATTGACCACTAATTAGCACCTTTACAGACAGTCTCAGCCAAGAGAGCAACTATCAAATAGCTGTGGATGCTAAACTCCTTGCTTTTTTGTAAAGGTGGCCCCTCCAAAGTCAGGGAAGAACACGTTGGTGGGACATTTGGTGGAAATCTGTACTGACACTATTCATCACGCTGTAAATTTTCTATGAATAAACAGAGAAATTAGGTCTCCAGAGCTGACAAGTTGGACCCTTTAAGAACTATAAAATTCATATAAAAAATAATGTTCGATTAGGTGATACCTCTTTCCTCCTAAAAAGTGAGCTGGATTCTAACATCACATTTGTGTAAAACCATTTAAAATCATGATTGCTTTACATTTTTTGTATGTATTCTTAACTTAAAAAAACCCTTTACTTGCTAACATACACCTTTACATTTACATTTTTACATGTATTTACATTACATTCACATTATTAAATTCCCTCCCCTGCTATACTTGCTAACATATACCTAGCAAAACAAATGCTCCTCACATAGACCTAACTTCTAATTGAATACGTATCATGGAAAATTAGGGTTGGAAGGAACCTCAGGAAGTCATCTAGTTCAAGCCCCTGCTCAAAGCAGGACTATCCCTAACAAGATCATTCCAGCCAGGGCTTTGTCTAGCCAGGTCTTTAAAACCCCCAAGGATGGAGATTCCACAACCTCTCTAGGTAACCTGTTCCAGTGCTTTACACCCTCCTAGTGAGACAGTTTTTCCAACTTAAACCTCCCTTGCTGAAACCTGAGACCATTTTTCTGTCATCTGCCTTGTTCTGTCATCTGCCACCCCTGAGAACAGTCCAGCTCCATCTTCTTTGGAATCTCACCCTTCAGATACTTAAAGGCTGCTATCAAATCCCCTCTCAGTCTTCTCTTCTGCAGACTAAATGAACCCAGTTTCCTCAGCCTCTCCTCATAAATCATGTTCCTTAGCTCCTGAACCATTTTTGTTGCTCTCCACTGGACTTTCTCCAACTTGTCCACATCCACTCCCGTCATAGGTCCTTTTGCGGCCAGATCCAATGCATGGTGCCAGGCCAGTGTGCAGGGTCCATATCTTGGCCATATTCTGATGTGCAGACAGGGCTAGTATACCAGATCACACATACAGATTGACCTTGAATGCTCACCCCATCCTAGATTAGGCCTGCAGACCACTCTGCACCACTCATTCAGCCTGGAAGTTAGAGTTGGGGCTGGAAGTTAAAGCTACTGATTCAGAAGGATGTTTGCAAATGTAAAAATAGCTAGGCATGTAAAAGAGACCTTTGTATGTTTTTCATCTTCATTTTTAAGGCAGAACTGTGTTTAGCAAACCCTTTAAAAATTAGGGGGAAAGATGGTCAAAAATATTCCCTATTATATTCACATTCAGGTGAATGTAGGTGAATGTGATGAGGTGCACACACGTGCACGTGCGCACACAGACACACCAATTTTCATTCAGTCAAAATGAGAGGAATAGAAATAAAATATACCAAAGAGTACTGTTGAATATTTAAAATTCAAAAGCAAAAGTATTTTTTGTGCTTTGTTGCCTATTTTTACTGAAAAAATATAGAAGTAAGAATTTGTGTTTGCTTGTCAACTGAGGGCATAGAGCTTGAATAAATCACTATTTGAGAGATAATTATTTCTATATGATTAAATATTTCATAAACAGAGAAATACAAGTGAATTGAAACGTGTTCCATATTTGTGACAGAGCCGTAGAAGTAAAAGGAAAAGCTATTATAGCATTTAAGCTGTTCTCTTTTCTGTCCCAGAGGTTGTTTCAATAGACATAACAATGAAATAACCAATAACAGCATGTATAAATTAAAAATGGTTACCATAAGTCTATTTTTGAAATATAGAGCAATACTGTGGTTTATATTTGATAATGCCATCAAATTTAATTAGGAGTGACTAGGTACTGGTACTGGTCAGGTGAGCTTTTGTGCATATGTTGGATGAAAGCACTATTCTTCTCAGTTATTTGAGCATGTGCTGGCCTTGTCTTTCAGAGGCTAGCAAGGCATAAAGAGATTACATCCTGGGATTACTGACTATTTCAATCAAAGAAAAACATAATTCTGTGCCCCTTCAAACTTTCTTTTCTTTTCTGAGATTTATGAAAGGGATGATTTATTGCTCAACTCATACATTTAAGCATAGAAAATTAAGGTTGGAAGTCATTGAGTCCAACTCCATGCTCACAGCAGGACCAGCCCCAACTATATCATCCCAGCCAAGCATTTGTCTACCCAGGTCTTAAAGACCTCTAAGGACAGAGATTCCACAACCAGTGCTTTTCTACCAGTCTGGTGAGAATTTTTTTCCCTAATACCTAGCCTAAAGTTCCCTTGATGCAGGACCGTTGCTCCTTGTTCTGTCATCTGTCACCACTGAGAACAGTCTAGCTCCATCCTCTTGGGAACCCTCCTTCAGGAGGCTGAAGGCCATTATTACATCCCCAACCTAAACCTTCTCTTTTCTGAACTAAATAAGTCCAGTTTCCTCAGCCCCCCAACCATTTTCATTACTCTCCACTGGATTCTCTCCAATTTGTCCACATCCTTTCTGTAGTGGGGAGCCTGGAACTGGGCATAGTACTTTAGATGTGGCCCCACCAGTGCTGAATATAGGCGAATAATTACTTCCCTTGATCTGCTGGCAGCACTCCTACCAGTGCAGCTCAGTATGCTGTTAGCCTTCTTGGCAACAAGGGCACACTGTTGGCTCATGTTCAGCTTATTGTCCACTGTAATTCCCCTGATCCTTTTTTGCAGAGTTGCTGCTTAGCCATTTATGAACCGTTCCTTTATTTAACATTAGAAAAGGAGGCTCTTGTAGGGGAAAAAAATCTCTTTAGGGATTCCCTTCTAAACATTTCTGAGATTAATTCAGTTCAGGGAGTAGCATCATCACTAGGGCCTGTACACAAACACGAAGATCTAAAACAGTGGTTCTCAACCAAGGTACTGCTGCACCCTGGAATGTCAAAAAAACCACTTCAAGAGTGTTACAGTAGCCAGGTGAAACTGCCCCTGCATGCCTGTTTCCAAGAGGCACATATAGAACCAGACTAGGAAGCAGCTACAGCAAGAGCAAGCATTCCTGCCTGCAATATGTTTGTCTGATTAAAGTAGGTAAACTGGCACAGTACAACAGTAGTTCTGAACCAGGGTGCCACTATATTCACCAAAATGATGGTGGGGTGCTTTAAGTCTAAAAAGGTTGTGAACCACTGCTCTAAAAGAACAGTGAAAAGCCAAGAACATCTATTTGGATGCCTTGAATCTCTACAGGGGTGTCTCTTTTACCTGATAGCACAACTCCATCAGATAAGACCATCCTTTTAAAACCAGGATGAGAACAGAAGATTTTGTTGAAACTAAAATGAATCAAGGTCTTGTGAAATCCATTTAAATTACTTTTGTTTTCTGAAGCAAGCAATGTTGTAGCCATGGGGCCTAGGAGCCCAAGGAGCCCCGCAGTTGCCAGCAGATGGTGCTGAAACTCGGATAAAAATGCCAGTGCTTGTGTCTTGGTTCTTTCAGATTACAAAAGAAAATTTTAGGTTGTCTCATGCCTTCTTTCCCTTTCCAAGGCCTATTTTGTGGCACATAACCTGCATAAAACATTGTCATGGTGGTGTAATTGTACTGAGAATTATGCTCTCAGGAGCTTTCAGTGAATAAGTTTGTACAAATCTGTTATTTCAGTATAAAGGAAGATTGAGTACCTCTGCTAGCACACTTCCCTCGTTATAAGTACTGAGGTTATTCATAGCCCCCATTAGCTTTTCCCCTCTGGCTCCATAAACTACATATGGCTCACATTATTGAAGACCACAATGACACTAAACAAGTATAGAAAAGTGTTACAGCTTTGAAACCCAGCCATGACAGCAAACCACTGTTTAGTCTTACCACTAGTGCCTTTGGGTCAAATCCAAGGAAACTGCTATCCTCAGTTATACAAAATATTCCCCCTGCCTACAGATTTGATATGTTCATGTCCTTGACTCAGGAAATGTGCACTATTCTGGATGTCCTGCTTTTAATCATTAGCTTCTTCACTGGTCATGAATAAATCTAGACTGGAACTTAGAAGAACGTTTCGAAATCATTAGAACACAAAGATTCTGGAAAAGTCTTCCAATAGTGGAGGGAAAAATTCCTAACACCTTTAAGATGAAGGTCAATATGTTTATGAAAGGGATTGTGTGGCTTGACGTCTATGATAACAGGGAATGGGACTCAATAATCAAGTTCCTTTCTCATCCCATCTTCTTATGTTCCCAAACAGCTGCTATGCCTGATCACTAACTGCCAAGAAATGTTTCCTGCATATGTTCAGGAAATAAAAAAGTGTTTCTAACTATTCCTTCTTTCAGCTTCACCTCTGATCACCATTCTTGCAGCTTAAAAGAAACTGTAGTATAAAAATAGATGGGTTGCGTCATATTTTACATAACTGCTAAGCTTTTGTTACTGTTGCATAAGGGACCGATACTTTAGCACAAGAGGAAGCCAGTATCCTTGAATGGAACTTCAAGATGAACAGAGAAAAGCAACAACATTATCTGCCAAGGAAAACAAAAACAGACATAATTTGCCAGTCAATGGCAAAGTGACAATCTTTTTACCATTTCAATGGAAGGGAAATGAGGTATAATGCATTGGAATAACAAGACGAATGCAAAAGGAAATGGATTGCAAACCAGTCTTTGTTTATAAGATTGATGAATTTACTTTATAATGTCTAAAACTAACTTGGTGGCTTTAGAGTGATTCTGTAGCTATGATGCTCCACAAATTATGCCAGAAGCAAGGATTTCTTTGGGGATTTCTTTTTCTGGATCAACTGCATGGTTGAGATACATTCAACAATCTTTTGAATTCAGGTCTGCCAATGGAAGCAAGCACAATGATTGTTAAAAATTGTGTAAACCAAGCAGGTCATCACAAGAGCCACACGGAGCTGAGCAGGACAGCACAGGAGCCATATGGGATAGTACAGAGAAGACTGGGGTGGCATGGAGACAATTGGGTGGCACAAGGTCAGTCAGGGCAGCAGAGACTGGCAAAGGGTCATGCAGGGCCAATCAGGCCATGACAGCTCCCAATCCTGGCATGCGGGACCCAATCCAGCACTCAGACTAACATAATTTTTTTTAAAGAAAAAACATTGACTGTTTAGTATTGTTCAAAAAATCACACCTAAGTACTACATAAACTAATCCCGTGTTCAAATATATTTGGTATCTTATTAAAACTATTTTTTTAAGTATTTTTAAAAATACACTACAATACTCATATTTATTAAAAGTATTTTTTTAAATACACTACAATACTCTGGGTTCATAACTATGTAGAATTTAGATTCAGTTTTATGTTAGCTTTACAGCATACTCTAGAAAAATAGCAGTTGTCTTCTGCATTCCCTAACCACCTGCCACTACCTTGGAAAGTATTTGATATACAGCAGCTGATTTTATAAAATGCTTTATAGATTCCTACATTGCAGCACAGCTCTGTCAAAGTTTCAAAAAAGTAGTTTTGCCTGGTAAGGTAGAAAAAAGTACCAATATTCACAGGGACAAAGAAGTAATATAGACAAAAAAAAACGATCTTCCATCCTGAACAAGGAAAGAGTATTTCTCAATTGATTGGGAGTAGCAGAATTCAATTATAGAAATCACGTATTGGATATGGAAAAAAATAGGTCTTCTAGCACAGAGACATGTTTTTTGTTGTTTTAGTAGGAAATATAGCAGTATACTCTTTATTCATATACGATTTAATTTCAGATGCTCTAGGCAGGTATCTCAAAAAGATATGCTCATAGAAATATTTTAATGATTGTAGTTTTTCAGTAGAGACCTGAATAACAGAAGTGGACAGACCTTTCCGAAGTCCATTTAAGTTCTAAAAATGCTGGTGTTCTTACAGAAGAAAGTTGATCTGTCAGGATTAATTTAAATTACAAGAGGAAATGAAAAAAAACAGTAACCAAATAACAAACAGGATATCAGTCTCAACTGTATAAATTAGAAGTCAGGTGGTCCCAACAGAATACAGATTATGATAGGGAGAAAGATAGTTGATATTAATGTACTAAAAGTGTTGTGCTTTCAAAACAGAGAGAGAGCAATGTTGAATTTTCATTGGAGTTCAAGATGCTTGTTGCATTTTTATATGAACAATGTTTAGCATAGAGTGATAGTAAGTCTCTTAGGCAATAAGCTTGTTTGGAAAGAAGCCAGGGTCTAGGAAGTAGTTATGCTTTGAAGCATCTTCTCATCAATATTATAAGATAGGTGTGATCACCTCAAATGTGATGTAAAGCAAGAAAAAGTTTAATGAAAACATCTTGTTAATTCCCTCAATGTTTGCTGAAGTATGCAAACAGCTTCTCATAGTACATGCTGATAACATATTTGTTGGCACTGGATTCATGACCCAGATACCTTGTTCCAGGCGGTCCCAAACCCTCAGACTGACCACCACCTCTCCATCTGATAATAGGCTAATGTTATTGATACAGTGAGAGCAGATAAGAATAATGCAAACTATTCTATATCTAACAGTCTCAGGGTTCGCAGAGTCATGGTACATCTGGCCAGTAGAAGAGCTTCACTTTGAGGTTCTCACTTGAATGTCAGATGGCAGCAGCCTGGAGGTTGAAGGCTGAGGCCCATTCCCCCAGTAGGGTGAGTGAGATCAGACTGGTGGTGTGACCCCTGCCCATGGTGGCCTCAGGTTCCCCTCTCGGGGACCCTTTCCTATTCTGAAATCCCTTCTTTTGTATTTTTCTCTCTCTCTGATGACTCTTCATCTCTGGGCATCATTGACTGGTCTGCCTGTGGTCATGCTGTGGTCATACTGTCCATGTTCTGTCCTGCTAGCATATTACTTTGTTTCACAAACCCATCACCTGCACACATCCTAATTTGGGCTTTTACCTGTTTCTCCTAATTTGGTCCATCTACTAAACCCCCAAATCCCAAGGGTCCTGCAGTTGGACACTGTGACCTGGTGCCAATGCTGCAGAGTTTCTTATCTCTGTTATGGAACAGTGTGGTACATGTCTTTAATTTCCCAGCCTGTGTGTCTGTGCTCTGCTTGCCTGTGTCAGACCCAGTGGGACTTGAAGGAAACTTTGTCACAAACAGGCTTTTAGAAATCAGCTAACTCTTGCTGTTGCCCTGGACCATTGTTCTAATGCATATCTACTTCACCTATAAGCCAATTTCAAAAAGCAAACCTTTAAATAGCATTTTCTAGCCATTAACATTAAAGGCTTTCTTGGGCAATACCATAAGTATTTCGTTGTTCAAAGATTAAGGTATTTAAGGGATTGACAGACGTTGTAAATTCATGGCTAATTTTCAGGACACCTGCTAAGTTAGAGGTACCTCTAGTAGAGTTCAGATGAAAATCTTTAAACATTGGAGACTCAAGCAAGATTCATTATTATTCAAATTAGCATTCACATATAGATAATGCACCTCCTCCAATGACAATGGTGGTCATTTGAGAGAACTCCCACAAATAATTTTATGATCTCCATTTTAGGTTGTTGTTTTCTAAATTAACAGTACACATTTGCTATACAATGGGCACATCTACACATGCTTTTCTGCATGCCTAAACTTAATGCTCATTTGTCTAATGTGCATTAAGGTGATTTAGGCATGCATCTACATGTGCACATGCTAAGGCACATTAACGCAGTGCACAGATTGACTTGGAAACAAAGTCAGTCCCAAGTCAGTTGATATACATGGTGTTAATGTGCTTTAGCATGTCTTCACATGCATTAAAGAATTTTAGGTATTCATGCCTAAATTTGATACCTGCTTATTTGTGCCTAATTTGATTCAGGTTTCCCTCAGTTTATGCAGTACGTATATTCTGCATAAATTGAATGGTGCATAAATTGAATTTGCATAAAGCGAACCCACTTTACCATGGAACAAATAGGGATAGGTTCCCATGGTGGTGAGGGAGGGAGTGAGGAGCTGGAACTAGGGAACAGGCTGGGGGAGGGGTACTACTCCTGGGGCTGTGCAAGGGAGCAAAGCAGAGGGAACAGAGTGGCACTCAACCCAGCCCTGGCTGCGGCAGCCCTAGGAGTAGTGAGCACCAGCTGCCTGCAGTCGCTGGACTGCACCATGCTCCACCTGTCCCCCCGCGCCTTGGCTCTGCCTGTCCCTGCTCACCCCAGCTCCTGGGCTGTGCTGTACCCTGGTGCAGACAGCTGGTGTTAGCTTCTCCTGAGGTGAGTTCAGACAAATAGAGCCCCAGGCAGTGTGGAGTGCAGCACTCACTCCAACCCTTGCTGCAGTGACCCTGAGAGTGGTCCGTGCCAGCTGTAGAGGAACTGTCAGTGGGGAGGGTGCGCCTCTTGCTGCTCTGTGCCCCCTGGGAGGGCTGCAGGCTAGGGAGCTGTGCCAGGCTGTTCCTAGAGGCCGCATGCCCCCAGATCTGCATGTGGGATGACAGCAGGCTGCTGCTGCAGACTGGGACTGGTGGCAGCCCTAGCCCACAGACCTCCCAGGGGGTGCAGAGCAGCAAGAGGCACACCCTCTGCCTCACCCACTGACATTTCCCTCTCCAGCTGGCGCAGGCCACTCCCGGGGCCAATGCAGCGGGGGCGGGAGTGAGTACTGTGCCCTGTGCCACCCAGAGCTCCCCTTGTCTGCACTCACCTCAGCCTATGCTGGAGCGGCCCCAGGAGCAGCTGACACCAGCTGCCTGCACTATGGTACAGCACAGCCCAGGAGCTGGGGTGAGTGGGGACAGGCAGAGCCCAGGCATGGGGGGGACAGCTAGAGCATGGTGCAGCCCAGTGACTGCAGGCAGGCAGCTGGCACCGGCTGCTCCCAGGGCTTTTGCAGCTAGAGTGAGTGGGGCCACGGCCGTTTCCCTTCCCCCACAGACTTACCTGCTTGGATGGGGGGCGGGAGGGGGGGGTGCATGATCACGCAACAGCAAATTTACCTCGCATGTAACAAATTGTGGGTCTAAATATGTTTACCACATAAAAGCGAATTCACATATAAAGAACCCGCACAAATTGAAGGAAACCTTTACCTGTTTTTGCAGGTATCAAATTTAGACATGAATAGCATAAAATCTCCATTTTTAAGGTGCATTAAAGGTGTGCACGTTTTGACCCATGCCCTTAATGCACCTTAAAAATGGCTAATGTGCCTTAAATCGGCACATGTAGATGCACCCAATGAAACGTAACTATGCCAACCTTAATGACAATGAGAGGCCTTTCAGATAACTAAGCTCTTTAAAATTCTGTTCAAATAATCAGTTATAAACTGTTATTTTTCTAGAGTCATGTCATCACAACTACCCCCCCTTATCCATTCCAGTGGATCATGTTACACAGTTGTGAGAACACTGCTGCAGACACATTTTGTTGTTTGCAGTGTGCGATTGTGTCTTACGGGGATTCTCTTTTGTCAGTAATTAGCTGGACATTAATCCATGTAAGGTTTTTAAACAATTAATCTATAAGTAGTTATTTGAGAATTGCATCGAGCAAGAACCATTTTCACTTATCATAAGTCTGCTCGTATAAAGCCTTCTGAAAGTCAAGAGACTTTGAAGGCCAAATTTTTGCTGACTGAAAGTATATTATTTTCAAGAGTGAACTGGATTCAGAGCCTTATATCCCATATCTATGGTTCTTGCCACTGGTGGGGAAAAGAGGGACAGCATAGCAGTTGGCAACTGATCTGTGCCAATTGCTGGTAATTAACTGATTTGAGTTATGGAGACAGTTCAACAGAATTGTGGAGACAGGCAACAGAATTACATGTGCAAGTATTACTATAATAGGAGCAGCATAAATAAATTTAAGGTAAGTAGTGATTGCTAAGCAACTATTTACAACTACGGTAATTAAAAGTATATAAAAGACCATAAAAGCATCCTACTCCCTACTGAGAAATAATCTAGCATCTTTATAATCAGGAATGAATATAATTGCAAGCAGTTTTACAGGAATCACTATTCCACACATATTTATACTGCATCCATTATTGCTGTCTGCATACATATCTTGAACAAAATATATTGGTATTGCCAATCAATACTGCTCAATTGCAGATAGCGACTGTTTTACTTAGAAAGTGGGTTTTTAAACCTAGTGCTCTGAGAATTGAAATAACACTCAGCTGATGAATAGCAGGAACGCTTGTTTTAATAACTACCAACAAACTAGAAAACTAAATAACAGAAAAGACTATTTCCTTAGATAAAATGAGTTATTAGTCCTTAGTATTATCTTAGATCCAAAGAGAACTTTACCCAATGCGGGCAGGAAGTAGTTCTTGTACAGTCTCACAGCATGGATCCTTCATTTGTTGGCTGGGTGGCAGGATGGCTTCTTGGTCTTCCCTGGTCTGCACATACTTTGCTGGCAAATCTGTTTAGTTCTTATATGGTTTAATTGTATATCTTCAAAGCATTCTTCCTTGATGGCTGGCCGATTAGATTCCAAACAAACAGGGAGGAAAAGGGTGAACATCCTATTACAATTGTTAAATTGCCTGGCTCCTGTTTTGGATGTCTAGGTGTGAAGACTGGTGTTTCTCGAGGGCCCCTGTAATTATAGGTCAATTACAGGTGATGGGCCTTGAGTGGTCAGACAGGATGCTTAGAGGCATTGGTTACCCACATGTCTTTGGATATTTGTTTATCAACGGGGCAAATTTGCAATAACTTGTACTGGTGGTGGCTTATTTACCAAACTCCAGACATACATTGAATGGTTGAGACATTTGTAACATCTTAGAGTGACACTGGATGCCTGTTTTGAGAGATGTGAAAAGGGTGCATCTGTCATGTACAGGGCATCTTTCCTGTACCTTTTACAGATTTCTCTTGAGATGCATATTTTGTCTTTTGTTTTCTTTAGCTGCTAAGTCAATTGAAATGCAGATGTAGTTGCATTGCCTTCACTGGCTACACCGACCCAGCCTTTTCTTGGCTTTCTTAGCTTGGAAATACACATATGATGAGTGTGTCAGGTCTCTGACAACAATTTTAACCATCGCTTTTATTATTTTACAGCATGGTTCTGGTATTGGGTACCACAAGCTCTACTGTCTTGACACCTAATGGATTGCAAGCCATTAGCAGAGTTTGATTTTCTTGTGGCAGTTTTGTTACCACAATCCAGTCTTGCCCCAGCCATTGTCTTGCACTTTTGTGCAAGAGACACTGACCAAGCTTTCACAATTTTCATATGCAGCAGCCTTTTCCACCTCAGCCCAAAAATCACAATAAAAATTACTTTTCCTGAAGGCAAGATTTTTCCTCAGTCTAGTTTTGGAAAATAGCTTCATCATGTTTGTGGATCAAAACAGGTGTAGTAAGGACTACTCAGCGTGGGTCAGGAAAAGTGAATCACATAATGCTTGTTTATACGGTACAGCCTTGATTATCCAAATGTCAAGGGGACACTGAATAGATTTGCATAATCAAGATTTTGGCTAAAGGTAGTTGTTTGCAATGTAATTAATAGCTTTCTAGGAACATGACTTTTGGAAAACAGGGAGCCCGGGGTAACTGAGGTTCAGATAACTACAGTGGTAATATGGTTAGCATGAAACTTTTTTTATTATAATTCAATTTTAAAGATGATGTCTAACTTTCTAGAATGTCTGTAGCTATGCTACAGTAAAAGATTTAGCAGTCACGTTATCTATTGAGTTTTTTACGTGTCAAATTAAATATACAAAATGCTAAATAGATTTCAAAGTGAGCTCTTATGCTACAACCTTAAGAAAACTATTCTCATAATTGTTGTTTCCTGTGTCATTTCTTTGTTCCAAGTAGACTTATAATCTTAAATCACAAACATGAGAAGGAATCTTTACATATGAGGGCTGCTAGTTAATAATATGATTTAAATTTTAAACATTATACACATACCAGGGGTTATGATTCAAGAGAAGGTTTTTTTAATGCTACATACATATAATGATGACTATTCAAATGATTGTTTTTTTGTTTGAAAGACATCTAGATTCAGATTAAAGAATCTCAGACATTTTTAGTATTCCCATATAGGGTTTTTTTTTTTAAATAAATGACAATAGCGGCCTCCAGTGTTGCAGAATTAGTACAGCAACTTCAAGAAATCTGTAATAAAACCTTGGGGAAAAGAGCAATTAAACACAGTGCTCCACTTTGCATAAACATTTAGGTGAATAAAGTATTGTGTACAACTCTACTTTGAAGAATAGTTTAACTTTTCATATGCTTTGCTGTAGGCTAATATAATTTAAAGGCATTAATATATGCACTCAAAGAAAGTACTAAGGGTATTCATTTTTAAAAAAATATTTAACTCTGGTCCTTTTAAAAAAAATAACAGAGAGCTACTGTACCCTGCTGAGATCTACATCTGTGCAGACAATTATATCCCGTTAAACTCTAAATTAGGGAAACCTCAAGGAACTGTTCTCTTTTCTACTACATCCTTGGAGGAATTATAAATAAAAGATTTTGCATCTTGTAATTATGTATGTGCTCAGCAAAGAGTTCCTGCTGATTTATTTTGAAATAAATTTGATTAACAACGAAGTGTAATTTTTTCTGAAAAATACCTATTGGGGATGCATTAACACTTGGTTCTAAAATGCTGTTTTAATATCTGTTGTTTAGCCACCCTTTAAAATAAAATGATACCTGAGAAGAATGAGCAATCAGTTCAACAATGTGTTTGTTTGTTTGTTTTAATTCACAAGAAGTAGTTTTGCAAAACTAGCTGACTTACTTTAACTACAGCGGGGGTGTTCATCCTCCAGGTCACAGGCCAGGTCTGGCCCTGGCACTGTCTCATCCAACCTGTGGTGCTCCCTATAGATCTGTATAGAGAGAGCCCTGCAGGCTGTGACCCTACGTACTAGATTGGGTGTGCAGGATCCTGGTGTGTTGGGGCTGGGTGGGGGAAGTACAGTGCTCTCAGAGAACAATCCTGGCTGGGTGGAGTCAGCATAGGGCCCCAGAGCCTGATTCTTGCCAGGCAAGGGTTGCACTGAGCCCCAGGGCCTGATCCCAGTGCGTGGGGTGGTGCAGGGCCCAATGTGCCCCATGGACTGGCTCTGTACCATGCATCTGGCCCATGGGGCCAAAACTAAGCACCACTGAACTACAGTATTCTGGCTTTTCACTTGAAATGCCATTATTTCTTCTCATCTTTTTTCATGTTTTGCATTCTAAAATCTAGACAAAGCTAGGTGAATGCTGCAAAGTGCTTGCATAAATATCAGTTCAAATTCAAAAGAGAAAGAAAACCCATAATAACTTGATTCAAGCGTTAGCCAAAGCCTCCAACAAGATCAGGGCCCTAGTGTGCCATGTATTGTATAGTAAATAACAGTACCTTCTTTGAAAGACTTGCTGCCATATTCTCTCACATACAACATGCCCCAAAATAAAATGTACACCTTGTTTTTGAAAGACAACAAAGAAAAAAGATCCTTCCTTGAAAATACTAATAAGCAGCAGTAGGCAACAGAGCAGCAGTGTGTGCAGCAGGAGCTGCTGGTGTGGGAAGGAAAAAGAATCCACAGCCTGTAGCTAGGAAGCTAAATATGCAGCACTGAAGCATTACTTTTGCTTTCTCCTGGAAGAGGCAGAATCTGCTATTACCATATTTTCTTGTTTAAAATGTAGACCCCAGTTTCCAACAGCTGAATTGTGCAAAAGGCTGTCTACGTGAGAAAATAATGCTTTATGCTGTACATACGTTCCTGGAAAACAGTGCATAACTTAAATTTGCATAAAAGGAACCCACTTTACAATGTAACAAATAGGGATACATTCCAAGACCTCAATTGTACTAACCCCCAGGCCCAACTCTACCATTTTTACAAGACAATTTTGTTACTCACCAACAGCAGACAGTACACACAAGCACAGGGTGATGGTGAATCTTACCATAATGGGGATGACAACTACAGAAACACGTGTCACAGACAACAAGCAAGGAGCGTAGATCCACACAGGAGACTATATTTTGGTGTGTGTCACTCCCACATTGCACCACACAAAGCAGTTGACTGCAGGCTTCCACCACACCCATCGCATAAGAATGAATTTACTTTGCATATAATGAATTTTTGGTATAAAAAGGGTTCGTTTGTACATCCAGAACCTGCATAAAGCGAGGGAAACCTGTATCTAAATGGCAATAGAAGAAACAGATAAAGTGGCTTGCGCAGCTAGGAACAGAACTCAGGTTTTGCGATTTCTATTCTACTAATGTGGCTATTATACAGATTGCAACCTGATCATGTTCTTCCCCTTTAAATGTTTATTTTTTGTGAATATTTGAGCAGTTGAATATCACTACCAATGATCTTTCTATAGAGATTCATACAATAAAACTTTAACTTAAATGTTGCCTTTTCACACTTTAAATTTACTTTCAGGGATCATTCATACCAAAAATGGGACTATACTGCTCTAGTCGTAGCATAAAAACCACATGTGAATATTTGGAATTTGCTTACTTACAAATTCTAGTTAAAGTTAGAAAGCTGTTGTTATGAAGAATGGTTGTACCATGGACTTTTGCAGTGTATGTGGAACCCACCATTTGCTGACATGCCCAATAGGCCAGGGACAATGGAGAGTTAACCTGGCTGAAGCCATGAGAATTAGCTTTCTCCTACTTACATGCAGGGAAGTAGAAAGAACTTCATTGGGGGTTGTCAAGGAAATGGTTAAGTAGGCAATACACCATTGTCCAATCAGGATGAAAACCTGTGACAGCCAGAACCAGAGGGATTAATAAGCAATAAATATGTGCTTCTTGGAGGCATTTGGTATTTTGCCTAAACAGGTAATATTAGTTAATATAAGCTTGTAAGTTTGTAAATTGCAAATGTAATTTGTGTGTCATAAGTTTAACCAAAATAATAAATTAACTGTTCGTGGAATTGACTGGGCCCCAAAGTCAAAGCTATAGCTGTAAGATTAGGAGACCCAATGGTTTTTTGCTCAGGGTTCAGCCTTAGCAATAAAAACTGGATCTAACTGCCTGGCACACCCAACACATTCCAAGAAAACATATCCCAAGAAAGCATATTCAAATGAAGCCTAGAAGGGGTTGGAACTTAGGCGTGTCATGACCCAAGGGTATGATTTTGTGTGTGCTTCGGCACTGCAGAATTATTTCCCGCCACGGGGAGCTTTCTTTGCACGGTGCAATTCTCAGATGCATAGAGAAAACCCCAGTGCAAAGGAGTTCCCGCCATTTGCATGCAAATTTGCTTCCCACTATTGGCTGTTTCTAAATTATTCCCACGTGGCGGCTAGCGATTGGCTTGCTAGCCGTATAAGAGGCTTGAGCGGTTTCCGCCCAAGTTGGAGGACTCCACAACCATCTGGAGGAGGAGAAGGAGGACTTCACATCTCGTGAAGAACTCTAAGCGTTGTGGAGCTTAACAAACCCAGCGTGTGCCTTAAGAAGGATACAGGGGCCTGATCAACCTCTAGCCTCTCCCCGTCGCCGCCTGATCCCTCGACGTACCCTTCCCTGCGCGCTCAGTCCACGGAGCCTCGCAAACTTCATGTGTGTGTATCCAGAGCTCTTTCCGGGTTTAAGAGGCTCGAGTTTTCTACGGGTCTTGTTTGAGCGAGTTTTGTAACTGCAACTTAAGTGAAGCTTTTTCCTGCCTGTACCGCGATCATCTACGGTGTAAGTAAAATAATCTTTAATCAACTGCTACGCGTCCATGCCTAATTCTAGTCCGCCGTCTCGCATTCCCCGACCCACGTGCCAGGGCTGCTGGCCACAGCCCGCCGCGCGCCCCCGAAAGCCTCGGACCGCTCCCGGCCCACACAAGGCGGAGCAATCTCAATTTCAAACGTGAAGGTGCTGCATCATAATTTGCTTATTGGATAAACCCGAGTCTCGGTAGTAACCTTTTATGATAATTTTAACACCTTTCAATTCCATAGAGTAACAGCTATAGGGCAACATTGTGAGTGGCTCTGAGGCCAACAGATTAACATAAGACTAGGTATAAAAAGCACGTGCATCAGGTGACCAGCAGGAAGGAGGGAACAGAACAGTCATTTCTGTTCCACACTCAGACCCCAGACTCCTGGTGTGAGTGAAGATCGGATCCTGATCAAGGGACCTTCCCCAGTAATCCCTCTGACAGCGTCAAATGGGGATGTCTGACTTCGCTGGAATCACTTGGCATTGAGGGACTATCGATAAGTTGCCAACCCATGTCTGTCTATCTGTTGTTTTGAACAGCCGAGTGGCTAATACCCTCGCAGTGCCCAGTTGGCCTGCAACAGATTGATCCATCTATCTATCTGTTGTTATTATCTGTTATTATTTATTATTAGCTCTTTAATACTGCATTATCCGCTTATCGCATTTATCTTTCTGTTAACTGTTGTGTGTGTGTAAGCTATAATAAATTTGCCTTTATTTCACTCCCAACTCTGCCTCCTTGATCTGAAACTGAATCAAACAGCCCAGTTGGCCTGTGATAAAATTGATACACTCACAGTGCCCAGCTGGCCTGTGACAAAACCATGCTAGGACTGCGGAAAAAAGAGGGCCAGAGAAGAACTCAGGCAGTTATTAGGCTGAAGGCCTACTAGGTTGAAAGAATAGTTAGTGGGGCAAAGGGCGGGGGTGGAGGGGTGAAGGCAGCTGCATTGTTCATAGACTCGAGACTGACAGTTCATAGCTGCTGTAAAATCAGATAAGCAGATGCTGGCACATGCTAAGAAAATGAGAATCTGACTCTTTTAACTCTTTTTTATGGAATTGGCTATTTTGTCTGATTTGTCTGGCTTGGGAGATGACAGTGAAGAGAAGGCTAAACATCCAGAAGGGGTGTGGGAACTGGATCCTTGACAGATAAAATTTCAATGATACAAAGAAGTATTTAAGAAAAGACTTGGAAAAAGAGCAATGTGAAAGATTCACAGACTGGCATGAGATTTTTATGCAGGAAAGAGCAACAGAGAGTTATAGGTGATATGTAAGTCAACTATAGGACTATCCAGGGCCAAAGCATGTTGACCTGGGCCGGAAAGAGAAAGAGTCCACGATTCTGAAGAGAAGCCATGAGTTGTAATAGAAGGACTTTGGAAATTACCTTGAGGAATTAAATGCTAAGAATACATGTGACTGGTGAGGAAAATGAGGTGGGGTTATAATTTTTGCTCAGGCCTGTACTGAGAAGAAAACTGTAATAGTGATTTAGAATCCTGTGTAGTTTGTCTTACTGCCTGCTTGCTTTTACCTACCATCTGCTCTGAAAAATCAGGGAGAGAGTACATTTAACTTATGGGAATCTGCAGGGTTGGCACTAGTGCCAGTGTTTTAGTAACTGAGCTGCAGACCCCAACTCTCAGAAGAAGGTGCTAGGCAGATTTTCTAAACTCTGAGTCTATGCCTAGACTTTATGTCAGAGGCAATGCATGGTCTCTATTCAGACTTTGGAGGCATAAAGCACATCTGGCTTGGCAAGGATGGCCCTGAACACAAGAGATTAGGGTGTGTCCTGCCAGCCCTGAGTGGATGACTGGATTGTATCATATCACTGAAGATTGTGATTGTAACAAGGTACCACAGCTGAAACTTTGAACATACGATACTGAATAGCAAGTCACGAATAAAGGAAATTCTCAAAGAACACAATTAAATGACTTTGAATTGATTACCTAAACAAAAAAGCATGAGATACTTAAACGTATCCAACAAAGTATCAAATAGGGCCACAATCCAACAAAATACTTAAGCACATAAAAAGCATTAAGAAAGTTCCATTAAAATTCATGAGATTATTCCAGTTCTTAAAGTTACGGACATGTTTAAGTGTTTTCTTGTGTCTGGGACACAGACCATGTACAGGTGTTCCATTTCTAATGGGAGAATCACGGCTCTTTCAGTCAAAAGCATGAGTATACAAACTTTGTAGCTTGTTCTCTCAAAGCAAAAATGGTAGTTTTAGGAGATAATAATTCAACTTCAACCCAAGTCCAGAGAAGACATAGGGTACAGCTACTGGGAGGGGAGAGAAGGAGAGAAGCAGTTATCAGCTGCTCCCTGCTGGCTTCTCACACACTAGAGTCCACTGCATGAGAAGCAAGAAGAGGCCGTGCCTTGTTGCTCTGTGGCTCAGATCCCAGAGAGCCAAGCAAAAGGACAAGAGCCATGAGCCCCCTGCCCCTACCTGCTTCTCACTCTCAAACCATCGATTTGGGGTTCTTCACATGTGGAGTGACACATTTGTGAAAAAATGTGTATCTGAAAAATAATAGCCACTAATAGTTTTGTGCATTGGCCACTCTAAAATTAAGGCACTGTTGCCACTAGTAACTCTAAAATTTTGGATGCTCATGAATACAGTTTAATGAAACATTCACATTCAATGAAGTCTTGCTCTCTTAATATCAGTTGGTCTGAGCAATATAATATCATAAAATAATTCCTCTGAAGCACTACAAAGGCCAAGGTTATGTTCACTATGTGTTTCTCCATATGGGTATAATCACTCATTTTAAAGAAAAATTCCTGTATTTCACAGTGTATAGGACAATGTGGTGTATAAGTCAACTCCGTTTTTCTGATCGAAAAAGTTAGGAATTTCATAGATCTGGTGTATAAGTTGACTTCACTTTTTGAGTCAGAAATATAGGGTCAACTTATACCAGCTCCTATATGCCCTCACTGAAGGCTGGGCACCCAGGAGCTGGACATGTGCCACAGCACTACTCATAAGGGACAGGGCTGGGCTCAGCGCTTGGCTTATGCGGCCCATCCCCTGCGAGTGGTGCTGCCTGGGCCACACCAGCTGAGAACTGAGCCTGTTCACACCACTGATCAGCAGATCTTGTTTAAGGATCATTAAAGCACAATTAGCCCTTAAATGGAATGTGAAATATGAACAGAGACAACTCAGTGTCCTAAAATCAAAGTCTAACTTTATTAGTACAACAAGTATTATCTCAGCAGTTTCTATATTCAGAGAGAGAAAAATACTTAGTACAATGATCTCACCCAATCCCAGATGTTACTTTGCTTTACAGAAAAGACAGCCTCTCAGTTCCTGAAGCAAAAGGTACGTTGTTGGCTGGGATGATCCAGACAGGTGTTGAAAACTGGATTCATGATGTAAATGATGATGACAACGACGATGACACGGTTAACTTCTTGCTTCCCCCTTTTATGCTTTTCTTTAACTTGACTCCTTTGATGACTCCTTGATTTTTGATTGATCTCTCTGCAGTCAGCATATTGTACATATTTTATCCTGTCAGCATATTCCTTTGTTCAACAGCCCCATTATGAGCACACCTCTTAATTTGGCCTTTTTCCGGTGTCTTACTTTAAGTATTGTCCATTGGTCTCCTTTATCACCTTTCATTAACATATCCAATCATTTCATCCCTCTGATTCAGCTGGTTAGTGCCAAGTTCAGTTATTTTGAGTTAGTAACAAAACTATTACTATATTGTGTTAGAAAAACTTCTCACAGTGATAGAAAAAGGAAAGAAACATCATGCGAGCAGACTCAAGGCCATAAGCTGCTTGCAAGACACAAGGCCACCTGATATTGCAAACACCAACAACATGAAATATTCAGATAACAATGAGGATATTCAAAACTTTAGGCTGAATATAAAAAAGAAACTTTAAACAATGCTATAATTCACCACTCTATAAACAGTTGCACCTTTAAAGCATAAAACATGACAAGCTACCCTAACAAGCCCAGCACTGCTCACACGGGATGGGGCTGTGCCACACGAGCACCGAGCCTGGTCTTGTCTGCTGCAACCGATACTGCTGAGCGCAAAGCCCAGCCCCAGCCCCTGTGAGTATTGCTGGGCTTGTCACTTGGCTGGCATGGCTGGGCTCAATGTTCAGCAACACCACTCACAGCAAATGGGGCTGGGCTCAGCTCTCAGCTGGCGTGGCCCAGGCAATGCCACTTGCAGGAGATGGGGGTGCACCAGCGAAGCACCAAACCCATCCCCATCCCCATCTCTTGCGAGCAGCACTGGGCTTGGCCCTCAGCTGGTGTGCCCCCATCTGCTGTGA
Organism: Alligator mississippiensis; assembly: GCF_030867095.1. Taxonomy (NCBI): domain Eukaryota; kingdom Metazoa; phylum Chordata; order Crocodylia; family Alligatoridae; genus Alligator; species Alligator mississippiensis. Next base: position 117,271,361 of record NC_081825.1, read on the forward strand.
GCAGTCCTGCCTGGGCTGCACCAGCTGAGCACCAAGCCTGCTCCATCCACTGCAAGCTGTGCTGCCAAGCAATGAGCCCAGCTGTGCCAGTCAAATGCTGAGCTCAACACCACTTGCAGGGGATACAGCTGGGCTCAGCACTCAGCAGCACTGCTCACAGCAGACAGAACCAGGCTCGGCACTCAGCTGGCACACCCACATCCCCTACGAGTGGCACTGCCTGGGCTATGCCAGTTGAGCGCTGAGCCCAGCATTGCTCAAAGGGGATGTCGATATGGTGTATAAATCAAGGTTGAATTTTAAGAGTTAAAAATTGGGCTTCAAAACTCGACTCATGCACCATGAAATACGGTGCCTTAGATATGTTAAAATAAATTATGTTTCAAGGGAATGTCTACCTGGTAAGGAATGTATTAGCTCTAAATATCAGATATAGTAATGAGCTCTCTTTAAAATTCTTAACAGTTTAGAAGGATGAGCTTTAGGACAATTATGATAGAATTGTTCTTTCTCTTTTTATTTAAACCATTGAATCCCCCCCTCCCCCCCCTAATTGTCTAGCTTGTTTGTGCATAAATTGAAGGTTAGGTATCTAAGTTATGGCTCCAGACAACTTGTATTCACCCTTGCATTTCTTACAACCTCAAGAGATAAGCAAAAATGAAAAACTGTGTGTGTGAATACTTTAAAGCACTTAATCCAATTGTTTTGAAAACTAATCTAGGGGGTCAGAAGCTGTGAGGCAATACATAGGGTATTTTCCATCTAAAGGGTAGGTGGGGAAAGAAACCAGAAGAAAATAATGCAGTTACTTATTTTTTGTGGCAGCTTGTTTTCATCATGAAAGAAATGTATTTTTACCTTGGAGTCATCAACAAGCATAGAGTAAAAAGCAGCTACACTACTCGTGTTTTAGCCTAAAATAAACTCATGCCAGAGGTTGACTTTGGCAGGTTTATGTTATAGTAAACCAAAAGTGATTGGTCTCTACTTATTTTACTGCCTTGGGATAAATATGCTAATTTCCCTGAAATTAAAAAAAAAATCTCCTTTTTTGTTTTTTAAGTAGTAAAAACAGGCCCTGAGAGATAGGGGAGGGAGGACTAGGAGAGAGAGAGAGAGAAAACGAATGGACAAGTTCACCTTTTGAAAATATTATCTTTTAATATAAGAAATATTTAGAATCAAAATACCTGACGTAATATCAGATGAATGAATGGAAAATCTCTCATTGACTCCAACAGGTTGTGGATAAAATTCTGAAAGAGGTAAAATTAGGTAGAAGATACAAAATTTCATTTCAGGAAGGGCTGGAAATCCTGTTTCATTCTGAACTGGAGCAAAACTTAAATTCTTATAAGTGAAATTTCACTTCAGATTGACTGAAATATTTATTATAAAGATGATTTAATTTCTATTTTGACACATTTCATATTATAATTTTTTTTTTAAAGATGTTGACGTGTTGTTGAACAAATTCAGATCATAATGCTTTGGAGACTTTTTTTATATTATTGTGACTTTTCTCCTTCAGATTTTTCTCCTTATTTAACATCTTTATAGAAATTGACCAATTTAAAAATGCATTATGAGTTTTACAGAGCCACAGTTCAGATAGAAAATGATTTTATCAAAATTGTTCTAAACCAAAGATTACTGCTATCAAAATTTATAATAGTAAATAATGAGAGCGTTTTTTATTTCACTTACCATTCTGGAAAAACAAGTGTTAATACATTTTCTAAAGAACATAATTCATTAGAAAGCCACACCGCATGCTGTCTCTAAACAAAAAGCAGACATCTTCAGAATAAATTGTAATTTTTCTCTAGGTTGCAAAATGAAAACAGCACTTCCCCAGATGATTCTATGTTTCATAAATGCAGAGTGTGCATAGCATACCAAAGCCATGCAAAATATTTCCAGGAAAAGAGCATGATTTAGCCACAAAGGAAGGCTTTCCTTCATTTTATGCACTGCAGGTCCTAATGTCCTAGATGATCTGTTGCAAGAGAGACTTCATCTCTGAGGACAAATTACTGATCTGCAAAGATGAGAGAGTTATGTTGGTGTGCTGGAAAAGCATGTATGGGAACTATTAGTGCTAGCTCAAAAATAAGGAGAAAAAAATGTAAACTTTTTAAAAGTTCATTCCTTACATCTCCCATGTTATTATCTGTGGTGTATTACCACACATATACTTTCCAATAGAAAAAGAGAGGTAGTTAGCTGTGTTAGTCTGAAATCAGGCAAAAAGCAGGGTAGAGTTGCACCTTACAGACTAACTGAATATCTATTTCATTCATTTAATTATTTTAGGAGGTGCAACTGCTTTTTTCCTTTCCAATAGGAAGGTCACAAAGCAAACATTAGCACTTGAAAACAAAGTACCTACGCTGTGAAAAAATGGCTTGTCACAAATTTGAGATGACAACTCGTGTCAGGTACAGCACTGTCAAAATGATAACCACTTGGGACAAAGGCATAAAAAGACACAGATGCAACTCCACCTGACATCATCTCTTAAAAATATACACCTCTGAAGGACCAGAGGAATCAAGAAATGCCTAATGCTACCTAATAAATTATTTCTGCAACATAGGCCGATAATAACCATAAGAATTGTGATCAGACCTAAGTTACTGCAAGAATGGTATGTCCCAAAATATTAAGCTACAGTTCAAAAGCGAAGAACTTTTTGCAGCCTACTGTGTCTTTGCATACATTATATATCATAATGATGGATAGGGCTGAGTTTCTTTTTCATTTGCATTGGTACTGGATCATTATCAGCTTCCGTAATACTTTTGGAGTATTGAGTGTTTGAGGAATACATGCTTTGTGAATATAGTGATAGAAAAACAGAAAGAGACTAAAGGAAAAATCAGTCTATAGAGAAGCCCCTATGCAGTGGGTCATTTAAAAAAAACAAACAAACCCACAGGAGTAATAACTTCAGCGTACTCAGACAACTATCTCATTTATACCCATATTTTGCAATGGTCACCTGTGAACAATCTATTATATATTTTAATGCTATAGTGACATTGTGTAGCATGTTGGAGTCCCAGGAGTGACACCCCCTCCTGGCTCTGCAACCATGCCCCTCTCTCTACCCCAAGGATGCCTTCTCTTCTGTCTCGCCTGCCATGCCCTGATGTAATCAGAGGATTAAAAGGGAGGCTGCCCACAGACCTCAGTCCAGCTGAATCCCCACTGGGGTTCTCCTGCATCCTACTGGTCTCAACTACGCTACTGCCAGACCCTTTGCTAGACTTCACTATTCCCATGCCCCTCACTGGGCTTCTCTTGACTGTGCCCCTGCAGGGTATATATAGCCTTAAGGGCTAATTGTGTGGCTCCATTCCTTCCCTACACAATGCCCCAAGCCTCATGAGTGTTGCCACCCTACTCTCCTGTAGGGGCTTCAGCATCTTCAACCGTGACCCCTTTCCTCTTAGCTAAGCCTTCTACCCTAGACCCACTGTATTGGCTTTGAGGCAGCAGCTCAGGTATAGCCCTCCCGGGTGCTGGTCCCCTGGCCCCTGTCTGGCTGTTCCCTTCTCAGGTGCCAGGCCCTTGGCCCTGTCTGGCTCTGTGACCTCACATTCTGCCCTGCTCTGGGCTCAACACTTATTTGGGCCCCTTGGCTCTCTGTTACACACTGATACAATGAAAGAGGAGTAGTTTAGTCAGTTGAAACAAGGAGCTTTGTGCCCAGGAAGTGAAAGCAGGTATAGACCATGTACCAACCTATATATCTGTGAGCAGATTTATGTGTGCGTGAGTGCTGAAAATTTCAATCCCTCCCATGAACAAATCCTCACCTTGCAGATTTGAAAAACAGAAGGGGGAAGAGTCTAGGTGAGATCTACAGGTCTCCATAGACATCAGAGGAGTATTTCATATTTAAGAAATGTTATTACCTTTGATAGAAGAAGCAATTACTGTAAGATTTCATACTGTATAAAAATAAACAGAAAAACTCCATGGGGTAAAGCCATAACATCATTCAGTTTAGAAACAAACTTGAATCCTGGAAACTCAGCAAGAAATCAAATCGTTCTGACGTGGTTCAGAGGAAAAAATAAGAAAACTGTTAAAAAGGCCAGACTAGGTTATTTTGGTAAATTCTAAAGCAAATGAATAACAGCTGGAACAACTCTAGGGCAAGAGCTTTGAAAGCAAAGAAAGATTTGCAAAAATAGTCACATTCCTATGTACTGTAATTTCTTTTCACATTTATTTGCTCAGACATCACTAATTAAACTTTTACCAGTTTCACAGTATCAGGACCCATCTTTAAATGTAAACTCTCTCACTCATGTTATATTCCTGATATCATCAGAAAGCAGCATCCATGGACATCCCTGAATTAAGGCATAGATGCTAGGGTCCAGCTGGCACCCCATGGGCCGCATATAGCCTGTGTGAGATTAACATCGTTCTCACCTTGGCTCCCTCCTAGCTGCTGCTGCTATTATCACTCCAGGCTGCAGCTGCTGGGGTCTTGGGACTCCCTTTCCCTCCATTTGATTCCACTACCTGATCCAGCCACAGGAGGAAGGGAGGTACAGTGTAGCCTCGAGTGCAGGGGAGCCCACAAACCCAAAGGAGCTGTGCAGTGTAGTGCTACAGGGGAGCCCATAAGGGATGCTCTGCTGTGCAGAAATGAGTGTGCCCAGCCCACACATGTAATGCAGCAGGATGAAAGAGCACCCACCTGCCGGCACGTGAACTGCAACAGGCTGTGAGATCACCTGCCTGCATGGTCAGTGCAGTGGGATGAAAGCACTCCCATCTGCCCACCCACTTGGTGCAACATGGTGCCTACCTACACTCATATGGAAAGGGATAGAGGAGCACCCACCCACCTACATGCTCAGTGAAGCAGGGTGAGAGTGTGCCTGCTCAGATGCAGCATACAACCCTGGGGGCTCATAGCACCCACTAGTGCAGCCCTCACAGTGTGTGACTCCCACTGGTGCAACCCATGGGGCATGTAGCCCCTGGCCACTTGAGTGTTAGACAGCCATCTAATTAAAAAGACTTCTTTGCTTAAGGGGCATTCTGAATCCCTCCTTAGTGTCCTAATTATTATATGCTTTATCCCCAAAATCACGTACACGCCACACCCAAACAGAAAAAAAATCATTTTTTATGGTTATGCGGAAAATATAAACCAAAATGGCAAAGTATAAATGTTTATGAACAAAGAAACCTAACACTTCTTGATTTTTTAAGTGCAACCGTTCATATCTTATCAGTTTGCAGATCAGTGTGTAATTAGGTTTCTCAAATATCTTAAGTTCAAGTTGTAAATTGCAGTTACAGAATTTTTTATTTGAACATGCAGATGTTGGCTTCATTCCCTAGTATTCATTCAACATTCATTTTGAAATGCTATAAAGAGGACCAAAAATATATTAATAATGACTTGCCTAAATTTGCACTCTGTTACCCATAACAGTTCAATGAAAAAATGTGTAACTTAATATTATTTCATAAATAATCTTGAAATGAAAGAATACTCGCACTTATAATAGCAGTAGTAAAAAATCGATTTTTGTGCGAACTCTGTCACTGTGCTTATATAACCTAAGTTCCTGGTTCCTGATAGGTAGTTTTATAACTCTTCAGATTAACATATCTTGGTATATGTATTGAGCATGAAGGCTGGTCAATTTACATTAGATTCCATCTGTTATGAAAATCTATAGCTCCAAGTATGAGCCTTATATTTATGAAAAATAACTGTACAAAAGACAAGACTGTTCATAATGACAGTTCAAATGCTTGTCTGCACTCAAATTGATGCCATATTATTTTTTCATCACCTTAATACAAAACACGCTAAGCAAAATTACTAACCACCTGCTGCTTGTTATAAAGAGGAGTGTTGCAAACGCAGAGTCAGATTATATGAGCCCTGACTATAGGCGAAAGGGAAAATCATGAAGCAACCCTTTCCTTACTTTTATACCTCTACGCAGCAGGTAGGTATAGGGTAACCCCTGTTTGCACAAAGGGAACTTAAAAAAGGAAAGGATATTGTTATGCCATAGCCCTTGGTGCCAACCAGTAGAAACAATGGGGTTCAGTATTTTCTGAAGCATTTCAGAACTGTAAATAGGTTTGCTCTACTGATTGGAGCTTTTGGACTGGCATTGTATCTCTTCAACTATACAGAACAGGGTTGTGCTTTCAGAACACAGTGGAGCTAAAGTATTAGAGCATGGTTTTGCTTATATTTCATTTTCTTCTCGTTCAGAGAAATTACCATTGTAATACAGCCCTATCAACTTGCTCATTGTGACTGAATACATTCTGTGATTTTAACAGGTTTTGCCATGACATTCACCTTTTCATGCCCAGAATTGTAGCCCAGAATTTCAATATCCTTTTAAAAGATGCTTTTCTTGTCCTTATGATTAAATCAACATTAGAAAATGAAGTATAACTGGTGCAGTGTTCACTTCCTAAAGCTGCAGGAAATATACAGTCATTCTCAAGAGTGTGAATTGCCTCATTTGCCTCAGTGGAAATATTAGCTTAGAAACCTAGCAATGGCAGTGTGTGTCAAAACTCTATAGACAGGTGGGATTCAAAACTTCACTTGAAAAAGTAGCAGAATTGCTCTTCTGAAAGAGGAAGAGTTCATCCCTTGAGAGAGACTGGCTCCATGAGGCAGTCCCTGGGACACTGAGGCTAGGGACAGACATTACACATAAACCAGTTTAAGAGATCAGAAACTGGTTTAAGCCTGTAACAGAGCATAAGTTCATTGCACATAAACCAGTTTCAAAATGGCTGAAATTGGTTTAAGATAAACCTGGTTGAATATAGTATCAGACTTAACTGATTTGGATTAAACCTGTCCCAGACCCCTTGCTGGTTTAAGTTAAACCAGAGTCCTCAAGAGTCCCAGATGCTTTGCAGTCCTGGCCTGGGCTGTGCTGTCTGCTCCAGAGAACAGGGCAGGCCACACTCCTCTGCTCCTTAGCCAGAGCTCTGGCAGAGACTGCAGGCACAGGAGGGTCTGCCTGGCTTTCCCCTGCCCACCCCCACCCCCCCTGCCACTTGCTGCTCAAGCAGTGATTCCCCTCTCCCTCCCTCCTTCCCTCCCTCCCATCTCCCATAGCATGGACTCCAGCCCCATAGACCCTAGGCATATGGTATGCTAGCTAATGCTGAGAGATGTGTGTATGTATGTTTATGTCTCCAATTTCACTGGGACAGGCAGACAGAACAGTGTCTGCATAGGGCTTTTTGGAACTAATCAACAAACCAGCTGATAATGTCCCTCTGTTCCTTCCTTGGACAAAGCTGTTTAAGAAGAGCTTGAACTAATGAGAGAGGGTTTTGTTTTCTTGATGGGCTGATAAACACTGATGGGCTGCTGGCTCCCTCACCTGTCAGGTTTGCAGACAATGCAAAGAAGCAGGGAGAGGCAGATTGAAAAACTCAGAATCATCAGCAGTTGCATGCATTGCATACTTCCCCTTTGCCTCAGAGTGCTAGCCTGGGGCTGGGGGCTGGCAGGGAAAAGTCTAGGATGGTGCATGAGAGAGTGCGGGTTTATACCCCTCCCTAGTCAGAGCATCTTGTTCAGGTCTGGCCACACCCCCTCAGCTCAGCATTATGGAAGGGAAAGGAGGGCTGCTCTAGTGCCCCCCTGGCATTTAGGCTGAGCCACTTCAGGCATGTGCCTACATTTCCTCAGTCTAGAGCGAATGTCTGTGCACTTGCAAATTGGTTCAACCTAAGCAGGTCAGACTAACCTGCAAAGATTGAATCAATTCAGGCTCAGGCTTTTTGAATGTCTGTTCCTAGCTTGAAGGTTTTTGTCCTTTGTGTCCCTCATAAGATATGTAAAAAAATAAAATTGTCTTACAATTTTGGAGATTAGGTATTAATTAGCCAAAGTTCTGGCTTCTGCACTTCCTAAAAACAAAGGAAGTGGCAGAATAAAATAATAATCTCTTACACAAAAATTCTTCCTTACTAGAATTTAACTTTTTAGCATTGTCCCATAGCCATTTAGCAATGCCGAAATATCTGCCTTTGTAAATATGATTGATTTATTCCAGGATTCTCTTCTGAACTTCAAGTCCCCCTGATACTAATGTTTTGGCCATGCTTAGATGTGGGGAATGTGCTAGGTGTGGAGGATAAAAACATTATGGATATACTTATTTTCCTTTTTCTGGTCAAATACCATCACAGTAAAAGCCAGAAAAGCACCACTTACCATCAGGAAGAAATGCTGAATGTATCAGTACAGCCATTGGACTCAAAAACAGATTCAACTGTTAGATTTATTGCTTTGTAGAGCTATACTGTTAGATAACCGGCAGCATTTCTGATTTAAAAGCAATGTTTCACCATTAGAGAATAAAGGTTCAGCAGCCCAGTAGTGATTGATGTACTATGTTCTGCTACATATTCCAGATTTAGTAAGTTCAAGGCAGAGTGACTATTTTTTTTTTTTAATGGCCAGCTCAGTAGTTGCATTCCATCACTAACCAAAATCAGATGAGGTAGTTCCATCCAACAGGTTCTTGTTCCAAGTTATTCATAAATGTCCAATTGGACCACTCATATTTCCAAGTAGCTTATTTTTATATACGTACCTGTAACATGTCTTGCGGGTCTGCTACCCTGGCACCTAGTGTTCCCTAGGGTCCAACCCACCTGCCACCTATCTTTGGCCCCACCTTGCCTACAGTCTCTTTCCTGCCATGCCTTTGATGTTATTCTTTGGTTTGAGGAGGTGAATCATAAGGCCAGTAGTAGTTCCTTGGGTTCCTTCACCAGGCAGCTCTGTCCTTGTTGCTAGGTCCAACTCATACCTAGGGATCTGTGTTCTCCTCGGGGCGCTTCCTTTTTAAGTGATTACTCTGTCAGGCTTCCAAGTACCTGCTGGGGCTTCAGCCATCCTGGCCTTGGCTCCCTTTTTTCCCTGGCCAAGCCCTCAGCCTTGTCTGAGACCTCAGCTCCTGGGCCTTTGCCCTGACTTGGCTGCAGCCAATTCTGGGGCTCCAGTTTCACTCTGCCAGCCTCAGACTCCTCAGCTTTGGCTTAGCTCCTACCCCTAATAGCAGGAAGTGCCTCCCAGGCATCCCACCTGTGGCTGCCTCCTTCCCTGTAGCCACAACCTGGATCTCTAGTCAAACTCAAACAAAAAGAAAATGAATCTAACTTGTTCTAACACAAATACCAACCCCTCCAGGTCTCCATGTACCTCTCTTGTGCTGGCTTGACTTCAGATTGCAGCCAGCTCTACTAGAAGCTCTGTATCCTATAACAGCCAAGGACAAACTACCCCCTCCATGGCCAGAGGCTGGGCTTATATAACCCAAGCCCAACCTCCTTCCAGTCATGTGACCCTGTCTCCTACCCCCTTTCCCCACTCCCAAGCGCCCAGATGCTTTTAATTCTTTCATTAGCTGCCTATCCTTCTCTAGTCCACAGCTCACTTCACCTGGGCAGTTCCCACCTGCTGCCACTTTGCCCCCAGCCTCCCTGAAACCCACCTCCAGCTATACCCTCCCCCCACCATTCCTAGTCATGGGGGCAGGGGGTCCCTGTTACAGTACCAAATAAGGTCTAAGTACCAAACAATAAACAATCATTATCTCTGTTTACTTCTGCATAGGTAAATTGTTTTCCTTAAAATACTGGATATTTGCCTTTGTTTCTTCTTTTTTTGTAAGCATCAAACAGATACTGTATTTACCTGAATCCTTTGCCTGGTCTGACCAAGATCCAGTCTGTGCAGAAGCTAAAACGAGAGTGTAAAAACAGCTCTTAAGTCACATTTACATTCCATTGATGATTGGTCCAGATTGGGGGACTGGTGAAGTCCCTGGTGTTCAGACTGTTCTAGTTTATGTCTGGCTCTTTACAACTTCAGTGAGTCATTCTGGCAACAGGAATTCCTGGGGTACTTAGATACAATGGCTATGTTTCTTTTTTCCAAAGGAGAGGAGCACCTCGCCACAGGAGTCCAGCTTGAAGTGTTAGAGAATTAGTTATGCTGGTGATAAATGACCCAGAAGTTATTTTTATACAAGGGGAAGCCTCATCAGAGACCTGACTGAGTTGTCTTTCCAGCTGCTTAGTGAAGATGGAATTCACGTAAGTCTTAGGCTATGCATTTTGCCTTCCATTAGATATACTGCAGGTGCCTGTTTTTCAGTGTTTTTTCTGTTCACTTTAAAACTTCTTAAAGATGCTTTCATTTTAAGTTCAACAACATTAACAAATGAGGAATATTTACACTGCCCATGTTATGGCTACCCAGGAATATTCACGCTGTCCAGGTTATTGCTTCTTGGCCTCTTGTGGGCGCAGATCAAATATAGTGCATTTTGTGTTGGCAGTGCAGAGCTTCAGGGTGGGAGGCAGTAGGAGGCTGTAGTAAAGATTTTGCTTGTTTCTGTGAGGGAGATTAGGCAGAAAGAAACACAGAGCCTTCCTGTTGGTTATGAAGTCCAATCTTTTGCTGTTGCTGACAATTATGGCATACAATCCCACTCACAGATTTTAAGAAACCTTAAAAATCAGTGTCCCTCCTCCTCCCCCACAAAGGTTGTTTCAGAGCTATAGTTCAAAGCCAGGTTAGAAATCTGATTTCCAGCATAACTGATTTATGGCTAGGTGATATTCATTTGTTCTTGTCCCAAGATTCTGCTTTTGTTTAAATGGCCCTTTACCTTTGTAAGGTCCCCCCACTGCATTGTATGTATAGAGAACAGGAAAATCAATGCCCAGCCTTTTTTTTTGCTGGTTCTTATTCCCTTTACCATCTTAGTGGCTCTTTTCTGCACCTGTTCCAGTTTGAATCCATCATTCTTGAATATGACTGGCCATAACTGTATCTAGTACTTGACATGAGAGCTCACTGGAGCCAATTAATACTCTCCTGCCCCTAGAGAAAATACTTTCCCAAACACATCCTAAGGTCACATTTGTCTTTTTCAAGGCCCCATTATATTGATGGCTCATAGTCATCTTGTGATTATTAAAAGATCCAAGCCTCCTTCCTCCTAAGTAATTTCCATTTGAGTTTCCAGTTTACAGAAAACATTCTTGTTATTAATTTCCTAGTTAATGATTTTGCACTCTGAATTCCATTTCTATTTTTACATTTCTATTACTCCAAACTTCAAGGCAATCTAATTATCATGAATAATACTCCAATACTCTTCTATATGGACTAGAACTTTGTCATTAGTACATTTCACTAGCAGACTCCTACTTTTTGTAAGAAATGCATTGTAATAGGTAGGTCTCTCTACAGAAGCAATGTGCTTGTGAGGAGCTTTGTGGTACTACCATCAGCTGCAGATACAGCAAGCCAGGGCAACAACAAAGAAGAGAGAAGTGTACAAATGTAGGTAGAGTTAATTTAGCAATTAACTTGTGATGGGAGCATTAATGCAAATAGGTAGCTTATGTAGGTCTGGATGCACCTCTGAGTAACTGGGAGTAACTCTGAGGCTGGATGAACACCTTGCCGGGGTTGTTTGACTCCAGTACTCTTTCCTGCCGTGGCAGGGGGTCGGACTTGATGATCTGCTCAGGTCCCTTCTGACCCTACCAGCTATGAAACTATGAAATATGTATAAGTGTTCTCTGTTTAGCCAAATGCAGTTGAAACAGCTTAGGTATTGGGCACCAGAGCTGCCTAAGAAGTGAAGAACACTGGTCAGCTGACTAGCATTATTAGCTTCATTCAGCTAAATCAAGATATTATAGTGGCCATTTATGGAAACTCTACTATTTTTGTAGTTTTATGCCAACAGAATGGCTGCAGAGTATACCAGCACATACTGCAGAAAAGGACTTGGAGATTCATATGGTCAAGCAACTTCCTATTTCACAGCTCAACTTGAATACATGTTCTGAATTCAGTATATGAATTCAATATATTCATAATATATGCTCTGACCCTGCTTACGGTACTGATATTATCACGCAATGCCAGATTTAATGGTGACTCTCAGCTATGAACACATATAGTGTACACAGAATGCTGCTACAGCTAGCATGTTGTATAGCATGGCTATGTTGTGGCATAAATTCCCCCCAGAAATTTAGCTTCTCTGAATGGCTGTTCAGCAGTGCATTACAAGTGCAAGAAACCAAAAGAAAAAACTGCACCGTGTATTGCCTTGAAAGTTGTTACTAGATGCTTCCACCTCTTGCGTAAGGAAACCACAGCAGCAAGATCAACATCCAAAGAGTTCCCTCACCATGAATGTTTCAGCATAGCTATTGATCCATCCAGTACAGGCCTAGTTAATATTTTACAGTGAAACTTTAAGAGTTTTAAATTAGCCATCTTTAAATAGAGGTGGATCATGTGTCTCATCTCTTTTTCTCTTCCTGAATTGTTGGCAAACAAATTCAAAAACTGTTCTGTTATACATGATTTTGCATAGTTAGTTATTAGCACTTCAAGAATCATTTGTTAATTACAAATATTCAATTATTTACTATAATGGTGAGTGGCATGAGGAAAGTATTGCCCTGATCTATTACTGAATTAATTGTAGGTTAAGTGGAATATTTGAAATGAACACTCTTGGTTGTTTATTAAGTAATTCAAAATTAGCTTTTTGATGATTCTTGAAAATTTAAAAGCTTTGCTCCTTAGGTGTCTGTATTATTAAAATTGTTTTGGTGAAGAACAGATATAGTGCAAGTGAAATTGCAGAACTGCAGAAAAGGACCTGAGAGGTTACAGGGGACAAAAAGAGGAATATGAGCCCACAGTGTGTGCCCTTGTTGCCACGAAGGCTAATGGCATAATGGGCTTCATTAATAGGAACATTGTCGGCAGATTGAGAGAAATGATTTTTCTCCTCTGTTCATCACTGGTGAGGCTACATCTGGTGTACTGTGTCCAGTTTTGGCACTCCCACTACAGAAAGGACATAGACAAAATGGAGAGAGTCCAGTGGAGGGCAACAAACATGGTTAGGGGCTAGGGAACATGACTTATAAGGATAGGCTGAAGGAACTGGGCTTATCTACTCTGGAGAAGAGCTGACAGAGGAGATTTAATAACAGCTTTCAACTACCTGAAGGGTGGTTCTAAGGAAGATAGAACTGGACTGTTCTCAGTGGTGGCAGATGACAGAACAAGGAGCAATGGTTTCAAGTTGAAGCAAGGGAAGTTTAGGTGAGATATTAGGAAAAACTCTCTCAGGAGGAGGCTAGTGAAGCACTGGAGCAGGTTACCCAGAGAGGCTGTGGTATCTCTATCCTTGGAAGTTCTGAGGCCCAGCTAGACAAAGCCTTGGCTGGGGTGATCTAGTTGGGGATGGTCCTGCTTTGAGCAAGGTTTTGGACTAGAGGAGGTCCCTTTGAACCCTAATTTTCTATGATTCTATGGTAGAAATTTTCCAGATGCCCTAGTATGTTCAGTACTAAAAACAGAAATAACTAATTTCCTATTTGCCTTGCTTTGATGTGATCAATTATAACTATCTGAAAAATATATAGAAAAACACATAAAAGACTAGTAAAATCTCCTATGCCTATTAACACAAAATATGAATTAATATTAATTTTTTTCAAGTTTTATTGTTCTAATTTAGGAATGTTATCCATTTGTGGCTCAAGCAACAGTAACTCACTATAATGGTGAATGCAGATATTCCCAGGATCTGATCTAGAATCACACAGCTTACTTAATGTGACTGTAGATCGGGTCCTGCATATGCAGATATTCGCCAGTGCTGGGAACTGTGCCAGAATCATGCCAGGGTGGGGAGAGGGGTGGGTGGGACTGGGGGGCGAGTGGGTCAAGGGGGGTTGTCAGGATTTGGGGGGTTGGCAGGTCCATGGAGGGGTAGTGTTGGTAGGTTCATGGGACGGAGAGGAGGGGTTGTCTGTTTGGGGGTAGGGGAGGGGCTGGGGAGCTAAAAAACATTCCAGTCAGGGTGGAGGTGGGAAGAGGCTGTGACTTGGATGACTATACAGTCCGGTGGGTGGCGAATTGGCTAGAGAGTCATACCCAGAGAGTTGTAGTGGATGGGTCAGTATCGACCTGGAAGGGTGTGGGCAGTGGGGTACTGCAGGGCTCGGTCCTTTGACCAATACTCTTCAATGTCTTCATCAGTGGCTTGGATGAGGCAGTGAAGTGTACTCTGTCCAAGTCTGCAGATGACAAAACTGGACACACTGGAGGGCAGGGAACAACTACAGGCAGACCTGGACAGGTTGGACAAATGGGCAGAAAACAACAGAATGCAGTTCAACAAGGAGAAATGCAAAGTGCTGCAACGAGGGAGGAAAAATGTCCAGCATACCTACTGCCTAGGAAATGATCTGCTTGGTGGCACAGAAGCAGAAAGGGATCTTGGAGTCCTAGTGGACTCCAAGATGAACATGAGTCGTCAGTGTGATGAAGTCATCAGAAAAGCTAATGAAACTTTAGTGTGCATCAGCAGATGCATGATGAACAGAAACAAGGAGGCAATAATTCCCTTCTATCGGGCTCTGGTCAGACCGCAGTTGGAATACTGCTTGCAATTTTGGGCGCCGCACTTCAAGAGGGATGTGCATAACCTGGAGAGGGTCCAGAGAAGGGCCACTCGTATGGTTAAGGGCTTGCAGGCCAAGCCCTATGAGGAGAGACTAGGGCACCTGGACCCCTTCAGCCTCCGCAAGAGAAGGTTGAGAGGAGACCTTGTGGCTGCCTATAAGTTCATCATGGGGGCACAGAAGGGAATTGGTGAGGCTTTACTCACCAAGGCGTCCCTGCGGGTTACAAGAAATAATGGCCATAAGCTAGCAGAGAGCAGATTTAGATTGGACATTAGGAAGAACTTCTCCACAGTTACAGTGGCCAAAGTCTGGAATGGGCTCCCAAGGGAGGTGGTGCTCTCCCCTACCCTGGGGGTCTTCAAGAGGAGGTTAGATAGGCATCTGGCTGGGGTCATCTAAACCCAGCACTCTTTCCTGCCTATGCAGGGGCAGACTCGATGATCTATTGAGGTCCCTTCTGACCCTAACATCTATGAATCTATGAATCTATGATAGGAAAAGTGTAGCCCTGGGGCTAAATGAATGGCAGGGCTCTCCCAATTTGGTATTGATACCATTTTACTATACCAGCTTCTTCTGATTAAGACAGATGGTTACTCCTCAAAATGTAAAAGGAAGTTGTTTTTCTTTTAAGTGATAGAGGCATAGCGAAAGCATTACTAGAGTAGTGTGCAGTTCTTCTGCATTTTTGCTTTGCTGCTGTGATATAAGGAGAGCTGGTGGATTATATAAAATATATCTCATATCCCAGTATTTTCCAGCTGTCTGGTAAATTCTAATTCACACTGTGGACATTTTATTATTACTATTTTTAATGTAGTCTTATATTTAATTTCTTGTTATTTTTAAGTTTCTGGATTTCCTTGCTGTGATCATTTTGAGGGTTTTTCTCCTTCCATCACCACATTAAATCATTTTTATGAGTGGCAGGGACCTTATTAAGTCTTAGGTTTTTTTCCATCAAAAGTGAAACTCAAAAGTGATCTGACTTTGAGTGAGATGCTGCTAGACCTGGTGCTTGGGTTGTAGAGGAAGTCTTTAAAAATATTCTAAACTGTGCTGGCTGCTGACTTCAATGAGGTTTCATTGACAGCCAGGCCAAGAGCTATTAAACAGAAAAGCTTTAATCTAATAACAAAAATGGTAGTGGTACAGTGCTTTTGAGAGCACTGCTGCGTACTCTAGTCATGAAAGGACTGCTGAGGAAAAAGAAAACATACTGCAGCTGACATATGTTAAAAAATAAGACTACTTGTTTCAAACTGATGTATTCTTAGTCTATAAAACATAGTAGGAAAAGTATTTGAATTATTTTTTTCCAAGCAAAACTTATATATTAAGTGCAACATATTGAAGGACTTATTCAGAAATGATTAAAGTGAGTGGCAAGAAATATGGCCATTGAGTCAGGCTCTAAACACCTTAATCTCAATCTCCCTGCACCAGGCTCTGATTAATACAACATTAATTTCATTAACTAAAATGCACAGAAGTCAGGATAATTAAAAATTATGATTATCACGCCTGAACATACTATTTACATAATACGGCTAGATGTTAACATGCAAACTTTGTTTGCTAGAGATATATGCTGCTCATATCCCTCCTTCATGTGTGCTGTGCTAGATCTCTAGTCACTTCTGACATAAGTATTTGTGATAAGATGTTTAGAGCAAGGATTTATATTTACTAACATTCCACTAAAATGTCCAAAGCTTTATTTACCAACACTGGTATCTATATCAATGATATTACATTTTTGGAGAGGATCAGAATATTATACTTAGTTTTTTTTTATATACATTTTATTACACATGTTAGTACAACAACAAAAGTTCTGATCAGCTAATCTGAGTAAAGCACTGATTTATCCTTATCCTAGTATCACACAAAGTGTATATAACATTTTAACTATGAACTATTCATATACAAACCCTAGTGAAACAAATCAGAATTGTTCCAACTAACTTTAAAAGCCTTGGAATCTGGACTTCAAGAGAACAATACATAACTATTTTAGATATAATCAAAATAAACTAAAACAAGAACACATATGCAATTTTTCCTTGTAGCAGCCTCACTAAAGTGTTTTAAATTAGAATATTTTAACAAAAGAATGAATTAAGGCAGAAACATCTTTAACAAAAACAAGGATAGGAGTAGGATTGATTTAGATTTTTCTCACTCATCCAAAGAGACATTGCACTTCCGTTAAAAAAAAAAAAGGCTGAGTTGAAGTAAGGGCTGGCTGGCTGAGTCTAGGTAAGGGAACAAAAAATAACCCATTCTTTTCAGATGGTGGTGAGGTAGAAAGCAACCTAGGAAGTCAAGTAACTAAGCTAAAGGGTGGTGAAAGAAGATGGGGAATTCTATTACTTACAACCATAGTATTAATAAAACCCAGACTTGCTATCATCCTTTGCAGTGGGAAATTCACAATTTTATTACAAGACCTAGAATTTCCCACTACCATGCTAGTCTAGGGCCTGAAATAACATTCTGGAGGAAGCAGATTCCAAAATGTGCTTATGATAAAAGAGCCTGAAAGCTGATCTCTGGGACTGCCTTAAGGATGTCTGCAATTCTCAAGCAATTTGGTTGTCATAGCACCTTCAGTAAAATATCAGAGCATAGAAAATATCACCTCTGTCAGATTTTATTAGCCTATAAAGCAAGCTGGCTAGGGCTGGCATTGAGACTTATATACTTTAACAAAAAAAAAATGATCAAATGTTGTTTTATGTAGGTAATGGCAAGACCAGTTTCTGCAGTAAAGATTCCTGGAAATACACAGACTAAAACACTTACAAAGAAAACATGATTTTTTATTTTAACCAAAAAAAAAAAAAGGGAAAAAGAACTATTATGAAAAAAAAAAAACAGTATACAGTACAAAATAAGAAACCTAGGTCACGATTTTTGATTGTTGTAAATGGGTATTGATACATACAAGTGTAGTATACTGAATTTTATCAGCTAAAAATCTGTCCCCAAAACCTTACAAGTAAAACTAGAAGAATAATAAAAAGATATCATTATTTTAGGATACTGATCTTAAGGACGATATTTTTAAGGAAACTGAAAACTGTATTGACATAATCAGTATTCAGGTCAAGTACAGTGCCCCTCCCTTTCCAACCTTCCCACCACCCCTCCAAAAGAAAAAGTATTTTGTTTCCAGAAGTTTCACCTAGTTTGTTTTCATAAACATATGCCGTATTTTCTAAATGACATGGCCTGATAAAATGGCCAATCAGTAAGGGCTACCAGTATTCTTCATATGCTGAGTAAAAAGAGAAAATATCTCATCAGAAAAAATATATTTGTGTAAACAATTGGAACTAGTTAGAATGATGCCATCAAAATTAGTTAAACCACTATTGATGTCACAGTACATAGATCACAGGATGCTAGGATAAGAGAGGAGGCAAAGATTGCCCTGAATACTAAAACTGCTTTTTTTTTTTTAATTCTATGGGGCACTAGAAGAATGACTAAGCATAGTAAAATAATTAGCTGAGGAGCTCTTGATGTCTGTTTTTAACAGTTGAACCCTAGGGAAGTTCTAAGAGACTGGAAATAAGCTAATATTTTGTCAAAGTTTAAGCATGCTAAACAGATAGCCCAGGTAATCTATAGGCTGATAAGCCGGACATCAGTCCTAGGTGAAATCACAGAAAACCATTGCTATGGAATGCAGTCGTAAATAATTGAATCATGGTAACATAATTAATGCTAGGCAACACTGTTTAATGAAAAATAGATTCCGTAAAAATAAACCCCTCTCCCCCCCCCCCGGCGCAGCACAACCTTCCTACTGCTTTTGATGGAATTAGAATTTTCATGAAATCTATGCATCATCATCACTTACATTTTATTCTGCTTGACCTTAGTTAAAAAGGCACTCTACAAAACTAATTTGATCCTGCTATATAGATTAATATGTGTTAATTGTTAGGGGGCACTAAAGCCCAGCTCTCTAGGACATAGCTGTGGCAGAAGGCCACCTCTGTTTCTCCCCAAAAACTGCTCTGTGACAATTTGGTTACTATGGGCCCTGCAGAGGGTACACACCTTGCCCTATCTCTTTAGGTAACCTGAACTGGATACATTCCTATTTAACTGTCAAATCCTCCTTCTATTTGGGATTCAGTGGGAGCATCTACAAGTGCATTAATGCGCTTTTCCTAATGTTTATTAAAATTTGTAGCTCCGGTGTAAGGTACTAAACAAATGTGCATTAGGCTTCCCTAATGCACAGTAGCACAAGTGTATGTTTTTTAGGTGACAGGTAATGTGCAGTAGCCTATATTACTGTGTATTAGCATAATAGCATGTTTTTTTATGCACCGCTTTAAAGTGCAGTAAAAAAGTTATTGCACATGCATTAAAGTACACATGTAGCTGCACTCAGTCATACACATCTTGCAATTGAATGCTGTGCTTACAAGTCTGAAATATATCCTGCTGCTTTTAAATATTTGTAATTAGACACTCAAATACCCAAAGTAGTTTCCCAGTTTAATTCATATTGCCTTGATTAATGTTCAGCAAATGGTCTGTGATCTTATTGTAAATACTTTCTTCTCAATAGTGTGATTCATTCTGGGTTCTCATAGCACTATCCTCATCTGAAAGAGTATTGATGACATTTCACAAGACTGTCTAAAATTGCAGTGATGAAAGAACAGGGACACAGTGAATAGCCTATGATGTTTTTTTCTAGACACTGTTTATCAAAAATGTCATATTTCAAATATTTGACCTTTAAAACATTATGAGGTATCTAGTAGCAAAAGCAGAGATATGCTCAGTGTCAGTTTAATAGGAGTATTAAACCTATAAGAAACCTTCTAATCTACAGTCTAAATTTATTTGTGCTCAGTTTCTACTCATTTGTTCCCATTCAGACATTGTCTTTGAGCTTGAACAGCTCTTCTTTCTCCTGTTTATACCTCAGATGTATTTATAGACAGCAATTATATCCTCTCTTATCCTTGGTTATATAAGCCAAGACCTTTTAGTTTATTCTTGTACAACAGATTCTCCACTCATCCTATCATTCTACCAGTCCTTCTCTCATACTTATTCCAGTTAGAATTCAGCTTTCTTGAAATGAGTGACCAGAACTATATATAGAATTATAGATTACATTTTCCCAGTGCCTTGTAAAATGGTATTAATACTTTCATTAATACTAATGTAAATATGCTAGACACAAGTGATATCTATTAAGGCAAGATGCCTTTCAGACTGGCAATCCAAATATATCCTCTTTATAACCACCATGCAATACTACTTTTCCAGAACTAGGAAAGAATGCAGGATTCCTGACCTCCAAAATTCTTCTGCTATCTAGCAAATAATTGTATAAGTTACTAAGAAAGCATGTGTCAAGTTCATATATAATGACTGCTTCACAGATAGCTTGGTAATTATACCTATGATTTAAGTGGTGGAGGACTAGGCTAAAGTTAGAGAGTTCAAACACTGGTATCAACTCAAATGTTAAGGACAGAAGGACCACTGCCTGATCTTCTGCACAACAGACATAGAAATGCATTCAGCAAACCTTGTATCAAGCTCTTAATGGCTACTACCAGTATATGATTGAATTGTAATCAGAATTTGCATAACCAGATTTCTTTTTAATTTGTATGGTAAGAAAACATCTGTAACAAGCTCCACGATAGCCTGTGGGTTCATGGAGTGTTATGAATGCTTTCTTGTGGTTCTTTCACCAATAAGGTGTGTCTGGTCTCATTGAAAAACCCATGCTATGCTTCATACATCATGTTATGTTGTCTGTGTATATCTTTATGCATTCTGGACATGGTTTAGTCATGGAATTGAGGGATGCTGTAGCAGGACCCAGGCTGAGCAGCAGCACCGCAGTGGGGCCTGCGCGCCTCATGCTCAGCAGGTGTCATGCTCTCTTGCTTTCAAAACTCACTCACCATGACTCATGGTAGTTGAAAAGAGATATAAGGAGGTGGTATCTGCTTGCAGAGAGTTGGCTGAGGTCAGTAAGGGTCGATGTTGGGGTCTTCTGTGGGGCTCTTCCTCTCCTACACCCCACCCCTGCCAACTCAGGGTTCTAGTTGGTGCTGGTCACTCATGTCTGGCCATCCTGAGAGACCATTTTGCAGCTCAGGTGGAGAAAGAAGCAGCCAGGTTGTCCGGAGTCACCATGTTTCAGCTGTGTTCATGGGGTTTTACTGAAAATGTAGTCAGCCAGGCATAGCCCAAGCTGCAAAGCAAATAAACCAAGAGCAGGTAAAGTGACCATGCCCTAGGCTCTTCTCTGGCCCTCTGGGTACCTTGGTTGCCTTCTCTCAGGAAATCCCAGTTTCATAGGGGTTGCTGTGTACTTGTTTAGTCTGTGTGGGCCTGCCTGGACTAGGCAGTCCCCCAGAGTAATGTGGGGCCAGGGGGATCACAAACCCTGGCTCAGCCCCTAAGGGTACCTGGTTTCTCTTGGCAGTGTGATGATCCGACATCAGTCCAGAGAGCTCAGATGCTCCAGGTCCCACGCTCCTGCTTCCCTACCTCCGTGGGGAAAAACAATGAGATCCCTCATCTGCCATTGTGTTCCCATTGTCCTAGGGTTTATGTGTCCTTGCATAGGGATTTCTGGGCCAGCTTGAGACAATCTGGCCCCTTCCTCACCCCCATATGCTCGGCTGCTACTAGCAGGTGTTAGGAGCCCCTGAGGGGCTCATTATCCCCTGAAGCTTTTGCCTCCAGGCCCCAGGTGGTGCTCCATGCACCAGCTGCCTGCTCTGGGTTACAGTCTGAGCCCACATGGGGCTTGGATTCTGACCTCCACCCCAATCTGACTGCAGAGCCCAGGGAATGCTTATCATGCACTGACTGCCTGTCTGGCTGTGCAGAGGGGACGGTTCTGGGAGCAGAGACTCACTGTTTCTGCATGAACCTGGCTAGGGATCTGCTGCCTGCAGGGCATGCTGGTGGGTGGAACTGTTAAGTATCTTTTGCCATTGTGTCACTGGGACAAGAAGAACTGTCACTCCCAGATGGGCAGAAGAAGACATTACCAGGTTGGGCACCAAAGGCATGGTCTGCCTATGTAGCAGAGTGATGAGCAGGGCTCTGCGTTCGTCCCTCAGCCCTCATCATCTCTGGAGCATGTTGATGAACTCAGATACTGCCAGTTGCCAAGTTGGGGAGAAAACCAGCTCAGAGAACTCAAAAGCTGCTGAGCCAGCAGTTGCCAGGTAGGGAGAAAACCCAGTGTGGAGCTGATCCTGGAGAGGCCTGGGAAAACCCCATGCAAATGAACTTAACTTGACTTGAGGTATGGCAAAGAGACACTGGGTGGAGAGGCCAGTTGACTGGTTGCTCAGTATCCAGAAGGAGAATTAAAGGCAGCTGTCTTTGACTGGAAGAAGGAGATGAGAGAGGGCAGAGGCTCCTGGCTGCTGTGATCTCAGACACGGTAAGAGGGGCAACTGGCCCCAGCCTTTTCTGTTATTGCATATTTCTGTTATGCCAATGGATATGGATTGAATGTAGGGGTGGTGGAGCTCCCAGCCAGTGGTGCCATTTAAACACACAGGGCAACCAAACTGGGAAGCCTGGCCAACCTTAAAGGGGCAGGCCCGAATTTGGATGGTGACTACTACAAGTGATAAATCCTACCTGCGGGAGGATTATGCATAATGGTGAACTACCTCCTGTTACGTGAATTCAACTTACAGCAAGTTGTGGTGGATGACAGTGACAAGAGGCAGCACCTGTAAGACAGTCCTGGTCACAGGTAGTACCCAGGCCTGGGCACCTAGCTCTGATGAACCCACAGCTTATAACAGGGAAATCAACTCCTCTGCCACAAAAACAGCTGGTAGAAATGGTCCATCATTCAGAAGAATGCTAGATAACCCACAGAGAGACATTTCTGGAGGATTCTGGAGAAACATGAGGAATTCGAACAACGTTAACTGGAGGGGTGGAGCTGACTTGGAGGTATTATAAGGTCTGTCTGTAAAGTGGCCAGGATCTTTGGATTTTTCCCACACTGGAGGAGGGTCAATGTCCCCAGTAGCCAGAACTGAAGGAATGAGCAGGAAGATGATATCTGGAAATAATGGCAGACCTCTCAGGGAACTAGGTGGTAGCCAGTTGACATGGTAAAAATTGTTACTTGCTTTTTTGTTTTGTCTCCAAACTTATGGTCAGTTTTCATTGTATATATTTTTTCACCTATATGATGAATACTCTTGTTTGTTTCCTTACTGATTGCCTGTGGTGAAGAGTGATGTCTGGGTAAGTGATATTTCAGGCTAGCCCATTCAAGGGGGACCTAAAATCTCTTTCACTACCCAAAAGGAAGCCACCCGTGGTTGGCAGAAATTCCCCTGCTGTAGCTGTGAGGTCCAGCATAAGGGCAGTGGAGTTGAGGCTTGTGGGGATAAGAAGTTACTCCAGGCCAAAACTTGATCTTTCTTAGGACATGTGACAAGACAGAAGGGAGAAAGCCAGGCCCTTGGGGGTACCCCACTGACAAATATGTGACAACATCCTTAACCTTTTTTTCTTATTTTCTTAAAATGCTCCAAACTGTAAACATGATGTGTTTCACATTTCACTCATTTATCACATATTTTGGCTTCATTCAATTTACACTCTAACACAACTTTCACCTCAAAACATTTAAAGCAAAATAAGTTCAAAATGTTCTGAATATATGACAGCCAGATGTGCTAACCTGTCGACACAAAAGAATAAGATCACCATCAAGACTTTGCATTAAAGTGGAAGTTTGATGGCATCTGGATTTTATGGTTCTCAGTATCTGGAAGTGGAAACCTGAAGTGTTAGGGTGTATCATCAACAGAACTGAAGGTATAATTAAGGTGGCACCAATAACCTATCTTGGTGGTGATGTGAAAGAAGAAACTTAGTTCTAATGAGGTGATTTTATAACTTTAGTAGCTCATTTGGAACATATATAACCACTGAAGTGTGATCCTAGGTGCAAAACAATTTTGTTCTGTCCCTGGTTCAGCTGTTTCAAATTGTTCAGTTAATTTTTTTCCTACCTATTACATTTTTTAAAGAGTAAAACATTATATAAACCTATTTTCAAAATGTTTTCATTATTTTTTCTGGCAACACTTTTAATCGAAATTGTTACCAGAACAATTATCAAAATGACTATCAGCATTTATCTATTAAAGTACAAGTTTTGGGAAATGATTTTTTTAAAGTAATTCTTCTGTTATTTTCTCTAAGCTTTTTAAACAAAATGCTTGCTTTGGATCCTGTAAAATAGAAACATCTTTAAACTAATATTAACCATCTGACTTTTAATTTTATTATTTGCTTTAGTATCAAAAGATATAAAAAGGTTTACATACATTGTACCTGATGGTTAAATATTGGAAGATCCCTGTCTTATTTTATAGACAATATGCTTTCAAATACCGAGTTAGTCTTTCTGTCCATCTGTCTGCCTATCGTTACTGCTGGCTGCAGTAACATTCATAGCATTGCAGAATATCATTCATGTCAGTCAAATGAGAGATGTCTTGTTATTTCCAGGTATCATCATTTATCCAAGATTAAATTGCAACAATGCTAGTTTGTGGAGCAATGCAGCTTAGGTCTATGTACTCACATCTTGCAAAAAAACTTCTCTTTGATTTTTCTTTCTTGTGCCTGGCTTTAAATTATTAACAGTAATTTTTTAGTTGTAAGCAAAATGGATCAAGTTGGTGGTAAATTGTCACATACACATTTTCAGTTAATTCAGTCTGAGAAGTTGTAGTTTTATCTTCTGATCTTTCAGACCACTGGCCAGAAGAAAGAGTTATGATTTTATGCACAACGCAAATGATATTAATGATAGCACCCATTACACACACACAAAATACTCTACTACTGACTCATTGTAATGCACCAATTAATTTATGGCTCCAAACCCCTTTGAGAGGTGGGTGTGTAGAATTAGAAATGCACATACTGTTTCTGACTGCCAGGTTCTGTGTTTGGAGCTCATATTTAGCTGGTAGATGTGTAAAATCCTATCTCATGTAGAGTGAGAAAATTCTCTAGGATAAGTACAGACAACTGAATTGATTCCTGAGGTGAAATCAATTCAGTCTATGCAACTTTCTCAAAGTTGCATAGATTTGACTGTTATTGAACAGAATATCTGATCGCTTGTGGGTTGGCCAACGTAGGAAAATGCCTTCACTAGGGGGCACTCCCTCACACCACCTAGCCGTGCAGGGCTGCAAAGGTCCTAGCTCTGATTCCTTGCCACCCCCCAACATCTGTCAGGTGGAGGAAGTGGGTGTGTGAGAGGGGAATGGATTGGGGGTGGCTCTGGCCCGCCAGCCAGGGTCTGCACAATAGGTCAAGGAGAGCCTCCACCTGCGGGGCTTTCCCCTCCACAGAGAATGCCCCAGCCCTGCCCCCTTTCCAGGCCCTTGCCTGTCAACCTTGTTGGCTTTCTCCCCTACACTGTGCAGATCCCAGCTTGGGGGTAAGAACGGAGTCCATTCTCCCTACCTAGCCACACCCCCTGCAGCTGACAGGTGGGGAGCTGGCAAGGGGGTGGGGCTGGAGCATCTGCAGCCTGGAAGAACCAAGCTGCAGGAGAGAAAGCCCCTGCTTGGGAAGCTTTCCCTTCCCAGCCCCTGTGCAGACCCTGGCTAGGGGGCAGGGCTCCATTTCCCACCCCCACCCCCCATCACTGACAGGTAGGGGGCTGGTGTGGGGGCAGGGCTGGGGTATTTACAGCCTGGAGGAGCTACACTGTGGGGGAGAAAGTCCCCACCTCAGGGTCTTTCCCTGATACCCACTGTGCAGACCCTGGTTGGAGGGCTGGGGCAGGGGTCCGTTCTCCCCCTCCTACTCCCTCATGGCTTGCAGGTGGTAGCCTGGCAAGGGGATGGTGCTGGGGAGTGTGTAGCTTGGCGACCCCAAACTGCAGGGGAGAAAGCCCCCAGCTAGGAGGCATTCCCCCTGCTCCCACTCCCTGTGCAGATCCCAGCTGGGGGGTCAGAGCAGGGGTCTATTTCCCCCCCACCTGACCCTCCATGGCTGACAGGGGGCTGAGAGAGAAGTCCTAGGGTGGCAGAGCCATGGTGGTGGAGGAAAACCCCCATCTCTAGAGACTTTCACCCACCCACCTGCTGTGCAGACCCCAGCTGGGGAGAACCAGGGATGGGGCAGGGGTCCATTTTCTCCCTTTGCCTGCCCCCCTGCCACCACAGGTAAGGCTGGGAAAGCTGCCTCAACTGCATGACAGTTGGGCCACCCGACTGGGCTGGAGCAGGCAAGCTGGGGCAGAGGCTAGCCACCTGACTTATGAGGGGATAGTTAGTGGGGCCTGCATTGCATCCTGGGATTCAGGGGGGCTGAGACCTAACTTGTGTCAGGAGGGGATCTGGGACAGAAGTTCAACAGACCAGTTTAACTTAAATCTGTTAAGTCTGATACTACATCCATCCAGGTCTGTCTTAAGTCAGTTTTGGCCGTTTTGAAACTGGTCTATGCGTAGTGAACTTTTGCTCCGTTACAGGTTTAAAGCAGTTTCTGATCACTTATACCAATTTATGTGTAATGTCTTCCCCTAGTCCTAGTGACCAAATTACGGTGGATTTTAACAACTGCAAATTATTTTAGTGAAGGCTGACATTATGCTCCCAGTTTTCTTCCTAGGTGCACTCTATTTCTTTTCTGATGTAAGAGCAGCGTTGTTTCCTGCTGACTCCATACATGTCATCCAAATCATATCCCTTTTTGGGATTCTTTTAATACAAAAAATATTATTTAGATTTGCTTAGCTATCTTTAGAACACCCAATGAGTCTTTTACTAGGTGATGCTTATGCTAGCCTGTTAAATGCATAAGTTCATAGATTCATAGACATTAGGACTGGAAGCGACCTCAGAAGATCTTCAAGTCCAGCCCCCTGCCCTAGGGGCAGGAAGTCAGCAGGGGTCATAGGATCCCAGCAAGATAAACATCCAAAGGTCTCTTGAAGGCGTTCAAGGTAGGTGCTTGAACCATCTCTGGTGGCAGTCTACTCCAGATCTTGGGGGCTTGGAAAATAAAGAAGTTATTCCTTGTGTCCAGCCTTAAATGGTCACGGATGAGTTTGTGACCTTTCGATTTTTGTCATCCCTTGGGACGATCTGGTGAACAAACGTTCCCCCAGATCCTGGTGAGCACCCCTGATAATCTTATAGGTGGTCACCAGATCACCCCTGAGCCTGCACTTTTCTAGGCTGAGGAGTCCCATAGCTCTCAGCCTCTCATCATAAGGTTTGTTCTCCGATCATGCGTGTGGCTCTCCTCTGAACTCTCTCAAGCTTTTCCACATCCTTTTTGAATTGTGGAGCCCAAAACTGGACGCAGTACTCCAGCTGCGGCCTCACCAAGGTCGAGTACAACAGGAGAATGATGTCCTGGGATTTGCTTGAGAAGCATCTATGGATGCAAGCCAGCATTTTGCTCACTTTACTAGCTGTAGCATTACACTGAAGGGTCATGTTTATCTTGTGGTCAATCATGACCCCCAAGTCCCTTTTATCTGTAGTGCTAATCAGCGTAGCATGCTTATAGGCTCAGCAGTGCTGCAGGTTTTTCTTCCCAAGGTGGAGAACCTTGCATTTTTTGGTGTTAAACACCATCAGGTTCTCATCCACCCATTTCCTGAGCCTGTCAAGGTCAGCCTGGATCACCTTCCTGTCCTCACGTGTGGATGCTTTACCCCAAA
Source organism: Alligator mississippiensis (assembly GCF_030867095.1). NCBI lineage: Eukaryota > Metazoa > Chordata > Crocodylia > Alligatoridae > Alligator > Alligator mississippiensis. The sequence continues at coordinate 117,298,674 of NC_081825.1, forward strand.
GTTAGGTGTTATCAGCGAACCTGGCAAGTCCGCTTCTGACTCCAATGTCCACATCATTAATGAAGATGTTGAGTAGTATAGGCCCAAGGACAGAGCCTTGAGGGACCTCACTGGTCACAGGGCACCATGACGATTGACTTCCGTCAACCATCACCCTCTGGGTCCTGCCATGGAGCCAATTCCCCAGCCAGCGGATTGTGGTGAAGCCAAGGCTGCAGTTGGCCAGTTTTGCTAAGAGGTGATCATGGGATACCAGATTGAAGGCTTTTTTTAAAGTCAAGACGTATGACATCAATTTCTTCTTCCTGGTCATAAAAGGAAATAAGATTGGTCAAGCAAGACCTACCTGCAACAAACCTGTGCTGGCTATCCCTCAGGAAGTTGCCATCGGCCAGTCTGTTAATCTTTTTTCTAAGACCTTCCCCGGGATAGAGGTCAGGATGATGGGCCTGTAGTTTGCCAGATCCACTTTCCTCCCTTTTTTGAAGACAGGTACTACATTGGCCTTCTTCCAATCTTCAGGCACTTCATTGGAGCGCCAGGGTTCTCGAAGATCCATGTCAGGGGCTGAGCTATGATGCTAGCCAGCTCCTTGCTCCCTGGGGTGCAAAATGTCAGGGCCAGATGACTTGAAGGTGTTCTGCCTCTCAAGGTGTTCCTTCACAAGGTCAGCATTGATGGAGAGTAAGGAATCTCCCTCACCTGGCCTTCCCATCCTGTAATGGGCAGGGGCGTTCCGTAGGACTGGTTAAAAAATAAAATTAAAGATTATATTATATAGATCGGGGTGGCCAACCAAGTGGCATAGGTATCCTGTGTGTGTGACACGTGGTGGACTGAGGAGGCAACAAAGTGGCATATAGGACAGGGAGCAAAAAATAGAGTGGCAGATGGGGTAAGTGGCATTTGGGAAGGGTACAATGCAAATTTGTGGCATACCTGCCAAAAAAGGTTGGACCCTCACACTGTATAGACTGCACTTATCTTGACTTGTGACTTGACTTCTTTGTTTATTTAGGTAAGGAAACAAATGAAAAGGTCCAATACATTAGCTGCCTGCAGTATGGGCAGTATGGGAAATATTGAACGGCCAAACAAGCACAGCCTGGAAGCACTAATCCAATCCGGTTATCCACAGTCTCCTTTTACTTGCCATTACTTGTGGCCCTTTATCTCTGAAGAGCTCCATTCTGAAAAGAACATGATCAAGTGTGTACTGCTTTAAGCTTATAGTGGAACTGGCTTCAGGCATGTATGTGCAAAAGAGATTTCTGGAGTAGTTAATTACCTGTAATATCACTTCACATTCAGGAATAGAATGAGCCATTTCTCTGAAGTTTGCCCTAAGATTTATACTTGCTCTTCCTCCTTCATTCCAGCTGTGAGAAAACAACACTGTATTTCTGGGATTTTATCCTCATGCTACACAAGAATAACAATTTTCTTTGGACTTTACCTTATTAATATTCTTTTCATCTTCCATCCTTTACCTCTATCATTTCTTCTTCCATCAGGTAAAGGAATCTCTCCCTACTTTTGCTACTTTTCTTAAGAATGAAATGAAATTAAATGAAACAGTTACGTTCTTTCCAGTAGGTTTACCTTATTGGTGTAGTTCAGTGGCTCTGAACCTTTTTACACTCAAGGCACCTATTGATAGACTCAAGGTACCCATCAGAAAAAAATATCTGATTAATTTTCACTCAGTTTGACTACAAAAAAATATACAGAGTGAATCTTCTATTTTAAGTTGCTCAGAAAGACCACAATAGGTAAACTGTCTTTAACACTGATTCCTATTTGACATCTCTGGGATTATCTTGTGAATCATGGTTGTACCCTTAACAGTGCTAACATTGCATGGCATCACATGGGACCCCTGAAAGAATCGCAAGAGACTCCAGGGTGCCATGGTACTCTGGTTGAGAATCACTGATTTAATTGCTAATGACATTATAATAACAGCTGGGATTAAACTGATGTATTTAATCAATTATAAATGATGTTTTTTGCTCCCATATGCATTCCTGGCTATGTAGCCATGTCCAGATATTTATACTAAAACAATATTGCATACAGTTTAGGACTAACCCTGCCAAAAACTTTCTTTAAGCAACTGTCTCTTCAGAATAAGTGCTTGCTTAGTAGGATAAGAAGATACTTATTGTGAAATTGAAATTACATATTAACAAAAAGATGCGATTCATAGATTCCTGCATATTTTCTTTTCCCTCTCTCCTGCTATCCCAAGGTAACAAAGAGGAAATAGTATTGCAATAGGAGCCTCCTGGTTTTGCAAGAAAATTTGATAGGAGACAATGCAGAAAAATCTGTATTAACGAAGGGACACCAGAGGGCACCCTCTGCCTACAATTGAAATACTTCTTGCTGCCTAACTTATCTGCAGTACAAACATACTGAGGGTCAGGCCAGTGGAAATGCTGACACTTAAAATCTGCATTACTGTACTTAATTCACATTTGAATATTGTAAGCATCCACTTGATTTATTTAGAAGGTTATTGCTGCACAGCTGAACATCTTCTTGGGGATAAAATGAACCAACCACAGCTGACTCCCTGATTTCCTAAAGATCCCATTTAAACAAAGAAGTGCAGTGCCTGTGGCCAACCACACCATTTTTGATTTTTACGAGCAGACACACCTTTGTAACTCACTTTGCTTCCACATAATGAGACTAGTTGCATTGCCCAGACTGTTTCAGTTAAGGACATATTAATTTTATTAGGGAACCAAAGGGGGGCTCTTGGGTGGGCCCTGAGAAGTAGTTACATAGGGAGTTCCTTTGCTTCTCTGTTCAATGACCTAGAACAGTGGTGCCCAACCTTTTTCCCCCTCAGGCCAGATGGACAGTGCTCAGTCTGTCCGTGGGCTAGATCCTGCTGGTTGGTTGGGTCTGGCATACAGGGCAGTGAGGTAAGGCCTAATCCAGGCATTGAGAGGGGATCAGGAAGCAGCCTGGCCCCTATCCAGCTGTGTGGGGAGGGATGGGGGAGTGGTGGTATTACTTGCCACTGCTCCCCTGCCAACAAATTTCCTGACCTGCGGGGAGCACTGCAGGCCAGATGCTGCATCTCTGCAGCTTGCATTTGCTCCACAGGCCAGAAGTTGAGCACCCCAACCTAAAACAATTATTTAAAGGACATCAGTAGCTATTGAGCGCGTGAGTTATGGGATGCAACCTCTCAGACATAACTTCCTAGCCCTTAAATACTGGAGGCTGCAAGTGAGAGAGGAAGAACAAGGGGGAAACTCCCCCACCCCCAGTCATATCCAGTTCAGTCTCCCTCTCAGCATCTGCTCTCTGACACAGGACAAGTTGGATGTATGGTCTGATGTGGCGAGTGGCTGGTCTTATGTTCTCTCCCCACTCAGCTTCACAGTTTAGAGGGCGAGCAAAGCTAACTGCAGGACCAAACCTGCCAGCGACCCTCACATCTCCCCTCTACCAGTGGCACGCAAAGCCTCTAAGTCTGGTCTCCTCAGCCAAGGAGGAGCAGGGGCACCTGTAGCAAGTTAACGAAATCCACCCTAGGGGGCCTGGGGGGCAATGACAGCCCTGCTAACACAAAACAGAACAAAAAGAAACAGGAGGGAAAAAAAAAACCCAGACTCAAAACAAAACCCCAAATCAGAACAAAATGCTAGGTCTGGCTTATTGTTGGCCCAACTCTTTTAGCCTTACAGCTTCAGTAAGGGAGCAGGTCAATGACTGCAGGGCTTCTCCCTTTGCCAACCCTGCCTCTGGCAGGGGACAGGAGTCGTTCTGAACCTTTTGACTGGGACAGACAATGCATAAACCGGTTTGACCCAAACCAGTTAAGTCTGATACTACTTTCAACCAGGTTTACACAAACTGGTTTCAGCCATTTTCAAATTGGTTTATGTGCATTGAACATCCGTCCTGTTACAGGTTTAAACCTGTTTCTGATCACTTGAACTAGTCTGTGTCCCTAGCCTTTGGGTACCAGGACCCATTTGGAAACATCTCCAGACCCAAAGCCCATCACTCCTGAGCTGCCGGACCCCA